>NC_140080.1:91199083-92399083 GCF_964194135.1 Talpa europaea | reverse complement strand
TTGTCTGCAACAATATATCAATCAAACACATTGATCTCAAGAAGGAGTGAATCCTCAACAGAAAAAGAGATGGAATAATTAACAGCCCCTAGAGAATATAGCTGAATTTTAGGAGATTAGTGCCACATCTAGTCTAAAAACTATGCTCAACTATTCTTTTTTATTTTTGGAAAATAGGAAATTATTGATTTTCATAATATACACTGCACAAAAATCATTCCACCCAGTTTTCATGACTGACAGAGAGAAATGGAAGATAGATTGAGTAACTTTTATTCTCTAGGATGGTATAAAATTATAGCTTGCCAAAAAAAGGCATACTGGGAAAAAGAAAAGTATGTATAATATTAGGATTGTCGAACTGTCAAGCAAGTAACGCCTGCTCCCATCTCAGGGGGAGTCCTCTTTATTTCAGGCTAGTGAAAAGCTTAACAACGCCGGCCACCAGGAGCCATTTTCTCAGGAGGTCAACACACTGCAGGCCTTGGGGTGCTCAAGAAAGGCAGGAATCACTCAGGCACTGATCTCACCGTGTTTCACTCACACAGAGGAGACCTAGAAAGATGACCTTCAACAGTGGGCTTGGTCCCCATAGTGGGACTTCTCGGGGTGTTGTCTGACCAGTCCTCTTGTGCTGAGGCCAAGGCCCCGTTCCCACCCCTTGGGGAGCAGACTTACTACTGGAATTGCCGAGTTGCCAGCAGACACACACACTCAAGAAGAACATAGGGGCAACACTGGGTTCTGAACAGAGGAAAACATTCCTGCTCAAGGCGATGAGCTCTCACCGTGTCAGCCCAGTAAGGGCTTTATAGCGGGGTGAGCCTGAGGCCTGGTCATCACGTGCAATCAAGCAAGGGGCTTTCTGCAAACAAACTGATTTTCAAAAGTATTAATCAAAATTTTCTGGGGCTCTGTTCAATCAGAGTTGAACAACTCATACCAGAGTTCAAGGATAAGCCACTTATTTCAAAGATATTGTCACATAAGACTTTTGCATATGCTGTTACATTGAACTCTGACCTACAGATTCAGAAATTTTATTTACTCCCTAACAAATTCCCCTGATTCACATACTAATATAGTTAGTCTGTGTCTTGAAATATGGCTGAAATTGGTTTTACGCTCATAAAAAAAATCTTATTAGCTCCACTAAACATTATCCAAAAATTGAAGACATTAAGATGATGAGAACAACTTTTTTTCTTTTAACATTGAAGAAAATGAAAACAAAGTCTCCACATGTGGGCATTTTTACAACACAGACATGGAATATTATGAATATATTGGCTTCTAATGCAGAGGAGAAAAATCTCCATTTCATTCTCAAATCTTGATATGAGTACTTCACGGTGATATTTACATTCAAATGAAGAGAGGATCATAAAGGGTTGAGCTGGAGCTATTTGCTCATCAGGACAATAGGCCCATCAGGACTCATCCTTTTTAAGTATTCCATTTCTTTAGAACAGAATCTAATTGCTTCTTGAATGATCCTTGTGTTTTGCCTCAGCAATTGTGCCTGATAGGCCTTCCATATGGTTATTATGTTCTAAGAAGGGGGGTAAATCTTGCAAAACATCTGTTATAGGTTGTTTTTTAAAAAATTCTCATTTATTTCCCTTGCAATTGTTACATTTATGGAAATGGGTATTCAATTGACATCATATATTAGTAAAATAGTATGTGGTTTAACCACTGCAATGTCTATAATTTTATTTGTGTTATTTTCATGATGATAAATCCTAAGCTATTAGGAATTAAGAGTGGTCTTGATATTATCCTCTACTAGGAAAAAAAAAGAAAAGAATAAGATGAACCAAGATAGAAACTGCCCTCCATCAAGGTGTTATAGACACACATCTATAAAGAAAAAGTATCATTTTCCCCCACCCTCCCTTATATGCCACCAGTTCAAACTGCAGGTTCCAGTCCAGGAACTGGACTTTCTGAGCAGGGGAGATACTGGAACTAGGGTGGAGCTGAGTGTCTAGGTGAAGCTGTATCACACTGAACACATGCAGGCTCTCAGGTTCTTGCGTCTATGGCTTTGACTTGAACCTGGAGACTTGTGAAGAGGTGTATGGAGGAAAGACATGTAGGCACTTGAAAGAGACACATGGGAAGGTCATCCTTGGAAGAGACAATGGCAGCTGATATCTTGATATGTACTTTGATTTTGTTCCTTCTGGCTCAGGCTTGGCTTACTCCTATCTGGCTGTTTCTGCCAAAGGTGATTTGACATGTAGGAAGCTTTTAGGTTTCAGTGGTCCTGCTTCAGGCCAACTTTGTTTGGCTGGGCATTTGTCCACAAGGGGATGGGTCATTTTCAGAGCATTATTAGGAATATTCTTTCTTCTCATCTCTCTCTATGCACACTGATTCTATCAAAGACCTTAGGAAAGAGTCTGCTTTCTTTGTTTTTTGTGCATCTGGATGGCCAGATCCCTTTAGAGTATGCACCCCTTAACAGTCTGTGGTCCCTGGGTGCCCCTCAGTCAAGCACTAACAAGGGGAAAAAATGAAATTGCCTATTGATCCATATATCAAACTTTTCTAGTTACAGATTACAAAATTCTAGGGGCACATAAAATAGAGTTGTAGCAAAGCAAGTTAAATAATATGCTTTTAAAACTGAAGAACTCAAATTATCCCCCATTTATTTTTTATGGTTCTATTAATAGTAATAAAACATTCATCTTGGCCTTATCCTACTGAGTTTTATTATTCTATTTTTAAAATGTCTAAATGTGATTTACTCTGCTATGCTTTATTAGTACATTTTCACAACCCACTTCCAACTTTTATAGAAACAGGTATAAATAAATAAAAAACAATATTAACAGTAAAGAAAATGTCAAAAATATGTATAATATTTTAGCACATTCGCATAAATAGTCTCATTTGATTCTTATAACAACTAAAAAGAGACCTTTATTATTTTGCTTTTCATATTCCATTGAAAAGGAGAGTGAAACTCAGACAAAGAAAATGGTTCACTGTAAATGGCAAAATTGAATAAGATCTAGGGCTTTGGATTCCTGATTTATTTCAATGCACAGTTTTTCCTGTAAATTTTCTCAAATTTTCTACCATTTTATTCTGGATTGTGTGTTATTAAATTTTTTAAATAAAATGATGTGTGTGTGTGTGTGTTTGCCCATGCCAGGGCATAGAGTTAGGATTTACAAGAACTTGAGGGAAGTCTAACTGACATAACACCAAAGAAAGAACAAACTCGGAGAGAAAGGAAAGGAATTTGGAAGTTCAGCACATGTATAATCTCATTTAATAAGACATCCATGGACCTGTAGTGATTAAAATAGGCTCATGATGGCCAACCAGAAATACTGTACATGATGGTACGGAAGGTAAACACCAATTCTCATTTTCACAGTGCGGCCATGCAGAAGGAGCTTGAGCTGATTTAGTAACTCATAGTATCTCTAGAGCCATCAACAATTCCTCAAGACTCTCATGCCACACCTAAAGCCCATGTTTTGCAGAAACACCACAGGGAGGTTGGAGGCAGCCCTTCCTAAAAGTCACCCACGATGATCCTCTCTCTGAGCAAACTCAGACATCACACAATACAAGAAGCCAAAACCAGGAGAGAAATACAACTTTTTGCATGCAAAAAAAAAAAAAAAAAAAAAAAAAAAGCTCTGTGATGAGAAAAACTATAGCATGATTTTTGAAATCCATGTGAAGTTTAAGTGTGTTGGCTCAGAAATAAAGTATTTTTTTTACAGAAAAGCCTGATTTCTTTCTTTTTTGTTGTTTGTGATGATGATTTATTCCAGGTCTTTGGTAAGAGAAATGAAGGTTATATGGAAAATGCTGAGGAGGAAACTATTAGACAAATGAGAATAGAGAAGGGAGAAAATAAGAAAAGATAAAAACTGGAGCACCTTCTGGGGCTATAAAATACAGACAGACCCCAGAGAGGGTGAATATTGGGGCAATGAGAGCAATGCACTTTTAAGGACATAGAATTTTAAACTGTTACCCTTAAATCTAGTTAACTGACAGCCTGAAGGGCAGCTGTTGTGTCTTCATACCATTTGTTTAAAGCAAGGTGTACAGTGACCTCATTTATTTCTGGCAATTTTTAACTAAAACTTAATGTAATGTAATATTAAGCTTAATATTAGCAATAATGACTAATATTTATTGAGTTCTTATAACTACTAGATACGCCAGAAGTGATTTAGATGTATTACCTCATTCAATCTCACAAAGCTCTATTAGATTGACAGGATTTGCATCTGCATTTTATAGAAGTAGAATGGAGACTGGACTTGTTAAAAATTTGTCCAGTAACCTCCACCTAGGAAGGGATGGAGATGAATTATAAATCCAGGGATCCTGATGGAAGAACTAGTTAAACTAAGAGATTTAAGAGCAGCAGTAAGTGTAAATGCTTACAAAGACCATGCTAAGACTTTCGAAAATCTCCACCGCAAGTCCAGGATTGGGAGAGAGGCTGCAGAATACCTAAGTGCATGATGGGTTTTATTGTCTCCTACTTTTAATGCATCTCGCCTTTCATTTCTTTTGGATCTTTTTGGGTAGTTATCAAGCGGGAGTGAAAGGCATCCTCAGTGATGCATGCTTAAATTAGATTTGCTCTTATTGCTTTATTTACCCTGTCATGATAAATCATAACATTTCCATCCTCTGCTTAACTGTGTATTAAAATGAATGGGATGGCAACACTTTAGTGGCCAGAAAATTAAAAGAATTTTTTTTTCCCCCACGAGAAGCATTTAAGTTTCTTCTGACTGTACAGGAGAGGCATTTAAAAAGTCCCATCTTTTAATCTTAATTTCAATTGGCATTGTCAGGTAAAGAAAGCAGTAATGGTTATTATGAGAGAACCAGTAAAACAAAATGCCAATCAACACCGTGAAACTGGTATTTTAAACTCTGTTTTCTGATGAAATTTACTTTTCTGTAGTGACAGGCTTTCAGACATCTAAAGATTTATTTTAACTTTCATAAATCTGACCTTCCTACCCAAGATGCCATGGTAGCAGACATCCTCCTGCCAGTTAGTGATGCCCGTGGGTAACATGGCCCCTCCATTCCTAATCCCATCCCCACTGGTCATATGGATGTCTCGGGAAACATATTGTTTCACTTTTTGGTTAAATATCCTAGTTACTTAATTTTCCAATGTTTCAAATAATAGATGCCTCTTGGTAACTTAGCTGATAAATGTGCTGAAAATTTTCCAGTTTCTCCTTTCTTTCAAAATGGGGGTTTCTTTACATTTTCTAAACATGGTAAGTCTCGGCTAAGTCAGATTTCTTGATAATATATGAACAACCTGAGCTTAAAAAGATATGACTAAATGTTGGGGGGAAAATTAGGGC
Source organism: Talpa europaea (assembly GCF_964194135.1). Taxonomy (NCBI): domain Eukaryota; kingdom Metazoa; phylum Chordata; class Mammalia; order Eulipotyphla; family Talpidae; genus Talpa; species Talpa europaea. The sequence goes on along the minus strand of NC_140080.1, from coordinate 92,393,705 downwards.
CAGGAACAGCAATGGGGAAATCTGTGAGGCTCATAACCATGGGACAGCACCTGTCTTGTGTGCTCGTCTACATTTAGGAGTCTGGGAATGGATCTTACTGAAACAAGGAGAAATTATGACATGAAGGACATCATGGTAAATAACGTAAATGGAAACACAGCATGGGTCTAAGCAATAAGGGTTATCGCTAGGTTTGGTGGTCAAGGGACCAAGGCAGAAAGAACTGAACTTCAGGGTTTGAAAAGGGAAGCTGTGATTTGTTGCCGCAGGCAGGGCGAAGAGGAGACGGGGTTTGGTGTTAAATAATTCTCAGGTCCTTGTATTGTCCAGGAGAAAGCTGTAAACATGCTATTTATGCTTAAATGTTTTAAGCTAGGTATGAATATTAAAATTCCAAATGCAAACACAAAATGATAAAAAATAGTGTGTTTAACATCCATGTTATCTAAGGAAAACGGTGATATACTGAGGGAGATTCAATCCAAGTAAATGGCCAAAAATAAGGAAATACATTGAGAAAAAAATTGGAAAACAGGAACTGACTCTTATGGTAAAAATAAAATCATGTATAATCCTTAAAACTACAATTTAAATGACTTAAAATTTTCAGTGCACTTACAAGTAACTAAAAAATAACTGAGGAATTTAAACATAAAAGTTAAACTTAGATACATTGAGAGTAAAATGGAAGAAAATATTTTTATATTGTTATTTTTATAACAAGGTTTGAAAGGATGTTTTAAAGAAGATATAGTAAAAAGAGAATACTATTAAATATAACATTCTTAAATTGAAGAAATTGATTCATTAATAAACACCATTAATGAATGAAAAGTAAAAATACAATCTATAAATGAAGTACATATGTGTAACCAGTTTGACCTACCAATGACTCATATCCAGAAAACATGATAATTGTCCAGAATTCAGAAAAGGACAAATAAACCAGCCGAAAAGTGGATGAGTACAAATATAACTTCATAGAAACAAATATGAGTGACCATGAAACAGGATAGCTGATCACGGCAACTAGAAAATGCAAAACAAAATTTATACTTAACAGGTGGCAATTTTTTTAAAAATTGATAATAACATAATAACAAGGATCTTCAAGGATGGGCACCCATGGGATCACTTACCCATATTTGATGGGCTTATAAAAAGATACAACCACTTTAAAAAAAAAAACAAGCATTGGCCTGTGAAATTGAACTTGCACACACAACTCAGCAAGTTTAATGTATCTATACATCCAAATATAGGTGCCCACATGTTATACACATACATGACTACATATATCTGAAAAAATACCCGGTTTACAGACACACAAGTCACAGGATATCCATGTCTTCATCAGAAGACAAGTAAAATAGGTTCCTTTAAAAATACTGGTAACATTTTAAAACACAAATGTTCATGTACCCACACACAACAAAAATGCTTACTGTCTATTTTCAGTAGAATGGGTCAGTATATTCTGGGCTGCTTATACAAAGAAACGTCTTTACTAATGACATTTATGAAATTAGATTGCATCACATTATAGAAACTTATTGATCACAGCCACACCACCTCATATAGTGTATGACTTTTAAAGGGACAGGGACTATCTCGCCATGAATTCAACATATTTTATAAGCAAAAATGGTGTATATGCACGTTATCTGCAAACGCCACATTTCAGAACCACTTTTGAATCAACTGAAAGACGTCATAGTTGGCCATGGGAGTTTTAGGTAAAGCTCATTCTTGACATTTCAAGTAGGATTTTGAAGAAGAAAGGAAACATTTTCTACTGTCCACTGATCACCAGGTAGATCTCATGTGGCAGGGACCAGAAGGGGAGAATGGATAATTATTTTTCAGAGTTAGATATGTTTTTTTTTTTCATTTTTAATATGAACAAACAACATTTTAATTTTTAAATAATGTGTAATGAAACAAAGCCAACATACCTATTATTATTAGTTATAAAATGTATCATGGCCATGAAAAATAATAGCAGAAAACTATATTTCACAGCAAATTTTGGTGCTGGGTACATTATTTCTGTTATTCTAATAAAAGAATTTGGTGACTTAGAAGTGATAATTTAAGCAAGTTTTAAGCAACATTCAGCAATAACATTTGCTTTATTATTGGTAGGATGAGGCGAGTGGGTGTATACTTCTTATTTGTATTCAAAACTTACGCCTTTTCACTAGTTATATTGCATTTTTCTCCTTCAAATGTTGTTTGGGGCCTGCCCTAGCATTTTGTCTTCTTTGCCTTGCTTGTAGCAACTGTCTTGAAATATCTCCTAGTTGAAACTTTTGCTTTTTCATTCAATCCAGATCAAATGCTATTCATGATTTTGTGTAATACATGACTAGGAAAAACACAAAGTGTTATGCTGGAATCTTTTTGGGTGATATTGCATTTGAACATTACCTTTCTGGTTTAATTTTAAGTTGCAATTGTACTTCTAGAAGCAGAATAATTCACACTAAAAGTCATTTCGAACAAATATTTTGGTATCATTGATTGGAAAGTAGAAACGCTGGGATTAGAGAGGACTGTCTTCACTTTGAGAGTGAAAGCTAAGCTTCTTGTCAGGGAAATCAAAAAGACCCGGATGTTCAGAGGTGTCCCCTGGGCCTTCAGACCAGGGGATGGAGGCAGGCACTGCACTAAGTGCCTCCCTGGCTGCTCTACCCACCCCCCATTCTCCACCCCCCAGCCACCTCCCAAGCTCTCACACTGGGGGACTCTGATCTACATTACAGAGTGAGTATCAGACTGGAACTATTGATCACAGATGATTTTCTCTCAGAGAGAGACAGACTTTGCTACCTTTGGCCTTGTTAGTGAAACTAGTCAATAAGAAAAAATGTACATTTAGTTTCAGGGTTACAGCAGGAAAGGAAAATATTCCACAAATGTCATCATTAGACTCCAGCAGAATGTGCTCTGAACCACTCTTTGAATGTCGCTAATGGAGCAGTGTGTGGAGTCTAATCCACTCATTCTCCTCTCAGCCCCCATGTAGAAGCTCTGTAATCTGTTTCAAATGGAAGCACTAACTTCAGTTAGCATATGATTTCCTTTATTGGACATTAGTAAGCATTACAGTGTTAGGATAAATGGAGGGTTGTGGTTAAACATAGCAAAGATATGCTTTGTAAGATCACAACTGAATCTTATAGTTACATAACCACCCTGGGATGGTGAGAAAAATCTGACCCAGAAAGTGACTCACTTGTGGGAAGAATCCCACACATGCTCTTCCTCTGCACCCTCTACAAAACTCAGTGGTATCCATGTTTCTAGCCCTTTTTAAGCAGGGTGGATTCCTAAAGTGGGTGACATCTCTGACTGTCTGTCTTGCACACCCACAAGGAAGAGCGCCTTGGGTGGAATCCAGGGCTGCATATTGTAAAGGGAGTCTTCCCTGCGACAATTTCATCATCTCTGCACAACTCAGGTCTTTCAAAACGTTGGTTGTTTGGAGGCAGGAAGCAAGGAAGGGCATGATGTTCTATTAGGGGACGTATAGACTTTTCTATGGGAAAACATCATCTCAATTCAAAAATCAAAAACAACAAAAGAAATCCTGACTTCTTTTTGTGTTATTTCATCTTGCACAAAATACACAAACACACACTTAGATTAACATTTAAATTTACATTTATATCAGGTTTAGAAAATGCCTGGAAGCTACACTGAACGTTTTCTGTCCAAGAGGTACCTGCCAAGACACCAATTGAAAGAAAATCTGCACGCCCATGCATTCAGCAGCACTATTTACAACAGCAAAGCTTTGGAGACATGCTAAGTGCCCAAAAACAGATCAGTAAATTAAGACATGTGGTATATATTCACAATGGAATATTACTTAGCAATCAAAAATGATAAACTCATGACATTTATGAGCTGGAAGGGATTATGCTAAATGAAGTAACTCAGAAGAAGAAAAATAAATATTGGATGGTGCCACTTCCATATGGAATACAGAGAAACCAGATGAAGGGGCACATAAAGACCAACTTAACACTGATCCTTGAAAGATGACTATAAAACTGAGGCATCCAGAGGGGAAAGGAGCAGGAAAAGGATAAAACCAAAGTGGGGAGGTGCACAGTGGACTACACTGGTGGTCTATGGATACCTTGGTGGCAGGAACGCTACAGTCACCACAGCTGAGGGGAGGGGTCTTATATTTCTAAAATACCATGAACAATGTAAATCAAGGCTAGCTCGATGGAAAAAAAGGAAATTAAAAAAAAATCAGCTTTGGGGGCCTCCCTGGTGGCGCAGGCGGTTGAGCTCCACCCTGTGAAGCTGTCCACAGACTCTGCAGTGTGGGATTAATCCCTGCCGGCCGGCGAGAATCTCACATGGCACAGCAGACCTCTCTAGTCTCACCCACTGCTCCCCACAGCAGTGTATTTCGTCAGTCTGCCTGTTCTGTTCCCTGCTCTGTCTCTGGTGAATCTTCTCACCCTCCAGCATCTCTGGCCTGCACCCCAGTTCTTGCATAAGAATAAATAAATCTTAAAAAAAATCAGCTTGGCCTATATTACCTATTTAGCTATCCATATATACACATACATGCATATATCACATATATAGGGATGCGTATAACTCACTGGACACCTTTCTTTTGGTGTAGTCCCTGCACTAGCTTTTCCAGTGTCCAACATGGGTAAACATTTCTTATATTAAGGACTCTCATATGGATACAGCTGAAAGAAGTTAAGATGGTTAGAAATTACCCAGTGACATTTCTCTACTTATATTTATTTTTTTGTTTGAGTCCTCAGAATGTACTTGAATTGTCTTTAACATTTTCAGAAAATTTTGTTAAGACTGCTATATTTGGAAGAGTGTGGCCTTATTTCCATTCTAGCTATGCTGCTAACCTAATCATTTCAGAAAACATAATTTTCCTTATTAACCTCTTCACATAAGGTCTTATAAATAAATGACAGCAGGGAGATACCAAAGAATTAATTGTAAGTTTTGTGGAAGTGAAAGAAATTTGAAGTCACATGTACATTCAGGCAACCCGAGCTATTTCAGAGTCTCTATGTCCTTGTGTATATTTATTTTTTTCACTATTTTTGTTTGATGTTTTTGACTGTTCACTAACCCTTTTACACTCTCTCCCTTCTTCTCTAGAAGTTGATTTAGGGTATCCTCGTAGGCATACCATAAGCACAGATATTTTGAAGACATTTATACAAAACTGATAAAATTTATGGCAGTTCTGGAAAATATCACCAAAGTAGATATTCTTGTTTTCAGGAAGTTTACATTACAATTAGGGGATAAGATGAGAAAATCCAGTACAGAAAATCAAAACACATTGCTTTCCACATTTTCTGTAAGTTGGGGATTCAATCTAGAGCTTTAAGTTTAATTACACATTTTTGCAAGAATACTTCATAGACTATCTCATCTTTAGGTTGTATAACCTCAGAAATACATAAAGACTGGTTTTCCCATTATCATGTTTAGGACTATGTGGATATTAACCCTGTGACATGCCAAGAAACTGTTGCAAGGATGGAGAATAGAAATGAATATTGAAGGCAAGGGCTATGCTCGGACAAAACTCAAGTCGGAGGATACAGAAAAAACACAAATAAGTTTAAATATTGATAAATGCTTTAAAAATACCCTACGGTGATAACTGTGGTGTTTTTATAGTAGTGTGTTTCCAAGAAGTTCATAAGTTAAATTAAGTAGATATGCTATATATATATAAGCTAATGAAATTTATCATACAAACATATAAATTAGCAGTGTGACATTTCTGATGTCACGATGATATAATATTAAACCTTTCTGATAAAAACTCTTGAATTTTCAAGTCCAGCATTAGAAAACATAATGAGTGGTTATTGTTATGCTATTTACGCTAAATTTTGCAGTCAAGCTGTTTCATAAATAAATGATTTATATAAAAATTAGATGGGCTCTGAAATGTAGGAACTGAAAGCTTATGATAAAGTAATCTCTATGACACAGTTATTCCCTCTCCTGTTCTTAGTTTTAATTATAATTCTTCTCTTTGATTTAAGTGCAGTTAATAGTTTATTCTAATTTGGAGAATAATTGCCACAGCTCATGAATTACTTGCATCTCCGCATTTCTTAAGGATGAACTATTAGACTCTATGTGCAGCACCTTGGCCTTAGGATTTTTAAGCTGTGAGTAACTGGACACCTTTTGATGAAGTGTGAGAAAAGAGCAGGGTCAGTGGGGATTAATGAGAAATCCAGGTCTCCCACCTTTTCCAAGCCAGGCTGTGTGGCTGGGAGTCAGGAAGGGAAGGACATCAGCATAGGTGAGCATCGCAAATTAAAGGAGATTCTTTTTTTTTTTTTTTTATAAATTTTATTGTTATATTCCCCATACAATTGCAGCCCCCCATTCTGACCCCAATCCCTCCCCTCCCGCCCCCGCCCCCCTAAAAGTGTCTCTGGTTCATAGTTTTTTGTTGATTTTGATTTTCACTTTCTTATAGTTATTCATTTTCCTGGTCCCTTATTTAAGTTTTCTAGATTCCTGCTATGAGTGAGACCATCCGGTATTTTTCTTTTTCTTTTTGGCTTATTTCGCTGAGCATGATCCCTTCCAGCGCCATCCATGTTGCTGCAAATTGCATGTGTTTATCTTTTTTGAATGCTGAGTAATATTCCATGGTATATATGTACCACATCTTCTTGATCCAGTCATCTATTTTTGGGCATTTGGGCTGTTTCCAAAGCTTAGCTATTGTACACAGTGCTGCTATAAACATAGGGGTGCAGGTGCTCTTTGGAATTGATGTTTCTGTGTCCTTTGGGTAAATACCTAGGAGTGGAATTGCTGGATCCTATGGAAGCTCTATGTTTAGTAGGTCCAGAAATCTCCACACAGCTTTCCACAGTGGTTGGACCAGTTTGCACTCCCACCAACAGTGCAGAAGAGTTCTAAAGGAGATTCTTTCTCTCTTTCTTTTAAGATTTATTTGTTTGCTCGTTTGTTTATTTATGCATACATGCATACATGCATACATACAAGCCCTGGGTACAGTCAGAAGCACTATACTGGCGAGGGGAGCAGCGGGCGGCAGGAGAGGTCTGCACACCATGTGGGACCTTCCTCCGGTGGCCGGGGAGCAGCTGGGGATTGAACCGGCGCCACAGAGGCTGCGGGCAGCTTTGCAACCCAGTGCTCAACCGCTGCGCCACTGGGGAGGCCCTCTTTCTCTCTTTCTTGAGTTTTATATGTATGTTTCATTTATTCCTCTCCCCCAGACATGTTTTTTGTGCGGGGGGCAGGTGAAAAAAAATGAGCACATGATGAGAGCTGACTGTACTGGGTCTCTGAAGCCCAGACATGCAGGTTCTGCTTCCATTCACTAAGACAGCAACCCTCCTTGCAACTTGCAGAGCTTGCCCTGTATTTACTGGCTTGGGTGGGGGTAGGGGGGGAGCAGAAGCATTTGAAGGGGTCCTGAGAAACTATGCATATGAATGATAACCGCAGAGAAAAGAACTCAGAATGGAGTGGCTGCCCTGGGCCACAGAGCATAGTGGGAAAGACAGAGAGAGAAGGAAGAAGGATTGTGGCTGTGGACATGGTCTGCACCTCTTTGGGGACAAAGCATGGAAATGAGGTTATTAGAAAGTCAGTGCATTTCTTTATGTAGTAAAAACCTTCCTTCCTCAGACCACCAAAAGGACCTGTATCAAAGTGTTAAAAGTGTTAATGTTGCCTTAATATATTTTTGGAAGTGGATTTGTATTTTTTTTTATTTTAGAGTGACACCATGCTGAGTCTAGTCTCAGTTAGGCCTTGTTTTCTCCAAGTAATATTTGCTTCCCTCTGCAAATGACAAAAAATGACTATGCCCTCTTCCAGTTTAATCATCCAAAACATAATAATAGATTAGATCCTTAAGAGAGAAAATGGTGTGGTCCATTTTTGTCAGTTGACTTTGCGTGATTGTCTGTTATTAGTGTAGGGGGTGAGGTGGGGTAAGAGGAAAGAGGTAGAAAGTTTATTAATAGACTGTCACTAGGGCCTCCCCGGTGGCGCAGCAGTTGAGCGCTGGGTTGCGAAGCTGCCCGCAGCCTCTGCAGCGCCGGTTCCATCCCCGGCTGCTCCCCGGCCACTGGAGGAGGGTCCCACATGGCGCGCAGACCTCTCCTGCCGCTAGCTGCTCCCCTCAGCAGTGTACTTCGGTCCTTCTGCCTGCTCTGCTCCCCGCTCTGGCTCTGGTGAATTCTCTCACCCTCCCTCCCGCACTTCTGACTGTACCCAGTGCATGTATAAACAAAACAAACAAACAAACCAGCAAACAAATAAATAAAGCATGCCTCTATTAAAAAAAAAAATTAAAAAAAAAAATAGACTATCACTAGTGGGACTTACTTATTTGGGCAGGTGGGAGCCCAGTTCTTAAAGAATATCATCATCTGTGATGCCCTTACAAATCAGAGTTTTCAAAACTTTATCAAATTGTTAGAGTAGGTAATATTCCATATCACATACTCAAAATTCTCCATTGTCTGCAAAATAAATGTTATAGATCATTAAATATCAACCTTAGGAATGCTTATACATCAACTCTGTATAGACATCTTAGTCCTGTTCTTTTTTGTTTCTATTTGCTACTCATTCAATTATTCCATATTATTTAGATATTATAATTTTCATTTTCTTTTGGACAATCCTCATTACAATACCCTAAAAGATTCTTTGTCCATTATAGTACAGTTATCCAGATTGGCCACTGAAGCCTTGACTCACTGAGTCAGATTAAACTCTCACTCGGGGCTGGATTCATCCTCTGCTCCAGACAAGCTGTATCTTGTATTTTGGAATTTCCAGCTCAACCTTCATTTTCAAAGATTTACACATAGAAAAAATGAAGCTAAAGGTTTTTTTGCTTATTTTTTAACTAGAAGAGACCTCTGAATAATTTAAGCCCACCTCAATTTTCCTATAGAGAAAAGTTAAATCAGAGTATTTAATTGACTACTTTAAGAGTTCTGTTAGAGTTAGGACAGATATGTGATTTTTTTTTTTCTTTTCTAAGTAGCCATATTACAAACATAAAACATACTGTGCCAAAGAATCCAGTCTCCCTCTGATCATCCTCAGCTTATAGTAAGCGTGTAATGTATTTATTAGTTGTGGGGAAAAAGATAAGGTGAAATTAACTCAGAAAAAATACGCAGATATTTGATTCAGCGTTTCTTGTCAGATGACAGCTATCAATAAAAGCAGGCCAAGTTTCATTCAGTTCCCATCTGCTCTTTTGGCAGGGAAGAAGACCTCATTGAAAAATCAACATTTTGCTATCATAGAAGACCAAAGTTAGAAAAGAAAGTGGTGAAAGAGTTTATAGCATAGAAGCAAAATGGTCAGACCAGGAAAGAAGCATCAGATTAATGACAGTCATAAAAAATATCCCAGGATGACAATATTAAATGATCTTATGACAATTCCAATGATCTTAACCAATGTTTTATAAACATTGGTTATACACAAAATAACAGTGAACATGGATGAAATGGACATAAAAATCAGGACTTCTATCAAAGACATAGACACCCTGGGCCTCCCTGGTAGCACAGGCAGTTCAGCGCCACACTATGAAGCTGTCCGCAGCCTTTGCAGCATGGGTTCGATACCGCTCGCCGGTGAGAATGCCACATGGCGAGACAGACCTCTCCTGTCTCGCCCGCTGCTCCCCTCAGCAGTGTATTTCATCAGTCTGCCTGTTCTGTTCCCCACTCTGTCTCTGGTGAATCCTCTCACTCTCCCGCGCATCTGGCCTGTACCCCAGTTCTTGTATAAATCAATCTTAAAAAAAAAAAAAGACATAGACACCCTGCTTATTTAAAGCAGCATAAAAATTTCCTGGGAATAATGAATGATGCCATCTATTTCAAATAAAAGGACAAATTCAGCCTCATACTCTAAATATATCAAAGGAAAAAAAAAAAAACTTCGTGCTGTGTTATTAGATGACAGGACGCTTACAGCTAGCGGCTATAAGTGTTAAATAGGAACTAGGTAAAGGCAGGTGAACTGAGTTTTTATTCTTATAACAAGAGACCATAATGCATGTGAGAAAATGAGAAGAAATCAGATCAAAGAGGAAGTCTGGGTGAAGATTATAAATTACTTTAAATTACTTGTTTATCTGGCTATAGAACCTTAATTATTAATTGGACTCTGGCAAGATAATTAGTTCCTCTGATCTTTAGTGGCTCCATTTATAAAATGGGGGAAATAGACATATTTTCAGAGTTTTAAGGATGAACTTAGGTATAATATATTCACTTATATGGCACAAACAATAAGTATTATTTAAATGATTACAGAACTATTAAAATTCTTTCATTGACTCTAGTAGGAAATTGAGTATTTTGAGAACTCCATTTTTGTTAAACGTGGCAGAGAAAAAGCACTCCACAGAAATTTTTTTTTTATCCTGTGCTCATTTTGTGTTTTCAAGTTATCAGGAAGGAAAATGTTAGATCATTGCAATCCCACCAAAGTTCTAAGGAGAATAACTCTAGCACAATGCAGTTTTGGCCATATTAGAAGAAATTCATGAAGGGCAGGGCAATCCTCTTCAAACTGTCAGAGGATGTGAATTCAATAGCTGAGTCGTAACTGACTAAACTAATGGTTCCTTACTTGGACTGGGGGGGGTGGGGTAGCGGTGTATACAGTCCAGGATTGGCCATGAAAGTTTAAATGAAATCTATGATACACCAAAGAAGAGAGGCAAGGTAAAATTTAAAAGAGGTGAGTATATCTAAATCTGGATAGAAGATAACTAGGGGGCTCCCCTGGTGGCATAAGGGATTAAGATGCAGCACTATGAAGCTATCCATAGCCACTGCAGCACTAGTTCAATCCCCAGCCAGGGAGCTACCCACATGGTGCAGCAGACCTCTCCTGACTCCCCTGCTGTCCCCCTTAGCAGTGTATTTCAGTCAATCCACTGTTCTGTTCCCCCCTCTGTCTCCGGTGAATCCTCTTACCCCTGTACCTCTGGTCTATACCCCAGCTCTTGTATGTATAACTACATAAATCTTTTAAAAAAAAGTTAATTAGGGAACAACTAGAGAGAAAGAGAACACCACCTCAGACAGAAGTGTCCAAGGTTAGATTAATTAATAAAAATACTAAAAAAAAAATAACAATACTTTATTGCAAGAAATATTAACCAGACACAGGATTTCTCTGTGGCCACACCCACCTCTCTGCACTAGGCTGGGCATAAGGGTTGCAGGAGGCCATATATTCTCTGGGGAAGAGATCAGAGATTTTTGGATATGACATCGAAAGCTCGAGCAACAAAAGCAAAAATAATACTGTCATTTGTGACATAGATGAACCTGGAGGACAATATGACAATGGAAATAAGCTAGACAGAAAAAGGCAGATACTAGATGATCTCACTTAAATGTGGGCTATAAACAAGTCAGACTCAGAGAGTAGCTGCCGGGAGATGGAGATTGGGGCAAGCCAGATAAATAGGTGGTAATAGGTACAAACTCTCAGTTTTAGGATGGATAAGTACTGGCAATCTAATGTAGTATGGAGACAATAGTTAATATTACTGCAGTGTGTACTTGAGTTTTGCTACCACAGTAGCACTATGTTCTTATCTCACACACACTCACACACACACGCACACACACACACACACATTGGTAAGTACCGATGTGATTCATGAGCTAATTAGCTTCACTGTGGTCATCACTTCACAGTATATATGGCGCATAATCACAACTATATACAACTTCTATTTGAAAATTATATCTCATAATTTCTCAATTATACCTATACTTACAATAAAGGTGGAGAAATATTATTTAAGAAATTTTGCTATCACCAAACTTTGGCAAAGGTGCCTCTCACTTTTATATACACAGGTGTAGGAATAGTGACAAATCTATGTCATCAGTGTGCTTCTGAATATGTCACATAATTTGGTTCTTGCTCCTATCTTGGCCATTTCATGATACATAACTATTTGTACAGTACACAGTTATGCATTTAGATAGGGGTTGTTTAGTTAAACCAGTAACAATGTGTGTTGGCATCAACAAAACGGATGGGCTCAGTTTTTCCCAATTATTTAAACTTGGGCTCACAGATTCAATACAATTATAATGTGAATAATATATTTTAATAATAATTTCATCAAGGTATAGGTGCAACATTTTTATCATGATGATGTTTTTATTTTTTTTTAAAGATTTATTTATTTATGTATACATACAAGCACTGGGTACAGCCAGAAGCGCGGGAGGGTGAGAGGATTCACCATAGCCAGAGCGGGGAGCAGAGCAGGCAGAAGGACCGAAGTACACTGCTGAGGGGAGCAGCGGGCGGCAGGAGAGGTCTGCGCGCCATGTGGGACCCTCCTCCAGCGGCCAGGGAGCAGCCGGGGATTGAACTGGTGCTGCAGAGGCTGCCGGCAACTTCACAACCCAGCGCTCAAACGCTGCGCCACCAGGGAGGCCCATGATGATGTTTTTAAACTGAATATGAAAAAGGGAAGTGAAGGTGGATAGTTTTATAGTTTACCTAAGAACTCCCGCAGATCAAGGAGGGGCAGGGGACGTGTTTGTTAGTTCAAACAATATGGCCAAATGTCCAACGAGGAAGGGATGTTATTGGAGAGATCAAGTCATCAATTTTTTTCCATTTGACCTTTTTTTTCTGACTTAATCACCATTAAAAATATACCAAATTTTCAGTATAAAATTTATGATATTAAATCGGTACCTTTCAGAGCCAAGCCTAAAAAAGAAAAGGCTCAAATTTACAAGCCATTTCTACACCCATTCCTTCACAGATTCTCTTACAGAAACCTGCGAACATAGGGTGCTGGTGATTGTCTTATATCCTCTGATGGCAATGCCTGGTTCTGGCTCCTCTGACTTCTCGTTCTGTTAAACCTCTGGATGGATGTGTTTATGCTTGTAAGTTACATATATATGGGCATCTTTTGCTTTCCTCACTTCAGTTTTATTCTTTGCACAATAGAATGGACTTGAATAAAACTGTGCACTTTTTCGCAGAGTAGCAAGTGATTAGAGAATACTACAAAGCAGAGTCGAGGCAGAATTTCCTATGAATTACATTATCACTGAAGCAGGGAAAAGAGTGAAATGGAGCCATTCCCGGTCTCATTTGAGTTTAAAGAATAGGAAGCTCTACCCCACCTGCCAATGAAGTGGAAGGCAGGGAAAATGCATAGTAAAATCCTATATTTCACAGAGACAGTTATTCCGAAGTACCCTGATCAAGGGTCTGTTTATCATAATATGGAAATAATTCCTGTTGTAGGTATTAATGTCTACGCAGACCCCATCATGTGCAGCTTGGAATTCAAATCAGGAATTGCCAGGAAGATGGAGCATTTTTAAACTGAGAGTGAAATGTAAGATTGTTTTCTTCCTGGCTTTTCATAGTAAAATTGCTTGAGGTCAGACAAAGCAGCATTTTATTTCTAATTACATTTCAAGGAGAGTCTTTAAGGCTGACTTTGACGTCTCCTCCCAGGGAGGGCTGTGCTGGGGAAGGGAGTAGGGATGCTTTCACCCAGTTATCTTCATCCTGCAACTCTGTGTGAATCTCTAACAAGCTGCTTCTCTTAGACCTATTACTTCCACAATGGGATTCATTGCTTTCCTAAGCAGCCCTTGTAATTTTCAGCAAGGTCCTTTAACTCACTTAATGTGAAACATTTGTTCATGCCTAATTTGTCTGAGCCCGGCCATGTTTGTTTTCCTTGAGCTGCAGAAGGGTGTCGGTGGGGGTAGAGCTGCCTGCCTCAATGACTCCATTTGTCGCTGAATTATAGTGATCACTGTGGGTTTCCTTTGGTTGGTGGTCTCTGCGTTGGCCCTCCACGACAAGGTTGACAGACAGCAGGGGACTGAGCTTCATGAGATAAGTGCCTCAAGCAAACAGTCACTTGTTGACAGTGTGATTTTTCCCTCCCTTAAGTATAAGGTGGCTCCATAATAGATACAGCTATAAAATACCCTTGCAATTAAAATCCAGATTCCATAAATTAAAGATAATTTCAAGACATCAGTAGTATCTTTCCAGGAGTTCTTTTATTAAGATGATCCTCTCCAGGGATCTTTAAATTGTTAGCCTTCCCAACTTTTACAGAACATGGGTAACTCTTGCCTCATTGTTAGCCCAGTTCAGATTGTTATCTGATGCTTTCTAGTTTGTAGTTTTATTCAAAGTGAAAAGAGAACATTGGCTCCCATTCAAAATGACAGCTTAATTCATTTTCAAGTATTTTTTTCCTTCTAACTTGGGACATTAAAACTGATCTCGTTGCTTGTATACCATCAAAGAGACCATTTATTTTATTTTGCTTTGTATTTATATACGATTCAAATTAGTTCCTTCATTTCTCTTTCCCTTGTATCTGTCAAGGCTAGAAGAATAGTTTTTTACTCTCTAGCATTAGGATGACCTTAAGCCCATAGCTGTGCAATTATATTAGAAAACTAACCTTTAAATAATTTTTAGTATGGTGACAAGTGCATAATAAGTATGCAGACATTTCTGTTTTAGCATAATCTTACTTTGAAGTTTTATTTTAAAATTGTATGTATATTTTATCATTAACAATTTAATGAAGTATGATGTGGAATATATAAAATATTCTTGTGGGGAAGATGATTAGCATATTTTAATATGTATGCATCTGGTGCATACATATGGGGGATATATCACACACTTTAAGCTACTAACTGTATACAGTCACATTGCACAATTTCATTTCTATTTTAGAAAACAAAATCTTAAGCAGGGAGGTTTGAGTAAATGCCAACAAATATGTTACATAACTATTTTCTACACATGAAACATAACCTATTAAATATTTTATTATGAAACTGTGGTTTTAAAATAATTTGATTAAAGGTGATCATTCATTCCATAGATATAAATTGTACACAAAAATGACTTGAGAACTGATATAGTGTACAAGCAAACTAAGAAGAAAATTATTGCTTACTTTCTTGTCCTTGCAACATCATGGATAGAACTGGAGGGGTTATGCTAAGTGAAATAAGTCAGAAGGAGAAAGACAAATACTGGATGATTTCACTCATATGTGAAATACATATTTAAAAAAAAAATCCGAAACAAAGAAACAGACAAACAAAATTAAACAAATCCTAGAAATCTGACTGTGGAATTGAGGTTCCCAGGGTAGACTAGGGGAGGGGAAAATGAAGGAGGGAGCCCAATGGACTATTATTCCCAGGTAATGGATCGAAAAAACTGTTGCAAGGTCAGAACCGCTCCTGGTTCTGGGTGGGCCACCCACCACCATAAATGCAAACAAAAAGGTTTTTGGTGCAGCAAATGGAAAAAGTGATTTCTTTTAGCTAAGAGGAGAGAGGGGAAGGGTGAAAGTCCTTTGGTGCCAGGTAGAGCTGTAACTAAAAGAGCCTCCAGGCAGAAGCTTCATGACAAAGAGAGGCAGGCCATGTGCCTCTCTTCCTACCAAAGTTTCTCAAAATGGCTGCTCTGTTCCACCCTCTAGCCAGTAGACACATGACTCGAAGCATCAGGGGCGGAGTCCAGATCACAGTACTGCACAGGTGTTGTCCCCTCTGGACTATCCTAGTAGGTATGATTTGAACCCAGTCTGGGAGGCCACGAGGGCCAGCCACACCGAGGGTGAGACACAAGACTTAGCTGCAGTCTGATATTATGGTGAGGATTATGGGTGCCTTGGTGACAAGCCTGGTGTCATAACTCCATCTGAAGAGGAGTGATCCTATATCCCTAGTTATAAACTAACCCTCAATTAAAAAAAAAATAAAAAAATACTTTCTAGTTTTGAAATACGGGAATGCAATGGTATTTTACTCCTAATGAGACAAAGTCTACGTGTGCGTTTGTGATATTCTTTAAGGGAAGATCATAATAAAATATGATTACATGGTATAAAAGAAGATACTTTACAGGGTCTCCCTGGTGGCGCAAGGGGTTAAGACACAACCTAAGAAGCTATCCGCAGACACTGCAGCACAAGTTCGATCCCCCGCCAGGGAGCTACCCACATGGAGCAGCAGAATTCTCCTGTCTCCCTGCTGTTCCCCTCAGCAGTATATTGCAGTAGATCTGCCTGTTCTATTCCCCACTCTGTCTCTAGTGAATTCTCTCACCCCCCATACCTCTGGTCTGAACCCCAGTTCTTGTATTCATAAATAAATAAATCTTTAAAAAAAAGAAGATACTTTATTTCTCCTGGATTCAAAGGAATTTCAGGTAAGATTTATTTCAATGTAAAATGACATAGAACCAACAACATTTTCATAAATGTATCAAATGGGCCAAGAACTACTATGGAATAAACTAAAATAGATATTAGGAAAAAAGAAACAACACAAGTAAACCTTAAGCGAGGAAATGTACACTAAGAACAACAAAATCAATGAAGAGACATCTACCTGGACAAATGAGGAGAGAATCACTTATTTAAAATTTGTATAAAACAATCCCTGATGTCTTTAATGTCATTTAAATGTCATTTTTAATGTCATTGTTTTAGTTAGTAATGAGCTTCCTTTGATAAAGACAGATAACTAAGTTGTTGGTTCTTTATTACTGCAGTCTAGATTTGGAGGGTTTTGCTCGGGAATACGGTGGAGTTCTGGCAATTTCCATATTTGAGACCCAATGTTAGCTCTCCATTTTGTAAAAGTAAAAAATATTCAAGGGTATAGCATAGAGCTGTTCTTTAGTTTGGGTGAAAGCAGTTTAACCAAGTGTGTACTTCTGAACAATCTTGTATCAGTCAGACACAGACTTGTGGTCTAACTTTGCTTTGCTTTGTTGAAATATGTGTTCTTAAAGTTGATTGATTGTTGTTGAAAATGTCATTACCATTAACATATAAGTCTTATTTATGGGTCAGAATGGCAGAAATTACCACAATTCAGGGAAAATGAACTATAAACCAAACGCAGAAATGAACTACAAACTGAACAAAGAGATGCAATTTTTTTAAGAGAATGATTTTTTTTTAATTGAAGTTACATTGTATGATGACATATGTTTCTGTTGTACATCGTTACGAATTGACTTTATGAGATGTGATTCTTTTTAAGGTTAATGTCCATTTATTTATTCTTTTACTAAAACTTATGAAATAAAATATTAGAATATCTCCATAGGCAAGGAATCAAACTAATAATAAAATTTAAATATGTAAAATAAATTATATATATTGCTTACTTATCTACATGGCAAAAGCTATTTTCAGAGTGAATATCAACTGAATTATTGAATTGTGAAGAGGATGCGATAATATATCTGCTGCAGCCAAATGAATAAACCTTAACTGAGGGACTATTATATTCTGGGACTTTAAAAACTTTGTCATTTATTTTCTAAAATTGCTCTATTAGACAAATTTTTCTTTCTTAACTACATTGAAGAAAACATGTCCCAGAAAGTCAGACACCATGCATGATATCCAGACATTATAATTGGAAATGCATGGATGTGGCCCAGCTGTATTGGAACTAAAAGCTTGTGTTAATTTCACTCTTAAAAATGTTAAGAATGAACAGAATTTAGCAATGAATAGGTGCTTTTAGGAGAAAATATCAGTCTCTAAATCATTACGGTCATGAAAGAAGGGGGAATACAATGGTCACTAACTATGTGATTCTATTTACATGAAATATTCAGAATAGATGAATCCATAGAGACAGAACTCAGACAGGTAGTTGCTAGGGGTTGTGGGGGATATGGGAATGTTAGCATCTGAGCAAGGGGTTATGCAGGGACCCCAAACTTAAGGGATGAATGCTCTAAAGGGATCTTAGTGCACAAAAGCAATATAAATAGTGTGGAAGGAGAGAAAGGAAAAGAAAGGATATTTCTAAAAAAAAACTCAGAAAATGACTCATCCCCACATGGGAAAATGCCTTATTAAACAGGGTCAGCCTGCAGTGCGGCCACTGAGTCCCAATACTTTGTCACAAGTCTAAGTCACCTTTGGGTAGGGAACAAGTAAAATGTAAGGCAGCTTCCAGAGAGCTGAGGCAAAAACAGAAAAAAAAATGCAAAATCAAAGTACAAGTCAAGAAGACAGCTGTGATCGTCTCTGCCAAGGACTTGGAGCAGTCTCCCCTCAATCTCTCCCCTGCGTGTCTTTTCCGAGTATCTCTGTCTTTCCTCCCATGTCTGCTTCCACATCTCTTCTCAGGTCCCTGGGTGTAGTAAAGGTGGGAAATCAAAAACCTTAGAGCCCATCTACCTTCTATGTTATTTAGCTTCACTTGATCTCTCAGCTGCTCCCCTATTTCTAATAGCTCTCCCATTAGGTAGTCCTGTTCATGTCACCCTGGAACCTGTAATCCAAGGTGGTTGAATGTAAGGTTGGGCAGAGAAAATACCACCTCCCCTTCCCCAAGGTATGTCTGTAACAGTTTTACTTCAAGGTAGCAGACATGTTTTGGAACCAGCAAGGCATGATGTTTTGACAATATTGAGAATATACTAGATCCTACTTGTCTTTTTAAAAGAATTAATTTTATGTTGTGTGAATGTCTCCTCAAAAATTATTTTTCAAAAGAAATATAACTGTGATGACAAAGGACATTAGTTTTTATTTCTACCATCAATGACAGCAAATTCAGTCAAATAAAGATGCGTCCTATCTCCTTCCACATGCCCGTATTTTCAAAGTTGACACTCAGTATTAACTTATTCAAGAGTAATTGCTAATGGAGGATCAGTACAGTCTCCTGTAGAGTCAGTGGACAGTGCTGGTGTGGAAAGAGTGTCATCCCAGCCCACTCTGGGTTATTCTAGGATGATAAATAATCAAACAACATCAGACCAAATGATAGGACAAAAAGCCATATTGAAGTCTATTAATAGGATGTATGCCTCGTGTTTACATGGGAGAGACCAGCATGACTGAGTAACTCTCTACTTGTCATTAGATGCCATTGTGAATAGCAGAACTCAGACAAGGGGCTTGGAGGAAGAAAGGAAAAGTCAATTAGGGTGTTTAGTGGGGCACTTTGCTTTCTCTCTTAGAGATAAGTGGATTAGTTCTTCTTGCAGTAGACATGTTCAGAGAGAAATTTTACAAAATACATCAAAAGTAGCCTCTATTCAGCAGTCAGACCCTCCAAGAAATCAACCTTTTGCCAAAAAATCACATATTTTGTGTGGCAGTTTTTTGCTTCCCGCGAGAGAGCTCCATATGTGAGTCACTGTGATTTATATCTGTGCCTTCCTTAGTCCTTAGCCCAATAACTGACAGAAGTTTAGAGATTTCAGTTTCAAAAGCCAGAATCAATATAAATAAATTGTTATGAATTTTTACAAAGAAACCATATATATGTTTCAGTTTTGTCAACTATTCTAGCAACAATGGTTCAACAGTGTGTATTTCTAAGCTTAAGTAAAGACAGTCCCCATGCCTCATAGATAACAGAAGAAAGAGAGTAAGTTGGATTAAAGCTAAAAATCTAGTGTTTTGATGAAGGCTGAATTCTTTAGCACTATTTATCAAATAATAGGTCACTTTATAGAGGCACATGGGTTATTTATACAGTGGTTTATCTCAGTCAATGAGGTCTTTTTATTTTAAATAGCTCTATAAACATCGAACTATTTTGTTACATACAATCAACCACACTTTACTGCTTGATTAAAAACAAGATTTCATCTTTCAAGGGATGACACTTTAATGAAGAAAAAGAGAATGTTGTTGTCCATTAGAAAATGCAGGTAATAAATAGTTTCTTGCAGATGCCAAGGTCTTGGTAAAATATGAGCAGTCAGGGAAAAATTCCCAGTGGAGAAAAGCATTACTCCTCTGCCTTATGGGATTCAGCAGAGGACAATTAGTGGAGTTTATGACTTTTATTGGCCACAAGCAATAAAAATATTATAATCCTCCTGACCTCATGTCAAGCGACTTTGATAGTTTAAACCGTTTTCTAATCTGACATTTAGGAATCTAAGTTTGAACTGAGCTTAAGACATAAACCAATTATTGAGAGCATCCTTAAAAACCTGAAGATTCCCCCAGATTTTAACCTGGAACAAAGATAATCTTTTTAATGAAATTCAACTGATGAAAATAGGCAGATAGCCAAATGGAATAATGTAAGTGTTCATGTCCAAATACACACAAATGTGTTCAGAAGCCAATTTCCAACAAACGTATGTACACATAGGCTGTTTCTCTAAGTCAGCAATGATTTATGAAACATTCATGGTGAACCTGTCCCCAATCTCCCTCAACGCTGATACTCTCTCCGTTCCTGTCTCTCTTCTCACCTCTCTCTTCCTCTTCCTGGTTTTTTTGGCTTTCAGCTATCATTTGACCATCTGTTTTGAACTTTTGCGGTTGTCTGATGTTTCAGCAGGGTGGTTTTTAAACAGAACTTTCAATCTTACCTACATCCTAACTTTAAAGGTCACTGTAAAAATAATTTAAAGCATGAAGTTTTAAAAAGGGGCCAAAAAAAGTATTCCCCAATTCTGCTCAGTCATCTCTGCAATAGAGCAAAAACATGTAATAAATAGCAAAACCTGGGAAAGGTCAAAATTGAAATTATTAATAAATGCTAAATAACCCAGAGCCAGCAATACATAAAATGATGAAATGCCAATTTAAAACCACTATGTGAAGCAAAAAATCTTTATATTTAATTGAAAATGTCCATAAGAAGAAGAAATAAAATGAATTTTCTAAACTAGTTTTGCAAGGCTTGATTACTAGATTGCTTATAGGAGTATCATTTCTACTTAGACTCCTGCAATGCTTAAAGATTTTTATCTTTTACAGGCTGAAGCATGTACTTCATTAAAACACATGAACAAATTCCTCAGGTAATCCACAATGTTTGCAAAATTTAGCAAACAAAAGAGTAATTCACAAAAAGGGCTTGTCTGTCTTTAGCTTTACGTGACTAAAGGATGGACACTGGTTGCTCTTTCACTCAAGGTTATTAACTCCATAGCCCTACAAATTCTACCTGTAGTTTATATATTTATTCAAAGTTATGCAAAAACCTAAAATTTAATATTTAGCATAATTCTAAACCTCAGATGGTCTTTTCTTAAAATCTTGTTTTTAAATCTAATAACCTTAGAAATGGTTATTTTTCTACTGAAAGATCAGCCTCTTGTCTGCTTATTTATCATTGACATTTCTTATTTTTAAAAACTGTAAATTCCATTATTCCCTTTACCATTTCTTTTGTGTTTATATTTGAAAAGAGCTTGATAAAAAAATTAGAGCTCCAGTTTACTATTGTTATTTATGAAGATAAATGAAAGGTAACTGCCTCATAACATATTTATTCTTATATCTAAGAAAGATACATACAGATATAGATATTCTTGTTAGAGCTGCTTTACCCAAACAGATTCCCATTTTCTGATTTTTCAAACTCCCTTTATATCTCTGCTTCAGCTTTCATTCTTCCTGAAGCGATTTTAATTTGTTGAATGAATCATAAAATACCTCACTGAGATACAGCTCAGACACCTAGAGATTAAATGAACTTCCTTATATTATAAACAATAAATTAGATAACTACAAAATCATAAAAATATGTCCTTGGCATGCAGAGATAATGGTTAGTGACAGACTATGAAAGTGTCTTCGTAACTTTTAAGTAATTTTTTGGACCCATTTTATTATTGCTCTCTTCATGCATGACTTTTTGGAAATGAGATCAGGAAGGAATAGTATTTTAGGAAAACCAGAAGTTTTAATGATGGAGGTTTTAAATAATAAGGATAAGAAGATTTATTGTGGTTACATTTAAACATTTTCCACAATGGATGCCCTTGGGGGGAAATCTGAATTCTGTGTAGTAATTAAAATTCTTCACATGCTAAAATGAGCAGGACAATGCAGAATAATTCTTGGCTTTATAGTTGTAGCATCTACTTAATAGTATAAAAATCTCCTGTGAAGAAATAGGGTGACATCACTTGACTGCTGAATGTTAATTTAGAAATGTGGCATATAGGATGATAAATAAAAAATAAAATAAAATCAATCAATGTAATAATGTAATAATGACATCTTACTTTCCCTGGGTCTAGGAACTCTGAGGATACTACAAGTGTATTTTAAATTATAGAAGCAATATAGCAACATTACTACAAGACTCAGTACATATTTTTGTTCTTAACCCTCATGAATGATCTGAACACATTACATATAATCCAACAATCCCACTCCTAGTGATCTTCCCAAATAATGCTAACACACTAATTCAAAGGAACATGTGCTCTCCTGTGTTCACTGTACCACCATTTACAAAGTCAAGTTATAGAAACAAGCTACATGCCTAAGGACAGATGAACAGATTTAGATGTGTTATATCCACAAAATGAAATACTACTCAGCTGTTAAAAATATGAAATCTTGCCATTTGCAACACCAGCAATGGGCTGATGAGTCAGGAGAGACTTATTTCACTTCACTCATATGTTGAATATAAAGAAACAAAACCAGGGATCAGAGCAGATAAAACCAAACCAAAGCAAAGCCTAGAACTGACTGTAGAACTCAGGCTCCCAGACAGGGAGGTGAGGATGGGGAGTAAGAAGTGGAGGAAGCCCAATGGGCTATGCACTATATCCCCTTGGTGGTGGTTGTGATGTGGTGACATCTGAATAGGTATGAACCTGTCCTTCGAATCACACATGGTATTGCTTATCAATGTTACCTCAATAAAAAAAATACAATTAAAAAATTGACAGTATTGATTGAAATCAGGCCATACAAATGTTATAACATATCCAACTACTTATAAGATGGAAAAAGCAATATAGTTGAAATGACAGTAATTCTCTGAGCCCAACTACAATTTTCATACACACAAACAGTTTTTAGGACTATTAGTCGATTGTAATACTTTTGTGAGAAAACATAAGAGGAATGACAGAAAGCTCCTTTATAATGAGAATTTTTTTAAGTATGCATAAATATCCATGAATTTTTCTACAGATCTCTTACAAGAAGTTTTTAGTAAGTGAACTGTTATTGTTCATGCTTTGAAAATATGTTCAACAAAATATCAGACTTTTAACCCGACATGGTTTATAGCTCAATGTAGCACAGACATTCGTGTTTGAAAGCAGCATGTGGTTTATATAACAGGTATTTAAGAGGTGTGAAATATCTTTAAAACTGTATGCAATGTTTAAAGTAAATTAAAACAAATGAAACAATGAATGTCTTTGAGCCAGTTCGTGGTCAATGAGAATACAACAGGAACTCTAGCGGATATTGGTGTTTGTTGAGTCCAAAGACTGAAGACTAAAGCGTGTTTATAGAGAAAGCTTTCCTTTCTCATGATTTCATTGTGCATGCAGGAAGCATTGATGGGAGAAGGTGACAGCCACCTTTACACTTGATCAGCCAGCCAAATCGATCCTGGACACCAGTGACACTTGAGCCATATTGCCTTCAGTCCAAAGAGACAAAGATGTTGAAGAAGAAATGCTGTGTTTTGATGAAAGTAGTGTGGAAGGTGAGAATTCATGTTCCTAGGGGTCAAGTTTACTTGCTGGGAAGGGTGCTACACACGTGGGGGAAATAAGCATAGAAAATGTGACAAAGCCACCTGAAATAGCAAGGAATACTGCACGCCATATAATGATGCTGTCAGTGATAGAGGATAAGAAGCTCATCCTGAGAGTCAAGGAAATTTAGAAGCATCCTACATTTTTCCATGGAGGTATTCCATGCAGAAAAGTAAGAGACAATATAGATATAGGAATCTCTAGAAGGAAGAGGCAGAATAGGATAAAATCTAGAAGTGTATGAAGGGAAATAAAAGCAGAGTTAAGAAAAAAATTTTAACAAACTGTATTTCAAAAAGGTTCATTAATTAATTTTTGACTGAATCAATGCTTAACTGCGATGCAATTTTTATTCTAGCTGCTATGATTTAGAAAAAAAAATCACTTAAAGGAATTTTCATTTTAATCTCTATATTTTGCATTCCAATTTCTGAAATTGACTATAATGTAATGATTTTGAGAATGCACACACATCTATATCCAAATATTTTAGAGTTTCATTATAAAGACTATCATTAGAAACAACTTTCTTTATGGGCCTCCCTGGTGGCACAAGGGGTTAAGACACAACCTATGAATCTGTCCGAGCCACTGCAGGACAAGTTCCGATCCCCAGCCAGGGAGCTGCCTGCATGGTGCAGCAGACCTCTCCTGGCTTGCCTGCTGCTTTCCTCAGCAGTGTATTTCAGTCCATCTGCCTGTTCTGTTTCCCACTCTGTCTCTGGTGAATCCTTTCAAACCCCATACTTCTGGCCTGTGCCCCAGTTAGTGTATGCATAAATAAACAAATCTTTAAAAATAACTTTCTTTTTTGCTTCTATAGAAAGGCCTGCTATTACTGCATACACAGGTAGAATTAACTTTGGGTGAACTCCTATGGGGTCACCTGAAGAAATGAGAAGTGACAATTTAATCAAATGATTTAATCTCAGGAGAGTAGTTCTATGAAATGAGTGACTCAGCTTTTGAACTGCAATTCTTCAAGGGAAGTTTCATAGAGAACTCTAGGGGAACAAAATCTGCACCCCACAAATTTGGCCTAAAGATTATTCACTAAGAGCTTCTGAGGACTGGGTGGAGAGTACCCTTTTGTAAGAGACATTTACATTTGTAAAGGAAAACCTCCCATTGCCAAGATGTCTCCTTCAAGGTCCCAAGAAGTCCTTGCCTCTTTAACTCTGATCAGTGGAGAAGGTGGCACTGAAATCTGCCCTAAGGGCACACCCTTGTTAGCAGTGGCTTTCCAGGTGGCCTCCCCTGGCTGACCTCCTTCAGCACCCTCATTTGTCTTCAACTTAATTTTTTTAAGGAGGTGGCATAAGCCATTTTGGGGGTTATTTTTACTGGGTTTCTCCTATGTATACAGGAGGTATAAATGTTATTATTAAGTTTCTTTTTGGTATTAAAAATAATATAAAAAAACTGACATGTATAGCAAACATTTGAGAACACAAACAAGTATTTTCATTTAATGGTCAAAAAACCATACCAGAGCACCCTGTGTTGGAAAGGTCCTGAGTGACTGAGTCTAGCACAACTGGCCCCTTTGGGACCATCCGGGCTGAAAATGATCCCTAAGAGGATGAAGGACTGAACTCTAACCAATGAGGTGCACACACTGCCCAGGTAGGAGGGGAGGAAACCAGCAGCAGCCAGGGCCTGAACTCTGCCCCTGGATTTCTGAGTGAGAGGCTGCAGGGAAGGGGGCGGAGCTCAGCAGCCATTTTGGGAGCCTTATATGAGGTAGTGATGCACATGGAGCTACTGCAGAAGGCCTTTAGCACCTTAGGGTGGGTGTCTTCCAGGGTGGCTGTCCCCCACCCTCAGTGATGGCAGGACACCTGGAGTGTTGGAGGCCCCTGCTTCAGAAGTCAAACCCTACCAGCTCCTGCCTATATGTTTTTAGATAGAAAACTTTGGTGTCCTTTTTCTCACATATCCACATTAAAAAAAAAAAAATCCATTTGGCGAGCTCTCGAATGAATTGCCAGAATATGATGATATCTCATGATCTCAAGAGTTAGAACATCTAAGTTACATCAATATCTTTTATCTAGATTATAGTAACAGCTTCCTAACTAATCTGTCTCCACTCCTGTCACTTAATTCCCCTCTCTATTCTCAGTCCTACTGCAGAATGATCCTTTATATGTCAGATTATGCCACTCTTCTGATCAAAACCCTCTAATGGTTCCCTGGATCAATGAGCATCCCGGCAGGAAGCAGATGACATCTTCAATTTAGGTCATTTGAAGAGCATCTGATAAAGAGACCGCTCTCAATGGTGCAGACAGGGCAGAGTGCAGGGAAATCATGAGGACTGTACAAGGGGCAGTATCAGTAGGTCTGTACTAGCAGTAGCAGACTGACAGTACAAGGTAAACAGAGTCCAATTCAACAGATGAAAACCAAGCCATGGTACATAAAACAGGAAGTATGAACCATTGATTGCTTCCCTGTAGCTCAAAAATAAGTAACATTTCAAAATAAAGTACAGACCAAGGTAACAAAGGAATATGCTCCTTTCTATATCTACAGAGATAGGTAAATATATAGATGATAGAGAAAAAGACACAGATATAACTGCGTTGGGTACCTATGTGTATATGTGCTTCTGTGTATATTCATACTATTATCATTCATAGGTTCAACACAAGATACCTAATCATATTCCATAACTAAACTTCTATCTACCTCTCCCCTTGGGACCCATTTATATGCCTCTTTAGGGGGAAGAATAAGATGCCTAATAAACTTCTATTGAGCAAATGTGAGGAATTATATATGTATTCCTTTATGGTCCTGATGACATATTAAATTAACTCACTACTTTTTCATTTAGAACATTTACTTAATATTTGTTAAATTTTCAATAAAATAAATCCCAAATCAATTTGGAAAGTAAAGAAAAAGGATATAGATTTTGCAGATTTTTTTCCCCCCAGGGTTCTACTAGGATGATGACATAAATGAGTGAGGATAGTAACTGAGGAATGTCAATGAACTACTGATAAATAGAATTTTTGAAAATTTCAGCAATTAGTGAAGATCATTATGATTTCATATATTTGTGTGTCTCTTTAAGGACACCAAAGTCCTCCTGAGAATTATCATCATGCAGTACGATGCTGCTGGTATTGGACTAGTAATATCACCAACTAAAGAAATTGGCCTAGAAACCATCTGTCACTTTCTTGAAATTGGGTTAATATTCAAGCTTATATATTTTGATATATTGGCCCTTCAATCCACAGGCTTCAATTCTAGCCCTGTCATTTTAAAAAATATATGATACACACAATCCATTGAGATAATTACATAGAAATATAAAGCTGGCTCCTCACCACCTCCAGAGTATATTTGCATTGACCATGGGATTGAAAATCCCAACCACTGTCTTATTAACATTTGCAAACTATATTTAAGTAAACTAGATTTAAAATTTTTCACCTTTTTATTTAGCTCCATACCTTGATCCATTGGTATTTTAAATATTGAATATATGATACCATTTAGGGACAAAATAACTATCCTATTTGCCAAGTTAAACATTATCAACCTTACTTTTTTCCCTTTAAATGTTATATGTTTTTGCTTGCAAACAAAACATTGAGAGCATTTCTGAATGTTTCTATGTGAATGAAAACTCAGTTTGCACTTTTGTTCTATCTGTAATTATTTTTTCAGTGCCATAGTGCTTCACATGAGATGAGTTATCTTATTCTCTCTCTCTCTCTCTCTCTCTCTCTCTCTCTCTCTCTCTCTCTCTCACACACACACACACACAGGCGCACACATGTACACGCACACCCCAAAGGCTCTACCTCACTTAGCTCTTATCCTCCTATTTTTTTGTCACTGGATCAAGTTGCAAAATTTAATTTTAAGGTCAAACTCAACTGTTTATGTTCAATCTCAATAACTTATCAAATGAATATGTGTTGGATTTGGTATTTATGAAGTGCAGGTTTTGCTTATCGATTGAAAATGTTGACATGGCAAGTATCATCTCATTGAGCCTCAAATTTTGAAATATGTCATTTTTATAATCTTCAGAAACTATCCAAATCTGAAAGTGTAGACACATTTTAATAGTCTTGTATTCATACAAGAATTTGTTTACTCTTTCAATGTATTTGCATATTAAATTGAGACTTGATTCATAGTTGTGTGTTTCTTAAAATAATGACTGGATAAATGTGTACCAAATAACTCTCTAAAATATTAGTGTATTATTCTCATTATGATTTATTTCAGCCTAAATTTCCTGACTACTCATGATGTAGGAAGCATTGGGTGAGGCAATCTAAGAGATAAACGTTAAATAAGAAATGGTCCCACAAAGTCTTAAGCACCTTATGGAGAGCTTGAAAAAGTCCCAAACATGTTAAACTTCTGTAAGTGAAATACCAAGTACTTATAAGTCACTTTCTGACTTGATTGTGTCTTCAGTGGATCAGAAAGCCCAGTAAAGGTGGATTTTGTGTTACTTAACACAATGGTAAACTTTGAAAGGGAAGATCAGAGGTGAACGTGGGGTTGCATCCTGGAAGAAATAGCAGAGGAGTACATGATAGGAAATATGGTAAGAGCAAATGAGCAAAACAATTAATCCATGCAGAGAAAATTTAAAATACCTCTATGAATGCATAATAAAGAATGCATTCATAGTCCATCCTGAAATATTAGTATCAGGGAAAAGCATCAAAACTCTTTGAGGGTATAAAATTCCCACATGAAGCTAAATTCATTTTGAATAATTGCCAACAAAGTTGTTTGACATTTCTTTCACAGGAAAGTGACCTGGTACCCACTCATGGATTTTAAGTGTCAGTTTCAAATAAGTGAGTAGGAATACATAGGAAAATCTGAGTTACAAAACAGACCTTAGTTTTATGCCAAGAAAAGACTTGCTTTCTCTTTACAGAATTTTGTTAGTTTTCTTCATATTCTTTCTTTAAACTCAGGCTATTTCATGACAGTTTTTAAATATCACTTGTCTTGAAAATTAGGCCTGTGTTTTTGGAACTTATAATCACTAAGGAAACAAATATACAATTTAAATTAAATGACATAGTTAAAGATATTATTTAGGACAGATAAACAATTTTGAAGGTAGTATGTTCTTTTTGTTGTTTATAGCAGAGGAAATAGTGGCAATATATGGAGATGCAATAGGGATGCTAAATTTGGGGGCGAAAAGGATAATATATTGTCTTCAAGAACACAAAATTGGTAACCAACTATATCACTTAAAATTGCATAGAAATTTAAAAATGAACTATTTTTTTTTATTTTTTTATACAAGAACTGGGGTACAGGTCAGAAGTGCAGGAGGGTGAGAGAATTCACTAGAGCCAGAGCGGGGAGCAGAACAGGCAGATGGACCGAAGACACTGCTGAAGGGGAGCAGCGGGCGAGGCAGGAGAGGTCTGCTGCACCATGTGGGGTTCTCTGGCCGGCCGGGAATCGAACCGGCGCTGCAGAGGCTGTGCACAGCTTCGCAGCACGGCACTTAACCACTGCGCCACCAGGGAGGCCCTATTTTTTTTTTTAAAAAAAGCAAAACTTACCCTAAAAACCATCAAAGATACCCACACCTAAATTAATGCATATTTCAATAAATAAACCAACAGGTGCATACTTAGGGTCAACACTGAAATAAGCTATTAAAAATAACAGGTTTAATGATTTGGACATGATACCAGAGTCTTAGAAGTATGGAAAAGAAGAAACACACTATTTTGCAGGCATTTTGGCTTTACCAAAATAAATGACTAATGAAAGCAACAACAGGTCTTTGACATTGTAAATCTCAAACTGGGATCTTCTGCTCCCTCTTGCCCACAAGCTACTTTAAATGAAAACAGAGAAAGATGAATGAATCAGATGATGGTGAATTTAATTTCAAATGAAAGCAAAGCAAAAAGGATCAGAAAATGTTCTTAGTGATACGACACACAGAATCCAGAAGCCCAATATTTTTTTTTCTCCACTGTGTGCCTATCCAGCTGTCATACATAATATCATTTAGTTGTTACAATAGTTCTCACAAATGGACAATATGAGATAAGTTTCTAAATATGAAGAAACAGGAGCTAAGAGTCCGGCCCAGATCTATTTGATTCAAAAGGGATATATCCATCCATCATACTATGTTTTTCTTAAATTAAACCCAAAAGATCCTCAATGTCAAAATGATTTTCTTTCACTTTTCATTTAAATATGTTTGCATTGGGAAGCCATGACCATTTAAAAAATATATTTACCTGTTTTCTTTCTTAAAATGTGGGCTCTGGTATTTTAGTTCTTGAAATCAGAAAGGATTTCAGTATTGTTTTAGTTGTGTTTGTTTTTTTTTACTTTTGTCTGAACCTTCTATTCTAATTTTTATAAAATATTTTTGTGCCATAAATACAGACAGCTTAGGGGGCAAAGTCCTTTCAAACACAGAATGATGACGTTGTTTCTCCAGATCAATTGTGGTGAGATTACAGAAATTCAGATGAGACTATTCAGTTATGTACAGGCCTCTCAGGAAGACTTTTCACACTGAGGTGGGAGGAGACCTTGTCTGGAGAACTTTCAAAGATGTGTTTTAGTCTTTCATGAAAAATTTTCTAGTTGCGGTCTTTTTGGAAAATGGCTTACTAAAATAAATCTGGTAGGTCATTTGACTTCCAAAGTTCTACTGTCTACCTCTCCATCCATCCTTCCATCCATCCATCCATCCATCCATCCATCCATCCATCCATCCATCATCTATTATTTATCTATCTGATATTTATTATCTTAGAGAATAAAGGGAAAACCTATTTTCAGGGACTCTTGCATAATCACCTCATTAGAACTCCAACAAGTCCATGCCCTGAGTAATTTTACCTATTTTTTCCCCAGATGAGAAAATCAATGATTAAGGACTAAGCAATTTCCTGAACATACACTGAGGAGGAGATTTAACTCAGATATGTTTGTTTTCTAAATCCACTTTCTTTTAATTTTGCCAAGTTTTTGGTGGTTATTTTGCCAGCAGCATATTAATGGGTCTGCTGGCCAGCAGGGGAGGGCAGGATTATTCACCTACGCCTACAAGTGAGCAGCCTGGACTGGGTTATTTAGATTGGATCCACAACACAATTTTCAGGTGCAATTTGTTTTCCTCTAGAGTGCAATCTCTCTCAGTAACCTACGCTGCTTATACTCAACTCTTGTAAGACCAAGAGTTTCCTCTGTTATATGAAAATGGAAATAAAATATGACATTTAATATGCTTAATAACACAACAAAATAGAATAGCATAAGATAAGCAATGATGCATTTATAAGTCTTCCTTTCATACAATATTTCCTTTTCATTACTTTTTGGAAGTGATAGAAAGGGAATAAGAGGTTCACAAGAAGAGGTGGCTACTGTTCTTGGGGCTCTGGATTATAAAATTTCTGGAAACAAAATCATTGCTTGCTTGGGGCCTCCCCGGTGGCGCAGCGGTTGAGCGCTGGGCTGCGAAGCTGCCTGCAGCCTCTGCAGCGCCGGTTCGATCCCCGGCCACCAGCGAGGGTCCCACATGGCACGCAGACCTCTCCTGCCGTGTCCACTGCTCCCCTCAGCAGTGTACTTCGGTCCTTCTGCCTGTTCTGCTCCCTGCTCTGGCTCTGGTGAATTATTTCACCCTCCCGCGCTTCTGACTGTACCCAGTGCTCGTATAAATAAATAAATCTTTAAAAAAAAAAAATCATTGCTTGCTTGTCTCAAAGAAATATGGCCATAACATGGAGAGGAGAAAAAAAGGAGAAGAGAGAATTTTAAGTATTCAGGTTTGTGGTATTTCCAGTGAAATCACAATTTTATATTAGAAAAGTTTATCAAGTCTGATAAGATAATACACTTCCACAACTATCTTAATTTATTTAGGAAAAAAATTATTTTTATAATGGAAGAAAATAAAAAATATATGAATAATTTAATTTTTTAAAAAAATTAGTACAAATACCAGTTTCTAAAGTATCCTTCAATGATAAAATATTAATTAGTCCTATAATCAGTTATAAAAGATAAATTATTCTTTTAATCAAAATGTTCACTCCAGAAAAGCTACTGCTTTTGTTTCAAATGCATTGGCTCATGAGGCTTTTTTTTATCTGTTTTGTACAATATTTTACCAAATATCTTAGTAATTTAAACTTTAGCAAATGAAATGGGTACAATTTCTTGACTACAATTCTGCTTTGAAGAATCCAGTGCATCAGAGTTAGGCCAGTTCATTTTTAAACTTTCTCTGTCATTTGAAAACTTTATACATGCTATCGAGCATGCATTTATAAACAAAATCAGTTACATCATGGCTTAGAGTCAACTGAACACTGAAACCCACAAAAATGCTGCAGTCTAACCTTTGAATTAACACCTCAGCTGTCATTTGTATATTTTGAATTTGTCTCCATAGTCAATAACGTTCAACCAACTGCATATTTAAATGGTATTTCAATAATTCCAAAATACTTGGAATTTATCTTTAAATTGACAATGATTTTTAAATGTTGAGGTAGAGTCTGACACTCATAGCATTGAAAACAAATGCCAACGATGTTTGCCTGGTTATAATCATAGAATGTGTCTCTAAAGTAAATCTATATTAGCACAACTCAATGTGGTAATTAAGATAGAAAAAAGCAGTGCTAAGCTGCCTGTCCTATCCGGTTCCTTGGGGAGCAAAATTAACTGACGTGACTTGAAATGTGTCCAAGGGGTTTAGCTAGCCTCCAATTAGCTGCAAACTTCTGCTATTAAAATGCATAACAAATATCAGTCTTCGTGTCCCTGAGCCTCTTCGTTATTTAAGTCCTCATTTCAGATGGCTTCTTCATTAGAGTATATCCCAAAAGCTAGCTTTGACTTTTAATTATGGTATACAATCAGCATTGACAGTGATAAGTTGGAAGGACAACAGACTCTAGGGCATATCTTGGTGAACCTCAAGGGCCCAGCTCTTAACCAAAAGCAAACAACAGAACAAAAGCAAATATTCTAAGAACAATCTACCCTGAAATGCAGGCCGAATTGTCGCCCCTGTTTAACCCAGTTGTTTACACCTGTCATGAAATCCATATAGTAAATTCAAGAGGTCAGGCAGAGATATGAACACCGGGGATGTTTTAAGCATGGGGAATTGGAATCTGTCCTTTCTCTGGTTCCGAAGGCACACACCATTTTCTTACACCCCTTTTTATATTTGACATCACTACTTTCCTTCATAAACATTAGGACTTAAGAGAATGCCCATCTGCTCTTTAAATAACACCTTGATAATTAATACTCCAGGTTCAATGACCAAAATGTAGACTTGCTAAATAACTAATGAATACTCTTGAGATCACAAATAGTTTCGTCTTTGGGCATATTTATTTCTATATGGAAAGTTCAAATCTAAATCAGTTCTTTGAAACCATGATTTGCCTTTATAAAAGATCTTTAAAAATTTTGCACAATTCCAGGACAGAAGTAGTTTACATAAGTCATGGTAAAACTTGCATGATGTTTGTAATTCAATTTTACCTTTTTGTAGTAAATTTGAAATACAAAAATTGTCTTCAGTTTTATCCCATGTCTTAAATAATATCTATTGCCTCAGAGTAATATTCTTTTGAAAAGAGGTCATGATTTAGTCAAAACAGTTTCTATGACTGTCAACAGACATCCTATAGCTGGTGACGGGAAAGACTTCCTATATGGAAACCTTTCAAAATCAACATGATTTCCTATGTAAAGGAATCTTTCAAATTCTGTCAGGAGAAAAACAATAACCTCTCAGTTGATCTAAGCTACGAACACATGGGAGCATATCTGTGAGGTGGGAGTGTGTGTATGTGTGTGAGATTGTGTTGGAGTGTGTGAGTGTGTGTACTTGAGCATATGGGCATGAGCATTTGTGCTGTGTGCTTGTGTGTGTGTGTGTGTGTGTGTGTGTGTAGGTGAGCGTATGGCTGTGTGAGCATATGTGCAGGTGTGAATGAAGGTGTGTATCCGTGATGCTTGGAAGAGAAATGCAGTGTTAGTAGGCTGAGGCTGACTAGTGAGAAACTTGGATACGAGTAGAATAGTTATAACGAAGAGCAATTCACAGCCATTCAACAACATATGGAGGAGTTGCTCGAAAAAGCTGGTGAAGAAATATGTTGAACTTGATTGTTCAGATAATATTCATTCAAGGTATATAATTTCCATAAAATCACTTTGTATTAAAGAAAATCAAAGGCTTCTCAATAACCATTTGAAAGTAAGTGGTGAATCAGATTGCACGAAATTGTAATCATTAACAGTATAAAGGAAAGCGAGAGTAGAATACAGTTGTTCTATTTACCATCTATCAACTATTTACTATCATCTGTGTGTGTGTGTGTGTACATATAAGTCAAATAACTGAATTAGGAAAACAGGCATTTTATTAGAAGAAAAACTACAAATTTGAACAGTCACACATACTGGATGGTTTCACTCATATGTGGAAATGAGAGAAACACAGCAAAGAAACAGACAAAACCCAACCCAAACCAAAACCTCTTGACATCTGACTGCACAGGTGAAGCTACTAAAAAGGAAGTGTAGGGACTAGGAAGTAAATAGGGGAGAGGACTCTGGGGTCTTGATGATATGTGTGGTGTGTTGACGCGCATGTGAAGACATGGGAGTCTATGCACCCAACACATACATGGTGTTGTTAACTATTGTCATGTCAATAAAAAAGGTAAAATGAATAAATAAATATATACATAAATGAGACAGAAGCACCAGCCTCTCCTCCTACCCAGTGAAAGCTCATTCTAGGCTTCCCAGACACATTAGCCTTCTTGAAGTCACTCAATTCTGTTATTCTCTATTTTACCTCAAGATATCAGTCCCTTTTCCCTCTCTACCTAGAATATACTGTCTCAACATGTATTTTGCTTGGTTTAATAGATGTAAGTTATTCACAGCTTAATTCAGATACATTTTCCTCAAAGAGACCTAATTTTTCCCCCAAAATCATAAGCTTAACCACTTCAGCCTGCACTGCTTTCTTAGTGTCCACTACAGTTTTAATAAGATAATCTCCTTCTTTGTTGTTTAAATGTCTGCCTTCCAAGCAAAAATGGAGGCTATGAAGGAATTTCAAGCACAAAATATTTAATATGTGTGTTCAATAAAAAATTTATTTCATACCGAAACTCAAGATTGTCCTATGTGGCTTAGTAAGCTTGCCATATTTGGACTTTATGAAGGAGGTCTGGAAAATCAATGTTTAAAATAATACTTTAAAATTCAATCGCTGTTCCAGATAATATATTAATAAGAAACATTAAGATTCTAGTTCTGGGAAGGAGCAGAGCATAAGCAAAATGAATGGAGGCATAAATTCATAAACCTAAGTAAGGATTATCACCTAGACAACATATCAGACAAAAGGTCACCAATTATAGTTTTCATATTTAAATAGCAGTCATAATAGCTACCGTTTGTTGATAATCTACCAAGTACTGGGCTACTTGACTATATTCTCTCATTCTCGCAAAAACTCCATAAAACAGGTATTATCTCTACTTCATTGTTGAGGTAATGAAGGTGAAAGTTGTTATAAATCTTAGTATGTATGTTTGTATGTTCTTGGACTCCAGAGAACTGGAGTTTGTAATTTTGACTGATAAAATTTTTCTTTTAAGAAAAAATCACTTTCATTTTTTTGCCAGAGTTGTTTTTCAATCTCTAATTAAGTATTTTGACCAGAGCTTAATGTTTGCAAAGAAAACTTGCTTTATTAAATCAGCCAAGTAGATTAGCATTTAACATGCATTGTGATTACTGTACAAAACTGAAGAGAATAAAAAGGCAACAACAAACTATCTAGCAACCTACCAGCAAACAAACAAATTCAGAGCAATTTCAAAGAAAGCCTTTTGTTCAAAAGTAAGAACCTGTCATAGATAATTCTGCTCTTATTGCAGGAGAGAAGACAGAAAATCAAATTTATAAACCAGGAAGATATTAAAAACACTGCTAATGTGCAAGAAAATAATGAGCAACACTACAAAAATGAGTGTAATCTGCTAACTGCTAGGGCTTGCTACATTAATTTGCACATAGAAGTTTTCTTCTCATAATAAGTGAACTAGAAACTACCAAGCTTAAGACAAAAACCAGGGACTCCCTGGTGGTGCAGGAGTTAAAGACACAGCTATCAAGTTATCACCAGACACTGCAGCATAATTTTGACCCCTGGCTGGCCAGGGAGCAACCCACATGGTGCAGCAGACCTCTCCTGCCGTGCCTGCTGCTCCCCTCAGCAGTGTATTTCAGTAGATCCGCCTGTTCTGCCCCTCACTCTGTCTTAGGCGAATCCTCTCACCCCTCCCGCCAGGCTGCCCCTCTGGCTTACACCCCAGTTCTTGTATGCATAAATAAATAAATCTTTAAAAAAAAAGACAAAAATCAGTTCCTGAGGACTGAAGTTGACTTGGTGCTACGTCTCAGTGCACAGCCTGTTTCAGTCTCATACCTTCCTCAGTGGAGAAAGATCACATGTGCTATATTGTTTGGTATAATTTCTTAGAAAGGTCACCATATTGAAGAGACAGTTAACCACATGATGCTAATTACCATAGAAATTATTGCAAAAATGAGCTTCATCATATGTAGATATATATAACTTTCAAGCAGCATATAATATGCTATGTATATAATTTATATGGAGAATATGTACATATTTTCTCTACACATTTAGAGTTAATGTGATATCTTCAATTCATCAATGGATTAATTCAAATTATAAAATCAAAGACTTTTTATACTGTAATCAATAAAATTAGAGTTTTATTTTATCTTAGTTTTTTTCTGCCATAAAGTTGCAGGTAATATATAGCCCAGATTGAAAAATGCGCCCTTAAAACATGTCATTAGTTCAGACAAAGCAAACATAAGAAAATAAATTAGGTGTGCATAAAATGAAGAAGTGCAAGGCAATGATTACTTTTCTGTAAGTAGAAGAAGAAAAAAAATGTAACTAAAAATGCTCAAAGATGAGTTGCTTCTAGAAAGAAAGGCATTTTCAATTAGCAATACATTTTCAATGAGGGCAAACGATTTTCCCTGTGATTCACATAAGCAACACTACCTAAGAAATGTTTGTAGAAGGAAAAGGTATTTCTGCTTTTCTCCAAAAATGGGGGTACCACCCTGGAAACCAGGTTATAGGCACCTGAGAATGTGTGCCCCCGAAATATCTGATGTCCTTTCTACCCCATGGTAACAGGCCCATTTATGATCATTTGATTATAAACAAATTTACATACAAACAGATTTAATTATAGTTTTATATGCACAGTTTCAAAAATATAGATGGAAGATTATGTTATTTTGTCAGAAAATATCTTCAAGAGATGGTCATCATTCAGATCACACATTAGTGACACAGCAAAGCTTGTTGCATTTTGAGTCATCAACATGTACCAGTTGAACATGGTAGCTGTCACCTTCAAAGGAATGTGATCTTTATTTTGTATCAGTGAGTCCAACATTGGCTGTATGTATGTCAAAATCTTCTGGAACGTTCTTAGCAAATCCTAAATCTCAGGCTACACCACATGCTATTGAAAGCATAATCTCTAGAGGCATGGAATTCAGGGTGAGTACCATCATTATCGGACATTTGCGCTGATCACAGTTATTTACATATGAATAGACATTATTTTATGAGCAATTGCATTTCTTTTTTCATCATTAGGTGAAAAGGAAGGCATTATATGGCTCTTTGAAATAATGTGTAAAGTTTCATTCATGAATGTTCTAAGAGGGCAGCATAAAATGCAATAATGCTGAAAATCTTCGACCTAAGGCTCCCCATCACCCTTGTAAGTGAACAGATAAAAGCAGCTGAGTATCCTAGGTGACTTTCACATCTGTGGCAAAGACTTTCCGCAAGTCACTGATTGCATCAGCATCTTTCCTTTACTTCCCTCCCACACATTCACAGTATCAGAAGCTATTCTCAAGGTCTTTCTCTGAAGGAAGTTATTTTACCAGAGATTTCCCATTCTCTTTTGCAAACTCCTCAGTCCCTCATTTTGAAACTAATAGGATATTGTTTTAGAAATTTAAAAAGTCATTAAAATTACATAATAGCATGAGAACTCATTTCCTAGAAAATCTTGGACCTTTTCCTATAAGAATATTATATTTTTCATAAGGCGTAATTAAAAAAATTATTAAAAATAAATGTGGAAAATTAACTTTAGGAAATTCAGTCATAGAGAAAGTCACATTTTTCCCTTCATTAAATTTCAGTTAGGTGATTCTACACAACTTCTCAACTAAAACTTTTAGAAAATGACTATACTTTGGGAGCAACAGCAATTAGAGTAGGGATAGTTGTGTATTTTTACTTAAAATGAAAAAAATGAGGGGTGGTGGCAGGTGAGAGGAAGCAGGGGGTTGGGGGTAATGAAGACTTTATGTGTTATATTCTAAAACAAGCCTGTGCTATTCTGGATGGAATCTCTGGTTCAGAAAGAATTTCAGTGGCAGAGCTCAACCATTTTAACCATTGCATTCAACCTGTGTGAGGGAGGAGTATTTAACTCTGATATATAGTTGTCAATTCAAAAGGAAAACATGCTATACCCTCTCCGGAGAATTAAACAATATTTAGATTGTCACAAACTATGATGCTAAATGTAGAACAAAGGCATGAAATTGGTGTTTTTTTAAATATCCATTTTTATACCACCGTTATAAATTCATCCCTTTTAAAGATAAATGTGTTTCTCCAGAACTTAAGGTTATTATTTTGAATAGAGTCGCCTAGAAACATCAATAGGCTTAAAATCTCCTGCTGAATATGGTACCATGTTGCAAATGCTTTTAACCATCTGGGAAAGTGGAGTTCTTCATGGGAAAGCTACTTTCCAAACTTTGCAAGTATCTTAACTGCTTTTTTCTCTTAGCGCAAGTACCCCAAGCGCCAGAATCTTAACTATTTCATGTCCACAGGGGACAACTGACCGCAGTTATATTAAATAAGTACATAAAAGGAGCTGGAAGGAAAAAAAAAAGGAAAAAGAATATGCATTTATGAAACTGATGTAAAGAACAGATATTTTAATAGACTATTCTACATGATTTTCTCAGCCTTTGGCACTGACTGAACAGAAAACCTTGGTGCAAAAGTGGCTTTCATCTTCAAAGTAGCACCTTTGTTCTCCCATTACCATTGTATGAAAGAAAATTATTGTCATTTTGATCACATCTGAAGATTCATAGCATCTCCCTAAAGGTACTTATGTATGAATTTGATTTTCATGCATTTAAATGACAAACTAGAAAACATTCTACTGTACTCTCCTAATAAATTCATTGATATAAAAACAAATATCTGTGATCTCAAATTATATAGATAAATTCTGATCCTGACAAAGTACTAGATGTTTCTGAAAATGACCTTCCCTTCAAACTTCTCTCCTGTAGCAGGTCAGAAAACCCTCACGTGGGGTTGCCCCCCTTCACCAGGCGGAAAGGAACATCCTTATCTCTGAAGAAGGGACTCAAAAGAATCCCAACAGTAGGCCTTGTTGACATCCGCCAGCTTATTACGCTATTTCCAAATCCTTGTCCCATCACATTTCTTTACAACTGTCTACTTTTCATTAAACCCAGCATAAACTAGAAAGTCTTAACAATTTCTTTCAGCCTCTACTTCCTCGTGAAGTCTCCTATATTATACAAAACTTACATTGACTACATATGTATGCATTTCTCCTGATAATCTGTTAGTCTAATTTTCAGGGACCCTAAGACAGGAACCCTAAGACAGTGAAGGAAAATTTGCCCTCCTCTATAGAGTACATAAATATATACTAATGCTTCACGGCTTTTAACCTCTTGTGGGACTTTCTCAGATGTCCTTTATGAAATAACAACAGTATAAAATGGAAAATTTAATTGATGCATCAAGATATGAAAAATAATAGCTGCTAAAGAAAACTGTGAGGTTGGCAACTTAGAAATTTCATGTTACTATAATATGGTTACAAAAGATTTAGGACTGCAACTGAAAACAAGTTTCTAGAAGAATCAGAAGAAAATATTTTTGAGAACAATTTCCTTTAAGAAAGTTTCTACTGTGTTACAAGCTATATACTCTTCTGTGCATTTATTTTAAGTATTAGACTTAGAAGAATTATGGTTGTTGTTGTTGTTTTTTGTTTGTTTTTTTTTTGTTTTTTTTTTGTTTTTTTTTGCGAGGGGGTGTAAGGAGTTGGGCCAAAGTACATTGGTTTTAACTTTCATCCAGGAAATAAAAAATACTGGTTCATAATTTCATCCTAATTTCTACCATCTCAGAAAATCAGTTACATGTATATGAATGTAAAGTTACAGATGCTCAGAAATTCATAACATCTCTCAAGAGATCAGCATGGCTGGTTTGATGCATGATGCCTATAAAGATTAAAAAACTAATGAAAGTGACTATGACTATGATTTAAAAATCTGTCTTAATGCTAGATATTTATAAAAAATAAAATACTTGTCATGAAATGAAACATGAATTAAAAGATAGTGAGGATAGGAATAAAACTTTAAAATTATCATGTTCTCATCCCCCAGATTTTTCAACCACTTGCTAGGTCAGCAATATTCAGAGAAAACAAAATTCTATGATCACCAACACCTGTATTCCCTTCTCTCTGCCCTTTACCAAGTAACTGTATATTTCCCTTGAGGGGGGAAAAGTTTTAGGATTTTTTTTTATTGTATTTCAGATTCCAGTGAATAATTTTATCTGATATATTCCGTGAGTTTATGTTATTGTCCTTTGAGATGATGACATCATCTTGGCATAGTTATAATGAGTTTCAATTAGGGAATTTAGTTTGCTTTCTTCAGAGTAACTATAGTTTAAGAAATAAGGAAGAAAGCAGAGACAGAGTTCATGATTTCTCAGGGTTAAAAAGAAACACTGCATGCCCTAAAATACTTTACGGATAAAACAAAAATGCTACTCATCAAAGAAGTTATAAAACTCCTTGATGTTTGTTGATTTTTTTTTTTAAATGGGTGTCACTCCCCAGACCAAGTCTTCTTGGGAGGACAGAGAAGGTGAACATTGAGTATAATCACAGAGGAAATGAGAAAACTTGGTGCCATTGTCATGGAATGGTTGGCATTAGCTAACTATCTATTCATTGTTAATGAACACCAAAAAACATCAAGGAGTTAGTAGAATATTAATCACACGCTTAAGGACTATTTGCACCATATTAACAATTAATGGCACTATAAGAAACAAGATATATTATAATACATAATTGGTGTTAATTGAAAACTCTTCCAGGAGTGTGATTTGCTATTTCCTAACGGGACTGCAGCACAGCACACACATAATTACTGAGATTTCCCTTCTTAAGCATCACGGCAGAGCAGAGCTAGTACGCGGGTACCACTGCTCTACCCAGACATACCTCTGTTCCATTAAGAAGCGATTGTTACAAATTGTGCTCTTTCATTCTCGCCTCCCTCTGGCAAAAGCAAACCTCATTTCATGACTAAAATTACTTTCTACTTAAGATAACATGATTATTCAGTTCATAGGAAGCCTTAAATAAGTAAAGCTGGTACAAGACACCCAATTAGACGTCTTTCTCCTTCCAACTGTGTAATTTTCTCTTCTGACAGCGTTGGAGTATGTGGTCAACATTCACCCAGACTGGACCCAGGCTCAGTGAGACACAGACTTCTCGCTCCCTGACACTGGCCCAAACACTTCCCCACCCCACACAGACATGCTCTAAAAGGCCCATGAGTCTCACTGCCTTAATACTAGGAAATCAAGTTTGGAAATGGATCTCATGGGAAGTGGAAGACTAGGTTTTGACTCCAGGAGCTCTTACTGACCACACAGACACATCATCCTTGCCCTTTGCCATGTAAACTTTGCATTTTTATTTTTCCTTCTGGTAGAGGAGTGTGTTTCCTGACCATTTGAGGAAAAATAACTATCAATGTAGATTTTTTTTTTTGGCATGGTTAAACCAATTCTAAATGAATAGTTATTTTCTTGCAAAACTTCACAGATATTCTGCCACTACTTTGTGGTTTCATTATTGCCTTTGAACAGTGGGTTGCCATATAATATTGTATTTGCTTTAGGTAATCCTGCTTTTTGATTTAGCAGATTTTAATATCATCTCTTTTACTTCTTGGTGTTTTGTAGTTTCACCATCCTGCGATATTTATTGGGGATTTTAGTTTATTTCTTGAATCTACACAATCATATATTTCATTAGTTTTGGAAAAGAAAATATTTTGTGATAAGTGTTTTCATTCATTTTCTATATTCATTCTTGTTGAACATGCTGCTTTTATATTCCCGCTATCCTGCCTTACGAATTCTCAGATTAAATAGATATTCTTGTTCAACCGAAAATGTTTCTTAATGTATTCTTCATTCATTTCACACTAGTGTCTATGTCTGCTGTACTTTTACACCTTTTCAATTTAGTATTCCAAATTACTAATTTTCCATCAAAAGTTTTCATTATATTTAGTATCTTTTGGTTTTTTTTTTTTTTTTTGGCTTTCTTTTAAGTGGTCTGGCCTTTTAAAATAGTTCCTCATTCATATTTCTATTTTCTCTTTTATTTTTACAAATATTGTAACTACATTTATTTTATAGGCTACATGGTAGATGCAACAGTTTTATTTCTGCTCTTTATTTCGCTAGACTTTTGTTGATGGTAGATTTTCCTTTGTCTGTGTGCTAATCTCATCATGAACTCATATTTTGCTCTTCTTCACTTGTGGAAATGATGCAGTTTTTGCTGACTATATCTTCCTCCATAAGGGTAGGGGGCATCATATATTTATATGTAAATATTTGTACATTTTTCAACCTGACACAAAGACTGAAATAGAAAATATTTGAGGGCAACATCTTTTACCATAGAATGGATTTTTTTCCTCACCTACATTACGCTGAGGTCCTAGTCCCACTGTGTTTTTTTTTTTTTTCACCGATAAAATAATTAAAAACCTAGTATGTGATATCGACCTAAACTATTAGGGACATCTGCGGTTCCTCATAACGCACTGACTCCAGTCCACACAGCAACTGGTATTCATGTCTCCACTGGAAAATGGTGTCCAGAAATGAGTCCAGATCGAGAAAGTCCAGCTTGTTTTCCAAATCGTTACCTCACAATCACCTTCCAGGGTTAAGTAATTTGAAATCATCTCCATGAAACAATTTCTATTTAAAAAACATACTGTTAAAGATGAGCTATATCAAGATGTGAAGTAGTTCACAGACACTAACTGACAGTGACAAAATGATTGTTCTCTAAATTTTTGGATTAATTATTTATTTTGGCTTGGAAATTGGGTCAACTAGTTTCTCAAGGATGGTGAGGCAACTTTACACATGAAAATAAAATTATAGAATTAAGGAGCCTTTACATTTTGCATGGGTTTCATTCCCTATTTTTTTAAATAGTAAGTTAAGCATATTGATGACAACTATTAATACTGAGTTTCACTATAACTGAGTCCTCTAGTGTCTCCCATAGCTGCGATCAAGCTGTCAGCAGTGTGTTCCTTAGTGGTGGAAGGGACCTCTTCCTAGCCCCCGTGATTGTTGGCAAGATATATACCCTTGTACATACAGATCACCTTGGCTTCAAGAGATGCTCCTTCCTCAGTGCTGTATCACATGACCCTCCCGAAGACCCTCTCTCAACATGGTAGCTTAGTCTTCAACATCAGCAAGGGATGGAATCTCATATAATGTCATGCCATCATGGGGTGACACCCAAGCATGTCTGCTATATTCTATTGACTAAGCAAGTCACAGATTCCACCCACCCTTAACTAGAGGGGATTTTTACATGGATGTGACTCATCGTGGTCCACAATAGCAAGTATCTTCCACAACACATGAGGAAGGAAAGTAGAAAATGATGAAACTTGGATTCACATCCACATTTTCAGCTTCCAACTTCTGTGCTCTAGCTATTAAAGTTGACTTTTGATTTAACCTCCTGTTCTCTTTCCCAGGGCTGTTTTTGAATGGGTCCATAAAATAAAATGAACAGATAAATTCACATTTGCATTCTTGTAAATAGCTTGACCTTTATTCCAATTCAAGTTACTGCTCCCTGGAGATTTTCTGGGCTTGGTTAGAAATTGGCTTCTATCACCAGGTAGGAGTGCCCTGTAATCGAGAGAGCTGGGCTGGGGAAGCAGATGTGAGAGCAAGGGTTTGGGGCATCTCCTGTTTTCAATTATCTTCTCCTCCAGGCTTGGCACGGATTATTCATGATAGCATGGACTGCAAAAATTCACCATTAGTTCCTCGCATTACAATGCTGGAAATATCTAGGTACCAACCTGGTACAGTATATAATTTTAAATAATGCAGAATTGTAGATGAGTGTTATATGATGGAGAGAGAATATTGGGAAAAAATAGCAATGAAAGTTCTCAGTTGAAAGTACATTCCTTTGGGAGCAGCCTTTTATGGCGGGATTTATTTATAGGTGTCCTGCATGAGCTAACTGCAATGTTAGAAGGAAAAGTTCAAGTTCTTTTGATGTCTAGTCCTCCCCCAGCCAGGGCACAAGCTGTGTGATCTACTGTGTAGATCCTCTTTCTAATGAATCTATCATTAAGAAACAGAGTGATTATACTTAGAAAATAAACTTTTTAGTGAGATATTTTCCTCCAGGTTGCAAGGTAAAGACATTATTCAATTCGGTAGTTTCTCTGATTAGAGGACACTAGACTTTACCTTAACACCTGTATTGCTATGGGTTAAACTACCATGAAGTTAGTGACTTAAAACAAGAGTTTTATTCTCTAACAGTCCTGGAGGCCAGCTGACTGCAATTAGATTTTGACACCCCATCAAGGTGGGGACCTTGACACCCCATCAAGGTAGTTCTTTCCTCTGTCAGCTTTTGTGGCAGCCGCATGCTTGGGAGGCCACAATGTTCCAGTCTC
This sequence comes from Talpa europaea, assembly GCF_964194135.1. NCBI lineage: Eukaryota > Metazoa > Chordata > Mammalia > Eulipotyphla > Talpidae > Talpa > Talpa europaea. The sequence continues at coordinate 92,349,059 of NC_140080.1, read as the reverse complement.
TGCTTCCTTGGTTACATGGAGTTTCCCTTTTCTACAGGCGTATATCCTCAGCTGCTTTTTATAAGAACTCCTATGGGTATCCCTATAGTGCAGGGGTTAAAGTCTCAGAGCTATCAAGCTATCAATAGCCACTGTGGTACAAGTTCAATCCCCGGCCGGGGAGCTCCCCATATGGTGCAGCAGACCTCTGGTCTCACCCACTACTGCCCTCAGCAGTGTATTTCAGTAGATCCACCTGTTCTGTTCCATTCTAGTGAATCTTCTCATCCCCCACACCTCTGACCTGCACCCCAGTTCTTGTATGCCTAAATGAATAAAATAAATCTTTTGAAAAAAAGGAACTCCTATGATTACATTTTGGGTTCACATATAAAATTCAGGATAATATCTGCATCTCAACATCTTTAAGATAATCTTATCTCCAAATGCTCTTTTATCCAAATAAGACAGAATTCACAGTTACTGGAAATTAGGATATGGATTTTTTTTTGGGGGGGTGAAGGGTGTAGCATAGCTACATACCCAAACACCTTAGAGAGTTAATTAAATCAACCCTATTATTTCCCTACCACATGACTTTTCAGTCACCTGAAGAGGATTTAACAGCTTGGGGAAAGCCAAATATTTGTAGTAACACAAACATTTGCTTTTCATTCATTTTTTAATCTTTTGAGATGTTTATCCCTGAAAATAGGAACCCAGACAATCTCTTAAATTACATTAATGCACACAAATAAACATAATCACATTGGATTTTTGGTCTTCATCAATGAAAAGGTATTATTCATGGGTTAAAATTTATCGATTGTAATGATTGGGTATATGCTGCAGGTGCTCTTTTTGGAATTCATGCTTTTGTTCCAACATTATATTCAAGTTTCAGTGCTACTTGGTTTTTATAACTTTGATTTATATTGATTTTTCCTTTGTAAGGGTTTTATTGGCATATTTATAAAATGATATCATTACTGGATATGTGAAAAATGGCACAGCACACAGTCACTATTATTGGCTTGTTTGTTCATAGAGTTTCAACACTCTTTTTACAATTCAGAAAGGGAGATTTATTTACAGTGGGTATTTTGTAAAGCATGGAGGGAGTTTTTTACTATCTGTTCTGAATCTATAAAGGAAGTCAAAATATGAAAATGTACTACTGAAATAGCTTGCAGTCTAATGAATGTGACACACTCATAGAATGATCCATTTTGGCTTGAAAGCATCAGTGCAGAACTGTCTGGGGAAAGAAGCAAGCGATCCCCCGAATGTGGAACTTCACTGAAATAGGTTCCCATGCTGGTTTCAACATTAACCAGTTTTGTGACCTTGTAAGTCATTTAATTTCTCTGGATCTCATTTCTCTAATCTACAAACTAAATGGACATAAATAATCTCCAACATCTTCCTAAGGTTGAAATAAATGACTTCAGCCATTTTGTGTTACTCTCCTAATTGCCTTTTCTTGTGACTTTTCTATATGCAGCAACGGTATAAATTGTTTAGGGACACCGGGCAACTGCTTAAAGATGCAGAAAAGCACTGAGAACTGGGAAGGTGTGAAATCATCCCAAATCAAACAATTCCAGCTTTTCTTGCTGTTGCTTAGAATCAACTAAAAGGAAACAAATCTAAGCTGACTTTGACTTATGTGCTGAAGTAGGTTGAGAGGTTCTTGCTTTTCCCAAGCTAAGTTCTTGTTCCTAATTCCCTACTTGCTGGAAGATTAAACATTGGAACAACTGATTTTCTGGATTTAATTTTTTATTTCTGATTTTTAATCCACCATGGGCCCTGCATTTCAGATGAACCACCGTATTTTAATTCAAGCTTCACTGACAAAGCCATAGAAATGTTTCCAAAGTGCCAACCCAACATCCCAACATGGCACCTGTAATTAAACACTGAGACACTGAGATTACTTTTCCCTCTCCTGGTTGCTGTGATCTCTAGCCATCCCATCACTATCTGCTGGGGTAGACACACAGGCACTTTCCTCATAGTCTACACTTACTACAACGAGAACCATCTGTTTTATAAAAGCCCCTGACAAACTTAGGTTCTCTTAGAGGGAAAGTGCAGTGGGATTAATTGTTGCAAGCAAGCAGAGGCTGACTGTGACATCCTTTCTCAGAGGCTGGGAGGACAGTCCTGCGCCAGCCTCATCCTCAGGTAACAGCGATTAAACTTTCAAGGAGTCGGGCTCAGAGATTTGTCTATCAAGACTTCCACTCTGGGTGGCAGTATCTTTTCGCCTTTTCTTCTTGTTCTTTTTTCTTTTTCTCCCCAGAGAAAGTGATCAAGAGGCAGCTTTGCCTTGAACTACACTCTCTGTAGTTCCTGATCTTTCGTAGGTTTTCAGACCTGTACTTGCAGTTCCTTATGCTCCTTCGACTTTGCAGACTCCGGGGATAAGCTGCCACAGTTACCACTGAATACAAAGGTGAGAGAGTCTCTTTTAAAAGACAAAAGACACAGTTTCATTAAAGAAGTCCCACTGTACATGGTAGAGTGCTTTATGATAATGATTATAAGAGAAAAGATGACTTAAAGATAACCGCACATTTCATAAAACTGTTTCACAGAGCTGATCAAGTCTGATGTCCTAAAGCCACAGGGGGGTAGAATGAGATCATTTTTAGCCTGATTTTACAAGTGAACACCAAACTTGAGGAGATTAAGGGAATTCCTCAGGGCCACACTGCTAGGAATGATTAGGATTGAGCAGAAAATCCAGAAGATAGAGTTCTCAATCCAATTATTCATCCATTTCACTCACTGCTTTATCCTCTAAATGTCTGACCATCGGCTAACTTAAATTTCATCTGCAAAGGACACTTACCTATTGTTTCTAACTGCTAATCTACAAGATTTGATCTAAGCATTAGTTGGACATTTTGGTAGTGAAGTAAGCCACAGTTATTGGCAAGAGGTGGCAGGTAAATGCAGAACAGGTGCTGAGGGGACCCCACAATCATAGTCCATTAGGGAAGGAAACAAGAAGACAGTACCCAGGGGAGGGTATCCTGGGTCTTTCTCTACAGCCAACCAGTTTATAGGATTCAGTTATCGTTCATGTCTGTTTATTTTCCATCAGTCTGGCTTCCTGCCTTTTTATAGGTCACTTGAGTTGACCATTACAGGAAATGAACAACCTCTCTGTACCCTTCCACATAATGGCTTCTCATTTTACATGCCCAGTGTACACTGATGAGTTCTTTGTTCCCCCATAATCATCTGTTCTACCCCTGGGTCCATCCCCCACCCCATTCTCTTCCTCCTAATCTCAGAAGTCTTCTTGCAGATTTTATAAATGTAAATGTAGATTATTACTATCTGCAGTTTTTGTAAATGTAAATGTCCAACATTTTTCATTATCATTCTGACTTTCTTTATGACACACAATTCTCTCAAACTCTTTCACTGAGGAAAGAGATGCATGCGTTGAAAACAATTCAAGGAATGAAGGTAATTCTCATGAAATTTGTACAGAGAGGAGATAAATAAGGAATAGCTTTCCACTACTTACAGGAAACACAAGATAAGGGCCAATGCTACATCTAAAAGAGAATGTCTCTGTCAACTATTATTTCCTTTATTCCTCAACTTCTTCCCTTTTTATCAGTTTCTTCCTACGAGTATTTAAACAGTTTTAGTCTCTGCATCTTAAAGACTCCTTTCTCAAACACTAACTCCTTGCCCAGACTTATAAATACCTCTCTGCCATAAGCTGACCAATTCTCAGGCTTCCACAGGTACCCATACACCATTTACAAAGAGGCTAAGTTTTCTATTGCGCTTTCAAGTCTAAACATAGGCTAATTCTTCTTGGAACACCCTTTCCTCTATACACTACTTTCTCTCCTCCTAGGTAATTTGATTTCTGCATAGATATCAGTTCTTTGTAAGAGTCTTCCAAGTCCACATATATGTGCATGTCCTGTGTGTGTCAATGTGGTGTGTGTACATGGTGGTGTGTGTCGTACACTTGCAGAGTTTGCTCTGAATCTCCTTTTTGGCCTTGTCACAATATTCTCAGAGCAGCACTGCAATTAAGATGCTTCCTACTCATCCTCTTTCCTGCCTGCTCCCCCTACACAGATGATAGAGCTACACCATTAGCACATTATTGCAGTGATTGTCACACAGGTGGCTCCTGGGTCACCTCTGCAAAACCTGCATGGCTGGAAAGTCGAGATTCCTCATTACTTTCTTATACTTCCATTTTTCTGGTTTTCCATTCAGCATTTCCATAATCAATTAACCTACATGAATACCATCTGTTATCACACATATCTACAAGATCACAAGACCCAAGATCACTCCCACCCCAACACCAACTATTCAGTGATTATGGACGTAAGCTTATTTTTCAGATACATATTTGTAAATTTAGGGTGAATTCTAATAGTGTAAGTATATTCAACAGCAAATATGAATTTAAAAATGTAGAAATATTGGAGGAATGTTATACTTGACTACTTAGACATATGTTTCTCATATATAGTTGCTGGAAAGTGCATATGTTGGTATATAAATAAATATGAATATATACATATAACTATCTAACTTCACACACACTCACACTACATTGCTAAGGAATAAACTATTTCACATAAACTACCTTATAATTAACTAAAGTTTACTACAACAAGGCAAACTTAATGAGTTTTAAACTTTATTTATATCTTACTTATAATCTTGGCTAAATGATGAAACTCATATTGCTTCAGCTTTTCATCTGCAAAAAGAAGATTGTAGCCTCAGATTATCTCTCATATCCTACTCCACTGGTTTAATTTTTGATGGTTTTATAACATCTTCTAAAAATAGATTCTAAATATGTGATAAAAGGTTATAGTTTCATGCAATCAGAACATATCAAAGAGGGTCTCATTTTTCTGTTTTCTTATCCATTCAGGGTCAGCAGTGGGAAAAATCACCATACTACTTCAAGTTTTTATAGCTTTTCTCACTTATTCTCTTATTCCCCACATCTCTGCTATTCTTGAGCTGACATTTTCATCTTTTCCAAACTCTTTGCACTCAATATTCTCTTACTTAATGTGAATTGTAGAAAAAAAATATTCAAAACTGCAAACCATACTATGTTAATTAATCTATAGGCAGTAAGATTTTGAGTGAAGACAGAACATATTAATAGTTACATTGTTCTACAGGTGATCTGGACAATATATGTGTTATGTTTGGTGTCTTTTCTCATGTTTGTGTTGCAAAGAAATAAAGTTTCTAGAAATTAAGCCACTGAAGAATTGACATGGCATTGACTGCTAACCTTTCCAGAGGATGTTTACAATATAATTTAGTGCGTGTTATTGTATCCCTATGCAACAGCCAATAGAAAAAGATGGACAGAATTTACCTCCGCTGAGTTTCACACGTCATAAAAATAATGCGCTAGACTCAGCTTTCAGTTCAGGATGCTTATTGTACTGTTATTAGTTGTACTGTTTCTTCCATCTAGGCAGTATTTCTGTCTTCCAAGTACCTCAGCTAAAAAGTTAGAACTCTAAGAAACAGAGAAATATTTTATCTTTATACAAATTACAAAGTAGAGGCAAAATGAAGAAAGTGGGCAGCCCAGGGTCACAGAGAGAGGATGAATCCAAGAGTTAAGGCCCAGCACTTCCTGCATTAGTAGACACCTGCCTACTGTTGTCAATTCAAGTTTGTGAACTTTAAAATATATGTGTCTCCATTATGTAACTTCATTTATATAGATTCTAAACAGAATTTGAGTTAGGTATTGTCAAGAAAGTTTAGTTTTCCTGATTTGAGGATGTGAAATAGTTTTGTTTTTTTTTCATACTGGTATATTAAAAGATGATAATCATATTGGGCATAGTTAAAAGGAAAGTGTTGAAAATTAACTTATTTTGTAGTATTTCAATCCTCATATTTGTCAATCACCGATCAACACTTAAACTTATTAATTCTGTTTTGCAACAATTTTTGCATAGCAATTCAATTAATTTTCAGATCTAAATGGGAATCCATTTTCATGGAGATAATTCTTACATTCAGCTGAACCCACTCATAAGCCATATGCCATTAGCAAATTTATGTTACCATGTTATTGCCTTCACTGACAATACAATGAACTAAAAGGTGTATGGTAATTCTCAGTATCTGCTTGTGCTATGAAAGTCAAAACATCAGTAAATAATTGTCTTCTAAAACCAGGAGGTACTTACCTTGATTTGCAAATGGCAGATGCGCATATATATGAGACAGACAGGAGGCTTTCCAGCAAGTAAAGATGTACATATTTTGGCACACACAAAATTCTTTGTCTCTCTCAGCCAGAGATGATATATCTAAAGTATGTTAAATGGGTGTTTTCCTATTAACATAGTGTTACAGAGAGGTTTTTATAAGCCCCTTTAAAAACTCTCATGGGACATTCATAATCAGTGAACAGTTATAACCTTTCCTTTTTCTTGTGTTCTTACATATATCACTAAATACACAAAGTGCTGCATATGAGAAAAATCAATGACTGCCATGCTGAGATGATAAATGTTTACAATTTACTCTTTCATTGTTACTGTGTTCTAATATAAACAACACCTGAAAGAGAAAAGTGTGGTTACAAACATAGAACAAATATCTGCCCCCCAACTAAATTTTTTCTTTGTAGTTAAATCAGAAACTTCCATTGCTAGCATTTTACTTCATTGCACATAAACTGCGGGCTTTATATAGCTCATCCGCTCCATTCAAAAAGAAATGCATGGAGTTTAGGGAAAACTTGGGATAAATGTCATCGCACAGTTGGGCAAATCATTTATGCATTCAACAAAAGCTAACAGTAAATATGAAAGAATGTAGGTGGTTTATTTGTGACTATCTCAAGAAACTTTTTTTTAATGGACGAAATATTTCAAAAGTTAAATTGCCAGTGTCACCCTATTTTATGCGAAACAGCTGCAGAAAGTTTCAATTTTTTTTGAAAGGGAGGACAATATCATATGCATTTGCAATGTGACAAGGAGTTTTCATTACATATGAGTGCTTTTTTAAGCCTCCGAAGTCAGTTCTTTTCTGCATTGGGAAAACTGTCATACAATTAAAGTAATGAAAGCAATCCTATTTCTCTCCTGCTGAAAATATAGTTTCCTATAGTAACAAGACAGTCTGAAATCATTTCCCTTGTTAATACTTAAAAAATATAGATAGAAGAACATTTTCTTTCTGAACCAGCCTAAAGAATATCCCAATAGATACAATTTTTCCATTTTGAAAACAATGCTTGCATAATGATTCTCTTCTCTATGCATTATTTGTGAAAAAATAAAAATAAAAAATAGAGCAATGTGTACTTCACACTGGAAAGCCTGATTTCTCTCCTTGGAGGTTATCTTTACTCGTAGCTAAACTCTTCAGACATAAAGAGAAGTACCTTATTGAGAAGCCAGGCAGATACTTAGAGCTCATAAATCCCTACTGCTTAAGGTCACAAAATGCTGAGAACTTTACCTAAAGACCAAAGCCTCTGGACCCAAGTCACTTATTTTGAAATAATGTATTAATCCCTGTTCCCTCTTTGAAGTTATAATTTCTTTTTAATGACATTTAACATAGATTTTTACTCACTATCAAGGCAAGATCAAATAAAATGTGTGGAGAAGATGGACAGAACTTTAGAAAAGGGAACTTTTACACGTAATTATGTACCATGCTATCCAGAGTTAAGTCAGAAGAGTTCACAAGGAAATGATCTATGATTTATTTTTATGATATACACTTGGCCATGGTCTTATAAAGTGCTTCATAATGTTCAGATAATGCCTGAAATGAAGGAATGTAAGATAGTGGATCATTCAATAATGGCAGGTCATAGAGAAGATGTAAATGCACGGCCTGTCTCAATTATGTGTTATATATCTACAAGCATACATTGTTTAAGTTTTCATTCTAGAAAATTCCAAAACCCATGCTTAACATTGGATGTTACACATGAATTATTAAACTACATGTATTACATATTTGTGTATATTTACATGCAAAATTATTATTGTTAGTAGACAATCTTCACAAATGTCTTATCATTGTATAAGCATTTCCCTTTCATTCTTAGGTTTTCAATTAAGAGTAAATTTTCTAGGGGGGGGCGGAGCAACATGGTGGTGAGGAGACGCTTTGAGTAAGATCTCCCATTAAAAAAAGTTAATAGGGAGGAAAAGCGGCAGGTCCCAGTGAGAACTGGGACACAGAAGATAAACGGGTGACTCCAGCAAACTACCTGAAGAAGAAAGTTGCCATAAAAGAGGACCAGAAGGGAGGAAAGCGCAGAACCCTGCTCCGCTCCCCCGCCCACAGAGTTGGCACTCTCCAACCAGCAGAGAGGAGGAAAAAAAAAAAAAAACAAACTAAAACGACCAACAAGAACAAACTACGCAGCAAGCGGGACTGTGAGTGGAAAGGAACTATTTCAGCCACCACACCCCGTGAACGGGAGCTGCGGAGAACCCTGCAGGATTCGCGCAGAGGTGAGCTCCGGGCGCCATTAAACAGAGACCCCGCCCCCCAGGAGGAGGCCAGGACCAGCACACAGCCCCATAGGCCCAGTAAGCTTGCACAGAAAAGCGGTGCGCTGGAAAAGCAGACGCGGATCGGGATTGCGCAGAAAAGCTGTGCGGACCAGAATCTGGATCTCGCGGAAAAGCAGTGCGGTTCAAAAGCAAACGCGGATCCGGATCGCAGCTGCCCAGGTCCCCTCGCCTGCGACCTAGGCTTGCGGGGAGACGCGCGGAGGCCCTCACTGAGTGAGCAGGAACCAGGCGACCAGGCACGGGAGCTGGATTCAAAAGGCGCCATTCCCACGCCACTGAACTGGGCTACAGCCTGCGTCCTGGAACTGAGGGCTTTGGAACTGAGACCCGGGGCACGAAATTAGGGGCGTGGGTTCCCCACGACGGTGGGGCACAAGGCAGACACAGCACCCCAAAGCCGTTGAGGTTTACTCTACCATTCCCGCTCTGTTCCCTGTCCCACGGGGTGGAAAATCAGCTCCCCAAGGGCTCTAGGAGAGATCTCTGGCGCCACCTAGCAACTTGAAACCAGCAGAGGCTCCTGGAGGAGCCAGTGGCCAGCTGGGGAGTTAGCCCACGCCGGGCCCCTTCCGACCAGTAGTCTGAGCCCACAGGGGGAGCTAGCACCCACAGCCGAGGCAGACCAGGCGCGCAGAAGAGTGTGCCTGAGACCGGACGCGCAGGGAGTGTGTCCCACATCACCATTTTAGAACAGGGACATTTCTTCAGTAAAGACGACCTGCAGAAGGCTTCCACAGGAGCCAGAGGTGAGCGGGGGAAGTTCGCCCACACCAGACCCCCTCTGGCCTGCAGTCCAAGCCCAGAGGGGGAGCAGGAACCCACCGCCGGGGCAGACCAGGCGCACAGGGGAGTGTGTCCCCACATCGGCATTTTAGAACAGGGAACTTTCTCCGGTAAAGACTGCTTGAAACTGACAGATGGCTCCTGGAGGAACCAGAGGGGAGCAGAGAAGCTCACCCAAGATGCCGGCCAGTCCCAACAACACAGTGTCCCAATGCATATGGCAAATTAGAAAACAGACAGTAGGGAGTAGAAGAGCCACACGCAACCTAGCAACTCCCCAGGGAAAAAGCACACCACAAAAAGAAAACCAGCCCCCAGATTGCAACGACAGTAACTTGGAAGAACTTCTGAGCCTTCCAGAAAGAGAATTTAAAATTGCCGTGATTAAAAAACTGACAGAAGTCATAAAGGAAAACAATGATAAGGGAAAAATAATCAACGATCAGAAGAATGAAATTGAGTCCCTAAAGAGGGAAAACAATGGTCAGAAGAATGAAATTGAGTCCCTAAAGAGGGAAGTAAAAGAAATGCAGGAGATCAAAGAATTAATGGAAGAACTAAAGAATTCTGGGAAAAGCAAAGAAAGCAGAATAGATGAAATGGAAGAATGAATAAGTACTCTTGAAGACACAGAAATAAAAAGAACCAAAACAGAAAAGGAAAGAGAAGTACGAAGGAAAAAGAACAAAGAAAGACTTCGGGAACTATCTGACTCCATGAGGAAAGGAAATATAAGAGTTATAGGAATACCAGAAGGAGAGGAGAGAGATGTAGGAACAGAGAAAATATTCAAAGAGATAATTGAAGAGAACTTCCCAAATGTGAAGAAGGAGCTGAAAATTGATATACAAGAAGCAAGAAGAACACCAAACTTCCACGACGAAAGGAAAAATACAGCAAGACACATAATAGTAAAGCTCCCAAGAATCCAGGACAAGGAAAAAATAATGAAGCTGGCAAGAGGGAAGAAACAGATAACATTCAAAGGAAAGCCAATCAGGCTGACATCAGACTTCTCCGAAGAAACACTACGGGCAAGGAGAGAGTGGAGGGACATAGTCAACAGACGCCAAGAAAACAGATGCCAACCAAGAATACTCTATCCCGCAAAGCTCTCCTTCCTCTTTGAAGAAAGAATATGGACCTTCCCAGACAAACAGAAACTCCGGAATTTCATTACAACTAAACCCCCACTCCAAAAAATACTACAAGGAGTCCTAAAGCCAGAACCTCAGAGGGACGAATAACAATGAAAGAAGGCCAAAAAAAAAAAAAGTTATTAAAAGAATAAATAAAATCAAAGGAAAGACGATCACAATGGCAAATACAGATGCTAACATATCAATATTAACTCTAAATGTAAATGGACTAAACTCTTCAATAAAAAGACACAGAGTTGCAGCCTGGATTAAGAAACAAAACCCAACCTTTTGCTGTCTCCAGGAAACACATTTAGCTACAAAAGATAAAAATAGGCTCAAAGTTATAGGATGGAAAACAATCCTACAAGCAAATGGACCAAAAAAGAAAGCAGGAACAGCTATACTTATATCAGATAAAACAGATTTCAAACTCAAAAAGATAAAAAGAGACCCCAATGGTCACTACATTATGATCAAGGGGACAATACTTCAAGAAATAACACTCATTAACATATACTCACCAAACGAAGGAGCACCAAAATATATCAGACAACTGTTGTCCTCTCTGAAAACAGACATCAGAGAAAACACATACGTAGTGGGAGACTTCAACACACCACTATCAACAATGTATAGATCAACAAGACAAAAAATAAGTAAAGAAACCAAAGCTCTAAATAAGGACCTAGAGCAATTGGGCTTAACAGACATCTATAGAACACTAAACACCAAAAAAACGGAGTACACATTTTTCTCAAGCGCACACGGATCATTCTCCAGGATCGATCACATACTGGGGCACAAGAAAAACATCAACAGATACACCAAGATTGAAATCATACCAACCATCTTTTCTGACCATGAAGGCATCAAACTAGAAATAAACCATAAAAAGAAGGCAAGGAACTTTCCTACCTCATGGAGATTAAAAAACACACTACTGGAAGACCACTGGACTAATGAGGAGATCAAAGAAGAAATTAAAAAATTCTTAGAATTGAACGACAAGGAGGACACCAATATCCTAAATGTATGGGATGCAGCAAAAGCAGTAAAAAGAGGAAAATATACAGCAATAGAAGCTCACATCAAGAAACAAGAAAGAACTCAAAGAAACAACCTAATCTCGAAGCTCAAAGATCTAGAAAAAGAACAAAAAAAAACCCAAAACCAGTAGAAGAAAAGAAATAATAAAAACCAAAGCAGAAATAAATGAAATTGAAACTAAAAAAAACTATCCAAAAGATCAATGAAACCAAGAGCTGGTTCTTTGAAAAATCAATAAAATAGACAAACCCCTAGCCAGGCTCACAAAGGAAAAAAGGGAGAAAGCACAAATAAACAGGATCATCAGTGAAAGAGGAGAAATCACAACGGACACAGCAGAAATCAAAAGAATAGGGCATCCCTGGTGGCGCAGCGGTTGAGCGCTGGGTTGTGAAGCTGCCCGCGGCCTCTGCAGCGCCGGTTCGATCCCCGGCTGCTCCCCGGCCACCAGAGGAGGGTCCCGCATGGCACGCAGACCTCTCCTGCCACCCGCTGCTCCCCTCAGCAGTGTACTTCGTCAGTCTGCCTGTTCTGTTCCCTGCTCTGGCTCTGGTGAATTCTCTCACCCTCCCGCACTTCTGACTGTACCCAGTGCTTGTATAAACAAAACAAACAAACAAATAAATAAATAATTAAAACATGCCTCTATAAAAAAAAAAAAAGAAATCAAAAGAATAATCAGAAACTACTATGAACAGTTATATGGAAACAAGTTCAACAATCTAGAGGAGATGTACAAATTCCTACAACTCTACAATCACCCAAAGCTAGATAAAGAAGAAATAGAACACCTAAACAGACCAATTACAAGCAGCGAAATTGAAATGGTAATCAAAAACCTCCCCAAAAACAAAAGCCCAGGACCTGATGGATTTACAAATGATTTCTACCAAACATTCAGAGACGAATTAGTGCCTATCCTTTACAAACTCTTCCAAAAAATTGAGAAGGAAGGGACAATACCAAACACGTTCTATGAAGCCAACATTACACTAATCCAAAACCGAACAAGGACAACACAAAAAAGGAAAACTACAGGCCAATCTCCCTAATGAACACTGATGCCAAAATCCTCAATAAAATTTTAGCTATCAGAATCCAACAATGTATCCATAAGATAATTCACCACGACCAAGTAGGATTCATTCCAGGGACACAAGGATGGTTTAACATCCGAAAATCAATCAACGTTATCCAACACATCAACAAAAAGAAATATAAAAACCATATGATAATATCAATAGATGCTGAGAAAGCTTTCGACAAAGTGCAACACCCCTTCATGATAAAAGCCCTTGAAATTCTTGGGATACAAGGAACATACCTCAACATCATAAAGGCCATCTATGACGAGCCAACAGCCAGTATCATTCTCAATGGTGAAAAGCTAAAAACAATTACATTAAGATCTGGAACAAGACAAGGATGTCCACTCTCACCAATGCTTTTCAATATAATACTGGAAGTCCTAGCCAGAGCAATAAGAGAAGAGAAAGACATCCAAGGATTCCAAATAGGAAAAGAAGAAGTCAAACTATCACTATTTGCAGATGATATGATAATATACATAGAGAACCCCAAAAACTCCACAGAAAACTAATTCAACTCATCAATCAGTTCAGTAAAGTGGCAGGATACAAAATCAATACACAAAAGTCAGTAGCCTTCCTATACACAAACAATAAATCTGAAGAGGAAGAAATCAAAAAAAACCATCCCTTTTTTTATTGAAACAAAAAAAATCAAATATTTGGGAATAAATCTAACAAAAGAGGTAAAGGACCTATACAAAGAAAACTATAAAACACTGTTAAAAGAAATAGAAGAAGACACAAAGAAATGGAAAGACATCCCCAGCTCATGGATTGGAAGAATAAACATTATTAAAATGGCCATCCTACCAAAAGCTATATACAGATTCAATGCTATTCCAATCAAAATTTCAATGTCATTCTTCAAAGAAATAGAACAATTATTGATGAAATTCATATGGAATCACAAAAAACCCCGAATAGCCAAAGCTCTCCTGAAAAAAAAAAGAAGGGAATGGAGGCATCACACTCCCAGACTTGAAACTATACTACAAAGCCATAATCATCAAAACTGCATGATATTGGAACAAGAACAGACATACAGACCAATGGAATCGAATAGAAAATCCAGAAATAAACCCACAGATTTATGGTCAACTAATCTTTGATAAAGGAGCAAAGACTATGCATTGGAGCAAAGAAAGTTTGTTCAATAAATGGTGCTGGGAAAACTGGGTCGCTACATGCAAAAGAATGAAGCTTGACCACTACCTCACACCATACACAAAAATCAACTCAAAATGGATTAAAGAACTAGACATAAGACCTGAAACCATAAAATATATAGAAGGAAATATAGGCGAAACACTACGTGATTTGCACATCAAAGACATCTTTACAGACACATCAGCCAAAGCAGTGATAGTGAAGGCAAAGATAAACAGCTGGGACTACATCAAATTAAAAAGCTTCTGCAGAGCAAAAGAGACAATAACAAAAACAAAGAGAAACCCCAAAAATGGGAGAACATTTTTGCACCCAACACTAATGATAAAGGACTGATCACAAAAATCTGCAAAGAGCTGATGAGACAGACTCAGCAACAACAAAGAAAATAACCCAGTCAAAAAATGGGCAGAAGAGCTAAAAAGAAACTTCTCTGAAGAGGAAATGCAAATGGCCAACAGGCATATGAAAAAATGTTCAACATCACTTGTCATCAGGGAAATGCAAATCAAAACTACCATGAGATACCATCTTACACCAGTGAGAATGGCACATATTAAAAAAACTAGCAACAACAAATGTTGGCGAGGGTGTGGAGAAAAAGGAACTCTCCTGCACTGTTGGTGGGAGTGCAAACTGGTCCAACCACTGTGGAGAGCTGTGTGGAGATTTCTGGACCTAATAAAGATAGAGCTTCCATAGGATCCAGCAATTCCACTCCTTGGTATTTACCCAAAGGACACAGAAACATCCATTCCAAAGAACACCTGCACCCCTATGTTTATAGCAGCACTGTTTACAATAGCTAAGCTTTGGAAACAGCCCAAATGCCCAAAAATAGATGACTGGGTCAAGAAGATGTGGTCTATATACCATGGAATATTACTCAGCATTCAAAAAAGATAAACACATGCAATTTGCAGCAACATGGATGGTGCTGGAAGGGATCATGCTCAGCGAAATAAGACGAAAAGAAAAAGAAAAATACCAGATGGTCTCACTCATAGCAGGAATCTAGAAAACTTAAATAAGGGACCAGGAAAATGAATAACTATAAGAAAGTGAAAATCAAAATCAACAAAAAACTATGAAACAGAGACACTTTTAGGGGGCAGGAGGGGAGGGATTGGGTCAGAATGGGGGGGGCTGCAGTTGTATGGGGAATATAAAAATAAAATTTATTATTTAAAAAAAAAATCCTAAAATAAAAAGTGGTGATAATCTGGCAAAAAAAAAAAAAAAGAGTAAATTTTCTAGCAATCTGTGTTAAAATCTGTGAACCTGATTTTGAACTCTTCATGTCTTCATTTATATTTTGCTTGATTATCTTTTCTAATTCTTTCTATGAATAAACACATCAACCGAAACATCCATAATTCAATTAAAACATTTACCTGTCTATTGCAATGAGCTCTATCTCAAAATCCTCCTGAGTGTTCACTGCAGAAGTTAGGAAAGCAGCTTTTTGGAACAAGAGGCCCATTATTTATCTAGATGTTAGAGCAGCGCCCACGCCTACCTCTCCACATGGAACAGGGCGGCAGTTTTCCACAGATGCCAAGTGTCCTCAGATAATTCCTGCAAATTATCTAGCACCTCAAATCCTGCTTTTACAAGTCATTGGATGTCAGCAGTTCTAGTATGGGGATGACATTGAGTGAGAGGCAATCTTAGAGACAGCTGAGAGCTAAAAGCTGAAACAATTCCCTGCAACTGGGGGGAAACCTGCACCTCTGTATTCATAGCAGCACTATTTACAGCAGCCAAAATATGGAGACAATCAAAGTACCCCCAAACAAGTGAGTGGATTATGAAGTTGAGGCATAATATTTATATATACATAAGCACACACCATGGAATACTACTCAGCAGTCAAAAGGGTAAAAAAAAAAACTCATGTCATTTTCATCAACATGGATGGAGTTGGAAGGGGTAAGGTTAAGTGAAAAAAATCAGAAAGAGAAAGTTAAATACTGGGTGGTGTCACTAATGTGTGGAATATAGAGAGAACAAACTAAGAATCAGAGAAAGACAAACTTAAAAACAAACCCTTGGAAGGTGATTAGTGAACTGAAGCATTCAAGGGGATAGTGCTGGGGGAGGCGGCTAAAACAAAGAGAAAGGAAGCACAGTGGACAGGACGGGGACTATGGGTGATTTGGTGGTGGGTGCACTAGAGAGGTGATACCTGATGGGGTAATCTAATGTTACTCCAATTAAAAGAATAAATAACATAAAATCTTTGGAAGCTGATATAAATGGCATGAAGCTTCTCATCTCTGCTCACTGTGTCTGGCCTAGAAATATTCCCCTTCCCCCAACAAAAGCTATACTTTTCTTATATATTTTTTATGATTTATTTATTTATACAAGAACTGGGGTACAGGCCAGAAGCATAGGAGGATGAGAGAATTCACCAGAGACAGACTGGGGAACAGAACAGGCAGACTGATTGAAATGCACTGCTGAGGGGAGCAGCGGGCGAGACAGGAGAGGTCTGCCGTGCCACGTGGGTTTCTCCCTGGCCAGTTGGGGATCGAATTGGCGCTGCAAAGGCTGAGGGCAGCTCCACAGTGCGGTGCTCAACCCGCTGCGCCACCAGGGAGTCCCAAAGGCGACACTTTTATACATTTCATGTTATCATGTTTTAGTGTGGAATTTGTCTGTGATCGTGGCATAAGATCAGGATTAAGTACAATAGATTCTGCTGGATTTGACATCTTGACTGGATAGTTTTCTCTAAATTGGCTAGACTGCTCTTCAAAGTGGCTGTTGGATATGTTATGATATAAAGTCTGTCTGAGTTCTTAAGAAACCATAGGAACATGTGGTAATTCCCTTAAAGTTGACACGGAAAGACTTTAAAAGAACATCCTTCGTAACATGAAAATTAGTGCTTGTAAGTACTGATCTTTTTTTTTCACCCTTTATTATAAAACTTGAAACTAAAAGTAGCTAGGTTATGCTATGCTGTGTATGTAGCAATTATCATGAAAGCACTTGATTCTATTCATTCATATTAATGGTGCAGTCTTCATTTATAGGTTTGTAAACATTTCAGACTCTATTACCTAGTAGCATTATTTTGTTCCATTGACAGAATACATTATCCTTTGTTTTATGGCTGAAGTAGAGTGCAGCAAGCTAAGAAGCCACAAAATGTACGTAGTCAAAATACTTGGAATGCTGACTACAATTATACTGAGCATGGTGCTAGGAAGGCTGCTAGCTTCTTTGGGTTATTTGTATAATTTGTAGAGACAGGTCAATATGAGAATCTCCAAATAAACTAATAATCCCTTTTAGTTAGGATGTCAGCAAATATTCAGGATAATAGCACTGTAACTGTCTACACAGCTAGCATTAATTTTCGATTTAGACGATTTAAGTATCAATAATAGCCTGAAGTTTTAAAAAACTAGTTATTAATATAAAATAGTTACAATACATTATTGGTATATTTATGACTGTTTGGCTGGTTTTAATGAACTCATTCCCATTTTTCTCACTTAAAATATAAAAAATAACAAGTGTCCTCCATTAATACAATTTAATGCCTTGCAGAATAGGGGGAAAATGTTCACAAAATTAAAACTGTTAAAGATTTGGATGATTACAAACTTTTGAAAGATATTACTACAAGTATCTAGTTTTCAAAAATAATGTTCACATCTGGGTACTTTTATAGGAACACAGCTGAACACAACTCAGATTATTGTCATTCAGTAAAGACATATGGTGCACACAGTATACAAATCTGTGGTCTTCCCATAAAAATATATAAACTTAAGACCAACACACAGTGTTACAGTTATTTTTTTTTCAGTTGACCTCCTTGCTCTCCACCCTCAATTATAAGACCCAACAGATTTCTAAGTCATAAAACATCAGCATTCCCAGGCAGAAGCAATGTCACCTGACAGGGAAATATACCAATCCCAAGAATATGCTCCACACAGCAGTTATAGTCAGGCCAAACCTAACGGTGAAACTAAATCCACTTTAATTGATAATCATTTTAGAGGCCATTAAAGACAAAGTAGAGAATGTCACGTTTCCAGACTGGTGGTCATACCAGAGAAGTTATTCTCCTGCCCCCTTCTAAAATGCCTTTGAAAAGAATGTCCTCCTGGGCCTCCCCGGTGGCGCAGCGGTTGAGCACTGGGTTGCGAAGCTGCCCGTGGCCTCTGCAGCGCCGGTTCGATCCCCGGCTGCTCCCCGGCCACTGGAGGAGGGTCCCACATGGCGCGCAGACCTCCCCTGCTGCCCGCTGCTCCCCTCAGCAGTGTACTTCAGTCCTTCTGCCTGCTCTGCTCCCGGCTCTGGCTCTGGTGAATTCTCTCACCCTCCCGCACTTCTGACTGTACCCAGTGCATGTATAAACAAAAACAAACAAACAAACAAACAAATAAAACATGACTCTATTTAAAAAAAAAAAAAGAAAGAATAGAATGTCCTCCTGTTCTCAGTCCTGAAAGCCCCGTTGATACTGTGCAAATATTTGCCTGTTGCAAAGTAACTGGATGAGGCATAGACCACTGAACTCAGGTGGATTATCCATTTCTTAGACTAAGCAAATCTAGCTTGTTGATTTTGTCCTTCAAAACTGACTAAATAAACAAGTGGAACTGCATCAAACTAAAGAGCTTGTGTACAGCAAATACAATAATCAATAATTTGAAAAGCAACCTAGAGAATGGAAGAAAATATTTGCAATCCAAATATCTGATAATGGTTTAAAATCTAAACTATATGAAGACCTGACTCATACAGTTCAATAGCTAAAAAGCAAAAAATCCAATTTTAAAAATGAGCAAAGGATCTGAATAGATATTTCTTAAAAAATGATATACAAATACCCATTAGGTATTTGAAAAAGTTTACAATGTCACTAATAATCAGCAAAATGCAAATCAAAACCACAATGTGATATCACCTCACATCTGTTAACTATTAAGTAATAATAATTAAAACCACTGAGATGCAAATTTTGGAAAGGATGTGAAAAATCAAAATCTGTTTACACTGCTGGTGGAAATACAGGATGGGGAAGTCACAACAGAAGAGGACAGAGGTTCCTCAAAAAATTAAAGTGAAAACTACCTTATTATCCAGCAACACCACTTCCAATGATACATCTAAGAGCAATGAAAACAGGAAATCAGAGATATCTGCATGGCCCTGTTCACTGGAGTTTTATTCACAGTAGTCAAGATATGGAAACGATATGATGTCTTGATAAATGAATAAAGAAACCCTGGTGTACACACAATTGTGTCCAAATATCAAAGTTACTGTTTTTCAGACCAAGTTATCATTGTATATATTAAGAATAAAGGCTATAAGATGACTGAAGATTCTTGGGAAGGTTATGACCACACCTTTCCAGGTCTTGAGGTCAGTGAACTTACATCATTCTAGGTCTAAGTTTAGAAACTATTTCCTCCCTTTAGCCTTACCATCTTATAAGGAAAACAAGTGACAATATTCAATGTCCCTAACTGGTAAATTAAACGCTGCTCCTAGCAGGTTCGTATTTTGCTCTGGTGACATTGGATATCACCTTTGTCCTCTTCCATCAGTAAGAAACACCCCTGACAGCATCTTGGCCCTTGAGTAGCTCAGAATATGGCCTACTGCCCTTGCATCTTCATGGTCAAAGGGAAACAAGAATTTGACAAGAGAATCATAATGATGGCCTACTCTGAGTCAAGGGCATAAAAGCGTTCTTTGCTCTAGTAATCCAAGAGTTAGTTTTAAGCCACATTTGGGATATGAGGGGTTACCTTCAAAAAGATGGGGCTATCTTCATGCTCTTCAACTTCATAAGAAAAATATTTATGTTTACTATATTAGTGATTAAAATTCTATCAAAAGGCAAGGAGAATGAGGCTCTAACTGACAATGTCTGAGGACATGCAGAAGTGCCTGGCATTGTGTAAATGGGAACTTACTATCCTGAGGAAACCAGAACATGCCTATTCATACACCCCTGCTGGAAATTTCCTGGCAAAATTATGCACAGATATGGCCCTTCTTACCTCAGTGGAAGCCACATAGGAGTCTCTCATGTAGTAAGGTTGTTCGTAACCTCTCTGTGTATTGTGCTCTTCTTTGAAAGGAACATTTTTATTCTTTTATAGTTGACTACTATAAAATTGCTGATGGCCTTAGGATAAACTATTGGTAGAATATGATTAGACATTTTATTAGTTAATTCGTACAAAAGAAATTATGAAAAATAGCTTCTGAAAGAAAATATAGGACCTATTTTTAAAATATTTTACAAATCTGAAATTAATGATAATTTAAAAAATACTTCCCTTGAAAATAAAGGATCCAACTTTGTCTCCAAATGAATTATAAATTATTAGCTGCTGTCTTTCATAAATAGTTTAGCTTATGTTCTAATTTATCTCAATTAGTGTGTTGGTACTTTAGTAGATGACTACATTAATTTTAATTGGGTAATGACTAAATTGGATAGGTATCAGCCTACAAAATTGTTTTACTTACTTTTTTAAAAAACTTAGCAGTTATATTAGACCTAAACAACACCAGTGGAACTTAATTCATTTAAAAAATATCAGTCCACATCAGACCATATTTTTCACTCAAGGTGTTAACATTAAAATGAGGAAATTCACAATTAGCTAAAATAACTTTAATAGAGACACACAATGGGAATAATAATTATCAAAAATCATCCACTGTTTTCAATAACAATGAGTGGCTACATGTTCAGACCCTGGGCTTGCGTGGGCCTGATTTCAAATTCTGGTGATTCAAGTGATATATTTGTCCATAAAAGCATAAGGAAGAGGGGCAGTAATTGGGAAGTGGTTGGAAATTATCTATTATGAGGTATTTGAATTATATGTGAATGAGTATATTGTTATTTGAAAGTGAGCTTTTATTAGTATAGCATATTGATGAATTTATCATAGAAAGCATACTAATTTAAGATGTGATTAATGTGTATTGGGTATAGGACAATTCTTTGTACTATGTTCACATTTTTTACTAGATAGCTTACTGGATGTTTACTGAAATGAGTCTAAATTTTTAAAAAGATTATACCAAAAAAATTTATATAAGGAAAAATGAAAGAATCATGGGGGAATTTCTTTTGCAGCCCAAACCTTTTCTTTTTCACAACTAACAGGGCTGTCAGCCTCAGTTTCTCACTCAACTATGGACATTTATCTGTAGTCTAGTATATATGCACATGTGAATCATGTAAAAACCTATAAGCAATGTAAGAAACCAAATTGCAATTATATTCATGTGTACATATTAGATGAAAATTGCAAATGTTCTGTAAATTTTGTTGATTGGGCACAGGTAAGGGTTTGGAAGCATTTGTTCAATAGCTGAGAACTGACTTACTGATCTACCATTACCTTTTTACTTAACTCTGATATTAAATACACCTCATAATATTTTTTTTTTAAGATTTATTTGTTTATTTATTTATTTATACAAGCACTGGGTACAGTCAGAAGCACGGGAGGGTGAGAGAATTCACCAGAGCCAGAGCGGGGAGCAGAACAGGCAGAAGGACCGAGGTACACTGCTGAGGGGAGCAGCGGGCGGCAGGAGAGGTCTGCGCGCCATGTGGGACCCTCCTCCGGTGGCCGCGGAGCAGCCAGGGATCGAACTGGAGCTGCAGAGGCTGCAGGCAGCTTCGCAACCCAGCGCTCAACCGCTGCGCCACTGGGGAGGCCCCACCTCATAATATTTTTGCTGCCATATTCTTCACGTTCTCACCAACAATGTTTGGTTTGCTCTAAGCACACCATTTAATAATGTCTTCTATTGTGAACTACTCACATTGCTAAGAAATTACTACTCACAATTAGATACGCATCTAATGTTCTTGGAAAGTGCTACTTTAAGTGAAACTATGTATAACGAAACCACAAACTAATTGATAACAAGAATTAAGCCTTTATGGCAGATTTCTGGTCACTAAAATATCACCAAACATGCAGATAAAGATCCAAGCACTTCTGATATTCAGCAGTCATTTGGATTCATTCATTTATTTTATAACCCATATATTCCAATTACGGGTTGCAGGTAACTGGGGTCTGTCCTGTCAGCTCAACATGCAGAATGGGATTCAACCCTTAACAGACACCCATCCATTGTAGGGTGCACTCACATATCCACACTCTGACTGGGACAGCTGAGGCACCCCAATGAAGTAAGGTGTATATGTTTGGGAATCTGGGAAGGCAGAAAAAACAACAAGGCATGGGGAGAAGGTGTAAACTCCACAAAGTTGTTTTGATGGGATGGGGATTATTTTTTTCCATCAAAGTTCTAACAAAATGCCATAGAACAAACCATGCTAGATGAGGACATGCTGTACTGCAGAAATGCATTCTTAAGGCAGTGTCAATAAATGCCACAATAAACCTATTGTGATGTCTCCATGTAGAAGTCTAAGCACTTGCAAATCCTTAATACTTAATCTGCAGAGTGAAAGCAGAGTCTTTATGCTTGCTTATCATTTTTAGTTACTAATAATATATTTAGTGCATTATAACAAAAAATTACACCAAGTAGAATGTTGGGGAAGAAATACTCTATCATTATCACGATAGACCCCAATTAGTTTGCTGACTGGGTAGTCATTCACTTACATCTATGTCTCAATTTGTATGAAAAGTGTGGTTTCAATAACTACATTGCATTCTCTCTAGGTTGGTGTAAGTATTAAATGGGGAAATGCACAGGAAAGTCATTATCTTTGGAATATAAAATATCCAGCTCTCATTTTGATATAGTGAATTATCGACTGAAACTACCCAGGAGCTCCCAGTGCATAACAATGTTTAGCAAATATGCACGATAATTGAGTTCTGGACCAAAATAACTCTTCTAATAAGTATCACTTTTGAAAATTCATTTTCAACACCAAAACTTCTTTTGAATTTCTCACACATTTGAATGAAGTATAAAGTATAACAATAATAAATGTTACATTTTTTTCTGCCAATATGAATCCATGCCAATCCTAAAGGAAACACTTTCAAAATGACACATGGTGACAGATTACAATAGATTCTGAAGGAGGCACAAAGTTATGCAAAGTCCAAACTTTGGCAGGTCTTTTGGTTTTTCTGCCAGTTTCTTGCCAACATTCTATTTGATAGATGAGAACAATTTGTCTTTTTGGACATTCATGAATGAGACAGTGCAGACATTGAATTATACATACAGAGGTGAGATTCACTTTTCATATTTGAATATGGTAGATGAATATGCAAGGAGAATTAAATGTCCCAGATGTCTTGCCAATTTAAACTACAATAAATCTAAATGTTCAGACTAGTTTAACTAAATCACAGGATCTTGGAAACAGAAACATTCTATATCTGTTTGTTAATGATACTAATGTTTTTTTTTTTAAATATCCATATAGAACAACTTACTCATTATTGAACACTCATTCTCTGAGTGGTAAAGCTTATACTCCCCATAGTGAACAAGCACATTTGTGGGAAAATTTTGAGGAATCTTTGGGATAAGGCCCCTGGCAAATACAAACTGAAACAGGGATGATTATGACTGACACAAATATGACAGATTTTGTATAAACGGTAATGGAAGATGGTCACATTTCTAAGCTAGTATTCATGGAATAAAGCTATGAAGGATTGGGGAGACCCACGCAGCTGTAAGAGTAAACAAACATTCAAACAGATGTTCAGAGTATGATGCCTGACGTAAGTCTATACAAATCTGTGTGACATCCTTATAAGAAAAAACAATCATAGAGGTGATTTTTGAAGAGGAAATTTCTAGTTGAGAAGTGACTGCTCCTCTAAGTAGACAAGATGCATGGAAAGTGTCTGCTAAATCCCACAGCTTGTGCATGAAAATGGTCATGAAATGAAATGTGGAACATCAGTTTGTGAGAAGAGAGCAAAATGCCAGAATATCTGACTTTGGGTTTGAATTTTCTTCTGTCTGCTGTGAAGATTATTCAAAAGATTTTAATTAGAATAATGACAAGATTGGATTTGTGTTTCAGAAATGTAACTCCCGTCACAATATTGTGAACCAACGAGGAGTAGAGAGAAGAGACTTGCAATTCTTGAAGGGAAAATTATAAGATATTGAACTAAACTAATAACAAGGAAATGACTTGAGACATATTTGAAATGTAAAAATGACAGGAATTTGTGAACTATTAAATATGGGAGACAAATGAATATATGAACAGTATGATGAGATATATTCATCACTAGAAACACTTTTCATAAATATCTCTATCATTGTTTTTGATAGTTTTCTAGGTAGTGCCATTGCCACAGAGAAAGTATGTGGGGTGATTATAGATTTAAAGGATAAAGGAACAGTTCAGTTTGTTACATGTGATTATAAATGTACGAATACAACATTTGATAGTATTTTATGAGTCATTGAAAATAAACCCTTAAAATATGAAAATGGCCCAAAATATTTTGAACTTGACAAGAGTGAAGTTGAAGACATGTGATTTTATAAAATAACATTCATGGATCACAGCCATGGAGAAATAAGAAGAGAATCTGAAGGGGCCAGGGGGATGTCCAAGTTCTTTTTTTCCCTCCAAGTTCTTACAGAGAGATGTTATACAAGATTATCTGAGTATATCAGTTTCTAGACAGAGTTCCAAAATGAAATAGAAAAAAAAAGAAAGCTGAGTTAGAGAAGTTATTTTTAATAACTGAAGCTTCATAGTCTCCTAGACCATTTTTTTCTTCTTCTTAGATCTGAGTCAGATAGTGAGGGCTTAGAATATTATGAGGGCTTAACCAATCATTAACTCAGATAAAGGAAAGCTGTTCCTACTCTACAGACCCCCTAGAATCTGAATCCAGCAAACACAGCTTAGATGTCATTCTATAGATTTTCCTTTTGTAAGGGCTTCTATATGGAGATAGCCCAGGATTTCCAGATAAGTTAATTTAAACAACTCATGAGTATTTGTAATTTTCTTACTGGTGAAATAGGTGTTCTTCAAATGACACTTTAAAATAAAATTTGCAATGATTTAAGGCAATTGATTGAGGAAATGCATGAATGAAAAACTATTACTATAACTATTTTTTAAAAAACTCTCTAGGACAGCAAACAGAATGAAACAGGAATGAAAACTTTAAAGGGCTCTTAGTTTCTTGATGTGTGATTCTTCCATTACTTCAGGAAAATAAAAATTTTCTGTAATATTTTCATTCCTCAAAAATATATACATTAGATATATAAAAGTTTTTCCATATACAAACTATGTACAGCTACATGTATGCACCTATGCAAAGTATTTTACATACATATATTATACACACACACCCACACACACACACCAGTTGGGTTATATTTATGAAGCAACTCTATGTAGAACACATGAATCTCAAACTTGGGAGCTAATACTATATACTCTTTAAGATAAAGGCAACTTTTGACAAAGTTTATAGAAATAATATAAGGCAATATGTATGCATGTGTGTATAAGTGTGTGTGTGTATGTATGTATATGTATGTATACAAATCACCCTGAAAAATCTTGACTTTAGTCAACAGTCTCATTTTGCAGCAATGACTCAACTATCTCTTGGGGCACGTCTTTTGGAAACAATTTCAGAGACATTTTACTGGTGAATTAAGAAAAATCAATCTCAATTACTTTAAATTCATACCTAATTTTAAACTCCAAATGGATTTTCCTCTATTACATACAATTAAATTCACCTCCCCAAAATATGAACTGCTGCTTCAACAATGGATATTCAAGGCATGCTCTAAAATATCTGAAGGCAGTTCTAGAAGAAGTCTGGTGGTTTTAAGAATCATACTGTGATGCCAGAGATTAAATACTAATATTTTTCAAATATCACAAATACCAAAAAAAAAAAAAAGAAAAAAAATACGTGTAACAGTATAGGGAAAGAGGAAAGTGCCAACAAGAAGCCACGATAACTTTTCTGCAAGATGTGCTGTACAAAGGGCTGAGGGATGATTTGCCAACTGTCCTGTAAGAGTTAATGAGACTAACTCCAGTGGAAGCAAATGGATGGGGAACCAGGCACTAGGTCACCACAGTGGCCTCTAGAGTGATAGGAGTGGGAGCTGGGAATCAAAGGATTGGCAAGGGTAGTCAAATGACCCAGAATTGCATCTGTGCTTTATGCATACCCACAGTGGCTCGGTACTGGCAGTCATTGTCAACTTCAGTTAAATATATGTGACCAAGGCAAAGAGACTTCTTTGAAGGAAAACATGAACTACCACAACTGGTTCAAGATATCTCAAAAGTCAAGACAGAATTTAAAAATGACATTATGATAAAAGGTCAAAGAGAAATGTCTCCAAAAGCTTCAAATGCACTGGATTAGATACGTGCATTAGTTGCCCAGGATGGAGTAATGGGGTAGATTTATCCAACCACTTGAAACAACTCAATAACTGGGGAAAATAGTAATTCCAGGTGTTTCAGACCTTGGATGACAGCAGGCAATGCAGAATAGTGAGAGAATTTGTTTCCCTTATGTGAGAGGAACTAATCAGATGATCCCTGCAAGTGCCTGGCGTCTAAGAGATTTTTCTGGATACAGCACAGGCACAGAACCCAAACCAGGCCTGAAAGCTTCCTTGAGCTGAGGATACAGCATTCAGAATTTGGCAAAGTCAAGGCAAGGTGGAATTTTTTTTTAAAGATTTATTTATTTATGCATATAAGAACCGGGGCACAGGCCAGATGCGCAGGAGGGTGAGAGGATTCACCAGAGACAGAGAGGGGAACAGAACAGGTACACTGACTGAAACACACTGCTGAGGGGAGCAGCGGGTGAGACAGGAGAGGTCCGCCACACCATGTGGGAGTCTCGCCCACAGGCTGAGATCAAACGGGCGCTGCAGAGTCTGCGGACAGCTTCACAGTCCTGCGCTCAACTGCCTGCGCCACCAGGGGAGGACCGGCAAGTGGAATTTAAAGAGCGAAGTCAAAGTCAGGAGATTCGCAAGATCCACAGAGGGTTCCCCTCAAGTCTTCAGCTGAAAAATGATCAATATGTTTGAGAAAACGACCAAGAAAATGAAAACACTGTTAAAAAGAAGCCAGTGGAATAATCCCTTCCCAAAACGCAGTACCAGAAATAGTTTTACCACTAACTAGAGTTGAAGAAATTTTTAATGAATAGGGTCCTCAAAAGGTTATAACTTTAGTCTAAGCCCTCAGCTAAAGGCTGTTCTTGTTCTACCTTATCAAAAATAAACCTCCACATACTCAAATGGTTGCAGGTGCTGACTGCACCTTAGAATGTAGTCTAAAAATATTAAAGGGATTAAAAAAAACACCCATCACCCAATGAAAGCTTTACCATGTCTAATTTCCAATTAAAATTTATCAGGTACACAAATAGAAAAAGTGACTGATAGTGATGAGAGAGCTAATGCAATAAAGCACGTTCAGGCTGAAAGCTACAAGACATAGATGAATGCAAACACAGCAGACCTAAGGAAGTGGACACAGCATGCTGATGAATGAGAAGACTCAACATTGCAAACAAGTCCATTCTCCTGCAATTGATCAAGAGATTCAATACAACTAAAATTGTCAGAGGCCAGGATCAGGCAAGTGTCCACAGTTGTTACTCAAGAGGTGTCAGAGAGAGAGAAGTGGCATCCACTCCAGCCCACAAAGGCAGATCTTCACCGAAAGCAAAGGAGCCATTCAGCTACCAAACTTTAAAATTGTGCAGAAGTTAACCTGATATAAAATAAAATCTCACATAAAAAATAAAAGACCACATATGTGGCAGAAAACATAATGTGTGCACACACACATTACATACATATGTGTTAAAATGGCAGATTAGAATACAAATAAAATTAATTTCTGAGGGAGGCAAGATAGAGACTGAAGTAGATGATCAAAGTAGGAAACAAAAGGATGAGCTGATGGTAAGATGCAGACTAATTTTAGATAATTAAAAACATAAAATGATAGAGGAGAGCTTGGAGAATGGACAAGGGACACCCACTAGACCCAAAGGGGAGATGCAAAATACCCCTGCACTTTCAGGCACTGCTATTGCATGGGTGTTATTTTGTTTATTTGTACTTTCTGCTCATTTCCTTCTAAAAGAGTTGGTTAAATATCTGCCCAGATATCTGTCTTTACTATATAACTCGCTGCATTGGGGCGTGAGAGACAAAGGTATGTTCTATTCTTTATTTTCTTTAATCAATTTTTATTGCGGTCACACTGGCAACACTACATGATTTAAGGGTATAGGTTCACTTTTCTCCCAGTGTACGTTACCAACCCACACCCACCATCAAAGCACCAATAATTTTCCACCAGAGTCCACTGGCCCCCCTCTTCCTGCCCCTCTACTCCCCAAGCTCCCCCTCTTCCAGCCTCAATCCTACAGTCAGATGTCTAGGGTTTGTGTGGCTTAGTTCTGCCTGTTCCTTTGTTCTGTTTCTTTATATCGCCTATGAGTGAAATCATCCAGTACTTGCCTTCCTTCTTTTAACTATGTGACAATCTATCACAAAATGAGTGACTCAAAATAACATTCACTTTTTATCTTAAATTTTCTATGGCTTAGAAGACTGGGCACAGCTTAGCTGCTCTCTGATGGAGGCTCTCTCCGGGACTGCAGTGGGTGGAGGTATTTCCAAGCTCATGTATGTGTGGGCAGTTGGTGCCTCACATGACGCTGGATGTGCTGGCCTCAGGTCCTTGCTGTCTCCCAGCTGGAAGCTGCTCTCAGTGACTCATGGGCCTCTCCATAGACCAGTGCCCAGTCTGGCACTTGTTTCCATCAAAATCAGCAAGGGAGAGAGTTACAAGGCAGAGGTGATTGGCTGATGTATTTACTATTTAAAAAAACAAGGCCTAGGCCATACCCACCATGACCTTGGAGATTCCCAATACTTGAAAGATTTTTTTGAGGGGGACAGCACAAATTACAGGACGTGATTGCTGTATATTGTGTAGTGAAACATGTCAACATCTGAGAGATCTTCATAACTCAGTGAACCAATCTTTCCCAGATGACCAATGCAGACCCAGCGGACTCATGCTGATACATCATCCATCACCCCAGCAGCTGGAGATTTGGAGGCTTCTCTTTTTTTCTTTTTTAGCTGAAAGCAGGGCTGCACAGAGCAAAGGTGGAATTTGGTCACTAAATAACTGTAGGTAAGGAGGGCTATCTGCTGGGACACGTTATTGACTTCTTAGAGTGTCACTTAGGGGAGTATCATGCAATTCTGATAAATTTTCGAACTGATCTCAAATCTGTGAATCAAAGGTTGGATGGCATAATCAACTACTTAGGTGTCACAGCAACAATAATTCAGGCACATGACATTATGTCAGATAAAAATGTTTCCTTCATTTCAACTTTCAAAAGGGGAGAGATTTTGGGCCTTCCTGATGGTGCAACGGGTTGAGCAGCGCTATGAAGATGTCTGCAGCCTCTGCAGTGCAGTTTCTACTCCTGGCCAGCCAGGGAGATATCCACATGGTGCGGCAGACCTCTCCTGTCTTGCCTGCTGCTCGTCTCAGTGGTGTTTTTGGTCCGTCTGCCTGTTCTGCTCCCTGCTCTATCTCTGGTGGTGAATTCTCTCACCCTCCTGTGCCTCTGGCCTGTACCCCAGTTCTTGCACAAAAATAAATAAATCTTTCCCAAAAAAGGGGGTGAGACATTTTTTAAATGCTATATTAGCTACAACTGTCTGAATTCCTGTTAATCAGACATTATATACAAGAACATTGATTAATTCTCATGCTGATCTGTGAGGTTAATATTTATTCTTTGTAATGGTTGATTAACCTGGTAATTCAGGAAAATATATCTGTCTCTGTCATTGAAACTACATATTCATGAATTAACTTCTGAGTTTCTGATTTAATGTGGTCAAATAGAGACATTTACTCACATTTTTCTTATCCTTTACCTAAACTTGTAGAATTTTGTAAATTTTGATGTCAACCGATTTTTTTTTTTTGGTGCTATATATTATGTGCACAACAATTTTTAAGAAACCTGTCCTCAATGATTAATAATTTTAAGTTTTTAATGCAAGACCTGTATTTACAGAATAGTGTGTGTGTGTGTGTGTGTGTTTTATGGGTATATATATCTTTAGATTGTATGAAAAAGAAAAAGTGGAACAATTCTTTGTTCCTGTGACCTCCTTTGTATTACAGTATCTGATGTGTGTTAATATCTTTCAGCCTTTTAGTTCTAATGACTGTATTTCTCAAAATGTATAATTATCATGAAAAATATTGGTTATAAGATCTTAATATAAATAAAATTCTTTAGAGTTTCTAACATGTTAAAATTTGAATTCATTTTAAAAGATCATGCAATGAAATTTTATTGTCTATATAGACTGCCTTTGTTTTTACTGGCTTCCATGGGTAATGTTGAGAAGTCCTTTCTATATTGGCCAAAGTTATATCTGATCTTTTGGAGTCAAAAATCATTTTCATTTCCTTCAATGGGAATATATATTATGAAGACAATTCTAGAAGTTATTTCTCAGTACCACATACAAAAAAAAACATTTCTTTTTGTGAAGTTGCATGTAACAAATACAGGAATATTGCATAAAATGTGATAGTTTCAATAGTGAAATCCTGGTAGGGAAGGGGTGGGCATGTTAATGTGAACTCTTTTGTGTATACCTATAAAATTTAATATATTTCAATATCAAATTATGAACTGTTTGGTTGAATTGCTTCATGAGTGTGTTATTATACAATATAGCAATGAAGAGCTAGGAAAAATCTTGAATTAAATTTCTCAAATCTGAAATGCAGACTTAGGAATTAACTCAGCACTAGTAAAGCCACAGTAGCAATGGGCTGAAAAGATATTCCTCTGTTTTCAATAAAATAAAAGACTAATGTGAGTAAACAATTAACAATGTTAATGTATCAAAAGCATTGCTCTACTAACACAAACACCAGATTGTTTTGAAATTCTATTAAATGATATTCTCCCTCAATGTTTTATTTGTCACTACCCCATTTATTGGATATTTCAGTGCCATACTGAAAGAGTGTGGGAGTGGTACAGGGTAACTGAGAGAATCATTCTAAAAAACATATCCGATATCTTGATCATTATAGTGGTCTTGACTGCTAGTTTTAGACTTGGCATGCATTCAAAGTGCTTGTAGAAGCTAGAATTACTTTTCACATGTTCTCCTAATTTATTAATTTAATAGAATGCAGATATTTGTTCAGCTTTACACTTATGCCTCAGGAATTTTTCTGTGACTCATATGGTAGTTAAGAAGAGGGTAAATTAATAGATTCATTCTATTAATACTTAAAGACAGGTTCAAATTTTGCTTAAAGTAGTTATCCTGAAAGAAAAATCTGTATTTAGATATGTACCTGAAGAATATGAAAACACTAATACAAAAATATTTATGAACCCTATGTGCATAGCAGCATTACTCACAATAGCCAAGACATGCAATCAACCTAAATGCCCATCAACAGATGACTGTATAAAGAAATTGTGGGATATATACTCAAAGGCATAAAATACAGTTATTTTTAAAAAAGATGAATAGTGACTTTTGCACAATATAGGTAGATTTTGCTATGAGAGATGTCAGAAAATGAACACCAGTCATGTGGTGGTCTTACTAAATGGGATCTACAAATAACCAAAGGGGAAACAAACTGGCATAACACAACGAAAACAACCATTAGACACTGGGCGATATGGTGAAGGACATGTGAGGCATCTCACCTGGTGAGGTATGGAACAATATTCCCCAAAGTATATAGTTTTGCAAATGAATGGCAAATTAGTAAAATCTAATTTTTTTGAAAAAGGAAAAAAATAAACCTTAGTTGATGTTAGGTTGGCCATTCATAAAATGAAGCTATCGGTACCCTCAGCATGCTCGTAAGGATTAACACAAAGTTTAAGTGAATGTACGACATAACTTGTTTCTTAGCAGATACTGAACAAATAATTTCCATTCTTCAATCCAGGAGAAATAAAACAAATTGGTATAGTCATATATATATGTGTATATATATATATATATATAGATATATATATAGATATAGATATATATAATATATGTTTCATTCCAAGGATTTATGTCCTTATTTTGATTAATACTTATGGAAGACTTCTCAAATAGTAAAATAAATCACATACCCAACACATTTATCAAGCCAATGAAGCCCCAAATTTTATCTAATGAAAGAACACAGATTGTATTGGACAATAATTTTTCATTCCATTTGAAAACCTTGTTTCAAATGCTTAATTGTATAATATATTTCTAAAGATTAAGAACTCAAAATAAGGTTATATAAACATAAGTAATTATAGCATAGTCACAACTACTACATCATTGTGTCTACAAAACCATTCATGGTGATACCAATTATTCACGTTTTGACAGTATTTGAGTGGATACACTCATTCCCTTTCCCTCCCATTTATTCCACTCTCCTGGATGGACAACACGCAATTCTCCCACATACTAAAGATGGCGAATATGCTTAGGGGTTTCTTAACAGCATGATATATTCACAGAAGGTATTACATCATCATAGGTACAACCCTGCTGGGTTCATTTAAACAGCCTACCTTAACACTAATCATACCTCACTGTTAACAGAACTAAGTTTTATACATTGCTCAGCAGAACAACTGGAGAAAGTGCCTGGCACTCCCTGAAAACTACAGTATGTTACTTATAACTTTACCTCTATGTTACCAATGAGTCACTTATACTATTAATTTTATGGTGACACACTCTTTTTGGTTTATAAATGAGCTTATATTTAATAGAAAATAATTGTGAATAAAGAAGAATTGAGAAGGAATGATGTACTGTTTTAATTTAAGGATTGTTAGAACAATCGTACTCTTTGGGGATTCAGTAAGATGAACTGTCCGAAGAACTTCCCAAAGACTGTCCATACAGCACAGACTCAGTCAAAATGAGCTCCTGCCCCAGGTCCCAGGGACAGACTCCAGTGTGCAGGCAGGTCCCAGCACGGATTCTGGGTTGCTGGAGCCTGCAGACAATGAACTTAGGACCCACCATGAGTCCCTTCTACTGCTCTCAGGGCAGTGCTGTGGTGGTAAATGTTAACAAGTCACACCCCTCCCCCTCCAAATGTAAAAGAAATCAAACAAAAAGTCCTAATTTGTAATGTGCATGTGGCGACACATTTTAATTGCCATTTGATAAATACTGAAGAAGTAACTACTATGTGTGATTTTATTTGTTTATAGTGAAAAACTAATGGCTATGTCCTTCCATCATGGGAAAGAGTGTTAATGGTAGAGGCAGCTGTTCCACACATAAATACATAATTCATCGATGCAAGGGACAATAAGTTCTATGAAGAACAATCAGGTGTTTTGCGAGAACTAGAGAAAATAACTGGCAAAGCCTGTTGGAGGAGGTGACACTTCATCCAAGAGGAATCTAGTAGGACTATGTTCAACTCAGTTGCCTTCCTGAGAAGAAGGGATTGCCCCTGACTGTTACAATTTCCTTACCCATGGATGAGCTACTATCTCAACCAAAAATTAATTTGCACCTCAGAAATCTAAGTGAAGAAAGAGTTACCCATCTGCCAGGTAAGAAATTGCTTTAAAATAGAATAAAAGTGTTAGCTTTCCTTAAAACTGAATTTACACCTCGCTTCAGTGGGTGGAGGGTAGGTAATGAGTTCACTCTGTTATGTGATGTGTGGTGGCTGACCATTTTTCCATAGTTTCCCGAAGGATTTCTTGTATTTTTATGGAAATGGAGACAGACACCTGTAGGCGGAGTCAAATGGAGCACAAAAAATAGCTTTTCAGGAGGTCAGAAGGTAATTCAATCACTGTATCTGCTCTATATTGAACTCTTTCTCGACTGATTGCCAATAAGTGAAGCAATTAGAGCACAATCCTTAAGTACCACTTCACAGGTGTGACCAAAAGGTCACACTTTATTGCTGTTATAATCTGCTGCTGAGTTTGAACTGGCATGCTGGATCTAAAATAGTCCACTGCCCCTTTTCTGTACTTACTACTTTTGCTTGAGGCTGTGAGGTGGAGCTTATTTCTATGAGGATTAAAGTCAGAACTACATATTTATCTAACTCAATATTTTGTGTGCAGATCAGCAGTTCTGTAGCTATACTGGACCATCCAAGCACAGTGAGTATTAATTATGGCGGCAATGGGTTGGTGAGGGTGCTGAGTAGAGTAAGCCATCGGGGGGATAATTAGGATAATTAAAAACAGATACCCACTGAGCCCACATATCAGGCAGTGTCCCCTGCACCCGTCTGCTTGCAGTATCTGTATCTACTTTTCTCCCTTCCCTGGAAAGTTCCAAGAGCTTGACATAAGAAGGGTGTGATCACTCACTTGTCCAATATATATTGGTGCCCACTATGTGTTCTGCACACTAATGAAGGTATCAAGGAAACAGTGACAACAACTTAAAAACTTCAAAGTTTAGAACAACAGAAGAAGTAAAAAATGGGAATCCAGAACAGGCTATGGTGGAGGACTATAAGCACATTGGTGGTGGACAAGGTGTGGTGCCAAGCATCTGCAGGGTGTGGGCCTACCCCTAATTTATAAAATGGTTATCTAAGTAGTGTTGCAAATGTTTTCATTATGTAATGGGGAGGAAGGAAGAGAGAGGTAAGGGAGGAATAACAGGATCTGTCATCAACATCATCATCATTTGTCACAGGAGGGGTATTTTAACAAACAAAAAATATGGAGGAAGACTTAACATGAGAATGAATGATGGCACATTATATCTCCTAAAGTGGCTTTATGAAAAAAACCCTTAAGCTGCATTTATTCTTTCACTGCTGTGCAAAAGAACCACCACTCTGATGTCCATTCTTATTGCATATAGACCAATATTTGCAGAAACATTGGTCAATAGACATGGACAGAAAAACAACAACCGACATATATGTAAAAGGGTGGTTTTAGAGCAAACTGGCCAAACAATATATGACTGGAAAGTGAAAGAAGATTTTCAGCAGAAAGTGATGGAAGATTAGGCTCGAAGTCTGAATATGAGTCAATTAAAAATAAGATGGTAGTTTGTACCTTTCAAGCAGGGTATGGAAATAATGTGTGCAGAGAGAACACATGCAGCTGGGTGACTTCAGGGAAATGCAAGTGGATCTATGTAAGTTGCGTCCAGGCTGAATGTTTGGGACAACTGAGGGAAACAAATAATTTTGAGATGAATGAGTCTGGAAACTTGGAGAGTTGAAGGTCTGGCATAACATGGAGATTTGATACTAGAGTTTATAGGGAGTTAGATTTTAAATAAGGAATAACTGCAGTAAGGGCCATGTGAACAACAGGACAAGAATGTAAAAAAAAATCAGGAAGAGTTTACAACTCTGGTGTGCTCCCTGACTTAACATGAAACACAGCAGATTGTGTAAATACACTGTAGGGTGAGTCCTAGAAGCATGGTGAACGATCCTCTCTAAATGAGGTAGTGATGCAAGAACTGGCAAGCCAGTTGGTGAACGATAGGGTTAAAGGCTGAGAGAAGCGGACATATTAAAGCAAATACAGGATGTTAGGCCAGATAACAACCATTTAACGACATAAGGAACATGCTGGAAAAGGAACTGTTCTGCTCTGTTGGTTAGGGCTGATGGTAGGGCATGCTGTTTGCAGCTGGTAAGAATGCAGAAGAGAGGCTCCCCCAAGCAGTAGAGTTTAGGGTTACACTTGAACCTCAGAAGCCCAGTTACCCCACATGTGGCTAGAGAAAGAGTTGCCAGAGGTTCTGACCTGCTGACTCCTATAGAGATGATGCCAGAGCATGGTGGCTTTGGGGGCAATATAGACATCAAGTGGGTACTACTTGATCTGCACAAGCAGAAGAGATTAAGAATGAGTGGTTACAAAGAGAACAGCTGGCTCAATACAGAGTTGCAATCCCTCCTCATTTTCCATGCTTGATGCAGTTTTAAGACCAAGAACCAATGACTAGGGAAAAGCCAGGTTCAGAGAAAGAAATCTCTAACACCACAGCAAATGTAAATGATGTCCATCTTCCCAGATCTCCATCAAAGGAATCTTTGGGCATTTTCCATTGTTTAGTGTACACTGGGGAAACACAGACACTGAAATATGGTGAGGGCTCTTGAGAAAGATCAAAGTTGATACTGGGGGGGAAACTGAGAATAAAGGCAGGAAATACCTACAATGATGTGCTTGGAGAATTTTTGCTTCTTACCACACCCAATTCTGTGCTTTATGGGAAAAACTGATTATTCTCCTAAGGAAAATGCAACCACAGGAAGCACATCAAGAATCCTATTGAAATATAAGCTGCAATTGCTCCCTTGAGTCAGAAATTTGCAGGCAACACTAGGAGTCACTGTATTAGCAGGGGTTACTGACCCCAGTACAGGTGCCGTTAAACTTTGGAGTCAGAAAAGAGTGTATGTGGCACAAAGGAATTCACTGGGTACCAAATGGGCACTGAATCTTTGTCTAATTTTGGTAATAAATGGGAAGGCATGGTGGCCAAAGATCCAGGACTCTCAAAATTGAGAAGATGGATCACATATTCAAGTAGGCAACTGAGACCAGCACAAGTGGCTGCTATAGGGGCGGGAGGGAAGAATCTAGAAATGATAGGATGGTGGGAGAAAGTGGGGAGCAGTTGTGTCCCCAGATCAGTGCACCAGTAAGTGCATTTGTTTTTCCCCACTAACTTTTCTCTGTTTCCTTTAAGAAGAAAGTCTCACAAGAGACAGAGAAGCTGTTTCCAGAATTTATGCAAAAACGTGGACTGGACAGCATCACGGACGTGGTGGTCACTGTAATGCGCTGTCCATACTCCGCCTTGGGAACAAAAAACATTCTACCCCAGCAGGGGGAGTGTGCCATGGAGGACAGCTCTCAGCTTTCAACCTTTTCAGCACTGACTAGGCTGAGGAGATTCTTTCAATCAAGGTCACACAGACTGATGCAGACATAAAAGCCCAGGTCTCTCACCAGAAATGAGATCTCTGAAGTGTTAACTCTTGTTCGAACTTCCTAATGTGGCTTTCTCTAAAACTGCACCACAACTTGACCTGTCTTTTCCCGGTCCTGCTTCCTTCCCTTTCATACTGTTTTCTTCTAAGCCTTAGCTTTCTGGGGAAACCTGCAACAGAACCAGGAAGTAGAAGAGCGTAATGTGGGAGGGAGTTCAGGGAAGGTTATCACCTGATGTTGAGGAATGCAAATTTTTTAATATGCTTAATATAGATAAAAAATAACCAAACTACAACAGTATTAGAATAAATCTGGAGATTTATAAAAGAGATTTTATTATCTTTGGACAGAAATGCCTTGGCATTATAAAAATCCCAAAGTCATAAAAGATTGATAAAATCAACTGCATTAAGAGTAAAAGAAAAAAAAATATTCATAGGGAAAGAACTCTGTCGATTTAATAAAATTCAAATAAAGCAGGAAAAAAGTTGCTCAAACATCAAAGAGAAACAGCTTTAGTTCATATAGAGACGGTTCTGACAATTTAATAAAACAGATTTGATTTGGGAAATCCTGAGGAGTTTGTTTTCAAAATCTTGTTAGAAGAGAAAGAAAAATGCAAAGGATAAGGATGAGCCAATGACTCTCTTGCCCTAATTAACAACTAAAGCAGGGCAGAATTTTATTGCTTGAATTTTTGCTTTTTGGTAGGGAGAAGGGGAAGAAAATATTGATATGTTCCTTTGGAGAGACACATGGAGGTAGTGGGGGTTTTCCCAATTGAATGCACTGGGAAGTTTAGTACTTCAGGAGATACCATGGATTTGGTCCCTGAAACTATGTCCAGGCATCAACAATCCACAACGCAACTTACTTCATCTCTGTGGCTTAGAATCCTCATGTCACTTGCCTCATATTGTTAGGACACTTATGTGATTTAATAGATATAAAGCATTTGGAACCCAGCATGTAGCAAATTCAATATGCATATTAAGTGTTACTAGTCCTAGTGATATTGGCACTTACTCATCAGAGTACAGTCCTTTGATCACCGAAAGCAACAGTAAGAATCAGACAGAAGAAAAAGAATAACCCTGAGTATGGAGACCTTAAAAAAAATATGGCATTTTTGCACTCTTAGGAAAGATGGAGCAGAGCTACTTACTGAGAGAAAAAAAACCTGACAAGTGGACTATAAACAACATGTTAAGAAGGAGCAAATGTTCAAGTATCAAAAAGCCTTCGGTCCTCAAGAAAGATAAGTACATAAGTGCATTTGCAGGATTTAGCAGTGCTATTTATTCTTAGCATTATAACCATGCATAATTTCCATTAAGAAGTTGGATGTCTTATAATAATTCTGCAAAGCAGGGTAAGGGAGGGATAGTCGGGTCTCTGAATTATGCTCCCTGTTTCCAAACTGTACCGTTTGTATTTCTCATCTTTAAAACAGCGTGCAAAGAACTGCAGAAGATAGCAAACATAAGCAGAAAAGGAGCATCTCCTAATGATATTGTGAAGGCATTTAGCAGAATGAATTTACCTCCAAAGAGAAGAGGGCCCTTTTCTTTAATCCAATTGCAAGATTGAAAAGTAATGTACTAGCTGTCTTTATAAAATCTTAGTACTTAAGACTCCAGAAAGAGCACCTACACTCATCTCAGATCACAAAGTATGGCGAGTGTCTTGCGTGCTCTAATGCACACACATGTCCATTGTGTTACTCTCTTCAAAAGTCCACGTTAAAGTAAAAATGCTCTATCAGATTTTTAAGTAGAATTGAACACTGCCAGTAAGAAGAGTAATTCTTTTTTGAACAAACTGCAGCAACTCTTTAATATATCTTCATTTAACATTTCTAATTTAAGATAAAAAGAGCATTTTTACATGACATAAAATTCTTTGTTGAGCATTTCCTTGATTGGTTTTCCTGTATATGAAGTGATATGTACATATGATTATTGGTTAAATTGTTGCCTTATATATTTTGTCAGTTTCTGCTCTACTGTCTGACTTTTAGTTTCCCTCTTACTCTTTTAAAGACTTTTCAGATTTGAAGGCTTAATTCATTTCTTTTTATATTTCTAATTTGTTAATAAATGCTTTTCAGTATAAAATACCTCTAAGCCAGGAACTCTTGACAAGTACTTATATATAATATTTCACTGTAAAATAGTTCTAAAATAACTTGCAATTTACATTGTGATTTTCCATTTAACTCTGAGTTATTGAAAGTGTCTTAATACTCTTTCTTTGGTTTGTTTTAAATTTCCACGGCAGAGATTGACTGAGTATTTATCAGAAAGATTTCCTCTTCTGGAAGGATGCAGCTGGTGATACTTCCTACACTACACTGCAGTTAGAAGTAGCTGGAAAATTTGCAAATAGGTCTAAAATTGTGACATGTACATCGCTTGATGTAGTCTATAAAAATTTCCCTTGCACAGTGTGTTAGTTTCCTAGGCATAAATTGAGTGCCTTAAGACCAAAGAATCTTACTCTCTCATTTTTGAAGGCTAGAAATGCAAAATGCAGACATCAGGAAGGTTAGCTCCCTCGAGAAACTGAGGCAGAATATGTGTATGCCTCTCCTAGCTTCTGGTGGTTGCAGGAAGTTCTTGTCACCATTTGTCTTGCAGGCACATCACCACAAACTCTCCCTCCATGATGCTTTTCTCCCTTATTCCTACCATCATATTTGAGCTTTCTAGTTTAGTTATTATTTTAAATATATTTCACTCCATCCTTATTTTTCAGATGCGGTAGGTTTGACTTATATTTTTTGTACTCAATAAACATTTTAATGTTTTTTTTATTTTCATATAAATATGACAACAAAGTAAAAAAATATTAAGCTTAGAAACAGAAAAAATAGAGAATCACATTTTACCAATTGGACCAAGGAATTAGATAATTATAAGGAAATAAAATGCATGTTTTTTATGTAATTAGAATTTCACTTCACACTATAAATCAAAATACTCCTACACATACCAGTATCTCTGCCTAATCTTGAGTCCTCCTTATACATGTCAAATGTTTAAATGTTTTAATTTCCTCTACCTTATTTTTGAATATTTATCACATATTGCTAAACAATTTTGTAACTCTCTTTCATATTGCAATTTTTGTTGAAGGATTTGATTTCCTGTTCCCTGTCATCCTTTTCTAAGCTCATTTCATTTCACTTTATCCACTTTACATAAAGATATATTTGTATCACTATGCAAAGACTAAAGCAAATTTCTATAATGATTGCTTTGTAAAAAAAATTCAATATGTAAAATACATAATATGTTTGATAATATGTTGTGTTTTTTTCTTAGCTCCACTGACTCATTTTTATTTGCTTATTTTTCTGTGCAGCTTTTCTTTAAAGTTTATTTATATATTTTTACAACATGGCTCATTTCTGTGCAAGTTTGATTTTTCCTGTCAGGTATAATTTCCATAAAAATTACCACCACCAAAACACTTGTGAACTGTCACCACAGAGATGCGCAAGTTTGTTTTTTTTTTAATACTAGTTACACTCTGGGTAGTTAACCAGGATCATTTTTATTTTCTTGGAAATGCTTCCCCAGTACTATACCTTTCTCCTTCAATATAAATGATGGATGTCTGAATCTACTGCCCCAAAATCACGGGCAACTGAATTTGGAAATACTCTGGAAATTCCTTTACCTCACATTTCTCTTGCTGCTCTGTCCCCAATTTGATCTCCCACTTTAGAATACATCCTCCAGCAGCTTCTCAGGGGACATTAATTGGGAAAATCGTGTGCACTTGAAAATATTATTTATTTTATCATCACAGTTTATTGAAAATTCGTCCATGTATCTAGTTCTAGGCTCGAAATAATTGTTTTTCTCCATCAGAATAGTAATGTGTCTACTAACTTTTAGCTTTATATTTGGGGCTTCCTGCTCCCCAAATCTAGAATTTGCTAAAATTTGACAGTGACCATGGCTTTTTAAAATTATAGTAAGATTTCCCTCTGTTCCATTTTTTTTAAAGATTTATTTATTTGTGCATACAAGAAGTGGGGTACAGGCCAGAGGTGAGGGGGGTGAGAGGAGTCACCAGAGATGGAGTGGGGAGCAGAACAGGCAGACTGACTAAAACACACTGCTGAGAGGAACAACGGGCAAGTCAGGAGAGGTCTGCTGTGCCATGTGGGTTGCTCCCTGGCTGGTGGGGGATCAACTCGAGCTGCAGCGGCTGCGGATTGATTCATAGTACTGTGCTTAACCACCTGCACCACCAGGGAGGTCCCTTCCCTCTGTTCCTTTGGATGTGCATTTTACTGTGTAAGCAGGGCTTAGTTCTCAATGGGCTGAGGTGCT
Organism: Talpa europaea; assembly: GCF_964194135.1. Lineage (NCBI taxonomy): Eukaryota > Metazoa > Chordata > Mammalia > Eulipotyphla > Talpidae > Talpa > Talpa europaea. The sequence goes on along the minus strand of NC_140080.1, from coordinate 92,307,877 downwards.
TACTGAAAGCAGAGGGAATTCAGAATGTGTAGTGAAGAAGTTAGTTTTTTTTTTTTTATTTTGTTAAAGATTTATTTATTTATGCATACAAGAGCTGGGGTACAGGCCAGAGATGCAGGGGGTGAGAGGATTCACCAGAGACAGAGTGGGGAGCAGAACAAGCAGACTGACTGAAATACACTGCTGAGGGGAGCAGCAGGCAAGACCAGAGAGGTCTGCTTCGCCATATGAAAAAAAAAAAAAACATTAAAAAATTACAAAAAGAAGTTAGTTATAAATACTTGCTGTGACTACCTGACTAGTCATAGAAGCAAAAGTCATTGTGAGTATATCCCCTCCTTATTTTGCTCTGAATACATTGTATGTACTTATCTATATTTTTGTTTTCTTTCTTATTACGTTATCACATAACATAGGATACATTAGTTTCACATCATAGTATTTAGACAGTGCTGATTTTACATTGGAGTTTTTTAAGTAATGGGATATCAAGGGAAAAGTAAACATTACTCAAAGACTCTACCTCCTCTTCTGGGGAACGAGGAATTGTACTTTTAGTTTTTATGCAGGCTAGGTGCAGCTATACCCTTGTTATTGTGTTTATTTGGAGATCAATAATAGTTTATGGAGACTGGTATGGATGCCATGTTGACAAGGGATGGATTTTAACTGGCTGTGGGGTGCCCACTTAAACACTGTTTCTGGGTATGTCTGTGTGGGTGTTTATGGATGAGATTAGCATTTGAATTAGAAGACTTAGCAGCTTAGATTTCCCTCTTCAATGTGGGTAGGCAATTTCTAATCCACCAAGAGTCTAAATAGAATCTAAAGAGAGTTGGGATATCACACTTTTCCAACCCCTCCCCTCTCCTTTTCTCCTGCCCTCAGATTGTGATACACAACACTGGCAACAGGCCTTTGGACAATGACTGAATTAACCACTGACTTCCTTTGGTTTCCAGCTTTCAGGAGGCAGTTCATGGGATTTGTCACCCCCATGACTGTGTGAGCCCAATCATTGCCTGCGGATGAGCTTCCAAAGGAACACACATTACAAACAATACTATAAATGGAACGAATGGTCAATTCTATCTTTGGGGCTTTGGGAAAAGTATGTTCAGGAAAAGCTGGTAAGTCTCAGCGCTTGTTGGCACTCTGGTGAGCATGAGACCACTCAGAAAGATATCATTACAGGGAACTTGCACTGCTAGTAAATAAGGTTTGAAAGGCTGGCTGGTGTCACCAGGTGGAAAGAATGAATGGAAAAGGAAAAGGGTAGCAGTAAGTTGAAGGATCATAACCTTTTAACTAAAATAGGTAACAGTACAGCAATGCAAGAAAATACAAATTTCAGTCCATTTACATATGGCCTGTTCTTCCTCCTCCCCCTAATTTAGAATCTTTCAAAATCTTCCAGAAAACAGGAAATCCAATTTAATTTCACTGATCGTCACTATGGTAGTTAAGAGATTTAATCGAATGATGAATTATGACAATAAACCCTTAACATTAATCAAATTGACTGATTTCTTCCTGTTGCTGTTTGGAACATTTAAGCACTGTCTACAGTCTCCAAGCCAGCCATTTTACCAAGTGAGTTAAAAAATACAAGAAAGAACCACTGAACACTGTTCTAATAAATTTTAAATCCTTATATACAATGTATGTTATATATAACATATATTCAACATATATTCAATATATGTATTCAATATATCCATTATATATTCATCCATTATATATCCTATATAGCACCAAGATGAAGGCAAACTAAGACATTTTAAAACTCTAACACTATTTACATCCAATAAGTAATTAAAGAAAACAATTTTCTGGTAGATGTTAAGAGATAAAGGAGCTCAGAACATGATTTAAGTGAAGTTTAGCAATATTTGCATTTTGAACTTCCATTGGAAAGGCATTCTGCAGGCACTGATTTAGAGCACAATTAGGTTGTCTAAGACAAATTGTGTGCGATTTATTAGCACATACAGGAAATTGTTTGGCATAGATAATTTCAGTAAGGGGTTTTATCCTCCAAATACTACTTTTCATGAGGAAAATATTTTTATCCCCATGAAGCGTAAGGACCTTATCTGTGGCTAGAAAGAGGTAGGAATGAAAACATTATAGTAGGATTAATAGTCTCTCCATCTTATATATACCTCTTTCAACCATATTAAAATAGTATTTTTTAACAACTAGTAAGGGTTGAATTGAGCATTAGTTTAAATACAAACATATTTTAAAGACAGGTTGTAGAAAAGCAGGAGCCAAAAGAATGCCCCAGTGGACACAATTAAAATTAAAGAAATTATCATACCATTTTGAAAAGTTAAACAAGTTAAACAAATAGTAACTGCAACACTAGAGTACATTTTTTTGCAAGGAGAAGATATCAAGCATTTCACTCCAGGAGTGCAGGATAAAATGTTCTCAGAAATAGAGTAGAATTTAAACATTATATATTCATTTTCTTTGCCCTCATCGAAACCTCAGGGAAATGATCGTTTCTTGAAACAAAAACTATGCCTGATAGACTCACAAAGATATTGTCTCTGCACTAAAACAGAAAAGAAGAAGCACATGCCCAGGTACATGAAGAGAATACAAGCTAGAGACTTAGCATCAAAGGATAATGATAAATAGCATTACATCAGGTTGAAGGGACATGCCGAGCAGAGCAGCGGGTTTGGATCTAAGTCAACAGACAACAAATTATAGGAACACATTAGAGACAGACTTCAAACAACAAGGCTGCCCACAGACACACAACAAAGTATTTTGGATACAAACGTCTCCAACTACAAAATGTTCACAAAGCCTCAGCTGCTTAAAAGTATGATTTTAAACCAAAAATTTTGGGCCTCCCTGGTGGCGCAAGGGGTTAAAGCATTGCACTATGAAGTACTCCGCAGCCTTGGCAGCATGAGTTCGATCCCCAGCCAGGGAGCTACCCACATGGTGCAGCAGACCTCTCCTATCTCACCTGCTGCTCCCCGCAGCAGTGTATTTCAGTTACTCTGCCTGTTCTGTTCCCCACTCTGTCTCTGGTGAATCCTCTCACCCAATGCATCTCTGGCCTACACCCCAGCTCTTGTATGCATAAATAAATAAATCTTTTAAAAAATCAAACAAAAATTTTTGAAAATTCCAGTAGTCATCCAAGTCTTACACTGAATAAACCAGAAATGCACAATAGTGGAGGGAGGGGGGTATACAAGATGATTACAGTTGTTTAAACACGGCAAAGAAACAAATAACAGTCTTGTTTCCTCTTCTGCTTCCATAGTTTAGAGAAATCTCATTAAGATCATGCAACTCCCAGTCACAAACCTACTGGCTTGGGAGCCATGCTCTCTTATTTGATTTTCCCCCATGTTAGACAATTTGAGAACATCAAACACTTAATTAGTTGTTCTGTATTTATAAGCAAGGAGTCAGAAAAAAACCCTCTTCGTGTTGTCTTATCGTCTTTGCCCTGGATGAAGGCAGATGAATCATACATGGGAAAGATCAGAGTTTGCAGCTGGGATATTTCAAAAGAGGTATAGTTGATGCTGGGGGGTCTCTTAGCAGATGGGCGCCCCTCCATGGGGACATAGCTGCCCAGCCCTGAACAAGCTCCTCTGGAGAGGAGAAGCCTGAGCATACAGCTCGGCTGACCTGCGGTGAGGTGCACTTACAGCAGGATGAGTTTTTGAGTATGTCAACTGCCATGTGGAGGAGACAGGGCTTTCTGACCTACATCTGATCCTTGTTCTCTGTGCCCCATGCTGTATGGATCCAGGCCTTCCTGATCTTCCTCAAGTGTTCCAGGGTATGCCCTTGCCTTGCCTCCATCCTGGATTTGTTCTTAACCTGTACACACAGCCTCCCTGCTCAATTCCTCTGGGCCTCCAGGCAAGTGACACTTTCTAAGAGTGTTAAGTAGAACACTGTTTAAAATAATGTTCCTGGAAAGTTTATTTCATAGCACTACCTTTTTGAACTTATTTATTATCTATTTCATTGCTCCTAAATGTAGAACTCGGCCCATTTTATGAGCCCCTCATCCCAGCACTGGGGAACTTCCTGGCACATTCAACATCCATTTGTTACTGTTTTTGCTGTTCAGTGAAAATCACATGTACAAGAAGAAGTTGATCCACTCACTGGGAAAATATTTAGTCTGTTTTTATTAAGTGTTACATTCCATGCCAGACCCAGCTAGGTATCGAATGTCTGTGTGAGACATCACAACCCTACAGAATCAGCACTCTGCTAAATTCTAATTATCATTCCTGTCAATTAGCCAAAATATTTTTGATCCTGAATCCATCACTATATGGACAAAAGTATCTTGAAAGTGCCAGAGTAAGTCTCAATAAGGGGGAAAAGGTTAAATGACAAAGTGTCTGTTTTATTTAATGATACATGGCAAAGCAGTGCGAAATAAGCACCGCTGAAGCGGTCCTTGAGGAAAGTTTGCAACCGTAAGGATATGAAGAAAGGTCTTCTGTGATAACCAACCTTCGCATGTTAAGAAACCAGAAATAGGGCCTCCCCTGGTGGTGCATTGGTTGAGCGCTGGGCTGCGAAGCTGCCCACAGCCTCTGCAGTGCCGGTTCAATCACGGGCAAGGGTCCCACATGGCACGCAGACCTCTCCTGTCTCGCCCACTGCTTCCTTCAGCCCTGTATTTCGTCAGTCTACCGGTTCTGTTCCCTGCTCTGTCTCTGGTGAATCCTCTTGCCCTCCTGCGCTTCTGACTATACCCAGTGCTTGTATAAATAAATTAATTAAAAAAAAGAAACAAGAAAATAAATAGCAAGATGAAATCAAAGTAAGGAGAAAAGAGGGAAGGGAATAGTAAACATTAAAGAAGAAACAGAAAATAGGAATATAAGAAAGATAATAAATGAAACCAATAATTTGTTCTTTGAAAAGATAAACTGACAAAAATTTTAAAAAATGATTCAATTCAGAGAAAAAAATGAGAAATAAAGAGGAATCATTATCACCAAACTTATGGAAATAAAATAATATTATGAAGTAAATTTATGACAACCTGTACATTAAAGATTTATAAAACATAGAGAAAATGACAAATTTCTGGAAAGGCACATGCTATTGAAACTGACATCAAATAAATGGGAAAATTCAATGCACCTCTAGCAGGTAATGAGATTGAATTATAATCAAAAATCTCCCCATTTGTAAACCTAAAACTGCTCTATAAATTGTCTATAAATTTACAGTATACTATCTTAACACTGCATTTATATCAAAAGTTATTGAGAGAGTAGATCTTAACTCATCAAAAAGGAAAATAATTTGAAACTATGTGAGGTGATGTATGTGAACTAAACTTACTGTGGCAATCATTTATGATGCCAACATGATGTAATACCCTAACTAGAAAATGATATGCAAAGATCTTCAAAAAAATACTAGTAAATCACATTCCTCAACAGATTACAAGGATTACACATCATGATACAAGTGAGAATTACCCAGGGAAGCACAGATGGTGTAGGTGTAGTATCTATAAATCAATTGATATGATTCATTATATCAAAAAAGCACAAATAGCAATCATGATCATAGCAATCAATGGAGAAAAAGCATTTGATAAAATCAGCACACTTGGGATAAAAACTGTAAATAACGTGGGAATGCAAAGAAGCTACTTCAACGTGGGAATGCAAAGAAACTACTTCAACATAGTGAAGCCCGCATGCACACAGCAAAAGCCAATATCACACTAGAAAAACTGAAAGTTTCCCCTTAAGAGCAGGAAAAAGACAAGGATTCTCACTATCATCACTTCTGCTTCATTTGGTATTAAAGGCTTTAGAGAGACAAATCGTTCAGCAGTAGAAAAGAAAAGGGATCCAGGATGGAAAGAAGTGATACTAGCACTACCTGCAGAAGACATGCAAACCCTAATATAAAGGAAACCCTAAAGACTTCACCAATAAGCTACCTGAAACAATGAATGAATACAGCAAAGTGGCAGGTTAAAAAAATAATATACATAGGCCTCCCTGGTGGCGCAAGGGGTTCAGCACAGAACTATGAAGCAGTCCGCAGCCTCTGCAGCACGAGTTCGATCCCTGGCCGGCCAGGGAGCAACCCACATGGTGCGGCAGACCTCTCCTATCTCCCCGCTGCTCCCCTCAGCAGTGTGTTTCAGTCAGTCTGCCTGTTCTGTTCCCCACTCTGTCTCTAGTGGATCCTCTCACCCCCTGCATCTCTGGCCTGTGCCCCAGCTCTTGTGTGCATAAAGACTTATTTGTCTTTAAAAAATAATAATAAACATAAATCTATTGTATTTTGGACAATGAACAAGAAGAAAAAACTTAAGAAATCATTCTATTCAGGTCACTTTAAAAAGTATAAAATACCTAGGATGAAGGACTTACATGACGCAAAGTACGGGGCACCATGAAGTCCCACACCACTGTGTGTGGCTGTGTTTTCAGATTTGATAAAAAATTACCTTACATATTTGGTTCTTCGTTTGATGACAACTTATTGATGAGAGTGATGGCTTCCTGAGGTACTTTTCCCTCAAGCATTATATCGCATCTCTCCCTGTCTCGTTTCCATTTTAGCTAGAAATCTATTCTATGTGATGTTAAGTATGGCTGTCCCTGCCTTCTTGTGGGGTGGTCTTATCTGTTTATAGGATTATTTTCCAATCCTTTTCTGTGAAGCTATATTTATAATTCACCTTACGTGGGCTTCTTCAAGACAACAGAAAGTTGGATTTCGTTTTCTGACCCAACCAGCCACTCTGGTTTAGTTAGTTCAGTACATTTACATTTAGGGCGATTGCTGAGGTATGAGGGGCTGCTTCTGCCATGGCATTTTTGTGCTTTAGTATAAACCTCTGACCAAAAATTTGTTTAAAAAAATATTATTGAGCATCATCTGTTCATCAGGAACTTTCCTAGGTTCTGGGGATACCACAGTAAACAATAATAATAAATAAACAGCCATGGTCTCATGATGCTTACATACTAGGGGATAATTGGCTACACAAGAACTGGGACCCTGGACCTTCCAGTAAACATCTGTGCATATTTAGAGGCCTTTATTTCTCTCTAAGGAGAGCCTAAAATGCAGAAGAAAAATACTGGTTTATTATTGACAAAGGAATATGTGTGTGTGTGTTATATACATACACACATATGTATTCTATATACATATACATACACACATACATTAGTTAATGAATACCATAAGTCACAGAAAGCAGGGAGAAAACAGAAAATAATTATACCTAGAATTCAGACTTACATGTGAAAACTGACAATGGACGATTTGGCTCCATGCTTCAGTAAGAAGAAGGAAAATGATTATATTTGAAAAGAATAAATTGAGGAGAAATAATGTATAATTTTCAATAGAAAGCAGATTTCAAAAATAGTCATATCTGTTCAACTTGACATTTTTATAAAATCCATCCCATGGAAACTGCTATGTGCTGTCATATCCAAGGGTGATTTTCAGCTGAAGGGACTGGTGAGTGCTGAGCAATGCAGAGCTAAGGCAGAGCGGCCCCAGATTCCAATCCTCTCTCCTCATCACAGAGCCAGCCTGCTGCAAGTCCGGAGTGACGGGAAGGTCGTGGCCCCTTCACTATCCCTCAGGCTTTTCTTCAGCTTCTTCTTGGTTAAGGACGTGTCACTGTCACCTCCCATCCAGGTTTGCTGGTGTTCCTGGTGCTCCTTGGCTTGGAGCTGCAGAACTCCCAAAGTGGGCCCCTCCTTCACACACCACATCTTCCCACTCATGTTTTTGCGTCTGTGTTTCTTCTATTTCTTTAACACCAGTGATGTTGGGTTGAAGGACCACGTAAGCCAGTATGAACTCATTTTAACTCGACTACCTCTCCAAAGACCCATTTCATCACATTCACAACTCCCGGCAGTTCCCACTTGAACATACCTTCTGAGAGGAAGCAGTTCAATCTATCAAAGCCTCCTTGCTACATTTCCTCATAAGCAGCAAATCTTTTGAAAATTCTTACCTTCATCTCACATTCCAATCCCATTTTCAGTTGTTCAACTCTTGTCCATACCCCATTGTAATGACATCACTAGAATTTCTCCCTCTAAAGGTTTTCTGAGCTATTTTTAAGAAAAAGCAGTGAGTCATGGTGGGTAATCATTTAATAGTTAAAGTCATTTCCTAGAATCATATTCAAAAAAGAACAAATATGTTTAAGTCAATGCACATAAAGGGTAAATTCACTGAAAATGTTAAGATAATATTTCTGATTTATATATATATGTATATATCAGTACATATGTATGTGTATCTATATATCAATTGTTCGACAACAAAAACCATGTCACCTAAAAAAATATGTTTCTCACATATTCTTAAAGAAGTCTAGAAGTAATTTAAGAAGCAGGAGTATGCCCTTTAAGGCTCTGTTTTTTTTTTTTATGCTAGATTTAATAATAATGAAGTCTTTTGCTTATATCATGAGAGAGATTAAAAAATTCTAGATTCCCCCATAACATTCTTTAAAAAAATATTCTATGTGAACTATTATTCAGCCTTGAATTTTTCCAAAGACATATTCCAGAAATAAAATTGCATATGACAAAATCTTCACATTTTATTAGGGATCACAATCCTCAGATGAGAACTTGTGATTAGAATGTATGGCACAGTTTCTTCATATGCTCTGCTTTACCCGAGTTGTTGAACTACCTATTCACTTCCCCAATGCATGATTTTTTTCAATATTCACACTATATTAATATCAGTGTTTTTAACATGCGATCAGGCAATCATCTATGTGAAGTTTACATTTTCTAGCCAGCTGACAAATCAAAGTTCTGACTGACATTTATGGATATAGTATGAGGGACCACAGGACATATCCCAGATACACTGATCCACTGAGCCAATGGGGGGGCTGACTGGACATTGGTTTGCATTCCGCAGCAACTCAGACTATGTATGAAAACAGAAGACTGTTTCTGTAAGCAATGACCATATAAAAGGAGGGCACATGTGTAAAGAATTGTCTCAGTCTGTTTTGTAATAATTAATATATGTTAAAAGCTTAACAAAGTTCTTAGAAGTTTTCATTTGTGACATGCGTGGTACACTAAGTAGCATGTAGTACACTAAGTAGCATGTAGTACACAAGCTAAATTTAAAATATTTGGAAATAAGATAAACTTTTGTACCAGATTTTTAACTTAACAATGGGTAAACTACTTAAAAGTTAAATTCTTTTGTAGAAGAAAATATTTCAAGAGCAGAAAAAGAGAAAAATCGGGCTCAATTTTCTCTTTGTATTTCTTTCTCAAGGAATAGAATTTCCTACTACATAAAAAGTCTTAGTGTATTTGAATGTCCTGCCACTTTGAAACATTTTCGTATGAATGTATTACATTTTGCAAGAGAATGAATCAAGATTTTGGTGACAAATCAAGGTCATTACCATTAAGTTGAATATGACCATGCTTCTGTGGAATTTTGCCCTTCCTTTATCCTACAATCCGTGTTCTTGTGGTCCATAAAAAATACATGCTATTTTTTAGCTGCATACAAATGCCCTCTTTAATTCCTACCCAATAACTTGATTTTCCATCCAAGTTCCATGATAAAATTACAGAAATCTTCACCCATCCTTCCTGGGTGGCTTATACAAAATTCTTTGCTGGATAAGACAGAAACATTGCATTGTTTTCAAGTGCTGGCAACTTTCCTATATCAACCATAAGTGCCACAGATGGGTTTCTGAGTCTGTCCTCTAAAATTTAGTAGCCTGTGCTGAAATACATCTGACTTTTATTGAATCTGGTCGGATTTTTCCGCCATCAGTATTCCATTCATCATCAGCCCCTGCTGCGTCCACGCCACCTGTTTGCTCCATCTGTGCTCTCTGAATCCGTTGCTTGCATCCCCCGTTTACGTAGTTTTACATCTACTCACTCATTAGCTGCAAATGAAGCTCGTTGCTTTCAGTCTGCCAAAAGTGTACTGGGAACCTCCACTTCATTTTTCTTTTCATAATCTTGCTTTACATAAAAATGAATGAAACCTTTAGTCTTTTTATACTGTTGTAATGTCTACTGACAGCTTTGTAAATTAAATATTTAGAGGAATGTGGTTGGTTCAAAATGAGTGCAAATCATCAGAACATACTATTGTGCCTTGAGCAAGACTTGGGTACTTTGAAACTTCTGCAGCAGATTATTAAGAGACCTCCACTGCTGTAAACACTTTTTTTTTTTTAATTGCCAGCACTAATGGGATAATATGTGTGTGTCCATCTCTTTATATTAATCAGCTATCTCCCAAAATAGAAGGATGCGTCTTTGAGGCCTAATCAATACTATTATTCTGCTGGGAAAAGGTGAGTGTGTGTGTGTGAGTGTCAGAGAGAGAGAGAGAGAGAGAGAGAGAGAGAGAGAGAGAGAGAACTTAGATTAAATAAGTACACTTAGAGTGTTGTAGTGTTAGCTGCTTCACTAAATATATTTTACTGAGTCAACTGAAAAGAACTTATACTTGCTTCATTAAGTCATCCATTTACACATGTATTTGTTCATTTAATTAAATATTTATGAAGTTTCTATAATACAGAAGCATTGAATTATTGACAGATGCCTGCTGTTACAGAATAGTACAGAGGTTTCTCAAAACATTAAATGCAGATATACTATGAGATCCAGCAATTCCACTCCTTGGCATCTACCCAGAGAATGCAAAATCTCTAATTTGAAGGGATATATACCTGTCTATATTCACTGCAGCACTGTTTACAATAGCCAAGGTATGAAAAAACCCTAAGTCCCCAAAGACAAATAGATTAAGGGGATGTGATACACACACACACACACACAAATGCGCACATAATTTATTAGATTTCTTATTTCCCCTTTATCCTATCAACTTGTAACCTGTATATCTTACAAATACATATATATTGAAGATACATGTGAAAATATTTAATATGCATGTTTAAAATGTTTACAGTTTAGGACCTCCCTGGTGGCACAGGCGGTTGAGCACAGCGCTGTGAAGCTGTCCACAGCCTCTGCAGCTGGTTTGATCCCTGCCTTGGAGCAACCCACATGGCGAGCAGACCTCTCCTGTCTCGCCCACTGCTCCCCTCAGCAGTGTATTTTGTCAGTCTACCTGTTCTGTTCCCCACTCTGTCTCTGGTGAATCCTCTCAACCTCCCACGCATCTGGCCTGTACCCCAGTTCTTGTATAAATAAAAATAAATAAATAAATAAATAAATGAAATGTTTACAGTTTATTGCCTATCTCTAACTTCTAAAACACAAACTTAATGATGGTAGAGTTTTTTCTTCTGTATTATTCAGTTAGGTTTTCCCAAGTATATGTAGTAGTATGTGGCACAGAGTAAGTTCTCAATAAATATATTGAAACATTTAAAAATATATGTGACTTTTCAACCAGCAATTTCCATGCCCGGACTGATACGACACTACAGGTAAACTTAAAACAGTACAAAAAAGTGTACATATAAGATGATTTTATTGCAGGATAGTTTGGAATAAAAAGGTAAAATTAGAAAAATATTAAATGGTTCACCAATAGGAATTAACTTTTTAAATAACTAATTCTATGACCAATTAATAAAGAACTATAAAATATTTAAATAAAGGAAAGATGATTTTTAATGGTAAAATGAAAAGTTTTCCTATATTTCTTATATTTCTTACAAAACCAAGGTATGAAACAGGGGGAAGCATGATCCCTTTGTGCAAAAATTGATTCGTGCGTTATGTGTGAAAATAACAAGGAATAGATACACATACACAGAGTCAATACACACAGGCATACAGATGTGGACATGTGTGGATATGTAGATGGATGGATATATTTATAAATAAACTAAAAAACTGATGTTGAGAATAATTAGAATAAAAAAAGGCTTAGACATTTTATATTACAACTTTGTTGGTTGCGTTTTAATTTGTGTGTGTGTACCTCCGTGCGTGTGTCTGAGAAAGAAAGAGAGAAAGAGAGAGAGGGAGAGATTTTAATGCTAATCAGAGATCAGAGGTGAAATATCAGTCATTTTCCTTTTCATCGTTGGACAATCAATATGCTTACACACATAAACAGCAAGGAACACAATACCTATGAGTCTTCCTACAAAAATCACTTAATGAAATCTAGAACAATAAGACCAAATCCAATTTTTAAAATATCAGTGTGCAGAAACAGATTAAAAAATGGATCATTTATTTAAAAACATAATAATGGCTACTAACTAGCTAACAGAAATATGCACTAGCATATCTGTTATAGAATCTCTGTAAATATTCTAAACCCTGACAGTGTAAATGCAGAAATAGAAAAGTGAGGTTGGACTAATGGAAGAAAGAATTTGAGGGATATTTTATCCTTTTTTTAATTTTTTTTTTATACATTTTATTGTTTATTCCCCATACAATTGCAGCGCCCCCCATTCTGACCCCAATCCCTCCCCTCCCGCCCCCGCCCCCCTAAAAGTGTCTCTGGTTCATAGTCCTCTGTTGATTTTGATTTTCACTTTCTTATATTCATTTTCCTGGTCCCTTATTTAAGTTTTCTAGAATCCTGCTATGAGTGAGACCATCCGGTATTTTTCTTTTTCTTTTTGGCTTATTTCGCTGAGCATGATCCCTTCCAGCGCCATCCATGTTGCTGCAAATTGCATGTGTTTATCTTTTTTGAATGCTGAGTAATATTCCATGGTATATATGTACCACATCTTCTTGATCCAGTCATCTATTTTTGGGCATTTGGGTTGTTTCCAAAGCTTAGCTATTGTAAACAGTGCTGCTATAAACATAGGGGTGCAGGTGTTCTTTGGAATTGATGTTTCTGTGTCCTTTGGGTAAATACCTAGGAGTGGAATTGCTGGATCATATGGAAGCTCTATGTTTAGTAGGTCCAGAAATCTCCACACAGCTTTCCACAGTGGTTGGACCAGTTTGCACTCCCACCAACAGTGCAGAAGAGTTCCTTTTTCTCCACACCCTCGCCAACATTTGTTGTTGCTAGTTTTTTTTAATATGTGCCATTCTCACTGGTGTAAGATGGTATCTCATGGTAGTTTTGATTTGCATTTCCCTGATGACAAGTGATGTTGAACATTTTTCCATATGGCTGTTGGCCATTTGCATTTCCTCTTCAGAGAAGTTTCTTTTTAGCTCTTCTGCCCATTTTTTGACTGGATTATTTTCTTTGTTGTTGTTGAGTCTCATCAGCTCTTTGCAGATTTTTGTGATCAGTCCTTTATCATTAGTGTTGGGTGCAAAAATGTTCTCCCAGTTGGTGGGGTTTCTCTTTGTTTTTGTTATTGTCTCTTTTGCTGTGCAGAAGCTCTTTAATTTGATGTAGTCCCAGCTGTTTATCTTTGCCTTCACTATCACTGCTTTGGGTGATGTGTCTAAATATGTCTTTGATGTGCAAATCACGTAGTGTTTCGCCTATATTTCCTTCTATGTATTTTATGGTTTCAGGTCTTATGTCTAGTTCTTTAATCCATTTTGAGTTGAATTTTGTGTATGGTGTGAGGTAGTGGTCAAGCTTCATTCTTTTGCATGTAGCGACCCAGTTTTCCCAGCACCATTTATTGAACAAACTTTCTTTGCTCCAATGCATAGTCTTTGCTCCTTTGTCAAAGATCAAGGGGACAATACTTCAAGAAGAAATAACACTCATTAACATATACTCACCAAACGAAGGAGCACCAAAATATATCAGACAACTGTTGTCCTCTCTGAAAACAGACATCAGAGAAAACACATACGTAGTGGGAGACTTCAACACACCACTATCAACAATGGATAGATCAACAAGACAAAAAATAAGTAAAGAAACCAAAGCTCTAAATAAGGACCTAGAGCAATTGGGCTTAACAGACATCTATAGAACACTAAACCCCAAAAAAACGGAGTACACATTTTTCTCAAGCGCACACGGATCATTCTCCAGGATCGATCACATACTGGGGCACAAGACAAACATCAACAGATACACCAAGATTGAAATCATATCAACCATCTTTTCTGACCATGAAGGCATCAAACTAGAAATAAACCATAAAAAGAAGGCAAGGAACTTTCCTACCTCATGGAGATTAAAAACCACACTACTGGAAGACCATTGGACTAATGAGGAGATCAAAGAAGAAATTAAAAAAATTTTTGAATTGAACGACAAGGAGGACACCAATATCCTAAATGTATGGGATGCAGCAAAAGCAGTAATAAGAGGAAAATATATAGCAATAGAAGCTCACATCAAGAAACAAGAAAGAACGCAAAGAAACAACCTAATCTCGAAGCTCAAAGATCTAGAAAAAGAACAACAAAAAAACCCCAAAACCAGTAGAAGAAAAGAAATAATAAAAACCAAAGCAGAAATAAATGAAATTGAAACTAAAAATACAATCCAAAAGATCAATGAAACCAAGAGCTGGTTCTTTGAAAAAATCAATAAAATAGACAAACCCCTAGCCAGGCTCACAAAGGAAAAAAGGGAGAAAGCACAAATAAACAGGATCATCAATGAAAGAGGAGAAATCACAACGGACACAGCAGAAATCAAAAGAATAATCAGTAACTACTATGAACAGTTATATGGAAACAAGTTTAACAATCTAGAGGAGATGGACAAATTCCTACATCTCTACAATCATCCAAAGCTAGATAAAGAAGAAATAGAACACCTAAACAGACCAATTACAATTAGCGAAATTGAAATGGTAATCAAAAACCTCCCCAAAAACAAAAGCCCAGGACCTGATGGATTTACAAATGAATTCTACCAAACATTCAGAGACGAATTAGTGCCTATCCTTCACAAACTCTTCCAAAAAATTGAGAAGGAAGGGACAATACCAAACACGTTTTATGAAGCCAACATTACACTAATACCAAAAACGAACAAGGACAACACAAAAAAGGAAAACTACAGGCCAATCTCCCTAATGAACACTGATGCAAAAATCCTCAATAAAATTTTAGCTATCAGAATCCAACAATGTATCCATAAGATAATTCACCACGACCAAGTAGGATTCATTCCAGGGACACAAGGATGGTTTAACATCCGAAAATCAATCAACGTTATCCAACACATCAACAAAAAGAAATATAAAAACTATATGATAATATCAATAGATGCTGAGAAAGCTTTCGACAAAGTGCAACACCCATTCATGATAAAAGCCCTTGAAATTCTTGGGATACAAGGAACATACCTCAACATCATAAAGGCCATCTATGAGAAGCCAACAGCCAGTATCATTCTCAATGGTGAAAAGCTGAAAGCAATTCCATTAAGATCTGGAACAAGACAAGGATGTCCACTCTCACCACTGCTTTTCAATATAATACTGGAAGTCCTAGCCAGGGCAATAAGACAAGAGAAAGACATCCAAGGAATCCAAATAGGAAAAGAAGAAGTCAAACTATCACTATTTGCAGACGATATGATATTATACATAGAGAACCCCAAAAACTCCACAGAAAAGCTAATTCAACTCATCAATCAGTTCAGTAAAGTGGCAGGATACAAAATCAACACGCAAAAGTCAGTAGCCTTCCTATACACAAACAATAAATCTGAAGAAGAAGAAATCAAAAAAACCATCCCTTTTGTTATTGAAACAAAAAAATCAAATATTTGGGAATAAATTTATCCTTTTTCTTATGCCTTCTATTCAATCCACAATGTCAAGAATCAAAATATTAATTTTAAAAATGACAGGGAACTCTGAATTAGCTTACTCTTCCTTTTTAATTAGGAAGGGGATTCAGAGGAATAAATATGTTTCTTCTGTGACAAAATATTTAACATAATTTTTTGTAATTTGTTTTGCTCCATTATTTCTGCACAATTAATAGAAAAATTGACTAATTATTACTAAATTTTAGTGAACTCTTTTCTATGCATATGATTATAACCTACCTTTTACTTTTCCTCCATCTATACATAGACATATTTATAATGATATTATCTTAATGTTAATTTGATGATTCTAAATGATTGGGTTTTAGATATTTTAAGGACACTACTAATTATTTTTACACATTCAATTTCCTCTAGTGAGTAGGTATAATTTATTTAAAACATCCATTTTATTATTTTAAATAGCTGTCTTCCAATATAAAGCATTATACAGTGACTATCAAATTATATAGGAGAATTGTTCAGAAATCAGGACATTCCGTCCACAGGGATTGTAGAAATATGTTTCATATAAGAAAGAGAAAGAGAAATACTCCATATCTTGAAGGGCATATAAAATTAAGAGATAGAAAACAAAGTATTACAGGCAAAGGGTTAAGCACAAGAAAAGATATATAAATAGGATAAAAGAAGTGTTGGAGAATGAATGTATAGTAAATGAAAAACTGAGCTTTACCAGCAGTTACCTAGAACTGCTGGACTAGTGATAAAGTAGGCAGGAAAATGTGGGTTAGAGACAGTTTGCCAATGGAACTTTCATCAGCAAAAATACCCCCCAAACAAACAGAAACAGGCATGAAGAACTCAAACCCTTACCATAAGCTTGCACTTTTAATAGCTGATGGAGACATTAATAATTGGTTCATTATTAAGGGAACATGTTAATTAAGGGAATTGTAGGTTTCTTCAGGAGATGTGGAGAATGAATGTTTTTTCAGGGGAAACTAGCCAGTCGGGGATGCCTTTTGGTGGATCCCCTCATGGCAGAGTAGGGCCCAGATGACGTGATATGCAAAGTGGCTGAAGGTCATGTGAAATGGTTTGAGTTGAAAATGTAAAGGCTAAGCTTAACTTATTCTGAACACCAACATATCCTACCAAAGCAAAAGAAAGCCTGTCAATTCTACGAAAAATAACTATTTCCGTGTGTGTGTATGTGTGTGTGTGTGTGTAACTGCCTTAACCATTTTCCATCTTCATTTTGCTACTGGAAAAATAGATATGAATAAATCACAGGAGATTTTTAATAGTAGTTAGATTCACATACACTAGTGCTTGGGTACCATATGGCCTGGAAGCCATAACCCCTTGCTCCTTTCTGGGAACCAAACAGGAAGGAAGAAGGAGAGATTGATACAAATAGAAACTGTGTGTGTGTGTGTGTGTGTGTGTGTGTCAGAGAGGGGAGTGAGAGGGGGTGGGGAAAGAGAGAGAGAGAGAGAGATTCTAATTACCTCTTATTTTAGTGATTGAAAATCACACCCAAGACTCTTTTCTGACTCACTTGCCTTCTAATAGTAAGAGTGCTTGGAAATGCAGGAGCAGAAGATTTAAGCATATGTTTGCAGGATGCACAGCACCTGCAGGAAATGGTAATGAATCAAACCTTAATGCCTTACCCAAATTCCATGTAATCCAAATGCAAATAGTGTGAAATGAAGACAGACATTATGCCACTTTGGGTGGTTTGTTAAGTGGGAGAAAAACTCAGTGAGCCTGAAGTCAGTATCTCTGTGCTTTGTCTCATAATTTGAAAATAAAAATGATTGGCCTTGCTACCTGAGCTGATCTGAGAGGTAGGTAACCTTGTGAATCACGATGATGTAATGACTGAAAGTAGAGTTTTCCTAAACTAATGTTATTAAATGAGCCTTTCCTACACTTGATTGTTCCTTACTACCTCTACAGACAGGTAATCCCTCCAACTTTAATTGAAAGAAGACTCACAGGCCTTTTCAGAATCTTTAGTTAGAGTTGTCTGAGACCTAGAGGACTTCTCTTCTTATGTGGACACAACCCTTAAAACAATTAGCTTAGACTTGATGGCTGTGGGAGCTCCAGGGGGGATATGCATGCTGTAGTGACAAACTCACGGTGAGAGCTCAGGCTGCAGCCACTGGAAATCCTGGGGACCTCCCCACACCCCACCCTCTTGCACCATCTTGGGTGGCCTGGTCACATCTACTCACACCAGACTACACAGAGCAGCTGTTAACATGCACCCTGATAACCAAAGAGCAGTGACCATTAGAGATCTTGTTTCCAGAACTCTGAGTATCAGCTACTCATACACAATAGCTTCTCCTGCCAACAGCAGTCCAAGCTGAGGAAAGCGTGGTTAAAATGTTAGGAAGTGTTAGGGGGATAAAGGAAAGTCACATTAGCACCTAAGTGAGCATTTACCCTCCTTAAAGAGTCCCTGCAGTGAAGACTTCCTTGCAGAAAAAGTGAGAGCAGCCTGAGGGGTGTGGACGCCTCTGCCTGACAAGGCCTGCGGGGCTTCTGCAGATGGTCAGTAAGGCAACCCTCTTCTCACTCACACCCTAACAGTTCACCTTCTCCAAGGGCACTTGGTCCCTTCCTTTCCTTGTGCCTCCCCTTGATTTTCTTCACACGTTGCATGCTCTCTTGGATGACCATAAGCACTAGCGAACTTGTCTCCTTTCCTCAACATCACTCTCCCACAATAGACTGTCTATAACCTCCTTATTCCCATGTGCTCCCTGGACATCAGCAGAGTTATCACCTGTCTGCTTGCCATAAATGCAGATTCTTGGGATTCATCTCAGACCTTCTAGATGAAAAAATTCAAGTTGTAAGTTGATTTTAAGGAATGCAGACATTTAAGGAACACTTCTCTCTTTTACCAGGAAGGAGGCCTTTCTAAAACACAATGCACATCTGATTAAAACTTGGAAATGTTCAGCTCTCCCATCCCACCCCATACAAGTAGAAACTGCCAACAAGAGACACAGCCTACACTGAATATAAAGATCTTGGGTTTTATAGTCAGTTTCTTCTATTCCCCCCCAAAAGTAATCTTCCTCTACAATGAAATCACCCTCATTTATCTACTTCAACACATCAAGCTTGCTTCTGCTTTCATGAACTGAATCAGGGCTCCAATTATTAACATTTTATTTGCCCTTGCTCCCCAGTATGGCCCTAACTGCATTACTGGGTACTTCTTTTCTTGCCTTGGTTATCAAGCCAACCTCCCTGATTCAGTGGGCAGAGTGGACAAGCCAGGTTACCATGGTGCGTGCTGCTCCCTGAATCCTCCAAGGTGAGACCTCAACACCATGTCATACACCTGCCTATGAATAAGCAAGATGAACAAGTACAGGAACACTGCCTTACAAGGGATACCAAATGGCAGGGAGTGTAAGTGAGCCGATGTGAGTAGAGGCCAATACTCATTATCAGAAGATACTATCCCTGCTTCAACAAACATGGCTCTGCAAGTCCATTAGAGCTTCCAAACCATCACACAGGTTTTCTCCTGCACTTAGAAACCCCTGTGGGTACCCAGGCAGCTCAGTCGTGAGCAGACTATATTCATTATACAAAGAGAAGTGACTAAATGCCACTGGTTTTTGTAAATTTTGATTTGGAAAAAGATGCAAATGAAGGGTGAGAAAGATAAATGCCAGTAGCTACTGCACAGATAAATCTAGGGTTCTAAATTTCTCATAGTTGCAGGACCAAGGTCCAGGTTTTCATGATGGTTATCATGGCAGGGAGACATTATTTCCCACAGGTCTCTCTCTGGTCCGGTTACATGGGCCAGCCCATTTTAGAGCCAACAAGGCACAGAAAATCCTTTCCATGTGCTGTGTCTTTGGAATGCGACATATTTTCCTTCTACAACTCTCGTGCGTCTCTCTTCGCAGACATTTTTTTCTGAGTACAATCAGAAAAAGTACTCTGCTGTGAAGAATACATGTGGCTAGTGAGGGGCCACATGGAAAATCCAAGAGGTCTGCCTGCCTTATAGTCTATAAGCTTTATTACATCTGAAAAGTCTATAATAAATACAGTATCTGTGCTGAAGAATTAGGACATAGACAATTGGGGGGTGTCTACCTTCCACATATTTTTTGTCTCGTAAAAGAAACTTTGAGGGCATCAGGGCATCTAACAGAAATTTGGGAAATAAGTAAAAATTATATACTATCCATGATGTGAAAGATGGCCTCCGTAGATACGGTACGCTGATGGGCTGCTCCAATATGTACGGTAGCCTTACCTACAGGCAGGTCAACAAAGTATTGAATGTATGTCTAAAGTCAGGGTCTTGGGTTTGACTAAGACTTGATTTATATGATTTCAGTCCACAATAGTGCTGTTTCCCAATGTTCCTTGCCAAACTGCAGTTAATTAATGACAGAGCCAATATTTGAAGCCAAACAGTTCATTTTTACTGCATCAAATCATCTTCCTCTTCCTATGATACTGATAGTGCTTCTAAATGAAACAAGTGATTAGTGAAATAATGTTAACTTTCTAAGTGTTCTCAGTAGAAAAGCATGGTATTTATAGAAATAGAATATGTAAAATTATAATTTATCAAAAGTCCATAGAAAACTAATAAGTTAGTAAGATTGTTTGCCCAGTTTCCCAGTTGATAATTTCAGTCTTTATAGAGAGGCGTGGTTGGGTTCCATGATGAAATATTTACTGCAAACTACTAACCTAGGTAAACAACAATAAAATGATGTTATCATAAAGCTGGAATGCATAAATACATTTAGGATGGCTCAAACTAAATACTGATATGATATATTCAAGCCAAATTTACTTACTTCACACTTTCACAATGTACAAATTCAAGTTGATTTATTCTTTACTATAATCAAGTTGTCCTTATAATATGTATAAGTTCTATTTGCTAGGTGAGAAGAATTGTAATTTCTCCTTATGCATATTCAGAACTGTTTCCAAGGAATCATCAATTTTTCCTTTTTATGCAGAATAAATCTGAACAAACAAGAGAATATAAAAATGAATGTTGTCTATTTCTCCCTTAATAACTGGAATATATTCTTCCCTCAAGTTGGGAAGAAATATAATAAATGACATGGCAAATAGTCATCATAAGTGAGCGATTCATAGCTTGCATTTTCCCCAACATTATGATTTGCTTATTTGTGCAAGGCAGTAACCTCCAACTCTGAACTCTAGAGTATCCATCCCTCTCTGCTATGCTACATTAATGCAATAAGGGGGGGGGGGGAGAAATCTTGCAATCTTTTGAGATATCACCGCTTCTTTCATTGCTTCTTTTTGGAATACCTATGGTGTATTTACATTTGGGGGGACCCAGACTAATAAAATAATTATGTATTTACTTCTTAAAATCCAAATAAAATGCTACATTCTCCTAGACACGAAATAGTTCTTGTTCCTTTGAGCCTCATAAATTTACATATTGTCCTTAAGTCATATTATAGAAAATAGAAAAGAGTCAAATGAAATAAAGGGAGAAAATGAAGATTGAAAGGAGAGGGAGGAGGGAGGAAGGGAGGGTGGGGGGAGGGAGAAAATAACAAGGAGGGAGAGAAGGGGAGAGGAGAGGACACTGAGTTCAATATGTCCTGAGACATTCTTCTATATTTTCACTACTTAGCACAAAGTCTAACTCATGGACGGATGAACGGATGGACGGATGGATGGATACTTGAGTACTGTTGGTTATCTGTTACAGAGAGAAGATAAATATCTTGACTACACTAATCCATAAGAAAATATTTTGAGTATATAAACATTAGTCGTCATCATTCATCTATCAAATTCATGGCTGACTATAAACAACAAGGAATTTTCCATTCATTTAAATTAGAGATCAATATACTGACACAAAAGTCTCTATGACTTTTCAAATTCTCCCAAGTAGGAATAGTGCTAGGGTAAGAATTTAGGTCCTTGGCCATTCACTGGATTTTCAGCAATACTAACCTGCTTTTTTCACTGAAAGTAGACAATATATTTTCAAACAGGAAACCATTGTGGCAATAAGAGGAGTTGAGAATTATGAGTAATCTTAATTTAGTCATGATGTTTTCCTTAAAACTAACATCTATACAGATCTTGGTGACAAGAAAAGACTCCAGTGAGAGAGCCCCAGGAAACGGTACCCTGACACCCTCAGGTATGGCTTCATCTGTTGGTCAGATGTTCTCGAAGCTGAAGGAGAATTTCATCCACTCTACAATGCCCTACTGGTCTCGGGACACGAGAAACAAGAGGACTAGGGGTGTTTTACTTTGTGATATGTTGCCTGTCTACTTTCACAAATCACAAACACCTTTAAAACTTTGGAGGATCAATATGGGCATCATGTCGCAAGACTCAAGACAATTTATAGTCTCCTAACTGACTGCGAAGAATCTTTAGGGGCCCTTGGGTACTGAGAATCATAGCATAGCAATGTGTCCTCAGTTAAGAGTATATCCTACCATCAATTAGTCCATTAGTTACAAGATTTCTAAAATCATTTTTGGCAACTCCAAGGCATGTCAGTAAAAAGTTTCTGTTCCAAAGTTTCTCCTTTCTGACCATTATTTTAAAAAGTGAATCTGCTAATATAATTCATGATAAAAATTTGACATGTTTTTGATACATTAATTAATAGCACTACAGAACATTATTTTATTAAAAGTGGATGTTTGGGGAAAACACTACATTGAACAAACTTTCATATCCTTAGTGTCTTGATTGTTTGATAACAGGGAGTCAAGAATTTGGGGAAGATTAGTTAAGAATTCAAAAATGTCATAGACGATAGGAGCCTCAGAAAGATTTCTTACTTAATAATTTAAAATATGTTCACTATTTAACACATTCAACAAATATTTGATGAATTCCTCTTATGTCCTTGTCACTATTTGAAATGTTAGAAATATCACATTAAAACACACAGTCTCTTAGGAGGCTTCTATTCTATGCTGTAGAAAGAGACAATAAACATTCAAGTAAATAAGAAGAAAAACTAATGAAATGTCAGGATGGAAACATAGAGGGTATAATTCTATAAAACATCTGGGAGGAAAGGAGATTTGACCTACCTTAGATATGATGACCAAAGCAGACTTCTCTCTAAGAAGGTGACACTAAATACAGGAAATGAAGAATAAGAAGTAACCAGGAATAAAGAGAATTTGAGCAAAAAAAAAAAGTATCTTAGGTAAAGAATGGGTATAAACTATGAAAGTGAATTATACTACTAAGTATTTATCACTGCTTTGCCCAGTGGTGTTCTCTAAAAACTAAACACATCACCACTGCCACCACCACATCACATTACTACGAAAGAAACATGGAAAATAAGGAGAGACTTATGAGCTTTAGCTTATTAAGGAACACAAGATGTTTTGCAAAACAAAACCTAATTAGTTTACTAACATTTTCAAATATTTTAACCATTAATCCCCCTAGTGTTTAAGATAACTAGTACATACCAATAACCATGAAAGAAGAAAAAATATCTGATAAGGTAAAATCATCATCATCATTTTCCATCTGGGAATGAAAAAAGTGTCTACTGAAGGTGAATTTCAGAGAGAGGTGAATGGCAATAAAAGAGCATATAAAGCTCTCCTGCACACTCAAGTGCCATTACTCCACATGGCAAGTACATCATCTCTCCAAAAAAACTTCAACAGACATTTCCTGGGCAGGGTCCATATATGCCTCTCTTCCTACCTAAAGTTCTGCAACAGTTCAAAGGAATCCTTAATTCCACTGTTTTCTCCGAAGTATCATCCAATACTTTTCAGACTTAACTTTGTAAAAATGCTAATCTGACTTCATTATTCCTATCTTTAAAACTTTGCAGGCCTCCCTAGGTGGCGCAAGGGGTTAAGATGCAACCTATGAAGCTGTCCGCAGCCACTGCAGCATGAGTTCGATCCCTGGCCAGGGAGCAACCCACGTGGCACAGCAGACCTCTCCTGTCTCACCCGCTGCTCCCCTCAGCAGTGTACTTTGGTCAATCTGCCTGTTCTGTTCCCCACTCTGTCTCTGGTGAATCTTCTCACCACCCCACCCCTTCTGGTCTGTACCCCAGTTCATGTATTTGTAAATAAATAAATCTTAAAAAAAAATTTGCATCACTCACAGTAAATCCCAGTGCTTTAACATTTTATATATGCCTGCTAGACCTGTGGGAGACACCTTTTTCCCAGCACTATTCCACACTCCAGGAATTCTAGACATATCTCACTCTTGGGCAAATGTCTCTGCTCCTATTTTCTGATCTGCTAGGAAAGTGTTTCACTATCACTTTCTGCGCCTTATATCCTTGATCTAGCTAACCCCTAGCCATCTGTCATCATCATCATCATCATCATCATCATCATCAATAGTACGTACTGATAGTCATGTGACAGATTATCTTACTCCTCTTTATTCTTTTTTCCCCCCACAGAATTTATTCTTAAGTTTAATGTCAAACAATCTCTTCCGGGGAAACATAATTCACAACAAAACTGGTACAGAGATTGCTCATTCTCTTTGCATGCTACCTTAGAGTCTTGAGAGTAAGAGACCTGTGTTTTTCTTCTTTGTACGCCTAGTATATGACCTAGTAAGTTCCATGCAGTAAACAATCTATTTTTTTTTAATTAATAGTGACGGGCTAGATGGAATTATAAGAAATTAGCCATCAGAATAAATGATGTGTGTGTGTGTATGATTTGAATTTCTTAACAAAGATAGCTTTTTTTTTTAAGATTTTTTATTTATTTATGTAAGAGCTGGGGTACAGGCCAGAGTCATGGGAGGGTGAGGGGATTCACCACAGACAGAGTGGGGAGCAGAACAAGCAGACAGACCAAAGGCACTGCTGAGGGGAGCAGCGGGCGAGACAGGAGAGGTCTGCCTCACCACGTGGGCTTCTCCCTGGCCGGCCGGGAATCGAACCGGCACTGCAGAGGCTATGGAGAGCTTCACAGCGTGGCGCTTAACCCACTGCGCCACCGGGGAGACCCAACAAAGATAGTTTTCTGTAGCAAAATGCCATTTTTTCCCAAGTTTATTATGAAATGTTAGTTATGTTGTAGATAAAATCTAGCCTTTTACCAGGCAGAGGAAGAACAAGCAGTACTTCAGAAATGGTGAGGTCAGGAGAAGTTTTATGACTCATGCATGAGGTCCCAGACCTGGGGAGCCCCATTAAGGTCTGAGCACCAGTTTAAAGACCAAGGGTTCCTTTTATACACAACTGTCTCCATATCTGTTACATTGATAGCATTATTTTTCAGCAGGCGCAACCATTTGTGGCAAAGTCCCTAGACAAGGGGGACAAGGCAAGGGGGGAAGATGCAGGCATTCAGCGATGGCCTTGGAGAGAGAGACCAGCTGGTTGGCTGCCCGAACTTATAGATAGGAGTGCTGAGGCCCTGGCCATGAATCTTGACAGGGAAGGAGCTGTGAGTAAGCAAACGTGTTAACTATGCCTGCCTTGGAGTGTTCATTGTACCTGGGCTGGAAGTTCCGCTGGAATCTTTATTATATTCATTTGCTCAATAATATATTTTCTCATCAATTATAGAAACCATTATTTATGTTTTCACCCATTTGTATCTAGCTCATTACAACTATAAAGAAAATAGCCCTCATATCCCCTAGAGGTAGACACAGGATAACTATTTCCCATTATTCCAAATAAAAATTTCCTGAACAAGTTCACATTTTTTAAAGAAGACTAATTACACCTCTTTTTTAATCTACTCCAGCTAATATATATATAATAATCTTTTTATAACCTTGACAAAACTTGAATGCTAATAAACTGAAGATGGAAAAATGGAAAAGGAAACCTTTGTACAACAATGGAAAACCTAATGATTTTATAAATAAGAAACACCCTTCCTACCAGAGCTCCTCTCATTATTGCAACAGTTCCTATGACTTGAGATGTTCCACAAATATCTCCAGCTACATAGTTAAAACTTGGCTGCACTGTACATTCGCCTGTGGACACCATTATTATCATCAGTTCTATTTCTTAACTGTGCCTAATTGTATAAATGCACAATCCTCAATCCCCACCCCAGTGTACATGTTGCTTATTAAGACACTTAATTACTTCAGCTCCATCAGATGTGAGAACTAATGTGAAATAGCTCGGTCATGTCAGTTTGCATCCTTTCTTTCTGAAATTGATAATGGAGAACTAAAGGCATAACTTCTCATGTGAGTTATAAATGAATTTTTGCTGTTTAATTAATATATAATCATCAAAAACACCTTCAAACAATGGACATACACAGAAATATCATATTAGCTCACTACTAAAAAAGTAAAAACATCTTTCCTAATCAATATTTCATGTAAGTTGAGCAGCATTAGGCATAGATGTAATATCCTAATGTACTCTCATCATCAAGAGTCTCAGATAAATCTGACTTCCCTAATTAGTGTAAATAAGTTATGGGTATGCTCTGACTTCTTTCGGATATTGCTTCCCATGCTAACAGTATTACGATATTAACCAGAACAATAATATTGAAGAATCAGTGCCTAATTCAATACAAAAATATTTAAGCTTAATACACATGCTGTATTTATTTACAATGTTTTCATAGAGAATATGAAGATGCACGATGAGTCCATTTTACCGGCAACATTCTTATGTTCTTTGATTAAACAAATTAATGAAATTAATTTGCCAGTAATACCAGTTTATCTTGAAAAACCATCACTAAATATAGGCTCTAAAATGTTCATATAGTCAAAAGGCAGAAAAAAGAAAATGTCTCCCAACAGTAGACAGTCATGGGAATTAATGCTCAAGCATTTATCAAGGCAGCATAGACTCATCTCAAACAAGGAGAAAGACAAATCTGATCTTACAAGCCCACATGGTGTTTGCTTGAGTGGGCAGTGAATTCTGCAGAGTACAGGCATCACGGGTCACCAGCATTTTGTTTTCTTTGACCAGAATATTAGTTAAATGGTTGTGTCCACCTTGTAAAAACTTGCACAGCAGTACATTTCAGCTCTTTGAGTTTCCATGCATATATGCTACATTTCAAAACAGTATTCTAAATCAAATAAATAACACTAAGCGGGAGCACCTGAAATTTCAATAACATAAAAGATATAAGATAATAGCTGGTAACAAACTGGGAAAAATAATGTACAATCATGAGCTCATTAAGCTTCCACATCTTTTGTATTTCATAAATTTCTGGTTTGTTAAAAAAAATAAAGAGAATAATACTAAGAAAGTAATGTTAATGTAAAACTATTATTGAGACCAGAAGCAAAGTCATCATTTATTATTAACATAGGACATACTAGGTATACAGGTAGAAACTAAATACAATGATTTAGTCTTTTGTTTCTTTGATTTTTAATAAGAAGACATCTTATTTCCTTTATAAATATGTATTGAATTGAAAAGGGATGTTTTCTGCATGTTCCACTCAATTGACTTTATTTTAAATAGGAAACAAATTTTCATTGTGCATTGATTTTAATATAATGTGAATTTGTATACCATTTCTGATTAGTTTCTCATAACCTCATGACAACCTTTATCTTAATATGATATGTTTTATAATGAATAGTGTTTTTATAAACTATTATTTAAAAAACATTAATATTTTGATGTAAGGTTTTAATATTTATTCTTGAATTTTGCTGAAATAATGCTTACTTGGCTACATTAGTGGCTTTGGAATAAATTTACTTTACATTTAAATACTGAGTTCAATAAGCAATAAGCAAACTAATCAATAACTCTGCTCTTATAGAATAAAGAAAATAAATCAAAAATACACACTTATATGTATGCTCTATATACACGAATACCTTTCATATTATATATATAGGCAAGACAAGTATGAAATCAAAGTATCAGGATGGTATGTTTGATGAAAGAGATGTTTGTGGTTCAATTTCTAGAATGTTCCAGGTCTCCAAATACTTCTGTTTGCAGGAAATTAGAAGAATGTTATAAGAAGTCTCCAAAAATCACCCCTCATTTTAAGTAGATAATCACTTGAGTTAAAGTCAGTGGAACCATCTTTTATCAATTCTATTATTTTTGCCATCTGAAAAGCAAAATTTTATTTAATACAGTTGTAACTGTGTTGTGTAGTGTCAGTCTCCTTATAATGTCTCCTCCTCCCTCTTGCTACACTACTGAGCTATTATTCAAAACATTTTGGGCTGATACTAGATCATTTATCAAAATTCAGTTAAAGTTGAAAATCATAAATACAGAGACCTCAACTATTGCTTTTTGACTTAAAACACTTATCTGTGCTTTTTTTCAACAGAATATCATTTTACATAGTAAGCGGGACTTTCCTTTTGAATATTACTTCTGTTTGAGGTTCTGTCTCATCTTCCCAGCATAAATCCCCCATAATGTAACACCTACATTTTCCAATTCAGAGTTGAATGCATTTTTATCCCTTAAGAGTTGTATGACACAACTTGTTTAACAATTTTTAATTCAACATCATCAACTATTAAGAATAAAAAGAACTTCGTGATTTTTCACAGAAACATTTATTCTCTTTCTTTTTATTTGGTTTGTGTAAAATTTAATTAAGTTATGTAATTGCAGTAATAAGAGCAGCAAGCATTAGCCAGTTCGGCAACAAATATGTCTAGCTCAGTAAAC
The DNA here is from genome assembly GCF_964194135.1 of Talpa europaea. NCBI lineage: Eukaryota > Metazoa > Chordata > Mammalia > Eulipotyphla > Talpidae > Talpa > Talpa europaea. Next base: position 92,279,499 of record NC_140080.1, on the reverse strand, counting down.
ACACAGCTTACATGAGGTGCGCAGAGGTCACCAACACTCCGAGAGTGACCCAGCACAGTGAACCCCAGCCTGCGGAAGCAGTGTCCATATGCTTTCTGGACCAAATGCAGTGGCTAGAGTGATGGCTAGAAAATCAGTTAAATGGGGTCAGGTAGGATAAATGTCAACCACATGTGACTCATCTTCATTAAAACCTGAACATGCATTTTTCTATTCTTTCGAGTCAGAGAATGTGACTGTTTTCTCTAATATATACCTCCAAGTCCTACAAATAAATAGCTAGCTAAACCACTGTAAAGTCTTTATTTCAATTCCTTGGCTGCAAAGCTGGGGGATATTTAAGTGATTCTGATTCTCAGAAAACTGAGAGCTAAGGTCATTCCTACTCAATGGACACATTGAGGGTGTGGCTGCTTTCTACCTTAGTTGACAGTCAGACACCATGGCAATGCCAGCGCAGCATCAAGCAGGCAACAGGAGGAAGTCGACACAATCCAGAACATGTGCTTCTTATAAGGGATCCCTCTATTGTCTGATTCCTTTGCCCTCTGACCTTTTACTGACAGTCTTTTACAAGAAAACTATCCAGAAATGCAATGAGTTGATATTAGGGAGAAAGTATTATAACTAGACAGTACTGCTTAGTAGTTCAAAAAAATTAAAATCAACACAAAACAATACTGTAAAATATTTGAATCTTGGAGATATTCTAATTTGCCTGAGGCCATAATGATTGGAATAAATAATACAGCTGCATACTGATGTTCTACACATAACAACCTAGTTAGATTTTAGATATGTCCTAGTTGAAGAAGAGACGCAAAGTCCAGAGAACTTCTCCATAGGACCCAGTACTTATCTGCGCCATTATTCCTTTCCTTACAAAGTTAAATTACCAGCCCTTCTCTCTCAACAACTGGAAACAACTACTTGAGAAAGGAAATTCTATCCTTTATGTTACATCTCTAATATCTAGCTTTATGCATAATAGATGTGGTTTTTTGAATGAATAAGCAGATTTGTGTATATATTTAAGCAATTTCTGCAGGCAGAGATACTACTCATAAAGTAAATGCTACAGCTTTGCCTTGATACCACAGAGTGAGCTAAACTATACCTATCTTCTGATGAAAGATTGGCAATTGCAATGTAATATTCTAGAGATCTCTTAATATAACAACATTTGATGAGAAACTTCACTATCACCACTGAGACCTAACCCCTAGGCCACCAGCAAGGCCCCCATTTTTCAATGATGATATTATTTTTATTATCTATATATAAGTTGGTATGAGGCATAATGATCTCAGCCCTCAGTTATAAACAGTATTTTAAACATGAATGTAAGTGTAACTATAATATCAATTAAATGTATTAATTAAACTCAATAATTACTGAAATCATGATTTTAATAAGTTCCATGAAATTATTTAATCAAATCAATTGCTTTAAAATCAATTTATTTAATGAAACCAACCAAGGCATAATTCAAAATTAATTTAATGTAGTCGTGTTTTGTTACAACTAAATCACAAATAACTAGCTTCATAACTCACATATGTACTTGTTCTCAAACTGCTTCTTTTTGACTTTTTGACATGACATTTATATAAATACCATTTTCATAGCCACTGCAATTTTTTCTTTACAATATTGTGTTTAACCACTAAGTCATTTTTCAATTTAATCATGACTCCAAAGCATAATACAGAAAAAATGTAACTTCTGATTAGAGCCCTCATATCAGGACCTCCCTGGTTGTGCAGGGGTTAAGTCTCAGAGCAATCAAGCTATCACCAGCCACTGAGGCATGAGTTTAATCCCCAGACAGGGAGCTACCCAAACGGCGTGGCAGACCTCTCCTATCTTGCCCACTGTCCCCTCAGTGTATTTCAGTAGATCTACCTGTTCTGCTACCCACTCTGTCTCCGGTGAGTCCTCTCACCCCTTGGCACCACCAGCCTAGACCCCGGTTCTTGTATGCATTAATAAATTAATCTTTGAAATAAATAAAACCCTCATTTCATATTTTAGGGAAATAAATTTGCATATATAAGTGAATCATGAACCTCCTTAGCATAAAATATATCATTTTATACTCACACAATCTCAAAAAGACAGACATTACACTTCCCATTTTATAAATGGCAAAACAGAGGCTGAAGTCACTTACCTAAAGTTATCAAGTGCCAGAGTTGAGACTCAAAATCGAATCATTTGATCAAGTATCTGTACTTGCAAGTATCACACTGCCAATTAAAACTATGTTAGAATAAGAAACTTTGTCTCTAGACTTTTGAATTAAAGCACTTTTTCATATACTATCTTCTGATCTAATTTATTTTATTGTGCTTTTATGAATTGAGTTATGAATATGCCCTTTTTATTTGGTCTATTTGTTCTCATGGAATGGAAAATGTTTGCTAACTTTATCTGAAATGAAATTTGAAAACAGAATAGTTGAGGTAGTGGTAAAAGAATTTAAAAAAATCTGCTTTTGGCAGTAATGGAAAATGTACTTAAATTACAGAATATGTTTCATTATGAAATGTTAAAGCAAAATATCACAGCACACCAAAAATCTTTATATTTGATTTAATGCACTGTCATTGGAGGTAGGCAAGCCTTATTAGAGTAGTTAAACAAATGTGTAAGACTTGATATGAGAAACTATTTAGAATTTATTATTTTAAGCCTGTTTATATAATAGAACCCATTATAGACACATGGTCAAATATTATAAATGCTACATAGTTATTACTATTTTATTAAGAGAAATTAGATGTTGCAAAAGGAAAATATTTTCTGAGAAGGAAATGCATCTCTAAACAAAGTCAAATACATTGTAGTTAAGTTTATGTAGGTGGGTGAGTCAGGTAAACTGATGGTGGAATCAAAACTTCATGGGTACTGATTTCTGCCTAATATTCAAAAGAAGAAAAAATTCAGTTACTATTTTACTGAAAGAGACATATTTATTGCTGCATAAAAAGTGTTGGTTTGATATTCATTAATACAAGAGAGAATATTTCCCCCACCCTCTTTCTTTTAAGGGAAAGTCCACCATATTCTCTTATTAAGCTCAACTGAGGTATAACAGATCAAACTGTGGATCTGCCTTTTTAGAACAGAACCCAAAATAATATAAGGCTGGGATTTTCCTTTTCTACCATTCAAATATTTGTTTTCCTCTTTACTTATTTACATGCATACCAAAAGGTTAATATAGTTAAATATAATCATGTCTGTCAAGTCTTTTGTTTTATAGTTGTTTGGAATCTTCCCAGGTAGACATAAAAAATGTACACTTTTCGTGATTATTTCATATTTAATGGACACTGTTAAGGAGTGGAGATCTCAATATAAAAGATAGTGGGTTTCATTCATGAAACAACATGGAGAGGTTGAACTGCGTATCCTAAGTAAATGTTATCAACAGATATTTATCAGTGAGAGTTGAGTTAGTCATTCAATGGTTATTTTGAGGAACCAACAATTGCTATACTTTCTTTAAAAATGCAAATACAATTAAAACACAATATCTTTAAAAAAGAGCTACAGGAATTATTGAGAATGTATTTTTCTTTTAATTCAAAATGAAAACTTTCCACTCTAGTGCCTTAAAGCTATAAACATATTGATCATTTCCATGGAAATTATCATTTCCATGATAATTCAGGTCATCAATGGCCAGATTTACAGTTGATATAGGTTCATGGAGCCATAGATTTGTGGGAAAGCAAGTTATTAGAGGTAGACTTTGACTTTGTAACCCAGAAGTAAAAAGAGGAAATATTATATCTTTTATATGCTAAACCATTCCAATATAAAAATATTTACATCATAGCCATACAGCCTTTCTGCGAACAGAAGCTAAACAGATGACATTTTTTCAGTGTGAATTTTTGGCAAACTGCTACCATGAGAAAACCAGGAAGTAGAGATTTGAATGCATTTCATGTCAATTCAACCTCTCCTTCTTTTGCAGAGAAGTTAATTTTACCACATTGTTATGTAAATCTCTCTTTAAAAGACTTTCCTGAACTAGTATATAGTTCATTTTGCAGCTCAAATTAGAGATGATCTAAGTCTATTATTGATCATTTAGGAAAAGAAATAATGTTTTTTGTAATTAGTGCCATAATAACTAATCAAAGCCATGTTTTGTTTTTTTTTTCACTCCATCCATCTAAAGACATAAGGCAAAAGTAGAGATGAAAAACAGTTCTCATCAGAGAAATCATAGCATGCAACAAATTGAATGCCACTGTTTTTATGGCTTTCCTTGTTATGTGGGCAGGCAGATATAGAGGTGGATAGACAGGTAAGTAGGTCAGTAAGGGTCTGTATTATTTAAATTAGCCACCACAGGCAAGAGAACACCATCATTTAGTTCTCTGCTGTGAAATTATACTTTGTGCTCAAGTATCACAATAAATATTTATAAAAATTTCCCTACAAACATGATTCTTTTGCTTTTAATTGTGCCTTGCATACACATCATCACTTTCAGAAGAAATACACTGATTTATAAAAGTTATTTTTAAATAACACAAGTCCTTAATATTACACTTAAAAGACATGAAGTTGAAAATATAAATAATAAAACGATTGCAAAAAGGAATGAGAATAATAAATAAGGAATGAGAATGTAAAAAGGAATGAGAAACATCGCTCTGAAGTGCCAATGTTTTCACTACAATGTGCAAAGCAACAAATTAGAATTAAGTGATTAGGGATGTAAAAAGTCTAGTGAAATGAATTCTACATATAAATTAGACCTAATTTCATTTTTTTAACTTACAACTAAGATCTACTTGTTAAGTGCATTGAACAAATATGGCTTTGATTTGTGGAACGTGATTGTAAAGCATATTAAGTTTTGCTAATTAGTGGAATTCAAAAGGAAGTCTTCTGTAGTTGGTTCTCCAATTATTTAATTTTCTTCCTATTCTAAACTTAGCCTTGCTCAGCATTAGCAAAGCAAACCAGGACAAGCTATTGCTATAGATTGCAAAGCAAAAACAATGAGAAACATGTTAGTAAGAGGTTATATCAAGGTTTAATAGTGACATGTATCATATTTGTTAATCACTTTAAAGTGCACTCAACAGTCCCATTGACAGTCCTCAATGGCCTATCTTGGTGTTGGATGATGGCCAAGTGCCTCAAATCTGAAAAACCCAGGAAGACAGTATCATCAGGGTTGAGATGGAGATCAGAACACTGGTACAGTAAGATATCCTTCTTGGCAATGCAGAAGAGCATTAATCTTTAAACCAGAATGCATATTAATGACTACATGCAAATTTCAAGATTTGGATAATTATTATCACTGTTGTATGCCATCCTTGCAATAGGCAACAAGGCCACATACTGCTCAAGCAGTGTGACCATGCTCCAAGGAGCTGATATACAGCCCATATCATGGTGCATGTCATGCTATAGGGGTTAGTAAATGTGAAACCAATCTACACACTAATAAAGAAAAGAAAGCAATTCAAAACTAGCAAATAGGTGTGGGAGAATAATAGGAGATAAATGATAAGGCACAATTATCTGATTTCCTTCATGGAGAGATTAACTGGCCTTAGGAGCTCTGGATTCAGAAGAAAGGGACACTGGGTTGTGAAATAGTCTAGAAGATCTAATCCCTTGTAGGCTGATTTCTATATGAACTGCCAGGAAATAAATCGTTATTAAAATTTATGCATCTAAGAGAATCTATGTCAATATGATTAGCTTGAGGTTCTCCAAGACAAAAATGTGGAACCAAAGTTATATACTTACAACCAACACATCATAATCATGACAGTGCAAGCATTTGAATTTCAGCCACCAGCAAAGCTGTGTGTGCTTGAACTTGTTTTCCCTTCTCTACAAATGCTGCAGAATGTTATTGAATTTTATTTATTTATTTTTTTAAAGATTGATTTATTTATTTATACAAGAACAGGGGTACAGGCCAGATGCACAGGAGGATGAGAGGATTCACCAGAGACAGAATGGGGAACAGAACAGGCAGACTGACGAAATACACTGCTGAAGGGAGCAGCAGGCATGACAAGAGAGGTCTGCTGCACCATGTGGGACCCTTGCTGGCCTGTGGGGATCAAACCAACACCGCAGAGGCTGCGGACAGCTTCACAGTGTGGCACTCAACTGCCTGTGCCACTAGGGGAGACCCTTGATTTTTATTTTTGAACTCTTCCTAAATGACCTGCAGTTTCAAGATGGCGTCTAAGAGTTGTTGGTGTGGCCCAGGCCATGCAGCAGAGCAATGCAAACTGAGATTGGCTCTGTTAGCCAATTACACAGCTGAGGACAAAACAGATGAGATTATTCTGGGAGCAGGGTCTTCTGTAAGTGTGAGAACGAAGAAGACCCTGCTCCATTCTGCAAAAAGACCTCCCTGGATAACAGTAAGGAAGTTTATTGGGCTTTTTGCTTAAATTGCTGAAAAAACATAAGGAGATCTACAATGCAAGGTTTCAGAAATCTGAGTCTGAGACCTGTGAACAGGGCATCATGTTCCACCAATAATGAAATTCAAAATGTCTATTGTACATAAAGGAGTGTCTGTCTCCATAACAGCAGGACAGTTGAAAGGATCCATAAGCCAATTAGCTGCTCTGCATTGTAGATTGGCTCTGCGTTGCTATTTCAACAGCTCATTACTACATTAATGAACACAGCTTCACAGGCAGGCATTTGTACAATTGGTGATGGTTCGACCTCTCCAAAACTGAACACCTAATTACTTCTTCATGTGGAGCACTAATTTAAGGTTACTGCTGTCTCTCTCTCCCTAAGCCAGATGTAAAACTTCTTATTGATTCACCTGGATCTTAGAATAACAATGGGGGTTGTCAGTGCTTAATGACTAGATTCGATTCATTTGTTGTCAAAATATTTTGTAATATTAACTTCTTACTGATCTTTCAATAGAAATATTTTATAAGCATAAAATCTAAATGTGGTCATTTGGTCTCAGAAGGTAAGATGTGATATTTCAGTTTCTGAATCGTGCCAGGCAGAAAATAAATATTTTTTTAATGATACGATGAAAGCTAAGTTAAAGGCAAAAAGTCAAACAATAGACATAAGTGAGAATTATTGTGTTTTAGAACACATGACTTAGAACGTTATAACACATGACTGAAAATGAAAATCTGGAAAATTCAAGTACTAAAAATTTTGATATTTTAGTATCTGGATTTTTCAAACTCAGAATGTTGCTTACAAAGCATTTTTTTGTAATTTTTCTCTCAACTTTTTCATTTTAAATTTTGGCTTAGTCTATTACTGCAAACTAAGGACAAAGCAATTTTTTGCTGCAAATGTTCATAGAAACTAAAGAATTTGGTGAAAAAATTTATCAAGATCAGATCAAATACAATGTTCTTAGAAATGCTATACAAAAAAGCCCTCAAAAATAATAAAATAAGTATCTCAAAGAGGTATGTGAACTGCCATGTTGATTACAGAATTATGCACAAGAGCCAAGGTATAAGAAACAACCCAAGTGTCCATGGATAAAGAAGATTCGATTAGATAAATAGATGATAGATAGACAGATAGGCAGGTAGCTACAGGGAGATACATAAAGAATATTATTCAGCCATGAGAAAGAAGAAAATCCTGTGAGTTCCAACAAAAAGAATGTTTCTGCAGAACATTATGCTAAGTGAAATGAGCCAAAGAAAGATTAAAAACTATATGATTTCACTTATATGTATAGTATAAATAAAAGGTCAACCCTTAAAAAGAAAGTAGAACAGGGGTTACCAATGATTGGTTGGGAAGGGGAAGGGTGATGATGGGGAATAGTCTAATTTGAAGTTTTGCAGGATGAAAAATCTTGGGATCTAATGTACAGGTATAATGATGACAGATAATACCGTATTGAATACTGGAAATATGTTGAGAGTTGATTTCAATTGCACTGATTCCAAAAAATGGTAACTGTGAGGAGGTGGTATGCTCATTAGTTTTACTAGTTATCTATCGTATCATGTTTTATGTGTAAGTATATATAATTTTTGTTATAAGTATATATTTCAAAAGGCTATTAGAGTATTTGATGGTTTGGGTTGTGTTTACAAAAAATTGGTTGATTTTATGTAAGTTGCCAAATTCGTCAATATAATAAAGGCCTTGGAAAAAGTAGTGTGAACAGTTCAAATGCTTTCATTAAATAAAATTTCATTTTTTCATTATGGGAATTATTGAAATCATTAATAACTTGAAAATGCTTTCAGAATCAATATCTGATCGTCTTAACTTGATTTTTTTTTTTTTTTTGGTGTTTCAAACAATCTGTGCAGAAATGGACACTTCTGACCCTTAGTTTACCCCAAAGCCTCAGGCTTTAAAGGAATAGAGTCAGATTGCAGATTCAGAGTCAGTGGCCTTGAAACAGCTCTAGCTAAGCTTCTCGCCTGACACATCCATCAGGCACTACGTGTGATTGATTGCGCTGTTTCTGAGGCTTTGGAACTGATCACCAGAATGAAGGATTTTTCCGTCTGCATTAAAGCACAAAGTCATTTTAAAGACCAATTTCGGGAAGGTGAGCAATAACTGTCATCAACAACGAAAATTTCACAACCACTTGAATAGTGGCCCAGGAGCCTAAAGTATGAAAAGAAGAACAGCCTTCAGGTGACTGCCTGACACCTTCCTTTATTGGGGGTTCATGGTGCATTTATTAATACACTTTAAATTTACGTCTCTTTTGATAATGACAGCTTTCCTATTTTGTATCTTTGCCTGAGAGTTTGCATCTATGTGGAAGTGCTGCAAGGTTTCTTGAGTAAGGAAGCTTTCGTAAATCTTGATCTTCTACAAGATTTAACCCCATCTCCCTGCTATCATTGACCTTCCTCAAAAGTCAGATCTCTTTACCTGTATCCAGTTCAAACAAAACAAAGAGCTGGTGTAACCTGACACAAAATATTCAGAGTTGCAGATCCCTTTCAGAGAAAGGCTGCATGGAGGAAACATGCTTCGGAAGCCTTCTGCAGAGTCTCCTGTAAGTAAACATCCCTACTTTTCTGTCTCTCATAACACTTGCTTTTCTCAATTTCCATTCACAGGGATTCATTTTCAAATTCACTTAAATTTCTTTACCCTTTCCACCCACTGAATCTAAGAGTATGCTAACCTTGTCAATGTTTCAGGTTTTAACTAGTTTTGTGGTGTTTACAGATTTGGCAAAGGCATCCCTCCATCAGAGAAGTGTCAACAAAAAAGGAGTTGAACAAAGTAGCCCCCCACCCTGAATCATCGCATGAGCATACAAGAAGAGCTAAATATATTAAAGTGAAATGACAGAAGGTTCACTAGTCAAAAATGGATTTGGATCCCAGGTTTCAGGCTCATTTTGGCATTTCAAAGTAAGTTGATTTACTTGTCTCATTCTCACCGCCTCCTCCTTAAAGTGTGGAAATAAAACCAACTTAATCCAGTTGTGATTAACAGGCACACATGATGTATCTGTAGGGGATTGGAACACAGTAGGTACTCAATGACTGTTGCCATTTAAATCCCCCTGTAAGTGTTTGAACAAAGGAGATTTGCTTGTATTGGTTCTTTAAAGTCAATCTTTCCAGGGCCTCCCCAGTGGTGCAGCGGGTTGAGTGCAGCACTGTGAAGCTGTCCACAGCCTCTGCAGTGTGGGTTCAATTCCCAGCCAGGCAGGGAGATATCCACATGGTGCAGCAAACCTCTCCCGTCTCACCCGCTGTTCTCCTCAGCAGTGGATTTCAGTCAGTCTGCCTGTTCTGTCCCCCGCTGTCTCTGGTGAATCTTCTCACCCTCCCACACCTCTGGCCTGTACCCCAGGTCTGGTATAAATAAATAAATCTTAAAAAAATAAAAAAAATAGAGCCTCCCCTGGTGGCGCAGTGGTTGAGCACTGGGCTGCGAAGCTGCCCGCAGCCTCTGCAGTGCCAGTTCGATCACCAGCTGCTGCCAAGGGTCCCACATGGCACGACAGACCTCTTGTGCTGCCCGCTGCTCCCCTCAGCAGTGTATTTCAGTTAGTCTGCCTGTTCTGTTCCCCACTCTGGCTCTGGTGAATCCTCTCACCCTCGTGCACTTCTGACTATACCCAGTACTTGTATAAATAAATAAATAAATAAATCTTTTAAAAAATATTAAAAAGATAAAATAAATAAAAAAATAAAATCAATCTTTCCACAGGCCCCAACTAGAGCAAACCATCAACTATTTTAAAATAGGTAAAATAAGCCATAAATTGATATAAAGGGTATTGTGTCAGAATCATTTTTTATATATAGTCTGTTTTACGAATGCTGGGGTAGGTGAAAATCCCCCTACCTCTCTTGTCCCTCTACCCCCACCTTATTCTCTCTCACCGCCTCTCACATTAGCATTAACATTAAGTCAATGCATAAATCAGAATAAATGTATATACACTCTTCAGAGACTATCAACCTGTGATATTCAAATTTGTGAGTCTACTTTATGCCAACTTTACAAAGAAATAATCAATGGGGAAATATACATACACAAAAAAAACTGGTTAAGAAATATAACTAACAGAATTCTAAAATCGGACACCACAATTCCCCACTTTTAATACTTTAAAGATACCTTTGTACAAAATTTAGGTTATCAAAATCAGAAATTGCTTATACATTCAGAACTGAGACTGGTCAATCATGTTTCAGACACTCAAAAAATGGGTGGCATTGTTTGTTGTTCCTATATTTATATAGAAAAAGAGCATAAAAATAAAACTCCAGAGTTCTTTCCTTTTACATGAATGAATCATTGAACCATCAAGTTTATAAATATAGAATTGCCCATTCTAAAAGACTGTGTGATTTTTAAACAATGTCCCTTGATGGTCTTTAATTGCCAAGCAAAACAGATTTATAGTTAAATTTTTCTCTGTATCTTAAACAGTCAATTTTGAATAGGCACAGTGAGGAAGGTTGTACAGTTGTACCTGAACCAGCTGCTTTTCCTATTGCATCTCCTGTGGCTTTTTTTCATTTGAACTGTAAGTTGCAGATAGGGATAATCTCATTCAGAAAGCTCAAAGGAGACTTACATATTCAATCGCTATTCATTTAATTCTGATGGGATTCAAATGCAGTTCCAGAATTTTTGAAAAGATATTCTAATCATGTATGAAAACTAGTCAAAGAAAATTCACCATGCTTTGTCTGTTATTGTGCATTTTCAAAAATTTTTGTTTTAGATATGGGAATCTCAAAATCTGCACATGGTCACAAACAGAACATACTGATGGTCCTTCCCATATAATTCATGATCCCCTCTCCAGAAATTGTAGAAATCAATAATTTATATTTACACTCAAGTAAAACAATGAGACCTATCTAAAAACCACGGACAGAAATTCAAAGCAATGAAGCAAAGTTTTTCTACACTTTGGCTTATCATAGTGTACATAGTTCAAGATTTTACTTAGATGTTCTTAAACATAAACTTAATATTTTGTTATAAGTGTCAAAGGTTTTTAAATTTATTTTTTTACTCTCTCAAGTAAAAGTATTTTGTATCAAAATTCTTGAGCTATTAGAAAACGTAAAAAAAATCTGGATATTCTTACATTAGTTAGCTGAAATTTTTATCACTCTTCTTTTGGTCTTGGAAATCCAACTATTCCCTCTGAATTTCTCACTATATTACAAAATCTTTCCAAAACAATATTCAAATAAACCTAATTTTGATGGCCATGCAATTTTCATTTACAGCAGTTACCAATTATAAATGCTTCTTTCTAAATTCAGGTGCATTTCCATTGCTATTTAGAAATTCTTAGGATGCCGGGCCTCCTCTGGTGGCGCAGCAGTTGAGTGCTGGGTTGCAAAGCTGCCTGCAACCTCTGCAGTGCCAGTTCGATCCCCTGCCACCAGGCAAAGGTCCCACATGGCGCGCAGACCTCTCCTGCCGCCTGCTGCTCCCCTCAGCAGTGTACTTCACCAGTCTGCCTGTTCTGTTCCCCGTTCTGGCTCTGGTGAATTCTCCCACCCTCCCGCGCTTCTGACTGTGCCCAGTGGTTATATAAATAAATAAATAAATCTTTTTTTTTTTTTAAAAGAAATTCTTAGGATGCCAATTTGATTTCAGTCCATCCTGCCTTTCAGGAAATTATTTTCATCAATAATCTTCATGTATAGCTTCTTTTTTTTTTTTTTGTATCTAGCAAATATCATAGTGCCAAGTGCATATTAGGAGCTCAGTAACAGAATTCATTAGCGAAATCCACATTATTTTTTTATTACCTATCCTGTCTTTTAAAAGGTCATACTGATTAAAAACTATGTTCTCATTAATCCTAAAAAACTTCCCAAAAGAGTGGCTTCTGCTTGACAGAGTTCCTGTCTCCAATCATCTCCATTGCTTAATTTCAGACCACATAGGTACTCAATAGTGCCATTCAAACAAATATTTTAATATACCTTTGACTTAGTAAGTCACTTTTTAAATGTCATTTTTACTTATTTTTATGTCACTTTTACTTATTGTATTCTTTCTACAGACAATTTTATATCTTTAAACCATATCTATACAGAAGAGTCCAAAGCAAAATGCTTTTAACTTCTGTTGGCACTTTAGATTCATTTCTCCATTTTCTTCCTGGAAAATCACAATCAGACTTCCTATTTCCATTAACTCAAAGTTCCCCAAAACAAATCTACAAATGAGAGGAAAGACAGACAAAGTCACCTTTAAGGGACAAAATGAGCGAGTTCACAGGACAAAAAGATCAGAACTTTATCTAATCGAATTGATTAGTACAGCTAAGCAAAGAATGCACCATTGAAAGGAAAGGACGTTGCTATCCATTAAAAAAATAGGCTAATGACTGATAGAAGCTTGGTAATGGCACTAAAATAGAGTCTAAGAGTGATATTGACCAGGACTTAACTTGTATGGTGTTAAAAACAGGCATGTCCTTTAAAGGGAGATGTAGCTTAAGTTATTACAATGGAATGGCATCATGAATTGAAAATTTAGATCTTCTTATTTTGTTTCCAAGTTCACAAACTAGTCTCCTAAGTATAACTTATTTTCCCAACCAGCATCCTCTGGAGAGAAAACACTACCGAGAGGATTGCATTTGGTCCTCTGGCAATTACATTTCCTATTGTTAATGAAATTGCTGGCATTCTGATTTCATATATCAGTCTTAAGAGATTGGTTAATGCAAATGTATCAATAAGAGATGGTTCTAGTTTCTGTTTAATGCCAAAATTCAATTCCTAAGCATCAAGATTAACATCAACATACACCATGGGAAATTTACTAAGAGTTCTTTAAGATGCATTCTGCAGTAGGCCCAAAATGCATTAATCTAGTTTTTAAATGGATAGTCTTGCTAAAGACATCTAACATCACGTAAGCCATTGTTTCCCAAACTTTTTCTTCCTAAAGATGCTTTTTTCTCTTGTATTCTCTGGTTTTTAAGGTAATCACACCCGATGCGGCCACCAGAGATAGCCAGCTTTGAGACCAAAGGAAACCTGCCCTGTTCCGTTGAAGCATATGCAAGGGCACTCACATGATCTCACACCACCCTGTTCTCAACTGAAGTGCTTTGCAACAGTTCACATTTCCAACTGTTTATTAAACACTTTCATGCTTTCCTCATTTCCTCAATTGCAGAATAAAATCACCATGGGTAAGGAAGAAATCCAGTGTATTTCTTAAATAGCCTATGTTTTTCTCAAGCAGGCTAGGCATGTATGTTCTCCATAAAGAATAGCACAACCTCCTAAGGGAGTAGATCAGGAAGAAATACATGCAACTACCAATTTCAAATGTTGACTTGGATGTTATTAGTAGATATAAATATCAGGAGTCAACTCACAATCCCACCCCTTTAAATTTTCTTATTCTCAAATGGCAAAGAGAGGGTTTTACAAAATGTTGTTTTACTCTCTAGTTACTAAAAGAACAAGTGGAACAATGTAACTTACTGTAGATTTTAAACTGTAGTTGATATTTTCACCCCCCAGTTTCCAAAGCATGATTCCTTAATATTTAGAAAACAGATCTAGTACCCAAATTACACCAAAACATGGGTACAAATAAGTAACACTGTAAGTCATAGTAGACTAGCAAATCCACCTAGTTCTTCACAAGTTGAATATTTTAAGAAAACTATAAATCATTAATTCTTCAATTATTTGCTCAGTGATTCCTTGATTTCCTGGATGTATGATTTTCACAATTTAATTATGGCTTTCTTTAAATGAGGGGAATTTAGTGGGTTAAAATTTTTGCATTTCAAGCTCATGTCACAGAAGAGATATCAAGAGAATGAGAAAAATATGTTCCTAGTTAGAACATAATTGCATCAACAAAGAAACTACAAACACAATGTCTTCGTTTTCCTTATTTCTTGAGAGCTAACATAGGCTACTGGGGGGGGGAAAATAAAGATGAAACATACATGAAAAATCAGCTATTTTTGTTTTATAGACAATGCCTGATAATTCTTTTGAATTCTAAGTAAAAAATTAATTTAACAAAGATTGGGAGTTCCTTCATTCTATTCTTAAAGAGAGAATGAAAAGAGCAGTTTAATTTTTTTGACTTGTACTATTTCCCCAGATTTATTGAGGTATAATTAACAAATAAATTTTCAGATATTTAAAGTGTGCATGACACACATATGAACGATCCTTCCCACACAGTAATTAATATATCCGTCATCTCACATTTTATCGTCTTTTACTTAAACTTTGCATTTACAATGGTGTAAACCAATGTCACCTCAATAAAAAAAAAGGAGTCCCTTTAGATTTGAGATGTCATTAATCTTTTAGACAAATGTTACCAAGTATATTTAAATTCTTGTTAACCTTTAGTCATTCCTTCTGTTAGTGATTTCTATTAAATACCTGCTGTGGTCAGGGGTTACTTAGAAATCTGCTAAAATAAAATATAAGAAGTCAGAAGAAGAAAGATAAATACCAGGTGATGTCACTCATCAGTGGAATATAGAGAAATCCACTAAGAACTAAGAAGCAGAGAAAGATCACCTTAAAAGCCAACCCTTGAAATCTGATTATAGATCTGAAGGATCCCAAGCAGGGAGGGGCTGAGGGAGAGGCAGGAACAAGGGGGAGGAAGCACAATGGACGATGGCAGGAGGCTGGTGGTGGCTACCTTAAGCCCATGGTCAGAGGGAAAGAATCCAATGTTATCAAAATAAAAAGTAAGCTAATTAATAAAATAAATTAGAAGACATGTGTGTCCTAATCCTGCTATTCCATAGCTTGTAGATTATACTCCTTTTTCTTTCCTAAGTCAGCTGCTACCAAGATGAACAGAAGCACAAAGAAAGGCAGTATCCCAGTCACTTGTCTGGCAAGATCTCAGAGCCTCAAAGGAGATAAAGAGCAATGAAAACCAATGTTACCTCAATTAAAAAATATATATGTGAGTGTACGTGTGTATTTGTAGCCTTTACATCTTCTGCCTCCCAATACTTTTTTTAAAGATTTATTTATTTATGCAGACAAGAGCTGGGGTACAGGCCAGAGTGTGGGGGGTGAGAGGATTCACCAGAGACAGTGAGGAACAGAACAGGCAGACTGACCGAAGCACACTCCTGAGGGGAGCAGCAGGAGAGACAGGAGAGGTCTCCCTTGCCATGTGGGTTGTTCCCTGGCCGTCCGGGGATCAAACTCAGGCTGCAGAGGCCGAGGACTGCCTCAGTGCAGTGCCCAAACTCTTGTGCCACCAGGGAGGCCCTCCCAATACTTTTTTAAATGATGGAAATAAAAAGTATTAAGTAACAGACAGTGAGGGATCTCATGTCTGATAAATGGCATCTGTGAAAAATTTTCATAATAAAAGAAAAAGCCTACCTTTGAGAATTTATTAACAGATTTTGTCTAAGAACACCACACAGTAATAAGAAGGTACAGAAGTGCTATGGAGACCACACACTTGCAGGGGTAGAGCCACTTCCTCAAATACCATGTTACTGTGTCCATTATAGATAAGTGACCAAGAGCAAAAGAGAATTTTGTGCCCAAGGCCACAGCTGAGTGACAAAGCAGGAAGCTGCACATGGTCTGTGGGGAGAGGGCTGCACCTATCCAAAATGGGGCTCAGTTTGCACAGCAATGCAGACAAACTATTTAGGGTAAATTCGGCTAAACTCCTTGCAGACTAGAACATATGTTGCTAACTGATTCTGCTCTTAGAGCAGAAACTCCAAGAATGAATGAAATATAACTCAGGAGATAGTTTCAAAATGTTTGTATGTGTGCTAATTTTTGTTTGTTAAAGAAATCTATTCTGAAATCTAGTACTTTTTACTGTTAGCATTTTGAAAATATTCATATAATCATTGTTTAAAAAACTGTTAGTGTAACCAATGTTTTTATTTTTTCATCAGTGTGATATAACAAAGTTTGTGTTTTATAAACTTTGACCCAATATACCAATGAAATAGTAATTAGGTGATCTGTTTGCTGTACATCTTTTTCCACATATTTGTTTATATTCTCTGGAACCAAAAACATTTTTTCTACTTACAGTCACCATGGAATCTGCAAAACATCAGCATTGTATTCCTCATATTATCATTCAGCACTCAATCATATTTTAAAACAACTGAAATATGTGTTGCAAATTACTTTTAACAAATCATCATGTGTATGTGTTTATATTTGCATTTATTGGGCACTCAAGGGAAATTTATGGAACCAACAAGGCTAATCTAAAATCATTTTAAATATAATAAACAGGATATTTACTTTCTGTACTTAAGTTTTCTCCCCACATTTGAGAGAAAACACAACGGAATTTTTTTTTTTTAATAACAACATTCTGTTGAGAATATGACTCCAACATATCTAGCATTAATATTAGCAAACCAGCAACTATAATAATCACGTTCTACGCATTTGTATATATTGTTCCTCCCCTTATCTCAAGGGATATGTTTTAAGACCCCCAATGGATGCCTGAAAACCTGGATACTATTCAACCCTGCATATAAACTATAATTTTTCCCATGCATGCATACATACCTATAATAAAAGCTTAATTTATAAGTTAGATACAGTAAAGGGAACCAGGGAAAATGAAACAAAGGGGGGTTAAGGTGGGGAGAGATTACACGGTTCCCATGAGTGTTAAAGAGATGACGTATCTAATTGTGAAAAGCAATGATCCAAGTATTGGTTGCTCCCTTTTATACATTTTAATTTGCAGCACTGAACAGTTTAGATGTTTCATTTTAAGTTTTATTGACAGTTCAAATCCTAAGAGGAACTTTAAAACTCCCATTCTATACCACACAAACTTATTCACATGACTTTAGGTATGAGTAAGCTAGAGATGAAATTACAGTATCAATTACAAAGCAATTAGAGTAATGTGTCCATTTGTCCTTCCTTGGGATAGATAGATATATATATTCACTGTCAATAGCATAACCTATAAAGTTAGGAGAATTACTAAGCTCATTACACAATGGTTGAATATTCCTAATTACAGATTTACACGAATTTGCATTTTTCCAGACTTGAATATTTCAGCTCTCCAAAACTTCACTTTAAAACACACACACACTCAAGATTTCTGTGAATTCTAAACACAACATATGTTTGTGATTGATATATAGTCATATATTCCTAAGATGGTAGTTTCAGTGGAAGATTGTCTAGCCATATTTTCCCTTCTGATGGGCATTAATTGGTATATATCAGCCTCTCTATTCAGCTGTTTGCCTGTCTTTTTACTCAATTATATACCCACTTTTGAATTAATCCCATGAACTACATTACTTTCTTTTGGGGGACATTTCATGTGCAAATATTCAAAGCATTTTAAAATGATTAGCTATTTGTGTATTCAAGCTACTTTTGTTTCCTTTGGCTTTCTTTATTTTAATGGTAGAGCTATGGGGGGGGGCACAGATTAAATCCTATAGGGGCATAATGACACAATGGGATTCAAAACCCCACTGTGGTCAACAATTATGTAGTATTTGCTTAGAATGCAGTTTTTAAGTGATGAGAAGGCCAACTCCCTGCTCAAAAGACACACGCAGTGTTTGAGAACAGGATTATGGCACAAAGGTACTTGATATAAGAAAGTTTGGATAGCTCTGCTATAATCATTTATTATTGTCTAATTTCATTTTTAGTAAAATTAAAAAGTGGTAAATTGTAATTTTTTAAATTATAGTATCAAAAATGCAGGCAGTTTTTTTTTTTTAACTTACGATACTGGAAATAGGAAAAAATAACTATTTGACAGTAGTTATGTAACGGTACATTGGTGATATAGTGGTATCAGTCAATTCTGCAGAAAAACTTGCTCTCTGCAAATTGTTTATGCACTGGATGAATTCACTCCATTGAATATATTTCCTGCTTCGAAGAAAAAAATGAACAGATTTTGCCAAGCCAAATCCTAAAAATTGTGCACAGCGCTCTGCTCCAGTCTATTCCATTTTTCACTGAAGGCTATTGGGCCTTTTTTTTTTATAAGCACACTAAAAGAGAGACAGATTAAGGATAGCTTTTATAGGATTTATGGGTTTGGTTCATTCATTTTGTATGTGTAGAATGGTAAGAAAGAGAATGGGGATGAAGGAAGAATAAGAATGCTAAGAAGATTTACTGGCTCCCATTCTATCTTAATTCTCCAAACCCCAACTTCAATAGCTCTGGGTCTACTACTTATTTAAAAAAAAAAAAAAATCTAAGTATGGTTTAGACCATGTAATTTCAAAAACAGTTCTCCCAAAGGGCCAGTGGCTGCCATCTCCATAGACAGCCATTTTGGTTTTATCTCTTTTTCTTGTGCTGTGATTAGATGCTAGGTCTTTTAATCAGAGACTGGGTTCCAGTTCAAATTCAGCCACATAAACTGTGAGGCCTGAGGCCAATTCCTTACCTCTCTTCTGAGCATCATTTTATCAATTATATAATAATATATAATTATAATAGTGGCAATTCCATAGGCTGTTGTGATTAGTCTATAGCATGATATGTGATTCATAATAAGCAATCCATTTAGCTATCTTATTATGAAAAAAAGCATACCTACCTCCTGTTTTTCAGTACTCATATACAATTTTTTAATCTTTGTTATGAACTGTCATTATGAAGGTCTATAGGCGTCAGGAGGCAGATGTTTCAGTCTCATTGCCACAGGGAGGCTGGGGGACAGGCAACGGAGCTCAGTTAAGCAGTATCGCTGATGTGGGGCTCTTCAATAAAAACCACACATCGCTGTGGGCAGCCACAATCCAAATGAGGTTCTCACATCGTGACACTGTCTTATTGTGACAAAGTGACTGCTTGATTCCTGTTTCATATTCCATATCCCCTTCCAGAGATCCTGAGGACACTGAGTTCAGCCACTAGACATTACCATCTGCATAGTTTTTTAATATAGATAAAATGTCTCATATTGGCTTTCATTTCTTATATCCTCCCTAAGTCATCAGCATGCATTGTGTTGTCTACCTAACAACATCCACTGTTGCCATTTCTGGAAAACAAAAAATTGCTGTTGAATAATTACAGGGTTATGAGCATATTAGACTAGCTCAGCCTTATCAATCAATGCAGCTACTGATGGAGAATAGTATGTTTTATAATGTTAGAGAGACATAACAGCGAACACATTCATTTCTCTATATTTACATTTCATCTTTTATTAGTTAGTGATTATTAACATGTTATTATTTAACTCCACTGTAAACTTATTACCTCTCATTTACATAAAACACCACATGACTATAAGACTAGACAGCCTTTTACATTCACATATGTTCTTACGACAGGGTACTCAGGCATCAAGTAATCAGAAGTGTATTATCTAGAATTACGAAAGGGTCTTGAGCCAGAACAATGGCAAACAACTGCTCTCTGTCCATATTTACTCCTTCCATATTTCAGTTCATATACAACGAGGTAAACGTAAGCATTTCCTTAAAATGTGCAGAAAGATACACATTTTCATTGAATGCTGTTCATATCAACTCTCAGTGGCTGAAGCATATGAAAAATCAAGTGATGAGCTCTCTACATATTTCATGTGCACAAACACCTTCGGGACATAAAAAACGTGGAAGATTTCTAAAGTCTTAAACCTGATCATTAGTGCTCATCTGTTTGGAAATACTTTTTTGAACAACTGACCTGAAGATTACATCACTTAGCATTTTCACATATGGGAAATAAAAAGAACACGATTGGAATAACCATTCTCAAGAAAGCAGCACTTCTTTGTTATGAAAACAGCTTGTCATTTAGTCAACAGTTATTGAATTATGATTAACCATGTACTAAAATTCTGTGGAGGATGATGTAGGGTATGTAAATACAACTACACATTCAAATTAGGAGCACCACGATACTAAATGAAAGCACACATTCATTCAACAAATCTGTGTTGCACATAAACTGAGTGGGAGACTCTGTCCCAAGAGCTACAAATAATACAAAGACGATTAACCAGCAACAGCACCACCCTCCTGAGCTTATCAGAGGAGTAAAAGATATTAACAAAATCATGACCCAATTTTGTAATTACAAGCTGTGATGAAAATATCATGAACACAAAAGCAGAGAGACATGGTGAACAATTTTGTCTCAAGACTTAAATGAACTGGGTCTCCCCTGGTGGCTCAGCTGTTGAGCGCTGGGCTGTGAAGCTGCCCTCAGCCTCTGCAGTGCCAGTTCGATGCCCGGCTCCGGGGAGGGTCCCACATGGAGCGACAGACCTCTCCTGCCGCACCCGCTGCTCCCCTCAGCAGTGTGTTTCATCAGTCTGCCTGTTATGTTCCCTGATCTGGCTCTGGTGAATTCTCTCACCCTCCCGCGCTTCTGGTTGTACCCAGTGCTTGTATAAATCTTAAAAAAAAAAAAAAAGACTTAAATGAACTAAGGTGAGAAGTGAGTGTGAGAAGTTAATCTGGAAAGGAATAGTGGCTACAGGTAGGGAAATGATGAAGGGGACATTGCTTCCCCCAGAAAACAAAAATGCAAGATCCTGAGGTAAGAGAAAACACAGCTCATTAAAGGAATTGAAATGATTTAATACATTTTCAAAGCCACAGGTCCAGAGGACACGTGATACAAACCTAGTCTAGAGAGACAAGAATGGACCTACCAGTCAAGTATTGTTACAAAGTGTAGACGTGATCTTAAAGCCAAGGGAAACTCAATGGGTTACAAAAGCAGAGTAGCATCATCAAACTTCTGCTTACAAAGATTTCCAGCATCCTATGCATATTAATAAACCTTAGGCACTGCAGCTTTTTCAGATTGCTTGTGACTTTAAGGATCTTTTAAAACATTAGCAGACACCCAGAAATATCCACATCTTCACATATACCCAGAATTTCATGCAATTTCAAAGCTCACAGGCCAAAGTCAAGGCCCTTCATGTGAAAAATATTTATACTACATGAAATCATGTTTGGAATTTGGAGGTTATTTGGTCAGACTTGGGGACATAGAAATTAAGACCTGAAAGAAATGACTTTAAGGAAGGGAATTCTCAAATCCAAATAATGTATGATGGGTTAAAAAAAAGAGTCCAGAGATATTAATTTTAATTTAGAATCTTAAGACATAGTTTCAAGTACTAGATGGCTTAAACTGGGCCTTCTAGGTCACTGATAATAAATCCTAATTTAGGTCTCAAGAAACATAATACCTATCTAGTATATTAATTAAAAACACACACACACACAAAAAAAAAGTAGAGCCAGCTTTTATCTTCACTTCTTTCCTGCTCACTCTCAGTCAACTTATCTCCTAGTTCCATATGTCTATACAAGCATTTTTTCTTGGCTCCAATCCTAAATATTTTCACTTATGCAAATACCCACTTATTTTTGAAGCTGGGCCAAATCTCTACAATTTCTGACTTATTTTGTCTGTGGATCTATACTTTCTTCTTGACTGGAGTACCCCTCATTGTTTGACCTTTAAACCCACAATTCCAGGTCCCCTTTCCTTAGACCTTGTCTGTTCAAGCTGTTCCACATGCAGCCTAGCAGGAGATGATGTAATAGCTGAGCTGAGGGTATGTATCTACAGGTGCAGAATCATTGGCAAGTTAAGAAGTTTATGGAAAGAGGCAGAGGGATGAGCACAGAAATTCAAGTAACATAGAGATGAAACTGAAGATGAATGAATGTGTTTGGCATCAGTACAGGTAGAAATGCTGTGCTTCACGTGTGTTTGTTTTATTTTTGATCAGTGACAATCACATATATTTCAACGCTGAGTGTCTCAATAGAGACACTGAAATTGATGGTGAATCAGAACCACCATCAGAATAAGAGCAGCAAGTATTACTAGGTAGGGTTGGAACAAAACATTTTTTAAGTTTAGGATATGCTTACAAAGTTGCATATCACCCACCCCCCCACCCCCAGCTCCGGTATGCAGACTAAGCAGAGTCTAGTAATCCCAAAGCATTTAGTCCTGTAGACAAGGAAAAAAGAACAGGTACTAATTCACAGATCCCTTGATAACTTGGTAGAAGGAGCAGAACCAGAGGAAATAAAGATTGCAGTTGAAGGCTCGGAATAGTTTCAGATTAGAATGTTATAGATTACATGATGAAGGAAGCCAGTGTTCATAATGTCCACTTATCCAGACACAGCAATGAGCTTGCGCACTGAGAAATTTGGTTCCTACAAAATAAAGGGGCCTCTTTAAAGAATAACATTAGTAGAAAAACAGTAACAGAAACATGAGAGATTGAAAGATTGCATAGTTGCCAAAGAACATAAGATAATAATATTCACTGCTTTTGAAAATATATTGTCTAATTTGATGTGGAAAACACAGATAGGACAAAGTATATTTTCCAGAACAGTGATATTTGATACTTTGCAGTGGCTGAATGAATAGATTGAAACACGAGAATTTCTTTAAAAGATAAAAGAGAAGATATTTAAAAGAAAATAATGGAAGGGGAAAGATACAGGGGTTCAAGTGAATAGATCAAGAACACACAAGAAAAGTTTAGAATAAGAGAGCGAGAGAATTGAAATTTCAGTAATAGAAAGAACATGTGCACCTATAGACGTACATTATTTGTCATGCAAAATTGCATTCACCTGGATGATAAAGACTAAGGAAAAGCCCAGGAAACTTTTCAAAAAGGGTTTTAATATCAAGTATTATACCGATAGATGCTTCTATTTTCTGACTTGGTGACCCAATTTATACTCTTTTTGATCTTTATTGATACGTACTAGCCCATAGAACTATAATATAATCTTCATTTTTTATCATTTTTTATCAGCTTAGATTGTAAAATAAAAACCATGCAGGAACAGTTAACTAGCCAAGTTGAAAGACTCCATTATGACAGCTGAAGGGGACGAGGGTGTGTGTAGTGTGTATCTTTTTTCAGCCATCCTGGGTATCTTTCAGAAGAGGACCACAAAGCACACAATGCGACAGGTCAGGGGCAATTCAAACTTAAGGGAGTCAAAAAAATTTTAGGAGCACCTTTCAAGGTGATATGAATCCCAATAATAAAAGGTTCTTTAAATACATCAGAAAGACCGATTCATTCAGTGAGCATCTCTCCAGCGTCTATTCCATCAGCAGCAACGGGACCAGGGGGTAGTCACTGATCTCGAGGGTCCAAAAGGGGAAAAAGTGGTGTGAAAATACAGCTGAGAAAATTTGTTCCTATCATTTTTGAAGAAAATTATCAGACGACTCCCAACTCAATTGTCACATGATGCATTTTTAAACCTTTCTATTTTGAAATAGAGAATGCAGAAATTTCAAAATGAGTACAAGTTCCCATGCACTTTTAACAACTCACCTAATATTAACATCTTATATAACTGCAGACATTTGTCAAAATTAAGAAATTAACATTTGTTTAATACTATTAACAAGAATAGAATTTTTAGATGGATTTCAACAATTTTTACATTTCTGTTTGTTTTGCTTCTATGTAACAGGTGAGAGAGGTACATTATGCTCCACAGAACAAACCGTATAAGAAATTCACATATCCGTGAGAATGACAGCATAAGAAAGCAATGTGATATCATAAAAATTACTACAGATCCTAAGAAATTACCACTTCTATCACACTCTGCAGTGGGAGACTTGAGTGTGTAACTTCCATATATTAAGACAATAATTATTACATTATCTTAATTTCCTTTAAAACGCTATTACTGTCTTCCAATGATTATTATTCAGAACTTCACAAAGGTTCAAATGGCAGGCCATAACCGTAAATAATATTTAAAGCTGTTCTCCTATTTGAGGCTCCAAATATAGGCATACTGAACATATATGTTCAGGCAGTAGGTACTTCAACAGGTGACCAAATTAATGAAGACAACGGCATATTAGATGAGAATTAGCTCTATATTCCTTGCTACTGCTCACCTACTCTCTGCAAGGCTGAATTTGAAGAGCACAGAGTGTGAAACTATCTTCATCTTAATGGGGTTGGCCAAGTCAGTCCTAAGAGTTCTCCTTGCTGTCAGATATTTAAGAATTCTGTATTGTTTGATACTGTATGATATACCTATTGTTTTTCATCATCACTTGTTTTGGAAAATGATGAAAATAATTCTGTTTGTATTAATTTTGACACCTGGAAGAAGAGGTTCTTTTGTGTTGTAATCATAATGAATCATACTTAACTTACAGCAAGAGGAATATATCAATAATTTGTACAACGTGCTACAATTGACACTCTTTTTACGTACAAGTTGATCATTATTTTAGGTCTGTGTGAGCCAACCACTATCAATTCCTACTTATAAAGTTGGCTTATATAATGCTGTTTCTAATAATTTATTAATATAATGAGAGAATTTTTACAAGTCCCTTGAGAAAAGAAGTCATTTGAAAATTAATCTCAATTCTGTGACTAAATAGGGCAATAACTTTTTTTAAGCCAAAATCTTCAAATTTTATACTTGAGGATCATCTGGAGAACATATAAAACAAACTTACAACTCCACATATATTTGCATTTTTAACCAGTTATCACAGCTACACTACATTTTGAGAGCTACAAAATCACTTGCTGTTGATATTAGACTGTGAAAGGGTGGTTATAAAAGATAAAAAGACTTTCCTCCAATGTCTGCTAACAAAAATTTAAAATGAAAGCAGATTTATAAATCAGAGATACGCATCTATTTTGAAAGTTTCCTCCTTTCAAGGATATGATGAAAAACTTCAATTATATTTTTCATTATAATTATTACACTTTCAAAATGAATTCACCCAACAGTTTATTTGCAGTAGCCCTAAATGTTTATATAACTCCCTTATGACTTTTTATAAGACATGTTTAAGCCATTATGTGAAAATGAGATTGCAATTGGATAAAGAGAAAATCATTATCTTGTCTTTTCCACATACAGTATTTCAAAATTTAGAAAAGATGATTAAAATAGAATTTCTTTCCCAGTTCTAACACTTCTAAAATAATCCTTCAGTCAATCAAATGTAAAAATTTTGCTCAACAGGATAATTAATTGGTAATGATTCAATGAGGACCACATAAATTTAGACACATGTATCTACTTCCCTCAAACATATACAATGAATTCCTGCTTCAGGTAATGATTTAAGGGTTTATATCAGATAATCATTCTGGCCAAAAAAAATGACAAATTCTGAAAAATAAAATAAAACTTGAGTGTTTAAAAGTATGAATAAACATGCAAATAGAAGCCAAAGACCCTTAAAAGATGGAATTCACAGCGTTTAAGATGCCATTTTTTATCCGTTCTCCTCTGGAGATACTCACAGTTCTATATGAAACTCAGGTAATACAGAACATGCAGAGTGTCGAGAATATTATTATACTGAGATAATAATGATTCAGGCCACAGCGGTTATAAATTTAGACAAGAAATCACAAAACAGGAGATGCCACTTTGGGGAAGTACAAAGTTCCTACATGTAAAATTCATTCAAAATCTTTGCTGACTCCCAAACTGCACATATGAAGAACATGATTTCAAGATGCCTACAATAATCTACCAGATTGAAGGCTAAAGAAACTGAGCGGACATCTCAACATTGTATCAGTTCTGGGAGTGACATTTTGAAGTTCAAGACTAAATTATTTTGGGCTTGGATAAAATATCTTGGGATTTCCATCGAAACCATCAAAAGGGCACACCTGGTGATTAGCAATTATATCACAGTATTAATAACTTGGATAAAAACAAAAATATACCAAGTGAACCAAGCCTAAATTAAGCTTCTACATTAGCAAGTGATCTACCAGTAAAGTAATTCCTGCTTAAACAGAAATCAACATTCTTCAGAAGATGATAAAAATATCAGATAACATCTCCATTATGTAATAAATAATAATCAAATATATAAAAAATAGGGATGTGGAACCACAATTCCTACATTTGAAGAAAAATATTTTAAAGTAACCATCAAAAACATGCTGTAGGATTTATAGGAAATGATAAAGATAATGAAAGAGGGAATGAGGAATTTTAGGTGACTGGAAAACAGAAAGTTATAAATATTAGATATATGAAATAAAATATCTATAATAGAAAAAGACACTGGAACAAACAATTGGTAAATATGGAATAAAAGTTCGATGAACAATAGAGAACAACTATTCTAGCTACAGCTCCAAAAAGATGAAAAATTAATAAAGAGGAAATAAACACAACCTCAATAATTTATAAAGGAGCATACAGTAGACTGATTTATAAGTTAGAGAAGGTGAGCAGAAAAAAGTGGAAGGGACAGGTAAGTATATAAAGAAATATTAGTTTAAATTGTTTCAAATTTGTTTAAAAACAACACATAGTTCAAAAAATGTTTAATAAGCCATGTTGGGATAAATAGAAAACCATACTAAGAGATATCATATTCAAAAATGCTAAAAAATGAAACTAAAGATAGATCTAGAAAACACCTAGGGTGGGCAGACTATCATGTAACAATGACTAATAATAAGAATATGAATCTGCTATCTGAAATAATAGAAACCAGAAACAAATGGAACATCTTCAAGGTACGGAAATGAACATTTAAAGTGCACATTGCCAATAGAACCTCTGTGAAAAAATTTAGATGCAGGTCATTAAAACTGAAGTAAAACTGAAATTCAGTTCTCAGGAAGATGTGAAAAACTTTTTAAGTTAAATATGTTGGTGAATTTATATTAAATTTAATCATTAAACAGTGTTGTTTATTAATAATTTTTGTTTCTTTTTGATTATTCTATTTTAAAAGACAATTGCTTATATCATTAGTGTTGGGTGCAAAAATGTTCTCCCAGTTGATGGGGTTTCTCTTTGTTTTTGTTATTGTCTCTTTTGCTGTGCAGAAGCTCTTTAATTTGATGTAGTCCCAGCTGTTTATCTTTGCCTTCACTATCACTGCTTTGGGTGATGTGTCTGTAAAGATGTCTTTGATGTGCAAATCACGTAGTGTTTTGCCTATATTTCCTTCTATGTATTTTAATGTTTCAGGTCTTATGTCTAGTTCTTTAATCCATTTTGAGTTGATTTTTGTGTATGGTGTGAGGTAGTGGTCAAGCTTCATTCTTTTGCATGTAGCGACCCAGTTTTCCCAGCACCATTTATTGAACAAACTTTCTTTGCTCCAATGCATAGTCTTTGCTCCTTTGTCAAAGATTAGTTGACCATAAATCTGTGGGTTTATTTCTGGATTTTCTATTCGATTCCATTGGTCTGTATATCTGTTCTTGTTCCAATACCATGCAGTTTTGATGATTATGGCTTTGTAGTATAGTTTGAAGTCTGGGAGTGTGATGCCTCCATTCCCTTCTTTTTTTTTTCAGGAGAGCTTTGGCTATTCGGGGTTTTTTTGTGATTCCATATGAATTTCATCAATAATTGTTCTATTTCTTTGAAAAATGACATTGAAATTTTGATTGGAATAGCATTGAATCTGTATATTGCTTTTGGAAGGATGGCCATTTTAATAATGTTTATTCTTCCAATCCATGAGCAGGGGATGTCTTTCCATTTCTTTGTGTCTTCTTCTATTTCTTTTAACAGGAATATTACTCAGCATTCAAAAAAGATAAACACATGCAATTTGCTGCAACATGGATGGCGCTGGAAGGGATCATGCTCAGCGAAATAAGCCAAAAAGAAAAAGAAAAATACCAGATGGTCTCACTCATAGCAGGAATCTAGAAAACTTAAATAAGGGACCAGGAAAATGAATAACTATAAGAAAGTGAAAATCAAAATCAACAAAAAACTATGAACCACAGACATTTTTAGGGGTCGGGGGTGGGAGGGGAGGGATTGGGGTCAGAATGGGGGGGGGCTGCAATTGTATGGGGAATATAAAAATAAAATTTATTATTTAAAAAAATAAAAAAATAAAAATAAAAATAAAAAAGACAATTGCTTATAGTACACAAATAAGTATTTTGAATTTGCTTTATATGTAGCAATGATATATATGAAAATTACATTTGAATTTGCCTTATATGTAGCAATGATATATATGAAAATTACACATGCTATTTGTCAAGTAGAGAATAAATAAAATTATACTATGATAAGGGTATTAAAGTATGCTCTCTTGCCACATCAAATTCTAAAAAAGAAAGCAAACTATTGAGGATGTAACTGAAAGTCTTTTAAAAGGATATACACTCCTTTAAATACTTACTTCAAGCAAATGAAGCAATATTTACAACCAAAGAGATAAGCAACTACCATAGGAAGTTAGGCACAAAAATATTAACCAAGAACAAAGAAATAAGGTGAAAAGAAATAAAGAGTATAATACTGAAATAGAAAATCAATGAATCCTAAATCTGGACTATTGAAAAGATCAAATTGATATTAAACCAATATATTTCAAGGAATAAAGAAAAATACACAACTCAGCAGTAACAAAAAAAAAAAAAAAGGCAAAGAAAAATCGAATAGAAAATCCAGAAATAAACCCACAGATTTATGGTCAATTAATCTTTGACAAAGGAGCAAAGACTATGCATTGGAGCAAAGAAAATTTGTTCAATAAATGGTGCTGGGAAAACTGGGTTGCTACATGCAAAAGAATGAAGCTTGACCACTACCTCACACCATACACAAAAATCAACTCAAAATGGATTAAAGAACTTGACATAAGACCTGAAACCATAAAATATATAGAAGGAAATATAGGCGAAACACTACGTGATTTGCACATCAAAGACATCTTTACTGACACATCACCCAAAGCAGTGATAGTGAAGGCAAAGATAAACAGCTGGGACTACATCAAATTAAAGAGCTTCTGCACAGCAAAAGAGACAATAACAAAAACAAAGAGAAACCCCACCAACTGGGAGAACATTTTTGCACCCAACACTAATGATAAAGGACTGATCACAAAAATCTGCAAAGAGCTGATGAGACTCAACAACAACAAAGAAAATTATCCAGTCAAAAAATGGGCAGAAGAGCTAAAAAGAAACTTCTCTGAAGAGGAAATGCAAATGGCCAACAGCCATATGGAAAAATGTTCAACATCACTTGCCATCAGGGAAATGCAAATCAAAACTACCATGAGATACCATCTTACACCAGTGAGAATGGCACATATTAAAAAAACTAGCAACAACAAATGTTGGCGAGGGTGTGGAGAAAAAGGAACTCTTCTGCACTGTTGGTGGGAGTGCAAACTGGTCCAACCACTGTGGAGAGCTGTGTGGAGATTTCTGGACCTACTAAACATAGAGCTTCCATATGATCCAGCAATTCCACTCCTAGGTATTTACCCAAAGGACACAGAAACATCAATTCCAAAGAACACCTGCACCCCTATGTTTATAGCAGCACTGTTTACAATAGCTAAGCTTTGGAAACAACCCAAATGCCCAAAAATAGATGACTGGATCAAGAAGATGTGGTACATATATACCATGGAATATTACTCAGCATTCAAAAAAGATAAACACATGCAATTTGCAGCAACATGGATGGCGCTGGAAGGGATCATGCTCAGCGAAATAAGCCAGAAAGAAAAAGAAAAATACCGGATGGTCTCACTCATAGCAGGAATCTAGAAAACTTAAATAAGGGACCAGGAAAATGATTAACTATAAGAAAGTGAAAATCAAAATCAACAAAACACTATGAACCAGAGACACTTTTAGGGGTCGGGGGTGGGAGGGGCGGGATTGGGGTCAGAATGGGGGGGGAGCTGCAATTGTATGGGGAATATAAAAATAAAATTTATTATTTATAAAAAAAATAAAAGAAAAAAAAAGAAAGAAAACACACCAAAAGCTCTTGCTATTTGTGACAGCATGAATGAAATGGAGGTGATTATACTAAGCAAAATATGTCAGAAGGAGAAAGGCAACTATCTAGTACTAAATGGCTTCACTCATATGTAGAATACAGAGAAACAAAAGAGTCAGACAAAACAAAATAAAACAAAAAAAATCCTAGAAATTTGAAGGCAAATTGAGGCTCCCACAGAAAATGGAAATCAAGATGAGAGAGCAAGAGCCCAGGAGACTGTGGTGAAGGATTCTGTGTCCCTGACTGTGGCTGTTGTGTTGTGACATACATCTGAAGAGGTGTGAGCTTAGAGCCCTGTGTTATATACAGTCTTGTAAACCAACACTACCTCAATAAAACAATGGCAAAAATATTAAAAAAAAAATATCAATGAGAGAGGAGTAATGAATGTGGAAGTCAGACTTTTAAAAAAAGATAATAAAAAGGTAGTAATAATGAAGTATAATTAACTTCATGTCCTTTGTGTCAAAAGTGAATGGTTTCAGGACAACAAATTACACTTCTATATTCTACTTGTATGTGGCCTTTAGATTTGCTTCAGGGAGAGACATGTTGACTTCTGCTGGCTATTTCTACTGCTTAGTAAGAAAGTACGTGCCATCACTTTTTCTTTTGCTTTATCTCAATAAAGTGAAAGAACCAGAAAGGAGATTATAACAATGCAGTTAAGCCCCTTATTACTTAAAAAAAATCTTTTGAAGGAGAGACATTTACTGGTTCACCCAAAGTTAATCTCAAAGTAAAAGTTCACATAAAAATAAACAGATTTCATTGTTAAGTATTTGCCATTGAAAAGTTTCCTTTGTCTTTGTTCTTTTATATATCTATCATTTAACTTGGTAGAACAATTCACTCAAAAGAAGTATCTGTCACAATTTCTATTTGAATTTTACTTCACTCATTCATTTATTCAAAAATGTTAATTAAATTTTCATAATATGTCAGGAGGAACAGTGCTGGATAATATGATCAAATATGAATTGGATGTATAATCTCTACCATTCAGTCATGTGGTCTAACATTTTTCAATGAGTGCTTTAAATATTTTTTTCATAAATGAAGCATGTCATAGACGTCATATCCTATGCTTACTCACATATCATTTACAATTATCACACCATGAAATTTGATGTGCTTCTTAGAGAAAGAGTAGGAATCGCTCTCTATCCTCAGATGCCCTCCTAGAACTGTTTTACAGAATAAAGTAGTGATTACTTGAATAAATGAATCAGAATTAGACTTTGCTTTCTCAAAGCAGAATTAATGTCACTTCCAGGAATTGTTTTACATGTTGAATGTGAGACTGCTTTGACATCTATTATGGTTAAGTTTGGCAATCCTTCTGGCTAGAGGATAAAATATTTCATAGATGAAATCCAAATCGTCTTTTCTTGGATTTTATTATTGCTGATGTGTTAGTTAAATATGAAAACTAATCACTTAGTGACAAGGATTTAATTTATTCACTCATCAGTCATCAAGATCTGTTCCTAAATCATGACTTTTGAACTAATTCTTTCCTGTATGCCTTTTCTGCATATTCTTGTGGCTCATTCCTTTATTTAACTTCAGGTCTTTTTTCCTAAATGAAAAGTCATCTTCTTAAAGGGGCCTGGAACCTAATTCCCACATGTTCAACAATTCTCAGGACAACAGCTGTGCATCCTAAAATTCAAATCCATTTTACCCTACCTACCAGGACATAGTATCTGTTTCACAGTTTAAAGATTCAGTCTCACAAGACTGTCACCCCATCCTCCCCCACTTCAGACACCAAAGGTAAGTTCAGGTCATCACCTGTGATGCCAACCAACTGGCAATAGATGACAGTTTCCAAGGATGCCTCCCTTGGTTTCATTAATTTGCTGGAGCAACCAGCAGAGACCTCAGAGACAAAATTCCCTTAGTAGATCACTGATTTAATGAAAAATGATTTAACTCAGGGAATAGGAGTTGGAAGAGATTCATAGAGCAAACTATGTAGAAAGGGATTTTATGGGATTTTGGGATTTTATGGTGGTTTCATTACACTGGCACCATTGATTGAATCATTTGCCAATGGTGGTTCAACTTTATCTCCACTCCTTTTTCCTGCCTGGAAGGGGATGGGTGGAAGGGGCAGGGTTAGGACTAATAATTGGGTTGGGACTATAGGTACCAGCCCCCATCATTATGTGAGTTAGGTACCAGCCCCCATCATTAACTTAAACAAAGAGAGACCTTTGTGGTCAAGAGCTTAGGAGTTCTGTGACAGAAATATCTGACACAGAAATGATAGTGAAAATTAATATATGCTTCTTGATTTAAATTCCAACGTCACACCTCTCCAGAAAGCCCTCCCATGACAACTGTATCTATGATTATTTTACTAAGTTCTCTCTTTATCTCTTTCTCTCTTTCCCCCTCTTGGGATACCCATTATACTTAAGTTGTCTTTCAATGTTTGGATAGTTCCATTTTTTTTACATCTCATTTCTCTTCTTCCATCTGAGTCCTTTGTGTATTACTATTTTTGAGGTCACTTATTCAATCCCCTGTTTGAAAATTTTCCATACTTTCTAAAGTTTTTTTAACCTAATTTTATTGAACTCTTTATATCCTGAATCCACAGACCACAGACTGCAGGCTTTCTCTCCACCTACCTCCTGTTCAGGGAAGTGTGACTCTCCTGTCTATCTCCTCTGTAACTTTCTATGTCAGTCTCTGATATCCCAGGAGGTTTCAGTTTCACTCCATGTCACAGACTTATTCATGATGTGTCCTGCTACTTAACTATTAACTGTTACTCTTGGGAATAAAGGAGGGAGCTTCTTCTTTCAGGATTGTGGTAATATATTCCTTTCTCTCTTTTGTACAGTTTGGGGGTTGAGAATTCCCAAGTTCCAGATTTGGCAAGCTGCAGACCCAAGAGACTTGATGGTGTAAGTTCCTATTCAACAGTCCACAGGCTTGAGACTCAAGAAGAACTCATTTGTGTTTCAGTCTGAAGGTAGGAAAAGACTAATCCCCATTTTTAAATATTTATGGTTCCCCACTAGTGAATGAGTTGAGTAAGATCTCTCACATATCTTTTCATAAGAATCTTGATTGTATCTTTTTCCAGTGTGTAATATATATTTGTCAATAACCACGATATACCAACAATATCCTATAAATACATGTATGCCTACATTCAAATTGACATACAATTAACAACATTTACTGAACATGAACAATTTGATATACTTTGATACAATGATAGAGCTACAACACCAGAATGTATGTGAGTGAACAAATCATTCCCAAAAGTTTGGATTTAAATCCCAGATACTTGGCTTAACTAGCTGTGTTGCTATATAAGGTTAGTTTCTTAAATAATATCTTTAATCAGGTTGCATATCTATAAAGATAGTAAGTTCTGTACCTACTGTAAAGTAATATAATCAGGAACAAAGGAGAGAGTAAATGTAAAAGCATGAAGTTCTGAAAACTTAACTAGAGGATAAAGAAATAGTTACTCTGTGAATATAATGCAATCTTTCAAAATCTGTAAATATCTATAAATAATAAGGAAGCAAAAACTAATTTATACTGAATTAAGTACATAGTATTGGTGTAAAAACTTGAAATCTGTTTTGGCCAGGTAGCTTTAAACAATTAAATTAACCAATTTAATTCAATTTATAAAATGAGATAAATATGGAGGGAATAAAAACAAAGCTCTTGGCCTCTGATCTAGACTACAAGTATTTGGCTTTATAAAATATAGGATTCCTAATTCTTTGTTATATCAATATTGCACATATAGTATATCTAGGGTCTCAAAAGCATTTCTTAAATCTAATGTTGATAGAGTTTTAATTAAAGGAGTACTTACAAAATCTTTTTAAAATTTTCTTAGCATGAAATTTGTGTCAGCATGAGATTTGATTCTTAATTCTTAAGCCAGTTAACACAATCTTGACATTTCCTTTTAATCAATTTTTTTTGCAAGATGACAACCTCATGGATTATCAACATTATTAGATATTCACAGAAACCTGGATTTAACTGAAACAGATAGCATAGTTTAAACTTTCAGTTTTGTACTATAAGTTCTAGAAATATGGTGTATATCATTATGCTTATATTTATGGGGTATTTATGTTTAACAATACCCCATTGTATACAGTTAAATTTTGTTAAGAAATTGGATCTTATGTTAAGTGAGCTATGGTCTATGTGGCCTTTTGTGGCTACCTTCTTTCATTTAGCATTGTTTTTAATAATCATTCATATTGCAGCATATAACATTATTTCATTCGATATTAGGACTGAATAACATTCCATTCTGTGTACATATCAACTCTGATTTATGTACTGATGCACTGCTGAGCATTTATGTTGTTTCTACTTTTTAGCTATGGTGACTGGTGCTATTTGAACATGTGTGTTTAAGGAGCTTTTCTCAATATATACCTAGGAATGATATTAGTGGGTCACTTGACTTTTTGAGGAACCATCCAATTATTATATGAAATATTCAGAATTGGTAAATTTATAGAAAGAAGGCAGACTAGAAGTAACCAGAGGCTATGGAGGGAGAGTTATGGGGAACAAGTACTAAATGAGAGTCACATTTCCTCAGAGGATAAGGAAAAGTTTTGTAAGCAGAAAGATGAGATGGAAGCACAATATTCTCAGTGTACTGAATGCCACTGAATTGTTCACATTTGAATGTTACATTTTGTTATATATATATATATCTCACTTCAATAAAAAAAAGTTAAAGTCTATGTGATAGTAACTGCTGTCAGGGTTCTCAAAATAAAAATTGATTTTTAATATGCTTGAATTGATGATAATTTTTATTTAATAACAAGGGAAAATTCTATCAATCTATCTGATTAAAATGTTCTATCTACAGAAAGTATCCTGAGGATTTCTTTCATTAATAATGCTGTTCAACAAATGTTAAACTGACCAGATAAATTTATGAAATAATTAAAATGCCATACATTCAAAGTTCCAAACTAGAATAAGCATATCAAAATATCTTAAGTTTCTTAGTTGACAATTTTTTTCTATTAGGTGTGGCTGTATACACATATTTAAAACTGTTAATACTGGCTGCTTGGTAAAAAATCAATCATAAAGTTAAAGTTTTTTATATATACAAATGAAGCTAATATAAAACATTTTTCATGGTATGCCTGGGGTCAATAGTGCTCTCTATATCTTGAACTCTATGTGACCAAAATATTTTGACTACCAACCTGTGAACAGAAAATACATTAGAAATAAATTTGTATAGTTAGATTTTAGTGCTATTGGTGTTATTACCTCATTGTTTATATTTATGTCAAATAAATACTTTTCCATTGAAGTAGTATTCCAGGAAGACAAGCAAGGAACATTTACACTTCATCTTAACCAAAAGGCCAATAAGCGATTAAGCCAAAGGACATTAAAAATAACACTTCCCTATGTGAAATTATATAAAGAATGGTAACCATTTTCTCATTTAACAGGGAAATTACATCTACAACTTCTGAGTATCATATGCATTTTTATTTTATTTTTTTCTCTTACCATATCCTGCGAAAATAGTGATAACCTACTTTTAAGTCAATATCTTGAGAGTTAGTCTTTTAAATATGTATAGAATTTCCAGACATATTTTTAATAGTCTGATATTCACATCACAATAGCATTACCTGCCTATAATTACACACCCCAATTCAATATCATCTTCGCTCTTTTCAATCACGGGTCTCATTACTATTTATTTTTCTACTTAAATTGTTAACAACATGCTGATAAGGTTCCTGAAGAAATACATCAGAGCTATTAAAATATTACATTTGCTGCTAATTTAGGTAATTACCTGTTACATCTTCCAAAGAAGGGGGGAAAATCATATTTTTTGGTTCCCTGGGAAGACCAGCTCAGGCAGAGTTTGGTCTAATGAAAGGTGCTAACACACAGCATATTTATGTATTTCAGTCACTGTATTACTAGTTCTCACATGATTTTCTCTTTGATGAAGTCATAATTATCTAGGCCCGCATAAGGAGGAAAAAAATAAAAACCACAGAACCTCAACATGCTTGCAGGGATAACAGTGCACAGTAACCTACAATGGATGATGATGTATATAATAAATACAAAGGAATAAATGATAAAAAATTAACACATGGCCATTTGGCAAGAGTCAGACACTGTTCCTGGAAGAAATATGCCAGCACTTTTAAGTGTGACTGCTTAGTGTTTAAAGGATAACAATGTAAATTGGCTCCTTAATGAAACCTCATGACAATAAATTTCACTCCAAATAATATTAATAATTTTCTTTAAATAGTGGTCTTCTTTAATTTTCAGAAAAGAATTTGGTATTAAAATAAGAAAGAAGGTACTCAAAATAGCACTGAATTCTGAAAAAGGTCAATGGCTCAATTAATTCAATTTTTTGAAAACTAGAAAATTAGTTACTGCATACTAAGTCTAAATTAGTCAATGGACTATGGGGACTATAGAAAGTTTACCATCTGTGTTTCTCTACCAACAAGGACACTAATTTCATATACGAAGTCAAACAAAAATTATGACAAAGTAACACGATGATGCTGAGAGGCTGCATGAATAATGGAACTCTAAAATTAACCTTAGAGTCACCAGCAAGCAGATGCTCCTCCATCCTGTCAATCAATCTCAAATCAATTAAGATATTCTGAATAAACTGCTTCCACAGAGAGAATCCATTCATTTGAACATGTCAATCTCAATGGATGTTTTTCACTGTGCCCTAAAGATGCCTTTTATACTGATAGATGTTTAATTAGGACCAAGAGAAAAGAGTGTTTCTCTTCCCTATGGTTTTGATGAAATGAAAAGCATAGAAAAATTATCAAGTAAAATTAAAAGTTTATTCCTGAAGTATTTGAAGATTTTAGGAAAGCAGTAAGTGACAGGCCTAAGAAGAAAGAATTTGTGATTAAAAATGGGGAGGGTTTAGGGCCTCCCTGGTGGCACAGGCGGTTTAGTGCAGTGCCGTGAAGCTCTCCACAGCCTCTGCAGTGCCAGTTCAATCCCCGATGGCCTCGGAACAACCCACATGGTGAGGCAGACCTCTCCTGTCTTGCCCGCTGCTCCCCTCAGCATTGTATTTCGTCAGTCTGCCTGTTCTGTTCCCCACTCTGTCTCTGGTGAATCCTCTCACCCTCCTGCACATCTGGCCTGTACCCTGGTTCTTGTACAAATAAATGAATCTTTAAAAAAACTGGGGAGAGTTTGGATTTGGCTGGCATCTAATCCTTACCGTGAAAATGCACATTTGGGATCCTGAATTAAGTTCCACCCAAACCAGCTGAGAGTAAGACAGGATGGGCGACATTTTCAGAAATGGAGAAAGAAATATAGCAGATCTGTCTTGCATTCTTGACTACAATCCAAATATTCATCCTGTACTGCAAATTATCAAGAAATTGGTGACAATGTTGGCCAATTTTTGTAACTGGCTTAATTGATCCATATGTGGACAATCTTCTAAGGATGACTGATTGACACAGGATGGACAAATCATGAGTCTGGTTATGCCAGTTCAGTCTGATTTATTGCATTCGTCGTAAAATTATAAACAAAATGTCTTTTTAGGTTACTTTGCCTTTTTTTTTTAAGATTTATTTATTTATTTATACAAGCACTGGTATAGTCAGAGGCATGGGAGGATGAGAGAATTCACCAAAGCCAGAGCGGGGAGTAGAGCAGGCAGAAGGACCGAAGTACACTGCTGAGGGGAGCAGCAGGAGGCAGGAAAGGTCTGCGCGCCATGTGGGACCCTCGCCTGCTGGCCGGGGATAGAACCATCGCTGCAGAGGCCGTGGGCAGCTTCGCAACCCAGTGCTCAACCACTGCGCCACTGGGGAGGCCCCAGGTTACTTTGCTTTGAAGCCCCAAATAAGCTGAGCACCAATGTATTAGTCTCTTGAAATATAAGAAATCTACACCAAGTGGAAGTTCAGCGTCTATCCTAAATTTTCTGCAGATTGGCTAACTTTCTCATAATGACATCTGGAATCTTTCTTCTACTCCTAAAGATCAGGTTAGCTGATGGATTGGCCGCTCTCTTGCAAAGTCCCGTCTTAGGGTCAGATATATAACCACAACTATCTACTTCCAGACGGACAGAAAATCCTTCAACTTTCTCTCAGGATAATTCCCTGCAATAGGACTTACTGAGGATCACCGATACAGCTGAGATGGAAAGTTACTTATGTGAGGAAGAAAGTAGGAGCCCGAGGAAGGCAGTGTGCATACTTTTTGGGTCAAGGATATTGTGCAGAGGCTTCACCAACTTCCTCTTAGACGCCTCTATTTTTCAATGTCTTCAAGACACATAATGGGTATCCTGGCATCCTCTCTTCTGACCTTCCTCATTCTTCCTCCCACCAGGAATTTTTTTATTTCAAATGCAAAGAAATTTCTTTTTTTCCCCTGCAAGTATTCACATATTAGCATTTTTTTAACCTTAGTTATTAAACTAACTTTTGGTGAATTCTGAAGAAGGTACCTTAAGAGTGACATCTGGAAACAATTTTGGCTTTGGTTGTGATACCAGACAAAACCACATGGTGCCCAGGGACCCTAAACTATTTAAGGGAAAAAAAATCCCTGCATTCATGCTAACCACATGCACAAAGGAAAGTAGCCAGATTCTAGTATGCTGAAAGATTTTTAATAGAGACGAATAGGAGAGAGAAGAATTTCCAATAATAGGTCCCTGAAAAAACTCTGAAAT
Source organism: Talpa europaea (assembly GCF_964194135.1). NCBI lineage: Eukaryota > Metazoa > Chordata > Mammalia > Eulipotyphla > Talpidae > Talpa > Talpa europaea. The sequence goes on along the minus strand of NC_140080.1, from coordinate 92,240,434 downwards.
CACCCATCCCTTAGTAGGGAAACACCCAGAGCTGGGCAGAAAAGTCTAACAGCAAAGTCACCAGAGCGAGTTGAGTCCAAGACATATATTGGCAGGAAGACCAAGAATGGAGAGGAGGGACCTGAAGTTAAAAATGTACCATCCACTCTAGATAATCGCCACGAGGTCAAGATGGCAGCCACCATGCTCTCTGAAGTGAGACTGATCATCCCAGTTGCCCAAGAGTTAGAGCTGGGAGGGACTGGAGCATACAATGTTCAGTGTTTTCAACCCCATGTTGCTGCTCAGCTCTGTCCTTCATCCCCTGCAAGCTTCCCCCGTCCCCACCCGGGAAGACTGGTTTATGTCATGTTGGTAGCTGTAGTCAAGTGTCAGAAGCCCAGATGTGGGGGTGGCATTTATAAATTTCCCACCCATTTGGGCCTTTGTAAGGTTAAAATGAACACCACACAGATTAGTGGGAGAAAATGCCGGAATTTAATAATATATGTATTGAAGAGTTGACGTGATTATAAATTCCAAATAATTATTGAGTGGGCCAAAAATATTTATCCTGTTTAGGGACATGGGGCATCAAGAAGAGGGGAGGGGTTTTACATGTCAAACAAGAAAGTTACCTCATACTTATGATGTGAATACAGATGAGAATCTCAGAGAGGACATGTCTACTGATAAAACTATAAATGAACGACAGCTCCAAACTACACCATTACAGGTTATAAAAAGGAAAGTAGTGATTACTTCTCTGACTAAGAAAAGATGCAGAAGCTCAAGACATGGATATTACTTCTGTGGAATGGAAGCAGTAAAGGCTTTAGACAAGGACAAAGGCATCTCTTCAGTCTCCAGGAGCTTCCTCGCTCTTAACACAAAATCTCCTTCACGCCAGAGCAGAACATACTGAGGACACCAGTTCTGAGAATCCTGGGGTGGTCTGATTTTGGCAGCTTCACATATGAAGTGATACAGAAGTTATCACTACCACCACCAGGGAGACCCAAGAGTGTTTTAGTTTGTGAATGTGGTAGAGATACCAGCAGTGTATTAGCATCATCAGGTATTTAGACAGTGCATTCAGTTGTGGGGTTTGGGCACACAGTGATAGGTATAGATTTTTTTGTTTCCCATTTTATGTGTTTTTACATCATTTTTCATTTTTGTACAATGTATCCATTTTCATCTGGGTTATAGTCCCCATACAATCCCTACCCCCCTTATTTTGACCCTAATCCCTCCTCCCCGCCCCCTGCCCCATAGTGTGTCTCTGGTCTATAGTTGCTTGTTGATTTTGATTTTTTTTTACTTTATTATAATTAGTCTTTTTCCTGGTCCCTTGTTTAGGTTTTCTAAATTCCTGCTGTGAGTGAGACCATCCGGTATTTTTCTTTTTCTTTCTGACTTATTTGGCTGAGCATGATCCCTTCCAGCCCCATCCATGTTCCTACATATTTACCCAAAGGACACAGCTAAATCTCAAAGGAATAGGGTGCTTTCTTAGTGGGGAGAAGACCTAGTTGGTCCAACACTGTTAGATTTTTTTAATTATTATTCTTTATTCAAAGAAAATATGAAATATATCATGTCCCGGACTGAAGAAATGCAGTACTGAGTACTTACAAAGTTTCAATTATTATAAACATAATTTCAGAATCGTGTTATCAATTATCATTTATCCTTTCATCTCTACTCAATCTTTAGCATACACTCCTTCAGCTTTGATTTTAACAAGCCATTAATTATAAAATATGCCATTATGTTATGAAATAACTAATACAGTAAAAAATGTGATTTCAAATCTATCATAAGTTAACAATAATCTCATATAAGAGACATGAATGGGTCACACAATTCTTACACTGAGGTTTCTTTCATCGATCTGAGAATTCTGCAGTTTTTAGCTGTATTCAGTTTGCGTTTGCTGACATGGGATCAGCAGTCGTTTAATATGTTTATCGATAGTTAAATATTATCTGCTTGTGGGCACAGAATATTCCTGTTTGTTGCCATCAAGCATTTGGATGTCACTTTGCAAGAAGATATGGAGTAGCTGTCACTTCTCCTCTGTAGACTATTTGTTTCACTATTATCAATGTCATGCCCCACTGCTCTCTTTCTTTCCCTTTCTCTGAACACAATAACTTTTTGTTTCAGAGCTGGAACTATTTGTAATCTTTGGAAGATTTAAATGGCAATTAAAATGAACACATAAAGTAACAACCACAGGCACAACTGGACTGAAGTGATGAAAATCTGCTCAGGTTTGGCCCTGCTGCCAGTAGAAGCAAGGACAAAGGGCTCCGAAGTCTCTCCCAGTCATTGTGACTTGCCATCAATGGCAAGATGTCATTGATTGCAAAATAATGATTCACATCTCAGAAATGTCATATGTGAAAAAAGAGAACATCTTAAAAAACGACGCACTGTAATATTGACTGAATTTCACTACAAGCCAGAAACTATGCTAAGTGTTGGCAGTTACAGAAGGTGCTGGTGGTTAAGAAAAGTATTGTCAATCATCTGAAAAAAACATAAAAAAAAAATATGACGTGGAACAGCAATGTTCAAGGAATGCAAAGGGGGTAGTGCCTGAAACTGGGAAGACCCACACACACTTCAATAGGAAGGGTATCAGGTCATCTCCAAATGAAAGAGAAATCAAATTAGAGTAAATGGAGATGATGAGAGAAAAGACATTGGACACATGAATTAGATTGTAAGCAAAGATTTGGAGGCACAGCACCAAAGAGGATACTCAAGAGATGATGGGACTTTATTTGGCTGAAGCTTAGCATGTGGTGCAAAGAGACATTGGGCAAAAAATAAGACACTACAGATGCAAAGGGCTACATCATGGGGATTGACTTAGAGGTTTTTTTTTTTTATGCTCTTGAAAGAAAGCCCCTCAAATCCCAGCATCCTGAAACTGCTTGCAATAAAGTAACCACAAGGTGTGCATGAAAATAAGCAGGATTAACTTGCTTATGCAAATGTTTTTATGATATCTCTCAGACTCTAATGGTTCAAAATACATGAATAAGAACACAATAGAACAATCTGGAAGTGTGGGATGGTCTCCCCTAAAGGGTCAGATGGGCTTTTGTCAATATGCTCAGAGTAGGTCTCTGATTAACTGCCACCTTGGGATGAGAGCTAAAAGTCAAAGGCAGACCTGAGCCTCAGAAGTCTAGTACTATCACTTACCAAATGCAGATCAAATTAAGCACAGTGCCCCCACACCTCTGGCCTATACCCCAGTTCTTGGATGCATAAATAAAATAAATCTTCAAAAAACAAAACAAAACAGTGAATACCCTAGAAGCTAAAAGAAACATTTATCTTTTCTCAGTCATGTACACTTTACCTAATAGAGAAGAAGCCATTATTGTGCTTGCCAGGTATAGGCTTATCAGTGAACATGTCCATGAGCATGAGGTGATCCCCAACTTGTCACGTGCAGGCTGCCCCTTTCTCTCTCCTGGCTGAACAAGGTCCATAAACACAAGAGAAAGATCCCTGTTCTCCTCCATTCTTTAGCTTTACAACAATGAGAATTCTCCATACATAGGTCAGTGAATTGACTTTTCCCTCTCTAAGCCATCTGATGCTGTTTTTCATAGGGGTTAGGGAGAAAGGAGAGGACAGCATACCACCTTGATATATATATATATATATATATATAGTGTGTGTATATATAGATATATAGATATAGATAGATATATGTCTACATAGCTATATAGATGTGCATAGATATATAGATCTATCTACATCTATCAATCAAGAAGAAAATTAGTGAAAAATAACTATGGTATTAGAAGACAGTAGTTATCCTGGAGTCAAAAATAAGTGGAAGGGACTTCTGGGATGTCGGTAATGTTTCAATTCTTAATTTCTATCTGGTTATACTGGTACATGTTCAGCTTGGGGAAATGTAATTGGCATACTTACAACATATAAAATTCCACGTATACATATTTTTTGTTTAAAAGTTAATTTTTTTTAAATGTTATGAGGGCTGTTATAACAGTAAGATATCTTCAATGACTGCTCACTTAACATTAGGAATGAAATGAAATTTTGCAACATTTGGGGGCCTCATGTTTAGAACTTCCAGTGAGAGTTAAAACAAAAATATCTGGGCAGTCATCCCAAACATTCACTACTTTGCTGAAAATTAATAAGCATGACATTCAAGAAACAAATTCATGGCAAACTATATTTAAAGAAAAGGTAAAATGATGAATGATTGTTCAGGGCCATGCATATTGGAAGGCTGCGTACAAATTACCTTGTCTTTGCAGTGGACCTGAGGGACTTTGCTATAAGGGAGATGGGCATGAAAGTTGGATTAGGTAGACTCTGCACAAAGATTTAAAACTCAAAATATACTCAAAATTTTCACCATTGAGAAAGACATTAGCTGTGGTTTTGTCACATATGGCCTTTATTATATCAATGTATGTTCCATCTAGTCCATAATTTTTAGCTTTCTAAAAATCTTAAATTGATGTTGAATCTTATCAAATGCTTTTTCTGTATCTATTGATATGAACATCTTATTTTTATCTTTCCTTTTTTTGATGTGGTGAATTATGTGGATTGAATTTTGGGTGTTGAACAATCCTGTGCCCCTGGAATAAATCCCATTTGATCATGGTATATGATCCTGTAATGCATTATTGAATTTGGGAGGGGGTTTGCATTTATGATTTATGTTCATGAGAGAAACAAGTCTGTTCAGTAGTTTTCTTTGCATTGGAAAGTTTACCTATGTCAAGCAAATTTGTGGATTACAAAAAAATGAAACCTTGTAATAGAGGACAATACACACAAAAAATGATCCACTAGGAACAAGACTGTATACCAATTTGTGCTGCTCTTGATCAACAGAAGTTTTACTCCTTATTCCCAACAGTATTCAAATCTATAAGAAATCTTATGTATTCTTTTAGTACATCTATTTGTGATAGATTTGTCTGCCTTTAATCAAATTGTCAAGGTAGTTCTTTATACAAAAAATAAATCATACAAACTTCTGAATTCTGCATAAATTATTTGTGGTAATACCTAAGGCTGGAAGTCTTAGGTATCAAAACTCATTGGTAGAAATAGGGCAGTAAACAGCTGTATACTATTTTTTTATATTTCCTGTAAATTTTGTTGGTGTGGGTATTCCTTTCCAGAAATTACAGATACAGACAGTAGATAAGCACACATACTGCACCTGAAATCAAGAGTGGAGCTGTCATCAGCCTTGATCAAGGTTGACATCCTGACATCTCTTTGTGCAAGGAAAGAAGTAGGGCTAACTAGTCCTTCTTGAATCATTACTTCTCCCACCACCCAAAAAATGAAAATTTATAATGAAGGGTGAACATAAAAGAGTATGCATATTCATTCTTAAGTTTTATTTACTTTAGTCCATGAATATAAACATAACTATCTTTATGAAGAGAAGCGTATAACTAAAGCAACTAGGAAACAGTCCCTTGTTTCCCAAATAATGAGAAAAGAGAGAACATTTTGACCGTAATGAGAAAAGAGAGACTATTAGTGGACTCAATTCCACAAAGCCATTTAATAGGAAATTGTTATAAAACACAGAGAATTAAAACATCTCTTTACACTTAGTAGCAAAGAAGAATAAATATTTAATAGTTGATTTATAACCTCATTTCAATTTTCCTTTTTACTTGCACCAGTTGCTTGAACTGTAAGTTCATTTTGTCATAAAGAAATGGGAATATAATCACATTCTAATTACATAGCTTTGGGTTATTTGTACAATTAAGTTATCTGTTACCAACTTAATGAATGTTAATAATGCAATTCTCTTCAGTGACCTGATTGATATACTAGCATTTATTGTATACTGCACTCCATTAATTGAGGCATACTTATTGACTGAATACTGAATATGCACATATATATTCTCTTCAAAATCAGTCATCTATGACAATCTTATTTTTAAGCAGCCTCCCAATGTTCAAAGTTCTTAATAAAAAAGGAACAGTTAATTAATGTGAACCCATTTATCTTACTTTATATAAGAACACAGCATCAATGTAAACTAGTATACCAAGATTTGGGAGAAAAATGTGTCTTTTATCACAAATAGGACTAGGCATGGATAAGGGGATTAGCAAAAAAAGTGCCTCAAATATTAATTCCCTAGAATTATGATGCAGAGAAAATTGGAAATAATAGAGGAAAAACCTTATGATAGAAAGTAAAAGAAAAAAAAATGCTCACAAAATTAACACTGAACATTCCAATCACTCGGGAAAAGTTGTCGCCTTTATTTCTTCTGCTTAGAGGCTGTCAGAAGTCACAAATCAAGTTAAAGTTTAGATCACTGTGTGTTAAATTATATTTATGCCCTTGTAAAGCTGTGCAACACAGTCGCCTTGTGTAAGAAATCTTTAAACCACATGTTCTGCCAAATAACTGCTGCTGTTTACTTCCCAAATTCTATCTGGCTGCATTAGATACTTCAAACAAGGACCTTAAAAAGAGTCCATTTTTTCAAAGATTATATTTAAGAGATTTTTTTTTGCATATAAGTCACTAATGGTTTATACCTTCCTATGAGAATTTGGAGATGGCTGCCCTATTTCTACCAATGAGTTTTGATACCTAAGACTTCCAGCCTTAATTTTAGAACATACATCTCCATAAAGTACAACATATTGTGTTAAGAAAAAAATTAAAGTCCCTGGCATTGGAGTTGGCAGATTAAATTGCATCAAGATATAAAGAAAAATGTAGTAATTATAAAAGTTATTTTCATATGAAGTATCCACATAATTGAAGAAAATGTGAATTCTACTTGTGGGAATTATCTCAATTTTCCACTTCAGTTGGCTACTATGAAAATAAATAATGACATTTTATATCCCCAAGCAATAATACTTAAGCAAAAATAATATACAAGTGCTAATTTCTTCACAGTTTTCTATTTGGCATTGAGAACACAAGCTATTTAAGTGGTTAAAAAATATATAGAGGTGTGGATATCTTTTACTTCGCAAAGTGCAAAATACATCTTAAATGAAGTCATTTTGAATGTCGAGCATTCATTAATATTAATATTGGAGGCATATTTTACTAATCCCCTTATCCATGGTTGACCTTATTTGCAATAAAGGATATATTTTTTTCTCCCAAATCTTAGTACACTAGTTTACATTAATGCTGAGTATTCTTATGTGAAATAAATGGATTGACATTCACAGTCCACATCATTTGTTCTCTTACATACTTAGTAAAAGAATGACAGGTAATACTACATATTTTCTACAACTGAACTATGAAATGGTTTTAGTATAAGTGGGGTAACTGGATCATATGAAATTTCCATTTTTAATTTTTTGAGAAATCTCCATATTGCTTTCCATGATGGCTACACCAATTGGCAATTCTACCAACAGTGTATAAGGGTTGTCTTCTCTCCAATAATTTTTGTTTCTCGTATTTTGGATAATAGAGATCCTCACAAGGCTATGGTGATCTCAGTGTTGTTTTGAGTTTGGCATTTCTCTAATAATAAGAGAAGATGAATGTCTCTTTGTGTGCCCAGTGGCCATTTCTATGTATCCTTTGGAGAAATATCAGAAGCTCTACCCACTTTTAACAGGACTGTTGTTTCCTTCCAGCTTAGTTTTATGAGTTATTTTATTTTGGGCGTTAATCCCTTGTTGGATGGATGATGTGCAAATGTTTTGTATCATTCATTGGGATGTCATTTCATTTTGATGTAAGTTTCTTTCCTTGCACAGGTTTTTCATTTGATGTTGTCCATTTGTTTATTCTTGCTTTTGTTTCTCTTGATTTTGAAATTGTGTCCCCAATTACATCTCTAAGGCTGATGCTGAGGGGCCTGCAGTTATCAGCTTTATAGCCAAGTCTATAATCCATGTTGAAATAGCTTTTGTATAGTAATAAATAGTGCGTAAGTTTCATTTTGCATATGTTTGCTCGGTTTTCTCAACATCATTTATTGAGGACATTACTTCAAAGAGATATATGCACATTCATGTTTATTGCAGCACTCTTTACGATAACCAAGAACTGGAAACAACCTAAGTGTCCATTAGTTGATGAATGGATAAAGATTTGGTGTATGCATGCAATGGAATAATACTATTCAGCTATAAAAAAGATGAAATCCTGCCATTTGTGACAATATAAATGGACAGAGAGGGAATTATGCCTTGTGAAATAAGCCAAAGAGAAATAGCATATATTTCACTTATATTCCCTATAAAGAGAAAACAAACAGATGAACTAAATAAAATAAACTATTGGATGATAAGAACAATTAGTAGTTACCAGAAGTGAATGGGGAAGGACATTCAGGACAAAGGGGACATGATATGATGAAGAAAAATTTGAACTTTAAATGGTGAACTTATGTAGCATAAAACATACTGAATTCTCAATGATGCATGACTGAAACTTACATAGTGCTATGATGAAATATCATTTTAGCAAAAAAAAGAAATGGTTTTAATGAAATCCATATCCCCTCAATCTCAGTAGAGGAGCGGTATTATTTTTTATAAGCTAAAATCAAGACTACTTCAAAAGTCCCAGGGTCTCCATATCAATTCTTTCATTTTTTCATATATTTACATGTACTTTATATTCATTTATAGCTCATGAAAAAGAAATCTTGTAAACTTTACTTTAGTATTACAAATAGTAATCCCAAGTGAAGTTTTTGCAAATATCAAAGCATACTATAATCACTCTTTTGTGGAAGCAAATCTGAAAATTATGGGTGATTTTTAGTTAGCCATATTCATATCATTAAATTGTTACTAGGTCAAGCAAATAAAGAGATAAAAATTTATGCAAATGAAACAAAATGCTTTTCACTAGGATCAATGCAATCACTGTCACTTTCTGGTAAAATGCTTACAAACTATTGCCTAAAAAAAATCTCTGTAGATATATGTACATGTCTTTGCCATAACCTGACCTAATTCATTTTGAGTGTAAATTTCATATAATGAGAAAGAAAAGATTGGTTCCAACTTTATTTTCCCAACCTAGGCTGAGATACTTGCTTTGATTTCACAGGTAAAAATTATTTAGATTAAATTTTCTTTTGGTTTATGGGATATTTAGATATCCAATTTATTAGTAACTTATGACATGAGTAGAAAAGTATTTGGGCACAACAAGATTACAGAAAATACGTGCTAGGATTGAATAATGTGTACAACTTTATTATATTAAAAATATTAACCATTTTAATGTGCGTGTGTATTTCAAGAAATAAATTGCTACGATTGCTTTAACTGACCTTGAAACCAGATAATCTTTTGTAATGCAAAGCAATAATGAGTTTCATAATTATAAACATTGGGAGATTATTGTGCAGGAAATATCAGAATGTAATATTTGTTTTATGTAAGAAACATTAGAATTTAATGCACAAACATGAAACCTCATTCTCATCTTGCTGAATTTAATTCTACAACATTCCAGTGTAAGTTGACTTTTTCTCATGAAGAATACACCTTTATCAACTGAAAATCAACAATAATCCAAAAGTTTCAGACTCTCTTTAAAAACAAGGTGCAAAACTAGAGACATACCAATGCAAATTAATACAGAAACTAATGGTATGCTATCAATTTCTCTTGAGACTATAATCATTGAGATAACTCCCCACTCCCCAATAGTGAAATAAAAACCTAAAAATAGCACTTTTAGGGTCATAAGGATCAGATCAGTGATTTTATATCTATCTATTTCACTGTACTTTGATATGGAATTTTCAGTTCTTTCATTCACAAATGAAACTTAGCATTAGTCATTCTTTCTGATATGAATGTATATAAACAGGAAACAGTAAACATATAAATATACAGCATAACAATTCAACAGAAGACTGTAAGGATAAGTAAGTAGTTCTACAAACTCAGAAGATAACTAATACAGTGTGAGGTTAGTAAGTATGACCCATTTCCTCTTTATAGATCCTGGTTTGATAACCCAGAATCATTCAGTAACTTCACTAGGGTTGATGGGCTCCAAGTGATGAAGCAATTATTCAGCCTGGGTTTTCTCTAAACTACATGCCAAACCTTGATCTTTCATTATTTAATAGAACACTGAAATAAACCAATTTTATTAATCTTTATTTGGACTTTTTTTATAACTATAAATATGAAAACATGTAAAATTACTGGAAAGTATGAGAAATTCACAATCAAGGTAATAATAGAAGTGTATATATACATACTGACAAGTTCAAGTGGCTGTTCAATATATATACAAAAAGCATGTATCTATAGAAACATATGAATATATACACATATATGAATATCTATAAATATATCTAAAGTGAATTTCATAAGTATAAATTATTAATCATGAAAATCATAACTCCTGCACTATCCCCACAATACAAATCAGAGAATGCAAAGGGAGGAAAGAATATTTTATGCATATTTATGTATATGTGTGACTGAGAGGAGAGAATATACGTGTAAACTTTTATTCTGAATTATCTTTCTCATCTATATGTACTAGAATGGGGAATACTTTGGTCCTATATATACAATTAGGTATCATATTTAATATTAAACAATGGGAAATATTACTGAATTTGTTCAATGAACTAGACTGGCTTTGGGGTATATAGATGTATCACAGCCAAAGTTTCAGTTCCATTACAATGCCTTGAGATAGTGAAAATATTCTAAATTCATGAAGATTTGAACATTCATTACGTTAGATTTATGTATGGAAACTATAAAACCAGATAGAGTTTTGCAGTGTCTCAGTTTATATTTCTCTGCTATATGTTGGGATAAGAAAGTACGAGTTCCCAAAGCATAGAAGTCATTCACCCAACTCATTGAGAAAAGGCAGTTTCAGCAGTAATTTAAATAGACATCCGAGGAAATGTGAGAAATGTTTATAATATTTAGCAATGCTTTTGTTTACTACTGATTTTTTGTTACTAACTCTTTGCCCTTATTTAAAAGAAATAGACATTAGGAGAGAGCTAGACAAACTATAGTATTTGCCTAAAAATATGCTCACATATTTCTTTCGAAATTTATTTGGATACATAACTTTGGAGAATATTAGCACTTTGAGATACGAATTTATTTCTGATTTTTAAAAGAGAAAATCTTGAAAATCGTCTTGCTTTGAGACTTTTCCACTGATCAAAAGTAATCAAAGTCACATTTGAGTTGCTACTTTTTTCCTTATGGACAGTGTAAAATAAATTGACAAACATTTTCACTTTCATATAACAAAGTAACCATGCCTCTTTATAATTAATTTTCATAATTAAGAAACTTAAGTTAGAAAACAAGATTAAATTCCTCTTTGGAGCTAATTAAAACAGTAAGTTATACAGTTGTGCTTGAATTTCTTCTCACAACCAGATAAACAGAAAAAATTAAATGCCCCCAATAAGATTTTGCAAAGGGCCTCAGTTAATTTAATTAATCTATCTTGAGTCTCAATATCCGGCAACATACATTAGAAAAAGATAGGACGGTACTTCTGAAAGGCCAGGGACCATTTTGATGGAAGTTGAAAAATGAAAATAATAATACTCCTTTACTTCCGAGATGTAAATCAATTCCCCCAAACTGTTAATCACTAAGATCTCATGGTTCACAAGTTACACAAGCCTCCAAATGCAGGCGTTTTAAATGATTTGTAAAAACTGAATGAGACCTCAAATTATATACAATCTTCATACTTAATTCTGTCAATAGAACACATCATATTTCTTGCTTAAGCAGGGAAATGACTTCCCCTCCTACAACACATTCCTACCTTATCTTGAACACCCACCTAAATGGCGCCTCCTTTGTAAAATAATTCTTGACAGACAGGCAGTTTTTAGATTTCTCCTCTTTCCAGCAACCCAAAATAATTATTTCTGCTATATAAAGCATACCATTGAACCACTGAAATTATTTATATATCTTCATATTACAAGGCATTGGTGAAAAAAGACTTATTTCTCATCATTCAACTTCAATTATTTTATTTGTTTTGTGCCAAAGAGCAGAAACTCACTGGAGTTATTCCAATTAAAGGGCTCTTAATTTAAAGAATCATTTGAATTCTTAATAATAATGTGGTCCAACATCTTACATCTATTCAGGTTTTTTTTTTTAATTTTTCCATCAATGAGGCACAGATTACCAGCTTCTGTCTCTAGGAAGAGCAGATCTTAATGTTGAAAAACAGGTGCAGAGCCGTGCAGAGCTGGGTTCTAACTCAGTCCAGCATTTACTAACTTTATAACCACAAGCAAGTGACCTAAGCATCCTGAGTCCTAGAGGTCTTATTTATAAAATGAAGATTAACACTGCTGTTTCCACAGGCTGGCTTAGAGGAGTAGATGTACATGGAAGGAGGGTGTGTGTGTGTGTGTGTGTGTGTGTGTGCGGTGTGCATTTTAAATAAATTATGTCACTGGTTTCTCATCAGTCTTCCCAGTCATTCTCAATGGAAAGACTTTGGGAATCCCTAATAGGGTAATCAATTTTATAGACTGTATATATTATTATTTGCAGAAAAACAAAGGGGTTATTTTAAGGTTTTCAAACATGACTTATTTGACTTTCTCTTCTACAGTTGGGGACAGAATACCCTTTATGTTTAACAAGAATTTAGCATTCTCCTTTTCCTTTCTTCCAGTCATCTGTTATTCTTTCTCCTCTCATCAGCACTCCTCACTATAAGTCAGTACCTCTCTCTCTAGCTCTCTGAGCGAGAGAAAGAGTGTAAGTTAACACAGAAAAAAAGTGGAGTTATCACAATCCCTATCAACAATATTAAATATGAAATTATTCTTATACTATGTGATTTCTTCATTTCCATTCAGTCATTCTGATTTCTCTCACTGTATCATAAAACTTAGGAAGAAGACTCCCTCTAAGTTATAAAACATACTTGAATTAAGTGTTGCTAGTGTAGAATGGTGGTGGGAACTCTAGATTCTAGAATGGGGTGGCCACTGTTATTATTTCCCGGATAGCATATGAATTTCTTCTCCCTGCAGCAGCCTGCTCTGTGCTGAGCCTATGGCCTCTGATTTTCTCAGGAACTTGGGTTTCCTTTCTAAAGTTATACACATTTCTACTACGTGCAATAATCTGAACAATGATGATTCTACTTTAAAGAACGCAGTTGTTATCTGTGACCTTTCATCTCAAAAGTCATAAATTGAAATGGAGTAATGATGAATCCACAAAAAGTCATCTTATTATCACAAAAGGAATCCCAAGGGACTTCTCTGGAAATGGTAGTGTATGTGCAGATTATCTCATTATTTTCTTTCACAATGCTTAAGGTGTTCATATAAAAAAAGTAAACTAGAAACTTCATGCATTTTGAGGTTTTCTATCAGAACCACAGGAAGTGCTTGTTAAAGAAGCATCTCACTGCACTCACTCCAAATCCAGGGAATAAGAATCAGCTGCATGTGGACATGTTGGTGAGAAAACATTCTGCTGATTATGAGGACCATTACATTTTGAAAGCCACTGTTCTTTCCAAAAGCACCGACAATGAAATGCATTTTGGATAAGGCTTGAGATACATTCATTTTTAGGCAACTCCATGTTATGGTTGAGTTCCACCATTGTCAGACAGGCATGTGATTTTATGTTTATGTTTTGAGGAGTCCAACATGGAGTTATAGTATGAACAGAATTTTAAATAAAGGAAAAAATACCAGGGGATTATTCTAACATATAAGAAAAAAATCTTAACCCTCCTGAAATACCAACATTGCTTTATTTACAGGATAGGCTGGATTCAGATTTGCAATCACACTGTTAAGACACAAGAAGCTGCACTTGGCAACTAATATATTTACTTATAAGACAAGACAGAAGACAGAAAATACCACGGTACATCCTGAAACATTACAGCCTGTTCTTCTGAAACCTGAGACCATCTTCCAATGCTCAAGTCAGCCAGAATTTGTGTTGAGGTTGAATTTGTGTTGACAATTTCACCTTGGGGCTCTGGAGTCCCTTTAACACTTAAACCAGAAAATTCACCTCATCCTCCAAATAGCTGTATCCCATCCATGCCGGTTCTCAACAATCCCGACTACCAGGTACAAAGCTTGATCTGGTTGTATCCCTTGGGTGGTGTTTCATTAACCTTGAATCTGCTATAGGCATGCTCCCAACAGTCTCTTAAATTCATGAACCAACACCTTGGGTATCACTGAAGCAGGAGACAGCCTTTACAACCAGCCGTTACCCCCTTTCTATTCTACCCCAAGCTAAATGTTTATCTACATCTTCCCTACTGGTAACATAAATGCAGTAACAAAGATAACGGCCTCAGAGGTTAAGTCTCAGCGCTATCAAGCTATTGCCAGCCACTGCAGCAGAGTTCAATCCCTGGCCAGCCAGGGAGCTAACCTACCTGGCATAGCAGACCTCTCCTGTCTCCCCTGCTGTTCCCTTCAGCAGTGTATTTGAGGAGATCTGCCCATTCTGCTCCCTATTATCTCTGGGGAATCCTCTCATTCCCTGCACCTTTGGCTTACAGCCTAGTTCTTGTATACATAAATAAATCTTTACAAAAACAACAACAAAAAAAAAGATAACAGGCCTGCAAAAAAAAAAAAAAAAAGGCTGGACATAGTTGCATTTCAAAAATGGAGAAGGAATGGTCCAGTTCATGTTTTGTAAGAAGAACCTAGAATCTTAAGATAGTACCTTTTTATAAATGATGTTCTCATTCAGACATGAATGAACCAACATTGCTGATAGTGAATTAAAGCTACACTTTGTGAAATTAGCATCCTTAATAGCCAAGCTTTGATTAAAATGATTTTAGATGTATTGAAGCAATGAATTAGCTATTAAAATAATTCTCTAATTTGTGTCATTTGTAACTATTTTTCTCAACTTGTGAACAAATAAACAACTCGAAACATGAAATCTATCTATCTATTCTAAGTAGTTTCTTCAGGGACAGGCACAATACTAAATCACAAAAACGCATACAGCTTTTATATTTTTTTGCAAATAATTTCTAGATTCTCAATATAAAATGTACCACTTAAGATGCATATTTTAAAAACTAAACTTTTTTAAAATAATTGCACACCATGCATGAAGAGAAAGAACATATAACCTAGACGAAAAATATATTACATATAGGGGAGAGAGGGAGAAAGGGAGAGAGACAAGATTGTCAAGGAAGCTGTAGGATCTTGTATTTGGTGATTATTTTTAATTTTCTAGCTTAATGGAATTCAATCACTTAGAGCATTTGATTTCAATATGATTCTTATATTATTACATTTATTTCAAACCTAGAAATGCAGCATTTGGTTGACCATTTTATTGGGAGGCAAGAAATAGTTCCAAGTCAATTCCTAGCTCAAATCAATTTCTCATAACTGGGGGAGGTTAAGGTCTACTGAGAACTGTATTAACTCATGTTACAGCCAGACCCGAAGCACAAGGAAGGTGGGGAAGCAGATTAGAATGATATGAGACTTCGGGACAGAGGTTTGAATTTGAACTCTGTCATGACTACAGGTTTATATAAGACTATAGGTTTATAAAGTCATTTTAATCTCTGAGACCCTCAGTTTTCTAACTATAAAATGGGATGATACACATTTCTGTAATCAAGTTGGGAAAAATGCAATAATACATATGAAACATCATAATTACAATACAAAATGCCAGAAAACCACTGTGACTACATGATCTAACAAATCCAACATGAAAAAATGCCACATTCTTGTCAAATTGTAGCAAACATGATCCAATCTGTGTTATGCAATCTGTACAGTGCAATACAAATAGGAAAGTAATACTGCTTTATTGGTATGCGACTCTGCGTGTCTCAGCTAATATCTAATGCCAATCTTATTTGGATATCACACAGTATTGCTGTAAAAGAGGAATTCGGTTTGAAAAATTACAATGTCTTGAATATAGTGATCATTCAAAAGGGAAAAAATCAAATAAAGAGCATCTTTATTAATGAGATTGTATTTTATTAATAATTACTATCTATACTCCCTTATGGGTAAAACAAATAGCCACTTTTAAATCACTAGCCTTTGAAGTTTAATAATATCCATCTACCTATTTTTCAATTTGATGACAAAAAGATCTGATTGTCTACATGAGTTAGAAGCTATGGCATAAAAATATAAGTTCAAACTCATCAAGCTTCTCTTTTCAGTTACAGTCCATTGCTGTCAAATCATTGACTATTTCCTTCAAAGCTAGGAGGAATTTTGTATTTCATGCTGTCGTCTTCCAGTGTTCTATCAAATACTTTCACCAAGTCAACTTTGTCTTTATACATACACTCTCTCCACATGGTATTTTCATATTTTCAGCTGTCTTACTAGTTGCAAAGCAACTAGTATTCTTGCCAATATTGTTACTATGGGAGTATCTTCTAGAGCTCCCATCACATTAATCCACACACATATTTTTGCCCTTGATATTGTCCACACTGACACATCACTGCACATCCTCTTGTACTGTTGTCAGTTTATTATTGCTAATCCTTCCCTGTGTTCTGTGCTATATACGTCAAATGTCTACACTTCTTAAAATCTTTTGTGTTGATGCTGTATGTTTGACAGAATGGCTATAAAAGCTGATAAATAGACCCTTATTTAACATAATTAAAAGGCTTTATTTTTTCCACCTTTTATCTTTCATGCATATCTCTGGGGGAAGGTGTTTTATAAAACTCTATTGAAAAGACTGAGATGAAGCAGAGGAGAAAGGGAAAGATATGTTGTAATCGAACATCAAAAATCATTCTGGAAAGAAAACGAACATAAAAACTGTGATCTAATTAAACCAACTTCAGTGTAAAGCATTGTTCATATTAACAATGGTGGAGATTTTGATGTGGACAGAAGTTAAAGTTTTCTTTTGTCCATGAGAAGGGGAATGCAAATATAGTGAAATTTAAGTAAATGTAGGTTTATGCTTCAATTTATGTTTCAGAGAGCCTGAAGGCTGAGGAGAGAATTCACCTGAAATAAAAGTCTTCCTTAGGACCTCCCTCGTGGCACAGTGGATTGAGCCCAGCGCTGTGAGGCTGTCCACAGCCTCCGAGTCGCCAGTTCAATACCCAGCCAGGGAGATTCCCACAGGGCGTGGCAGACCTCTCCTGACTCACCCACTTCTCCCCCAGCAGTGAATTTCGGTCCTTCTGCCTGTTCTGCTCCCTGCTCTGTCTCTGGTGAATCATCTCACCCTCCCGCGCCTCTGGCCTGTACCTCAGTGCTTGTATAAATAAATGTCTTAAAAAAAAGAGTTTAAAAAAAAATTCTTCCTTAGCTTCCCTCACATCCTTATCTTGCTTCCTTCACTTTCACATAGGTGAAAGTGAGGGCACTCCCTTTATAGATCACTTGCTCAAAAATCCCCAGCTTTGCTATTAACAAGGTCAACATAAATCATCTTTGTTTTTCCTCTAATATTTATTTTACTAGTCTGAAAGTTTTTAAGCATGCTGAAAATTAGGAAGAGTAGTAAAATAATCCATGTGCCTACTATTATTATATAATAGTATCAACAATAATCAACAATTATATGCATATTTCCCTATTTTTTGCTCTATCTATCCATTCTTTTAACCCTTTATCCATCCATCTCGCCATCCAGCTAACATCATGTCACTAACTTACTGGAAAAGAAGTACAAATTCATTATTTCATCCCTAAATTCTTCATCATGTAAGACCTTAAAAAAAAGTCATCCTTCTATTGCAACACAAAACATACTAGTACCTAAAATAAATTTTTTTTAATTCAAATTCACATTCTCCTTCCTGTTTTGAAAATATATAAGATATTCTTGGAGCTAGTTAACAGATATTCATGTTCATTTTTATTGTTATATCTCTAGTTCTTTAATCTAGAACTTCACAAAACTTGTCATTCAGGCTTTTTCCCACATGGCAGTGACTATCCAAACAAACCAGACCACTTACTGTAAGAATGTTCGAATATTCTATATTCTGGATTTTTAATTTGTTTCTTTTTAATTTCTTTCTTTAATTTCTTTCTTTAATTTGTTCCTTTAATTTCTTTCTTTAATTTCTTTGTTTATTTTGTCCCCTATGTTTTCTTTAAACTATCACAAATTAAAAGTTAGAGTAGAATCAGATTAAACTTATCAAAAATATTTCAAAAGTGACCCTTTGTACTTCCCATCATATGTACTTTGAATAATACAAACACGATATAATTTCATTATCATTTATTGGAACATAATTCATATACCATAAAACTGAGAATCTTTACAATTCAGTGTTGTTTGAAGTATTCACACAATTGAGCATCCATATCTAACATACCACATTTTTTTATTTTACCCAGAAAGATACCCCATACTCATTAGCAGTCACTCTATCAGCCCTTATTCCCCAAACCCTGGTGATAACTACTACTTTCATTCTTTATGGGCTTGCTGAATCTGGACATTTTATATAAATTGAATCAAACAGTATATAGCCTTTGCATCTGGCTTCTTTCAAATAGCATGCATCAGAGCCTCATTTTTTTTTATGGCTGAATAAAATCCCATAGTAGGTATATGGCCATTATTTTAAAACCCATTTATCAATTGCTGGACATTTGAATACTTTCCAGTTTGGTGTTTTGTTTAGTTTTATTTATTTTTTTTTTTTTAGAACAATGTTACTATGAATATTCACAAACAACTTAATGGCAGTCTTTGTCTAGGAAAATGTTTTAATTCTCTAATTGCTGTTAGGTCTGTTGTTTTTTTTTTTTTTGAATTTCAAGTTTATTTAAAATTTTTTTACATGATTTTTTCATTTTTGCTTAATGTATGTATTTTCATCTTGGTTATAGTCCCCTTTTGATAAACTGTCACTGTTTCCAAAGTGGCAACACTATTTTATACCCCCACCAGCATTGTATGAAAGTTTCAACTTCTCCATATTAGAGGCATACATTTGTTATTGTTCAGTTTTTCAGTCACATTCTAGTGGGTGTAGTTTTTTTTTTAATATTTTATTTCACTAATGACTAATAATGTTCAGCATATTTTACCTGACAATTTTATAACTCTGGTAGAATGCCCATACAAATTAGTTCCTTCTTTTAAAATTGAGTTATCTGTCCTTTTATTATGCAATTGGGAGAGTTCTTTGTATATTCTGTCTAAAAAGCCCCCTTTCGTTATAATAATTGCAAACATAGTCTCCCAATCTGTGATTTTTCTTTCTTACATTCTTGATACTATCCTTTGAAGCAAAAGAATATTTTGATTTCAGTGAGATTCAATTTATTTATTTTTCTTTGGTTGCCTGTGTGTGTATTTTTGGTCATATCTAATAATCAATTGTCTCGTTTAAGGTCACAATGATTTATTCATGTTTTCTTCCATGAGTTTTACTTTTATTTCTTACCCTAAGACATATGATCAATTTGAGTTTATTTTTAATATGATGTGAAGTAGGAGTCCCACATTATTTTATTAAATGATATCCTTTTCTTTTTTGAATTATATTGGTACCCTTGTCAAAACTCAATTGACCATAAATATAATTAGTAAAATAAATATATTAATATATTAATACAGTAATATAAAGTAATATAAGTATAGTGTACTTCCTGACTTTGAATTCTATTTTATGTGCACACGCACACACACACACACACACACACCCCTCCTTATTAGCTATATACAAAGTTTTGAAATTGGCAAGTCTGAGTAATCTGATTTTGTTCTTTATTTCAAGATTGTTTTTAACCATTTTTGATATCTTGCATTTCCATATGAATTTCAAAAAAAAGATTTTCAATATCTGCCCAAAAAAGTCTACTGGAATTTTGTTAGAAATTGCACTAAAACTTCAGATCCATTAAAGGAAGTCTCTCATCTTAATAACATTTAGTTTTCTGAAATCTGGGCTAGCTTTCTTTTTTTATATTTTCTTAAATATAAAAATGCTATTTCATATAGTTTTCAGTGTATAAATCTTATATTTCTATTATTAAATTTATTCCTACACATCTCATTTCTCTTGGTATAATACTAAATGAGCTACACCCCAGTCCTTCCATGCAAAAAAAGTTCTAAAATATCTAAAAATAAAAAGAATTTTGCATACTATCTCCAAACTTTCTAAATTTAAGTTCATACTTTTGGGATCAGAGGAGATTAAGTCTAACCCAAATGAAATAATTTAGACAGTTGAGAAACGATTTCAGTTGAGAATCATTTCAATCATTAATTGAGAGCAAGTCTTGCTTTGATAACACACATGATATCAGTCACCATTTGAAGGTGTCCTCAGCTTGTTACACAATCATTCTGAGATAGAGGAACACACCAACTAAAGCCAAGCTGAACAGATTTCCAAAATGTGAAGAAGTAAACGCTAGCCTTCAGTAAGCAAGATCTTCTTACTCAAGTCCAAAGGAAGTCAACAATTTCCGCACATCCATTCATTTCAAATGTCTTAGATACCAACCTATTTTCATGCTTCAGGGCATGATTTATTCATGATTTGTCATACCATTTTTCAGGATTTTTTCTGACACTGCTCATCTTCCCCTTAAAGACTTGATTCCCTTCACAGAACCTGAAGCTTTTTTTTTTTTTTTTTTGGTTGACATGGCGGCGTTGAGCTGCTGCTGCAATCTCAGCAGTGTCTCAGTTAATGATACCCTTCAGCTCAAAAGACCTCATTTCTCTCCTTATCCTTTACTTGGGATTGCATGCTTTTAATCCCCAACCCTATTAGACAAGGGAAGGCAGAATGCTGTTTTCAACAATGCATTTCATACATAAGGGTTAGGAGAATGGAAAATGGCCCATTTAAAACAGGATGCTGTCAACCCCTAGAACATAGGCTAACTCTTATCTTACCCTCCCTCCAAACAAATCACTACATATAAGAAAAAATGCAAAACCAGACCAAACAGCACTGACACAGCTGAAAGCAAACACTGTCTTTAACATGAAGATCAGCACAGAGTGACTTCTTTCAGAAGTGGAATCCGTGCTGTGAGGATATCTTCAGAGAGAGAGAGAGAGAGAGAGAAAGAGAGAGAGAGAAGGCTGGGCCCAGGTAGTTATGACTCATGCTCTGGCAGCAGGGCTTGATCTATAATTCCTCCCAATTCTAAACAATATTTTTTGATATAACTAATTTTTGGTGATGTAACTAATTTTTGTCACATTGTATCATCTATTGAAATGAATTAAAAATACAAGTGGCATAGTGGTTGAGCGCTGGGTTGTGAAGCTGCCTGGGTTGCAAAGCTGCCCAAAGCCTCTGCAGTGCTGGTTCTATCCCCCGGCCACCAGGTGAGGGTCCCACACGGTGAGCAGACCTCTCCTGCCTCCTGCTGCGCCCCTCAGCAGTGTACTTCGTCAGTCTGCCTGCTCTGCTCCCGACTCAGGCTCTGGCTCTGGGGAATTCTCTCACCCTCCAGCACTTGACTGTACCCAGTGCTTGTATAAATAAATAAATAAATCTTTTAAAAAAATACAATTATCACTTAGAAGCTAACTGAAATTACTAGTTGCATGAGGTCTCAAATTAATAAGAATAAAGCAACATATCCTGGCCAGTGTCTATACAAATATAAAATGCTTTGTTAGTAAGATTGGAAGACTTGTTTTCTATATGTTTAAGTCACTTTTAACTAAATGTGCATTTATTGCTCAACCTAGGATTTAAAATAAATTATAGAAAATGACTTCTGCTTTAAAAGGAAAGGAAAATGAATACACTGACCATGTTTTGTGGTTAGTCAGTATATAGAGGGGGTCAGGAAACCTTTTCCAACAAGTCAGAAGCAGGTAGGAAATGTTTCTATAGAAGGTCAAAAGTTGAAAGTGCTCCAATACAGAGACTCTGATTTTTAAGACCTTAGACCTTCTAAATTCTCAAGGAAGGATAGTTACTTAAAACAAAAAACAATGTTTTCGGGCAAATGTTGCATTTAGCTTTTAATTTGTGTTGGACTAAGCATTTTCCATCATTATCTCATTTCACTGAATGCCTTGATAGTGTCTCAAATGTACGAGAATCAGAATAATCTTTTACATTACTTACTTGAATCTAGCAAAATGATTTCCTTCTTTATTCAATTATTTTTTTCAAAAGGCTTGAATCAAAAGTCAGGAGTGATGGGTTTGGTTAATGTTATCAGTGAGTACAGTTGAGACAGAGAGAAAATTGAATAGTAAAATATCTTCTCCCAAAGAAAATTTCACAGTATGTTATTTGGTTTGACATACAAATTTAAAGTCTGTGTGCACTAAATTTTCTATAAAATTTCACAATTCTATTGATATTTCATATTTTTCTTGGCAATAAGAAACATTTGATAATGATGTTGACCACCCTGTGGATAAAACACAGTGGGTGTCTTGCCTATTTGAGTATTGAAGGGTGTAACTAAACAAGAAAATACATAAGACTTATTTCCAAAGCTTTGCAATAATTTAATGTTTCAAGGTGGTATTTCCATATTTTATAATAATGTACGAAGACTACTTCATTTCATTTTTTTTCTGTGTCCTTTTATTTAAAAATCTTGTGCAACAAAATGATTTCTCCCATTTTCTCTAAGTCTTGTGGTAGTAGTACATGGAGGAGATTCTATTAATATAAATTCATTTTTTATTCAGCAGTAGCATATGGATACCCACTGTGCAGGAAACATGTCATGTGTTTCAGGCATTGGGAAGATAGTTAAGAGAAGTCAGGTGACTTATAAGTCACCTACTCTTATAGGTTTTACAATATAGTGAATCCAATTCTCTGTGAAGAGAGAAAAAAATGTGCATTTTGTGAGTACTAATATTTCTAGAATATTACATCACATAGCTCTCCTTATTAGCTCTGTATTTTTCTTTCTTATGTGAATAATTGTATTATATTGTCTCACAATCATGCATTTTAAAAATATAGACCTTAATAAACTACAAATCTTTGGTCTAGTAAATCAGACCATTAAGTGAAATGCCAGAACTGCCTGAAGAGACACTCATAAAGCTCAAATGTGAAAGTCTTTATTTTATTACCCCACTAGAATAAAACTAGAGGGGAGAATAAAATCATTTCCCCAAATTTCTCAGAGGTGTGATGCAGAACACTTCAGAAGTTCCATGAGTTCATTCAAAACCAAGTATAACTTAACATGTAGAAAGATGGGTATTCCTCAATGGCAAAAATAAAAATAAAAATAAAAAAAGGAACAACATGCATATCCTTACTAGAATCATGCTGTTTATTTCTAACCCATAGCCTTTGGGTTGCAAAACTATTACGAACTTCATGCACTACATGTCACTTCCTGGTAACTTTTCAAATTTTCAGATGCCAGGCCAACTGCTTTATATGATAATTAGCAGACACTCTGTGATGATTTTTATAAAGACCCAGGAGTAAAGGCTTTTAAAATCAGACCTAGTATGAAATTCTTCTTTCCAAGTCTAGTTGGGCTCAATGGCCTATCAACAAATGATTTAGGCCATAACTGGAGGACTAAAATAAATGTGATTACCAATGAAAAATAGGGCCTCATTGGCGGTGCAAGGGGTTAAGTCTCAGCACTATGAAGCTATTGGCAGCCACTACAACATGAGTTCAATTCTTTACCAGGGAGCTGACCCACATGGCTCAGCAGACCTCTCCTGCCTCCCTCCCTCGCTGCTCCCCTCAGCAGCAGATTTCAGTAGATCTGCCTCTTCTGCTCCCCACTCTGTCTCTGGTGAATCCTCTCACCCTCCTGCACCTCTGGCCTACACCCCAGCTCTTGTATCCGTGAATAAATAAATAAAAGAAAAATAGTGTGTATATATGTGTGTGTGTATACATAAACATATATTTATATATATATATGTATAAACATATGTTTGGATTCATATAACATGAATCCAAAGGTAAAATTAAATAGAATCTTTGAAGTACTTTCTCATAAATAATACAGGCAAATATCTAAGGAAAGCAAATAGAATAAAATATATTACCTTACAGAGACAATTAAGTACTTTGTGAAATATAATTTTCTCAAATGTTGATTAAGATCTGAGGTTAATTTACTGTAAATGTACCAAAAAATATAGCTAAATAGAAGCCATGCACAAAGACAAGAATATCATTGCTGAATTTCCAGAGTACCATTGTTGCCAAACTATCCACTGAATAGAAAAAAGAATGGAAAATGAAGTTTTCTACCTCAGGTCATAGTTCACACCTAATATGACTTGAGAATCTCTTGTGATCACAGTTAACAATCATAAGTTTGTTGATGAAACACAATATAGCTTAGACAATACAAAAATATAAAAAAGTAATAATTCATTTAGATTAGCATAAGAACTAAAGAAGTTTCCATCTATATACCAGAAAAGGGGCCTTCAGTAGACAATGAATCACCAATTTTTTGATCTTGCCTCCAGAAATACAAGAAATACATTTCTAATGCTTCTGGTATTTTGCTGCAGCAGCCAGAATGGACTATAAGACATCATTTGCATTTAAAGGTACTTATACTTAATTTATAAAATTCTTTCAAGCACAGTTTTAGAAATTTGTATATATGCTTCTGAAATGTAACTTATGCATTCATCTTTGCACCCTGAAAGTCAAGTACAACATCTGGCATACAGCAGCTGCTGGACAAAATAACAAAATCCACCTATCCTATCAGATCTATTGAGCAACTGATTTCTGTCATCAACATATAAATAGTTGGCCTCCCTGGTGGCGCAAGGGGTTAAGGCGCAACCTATGAAGCTATCAGCAACCACTGCAGCATGAGTTCGATCCCCAGCCAGGGAGATGCCCACATGGCCCAGCAAACCTCTCCTGACTCACCCACTGTAGCCCTCAGCAGTGTGTTTCATCAGTCTGCCTGTTCTGTTCCCCGCTCTGTCTCTGGTGAATCCTCTCACCCCCCCCCGACACACACACCTCTGGCCTGTACCCCCATTCTTGTATGTATAAATAAATAAATCTTTTAAAAATAGATATAAACAGTAATAAAAACATTAGACATTCTCTACACACACCAAAAAAAGAAAAAATCAAGAAATAAAACCTCTTGGAACTAATAAGAAAACACAGCAGGTTGCAAAATACAAGGTTAATAAAACAAAAGTCAACTTCCTTCCTTTACCCCAGCAATGAGCAATTGGAATTAGAAGCTTAAAAAACAATAACCATTTATATTAGCAACATAGAATGTTTAGGCATACTTCTAGCAGAATACATATAAGATCTATATGAGGAAAGCTGCAAAATGATTAAAGAAATCAAAGAAGATAAAATATCTGGAAAGATATTACGTGATTATTGATAGGAATCCACAAAATTGTTAGTAGTTTTTCCCTATTCTATCTTCATATTCAGTCAAAGTCCTGGCACATCATTTTGTGAATACCCAACAATTTCACTCCTTGATATTTTTACAGATGTGTTTAAAAACCTTGCCACACAAAAATATGACCATGAATGTATATAACAAGCTTAGTCATAATTGCTAAAACTTGGAGTAACCAAGCATCAGTGGGTAAATGAATGTAGTATTCCAAGACAATGGAATATTATTTAGTGTTAAAAACGCACTTCCAAGACAGAAAAAGACACGTAGAACCATAAATGCACAGACCAAAGTGGAAGATGAAAGTGTCAAAAGGCATTATGATCCCAATTATATAACATTCCAGAGAAGGCAAAAATATGAAGATGATAATAAAGTAACTGGTTATCAGGAGTTCAGGGTGAGTGGGGTAGGGAGGAATAGGCAGGGCAAAAGGCATTTTGAAGGCCATGGAACTATTCTTTTTGATATTATAATGGTAGATATATATGTCATAATACATATGTCAAAACCTATAGAACTGCAAAACGGAAGGAATAAATCACAGACTTCCATTAATTATAATTAACAGTACTGCTCCCTCATTTGTAACCAAATATAGGACACTGATGTAAAATATTAATAGTAGGGGGGAATTTTAGGGAGAGAGGCATATATAAAATTGTCTGTATTTTCTGTCAAATTTCTCTGCAAACCTAAGACTATTTCTAAAATATATTTACTTTTTTTAAATTAGAAATTGAAGGCTTCAAGAGATTAATATTTACAAGTGAATATAGGAAATACACACTGAAGGCTAATGGATTTCCAAGGATGGGAGGTCACTCATCAGAGTCATGGTGTTCTTGAAGAAATGATGGCAATAGATTTCATGAGTAGGGTTTTAAGAGCCTTAAAAAAGAGGGAAGGCTGTCCCAAGACAGAGAACAGCATAAAGGTATTAAAATCATTTCATTCTGGTGATTTACTTTTATTTTTATTTTTCCACAAAAAGCTATATAGTTTTAGCATCACAATTAATCTGCATTTCAATAAAACTTGGTACCACTTTCAGCCCCAATATAATGGAACACATCAGATCAACAAAATATTCAACTCATTGTCCTTCTTCAAAACAGATGGTGCCCAAACATCTCAAAGAATATATTTTTGGAATACTAAAACATCCTATTTTAATGTTTTGAATCTTCTTTTTCATGAATGAATGAGGAAGGATCTAGAAAGGGCATTCATTTTCAAATACTGGGCATTTGTTGTAAAATGTCTCTAAACACAAGTAATTCTATATACTAAAACTTAATAAAGTACTTGAATTTCAAAATATTTTATGCCTACTCTTCGTTTTTCTCTGTACTTTGTATAGTCAGCCATTTTCAATGTCATTTTAATTCACATCAGAATGAGTAGGCCGTGTGGCCAGGGAATACTTACATAATAGTCTTATTTCAATATCATCATCTTCTCTGGACATGACTGGAAAGTGATACAGCAGAAACTGAGGATCTAGAGAGATAAAGTAAGGGTAATGTTTACTGGGAAAGGGAAAAGCTAGAAGAACGCACCTGTGCACACACACACACACACACACACTAGCTTTCTTTATATAAAGCTGAAAGAAAGCAGGATAAATACTATTGTCAATTCCAAGATCTGCTGCAACCCACTTAAAATGCCTTACAACCTAAGTGAAATCTGACAAGGACAGCATGTTTCCTTTGCAAGCTCTTCAACTGGCTTCACTTTGAACTCCTGCCAACAATGATTACTTACATGGAAACATTTTCTTCAAAATTCATTTTCCATCGTGAGCAAAATGACAAATTTAAAGACAAGTAGGATAGGAATAAAGGTCAGAAAAAGGAGGATGAGGGAGTCTAGTTTGCATTATCTCTCTCTCTTCATTCTCCCGTTCATAGGGAAACGATAATGAATGACATTTTCCCAAGAAAGACTAAAGAATCTGCAACCCAATGGCCTTTTGCAATCTTGCTGATTTCACTGGCAACCTGGTGGTGGCCACATATAGGGGGAAGCATTTTCCTTGACAAATGTGTAGGTAAGATTAGTGATAGTCAGTTTCCATATTAATGTTCTTCAGAATCCAGTGCTCCGAATAATGTGCTCTCTTACCTGTTATCCATGACAAACATGCATATGCAGGGAACCAAAATACATAGCGAAGAAATAAATAGCAAAGATGGTCAGGTAGCGGTTACATGTGTAGCTTTTATATATGTGAAACATTTGATACATATATACTTAATAGGTCTGATTTAAATTAAATATTGAGGACCTCCCCGGTGGCGCAGTGGTTGAGCGCTAGGTTGCGAAGCTGCCCACAGCCTCTGCAGCGCCGGTTCGATCCCCGGCTGCTCCCCGGCCACCAGAGGAGGGTCCCACATGGCGCGCAGACCTCTCCTGCCGCCCGCTGCTCCCCTCAGCAGTGTACTTCGGTCCTTCTGCCTGCTCTGCTCCCGGCTCTGGCTCTGGGGAATTCTCTCACCCTCCCGCGCTTCTGACTGTACCCAGTGCTTGTATAAATAAATAAATAAATAAATCTTTAAAAAATAAATTAATTAAATATTGAGCTAAATAAATATGTAAATATGTTTATTTTATAAGTTTTTTACATCATGTTTCATTTTTGCACAATGCATGCATTGCCACCCTGGTTATAGTCCCCATACAATTCCCACCCCCCTTGTTTTGATCCCACTCCCTCCTCTGCCCCCATAGTGTGTCTCTGGTTTATAGTTGCTTGTTGATTTTGATTTTTACTTTATTATAATTAGTCTTTTTCCTGGTCCCTTATTTAGGTTTTCTAGATTCCTGCTATGAGTGAGACCATCGGTATTTTTCTTTATATTTCTGGCTTATTTGGCTGAGCATAATCCCTTCCAACTCCATCATATTGCTGCAAACTGCATGAGTTTATCTTTTTTGATTCCATATGATCCAGCAATTCCACTCCTAGGTATTTACCCAAGGACACAGAAACATTCATTCAAAAGGGCACCTGCACCCCTATGTTTGTAGCAGCACTATTTACAATAGCTAAGCTATGGAAACAGCCCAAATGCCCAAAAATAGATAACTGGGTCAAGAAGATGTGGTAGGGGCCTCCCTAGCGGTGCAAGGGGTTAAGCACCGCACTTTGAAGCAATCCGCAGCCTCTGCAGCACAAGTTCGATCCCCAGCTGGCCAGAGAGGTACACAAATGGCACAGCAGACCTCTCCTGCCTCGCCTGCTGCTCCCCTCAGCAGTGTATTTCGGTCAGTCTGCCTGTTCTGTTCCCCACTCTGTCTCTGGTGAGTCCTCTCACCCCCCACATCTCTGGCCTGTACCCCAGCTCTTGTATGCATAAATAAATCAATTTTTTTTAAAAAAGAAGATGTGGTACATATACACAATGTAAATACGGTTTTATAAATACATTAGCATTCACCTTCAGCCCAAACAAAAGTACATTAAAATCATTAACATATCACACAATTAATAAAGGAAATTTACTGATCTAATATGGAAATTTAACATTACTCAAAGCACAGTTATCAATTCTTTGGTATAGTTATATTATTTTAACAAATGTTAATAACATAAAATTATGTAACAATGTAAAATCAGAAACAAGCCTATAATGACAGCTAACATCACATTGGTTCAACACATTTGAGACATCCTAACAGCCCAATTCTAAGACATAAAGGCAAGATACACATTTGGGAAGGAAGAAGAAGAATGCCCTAATATATATGATATTAATATTTACATTAAAAGTAATTGTAAGATAAATTATTTAAAGTAAAGTCTTATTATTATTGTTAAATAAAAGATCAAACAAAAGATCAAAATGAAAATTTAAACACATCATATACCACCTACAGTTAGAAAATTCTATTAAAAATAATACATACCAGTCACCATGTTGGCGCATAATGGAAGTATCAAGAATAAGTCTCCAACAACTTACTCTACTATTCATGGAAATAGTGCAATACTAGTTTAAAATATATTAAAGGTCTCCATAAAAGATCATACCTAGGATATAGATATATATATATCATATATTACATATACCATGCATCATATATTATTAAGTTACAATATAAATTATAGTTGTTATATATTGTATATAATATATATAATGGATGGGGGTGTGTGTGTATATATGTCATAAATAGAAAGACACAATATATTTATAAAGTTACTTCTCCCCAAATTAATTTTAAAGTAGCAATTTAATTCCAATTCACAAAAGGGATTTTGTAACTATTCTTTTTGCTGGTGACCATTGGCTACCAATGGTACTTATAGCTTCTTAAAGCTGTAAAATGCTTTATGAGTATAGCATCACACATCTAGGGATGTATATTCCACACTGGACCCATCCCTGAAGTTCTGGTACTATCGTCACTCTCTTACAGATCTCCTATAAATCGTAAAACTCACTTTGGACTGATGACATCAGAAAGCTAAGGTCTGAAAATAGTCAAGACATTCCTACTACAGAAGAAATGACAACACCTTTGTTACCAGAATTACTAGACAGCTAAATTAATAAAAATCTGTCTAATCTTGTCAGTGATAAACAGAAAGGCCTACTGAACAGTCTAGACAGCCCAAAAATAGACCTTACAAAAAAACTGGAAGTGTAACACATAAATAATTGATATTAAAGAATGATGAGGAAATCATGGACCATTTAGTAATATTGGAACAATCTGTTAGCTACACAAAAACAAGTTTAAAAAATCCCTACTTTGTATCACTAACAAAAACCAATTTCAAATAACAAGATAAATGTAAAAGAAAAAAAAAACTTTAAGAAATTATAGAGAATGTCTTTAAAATCATGGAAACAGGATAATTTTTCAAGCATGATTCAAAATGTGGACACCATCAAAGGGATGTTTACTAAGCTGAAGGATTTCATTTTAGAAGTTATGATAAATACCATAATCAAGGCATACATTGATTGAAAATAGCAAATACAAACCAATTCCAATCAGGTGACCTTCTGTAAGATGCCTGAGTAGCACTCCTCAAAATGACTAAGGTCATCAAAAACTCTGAGTCAAAGCTCAGGGCTGCCTAAGAAGACAGGAGAACTAAATGGTTAACAAACTCCAAGTCAGCTAAGGGGTTTTATCCACATTGGTTTATTAAGTGGTGAGAAATGTACTGAGCTGAAGTAAGATCTTAAAAGAAGAAACTGAGTGTGGATTATAAGGGAACTTTGTGCCACCTTTACATAAGTTTTCCTGTCAATCTATATAAAATAATTCTAATATAAATAATATTTTTCAAAGGAATACAAGTCAGCATTATACAGAGCACAATAATTTCCTTTTTCATTCTATTTTCAGTTAACAGATTTAAACCTACCTACGTTCACACTAGAGTTGCAGCCATCACTTTCTTAGGAAAGCCTTTCCTGATTTGGACAATTTCTATCTGTTCTATGTGTTTTTCTATGTGTTTTCATGGTGCCCTTTCACCACTGCACTGATGTCAGTCATCAATTGTCTACTCTACTGGATGCTAAGCTCCATGAAATCAGACAGCTCTGCCTTTAATTACCATGAAAGCACATACTAAATCTGACAGAGAACCTGCTTATTAAACATCTGTGAGTGAATCCAAGGACCCAGAAAGAAGAATGCAGTGATTTGAGAGCACAGGGTTCTGTCTTTATTAATTCAGATACCTAGCACCGTGTGTTACTAGGGAAGGAGTGAGCACAGAGGCTACAGAAAGGAACTCCTTGTCTGTTCCAGATGGGGCAAGCACTAAAACAATTTTCACAATCTTCCTTACCTAGTTTAATAGATTATTTAATAGATTATTTTCTGTCCTCAGACTAAGAAGTTGGAGCAAGAAATTCCATGTTTTGGTTTGCTCCATGTTCAATTATCCTTGACACAAATGAGAAGAGGGTTTCCATGTTTCTGGACAGATGGCATTCACGGACAGGAACCAAGAACCCCAGCGCACTGCTGGCGCGGAGCTGGAGGCTGTCACCCAGAAGCAGAGAGGCCCATTGTCACCATCATCTCTAAGAAGCCACCCCTGGGAAGTACAGTATCTCTTTGTAGGATGCTTCATACCCACACTGTATAACTTCATAGGCTAATATCGGAATTACATTTAAAAAGAAAGTCTGTACTGTGTATAAAATAAAAAGAAATTTATTTGTAGTGGACCTTGAGATATAAACAGCTGGAAAAGCAAAAACCATGTGTTAATAAAAGACACTGTATTTTGGCGGCACTCCCACTGCCCACCTGTGACTATGCAGGTGCTGCTTCTTACCAACTCTCTCCTCTGCAGGGCAGGAGCCTCTCTGCCTGCCCACGATCTGTAACATGCGGGGACTTCCCTTCACTGACCTCCCTCATTGGAGGCCACTCTCCTCAAGTCCACCCGCCTGCAACCATGCAGGCCTCTCTCAGCAAACCTGTCCCTTTCTCTTTCCCTAATGAACCTGTTCTTTAAATATATATGTAAAAAAGACACCATATTTTGCTGGCAGAAATTGTTTCTTCTCAAGCTTGTTTCACAATTAAGTTATATTCGAAGCCATTCTCGTGAGTCCCCTGGCCATTTATGGCTTTTTGTGTAATTCACAACACAAATACATCACCTCAACAGTCCTTGAGCAATCCTCAGAATTAAAATGCATTTTCCTCTCTTAGTCATAAAGAATGGAACACAAACAGCTACATTTTTATAATCCATAGTAATTACACAATTCTAGGCTGCCTTTAAATTTAATCAGGATTCACTTCCTCTAGGACTGCTTTGTTGGAAGCCAAGGAATTTGCATGTTTAGAAATGATACATCATGCTAGGAGCAGGCACAACAATGCTGTGCACCAGAAAATTATTCCATATACAAAATGTTCAAGGCATCTGGATCTGTAAGATGAGCCACTGCCCGGTGCAGTTTTAATGTTCACAACCAGGCTTTAAAGATGGCAGGCAGTTTTTGGATATCCTTCCTTCTATTATTCTTGGACCTGGAAATGAATTCAGTGTCTTCAGGGTCTGTGGAATTTGGAGTGTCCACAAGACAAGCCTTGATCCTTGAAGCCTCCAGATGTGCACCACAGCTGTGCAGTCTCTCCAGCAAAGATTTCGAGAACTTCTACTTTTTGTGGCAGTAGAAATCCAGGTCAATTATGCTTTCAAATATGCATATGTAATCTTTTGAACAGGCATTGTTATCTGAGCATCACTGATTCAGAAAACAGCAATTGAATGTTGCCACAATGCACATCTTACTGCTTTCTGTGTCCCATCAACCAGGAATGATTAGTTCTCCGGGTTTGCGGTCTTCAAGTATGATACAAATTCAAGGAGTAGGATCTTCTTTTGAAATATAAGCATGATCAAAAAGTATCTCCTGACAACGTTTAGTTCAGTGGGGAGACAGGGGAAACTTAAATCTAGCTATGTCCGCGAGGCTGCTCCAGGTGATATTTCTGCTGCTTCGAAAAGAATTCCAAATAGCATTGATTTCCAATAACCTGAAAATCCATGACACCTCCCTGTGGGCTCAAGTTGAAGGTGGCAAACGTTGGTTGGTTTTTCTGCACCTGGCATCTTTTAGAAGTGTCGCAAAGCACATTTCCGTAGAGTGGGAAGAAAGCCAAATGCACGTTAAGCAAGTCATAAAGATAAGACTGTTTCCAGAGGATTGGTAATTTTCTATGACCTGAAAATGAAAATCAAAATAACATTCAAGCCTCCTTCCTCATTTGATAGTCACACTCAGGTAGTCTCTGATAGAACTGGGTCACTGCCCTTATGGATACACTTTCCAAATTGGAGCCGGGATACAGTCAAAGAAACTGCAAGTCTGTTTGTTTTTCATTCCCCCCTTTTTTTTTTTAATGGGGGGGGGCGAATTCTTTCAGTGAAATTGAATCTGTGTAAATATAATTTTATTTTCTTCCCAGGCTTTCTAGTCTAAATTCATACATTATAAACCGAGATCTTCAGAGCTTTGAAAATTGACAAGATTCTAAGAAAGTGAATGCAGTTGGAGTAAAAACCTCTTCTAATGTAAGCTTGGCCCTGGCAGTAGCAATGAATCAATACACCCAAATTTAAAAGCTTTCTAGAAAATGTGTAGGACCTACATTTTGTCTTTCCTGTAAACTTGAGGTGTTGCTTAATAATTACTTTACCAGTCCCCCAAAAGATCTATCCAAATAGGATCAAAGGAATTTCTTGTTCTTATATTTATTTCATTTCCTCTCAACTAGTTTTTCCTTAAGAAAATGTCTCATGTTACATCAGTGAAATGTATTTGTCTGCCTCACTCTGACGGCACATTAACAATGAATTTATGACACAGATACTATAAGGCTCAAAGCTTTTGTGTTTGAAGACTTTTACTTAACTCATTTGATTTTGTTTCCACACTAGGGAAACATTATTAAGAGTTTTAAAAAAGAAAGCTTTTGGCAAATAGATCCATAGGATGTCTTCTTAACCCTGATCTAAACTGTAATGTGCTGGTCCTCAAATGAAGCAGTTTTGATGTTGCTACTTTTTATACCTGAAGTGCTCTTCTCTGAACCTCTTCCCTCCAGTCCCTGTGTGCAATTCACTCTACATAAACCTTGTTTGTTCCCAGAATCACTGTTACACTTGCTCCATTACTCACTGAAAATTTCCTGGGGGTTGTTTATGTGTTTCTTTATTGTTTTCCTTTAACATAGCATATTTGTTAGATTTTTT
This sequence comes from Talpa europaea, assembly GCF_964194135.1. NCBI lineage: Eukaryota > Metazoa > Chordata > Mammalia > Eulipotyphla > Talpidae > Talpa > Talpa europaea. The sequence continues at coordinate 92,206,310 of NC_140080.1, read as the reverse complement.
AAAGCCTATTTGTTACATAAATGAGAACTAATTAGACAACACGTCTATAGAGTAAAGAGCAAGTCTACACATAGTGCCTTCACGAATCTTAGAATTCACAAAAAATTGCAAGAAGGTTGAATTCTTCACAATACCTCCCTATTGAAAAAGAAAAAAAATTAAATAACCAAGTATTACAGTGCTTTTATAGTATTTACAAAACAAAGCTAGCCACATATCCTGAATTTTATTTATTTAAAGGCCATTTGATTTAACACCCTACTTCCCTATCGATGATAGTTTTATTTTGTAGAACCTCTTTCTGTCCTGCTCGTCTTGCTTATGCATACAACATGTAGGAAATCCCCACTGCTGGGGAGAAGCACTAAGCTTATCCAGTCAGTGACTATACATTGAAATATGGCCCCAGTAAGCCAGAAATAAAAATTTCACTAAAGGAGCTTTGTATTTGCACACGTCAAATAAATCAAAACAAAATTTATTGTCTGAAAACAAATCTATTATGGAAAATAGTTTGCAATACAGAAAAGTGGTTTTTGAGTTGACTTAAATACTACCAAACAGGTTCTTTCAAACGCAAGTCAGAATTAAATAACACAAGCCAAAAGCAACACTGCTTTTGAAGATTATATCTTATTCTCTGTTTCAACAAAGGAGCCTACACATTCAAATAAAATCTCCTAATTTCTCCATTTTATACTGGAACACACCCATTTATGCTTCGATGGTGAGATATTGATAGTGGGGGAGATTTTGTAAGCAAGGGAGCAAGGGATAATGGGATCTGTACACTTGATTTTCTATGATTCTTAAACTACTGTAAAAATTAAGCTTATTAATATCTTATAAATGGGTTATAATTTGAAGAGACATCTTAGAACACAATGGAAAGACTACTGCTACTTACAACGCACATACATACAGATTGATGGGTGAATAGATACATAGATGATAGATACATAAAATATGCATATAGGTAGTTCTACCTATCTATATACCTGTGTGTATATATAATTACATATATTATACATGTAATGAAATACATGTAATTACCTCTCATTTTTGTGTGGGTAGGTTGAGTCTCATAAGCTGGGGCATATAAATATTCATAGAATAAACAGGAGTCAAGATTCAAATTCCAATTGATCTCAACATGCCTCTTTCTTACTCTGCACTATTTATGCTTGGGTTACATGTCTCAATATCATTTATTCTTATACTTTACATTTTATGATTGCGCTTAACCTGTTTACTCTTACCAGATTGAATCAATAAGATATCATCATTACATACCTAATTCAAGCATTTAAAAAGAACATTCTGGAAAAGTATTTTTCTAGAAAGTATCTTTCAATAAATTATTGACAGGCAGTACCAAAGTTTTCACTTTCCTAAGAAAATTTTTATTAAGTAGGGCTCTTTTAAGATTTACTGGTGCCAAATCTCCAGTAACTACTGTTCACTATAATTTTTACTTTCCTTTTAAAAAAAGATACTGGCCTTATAATGATCCCCTCAATTTGTTGGTAGAAAGTGTAGGGATTTTAATGGTTAAACAAAAGTAGTCCCCCTGAGAAGGTGAATTGTAATATTATTTATGTTTGATGACTAAGGTATTTTCTCAGGATTTTCATACATTTATAAAGATGTTAAGATAGTGTTCCTAAAGGGAAAGTTAATTGGTGATAAAAATATTTCATAAGGAAATAGTATAAAACCAACTTGTATGGTGGTAACAAAAGAATAAAAGTTTATATAAAGAAAACATTAATATGTTGAATATTTTAAACTCATTAATGTTATATCATTCCTATTATTATCAAGCCAAGAAGGAAACTCACATGTTCCCTTGAGTAGACTGATATTTAAATGAATGGGTGGTGTATATTAGTCATAAATAACATCAAAGTGTACTATTCATGTGCTGGGATTAAAAGTTCTACTATAACTATGAAGATAATCATCTTCACAATTAACAATCAAATGAAGAACTTTGAGAATTTTTTTCAGAGGGAGAAGAAAAACACCCAGGCTCTTTTTTTCCACCCTTGTGAAAAGAATGTCTGGGAATAAAAAAAAAAAAAAAGCAGCTTCTTAACTATACATCTTTGGGGAACCCTTTACACACCATGAACATTTAAGAACAGCAGTGAAAATGAAGAAATTAAAATATCTTGGATTGCAGACACAGTTTTTTTCTTGATGGTAAAATTGTCAGGGGAAGATAAAACACAAAGACATAAAAATCTAGGTAGGATAGGAGTCTTCACATTCCACGATATATTAATTACCAGGAAAATATACATTGCTATTTTTGTGATAAAAGAATGTGATGACCAAAAGAAAAAGAAAAAGACTCTTTGTTATTTCCTTACTTTCTGGATAGTAAAGGGGAAAATAAAGCATGAAGTTAAGTTAAAAGATGATTTCCCATTCAGAGTTAATTCATTCTTCAGATAAGAAGAAACCACTTTCATATTCAGTCCATAAAGTAAATGTCCTGGTGATACTGAATTAAAAGGAGGTATATATTGGATACTATGAATTATTCACAGGACATTCAAGAGAACTGAAGAACACACTATTAATTCAACTTTAATATTAAAATCGAACTGCAGTAAACAAGCATCTTTTTTCTATATATCTATGAGACCAATAAATTCTCTTTATCAAAAGAATTTTCTTTGATTTAAAACTATTTCAAAAATTGAACATTAAACTAACAATTTCTCTAAAACAGAGAAAGATAAAAGCAAATTACCAAGCTGCATTAAATTGCAGAGACATTATGTTTACCATCAGAGGCAACAAATATGGCCCTTTATGCAACCTATTTAAAGGTGAAGAATCTTGCAGCTCTGAACAATACATCAAGTCTACATAAAAACAAGAGCTCTTGAAGTTTTTTCTCATATCACCTACTTTAAAGAATATTTGCTTAATTATTTTTTTTTTAATTGGGCAGCGAGAGCAGTTACATAAGTACTCTGGACACTGATTATGTTTGTGGAGTAAGTATTTTTGGCAAGATCTGTTCCAAGCAGTTTGAAGCCTTGGATGCTGGAAGTGGGCAGGCTCCTCATTTGCATCCAGCACCATCTCCAGCTCAAGGCTGCCGGCTTCCATATAACTCTTTGTATTTTGCTCCTGTTCCCTTGCTCCCTAGAGTCTGAGGTGCCTACCTAACAAAATTCACAGCCAAAGAGAGAGGAGTAGGTAAGGAATTTTGAATAAACCTATCATTGGTAATCATGTCAATATCCAGGAAGGGAAAGGATCTGAAACTGCCTGCAAAGATGACTCTACTGGGCAGGAAAACCCTCTCACCTCAAAGTCTCCGGTGCAGATCTCTGTAGCATCAGGTTCAGCCTCCCTTCCAGCACATGTTGGGTTGAGCTAATGGTGAGCTGCAAGAGCCAAGTGAGACCCAGCTCACAGGTCACGCTAACATGTGCTGCCGATGCCAGACACATGTCATGTAACCATTTTCCCTAGACTTTCGGCAAGAGGTTGAACTTCAAACCTGCCCTATTGGGAAATAGTCCATTATCAAAACAAAACAAAGCAAACCATAACCTAAAACAATGTCTTTTTTTCTTGTAAGTTTTTTAGCATTGCTGTTCATTAGATCAAAAGATAACTGATTATCTGATGCCAAATAGAAAAACAAGAAATGCACTCACTTTTATGTTTTTTTTTTCCTTTCAACTTGTGTGATTTTTTTTTTTTTGTAAATGTGGAGCCATAAAGCATTAATGCAAGTCAAAATGCTTAGTGAATGTGGCTGAGAAATTTAAATCCATGACAATTATAAATAAATCTAGACTTTTTTGGACTATGCCAGAATGTTTATTATTTAATACAAATTTAATGCCTGCATTTAGATTTTCAAATGCAATTTTTATCTCTTATTGATGGCAATTAATTGTGCTTGTGGTATTTTTATTCTGTGACAGATTTCATACACTTAGTTGACTTTTCTGAACTGTCCTATACAGTATTACACATTTTTTGAGGTTATCTGTTTTCTTCCATAAAATCCATTATTATAGCATATTGGACTACCTGAATATTTATTCATACAATTGCTCCATCGGGGCAATGTACAACAGACAATTGTGGCACTTCCATAGGATGCTCACCTTTTCTGGCTCCCCCTATTCTCTGCTCCCCATATTTAATTCACAGAACATCTACACATGTCAAAACAGCACAGTGCCTGTTTCACTCAATATTAATTGAGTCTACTATGTGAACATTATTCTAAGTGTGTAGTTATAACAAAAGAAAATACATAAATATATTCAAAGTTTTGAAATGCTAGACACTATGGTTAGCACAAGGGTTTTGCTTTAGGAGTTTAATTGCTTTGGCATATATTAAGTAGATAATGCAAATATGATATAGAGCTGGAATAAGTTGCTGAATGCCAAATGAGTCATATATAAAGAGCGTCAAAAGTGAGAGCTATTTTCTTGGAAGAAACAGATAACTCTAAAAAAGGATAAAAAGATTTAAAGCTAAAGCATAGATAAAAGAATGAGAAAGTACGACTGATGACTAAGCGTTCTTGCAATTCTGCATACAAAGATGAGTTCATTTAGGGCATAATCAAACATTAGTTAATGGAGGATTGATGCTGTTAACATAATGGACCACTGGATTAAGGAGTTGATCAGATGAATTCTTTAGAGTGATCTAAAATTAGTTTCAAGGAATTTACTTTTAGTTGTATAGTTGTTATTTGCATGCCTATTCATGACACCAAAGTGTAGTATTTAAAGTTAATCTGGAACATTCTACAAGAGATGTGGGGACAGAGAATCTGGAGCCGAAGAATAGTATATGATTAACTTTAAAATACAAAGTTCTTAGTCACAGCAGTTATCATGGGAAGGATATAGGATAAATGACAGAAGCTGTGGCAAGGGGCAATTGACTGGACTGGAAGACTGGTTAGATGTAAGAAACAAAAAAAAAAGAAAAATGGGTCAAAGCTGATGCTGAAGTTTCAAGCATGTACGATGATCTGTGGGAAGGGAGGTCTATTGGCAGGCGGGCAGTCATCTGGAAAGTCAGCTTAAAAAGGAACATGATGAATTATGTTTGAGATATGCTTGGCTTGAGAGAACAATGGAAAATCCCAGGGGAGCCTAGCACAACATTATCTCTGAGTTGTGATGGACTTGAACAACTCTAAGACTTTCTCCTCACTGCAGCATCAATCCTCTTCAACATCATCCCTAACAGTGTCATTCAACATGTGTTTGACATTTCATTAATAGCAGAAAAGTTCCCTATTTTCCTACCTATTCAAAGTTTTTTTTTTTTAATTTTTCCCCAGTCTAATTTTTATAAATGTTCCCTCTTTTATTGATACAAAAATGTGCCTCCTTCAAATTCTGGACTTCGGTGCTCGTGGTTCCCCGTGGAAACCAAAATAAATTTAATCCTCCCTTCACAAAATGACCCTTCACGTAATTGAAGGCACTTTTCATGTCCCATTGAGCCTTCTCTTTTCTAGTTAAACATCATTTGATGTGCTTTCAATCCTTTCACTCTGTCATTCTTTAAAGTGCAGTGTCTAGAACAAAACTAAGATTTCAGAGAAAGAACAGACTAATGAGGAAAAAAGAACTGTTTCTTTTTCTACCACATGAAAGTGAAATCATAGTGTCTGTCTATCCCTCTGACTTATTTCACTTAGCATATCACCCTACAGTTTAGTAAATTGGGTGAGGGGTCACCTGTATGGTGACGATTCTGGGTAAGATATAGATAGATCAGAAATATATTTAAAAGTTGCCTAAAAAATTCCTTTATGTTTCAAATTCAGGCTGGTTGGAGAGTTTCTAAATCCTGCAATGAGCAACAAAGAACAATGTGATGAGTATCGTGTGCCAAAACTCAAGTATCAAGATTTTCTAGTGCTCTTTTTAGCAAGATGTCAGTCACTGTTTGGACATTTTCATCAGATCCATGTGATAAAGCCTTGATACCAAAATAAATAAGATCTAGACTTGTACCATATTGTTAACAGAAAGGACAACAGTAAGGGATGATTAAAGTAACTGGTTCACAAGAACAAAACTTTCTTACAAGGTAACTGCAAAACCATCTCATAATGAATTAAAAGATCTGAAATGCACGGTAAAGGGAGAGAACGCCTTCAAAGCTTGCAGAGTCGACTGTACTCTGCTTAAGTATGGAATACATTTAAAGAATATTTTAATCAGAATGGCTTAAACCACAGTGATCAACTCTAAATTGTAAAAAAATGAGATTCCCAAGGTCACTGTGGGCAGGATGAATCTTGCACAGAAGAAAAAGACTGCTCTCCACACAGACATGAAAATTCAGACTTTACAGTGGGCATTTATTTCCCCATGCAGGAATGGGCATGATGTGCTTATGTAGGTGCCATGAATGCTGACCATCTGCCTTTTGTTCTGACTCCAGCTGACCAGGCATCCATTTCTTTAGTCATCTCTCCCACAGTGCAGAATCAGTTGACATGAGCATTCCATTCTGAGTGAGTTATAGATCAAAAACCAAAGCTGACATTCAACCTTAGGTAACTGGATGTGAAACTATCACTTTCTAGGTGCTAGGGTCTTTTTTCTAGGTGGCAATAAAACTGTCAAATTCACCAAGCAATGCCAGCCGGGGATGCTCTTTAGGTGACAGCCAGCCAACACCCCTCATGTGGCAACAACAGCCTCATTTTTATAGAGAGCAGATTCCCAGCATCTCACACTCCCCCTCATGCACCTACTGCACCTCCCTTCCGTCAGGCTCGACATTGAGCACCATTGTCAGACACAGCTCTTGGAAAGAAAATTGCAATTGACTCCCTTCTCCTAAACTCTCTCAGCATCAATTAAACAATTGTTTATATTCTGGTTTGCTGCTGTGCACAGGCATTCAAGGATCCCGGGCCAACCAGGGTCACCAAATTGCTACCCCTACATAGATTTATACACTCTCAAATCTGTCCCCAAAACCTATCCGTGTGGTCCTTGAGACATATCATTTGTCATCTGAAATTTGCCTAAGACCTCAAAACGCCACTCTGAATTTTTTCTTACCTTTGTTCTTCCTTGAAATGCTAATTTCTTCTGAGGAGCCTGCCATCTTGGCAGCCCACTAAAATGAGGGTGTGCTCCTCATATTCCTCTCAAAGGGAGCAGCTTATCTCGTGGTCCACTTTGTTCTTTCTACAATTATTTCCACTTCTGTTTCAGAAGCATAAGCTCCATGGAGGAGGGGCTAGATTCTACTGAGCTCACAGAGACTCTTAATTCATTCAAATTCCCTTTGGATTTCACCCCTTGGATCACTTCTTTGCCACCCACATGAAAATTATTTTTTGGTCATTTTAACATCTGTGAATATGACCTTCCTTCCAAATTGGACTCTGAGTTTCTTCTCTTCATTTCTCATTTAGTCCACCCTTTATCAGTCAGCCACTACTGTGGACATAATAACATAGAATTTGTCATTGGAAATGATTGCAGCATCTTTAGAATCTTGATTAAAATCACTCCAATCTGAGCACTACCTGTTTTCACTCCGTTTTACTTCAGTATTGATGCTACAAAATTATTCAATGCCACCTTGAACTCTGATACGCTGAATCCACTCTTCATTTTCCACTATCCCTTCAATTCTTACTTCAATCCTAGCCTATTTAGACCCATTATTCAAATTCAATTTCTGCGGCTCTATTTTCATCATTTTTCAGGGAAGAACTCTCATTACTGTTAAACTTAAAATTCCCACCTACTCTGTACCTGCACCAGAGTTAAATATGGGCGGAGAATGAGGCAGATGCAACCTGGTTGACAGCCTCTGCTGACTCGTCTATTTCTTGGCTTCTTTTTATCACAAATATAACATGGTCCCTTAGCACCACACACCAATCCTAGCAAATTTTTCCCTTCCATTGTTTCTGCTAGTGTAATCGAACTGTTCAATTTCTACTACAACATATCACTTAATTATATACTCCTCTCAAACTCCCAAGACCTTGTTCACCTGTTGATGCTAAGCATTGGCTACAGCTGATGCCTTGCTTCTCAATTCGCTAAAGATACCCACAGTGAAGTCTCTTTGCTCCCCACCCAAAATCCAGTCACACACCTACCACTCTTCTATATATTTCAATGACCTCCTTCATGCCACACCTAGTTGCAATGCTAAGCTTTCCTCTGAATTTACTGAAGCTCTCCACCTTGCATTTTACACTCCATTCTTAACCCTTTTCTGGTCTTGCATACAATTCACTCATGGTGGAATTCTGACCTCCCTGGATATTCCTTGCATTTTCTTTTGATATTTCCTTACTACGAGTACTACTAAGGCATCTCTCTAAAATTAGCCTCCCCCAACTTATTCATTTAGCTACATGGCTTTAAATAACATCCTCACACTAATAATTCACCAAGGTAGTGGCCCCCACTCTCCAGTGTGGGGTATTTGTTCCAAGATCTCCAGTGGGTGCCTGAAACCACAGAGTAACCAAACACTATATATACTATGATTTTCCTAAACATCATATCTATAATAAAGTTTAACTTATAAATTAGGCACAGTAAGAGATTAACAATAACCAATAACAAAACAGAACAATTATAACATAATAAATGATATGTGAATCTTGTCTCACCTTTTCTTTCTCAAAATATTGCAAGAATTGGTTTTTATTTTTTTTTTTAAAGATTTATTTTTATTTATTTATACAAGCACTGGGTACAGTCAGAATCACGGGAGGGTGAGAGAATTCACCAGAGCCAGAGCGGGGAGCAGAGCAGGCAGAAGGACCGAAGCACACTGCTGAGGGGAGCAGCGGGCGGCAGGAGAGGTCTGCGCGCCATGTGGGATCCTCCTCTGGTGGCCGGGGAGCAGCCAGGGATCGAACCGGCGCTGCAGAGGCCGCGGGCAGCTTCTCAACCCAGCGCTCAACCGCTGCGCCACCGGGGAAGCCCGGTTTTTATTTTTTATAAAAGATTTATTTATTTATGTATGCATACAAGAGCTGGGTACAGGCCAGAGGTGTGGGGGGGGTGAGAGGATTCATCAGAGACAGAGTGGGGAGCAGAACAGGCAGACTGACTGAAATACACCACTGAGGGGAGCAGCAGGTGAGACAGGAGAGGTCTGCTGGGCCATGTGGGTCAGCTCCCTGGCGGGGTATCGAACTCGTGCTGAAGAGGCTGCAGATAGCTTCACAGTGCTGTGCTTAACCCCTTGCACCACCAGGAATGCCCAACAAGTAATGTTTTTAGATTGCTGTTTATCACATATGAATGAAACTGCAAAAAGCAAGGATGGATGATAAGACTACCACATACAGTGCTAGCTACAAATGTTCTCCTGTAAATCTATCAGTATATTTGCAATCTCTAATTGAATATCTAATGGATATTTCAACTCCAAAATATTGTGTCATCATTTGGGCTAAAGTTGTACTTGGTGTTTACACTTTTATAATATTTGATTATTATTCAGAAGTGACTCCTATAGCATATTACTCCAATTCTTTGCGTAGAAATTTTTTCTATTATCAGAAGTTTTTCTTCAGCCTTTTCACTGTAAAAATATCACATAACTACAGAAAATTACACAAAACAATGAAATTTGCAAGAAATCCCTTATGGAACCAACTCCTAAGATCCAAGAGATCGCTGAGACAATGACCTATTATGATCCATTTAGAGTACTAAACCCTTCCCAAGGGTAAACACTATACTGGACTTACATACAGTTAACACAGTCTCACTACATTGTTATACAGTCTTACTCTATTTTTTCGATATATTACCACCAGTGTATGCATCTCTAATAATTGTACCTTAGTTGTATATGTTTCACAATGTTATAGAAGTGAAATCATGCAAAAATCTGTGTTTTGAAGCCTAGCCTCCTTTCTCAGAGTGACAATGGAAGATGAATGCAGAATTTTAACCACTTTTTTAAATTTGTTTCATTATTTTTTAAATATTAATTAATTTATTTATTTATTTATACAAGCATTGAGTATAGTCAGAAGCGCGGGAGGGTGAGAGGATTCACCAGAGCCAGAGCAGGGAACAGAACAGGCAGACCGATGAAATACACTGCTGAGGGGAGCAGCAGGTGTGGCAGGAGAGGTCTGCACACCATGTGGGACCCTTGCTGGTGGCCAGAGATCGAACAGGCGCTGCAGAGGCTGCGGGCAGCTTCACAGCCCAGCGCTCAACCACTGTGCCACCAGGGGAGGCCCAAATTTTAACCATTTTTAATGTCAAGTTGAGCAATTTCTCTCTTTTTCAGAAAATCTTAGATACTTTGGTCTCTGATATGCCTGTATACATTTTGGAGTCAAATTTTCAAATTCTGTAAATAGTAAACAAATGTTAGGATTTTGAGTGCTCATGGAATATATACATACAGGGAGAATCAAACTTATTTATATGCATATTTATATTGATCCACATGCACATGTCTATGTACAAACACACAAATATCTCTGCATTGATACATATATAAAATCTCAATTAAACTGAAATTTAAAATCTCCGAAATTCCCCGAGCAGAGCTTTTAATATACTCCACACATTTTTATAATGCTTTGCCTTCATTGTTATTCAATTCAAAGTGTATTTAAAATTCCCTTAATAATTCATTTGCTAATCCAATCACTAATTAGTAGAGTGCCCTGCTTAATTTCTACATATTTGGGAATCTCCCAATTTTCTTTCCAATTTCATTCCATTATAATCACACAGAATATACTTTCCCTGATTTCAAACTTTTGAAAATTTATTGAGGCTTTTTTTGATTCATGGCCACTCACATCCTCCATATTGGAAAATGTTCCATATTGGCCTGAGAAGAGGCACATTCTGTCACTGTGGGTGCAGTGCTCTGTTTTGTGTGTGTGCTGCTCGAATTTCTCATTTTCTTGTTGATCTTCTAGTTGCTCTATCCACGACTGAAGTATGCCTTCTCCACGTAATGATGCCAATTCTGGTTGCATTATTTTGGGTCTCTGTTTTAAGCTGCACATATGCTTGTGAGTGTTGTAACTTCTTGATGCATTATGCATGTTCTCCATCATTTTACTATCAATCTATAACTTTAACTCTAAAATAATAAATTTTACAGTCCAATCTTTAGAAATAGCCTTGATTTCTCCTGCAGAGATTGTATAGTTGGATTTTAGATTTTATCAAGTCTGACAGTCTGCCTTTCACTGGGTTATTTGATTCTTTCATATATATTTATCACATCATTCTTCATATTTGTACAATGTATAATTTCCCTGTGAAATTCCCACCACCATTTCACCCGTGCACCATCACCATAGTCCCTCGTGCTCTTCCCTCTCCATACCGATCCCTCTCCCTCTTCCTCCCCTACAGAATGTCTCTCGTCTATAGTTGCCTGTTGATTTTGATTTTCACTTTATTGTAGTTACTTTTTTTTTTCCTGATACCTTACTTGTTTCCTCTATGAGCCTTCTATAAGTGAAAACATCTGATATTTTTCTTTTTCTTTTTGGCTTATTTCACTCAGCATAATCCCTTTCAGCTCCATCCATGTTGCTGCGAATGGCTTATTTAACCCACTCACTGTTAATGCTACTGTCAGTACAGTTGAGAGTGGGCCTGTCATTTCATATTTTGTTTTCTAAATGTTGCATGATATTTTGTACTTCTATTACTCCTTTACTGATCTTTGCAGTACCATTTCAAGTATCTGATAATTATTTACCTTGACCATATTCATCTTATTTTACGGAATCAACCTAAAACATATACTAAATTCCAGTGAGATATAGAGATTTTATACATATCTTATTTTATAACTATTTTCACATTTTGTGTGATTTTGCAATATATATCTAATTTTTTACCTGGAAATACATAGCTTGCTAATAACATGATGAGAAGAAATATTTGTTTCCTTATACAGAGGTATAAGGTATAAAATCTTCCAAGGCATCATTCCAAGGCATCTTTTAAAATCATGCATCTTTATTTCTATATCTGAAACTATCACTAACTTTTGCAGTACACCTCAGCCCACTTACTTCTCAGTGCTATTCCCAGTATAATCTAATTCACTGTGAACTAGTCAATGGTGTCAGAGTTGGAGGGCATTTCCTTCTGAGCCCATGCTTTATTATCAATTTTTGTAAATTTTCATCATGGAGAGTCATTTCAAAAATACTAAAAACACTGGGGCACTGACAGATATTAATTTTCTCATGCCAAATCTATTTTATTTTCATATGTGGTAAATAATGCCAATGAAAATTAGCTGTGAGTTGTTATTTCTTAATTTCTTATGCAAGCATCAATATTATTCTAATCCTACCTAATTAGTTTCAATTTTTCATTCAGGATAAAAGCATTATAAACATTCAGTTAGAGGTTATTATGTGTCCTATTCAACGCTAGGCAATAATATGCCTAATTTTATTAAATAAGTGTTGAATTCATACACATCTAATTTTATGACATATTTATACAACTGCTATCAGCACCACCACCACTACTACTACCATTACTAGTGTAAACACTTCTGCTACCACAATTACAGTGATGACTGACAGCCAAAGTCCATATGGAAGGTCACAATTGCAGTCATCTAGACTATTTTGCCAAGCCAGCCTATTAACACAGTCCTAGACCATGAGATATATTTTTACTGTACCAGACTGTCCAAGGCTGCCTAGAAAATTTTAGATTTGCTAATATTTTAGCCCTTAGAACTATAAATTAATTATGGGCTATTAACATATTTATTAGGAATATTAGGAATAAAAGAAGATCTCTTTTAATGATCAAAGGGAAAAAAGGAGTTGTCTAATGAGGATAAAAGTATTACTTGGCACTCTTTATGCTAGGAAAGCTAGAGAGGGTAAATTCTCACAGTGCATACCAGGAAACAAAATTTTTGATAAAGATAAAAAATGTTGCATTTTAAATGTTTGAATTTTTTTGTAACACATCTGTTTTTTAATTCACTAGCTGAGCCTTTATTTTTACATTCAAAAATAGATGGTTAAATTAAGAAAAAATCATTGAATTATCAGTTCATTGCCTATCACAAAGCCTACTGAAATATTGTGTAATTTATTTTATTTATAACATAATTGGTAAATATATCATTTCTCTATAAAGTAGAATATCCTGAAATTGACACTTTCATATTCTAATAAGAGTATTCATATGAAGATAAAAATTATATACCATAATATATAACAAGGAGAAACTCATATGCTCAAAATCCCAAATGCACCTGAAACAGTCTGGAGAAAATGTTTAGATTATCTATTACTAAACTATTTGGTTGATGTCATGGAAGAAAAACTTGATTGTTAATTAAATATTTAGGAAAATAGATCATCTCTCATTTTAATTCATTCAGTGCTTCACCAATGAAGTAAGTAGAACTTTCAAAGCAGCAAACAAATTTCTTCTCCACCTGACTTAATTCCTCTTCTTGTGAACCCAGAGACAGTGGTCTGGGGCAAGGGATTATTTACACAGTTAAATAAAGTCCTTTTTCATAGCACCTTCATCACTGCTCTATGGAAAAGTCCCTTCAAAGCTTTTTTTCTTATTATCCCCTTAATGAACTAAAGCCTACTCTCAGGCATTTTAACAATTAATATTAAAATGTGTATTAAGCACCTGCACTATAGCAGTCATTTTGCTGGGGCACACATTGAAAGGGTGAAGTTCACACCTTTTGTAACCACCCTACTGACAGTAGTATGTTATGGAAAATAATCTCGGGTGTGATATACATGTTCTACATATATGTGTGTGCTGACAGTTAAGATGAAAACTCAGATAAGGTCATGAACATCCCAGGCAGTCAGGGAAGCTTCCAGAAGGAGATGCTATCTAGTCGCATGTTTTCAGGGGGACTGCAGGAGAGGCTTGAGCTAAGAGGGGAAATCATGGTCTAACTGAAAATAACTCTCCTGTAAATCCTACCTTGCATCTTGTCTTTATTTTAGCAATTCATACACCTCATTAATGAGTTAAATACCTTGATTGCCATATACATAGGACATACTTTTAAAATTAATAATCTCAGGGCCTCCCTGGTGATGCAAGGGATTAAGATTCAATCTCTGAAGCTGTCCGCAGCCACTGCAGCACGAGTTCGATCCCGGGTCAGCCAGGGAGCAACTTATATGACACAGCAGACCTCTCCTGATTCGCCCGCTGCTTACCTCAGCAGTGTACTTCGGTCACTCTGCCTGCTCTGTTCCCCACTCTGTCTCCTCTCACCCCCCATATCTTTGGCCTGTACCCCAGCTCTTATATGCATAAATAAATAAATATTTAAAAAAATAGTAATCATTTCACAGTATTTCAACTATTGATTTACCTTTTTCTCACTTTCTAGACAGTTATGTCATTTCATAGATAATACCTTTCTTTAAAATCCTGGCAATTACTATAGGAGCGATCATACAGACTGCACAGAGAATGTTTAGTGAATGCATAATTGAAGCTCAGAGGTTACTCATTCCAAAAGCAAAAGTATGGTTTCAAAACTTAAATTTTTCACTTTGAAATATGAAGTGATAGTCTCCATCAGAACAAAACTATTTCTTTGATATGATTTTTTGATCATTAATGTAAAAGCAGTCTCACCAGCAATAAAGCTAGCAAACACCCCTGAGAGCAGTGTTGTACAGTGTTGCTCTGAGGGGCTAAGCTTTCCTGATGACAGGAAATACGACAGGTAACAAGAGAAATCAACAGGCAAGATGGGAAGAAGAAATGCTCTAAGGACACAGTCATGAGACCATCAAAACTGTCTTTTAGGGAAATCCATACTGCAACAAGTAAATCATCTGCTTGTTAGCAGTCATGAATACACTCGCCTTTCTTAACAGAGGATTTAAGGTGAATAGAGGTTAAGATATATATAGAAATAGGAAAGGAAATATAAAAACTAAAATACCAATACAGTTAAATATAGAAACTCATGAGATTCTAGTCCATAAATAATAGCTTGATTCACCAGCCCAAACAAGTAAACAAAAACAGAAACAAAAATCTTTGCACTACTGTTTATCATTTAGTCCATAAAAGAGAACCAAAAGGCTGACATGATATATAAACTAAAGATACTAGAATTAAAAGTTTGGAGCAGACATCCATTCTACTTCTAACATGAATTTGAAAGTCTTCTTTCTGACAAAGTTCAAGATTTAAAGGAAGGAAAAATTACTCTTTTAAAAAAAATTCTTAAAAATGTTTGACAAATTTGATGTTTTAATTGTGTTTGAAATTGGTTGTTTCTTTGTGATGTGGAAATATGACTAACAAATATGACTAACAAATGACTTAAAATTCTAAGCCCCTGAAGCCAGTTCATCACTGCCTAGAACACTCAAGTCCTCAATATCTATTTTGATAAACTTATATTACTTTTACTATATATATATAAAGAAGACATTCTTTGTAGAAAACTCAAAAAATACATCAAAATGATAAAAGAAATAAAAACAGTCATTTCTAACCAAACCATCCAGAGATAACCACTATAATAATTTTGGTGTAATTTTTTTCTATTTTCACTATTTTTGTTTCACATTTTTTACTTTATGCCTTTGCAATCTGCAGTCTCTATTTTGTTTTAAAGGTTATCTTTAAAGTTTAAGCTGCACTATCTTTAAGAAGATACACCTTAGATTAATAAAGTATAATCAATTTCTCCAACTTACAAATTATACAAAGCTTTACAGTATTTTTCCCTCCAAAGAAAACATTTAAAATTCATTTTTTATATTATACAGTCAACGCTTGCTTGGGTTTACCCACAATTTGCCGATTTCATTGCTCATTACTCCATCTTGGAACTGGGACTACTTTCTTTTTCCTAGAAGGCATACTTTAAAATTCATTTAGCAAAAGATCAGTCTCCAGTTAAAACCTCTCTATGATTTTATCCGAAAATGTTTATCACCTTTGTCCTGTTAAAACAGGTCTTCTGCATTTACAATTAAACTTTTTTGCAGCCTTTTGAAGGTAGGATTTCACTGTTACCTGGTGTAGGGTCAGGAATGGCCACTGAGCAGGTTTTCTAATCCCATGCAGACCGGGTGAAGGAGGAGTCAGAGTCCTTAGTGGCTTTTTGCAGGTCTTTTTTTGGGGTTCACCAGGCATATGTGGGCAGGCCTCCCAGCCCCCAGCAGGTCTTCACTCTGTGGGGTCTCCGGCCTTCTCTCGGCTTCTGCTTCTCTTGCTTCTCTCTGGGCTTCTCTTCGGCTTCTCTTTCGGCTTCTGCTCATTCTTGGCTTCTGCTGGCGTCCCCGTGACGCCGTCCTTAAAAGCACAGTCTTAGCGCAGGTGTACCCACTTCAGGGGCCCGCCATCAGGCATGGATTCAGGATGACAGGGTTCCATCATCTATCCTGATGGCAGGAGAGCAGAAAATCCTGACATTTTTTCTTTACCCTACACCTGGCTTCTAATGTTATTTAGAAATTATCTGGAAATCTAATTATCACTCATTAGGTACTATATTCATTTAGGTGGTCAGCTCTTTATAAATGGAATCAGTAGTGGATATTATGCCATTTCTTTTCCCCAAGTTATCCAGGTGGGGGCTATAGAGCAGCAATTATCCAATTTCCACTCTCCAAGGAAAACTATTCCAGAAGTTTCTCCCAATCAGATCAAAGCAAGAACATTCTTCTCCCAGCCTAAGGTGCTCTCCTGGAAACAGTGTGGCACAATCCACTGAGGAGGACCCTTCCCATTGGCTGTATCTCCAACCCCATCTCTACACATTACCTGTTGTGACCCACACCTTTCCTCCCAAGTTTGGATGACCTGCTCCGATATATTACATAACCCAAGGGCCCATAACAAACACAGCCTTGTAAATGTTTCTTCTAGCCTAAAATCCAGACATGCTAGGATCTGGCAGGTAAAGAGCAAGATTTAGGAAGGGTCTGGTCTTAGCACTGAATTGGATATTCAAGGTGGAGTGAAGTTACAAGCAAACCCAAAATATCTTGAGCAAAGTTCACTGTCAAATATACACTGTATTGAATAGGGTGTTTTGCTAACACAAGACAATAATTAGCCCATGTGCTGAAAACACCAAGTCAACAAAAAAGAAGCAAAAAGTTGCATCTGTAAGAAGATACAACTGTTTATCTGCATTCTCCAAACCCCAAGTCTCCTAATGCTAGAAAACTTTTTCACTGAATCTTCCCATCATCAACAGGAGAACACAGGTTACTTAAACAACTAACCCAATCTTCAGAACCTGTTTTACCAGTGTTTTGACTAATGGGTACTTTGAAGACCCTCTCTTCTTAAAAGGGGAGGAGGAGAGCTGCATGGTTCTCAGTATCCCCTGGCATTCTGCATGTTAGAATGCTCAGGAAAACGCCCAGTTTGCTCAGAAAATGTCAACATCGGCTGAATGACAGAGAACCCATTGCCCAAGCATCTCACTCGTGTTCCCTAAATTGTTCCCATCGTGGACATCTTAATAGGTGTCACCCCCAGTTTCTGTAGCTTCCCTGAACCTTTATACAGGTTCAGTACAATCTACCTGCAAGCTTCCTGCAGGCTCTTATCCTTGGGAAATTGTACTCAGGGCATTTCCTAGTGATTCCTGTCCTGATGCCATCACAGGCAGTTTCTTCTCCTTTCAGCTACTCCATCAGACACAACAAAACAAGTTAGGATTGTGCTCATTAGTGTATGTCTGAACCCCAGTGGCCTGTTCACTTCAGGAAACCAAGTCCCTGGCTGTGAGGACCAGAAGGAGGCATCCACCCAGTACTCCCATTCCCTAAGTGCCCAGCTGCACACATTCCAGAGCATCTATACGGCTCTCTTCCTCTAAATTCACACAGATTTCCATAAAGAAGGGCCTCATTCAACGGTGCTCTTTGTTTTATATATTCTGTATTACTAAGGCTCATTTGACTAACTGTATAGCAAAGTGACTGACTAAGGGTAAGATTCCTAGATGAGGAAAACAGCTGTTTAGTCTCAGAGAATCTTGCTTTCTGGTAGGCCTGTGACACGTAACAAATCATTTTTTCACCTTTTGAAAAGTGGTCCCAACTGCAGAAGCCCACATCATTCTCATAAATTTCAAAGACTAAGGGCTTAGCCTCGGATTTTAGCTGTATTTATCTGTCAGGTCCTCTTTGTCAAAAGGCGCCTATGTTCTTAACTCTTTTGCCCTTGCTCCTCTTAGCAGGCGGTCTCATGATATTCTCATCATACATTTCACTAAGTTGCTTATAATGGTTAAGTTCAAGTCCCATCTCACTGCATTATGGCAATAGGCTGGTGAATTACAATTTCCTTGTGGCAAAACAGTAAATGCATACTGGATCCCATTACATGAGAATGCAAATTGTCCCGGTTCAATTTAAAAATGGGATTGAAAATAAGCTTGCTGGTGAGTCTATAATAGCATACAATACCTCTCCAGTCTATTACACTTCACTGTGGTCTTTATCTTATCAGGTACCTCTGAAGCAATCAGTGCAACCACTTAGTTTAATCCTGAACTACTGTTAACCTCCAGGAAACATCTGCCTTAAGAAATGCCCAGATAGGAAATAATGAGCCATGGATCGGCTGCTTAATCATTTACTTCTTAACAGTCAAATTACATTTCATATCGACAGAGTTGGAGGCTCATACTACTGTTGATAAGAAAACCAAGCATGGTATTGACAACAACATAGTCTCCACTTATGCTAGGATTCTAAAGATATTGGCAGCATAAACAAGATATGCTCCCACAGGTTGGGTAAAAAAAGAGCCCTTATCTGTTTTTTTCTTTTACATACTTCCTACAAATAGTGAGGCATTATTTCTGTAGTCGAGACTATGATGTTGGTCCACTGTCTTAAACAAGAATTCTTAATCTATATATGTTTCAATACTCTTCACTTCTTTCTGCTTACAGCAGCAATTTGACCACTAAAACATACAGCATTTTATATTCCAATTTCTTTAATTCCTACTTAAAATAGAGCTTAATAAATAATAGAACCCATTGCTTGGCAGTACGGAAGGAAAACTAACTTTAAAAAGAAAATGTTTTGTTTCCTAGCAAGAAAACAAACAAACAACAACAACAACAAAAAACATGCTTCTCATCTGAACATAATCATTATTTAACACTGGTGGCAATTTCATGAGACTAATGTGATCTAATATTCTAGGCCCCTTGCAGCTTAATGAATTGAGTGAAGGCAAAAACCTAACACCAAATCTTTACTATTTCAGGTGCCCAGAAAGTATTTCAGGGTCAGATGTTTGTAAATAGTGCGATCATGCGGTTATTGTCTCTGGAGCTGGGCAAGAGGCAAGTTCAGTTTGGTTCATTTTTGCCTCAGTGTTCTTTGACCTTCACTCTTCTCCACAGTGCCCACACACTTCACATTTCTGAAGGAGAGGTAAAACAACATCATTAATTTCGTGTCTTGGTCTCCTGCAGACTTTCTTTTTAAAGATCTGTCTTTGTGGTTTAAATTCAGAAGGCATTAAATTTAAAACTGGATATGCTATTGCCTGGTAAATAAAACAGTGGAGGGAGAGAGTCCATGTTAAACACCTACACTGCCGGGTCATTTCCCCATAAAGAAGTCATCACTGTAGAAAGTTAGACCTTTGTTGCCATAACTAATTTTACCTTCAAGTGAGAGGCCAGCAGCGTCCAAGTACATTTCCACTCTGTTCTTCAAAAGCAGTGAATTGTTATGCCTTTCATTCAATATTTTGCTTCCATATGATCATTTCCTAACTGTTCTCTTATAGAAAAAATGGTTTTGATCACAGAATGACTGAAGTTGATTTTCATCTAACTTTTTTACTGTCAATCTTTTAGTTATTTGATTAAAATGAAATTTTTTACTGAATTTCTGGATATTCTAATGAAAGAAGTGATAATTAATGTGCATATAGCTAAAGAAAGTATTTCATTTCCAAAGACTATTGAAAGGATTTTTTTCAAAGAATCTAAGAAATCCTGAGAATAAAAACTTTTATTCCAAATATTATTTATATTTCTTCTGAGCCATGGCTGTCCATGAGAGGAAAGACGGTACTGATATTGGGTGTGGCTACCCTCCTCTGATATCTGCATTGGCAAGTGAACAAGTATGTGTGCAGAGATAGGAGCATTTTACACTTACAGATATCTCCAATGTGCAGCGGCAAGATCCACACTTGCACTAAACAGAAAATCTGAGACATGTGTGATTTAGATCACGAGTCTGGAGCTTTGATTCATAGGACCACACAATGAATGCTTCAAGGATTCAAGCTCTGTGATGCAGCTAGAACTGTGATGTTGCTAGTTTCTGTAGTGAGCGGTGGAAAAAGGCAGTGAGAGTCACCCTCATTTGGGTCTCCTCCTGGAGCGAAAGAAGCACTTAGGAACACAAACTAGAAAATCAACATAAACCATCCATATTATTACTATTGGAATGATTTGCAAGCTCACATTCTTCATATAATTTTTAACCATAACCACGTTCTTTTTCCAACTGATGTGAGGTCTTCAGTAATTAAATGGGTAGGGGACAATTAGGTCAGCATAAACAGTTTTATCCTAAGCTTAATCCTGTGTATTATTGCTGGAATAAACCTGCGATATAAAGGTGTGATTATCCCACATCGTTTAACAGCAATTTTAGTTTCTAGTGCATAGATATTCTAACTATATAGCCACACCCTTATGTCAAATCCAAATACATTTCTTAAACCTTCATGACAATGAATTAAGGAGATTTTATGGCTATATTCTAAACTATTTCGACTACTCACGTAAGAGATATTTTAAAAGGTAGTGGAAAGAACAGTGATATGATCGAGTATATTAAAGGGACTGAGCAAATAAATTTATCAGCTCGTTCATCCTGTCTGAAATAAATTATTCGATTCATTCACAAAATGTTAATTTTTAAAAAATCACCCATATGCGTTACTTGAGAAGCAAAGATGACCCCTACACTCTGTAATTCCTAAAACACCTTCACGTGAATAGTGAGATGTTTTTCATTGCCCCAAGCCCCAGAAAATAATGTCATCAAACTATTTTTAATTTTTATTGTGGAACTGAAATAGTGATCCTTGTAAATAAGAATCAGGTAAAAGCAGTCACAGCTCAGAACTGACAACTATATGAACTTAGGAAAATGGGTAGAACATTGATGTTTTCTAAAATATTATTTTCCACTCCCTGCCCACCCTCATTTCACCAGTCACAAACCTTGTTCAGTGTAAAATTGCAAGAAATGCTTCTAAATACTTACCCTCCTGTTATGATTTTTTTTTTTTTCAGGAAAACCAGAAAGCATAATGTAGTGGAAAACACTGCCTTACTACTTTCTTCCCAAACCAAGACTAAAATTTTTCAAATGATGTGGGAAAAGAAATGTCATTCTTTTGGACACTAAGATTTAGACCTCAGAATCTTATGAAGCTTGCCCCTCTCTCTGATCTTCTGACACCTTAAGAGATCTTTTTTTATCTGCACTGGCCTAAGACTTTCATATACTTACCTCTAAACAGGGGGGAAAGCTCTTATCCATTAAAAGACTGATTTCTCTTTGAAGTATAGCTCCAGTAAAACCATGTATATTTCAAAAACACATCAAAGCATCAGCCAGAATTGATATGGAATGGCTAGTTTGATATTGAAGAGGTACTAAGAATTAAAAATTCCAGATAACAGAAACTCTGGGTTAACTCCATGTATATTTTAAGTAAATGCATATATGCATAAATAACTTGGGCATGTATTTTAAAATATATAACTTTTGCAACCATCAAGAAATTGGAATAAAAAGTGTGAGAACCTCTGATTAACATATTGCTATAATTTCCCTGTAGTTTGTTATACATTTTCACTAATAAGTTTTATCAAATTACCATTTAAACAGCAATACATTTTTCCTTTTTCCCAATCCAGCTTTATAAGACCATCTTTATACATCCAACCAATTTATTGCCAGTAGAATGAATAGTTTTAGTTAATAAACTAAAATTAAAATTGACCAACAAAGATATTTTGATGCTTTGAGACCAGACTTGGAATATAAAGTTTTGTGCTATTCAAGCATTCTATATTTTAATCATGAAGTCCTTGCTACTGTCCTCAGTGATGACATACACTTTTCTTGTTACCTTTTAACTCTTGTTCTGTTTCTGTGTCTCATTTGTATGTGCAAGTTCTTGAAGGCTCCATTCTCAGCTTATGGCGTTGTTTGAAAAACTTTCTTCTAGATGCTCTCACCCATTCCCCTGGCTATCATAGAATCTAGAAACCAAGAACTCCAAACTGAATTTGAACCTCAGACACAGATAGTCAACTTCAGATATCTAAAGGATTCATTTTGATATTTGAATATAGAAAATAAACGACAGAGAAAAGAGAAAGAAAATAAGCAAACAAAATACATTCCAGATTGATCACTTGATCTTGGATAAATTCCTCTCTAATCTTTTCCACCTCAATAAGGGGGACAATCATGCAATCAGTTGCTTATTAACAAGGATATTCAGAAGTCAGTGCTGTTGTCTGTTCCTCTCCTTGGCTGCCACAATAGCCAATCACCAAGTCTGACAAGCCAGTTTCATGACCGGGCTCATCTCACAGTCTCCGCCTCCCCACCCTGTTCAAATTGCCCTAGTCTCCCACCAGGGGACCCCCTCCTGCTTCTCTTGCTGCCTTTCAAGCCATCAACCAGTCACTGAATGATCTTTTAAAAAGCACCACAGGCTCCAAACTTTGCATAATATATTTACTGTTTCTCTTAGGATGAGGCCCCTTGAGACTGGTATTTGTTCTGTCCTTCCTAACCCACTAACTCTCCTGAGGCCTTCTAGGGCTTCCTCACAAGCTGTACCTTCCATTTCTTCACTTCAGCAAGTGCTTGCTCACATCAAGGTCTTCAGTTCACAGGGGTGTGTGCCTGCCTGGCAGGAAGGCCATTCCTGGTACACTTCAGCACAGGAGCAAGGGCTCCCCCTCAGCTCTCAGATTAAAAATCACTTCGCAAAGAGCACAATCCCAGTCACCATTCTTAGATGAAGCTCCTTATTTTGTGTTCTCACCAAACCAGTGCCTTGCAAAATATTGTTTTTCCTTGTCTCCTTATCCTCTTTCTAACTAAAACCTATGGAGGCATTAACTAATTCTAGTTTCCAGAGAACATCCTTGTCTCCTTTCAGTAGAATGCAGAGAGGAAGGCTTTTTTACCTATAGATTTCTAGTACCTCATTCAAAAATATAACTTTCTTTGAGAAAAAAATGTTGTATTAGAAAATCATTTCTTTGGGAGGCTTTATTGAAGGAGATGAGCTTAATGGGAAGATCACCATCAAGTACTGGGAGCTGAGCCTCAGAGAAACAGGACCCCATGCTAGGGAATCCCAAAACAAGAAGGGTCTTGAGCAATTCCCATCACCAAAGATCTTATTCTCAATTTCAGGAGCCAAAATGGTTTATAATCCTCTACTATAAAGTCATTTTCTTATTAAATAATGTGTAAAGTTAAGTAAATGCATATATACATGGGGCAATTATTTACCGTGAGAGTTAGGGAATGAAATTAGTACAGAAAATAAATAATAAAAGTGGACTCCATGAAAAAGAAAAGAAAAACAGTCAAACTTAGTAATAAAAGAGTTAGTACACTGAAAAAAAAAATTGGTAACAAATGAAAACTGACAAAGGTGTTAAAATTCCAAAAGAGAAAGAACGCATGGTAGCTTATATAAAAGTCATTTTAAAAATACTATGAAAGAGAGTTGTCCTAATGCAGGGTCTGTCAGCCTCATCACTATTAACATTTTGAGTTGGATAATTCTTAATAGCTTCTCAGGAAAATGGAGCTCGCTCCACTGCTGACTTCATAGGTTATAATATTCAAATACTTTCAGGAAAATAATCAGAGTAGAAAAAGACAAATCAAAACCTGGAAATAAAAGGCCTTCTAAATGCAGATAAAAAGGTCAAACATATTGTTCTATTGAAGTTTCAGATTTTACTCGAATGTTCTTGACAGCCAAAGTTAAAAGAAAGATGATTACTTGCATAATTCCTTAAAAGACATGAAAGAGAAAGTTTGCTAGGAAGCATGGTTCGCTAAGTGCTTTTCTGTTATATATCCCTGACTTTACAAAGAAGACAATGGAGGGCAGAGAGGACAGCGCTCATAACACGTTTATGGCAGTGTGCTGGCGATTTTGATACAGTTGTTTAGATGTAGTGTTCTTCAATAAAAGCCCAGGGAATAACATTAAAACACAATCTAGTGAAGCAATGCTGAGGTCAAACTAAGCTACTAAACTCCAGCTTGATCTAAGTCTATGATTTGAGTACTGAGAGGCACCAAGATTTTTAACAAATATTACTTCTCTTACTCTGACTTTTGATTAGATCTCACTATCAATTATTTGAGATTATATTTGTGGATGAAAGTTTAACAAAGAGGGCCTCCCGTCGCGGTGCAGCGTTTGAGCGCTGGGCTGCGAAGCCGCCTGCAGCTTCTGCAGCACAGGTTTGATCCCCGGCCGCCACTGAGGGTACCAAATGGTGCGACAGACCTCTCCTGCCGCCCGCTGCTCCCCTCAGCAGTGTATCTTGTCAGTCTACCTGTTCTGTTCCCCACTCTGGCTCTGGTGAATCCTCTCACCCTCCCGCGCTTCTGACTGTACCCAGTAACTGACTGTACCAATTATCTGAACATTTGTCGTGCAGATTACCACACCCTGTCTGTGGTTGTTAGTTCAGGGCATCTGCCTGGGCTAAGCAATGAGCAGGGCAGGTAATGGGTAGTAAAGCTGGTGAGAGAAAAGAGACAAAAATACAATCCAATGGTCAAAACCATTATCTTTAAAAATTACTTGATAAACTCCTTTAATTCCACATTACCATCCTGCTTAGTGTTTTATTGATCAAATTTGGAAGGTAATAGGGGCATCAAATTGCAGAGATATCACTTTAGTCCTCCATGGCTGTGGACTCTGACACCTGATGTTCAGGGGCAAGATACATGATGATGAACATGACGTATAAGAAAATATATCTTTTCTCTCACAGTTGTGAGTGTGCACGAGAAAAAGAGGAAGAGTCTGAACAAAATGGAGCTATTAGAATTCAGCTGGAGACAAGTGCATTAGGTGAAAGTGGATCAAACCAATGAACCCGTTTCCAATCAACCTAGGAGAGAGCAACATCAAATACTGCAGGGCTTCAGCTTTGTCAGGCAGGAGAGGGTTTTGATTGAGCTGTCTCAAGTCTGTGGCACAGACACATTGCGTGAAAAGTTCATGAATACACCATGGCACCATTATAGAGGGATATAGAACGTAATAGGGTCTCATGAGGAACTGAGATGAACAGATTTCGTAAGGGTAGGAAAATCAGGCCAAAAGCCAACTAAGACAGGACAAATCATACGCTAAAGTCAGCAAGACTCCATCCTGAAGAGTCATTCAGACATGAAGCTTTTATTGGAAGCTTGGGATATGAACAAAGAACCAAAGTATCCTTAAGCAAACATCTGGAAAGAGAAGAACCAAGAAAAGGAGAGCACAAAGCACAAATCAAGGAGGACATCTGGGTACTAAGATTTCTGAGCTTCTCAAGCAATTTGTATTTTGTTCTACCACTGTGCTTTTACCACACAGTGACCTCCAGCAGCGGGTGCACAGCTGCGTGTTGTTAGCAAACATGCTGAGGTCAACGTGGGAAAAAAATTCCCACACTTCAGAAAGTATACCTGAAGCTGAGAAACAGGGTTTCTAAGTCAGAAAAAAAGAAACTGAGAGTCACATCCACATTTGGTCAGGGGAAAAAAAAAAAAAACTTTTTTAATATTGTCAAATCAAATGTTGCCAAGTTGAATATAAAAAACGTTCTCAAGATTTGATCTGGATTATGTTCATAAAATTAAAAGCTAATATTGGCTGAGAGTTTGCAACACAACAATCACTGTCCTGTGTTTCTTTTAACATGCATTTGTTGATTTCCCTTAGCAATCCCACAGAGAGCTATCCTAAACATTTGTCTATTTTACAAATGAAGAATTTGTGGCATATGGACATCATGCAATTAGGAAGTTTGGATTTTTTACCCAAGAAATCTGGCACCAGAAACCAATGTCTTTACCTACTATGTAAGACTAAGTTTCATGTCTTACTATGAGGTCACCCTTATTTATTCATCAGGGTCTCAGTAATGCAAATAGGATATTTTCTACCAGACTACAAACCATATGATTAAGCTCTGTGCTTTATAATTTATTTTTGTACCTTTAGAGTTAATTAAATTATTTGGACATAAAGATGTCCAATAGATTGATCTGAAAACCAGTGAATTTCTTATCATTTAAGAGCATAATAGATTATCAATATATGCATTCCTTTCTGAGTAAGCATCTATCTCTATTCTTATATGAATGTTATTGACTTCATAAAATCTTCAAATAGACTCATATGTGCTACTGGAGATATAGCAACAACAAATCACAGTTTTCCTCAGGCTGCTTAAAATTAAAATTCAGTTGTATTCTGTTTCTCATAACTGCTCATTTTATGTTAGCTATTATTACTCATCATGACCAGACTCCAGGTAGCATATATATTTAAATATTATACAGCTGTAATTACTTTAAGAGTAATAATTTAGTTTGGAGGGTAGGTTTTATTCTGCTTCTCTAGCCCCCAAATCAAAAGCATAAATAATTAGATATGTGTATGTATATACATATATATGCATATATGACACTTAACTAGATTAGATTCCAATCAAATAGCTATCATACAATTATCATAGTCACATAACTATCATGGAAACTGGTTAAGAATGTGGACTCTAGGGGCCTCCCTGGTGGTGCAGCGGTTGAGCGCTGGGTTGCGAAGCTGTCCTCGGCCTCTGCGGCACCGGTTCGATCCCCGGCTGCTCCCCGGCCACCGGAGGAGGGTCCCACATGGCGCGCAGACCTCTCCTGCCGCCCGCTGCTCCCCTCAGCAGTGTACTTCGGTCCTTCTGCCTGCTCTGCTCCCCGCTCTGGCTCTGGTGAATTCTCTCACCCTCCCGCGCTTCTGACTGTACCCAGTGCTTGCATGTATAAACAAATAAACAAACAAACAAATAAATAATACATGCCTCTTCAAGGAAAAAAAAAAAAAAGAATGTGGACTCTACAGTGACAGCACTATCTTCATAGGAAATATATGCCCTACGCTACAGTTTACACTATAAAATGGGGATTATAACATTAATTTTCTCACAGGGTTTTCAGAGGAATTGATATATGTGAAATACTGGCCTCAGTTTCTGACATAAAGAAAGAAGATGATATGTTCTGTTATTGTTATTATTTGAGGATCACCTTCTTAATATACTTGAAATGATGATATTTTTATATTTTCATACTTTATAGAAATGTAATATATACTTTTTATATTTTAAGGGAATAGTGTTGGTCACAAATAACTACCGAGAGAGAGTAATTAAAAGTTGAAGATTTTAAATATTTATTTAAAATACAATTTTAAAAGAATTACTTGTTTATATTAGAAAATAGAATCATTTGAGTTTCTGGTACGTTTGCATTACTTATCTGTTTGTATGTATGTACCTATATGTCTATCTATTTCTCGATTTGTGAGAAGCTTTGGGTAGGGCATAAATATGAATTTGATTTCTTTGATTGAAATTAGGGTGTAAACTCAGGAATATAAAAATAAATTAGAGAAATTGAGAAATACAATATATGATATATGGTAGGTATGACAGGATACAATATCCAGTTTTTACAAGGCAAGGTGGTAGAATACAGAATTAATTGCAGAAAAACATTGCTTTTTTCTGTTGATTTAACTTTCATGGAACTTTTTGATTATGAAGGAAGGATTTTCTTTATTTGAGTTAGGAAAGGTTGAACAAAAAGGAAAATAAATTGCTCTGAAAATCAAATGAGAAATTTCTGAACTCTTCTTTGTTTTCTTGACAGGTAGTTCTGAGCTCTAAAATTCAAAGATGATAACAGACAGAGAAAGGGGAGGGGGACCCCATAAAAGAGAATAGTCTATGGATCAAAAAATGTTCAGTGAGAAACACCTCAGGTAGATGAGGACTGTGAAATGTAAGAATATCCATATCTATAATTTAACAGCGAATTATGTTCTTGTGTTTGTGTCAGTGGTGTGTTATTGTGCTCCCTTGTCTCCTCTGAACCTCCGGCTACACTCTGGTAAAGGAAAGAAGCACTGGGCCTGAAGGAATGAGGAGAGGGGCAGGCTACTGGAAGTGAGAATTTTAAAGTTAACCACGAACATGCAGAGTGAACAACAGTGGGTAATGCGTGATTGGCTTAAGGTACTTCAACTTAAAATATTTAAGTAGCACCTCCCTAGTGGTCTCAGGATTAAGTCTCAGTGTTATCACCATGATGGCCCACCACTGCTGCCTGAGTTCGATCCCCGGCCAGGGAACTAACCCACACATGGCGCAGCAGACCTCTCCTGACTCGCCCGCTTCTCTCTTCAGCAGTGTATTTTAGTAAATCCACATGTCCTGCTCCCCACTCTGTCTCTGGTGAGTCCTCTCACCCTCTGCACCTCCAGCCTATACCCCAGTTCTTCTGTGCAAAAATAAATAAATATCTTTAAAACAATATTTAGGCAATTAAATCTACTAATTATTATTTAGAGGCATTTAACGGATGACAAGCAGCAATAGTGGTGTTATATCAAGCAGCCCTTTTCATGCTAACTAACTTTCTGGGGAAAAAAATCCCACCAATTATCTTGCACCAGGAATATGAGGATATACACAGCGTCAGATAATATGGGCCAAGTGAGAGGTTCTGCTAGAGAATGGGAAAGCTTACCCAGTCTAGGTCAAAAAAGGAAGATAAAATAGCTTCTATCAACCCATAAGATGTGCACCAGAGCTAATATACAGTGTAAGCATCCCAACTCCTTCTCAGGGCAAGGCAAATAGGAGGACAAAGTTATCTCTGAAGGGAAACACATAACACTTGGAAGACAAACCAGTCTAGATTTGGGGTACTGCTATCACTGCTGCCTCACATCTGGGGACCCCAGACTGTGTATGAATTTGCTGTCTCCCTGCCAGCCACTGGGGGAAGAAGCCTCCCTGCCACAGTAAGCTGAGTTCACGTGTGACCCCACAAGCTGAAGGAGGTGCAGTCTCCTGCTCCAATAGAATATCAACCAGGTCACTCTCCAGGGACCTCAGAGGGAGCTCTTAGAGCTATTATTTGACTGGGTCACAAGTGCATTCTTTGGGAATCTTTAAACTCACAACGAGGCTACTGAGAATGTATTAGGGATGTTTGTTTAAAGAACTACATTTATCAAACCACAGGAATAACACACCAGCCATTATCTAATCTGTGGGTAGTGGAATTGAGATGTATAGCTGGAAACAGATCACAAGTAGCTTTAATAAAACATAACATGTACATAGGATGAAAAGCATAAGGAAATATAAAAGAACGTAAGATGGAATGCACAGATATTCTTTCTTGCTGTTGAAAAAATATGCATAACATAAAAATTACCATTTTCACCATTTTTGAGGATAGAATTCAAAGGTATTACTACATTCACTTTGCTGGGCAAAAATCACCACCCCCCAATCCAAAACTACATCTTCCCAAACTGAAACCCCACACCCATTAATTCATACATCTCCATTTTCTCCTTCTCATCCCTGTCAACAATTTTCCTATCTGTCTTTATGAATTTAACTGGCCCATGTACTTCCTCTAAGTGTAATAATCCAGTATTTGTCTCTCTATAACAAATTATTTCACTCAGCTTAACCTCTTCCTGAATGGTTCACCTGTGTTGGAACATGTGCATTAAGGCTGAATAATACTCCATTATATGTAAGCACTACATTGTATTTACCCCTTCATCTGACAATGGACACTTGGCTATTATAAGTAATGCTGCCATGGGCATTGGTGTGCCGGGAACTGTTCAAGTCTATTCTTAGTTTTATACCAAGGTGGAATCACTGGATCCTATGGTAATTCTATGGCACAGATACTTGCAAGGGTCTCCCTGGTGGTGCAATGGTTTAAGCACCCCACTATGAAGCAATCCGAAGCCTTTGCAGCGCGAATTTAATCACTGGCCAGCCAGGGAGCAGCCCACATGGCTCAGCAGACCTCTCCTGTCTCGCCTGCTGCTCCCCTCAGCGTGTATTTCATCAATCTGCCTGTTCTGTTCCCTGCTCTATCTCTGGTGAATCCTCTCACCCTCCTGCGCATCTGGCCTGTACCCCAGTTCTTATGTAAAAATAAATAAATAAATCTTTAAAAAAAATAAAATACATGCAATGACTCAGAATTTAAGATTATATAATTTAGGTATGTCTATCAGTGATCTACAAATTGTATTTTTTTACTTATAGTTGAGCAAAAGTACATATTATATAATATTTGTTCACGTCCCTTCATAGGGAGTTTGGAATTCTCCGCTTTACCATGGAGAGAAATTTAAATCCACTGACCAGATGTCAAGACTGAGTTTATCAAAGATAGTATGAGTTTCACTGGACACCAGGCCATATAGTTCTAAGAAAAAGCAAGTGTTTAATGAAAAATAGAGCTTGCAATCTGGAAAATTTCAGTTGTTTCACTAATTATTCTGCTGTTCTCTTGCCTTTCCCTTTTATTCAGACTACTCTACTCCATACTTGTTTTTCTCTCTGCAAATTAGAATTCTTCTGTCCTTACCACTTTATTGAAAAAAAATTCTACTTCATATCCCATTGTTGAAATTTTGATATGTAGTAATATATAATTTCTATGTTCTTTTCTAGATACTCTTTATATTTGAAATTGTTGGTTTCTTACTTCTAAAAGTCAAATTTCTTTAAAAATTTCAAGACACAATTTATTTTCATGAGAAAATAAATGGAAACCAGTATTAACATCATTATCTCAAATATCAACATCACTCTCCAGCAACCTATAAAGTCAGATTCTCCATAAGTGATCTGGTAACTTAAATGTTCATCTTTAAAGACTGGCTTCCTGACAAATACTAGTTTAGTGAATGAGTTATTTGACACTTAAGACTTTGTCTAACAAGACCTCTGGTACCAAACCTGTATTTTCCTAAAGTATTTGTGTCATCTCTCCACTGACTAAAAAAAAATTAAGAACTTCCAGAATTTAAATAAACAGCATTAAATGATATAGTAGTAGGATACTTTTGCTCAACTCCCATGTCCAGGACTCAGTTTTGACATAATCTTAAACAAGCATCACTTTCCCATCACTATCATTACCCTATCTGTCTCACAGAATAATCATAAAAATATAAGATAATAAAACTGAAGGGTTCTAAGAGATTTTAAAAGTGTAATAAAAATATATTGAACATGATTTCATTAATTTTAGCACTTAGTCTTTCAACACATCAACAACAAAGGCCAATACATTACATGCAACAACTCCTGGGTTTAGTATAAATTATAAATTGTATTTTAATTAAAATATTTTCAAAAATGCTCATCATTTATTATAAAGGCACTACGAATCAAGATGATATACTCAGTAGAATATATATTCTAAGACTCTGAAAAATAGAAGGAAGGGGTGGAGGGTGAGTGAAGTATGGGCTCACATGGAGGTGTGAGTTTCTACTCCCCAAATCATGAATTCATGTAAATGACTGACAAAGAAACAAAAAATATTTTACAGATGACATAAAGATATTCTAGGCAATCCAAATAGGGAAAGTGCTATTTTTCCAAAATTATCCAGATATAAACAGAAATAGGAACCCAATCATATAGAAAAAATATTTCTAACAATCAGAACAATGCACATCTTTTACATATCTGGAATAAATATATGTACTATATAATCTAAAATATATTATTATCATATATATGTAAATTTTATACATATGTATAAATAGTTGATAATATGATTTTTACTAACAGGACAGAATTAGGCAAGACAAATCACTTTTGGAGAAAAAAATAATATCTAGGTATACAGTGTCATGGATTTTATGAATATTAGAATTTAGTTGCTAGAAGTAAAATTCAAAACATGATTTCTTGCATTGCCAATGAAAACAGATTATTTCCCTTAGGATGGTCTACATGGACTTGCTATGATGAATGCACACCTGACAGTATCTAGGAAGTGACTAAAATTTCCATCTGCCATCTACTAGAAGAAAGGAAATTCTGATACACTCTCATTCTGCTGTGGGAAATATTTTAATCAAGTTGATATATATTGCTAATATGTAAAATGTTTATTTTCTATTTTCACTACAACACATACCTACTGGATATGCTATAAATGTTGACATAGAAAAACAGGAATAACATATTTAAAGGTGTGTTCAATGTCTTGTCATAAAAAGCAAACACCCATTGAAAATATGGTGGCTCCTCATGTTTCATTCTCATTTTATTCATTGCTATCTGCACTGCCTTCATGACCTCTAAGAAATCTTGGCTTTGAACTTCCAAGTCTTTTCATCTGACAATGCAATCCCATAAATATTTTTTTTAAGATTTATTTATTTATGCATACAAGACTGGGGTGTAGGCCAGAGGTGTTGGGGGTGAGAGGATCCACCAGAGACAGAATGGGGAACAGAACAGGCAGACTGACTGAAATACACTGCTGAGGGGAGCAGTGGGCGAGACAGGAGAGGTCTGCTATGCCATGTGGGTCAGCTCCCTGTCTGGCTGGGATCAAACTTGTGCTGCAGTGGTTGGCAATAGTTTGATAGCGCTGTCTTTAACTCCTGAAGCTCCAAGGAGCCCCCCAATCTCCTAATTTCTATATAGGATACTTATAAAACAAGAAACACTGTATATGTCAGAAGAGGAAAGACAGAGAGAGGAAATAACAGGTATGCCAATAACTAAAGCATCACAACAGAAACCCTGGGAGAAAGGAGTGAGTGAGTGAGTGAGTGTGTGTGTGTGTGTGTAGAGCAGAAATAGTTAAGCAGAGAGCAAGCAGGACAATGCTATAGGCTTCGGCACCAGGCTTAGGAATTAGGATGTCATTTGTAAGCCATTGGATCATAGGATACTGGCCAGGACATAGGAACTCTCTTCTGCACCCTTATTCGGCTGTCGCCTGCTCTGATGGGAAGGTTTGCTGATGAGAATGAGTGCCCGGCTTAGAGGGGAATGCCTAACAGGGCTCCAAAGGAAAGGAAGATACCAGGATAATGTAATCAGAAATCTGGCTCCTCACCCTGAGGGAATCAATAGGCCAAGGGAACTCCTGGGATCCTATCTTGGCTTTATCATACCTGGCATGTATCTCAACACCAATGCCCTAAAAAAAAGAGAATTTAATACTTAAAAATAAAATATTCAGAGACAAAGAAAATGGTGTTTTTCCCTTGCATTTTCACATGCTTTCACAGATGCAAAACTGAAAAATTAATGTTCATAAAAGTAGGACGAGTTTAAGAAATTGGACTGAAATCAAATCCAAATTGTGCCTACTGACAACCCAACTATTGTGCAGAAGAGTCTGGTGCTGAGCGGGTTCGCACTTAGTTTTTCAGGTATTTTGTGACCTCACTTTTACCCAGGGAAAAAAACCTTTCTCTTTGTGTGTGTGTGTACGCACGTGTGTGGGCATGTACTTAATACACACATTTTCTGAAGTTCTTTAAAATTAAATGCTAGCATTTCTTGGGGTCATAAGAAGATGAAATATCACTGACCTAAACATTTTCATAGCCAACAATATTTTTGAAGCATCCCCACGTATAAGACATTATTCTCTCTTTAGCAAAGGATAAGAAAATAAGTTTGCAGTGCTGATATGGAAAGAAAAATTTCAGCTCTAGCAGAAGTTTATATGCAAATAATTTCAAGAAGAGTACGGGAAATTCTAATTTCAGCTCTGCTACTTAGTAGCTATGTGACCTTGGGTAAGTCACTTTAATCTTTGCCAACTCCACTTACCTTATGGTGAAAAAAAAAATGATGAGTTGGTAAATGAGATCTAAAGACATTAATAACTCTTCTATTTTATGCTGTGATTCAAAGGCTTCTAGGAATTATTCAGATTCAACAATTCCACAGTATTCTATTAGGGCTGCATAATCACAAAGCAGGCATTTAATTATTTTAAATTTCCAAATGCTTCTCTCCTCGTAAAGATAGCTCTTAAGTGCCTCTTTAGGTCCAACCAATTCTGGCAGGCTATTTAGTCACCCATCATTTATCACACTGATCTGGTCTCAGCCTTTAAAGCCCTTTCTCTATAAGCCTCATCTGTAGGACATGGTAGTTAACACATCCAAATTCAAAATGTGCTTCCAACATCAACTTCAAGACATTTGAGCAGGACTGACAAAATATGAGTGTAAAAGAGGTACAGTTAGGTCATTCTGTGTGTGTTTCAGTGTGCCAGTATGCGCGTGTGCATGCATGCATTAATGTACATCTCTACATGTAAAATCCTGATGGATTTTATGAGTAATAATCTGAGTGCAGATGGCAGCTACGGATAAGCCTGAGGATGCTTTATGATTGAGCACAGCCTATAATTATCCCGGTATCGATGCCTGTGAATAAACAGAAAGCATTTTAAAGTTAATAATCTCTTTTACTCTGCTGTGGGTTGCTCCCTCCATAGGTAAATTATCTAGAATGTAGCTTCCTCTGGTTCCAGGAGAGTAAAGGGAGTTGTTGATGATGTCCTAGAGGGAAGCAGGAGATGGGACTCTCTGCTACTTGGAATTCTGGAAACCCAAGTGGGAGGCACAAAAATGGCAATGACATAGGAAGACTGTCAGAAAAGGTGTCCAGGTGTATTTCTGGAGGAGTCAGCCATCATAAGTGATTGACAATCAAGTTCCGGCAGGCTGCTTACGAACTGTACTGATTTTAGTTTTTTTCTTTAACATTTTCCTTGTCTAGCGAACATATGAACATGCTGGTTCACCATCCACCCCGCTTCACCCTGATATGGGATAGCCTCTTCTTCCTCTCTAAATCACCAATTAACAAAATATTTCATCCTTAATAGAGCCCAAAGGCCCCTATATGGGTCAGCTATTTTAAGGCCAAGTGTCTGGCTGAGCTGTAAAGGAAGAAAGAGGAATTGGTCAAGAAAAGGGAAAATTTCAGAGAATTTCCTGGGAATAGAAATGCTTTACACATAAGTGAGGCTCACTAATTAAATACTAAATAAAGAAGAAGAAGATCATGTGGAAGGCTGGCTATCAGCTGGGGAGAAATAACTTACACTTTAGAAAGTCAGTAATCAACTGCCTATGGGTTTTGAGAGAGGTTATTTAATTATTTGAAGGTAAAAGCATGTTGTAATATATTCTTCCCAGAGTAATAAAACTATTGTTTTTGTTCTTTTAGGCAGTTGAAGAAAACTGATAATACATGTTTCGGTTTTCATATTAATTAGACCTCCCCACCCTATGTACATATAATTTCAATTTGTTCTTAGTTGGCTGAATAGTTACATAATTTCATATGTAATTTAGGATGCTGGCCATAAATCCAGGTGGCAAATTTTGGTGAAAGAAGGTGAAAAAGGTTGAAAAATAAAGATCTTCTAATACTAGGGTTTCTCTTTTTATCAAAGCTGTTGTGTCTGACTTGACACCTCATTAAACAAGTCCGTGCTAATTGCTAACACTTTAGCAAATTAAAGAGGTGTGAGAAGGCAGTGGACAGCCTGGCATCCAGGCACTGGCTTGGAAGTGCCCACTGACTAAAACCGCAAGATCACACTCAGCCTAGTCTCAACGAGGGGCAGTTCCTGGGGAGGCTGGGAATGAAGGAAATTCTAAATTTCTGCTATGAGTGAGACCATCCGGTATTTTTCTTTTTCTTCCTGGCTTGTTTCACTGAGCATGATCCCTAAATCAGGGCTCAGGAAAGAGACCAATTATAATAAAGTAAAAATCAAAATCAACAGGCAACTATAAACCAGAGACACCCTACAGGGGGGTGAAGGGGAGACAAGGGAGTAGAATCAAAACAAGCAGGGATGGGAATTTTACGGGGATGATAACCAAGTTGAAAATGCACACATTGTACAAAAATAAAAATGATGTAAAAAATATATAAAATTAAAAAATAAAAAAACAAAATAAAAGAAGGAAATTCTATGAGCACCCCTCAAGTAAGAATGTAACAAAATAAATCTAACAACACATGAACTGTATGCTTATTGCCTTATTGCACAAGGCCCAATGCTATCATATTAAAGAAATTTGAGGGCAAGCTAAACTAACCCGAGGGTTACTGTAAGAACATTTGCAACCTACTTGTTTATTCAGACAAATGACAGGCCCGTGTTAGACAGAAAAGGTAATATGTGAATAATTTCAGAGCAGGAAAACAATTACTAATTCTCTAAAATAATATTAAATGGTTCATGCTAAGATATTCAGACTTCCTTTTGCTAACTAACCACAGTTTTACTATCAGAAAAGTAAATCTTAGCGATGCCAGACATGTAAAGTCACACCATAAGGTGGATGATACGAGGCCAGGTTTAGCATCTGCTGGCTTACTTTTCTTTCCGTTAGATTTTGATGCAATCACAAGCTGGCAAATAAAACATCCATGCATCAGAGCAAGGAGAGCCAGTCAATGCATGCAACAAATGCCATGCTCACCTCAATAAAGAATCTCCAGTATGTTTAGATACAGAAAGGACAGAAGAATTCTGTAGATGTTGTTTTCAGAAAGCAGTGAAAAATATAGGTATGAAGTTTCAGAGGAAGGCTAGAGTTAAAAAGAAGGGATTTCAGAGTCTTTTATATTTTAATCCCATACACCTAATTAGATAAAACTGTCTCCAGCAAGAGTAGAGGGGAGGGGGAAGGTGTAAGAGACAATACTTTCAGTAGAGAAGAAGGAAAGAGCAGTGCCATGGAGACTAAGATGGCCAATGCTATCAAGTCGTGCAAAAAAAGGTCTGCAATAAGAGAATTTACCTACTGATGAAAAGTTCAGGTGGATCTGACAGGAGGAATTTCATAGAATTAAGGTCTCAAGATACAAAGCAAGACAGGCTGGGAAATGAAGTGGCGTCAACTACTGTATGTCAGTCAGTGATTCTTAGACTTCCTAATTGACAGTCCTGAAGAACTCTGTGTGTGTGTGTGTGTGTTGTTTCAAATTTAGAGGGAGAAAGACACTACTAAGGGTTCAACAACTATTTTTTCAAAGATCTTAAACCCTAACAAAACACAAGCAAAACCAAAATAACTATCACTTATGTTCAAATCATTGAGACAGACTGCATAACTCTCTAAGCACAGTTCTTCCAGGCAATGATATAAATCATGTTAAAGGAATTTTGAAAAATGGTTGTCCTGATTATTCCATAGAAATAATAACCAAAATATAGGAAATAGATCAGTGATTAAGAAATGTGTGTACATAAACATGCATGTAGGAACCATAATGGTAAATTGTTATGAAAATGCAGATACAAAATTTCATTAGGATATCAAGTGTTTCTGTTAAGGCTTGTTCACAATTCTAAACAAAGGTTATGCCAGCTTGGTTCCTAATTCATTATCATCCAAATTTATTTCCCAAAATCAAATTTGCAAATGATATAATAGAGAAAAAGCACCTAAGATGAGGAAATCTGATGAAAACTCTATTTTTATCATTTTTATTTCACATTTTAATCTGTTCAAAAAGTAATGAAATATAATGAAAATCAGTTGCTTTCAATGGTTAACATATAAGAGAGGAAATTTCTTACTAATAGCCATTTAACTGAAAAGATATTCCTACAAGTTGAAGGCCAGTATTTCCTGTACTTGGCTATATATTGGAATTGCCTGAAAAGTTCGTAAAATATTGGTTCTATCCTCTGGGATGCTGATCCAATTAGTAGGAGATGTAACCTGGGCATTAGTATTGTCTAAATCTTCCTGAAGTGATTTGAATGAGTATAAAAATTTGAGAATCACTATTCAAGACTAAATATAAGCATATTTTATGAAAATAATTACGCTTGTTTAAAAGAGTTGCCAAAAGGCATTCTAATAAGCAACAGTGAAATGTATGGATAGAATGCAGGCTGGAGAATATACTTGGGTGCTTCGTGGCTATCCTTGGATGTTTCGTGATCTAGTTATTCAAAACTAGATCAAATTTGTATTTTCCAACTGCTGTTTTTGTTTGTTTTTCAGGAATAGAAACTTATTCCATAACACCTTCAAGCCTGCAGGATGGCCCCTATATGACCACAGTTTTGCAGATGGGCTATACCGTAACTGAATCATCAGGCAACAGAACCCAAATCCTCTGCTCAGATCCAGAAACTTGATTCAGACATCCCATGGGGTGATAAACACAGTGAAAAATACAACAGGATTATGCATAAGCCAGTTCATCAATTTGCTTTCATCCAGGAACAGTTAGCTGCATAGGTCACTTTATTTTGAGTCACACACGCCTGGAGACTTGCGCATGAAAGGTGGTCTGGTAAGCAGAAAATTAGAAAGAAAATATTCTCTGCAGAAGGACCAAGAATAGCTGGTAACTTGAAGAAAGGTCACTTTCCACTCCAGGGATATTTCGTCTAATGAACCTTTATTTCCTCTAGTCATGAGAAATCAGAGAATTATCTCTTTAAAGTGTTGCTTAAATACTGCCAAATCCTTACTTTGTCTTTTCCCTTTCTGGACTCTGTTGACAGCTGCAGTGTTTATTACGAGTCCTCAATCTTGTTAAAGTCAGCTACCTTAACTTCCTTTCTCTTCTCCACCCATGGCTTCTACCCAGGATGCCATGGGCATTGTCAGGCAACTTTTCAGGACCTTTGGCACAATGCCTAAGAGCAAGCACTCAGAAATCCTATCGCCTAGATTTAATTTCTGATCATACCACTCACCAGCTTAATTAATTACATTCTCTAATCTTTAGCAAGTCTCATTTATAAAATGCAAACAATAATGACACCAATTTCTTATATCACTTGTGAGGAATCAATAACACATTCATTGCAAATAACACTCTGTTTGGCTATGGTAGTAAAACTATTCATTAGAATTATTAATCATTTCATCAAATCATCAGCTGCAATACGTTTTATTTTACTCCTACCATGAGTGACTTAGTTAGGAGAGTCAGAATAGCACATTTCAGAAGAGACAATAGGTGAGGCACAGAGGAGTCTGTAAAATGCCACCCCTAATTCATAAGAATCTACAACTCAGCCAAAAGTAAGCCTTTCTTTCAGGTCCGGATACTTGCAAGATTTAAATACCCACTTGTGGCTCACTCTGTCTCCTTTTGTGCTAGCAACAAATAACAGAAAGTGGTACATTTCTAGTAACTATTAGTAAAAGGATTCCAAAGAATGCAATCTAGAGAATATATTTTAAAGAAGAAAGATCTCAAATAGTCATCAACTAAAACATCATAAAAATAATAGGAAAATGTCAAAACATTAGCATAAACCACCTCAGATCGAAAATCATCAGTGTGATGTGCATATTAAGAAATAATATTAGCTCTATGAATCCATAAAATGACTTTAAAGTTGCAATATAGTAACCAACTGCAAGTTATTATGCAATAGAAATATACCCAAGAAAGGAAAACCATGAGCTTCCTGAAAAGGAAGTTCGATAGAGTTTTGATCAGAAGTATCATTAATGAAAGATTAGCACCCTAAAAGATTAATAACACCTGAGAGAGGAAAATTTCCTTTTATCTCTTTTGACTTTCTACACTTCCGTGTAGGTGTTAATTATTACTGAAATGGACAAAAGGTAAGAAAAGGTATATGAATGCGTTGTGGATTGAATCTTCATCCCAGTAATCCAACTTGGTCTTCACAACCTCCTTCATTTGAGCATTTCAGAAAATGCTTATGTTGTGACAAGAACTTTCCATGACTATTTCTGCACAGGAGGTAAATGCTGACAGAGTAATAGAATGATGTTTAGGCATTTTATAAGATGTTCTCTAGAAAAAGTTAAACTTCTAATGCATCCAATTTTGCATGAGAAGAAAAAATTATTCTCAGTAAAATCAGCACCTCTATATAAAACATCCCTGTCAGCCCTCCCTAAGTATACACACCACCTTCAACTTTCAGGAGCAGGGAGGTTCTCACCAGGAACTAAGAGAGGGTTTATGTTCTCTCATCCCATTTTGAAGAAATATCTCAAATTAAATGGTACGTAGAGTCTGCAAATTTGCTAAGAGGGAAACTCCCAGCACCTATGTGAGCAGACCCTCTAGATGCCAACACGGTGTGAGACGTGATGCTGCAAACATGGCAAACACAGGCTGGTCACAACAGCTGTGACACTGTTTACCAGAAAACCATCTTTGTCTGTTTATTACACAGAAAAGTAAAGATTACTTGATCAATGGCAAGGTTTTCATCAATGCCACTCACAAAGAGCTTCAATGCAGGTGTTTTTGGACACTGCCTCCTAGTGATCTGTGGTGACTGGCATGACTGGCCAGTGCCATCCAGCACTGTTGATGGGTGACCTGCACTCTGTATCTGGGGTATCTGGGTCACTTCTGAGAGTTGTTAACTGCTCCAGATGATCTGGTACCGCCTCCCAGTGTTGCTATCTGGTCCAGCGTCAGGTGCTGTCCATTCTAACCTTCAGACGTTGCAGTGGTCTCATGCGTCACCCCCTCGCCACTGTGAGCACCTCAAGCTGTGGTGAGTTGCATCCTGGCCCACAGCTTGCTGGCATATCACAAGCTCCAGGTCGTCATTGACAAGACAGCACCATCTTAGATGAGCTACTTTTGTTTGGGACTTTTAGACACTGTGGACACTATCTGGATAACAGGCCACTTGTGGACTTTGAAACTGTTTCCCGTCAGTTAAATAAACCCCATTGTTGTTGTTTCCTGAACTGAGTGTCTTGCGATTGTGCACATGGGTAAAGAACCTATAGACAGTGACCTGTCCCTCACCTGGCCACTGTCTTTTTGATGTTATAGCCACCACTACAGCTGTTTCATGACCAGGTCAGTATATTAGGGCCACAACCTTCCTTCAGAGTGTGCCCACCTCTGTTACCACACTGTCATCTACCAAGGGACCAGTTTGGTAATGTAGGCTCAAGACCCCCCAGTGCTCATAATGCTCGACTTTTAATTATTTAAATAGACTCTACTTCTAGAATACTTTGCAGAGATCATTCCTTCACTCCATGGATTCAGGTAAGTTAGATGTCATTGGAAATACTGATATTGGAATAATATATTAAAACCAAAACCCAATGATCTTGTCAATCTGAGTTTGAGTCTCAGGTTTTCTAATCCGTGACCTTGGATGATTACTACTTCCCTAGGCTTAGTTTCCTTACTTGCTAAGTGGAGATAATGATGTTTATGTCACTGAGATTCTGTAAAGGTTAAATGAGGTGAGGGGTGTAGAGAGCCTATGATAAATGTTGATTAATGTTAGTAGTGGATATTAGCATCTTTTATCAATACTCCCTATTGCTTTACGAAGGCCTTCAAATTTCTCATCTTCCTACAAAAAGTGAAGTGATACGCATTTTTTGTTCAGTTTTCATTTTATGAAGACATCTTTTTACCACCGTGCCTAGCTATGGAGATGGTGTCAGGGAAACTGATTCCCATTTAAAAAACAAAAGTTAACTCTACTTTGTTCATATCTGGGTCTCATTAACCAAAATAAATTGATACCTAAATGCAAATAAATAGAAATAAATTATGTTAAGCATTATTAGTCTCAAACTGTACCCTTTAAAATCATAGCATATTGTTTGGAATGAGATGTAAACTAAATATCTTTTTAAATCATATGGTTTAAATTAAGACATCAGAGGATATACTGCAAATACTCAAAATTGCACTGCCCTCAGGAGAGCCAGAAATACATTTTGCTATGATTTGCAATTATGTAACAAAACCGAAATATTTATAAGCAATCATAACCAAACTAAAGACCAAGCATAATTTAAAAACATATTTGAGTAATACCTTTCATCTCGCTATTGCTCCCCCTCCAAAATAAAAAAGACAAAAAAAAATGAATAAAACAGTTCTGGTTAACTCATATCCTAACGCAAATTTCACAAGAATAACTGAAACACCTAACTTTGGAGACGGTGGACTTTGGGGAACAAGACAGTATGGCCACGATGCACCTATGCCTACTAAGGGGCAGGGCACCTGGACAGTAAGGTGTCCTCATGGGAAAACATGTTAGACACTAAGGGGTTTGTCTATACCTGTTAGTCATTACTGCCATTTTCCAAATAGCCCTGTCTCCATCTTCCCAAAGGAAGAAGCCATGTGGCTTTTTATGTCCTGTGCACTGTTAGCCACATGAACATGCCTTTTAAATCCAATACATTGCAATATGCCCGTGCAAGGCACTTTCAGAGATTTTGCTTTGAAATTACTACTGTCGTGATGGCTGATCTGTAAGCGGAGGGCCCTGAGTGTCTGCATGGAGCCTTCCATCCCGCTGACCAGCAGTGGGCATGTATAAGTGAAGAAAAACCTTGCTTATCCAAAGCACTGAAAGCTGGGGAAGAAGACGAATATAGCTATGTAACTGCAGATGTATAATATATGTTATATATATTACATATACGCATAATACATAGAATACAAATTAGATTTTATAGAGAGCGAGAAATACATTTGTAAGTTATACATTCATTCTTTAAGAACTTATCTTAAAAACACCTGGAAGACTGAAGAACAGTGCAGGGATGAGGGACTAGACACAGGGACATCTTTGTGAGTAGATTATGAGGCTGAACAGGAAGGAGGACATGCGAACACATTCCACAGAATTTGTCAGAGAAGCTCCATGTGTTGATACAAAAGCCAAATAAAAAAAGGCCAGGAAAAGATTCACTAAGCCAGGAGAGAGACAAGGAAATAGAGAGCATGATAAAGCCACACCAACAGAAAGAAAACATCTGGAACGCATTTTATTCAAATCTGTTAGCTTTCATTATTACAAGGCAAGTGACACAATGTTGAATATGTTACTTCTTTTTTATTTTATTTTTTTTATAAATTTTATTGTTATATTCCCCATACAATTGCAGCCCCCCTCATTCTGACCCCAGTCCCTCCCCTCCCGCTCCCGCCCCCCTAAAAGTGTCTCTGGTTCATAGTTTTTTGTTGATTTTGATTT
Source organism: Talpa europaea (assembly GCF_964194135.1). Lineage (NCBI taxonomy): Eukaryota > Metazoa > Chordata > Mammalia > Eulipotyphla > Talpidae > Talpa > Talpa europaea. Next base: position 92,163,097 of record NC_140080.1, on the reverse strand, counting down.
TCACTTTCTTATATTCATTTTCCTGGTCCCTTATTTAAGTTTTCTAGATTCCTGCTATGAGTGAGACCATCCGGTATTTTTCTTTTTCTTTTTGGCTTATTTCGCTGAGCATGATCCCTCCCAGCGCCATCCATGTTGCTGCAAATTGCATGTGTTTATCTTTTTTGAATGCTGAGTAATATTCCATGGTATATATGTACCACATCTTCTTGATCCAGTCATCTATTTTTGGGCATTTGGGTTGTTTCCAAAGCTTAGCTATTGTAAACAGTGCTGCTATAAACATAGGGGTGCAGGTGTTCTTTGGAATTGATGTTTCTGTGTCCTTTGGGTAAATACCTAGGAGTGGAATTGCTGGATCCTATGGAAGCTCTATGTTTAGTAGGTCCAGAAATCTCCACACAGCTCTCCACAGTGGTTGGACCAGTTTGCACTCCCACCAACAGTGCAGAAGTGTTCCTTTTTCTCCACACCCTCGCCAACATTTGTTGTTGCTAGTTTTTTTAATATGTGCCATTCTCAGTGGTGTAAGATGGTATCTCATGGTAGTTTTGATTTGCATTTCCCTGATGACAAGTGATGTTGAACATTTTTTCATATGCCTGTTGGCCATTTGCATTTCCTCTTCAGAGAAGTTTCTTTTTAGCTCTTCTGCCCATTTTTTCACTGGATAATTTTCTTTGTTGTTGTTGAGTCTCATCAGCTCTTTGCAGATTTTTGTGATCAGTCCTTTATCATTAGTGTTGGGTGCAAAAATGTTCTCCCAGTTGATGGGGTTTCTCTTTGTTTTTGTTATTGTCTCTTTTGCTGTGCAGAAGCTCTTTAATTTTATGTAGTCCCAGCTGTTTATCTTTGCCTTCACTATCACTGCTTTGGGTGATGTGTCTGTAAAGATGTCTTTGATGTGCAGATCACGTAGTGTTTCGCCTATATTTCCTTCTATATATTTTATGGTTTCAGGTCTTATGTCTAGTTCTTTAATCCATTTTGAGTTGATTTTTGTGTATGGTGTGAGGTAGTGGTCAAGCTTCATTCTTTTGCATGTAGCGACCCAGTTTTCCCAGCACCATTTATTGAACAAACTTTCTTTGCTCCAATGCATATTCTTTGCTCCTTTGTCAAAGATTAGTTGACCATAAATCTGTGGGTTTATTTCTGGATTTTCTATTCGATTCCATTGGTCTGTGTGTCTGTTCTTGTTCCAATACCATGCAGTTTTGATGATTATGGCTTTGTAGTATAGTTTGAAGTCTGGGAGTCTGATGCCTCCATTCCCTTCTTTTTTTTTCCAGGAGAGCTTTGGCTATTCGGGGTTTTTTGTGATTCCATATGAATTTCATCAATAATTGTTCTATTTCTTTGAAGAATGACATTGAAATTTTGATTGGAATAGCATTGAATCTGTATATTGCTTTTGGAAGGATGGCCATTTTAATAATGTTTATTCTTCCAATCCATGAGCAGGGGATGTCTCTCCATTTCTTTGTGTCTTCTTCTATTTCTTTTAACAGTGTTTTATAGTTTTCTTTGTATAGGTCCTTTACCTCTTTTGTTAGATTTATTCCCAAATATTTGATTTTTTTTTGTTTCAATAACAAAAGGGATGGTTTTTTTGATTTCTTCTTCTTCAGATTTATTGTTTGTGTATAGGAAGGCTACTGACTTTTGCGTGTTGATTTTGTATCCTGCCACTTTACTGAACTGATTGATGAGTTGAATTAGCTTTTCTGTGGAGTTTTTGGGGTTCTCTATGTATAATATCATATCGTCTGCAAATAGTGATAGTTTGACTTCTTCTTTTCCTATTTGGATTCCTTGGATGTCTTTCTCTTGTCTTATTGCCCTGGCTAGGACTTCCAGTATTATATTGAAAAGCAGTGGTGAGAGTGGACATCCTTGTCTTGTTCCAGATCTTAATGGAATTGCTTTCAGCTTTTCACCATTGAGAATGATACTGGCTGTTGGCTTGTCATAGATGGCCTTTATGATGTTGAGGTATGTTCCTTGTATCCCGTTACTTCTTTTTTATATCCAGAAAGGCAGGTTTAGTATAAAAAGGGAAGGGAAGTAAAGGACACTTGCACAGACACAAGTGGGCAGAAAGAACTGCCCCTGAACAGGACAGGTTTGTGAACAGAGAAACCTGCACAGTCACACAGGAGGGCAGTCTTGTGGGGGAGCTGCCTCTGCTGCTTTGCAAAGGGAGAAGGTTTTGAAAAGAAACACCTGCATCATCACATGTGGGGAGTACTGCTGCCTGCTGCATCTTCTTACCTTGACAAATATACACCCCTATGGACAAAACCATGATTTCTATTTGACTAAAATTTGGAAAAAAATGTAAGTGGAGTGCATCTACTCTGCATACTTCTCAAATGGCAGCTGCCGATGAACTTGCTATCTTTGGCTAACTAATAAAAACAAAGACCATTCATAAATGATAAGCTGTTTATTTTGTAAAATTTGTTTAAAATGATTTCTACTCTATGAAATCACTCATTTTGTTGTTATTATCAAAATTTTCAGATAGGTGGTATATTGAGAATAATCTAGAAAAGGTTCACTGAACTCTTCTGATCCACACTTGTTTTTGCACAGCCCTCAAGCTAGGAAATTTTTGTATTTTAAATTGCTAAAAATAATTAAAATATTTCATGATACATTTAAAATATTGTGATATTTAAATTCCAGTGCCCACAAGGTACGTTAGATTGGAAGTCACCAAGCCCATTTGTGCACAGATTGTCCCTGGCTGCTTTGGACTATACCAGCAGAGTCAAATATTTGTCTCACAACTATATAGTTATTATCTGATACTTTACAGACAAGTTTGCTTCCTTGTTTGATCAAAAGGATCAGAAAGTAGAATGTAACCACATGCAAATACAAAAATATTTATTTTGTAGAAAACCATAAATGAATGAAAGTATTAAAAATGCTCTCTAAAAGACTTAAATTATCTATTAAAATTAAATGGCACACTGAAAATTGATGTGTACAAATATCCAAATTAACTTTAATCTGGCTAAATGTTATATTTTAATGTAATTATATTACATTAAATGTATCCATTAGAAAGAAACTATCTTCATTGAATAGAATTCTAGTATTTAATATCCATCTAGTTACAAAAGTAAGGCAAACAATCAGTAACATTTTTCCAACATATTGTGTCTGAACTTAAAGAAGAGTGATATGAAATGCCTGGTATATTCTACCTTCCTCCACAGCGATAAATAAGTGATCAAATAATGTGAATTCTGCCCTACTCATTTGTATTCCAAGCTCCCTGATCCATTCTGAGTTGAATTTTGTATACGACTTCAGGTATGCCAATCTACAATGTATACAACAGCATCCTCAAAGAAAGAATTATCTGAACCAAACTGTCAATAGTGCAGAAACTGAGGAACACTGATTTAGGTGATGACAGTAGAACAGCATGGCAGGTAAGTGAGGGACACGTGGGAAGATGTTGGAACACAAAGCTCAAATGCTGAGTAATATCAGGGAGGAAAGGAAATTTTCACCTATCCCTGGTTCCTTCCCTGGTAGCTGAGTAATCAAAGTAATGATGACAGATTAGTAAGAGAAACATATTTAATAATTTTCACATGGGACATCTACACAAAATGATTCCAAAGCCACTGGAATGAAATGGGGACACACAAATATCTACTGGCTAAAGAATGGGACAGTGGCCTGGTCCTGCAAGGAGAGAGACTCATGATGAAGACCAGATGCTCTGTAATTAGATGTTTGCCCTGCTACATAGACAGTTTCTCCAATAGAAAGGTTATTTCTGAAATAACCCTAGTTCCCAATAAGACCCCAAATTTCATTCTTGTAGGTAGCTAAAGGAGCGGTAAAAGTTTCTTGAGAGCCTGTGGGTCCTGATTGACCTCGGCTCAAAATAGTCCACAGGATAACTCATGTGCTCATGTGGCATGTCTTGGGAAGACCTATTCTGAGCATCTTGGGGAGGCCTATGCTTCAGTAAGATTTAAATTTTAGTATGTCGAGGGTCTTGCATGGCATGCAAAGGAATCTACAAGAAAGGGGTGCAAGCTACTGCTAGAGACAAAACTCATTGCAATTTATAGTATTAGGTCAGAGCAGCAAATAATATTAAAGCTCTGTGCTAAAGTTATTCCCTCTTTAAATCTCTTTTGATTTTATTAATTGGCTTAGAGTAAATGTTCTAGTTTGTTGATAACATGCTCTTAACACCTCACTGGCGTTCGGTATTATTTTTAATAAGCACCAATCTGCACCTTCTGTGTCATCCGCAAACAGCTAGAATTTAATAATATTGTCAAGTTTTCATTGCTTTTTTTTAACAGCTGCATTCTGTTAATGTAAGTGAAAATGTTTTCCACCTGTAGTAGTTACAGAGCTTTTTCATTTTTAATCAATACAAGTTAAAAAGGGAAGTTGTTCTACAAAATCCTAAGTGAAACGGTAGTAGAGATGGCAGGGTACAAAGACATGGGAAAAAGATGATGTGTAAATGAGCTTTGGAAAATAATGCCAAGATAACAAAAATGCATTTTTTTAATTCAACAGGGAAATAATAGGTCGAAATTTCAGAAAACTACTTTGAATATGGATTATCCATAAACAAGACAGACATACACAAGACAAGGAGAACAGGTAATAACTTAGGCAGAAAACCTAAAAATGGACACAATTCAGGATATTATGGAAGGTGAAAAAGATGATGTCTAATGAGGCAGAGAACATATGTAGGAGATCTTTCAGGAGGGGGGAAGGCTATTTCTGCAGAAAATAAAAAAGAAACCCACCAACCATAATTGGCGTTATTTGTGAAGAGGGAGCGTGCCCATCAGAGAGAGACCCTGGGTTAAAAGAGGGTCTGGGACCCTGGGTTAAAAGAGGCTGAACATACCTATTTTTAAATATACATTTTTTGATAACTGAATGTCTCATTTTTTAACTCATCCACTGAATAATACCTTTGAGCCCTTTCTCTATTTGAAACATTGCTTTTCATCTACAACAATGAAGATGAGTATTAGGAAACCTTCTCTTTCATAGCCAGGAAGACAGGCAATCGAGCCGATAATTAGAACGACATGTGATAAAGATCCTCAGCGCAGGCAGAGGGGGGAGGTCACAATAGAGGTCCGAGGAAGGGCAGGCAGGAAAGAGTAAGTTATAGGAGTTGAGCAGGGAAGGGGAAGAGAAAGCTGAATCCAGAAGCAGAAAGGAATGAACATGAGTTAAAGGTTCTGCGGAAAAAAGAGGATAAGAAATAAGAAAGGTATGTCTCTCTTGGTGAAATGAGGGAAAGTCAGTAGCTGGGGCACTAGAAGAGGTCACGAGGGGACAGGTTCAGCAGTGAAGAGTAAGTCTTGGCCATTGACAAATTTCTGAAAGTCTGTCAAAAGTTTGGGACATGATGTCAACTACAATGAAATTATTAAAAAATGTTGAGTCAGAAGGTGGTAACTTTTTCACATTTTACGACCTCATCCAGATCTGTTGAAATGCTGTGGATTTACCATGCTACTCTTATTTGGATATTTTAGAATTTTCCTCACCAAAGTGTCTGGCTTCAAAAGTTCTAAATGACTGAATATCCAGCAATGATCATTTCTCAATTCATCTACTTTTAACTGCAAATAATGTAGATAATTATAGGCTTCCCAAAGAATATTTTATATGAAGTTTTGCGTGAATTCAAGAAGAATAACAGCTATGTGTACTAGCAACAAGCACCCATTTCAATTCAGGATGGGCGGCAGCACTGCAGCTTTTCAAACGAGGCCTTTCACATGGGCTCAGGCGAATTTAAGTTTCACTGCATTGTGTTCTTTGTAAGTTAAACTCCTATTGGATTTGGTCTTTTTCTCAGGATATTGGAGAAATTCGATATATTAAATTATTATGTTTTCAAAATACAGCTAAATATGCAGTACTTTGTCAGTTCCTCACGATGTGCCATTGTTCAGTTTGTATTTATTTTAACTGGCATCAAGTGCATTGTAACTCATTCTTATTCTTTAAAACCTGCCTTCAATACCTGAGATTGCAAAGCTAACTGTGAATTCTAATCGAACAAACTAATTGCACCTCTAGGTTATTCAATTTACCTTTGTCTTCCCCATTTAATTTTCAATAGGTGCTATTGTATTTGGCATCTTGTCTATCAAGTCAAAAACCTTCTCCCTAAATAACTGCCCTTGAACTTGAAGATGACAGAGATGGAACAGTGATCCCATGAATGGTAAATCTTCAATCACCATACAGAAATCGACTATGAAACATGCTACTATTTTTCATTAGTTCCCCAGCTTCCAATTGTTACTCCTGCTAGCTCCACAAATACATAACATTGGCTCTCAAAGAAGTATCATTCATGGTTCTTTTCATAAGAAGGAGTATTTTAGCTCACTTTAATGACAATTGATTAGGAGAAACTCGTTCAGAGGAGCCCTAAATTAAAAACAACAACTTTTCAGGTGACTCACATGCATAACTCCAACTCCCAAAACTTAGTTCTAAAAAAAAAATTAATCAACAAAAAAATCTCAGCCAGAACCACTGACTCTAACTTTGTCTGGGTGTGTTCACACCCATTTCGTCTCTGTAAATTCTGTATACTATCCACATTTTGTAATGTTCTTAGGTGAATTTTGCTAATCTCTTCGTGTCTAGAGACTTGGCTGTACATCACAATTAGCACCAATAAACAATAGCCCATAGAATGTTCGCGAAGGGTGTACTTTTACCACTTTACCCACCAAACAGTTATAAAATTATGACAAAGAACTGGGCAGCAGAAGTACGTGTTGTGTCTTCCAAAAGAAACAGTGATTAGGGCCTCCCTGGTGGTGCAGCAGGTTGAGCACCGTGCTGTGAGGCTGTCCGCAGTCTCTGCAGCGCTGGTTCGATTCCCGGCCTGCCAGGAAGATTACCACATGGCACAGCAGACCTCTCCTGCCTTGCCTGCTGCTCCCCTCAGCAGTGTCTTCGGTCCGTCTGCCTGTTCTGCTCCCCGCTCTGTCTCTGGTGAATTCTCTGACCCTCCCGCACATCTGGCTTGTACCCCAGTTCTTGTGTGCATAAATAAATAAATAAATCTTTAAAAAATTGTTAAAGAAAGATAGGTAGGAAAATTAATAGCAATAGGTAGGAATGAAGACAGGAAATTCAGCTAGGACATCCAAATCCATGAGCAGGCACCAAGTGAGGCTGTGGATGAAGATGAATTTAGCAGTAATTCAGTTAAGAAGAATATTCTAAGTCCCAACTATGGAAAGTGTTCTGAGTTCTTCACACAGAACTATCAGGAACCTGAGAGTCTGATTGGGAAGATGTAGACCTAACAAGTCAAACTCTGTCATAAGTCAAAACTCTGCCAGGGCCTCCCCAGTGGCGCTGGGGTTAAAGTCTCAGCCAAATCAATTTATCACCAGCCACTGTGGCATGAGTTCGATCCCTGGCCAGGGATTTGACCCACATGGCACAGCAGACCTCTCCTGTCTCGCCCGCTGCTCCCCTCAGCAGTGTATATCAGTAGATCTGCCTGTTCTGCTTCCTACTCTGTCTCTGGTGAATCCTCTCACCCCTTGGACCTCTGGACTATACCCCAGTTCTTGTATGCATAAATAAATAAAAATAAATCTTTGAAACAATTGTTTTAAGTCAAAACTGCTTCTAAAGAGTGGTCTATGAACCACCTACATCATAGTCAGAATGGCTGCTTATTTCAAGTGCAGATCTGACCTCCAGTCCCATACTGGATCTACTGAATTCTAATCTACATCCCATTTTAAATATGCATTTTACTTTAGGCCCCTTGATGTTACAGATGGTACACATTTAAAATCTGAAAAGCCCTCAAGAAGAACATGACATAATCTTAAGAGGATACAGAAAAAATGCCAGAGATCAGAGACAAATGACTCCAAAAGAAAAATCAGCAAGGTCCCTAAATCCATAGGGGGTTCCAGGTAGGACTGACACAGTTGGTCTTACTGATGAAAAAATTTTAAATCAGGAAAAGTTCTTATGCAAGATATTATCACTACATCCACTGGAATTCAAGATAATAAAATTTCAATATCCAGAGATTTCACAAAGAAAGTAAAACACTACTAATTCTTTTTAAAGAAAATCTTCCAATAGTTTGGGAACTGTGCAAGTTCCTCTTTTGAGGGAGTTGAGAATATCTTTTTTGACTAAATACCTACCAAATCCCCAAATCTCATCTAATTGTTAAAGTTAATGTCAGTTCAATTGTTTTTGTCAGTTCTTGTTCAAAAAAGCCTTTCCTATTCCCAAAAATCTATAATTTTCCCCTCTGAGCCCTTGAGTTTTGGATAAAGATCAAATCACTAAATAGTATAAATTAGTTTCAGAATGTATTAGTGGCACAGAGAAACAGTTTAGGGAATTCTTATTTATGTTCAATATTTACTAATGTGCCTGGAACCTGAACTAGGGATAAAACCTATTAAACAAAGGTGCATTGAATCAACTAATCCAGAAACATTACTCTCTGGGGGTTGAAAGCACAAATATGTTCTTAAATCTATGTTTCTCTTTATATTCCTATTCAGTAACAGAGAATTGAACAGGATTGGATCGGTCGTGTAGATAGAAGTATTAATTTTTCAAGTAGATGAATACTAATCACCAGGCACGGTTTTTCTATATAGGCTAAGTCATCTACTTCCCTATCTAACCAAAAACCAAAAACAACAACAACAATAAATAAATAAATAAATAAATAAATAAATAAATAAACAGCCTATTAAAACCGCAAGGAAACAAACACTTGAAGAAAAACAAATGACATCTCAAATGACACAAATCAAAGAATGCTTCTCTCTCCATTGGGACAATTCTAGAAGAGATGGCTGACCTGTGTACATTAATAGACAAATAAATCCTACCTGTCTCCACAAATAGGATAGCAAATCCAAGCAGTGTCTTGCATTTATTTGAAAATAACTGATTTGTTTTCTTAAAGACCAGCCCTCTAACCCTCCAAGTCAGAAGAGTTTCCCAGGTCTTCAACCTTTTGAGTACAGAAGTCATTTTTCATCCGCATAACCTGAGAGAATACCAATTGCTCATTATGGTTCATACTGTCAATAAAACAGTGCTGTGCCAGCAGCAGCAGGCCTAGCATTCCTTCACAATCCAATAAAGGCTCATGGAAAAATCTAGCAAACAGATTATTCAAGCAGAAAACCACCACGTTATTACAGAGCAACTCAATGGCATGTCGAGAAAAAAGCCCAGCATCTTAGAATATCCCTTCTCTGTGACAGACTCCTGTAAATACCGTGTTCTCCCGAGTTCATCTAATATCCCTCTTGAAACATTGTGGGTGAGACAAATAGATAAGAGATCTCATGCTGTGTTTTGGTCATTTACAACTCTCATCTCCCCCCATCTTGTAATATATGGAGAGAAAGCATTGATTCCCTAGAGGACAAACAAGTGACTTCTGATTGATTTGCTGGAAAGTTTTCTACTTCAAAATAACTTCTGAACTAATCATTTGAAAAATTCATAGCATTCTGACTTGTAAATTTAAAGATTTCCCTAAGATGCAGTCTGCCCAAATCACACTAATCACAAATTTAATACAAAGAGAAGTATTAATTTAAAAGTCTGAATAGTTCTCAACAGTGTGTGTGCATATTGACTCTGCATTATTCACTATTAATCTTTTGGATCATTTTCCTAAATTAATAAGAGGGAAATAATACAATTGTTTTTAATTTAATCAAACAAAATCTATTAATATACTCAATCTCTCTTGGTTTGCTTTTCTCAAAAGCCTTCAATAAACGAGCCTTCAATTATCCAATAATGGGAGAAATGTTTAAATAAACTGATACATTTATAAACCTGAATATAGTACAGCCTTTATATTTACCAATAATTTCAATAGCATAGATAAATGCCTATAAAACAATGTAAATATGGCCTACAGTGCATTACTGAATGTTTTTATCCTATATGCAAAGAAAGGACAGGAAAGGAAACAATTAAGAGAAAATACTAATGGATAAAAGTGATGAAGATGTTATACATTTAGATCCTGGTTATGGATGCATAACTGTGTGACCCTAATGAATTTTACTTTAATATGTTATTATGATGGTATGTAGCTATCTCAATAGAGATTCAAAATACAGATATGTTTCTTTTAAATAGCTGTTTAAAGTATCATTTACATTAAATAACTATGTAGCTTGATGCAGTTTGATAAACTGTCATTTTACGCCAACAAAATCATGATTTGAAATATTTTCTTTACTCAAAGTACTGTTTTGGGCTCCTTCCCAGTGGGTCTCCGCTTCAGCCTTCCGAAAGCTTGATCAGATTTGTCACCATGGATTAGATACTTTTCTCTAGAGCTTCATGTCATTGGAATCACACAATTTGTACTCTGTTTAGCTCAGCATCTTGCTTTTGAGATTGCTTATATCAGTGTTTTTGCACATCATGATACCTACGTCATTCATCTCTTGAATTCAGGGGATGTTTGAAGAGTTTTAGTATTTGGCTATTATGAACAAACGACTACAAATGTCCACATCGTCATATGTGTGTCTATATTTTATTTCTCTTGGGTAAGCCCTAAAATGTGGAATTAGCAGACTATATAATGGTTCTTTAACTTTTTATAAAACTATATTTTCCAAAGTTGTTCTCCCATTACAATCTAACCAGTCATACAAGAGTATTCTCTTTGCCCCATAGCTTCTCCAACTCTTGGGAGTTGTCCTTATTTGTAATATTATTCATCTAAATAGCTGTGCCCTGATTCTGTGTGCTTAATTTACATTTTCCCAATGAATAATGATGTGCATGAATATGCTCTCCTATAACGATGTATGTGATCATTATTAGTGGACATTCAAGTATTTTCATCTTCGAAGTATCTGTTCACACTTTTATTGGGCTGCTCTTACAATCAGTAGTCTGGCTTGCTGCCCAGTTCTTGGGTATCTGGTTAGCAGTCTCCAAATACCAAGAACTTGAGGATCTGGCTTGGTGGTGGTAAGAGCCATTTCACCTGGGGTCACACAGATCCCTTGGAAGTTCACGGGCAACGGTGGAGCAAGTCAAGGGTATGAGGGTCTGGCCGTGTGGATCCATCCATGGCCAGACTGAAGCTAGAGAGCCCACCTGGGTTAGATTAGTCCTGCTTGATCTCTGTTGCCTTGTGACTTCTGTTCCTTTGCAAATCTTGCTTTACTCTCCTCCTCTCAAAGGTATTGATCCCCTGGTTAACATTCCAATCCCCACCTTCAGCATGTGCTTGTAGAAAATTGAACCTGCAATATGGACTAAATGTTTTTCCAGTTTTATTTAGTTTTTCTTGTGATTCTTAAAAAGTAATTTCTTTTCATTTATTGCAACATGAATGACAAATACCAAAATTCAGTTAGAATCATAACTGACTCTGACAGTTGAAAATATTACCACCCAAAACCACTGGGTAACCCTGCTATGCCAGCCCCTAACTGAAAAGTTCTTTACCCATAAATAATAGCACTTTTCAACCAACTGTGAACTGTTATGTTGAGTATGGCTTTCAATACTTACATAGCATGACAGCCTCTTGTAACACTCTGAAAAGCCCATTTTTTTTCTTTCCAATGCTACTCAGAATTCTTCACTGGTATGTGTTCCCTACCCCAGTAAGTAAACAAATTTCAGGCTTCAGTTATAACAAAACAAAACAAAAAGCTCTCCTGTTCTTTGCTTTATTTTCTGATAAAGCTCACACTTGAACCCTGCCCCATACCTATGCTCAGAACCGATTCCTCTCTGTCCGGTGAGAGCTCAGCCTGGCAGGCTGATCTTTATTTCCAAATCATGCTTCTCTTGCCTAACTCCCCCCTCTGGCTTTTGGTCTATGGTTTTCACTTAATCCTTCAGTGTGGCTCCTGGGAGCAATCCTGATTCAGATGCCTGCAGCCTGCCTGGCCCTGTGGCCTTCTTAATTTGGTGCTTATGTCATCACATGAAATGGCAGCATGTATCCTAGTAAAAATTATAGCAGCCCTCTGCCATCTGCATACGATCACACTGCTACACAGAAGACGGAGTGGAAAAGAACACAGATTACAGACAATATGGGTAGGATTGCCGTGTATTAATTAAGCAAATGCGCTACCTGCAGCATTATTTAACGTTAGCAAACTCAATTTAATTGGTTCTCTAGCTCCAAGCACATCCTCTGCTTCACAATTAATGTCCAGTCTCTTAATCTTCTCAACTAAACCCAAGCCATAAAACCACAGAGAACGAACAGTGAAGGTCGGAGAAGATTCCAGCGTCCCAAAGGCAAAAGGAAGGAAAATAAGACAATTATCAGAATTCCAATCACTTGAAACAGAAAACACAGACAAATCTAACTCCCCAAGTGCACCCAAGCTTTCTAATCACAACCACACACGCAAGCATATCCACAGAGACATACATGTGCGCGCACACAGACCAGTACATACGCACACGTGTGTTCTCTGTATCTCTTTAAGATCGAGGAAACAAGTTTCCTGAATTAGCTGGAGAGAAAATAGGATATTCAGAGGTGTCAAGGAGAATAATAAACAGAAGAAAAATGTCTCTTGCATCTAAAATGCATTTTTTGTTCCTTCTAGAGGGAGGAAGAGAGAGGCAAGGGGAGAGGCCCCTTCCCCAATGGAATAACCTTTATAAGGGCATAAAGAGTTCTTGGCACCACTGTTATTCCCTGACTGCTGATCTCTTGCACTAAATTACCACCTGAAATTCCCTTTTTCTTTATCCTCCCTCTGCTGAGCCTCAGAGGTGAGTCTGGGTACTGCTGACACGGCAGGGATAGGGCAGGTGTAGCACAGGCAGTGAAAATGCTCCACGACCAGTGCACTTAGCACCGACCTTCATCCCCTCCTCTGGAGGGAAGCATCTGGTAGCTCAGCTCACAATATGGCGAGGCACTGCACACAGCCCCGGGACTTCTCTCCTCCATGTCAGAAACCCCCCGAGCCAAAATTAATGAGGGAGCAAATGGGGCATGAGGCCCATCTATAGGGATTCCCCCGAAACGGAGGCTCTAAGGCTTTGAGTCATATTAACTATGAGCAGCTTAAAGAGAGATTTTTTCTCCTAGATCATAATTTCAGGGACAGGTTTTCCTGGGTCATACAATGTGATTAGCCTCTTAGACTAGAGTTTCTTTGTGTAAATATCCACGACATGGGTTACACTTCGTTTTCTTTAGTTTTTGCTGTCCTTGGCATGCTGACTGGCTACTCTGCTTCTTTGACTTCTCAGTTGTTAGTAATGAGTGCAGAGAGCACGCCTATGTTCTGTGAGTCTCTGAGATTTGGTATTTTACTGCCTTTTGGACAAGAGTTACAAAGATCTCCTTCTACCCCGAGAATAAACTGGAGGAAATTTGTGACGACAATGAGCAGAGAGCAGTGAGTCACCAAAACCATGCCTGGTCACTGAGAGCTGAGATGGCAGCGCTCACGACACTTGTTAGAGAAGAATGGAGGCAGCTGGGTCGTCTCCCAAGCCTGGCACCCACGATGTGCATGATGGCAATCTTAGGTCCATTCAGAAAAGACCGTAAATAATCTCAGAGCTTTCTGATGTGGGCCCTGCCATAAAAGCAGTTCTACTCCCATCTGGGAGATTTCCCTGAGAGAGACAAACTGTGGGCAGCCAAGCGAAGCCCTGACTGATGGTCAGAGGTTCTGGCCGCTCCAGATCGCATCTGCAATACTGGCGAGAGTGACCCACTGCAACAGGAAAAGCTGAACCAAGGAAACGGAAGTAAACTCTTAAAAGTCACCCTCACCATTCTAGAAAATTCTCTCACTGAGGAAGAGCCTTGAGCAGTTTATCTTCATATTAAGGCAGAGAGGTTCTAGATGTGGGTGCGCTCCTGACGGCCCAAGTAAGCCAGGAGCCCCATGCAAAAAAACATGGACAGAAACGCTGATCCAAGGCCTCTAGAGGATGGTATCAACCAGGCAGACCCATTAGCCCAGGGCAGCACTGGGCCCAAACACTGGCAGCTGGTTTGAGGGAGCCATGAGTTGCCACAATATTCCTCAAAATGAAGTCAACACAGCCTGATTCATGGCATGGCACCACTTTCTCCCCGTGAGGCACCATCGTGTGTGCCCTCCACCCTGATCTTAGCTGTTTTAAGGAGAACAGAAAGGACTGGGGAGGGGCAACATCACCTTGTCAATGAGGTTCATGCATCCAAGAGAGGAGGGAAAATCACACTGTTATGGCTTTGATGGATATGGGTGCCCAAAGCACGGTCCTCTCCAGACCATGGGAAGAAAAGCCGCCTGGGATCAACTAATGGGGTTTGAGCACAGTGAGCTCTTGTGGTGTGAGGCATGGGATGAATTAAGTGCAGTGATGTGGTTTCTCTATCTGAAGCATGGGAGGAATCAGTGTTCTATGCATACAGCTCCCTGGCACAGAAAGCAATGCCGCTCCAAATCAGGAAAAGCCCAGGAAAAATGCACCATTGCTTCCCTAATGCCTCCATCAACTGCAACTCAAGGGGAGTCCGAATTTAGCATGAATACCTCCCCCCTCTGGTGTGCCAGCTTCGCTACATTCCTCCCTCTTGTTGGTGGGTAGGTCAGAATCACCAGGCTCTATCTGACTGTGGCGCTACCAGACCACCACCTGCAAGGGCAGCTAATAACCCTGCCAAGTGTCAGGTATATGCAACGTCAATGACCTGAGACTATGTGAGTGGATTCAAAGCACGTATTCCTCTGGCTATGGTGGAGAAACTGCTGTTTCTCCATCCCCTGCCACCAGAAAGGAGGCCCAGCACCTTCTTGGACACTTAGCATTAGAGAAAACTTGCACTTCACATTGACATTCTCCTTTATCAATCAACCCATAAATCAGCACCTCTTGGTTGGGACCCAGGCCAACAGTCTGCATCAAAAAAGCTACTTGGGAAACTAGGACACAGACTCCATCTGTGACTCCACAGCACTGAAAAGCTTTCGGAGTTATGAGTCTCTGTAACCGATGACTTTGCCAACAGGGCCTTTGTCAAAGGGAGGCAACCTCACGTAGAGACAATTCCTGGGTTTCAGCATCAACGCTGCCATGACATGACTGCCGGGGTCATGTCTTCTGCAAAGCAGTTATTAGTTTGCCATTGGGTTCTTCATGGAAGTGATTGCCTTGCCTTACCTTGCTGTGGATTAACTTGGACTTAAAGACAACAGGTAGGAAGGAATCAACAAGTCCCCCTTCTCAAATAGAAATGTAACATCCAACAATGAAGCAGACCAAACTCTAGCCCCATGACTCCATTTTACTTGAAAAGTGGAAAGAGCCAATTTGGGAGAAATTTCAGTGCCTGGATGGAGAAGCTGCTGGCTCCATGGAATCCTTGACTCAGAGAGGTCTGGCCTGGTTCACTGATGGTTTGCCTGTGGTGAAAACTCTGCCTCCGTTGGGCCTCTGCATCTGTTCAGCCTCAGCGCTAGCAGTGAGAACAGAAGAAGGCACACTCACTGTGGCCAGTGGAGTAGCACTCCCAACTCATGGCCATTTTCATAGTCCTGGCCAACACTTACGTTGTTGAAACTTGTTACGGTATCACTGAGGGTGGGGCACTTGCCAAAGCCTAGTTCTTGGTCTGTCACTTGGAAAAAGGACAGATTAGCAAATTAATGCTTTTCTCGCTGGAGTCATGAACTGCAGAAACTAATCACAGCTACTGATCAAACCATCTGGATTCTTCATGCAAATGCCCGAGTTAAGTGCCCTTTATCTGATGACACCAACTGAAGTCAAGCTGCTGTTTGAGCCTGAGTCACACAAACTACCACCACATCTCCCTGAAAATAGCAACACACCTCCATCACACGCTGGTTCCTGTGCCGATATATTGCTGTACTGCTGTGCCAGACTAGTACTTCTAAAAAGAGTTGACCCCCTGTCTGGGTGTGAGGCAACCTATAGTTTGTGAGGAAGTACACTTGCCTGCCCCCACCACACTTGCTACACCATGTTTAGACATCCCCTGGACATTACCTACTGTGTCCCATCACAGGTGACACTTCTGCAGGGTCTGATGTTGCTCACCAGCCTGACCAGTCAACTCAGGTCACACCATCATGGGCCATGAAACTAATCTGTCACGTGTCTAGAATAACGAAACATTTGCAATGTGATACTAGTGAGCATTTTATCACACCATCTACTCAGATGTGCACATTTTAACTACCCACAGGCTCCTGAGTCCTTGCCAGCATTTGGCAGTGCAGCCATTTTAACTTCAGCCATTTTAATCTGTGTGCGAGGACACCTCATTCCGACTTTAGTCTGCATTTCCTTACAGGCTTACAGCGGGTTTTCACATGTTAGTCATCTGCATATTCTCTTAAGCATAATATCCATGAAGCTGTTCATTTTCTAAATGAAGTGTTTTTATCCTCTTGATTTCTGAGGTATTTATAAGCCTTAGATACAAACACTTCTTCAGATATACAATCTGCAAATACATTCTCCTACTGTAGTTTGCATTTCTTACCCTCTTCATGAAGATTTTTTGAGAGAAAAAAAAACTTTTAATATCGATAATGTTCTACTTATCATCTGGGAGGCATGTTTTTGACATTATATCGAGATGCTTATCACATAGTCCTAGATCTTTAAATTTTCTCCTATTTTATTTTCATTTGAAATCTTACAATTTTGCATTTCACATATGAGTACAAGAATCACTGTCATGGAGGATAAGGTTCACTTTTTTGCCTAGAGATGTCAGTTACCTGAGCACCACAGGCTGAAAAGTTTACCCTTATACTGAATTGCTTGTTGCACCTTCATCAAAAATCAGTTAGGCATATATGCGTGGGACTATTTCTCATGCTTTTTCTCTTTATATATTTTGAGACTCTTGTACTGATACCTACACATTTGTAACTATTATATTTTCCTATGGATTAATCCTTTATCATCCATTTATGCCCCTCTTTGCCTCTAGCAATCTGCACTAACAGAGACTTTGACCTAATTTGATTGCCATTCCCCTTAAAACTATTTTATAGCTGCTATTGTGTTTTTGGACACCCTCAAATCACAGGTCAATACACCTTTATCCAAAGAAAATTATATATTAGCCAATATTTCCAGAAATATAAGAATTTGTATTTCTTTGTATAATTTTCTCATATAATACATGTCTTCCAATTGTTTGGTAAGACTTCACATAATTAAAAATGAGTGGAGGGGGGGTGTTTAAATCTCAAGTGACTCAAAAAGAATCTTTGTCTCAGCAATGATCACTGGTTTACTGATGCCTTATTGATGATGTGGTAGCTACCCCATGATCTGGCTAATTTTTCTTCATCACTACAAAAAGAATGTCCTATTCTAGGCAAGTCTATGTGGAGAAAGGATGGTAATCATCCAGGAGCATTAGGTATCTCATACCATAGGAGCACAAGAAACATGACCAATCCTCTCTTAGTAACTAAGCAAGCAAGATAGAAACCACATAGGTGATAGCGGGGAAAGTCACAAGTAGAACTCTATATTCTAATAAGATGTAATTAATAACAGCAGCTCTAAGATAAATATTTATGTAATAATTCAGAACTTGAAAATAATTTTCATAAATTAAATTATCCTAATAAATCTTTTATTTTGACATGTTAAAGATGAAGGAATTAACCTTAAATAAATTTAATTAGAGCCTCCCTGGTGGTGCGAAGGGTTAAGCACTACATTATGAATCAATCTGCAGCCTCTGCAGCACAAGTTTGATCCCCGGCAGGCCACGGAGCAACCCACATGGCACAGCAGACCTCGCCTCTCTCACCCGCTGCTCCCCTCAGCAGTGTTTTAGTAGATCCACCTATTCTGCTCCCCACTCTGTCTCTGATGACTCTTCTTACCCAACCCCCCGCATCTCTGGCCTATACCCTAGCTCTTGTATGCATAAATAAATAAATCTTAAAAATAAATAAATTGCATAATTTAATTACAAATCACATATTAATATGTAATTCTTAATATTAAGAATGATCAAGAGCTAAGCAAGTGAAGATAAGCAGAGGTCAAAATAAAAGCTGATCGGATTGCTGGTGAATGAATTCTTGGAAGTGATCAGCTTTATATAACTTAGCCTTGATTTAATGGTGACGGTAAATTTTTTTTTAAATATTTTTACCTAATCATAAAATCTGACCCACCAAGTAAAAATGAAACCTCAAAATTACAATAAAATATTTTTAAACTTTAAATATAAAAAAAAATCATGTTGCTAGATGTATGTCCTTTTCCTGACAATTCAGTATTTGGAAATCAGCAACACGGCATATCTGTGTTTTCTACATGACAATACTAATTACTAAATGGGAAAAAAAACAAAACAGCTTAAAAACTTTTGAGAGAAGGATCATACATAGAAGTTGCAATAACTAGTTTAAAAATACAACAAAACTCAGTATGTTATTAAATATTTAGCTTTTAAACACCAGTGAATTCTATGAAGATAGCATACTCTCTAAAATTTACATTATAGCCTGAAGACTTCAGTATCTGAAGTAGTTTGACTGTCCTAAAGTTTTATTTACTTTACGAAGGTCTAATTCTGTCCCTCAAAAACATTTCAATATTTTAATACCACATCTTAACAGAACTTTCCCCAGTGGATGGTTTGACATGTGACAAATTCTATCAACGTGAAAACATTTAAAAACTAATTTGAGTTTTGGGGATAGTAATACAGAAGACAATGATGCTTCTCATGGTAGTGTATTTGCCCTTCAAAGTTGTATGAACATTTTAAAAGTTATCACCATTCACAAGTTAGCACAGGCAGTGTTTTCCCATCTTAAAGCAGTAGTTTAGATGAGGATGTCTTACCACTATTAACAAAACATCTGTTGGAGGCTCAGCAATTAAGACAAATAGTTTCCTCTCTAATTGTTGAATGGGAAATGAACTTTAGGTTATTAAGAGATGCTCAGGCCATGACAGATACAAAGCTGAAGGGAGGAGGAGGAGAATCTGAGCAGAGGCAAGGACACGTTTCTGCCGTGAGCTGCTCTTGTTCACACTGTCACTGACAGTGAGCTAAGGTCAAGGCAAGACAGAGCTGGAACAACATGAGACCACGGGGTTGATGCTTTAGACAGAAAGGAAACAATTCAAGAGACCATGAGCTGATGTAGCACATTTCTCTGTTTCTCAATAAACTCTGAATAACCCCAGGGTGATGGATATACTAGTGATGCCATAAACCCTTTGCACTGAATGTCCTGTGTGTGTGTGTGTGTGTGTGTGTTGATCCTCTCTCAGGCTTAACAATTCTAAAATGTATTTCATGTGCTCTCCAGTTTGAATCACCATTAAATTTTATCAATGATGTCATTTAATGATCTCAAATGATTTAAATCTTTTTTTCTAATAATTTAATATATAGTGGTTTTAAAAGATAATCGCTACTAAAATGCCTCATTTAAATCTCTCTCTAAGAGCTGCTCTGTTAGCACAGGGAAAGTCAGGGCTTTATTCTGCAGTCTCATGATGGACAGAGAAATGAGCTAGGTTTTCCACATATTCATACCAAACTGTTCCAAGTACTTAGAAGTTGCAATGCAGACCTAAGTTGGCAGTTTAAACTCTCCTGACCTCGTTGTGACTTTCTTGAAGTGAGCTCCTTCAATGTGACCAATGACAAGAGAAATGGTCCATGCTGGATTGATATTAAGGCTCACCTCTTTTCAATTCTTTTTTCAGTAGTCTCAGAGGAGGAAAAGGATCAGACATGCTCCCTTAATTTTGTTTCCTGGCAATTAACTCCCAGAATAACACCAAATAATTACAACCATAACACTGCAGAGAAAGTTAGAGTAGCAGTAAATGTTACGAGGCTGTGAACTTTGACAAACAAGCCCCCATAAATGTGCCAGGGCAACTGCTAGGCACCTGGTAACATGTTCTGCATTGATACTCCAAGGGTTGGGGCAGGCTGAGGGAGCAGCCAAACTGCTTGAAGTATGACACTGTTAGCAGCAGACAGGAGCAAAAACACTCAAAGTTCATGAACAGTGAAGGAAACACTACTGCAAGTTAAATAACTATGCATTTCTCTATTCATTTATTTTTAGAAGGAAAGAGAAAAAAAGAGTATCCTTCCTGTGTTGTTCTCCCCAAGGGTAGACACAGCATGGCCCCAAGTTCCGGCATGTGCTGATGAGTGGCGAATGATGCTTTCTGTTTACTAACTGAAGGCTGGGTATCTCTAGTTCCCCAATGGCTCATAGACACCCTGAAACACTCTGTCAGAGGAACCAACTCCACTCACCCTAGTGCATGCAGGATGGAGTTTCTGCTTGTTAAAAAAGCAAACATTGGGCCTCCCCAGTGGCGCAGCGGGTAGAGTGCCATGCTGTGAAGCTGTCTGCAGCCTCTACAGCATGGGTTCAATTCCCAGCCAGCCAGGGAGAAACCCACATGGCACGGGAGACCTCTCCTGTCTCGCCTGCTGCTCCCCTCAGCAATGTCTTCAGTCCGTCTGCCTGCTCTGCTCCCTGCTCTGTCTCTGATGAATCCTCTCACTCTCCTGAGCCCTGACTCTAA
Source organism: Talpa europaea (assembly GCF_964194135.1). NCBI lineage: Eukaryota > Metazoa > Chordata > Mammalia > Eulipotyphla > Talpidae > Talpa > Talpa europaea. Next base: position 92,142,463 of record NC_140080.1, on the reverse strand, counting down.
CACAGTCATTGTGCAAATAAACAAATCTTTTAAAAAATAGAATTCTTAAAAAAATAATAAAAATAAAAAGCAAACATTGTTTAAAAATGAACAATGATGTAAAATATATAAAAATAAATAAAAACAAAATAAAATCATCAAAAAAAGTCTTCACTCACTAAAGCAATTGGTTATAGAAAAAGTGGCAGTCACGTAATTTTGGTTGATATCAGATGTGATACGAAGTAATTTGAAAATGAATCCTTTGTTACCTTGCTGAATTTCTGTCATATAATATTTGCGATAAATACAGACACACAACCAAAATAACCATCAAATCATAGGAAGTGGGTCACCTGACCTTTCTTCTAATCCTTTGGTTTCTCTGTGTCCTAGATACTCCGAAGTGATTAAGCCCCATAATGTCATAGAACAGGTCTGGCATGGAGCCAGAGAGAGATACCAGAAACATCAACCCAATTCTGAGAATAATTAAAATTCAATTAAATGAACCATTATTTAACAAAGTTTCCCAAAAATAATTATAAGTCAATCCATTTATAAAGTATCTCAAGACTACCGGAAATTTATATTCCCTCTTCTACCTCTCTGTAAATGAGTATGAATGTATGCTTGAATACGTATAGTCTCTTAATGTGTGTCTATTCTAACTATGATCTGCTTATAACTATACACAGAAATATATCTACCTATATGTCTACACATATATATGCACACACAAGTATGCATACATTTGCACACATACACATACGTCTCATGTACTTATAGCTACCTTAGGCCAAAAACATTCATCAAATTTGCTCAATACCATTCTCTTTCCCTTAGCCCTAAACTGACTTTATTAGCTAAATCAATTTAAACTATCATGCTTCTTTAACTGTTTTCCTAATTTACCCATTAATCGGCAATTATTTCTAATTCAGAGGGTGAGAGTTGTACAGATGAAGAGAGTATTTTCTCTTATCCATTAGCCACTATGCCTAAATCAAATATTCTGTATACTTTCAACCTATGCATATAGTACAGATTCTGCTCACTCATGCAGACCGACCAAATCCCAAACCTTGATGTATCTTTTCTACCACATTGAGGTGGTCTCCTCCTGGACCATCCATAGCCTAGCAACCACTCATAGACATCCCCATGTGAGCCGTTCTTGCTCTTCCCTATTGCGCTATATGTTTTAAGATATTAATTGAATCACTACTATGCAATACGCAGATCCAGCTCACTTACAAACTGTCCCCAATGCATGCACAGCACATATACACGTTCCCACACAATTACACATATTGGAGCGAAATCTCTTTCCAGCTTTCTACCATAATTGTATTGTAATTTTTTAAATAAATATTTGACATTAATATTATGCTGACTATCCACATGAAGTTTAAATTTGAGACATACAGAGATCTGGATTAAATTTCTACTATGTTTCTCCAACTTGGAGTTGACAGTTATCTTTCAGTCTACTCAGATATCTAAAACCAATAACTGGTCTCCATTGGATTAGTATTTTTTTAGTGTACTGGTTTTATTTATCCTTGGCATCTTTTCTTAGTCATCCTCCATCTTCCTCCCAAATCGAACCCCCAGCAGGTGAGCCATCATACTTGAAGTTCATTTCTCTGTCATCCTACAACCGTCTTTCATCTACAATTTTGGATTTCTTATTTCTTGTCTCTCTCCCCATGTTTCTTAATTGCTGCTTCTTAATTTCTTACTCTTTTGGTATATTACTTCCTCATTATCATGTTCAGAAAGAGCAGGAGATAGTTTCTTAGATGATATATCTAAAAATGTCTTTAGTTTATCCTAATACCTGACTGAAATTCTGCCCAAGTATAAAATTCCAAGATGGAAATTATTTCTATTGAGAAGAAAGTCAAATGTCACTCAGGTTTATTATACAGTTGGTATTCTAGAAACTGAAGCTTGCAGATTCTTGTTTGTTTGTTTGTTTCCTTCTAAAATTATTGAGGCTTTTCCAGAATATAATTTGTCTTGGTCCATGTGCACATACAGAGAATGTTTATTCTACTCTTGTTGAGTGGGGTGCTTTATAAATAGAAATTAATTCAATTACTTGGCAGTGTTTTTCAAGGAATGACTAATATTAATGTATTCTTTCACACGGTAGTTTTAGACCTTACGTGTAGCCTTCTAAGGAGTTACAGCTATTTTCTGGCCATTGAACAATTTTAATCATTAGAAAAATTCCTAATTAAAACCAGGTGTAAGAATCCAGAAAACTTCTTGGCTTTGAAAATAGATTTTGTGTGGAAAACAGATCCAGTAACATAAGATGAGGGCAATCTTTACACTACCAGTAAATTAACATTTACCGTAAAAGCAATTGTACAGACAAGAAGTCAACAGAAGAAAAAAGTTACTTTTTTAATGACTCTGCTGAACAAAAATGATATAATCATTTAAAAAGGCTACAGCAGCTGAAGGAAGGTGGAGGTGTGTGCTCTCATCCTTACTTTATTCATCATGTCTATGAGAATATGAGATACTTTGTTAAACACCTTTTAAATTCATAATACAGTATGTCTATAACATTTTTCTTTTTCTAACAGATTTATTGGGGAATAATTTACATACCTTTAAATTTACCCATTTAAGTATGTAGTTCAGTGAGGTCTGGTAAAATATAATGGAGTTATCCATCTATCAACAGAATCAAGTTTAAGATTACATCTATGATCCTAAGTCATTTTCTTATCCACTTTTATAGTCAATCCCTACCCACATCCCTGGCCCCTAGCAAGCATCAGTAGACTTTTTCCCTATAATATTACCTTCCCCAGAATTGGGTACATGTCAAATCATATGTTATCTACTCTTATGTGTTTAACATTTTTCACTTAATGTGTTTAGGATATTTATTAATACTGTTGTGTGCTGCACAAAGTGTTCCTGTTGCTGCTTTCCATTTTTAATGTTTTGTCTTTTTTCTCATACATTTACTACATGGAGATACCACAATTTGTTTATGTACTAGGAACCTGATAGGCAGATGAGCTATCTCTATTTCTGGCTCCTCCTAGTGCTAATAGGGACATACAGGAATTTTTGTGTGACTTATGCCTTAATGTCTCTTTGGTAAATAAATACATGGATCATGTCCTGGACCATAAAAAGGAGACAGAGAAAAGTCCACAATCTTCCAGAAAGGAACCAGCACAACAGAATAATGCAATACTTCCCATTAGGATGGTTTCACCATTCATTACTTGGGAGAACTCAACTCAAAGCCACTCGAGTTAAGGGTGTGGGGGTGTCCCAGCAAGAAGGGCACATCATGTATCCAATTAAGGGATAGCACATTATGCCTGGACATTTTCAAATTTGTGGTCTGCCTTCTCTGAAAATGGACATCATTGTTTTAAAATAATTTTGTGCAGCTTTGCATTTCTTATTTTGCCAAGGTTAATGACCTCAGGATGCCAGAATCAGCATCCATAATGTTTTTTTATCTTTACAAATTATCCTATCAAAAGATAAAAAGTGATACATTTGATATTTATTAATTCATTTCAGCAAAACAATTTCTAACTACGCTCTTGATTTAAAAATTAGGGGATAAACAATGTTGGATGGCGACTGAATACACCACCCCAAATATTCCAATTTGGCATAAAGATCCTTTGGAATAAAAGGCACTTGAAAACCAGCAGGTGCATGAAGGGCAGGCAACTTGATTTTTCTTTTTCCTCTTAAAGCAGTGGATGAAATGCCCTGTGAAAGATGCCCTGCCCTCCCTACCCCTGGAGGGAAGCACATTATCGTAGGCAGAGGACGAGAGAGTCGTGGCTAACAGGGCGCATGCACCTTCCCAGTCAGTTCCCATGATTAACTGTCCTCATCCAAACTCCTTTGTGTCACATTTTCTAATTTCCCATCTCTTTATTTAACTTAGCATAGAAGTGTTCAGTTCTAACTGCTTCTTTGGATTTACGCTTTCTTACAGGGTTCTCATGTACACATAAGAAGTCTGTATGCTTTTCTCTTGGGATTTTATCTTGGGTAAATTTAAATTCTCAGGGCCAACTAGAGGTCCTAAGAGGACAAAAGTAAAGTTTTCTTCCCCTAGATACATAACTGGATCCCAAAACATTGGCTTTCCCTAGATTAGCTCAACTAGGACCTCTGATCTTGCAAGTGATAGGAAAATACCTCTACCCATTTCGCTACATTCAAGATCCCCAAAGAGAATTTTTTTTTTCATATCCAAATGCCCAGTCTTTTTATTGTTTCAAAGATGGAGATTTCTAAATCCTACCTCAAATCTGGCTTCTCCAGAATAAACAATGTGAAATTAGACCTGCAGCTAAAGAGAATATACGATAATGCTCTTCTAGACTAAATGTTCCCAATTCTTCAAAATCCATCTTTTGAAGCCTTAACCCTCAAAGTGCTGATATTTTGAAGTCAAATTTTGGGAGATAATTAGGTTTAGATGAGGTCACGAGGATGGGGTACTTATAATGGGATTAGAGTCCTTATAAAAAGAGGAACAGATACCAAGCACATTCTCCCTCTCCTCCACCAGAGGATAAAGGGAAGAAACAATGAGTGGTCTGCAAGCCAGGAAGAGAGCTCTCATCAAGAACTGAATCTGTGGTCAAGATCTTGAGATCGTGAACTTGCCAGTCTCCGAAACTATGGCAAATAGATGTATATTATTTAAGCCATCAAGCTTATAATATCTTGTGATAGTAAGCTGAGCTGATTAAGAATTAGCTATTGGGGGGCCTCCCTGCTGGTGCAAGGGGTTAAGACACAACCTATGAAGCTGTCTGCAGCCTCTGCAGCATGAGTTTGATCCCCAGTAGGCCAGGGAGCTGCCCACATGGTACAGCAGACCTCTCCTGTCTCGCCCACTGCTCCCCTCAGCAGTGCCCTTTGGTCCATCTGCCTGTTCTGCTCCCCATTCTCTCTGGTGAATCCTCTCACCACCCCCACACCTCTGGCCTGTACCCCAGCTCTTGTATGCAGAAATAAATAAATCTTAAAAAAAAAATAAGAAGCAGCTACTGGAGCCATACTGTTCCAACATCATTAAAATTACTGACATCATCTGTCAAGCCCATGGAATGTGACTGGGATGAAGAATTGGCTTGGTTTCTGCTACAAACATTAGTGCATATCTCTCTATCCACAGAACTTTTAAACCTGGAGTGCAAGACCAATCAGTCATTATATATTCCCGTATGAAAATCCCACACCAAATTTATCAGGTCATTAAACTTTACATTTTCTGATGTATCCACTGCTCTAGAACACAAAAAATGCTCAGTAATATATCTAGATTTGGACAGATACCAGTGCATGCAACTTTACATAGCTAGTTCATTCTAGCAATTCAAATACTCAGCAAAAATTTTACCTCAAATTTTCTCTCTAGTGTGGCCTTCAATCACTATGCGTCAACAGTTTATAAATGCCTGCCCACAATGCCAGGCTATAAATTTAATTTGGTGGGTTTATGGGCATCTGTAATCTTTTTTTTTTTTCACATTACTTGAGAAATTGCAATAAAATATAGTTTATCTAATTTTTTCAATCTTTCCTTTTGTGATAAACTACTAAATATAACTAAAATACCATGAGATATCCATTACCATGGATCAATGCAAAGTCATGGATATTGATGCTAATTTTTTTTTAAAGATTTATTTATTTATTTACACAAGCACTGGGTACAGTCAGAAGCGTGGGAGGGTGAGAGAATCCACCAGAGCCAGAGCGGGGAACAGAACAGGCAGAATGACGAAGTACACTGCTGAGGGGAGCAGCAGGCGGCAGGAGAGGTCTGTGAACCATGTGGGTCCCTCACCTGGTGACCAGGGATCGAACTGGTGCTGCAGATGCTGTGGGCAGCTTCGCAACCCAGCGCTCAACCGCTGCACCACCGGGGAGGCCCATGATGCTAATTTTTAAAGCATAGATTTCTTACTTAAAAACAAATGTACATGACTCAAACATGATAATAAGAGCAAGGGACTTTTAATGCTATTTTCTGTATTGTTTTAGAGTTATCAAGTATGGCTATTAGCTGTGCCTAACATTTAGCATTATGTTTTCATGCCTCTAATTATTTATATTCTGTCTTGACTATATTCAAATAGAATAATTTGTTGGTAAGTTTACTAACCAACCATTCATATACTAATGAATATCAATCATCACGAAGTACGTTTTGTGTATGCTTATAAATTATAATCTATTTGATCAATAAAACAACTACAAAACCAAAATGACTTCACTAAATACTTTTTCACATTTCTTAACAATTCTGGAGCTAACAATTTCTATATTATCTCATCTCCCTGGAGTTAAATGATACTGTGATGCCTGCAATGTCAACACACTGACACTATAACAAAGCGCAAGGAAGTTAATTTTAGAATTTGTCTACATTTCTGAAATGTGCATATTGATCATTTTTAATGCCACGTGTAATTTATCCTGGACTGTAAGTCACAGTAATCCCATGAATAGAGTGTTTTCAACAAAACGTAATCAGTGAAAATATTTTAATAAAGTCACATTTTTCAAAGTTCTCAAAACCTGAATCTTCATGTTTTGTTCATCTCATCATTTGCCTTTCCATTTTCCAGACAAGAAAACAGATTCAAAGGTTTAAGAATTAAAATATATTCAGTGTCTATACCTGTGAACCAGTAATAATTTCCTGTGCCCCTGCCTCTTATACTGACTCTGTTAAGTACAACTCACTTAAAATACTGCCTCATAAGAGAGCAGGATCAAAACAGGGCTGGGAAAGCACAAGAGAAAGAGACCATGGTGATTTGGTTCACAGGTAAATGGGTAGTGGGAATTTCATGGGGATTATAACCAAGATGAAAATGCAAACATTGTACAAAAATGAAAAGTGAAGTAAAAAATATATAAAATAAAACTATAATTTAAAAAAATTGCCTCATATCCAGGCTGAATCCATCATATTTATCAGAGTTCAGACTATTCACTATGAATTAGTTCCTTATAAAGTAACCTCAATTTAGAAAGATTTTTTCATAACTTTCAAAATGATGAGCTGGGAGAAGTTAAGAAAAAATAATCTAACATTAATACACATTGGAATTTTTTTAACGTAAGAATTCTATGTAATTTTTTTTTTTTGTTTCATTAATCCAAAATTCTAACTGTGGTATTAAAGCCAGGTTTTTTTTAACCAAATTAATATTTTATATAGTTTAATATCCTATTAAAATTGTTTTCTAATCACATTGATTTGAGGAATACAAGCAAGTTAATAATTTTGAAGCCTAACAGATTTTTTTTTAGTTTATATATTGAGATTTATCTCCACTATCACTCCATGCACAAATATTGTTTAATAGAATCAGTAACAAATTACATAGCTAAGAACTGAAATTAATGCAACTTAGATACATAAAAAATGTAATTTTAATGGAACAGCAATAAACTAAATGAGGCTAGAATCAAATGCATATGTTCTGTTTGAATGTCACATCTATACAATTAACAGTAGAATCAATATTACTGCTTACACGCTGGTCTAAAAAAGTCCACTATTGAGGGTAGGGAGAGCTACTAGAAACTGATCATTTTACAACAATTATATTTTTCTGAAATCATAAAATTTAAACATTTATTTCTTTAATAAAGGAAAATATCTAACATTGATATAAATGTCATTGTAGTTATCTTATAAATACCTGCTTCTAAAAAAAATTTATTTGCTTTGTCTAAAGAAAATAGCTTCAGGTTTGACAATATATTTACGCTAGTATTTGATCCTACCCATCTTTAATTTAAGGGGACATATCGATTATAACTGGGTTGTCAGCCATCAATGTTCTGACATAAATTGTGTATGAATTTTTTTTCCATCTGAATAAACAACCGAGTCTTTCATAGAAATGTTTGTATCATGTCTACAAAGATGAACAAGATCTAAAAATATTTCTTATATTGGAAAGATAACTATTCAACACTTACTTATCTAAATTTACATTAATTAACTTAAAAATGGGTATTTAAACTAATTCACTCTTATAAGTTGTGTTAAGAAGCCAAATTACACATAAATGCAATAAGATCTTGAGATAACACTCACGATAATGAATACTATGAGTTCAGAGTTAAAGTAATTGACAATTGGCTCCCAAATCCTGAGAACGGCAGGCAGGCTAGCTGTGCAGCCATGCTTGGATCATTTAATTAAAGCCACAATAATACCATTCTGCATTTTAAGCAATTGAATTGTTTCAGATTCTAATTATGTGTTACATGGTATGGTGTTTTACTGGAGAGAGAGAGAGAGTTTGAGGTTGATATCTTCATTGCGTATAAATATTTTCATAAATAAGTTATTTTCCAAAGTCTTCTCAGACATTTAAAATAGGCAATGAGGGCCTCCCGGGGGGGGGGGGGCGCAAGGAGTTAAGACATAATCTATGACGCTATCCACAGCCACTGCAGCATGAGTTTGATCCCCAGCCAGGGAGCAACCCACATGGCACAGCAGACCTCTCCTGACTCGCCTGCTGCTCCCTCAGCAGTGTATTTCAGTCGTTTCTGCTGTTCTGTTCCTCACTCCATCTCTGGTGAATTCTCTCACCCCCCCACACACACCTCTGGCCTGTACCCCAGTTCTTGTATGCATAAAAAAATAAATCTTTAAAAAAAAATAGGCAGTGATTGAGAAGACAACATAAAGGAACATTCTGGGCAGCAGTGCTGATAATAGTCATTCACGCCAGGGATAGTCCCAAACATACTTTTTTCAGTTTCATTCCAGTTTATGTACGTCCATCATTTCATTCACTTTTAATGTTTCTGGTAGAATACATCATCCATGATTATTTCCCTGATAGCCCCATACTCCCTTTTATATATTAACTTCCGAAGACAGGGAACTGACTTCATGAAAAGCAAGACAGTATAGAAGATTATGTCTCCACTTCAATATTGAATGCTTGTTTAAATCATTGAACTTGAGATTTCATAATCTCATATGTAAAAATCAAATAATAAACCTGCCCTAGTTCTCTAGCTTATTGCAAATGAAATTTGAGCGTGAAAAATTAATGAGTATGCAAATAAGATAGCAGTTTTTGTTTAAACTATAAAAAAATTTCTATCAACATAATCATTCAAAAAAAAAAAAGCGCAAGTTCAAAACATAATGTTCTGTGTTATGCCTGTACGTGAAAGTGCCAGAAGCAGAATCTGCCTTCCAAAGCTTGTGGTCAATGACAGCCCTACACTTAATACTTAGCCCTCAGGAAAATATAAATATGTTATGTTACATTTGGAGCTATATGCTGTTCTGAATAAATGCATATTTCTATTATATGAATTAATGCTTATGTGATTGCTTAATAGGGGAATTTTTTGAGTTTCACTTGAGCGCTGGGTTGATCCACATGCAACTGGAAGTTAGATGAGTTTGCACAGAATTGCAGCTTCTGCTACAGAGAAGACCTTGAATGTGGCTGCTCCCTTTCTATTCACAAATGTTTCCTTGTCCGAAAAATGAATCCCATTATGGCCTCTTTTTTAATTTTTCAGAAGAGTTTGTATAGAAATATTATTTCTTTGAAAAGTTCTTTGTAGCCAACTAGTGTTTAGCTTCATGGAAAGGTTTTTAATTATAGGTTCGATCACTTAGTGTAACTCTATAGTCACAAATTCTAGTGTTCACATAGGTTCAAAAATAGAGTTGCTTGTGCACCAGTGCACAAAACAGCTTTTAAAGGTCTAAAGCTTCTTTGTGCATTTTTTTTTATCTAGAACTATTCCATTTATCTACTCCATTCTTTCTTTCATAAAAGGCAAATATGTGTCAAAACTGACAAGTAAGTGATGTCATTCTCCATCATATTTTTTTCCTTTAAAACAAAGCTCTATTAGGTTATTCTTGGCCATACTTGGAAAAGATTATTTGGAGAAGTTTTATTTTTTTGAACACGATTTTTCCTTTATTTTTAACTTATTATCTTTTATTGTGGTAATACTGGTTTACAGCACAGTGTGTGATCTGGAGGAATAAGATCGTCCTCTTCAGATGTGTGTCGCCACACCAGGACCACGTATGTGTGTTAGACGTGATGTCCTACAAAGCAGCCTTAGGCTACGCTCACTCAGAACAAGGAAGAGGGAGAGAGGAAGGAGGCTGCACAGAAAGGGTGTGTAACTTGGCAAACAATTCAGCTCAGGAAAACAAAACTGCTTTCTCAGTTACCCAGGACATAAAACTATGTGAAACTGCTGTGCCATAATCTGAGAGGAAAAGAGAGAAACCTTATCTTCGATTCCTTGCTATCACTTGACTCTTCACTGCTCCAAATTTTCCTCAGAGAGAAAACCCCCTTGTCCTTCCAAAATATAATTCTCAGACTCTGGGTCATTGCTGAGATACTCAGAGGTTGTCTGAGTACCTCCAAACCGAATAACATACCTTTGAATAATGATTCTCCCTAAGTTAAATGTCTCTGCAGAGCATCAAATCTGCTTGGAAGACTAAAACTTCCATTTAGAATTTAAGAATCTTGGGCAAGCACTCATTCCCTCATCTATTTTGACTTCAGGTGAGAATTTCTTTTTCTTCTTCAGAAGTTTTATATCCATTTTAGGGATTAAAGAAGATAGTGGAAACATAAACTCTTGTGTTCAATTTGGCAATTCTCTATCTTCAGAGAAATCTCTTCTCGGGGCTTAAATAAGTCATTTTATTCTGTAGCACCTGTACAGTTGAAGACTAATTCTCACTGACTCCAACTGAAGTCATTATGGTTAGTTTAATTTTGCATCCATTTTAAAGGCAGAGTACACAGCTGGGAACCCTCTTAAGGGCATCTGTAACACAAACTGCATCCTCTCCCTGTAGACTCATCATGTCAGGCCTGAGACTCATGGCCCATGGCTGCCAGAAAAGCTATGAATATATAATACAAACTGAAACTCAAGTGCCCCCGATGAATTATGCTGTGAAACAATTTATTGTGCCTACCTAAAGATTCATGCTAAAGAAATAAAAAGACCAAGTCATTACTGGGTTTTCAGTTCTTCTTCTTTTATCAACACAATATTTCAAGGTGGGGGAGGATGTGTATAGTAATTGTTTCATTCTAGGTAAATGATAAAAAGCTACCAAAATCGCCTCCCCCCAACGCACCTGATTCTAGAATTTTGGGGTCTTTAAAAATGAGGTATAACACATCCCACTACATACAAGATCTTCAGAATCTGTATCCTGAATCTTCAGAGCTCCCAAGTTTTACCCTCAAACTTTTAGGCTCTCTATCAGATTTCCAAAACACAAGCAGATTATATATGGAACTCTATCTGTTGGAAGCTGACAGCTGCATCCATTTTTGGATCTTTAGTTTAGTTTTGTTTTGTTTTTTGGTTTTCATTTCTGCCTTGCTCTAATATTTCCCATAGTCCAGAAGGCATGCCTCAGTGAGATATCATTAATTGACAGAAATAAACCTGCTGGGCACAGGCATTCTGACTGCTATCACCAAACCTAAAACCTATGGGCAGTATCCGATTTCATTACAAACACGAGCAAAAATGTCTACAAGCAAACAAACAGCAGCTAGGCAAAAAGCATTAATTGAATTGCATTCAATGTGACTTAATTAATCCTTTAACCAGCAGACATAGGGTGGTAAGCAATTTTAATGTATCTATTATTGTGCACCTAAATGGATGCAGGCAAACAAAAGGAAGTAACAAACACATAGACGTAATTCAATTAACAGCCATCGAATCTTATTGTTTAGATGAACTGCTTGTCAGAAATTGTTAATTATCCATAGCACCAGAATACTAAATCAGGAAACATCTTCTAATTAACTATTAAACATCATTTTGTTAGTTCTACAGTGCTTTGTACGTATAAATGATTAAATTATATGTATATATTTTAATGTTTTTCCCCATTAAGTTAAATCAATATGTACTGCCATCTCCATTTTAAAGATGAATCAATTTAGAAGCAGTCAGAGAAATTCAACTTGTGCAAAAACACTTTGTTAGAAGACCTCTCTGGTTTTTAACTCAGGATTAGACCACCTGTTGCACAGCACATTGGTGAGGAGTAATTTTCCTTTACCTCCTTCATCAGATGTCTCTCCACTGCACTAAGACAGACCCTCTATCTAGTCTAGGGTGTTCTGTTCTCAAGTTTCACGCCTCTTACAGCCTCTGCATGGTCATGGCAGAAATGCAACTACTGAAAAAGTTAATTCTGTAAAGTTACTCTAGAATTCTAAAAAGCATTTTTGTAAAAGGAGACTAAATTCATACTTTCCAGAGCTACTGAGGGAAATGATGTAATTGTATGGCACATTTAAACACAGGTGCTCATCCCATGCTTATTATTGTTACTAGCATTGCTATAATTAGGGCCTATCATGAGGTCAACTCATTCCTCTAAATTTTGTTATTCATTCAAATTATACCTGTAATACATAATCCGTGTTCTTCCAAAATTATATATTTTTTTTTGAACATAGGAGAGAGAAAGTAGATGGGAGACAGGATTTATTGAAAAGATCTATATGAGATAGTAAATACTGTTCAATTTCAAAATCTCTTACACATTCTTTTAAAAAATAAGTGTGTCTTAGGAACTCTGAGGCAGGAAAAAGGCCCCTTGGCTTCTCCAGTTATGCTGCCAGGGGCGTTGATACCAACACATTTGTACCAGTCAACTGTAATCATTCTACATTTATCTCTAAGACTGTGAATTCCCCAGCACCGTGTTTAAGTCAGAAAAGAGAATTAAAACAATTGTGAGACAAAAAGACTTTCCCTAATCTTGTAGTTCTTGAACTACAGGCACTTAATTGTCTTATTCTCCAAGACTCATCTGCTCCTTCCTACCTTTACTGTACTTTGAGTTATGGTAGAACTGTCATGGAAGTGGGGGAGGGAGTAAATTCAGAAAAAGTAAGAGAGAAAATAAATCTAATAATATGTGAGGTTGAAAGTTATACAAGATAGGGGGCCTCCCCGGTGGCGCAGTGGTTGAGCGCTGGGTTGCGAAGCTGCCCGCAGCCTCTGAAGCGCCGGTTTGATCCCCGGCTGCTCCCCGGCCACCACCGGAGGAGGGTCCCACATGGCTCGCAGACCTCTCCTGCCGCCCGCTGCTCCCCTCAGCAGTGTATTTCGGTCCCTCTGCCTGCTCTGCTCCCTGCTCTGGCTCTGGTAAATTCTCTCACCCTCCCGAGCTTCTGACTGTACCCAGTGCTTGTATAAATACATAAAAATAAATCTTTAAAAAAAAAGTTATATAAGATAAAAAGTTACTCATACACAATTTATAGTAATTGATGCTATTCTGGAAGGTAACTTCCTATAAATAGAATTTAAAATTATGAGTGTGTCGTGAGCACTGTTTACTTATTGTCTTCTAGTAATTGAATCTGCAAAAATCAAAAAATCAAAGAAATTTCTGCCTCTTGTAGGTAATAGAATCTCCACCAGCTTAAGTAAGCAGGGGAATTTATTGGTTTGCCAAATTGAGGAATGCAATCTGAAGAAAGACAGGATAGTTGCCTTGGAAATATGACAAACGAAGGACTTAAACATTTAACAGAATCAATCTCCCTCTCTCTCACTCTCTCAGTATTTCACCTCCTCATTATCTTTTAGTGGAGGAATCATACCAACTGGCAGAGCTCAGTCTTTTCTCTTTGCATCATGCATGACCTGAGATAGACTGAATAATTTAGGAAAAGTCCCCACATTGGTCCAAACAACTACAGTCACAAAATCTGGGTCTTGTAAGAAAAATCACTAATTAAAATAACACATGAAAAAGAAGAAATTCTCAAGAGAAACTTGACAATATTTTGAATGAATTGAAAATGAAAATACAACTTAACAAAATTTGTAGGATACAATGAAAGTAGTTCTTAGGGGGTAGATTTATACCATTAAATACATGTATCCGGAAATAAGAAAGACCTAAAATCAATAATCTACATCTCCACCTTAGGAAACTTGAGGGGGGAAGAAAAAATTAAATTCAAAGTAAGCAGAAGAAATAAATTTAACAGAAATCAATGAAACTGAGAATGGAATTAATAGAGAAAATCAATGAAACCAAAAGTTGTTTCTTTGAAAACATGAATAAAACTGATAAGCCTAATGCAAGTCTAAGACAAAAAGACAGAAGATACAAACTACTAAGGAGAGGAAAGGGGGCATAACCACAGTTTCTATGGACATTAAAAAGACAATATAGAAATAGTATTAATAACATTATGGCCACATATTTCATAAACTTGATGAAATGGACCATTTCCTTTGAAGACACAATCTGCCAAAATTTATACAAGAAACAAATAACCTGACCAGAGCTTTCTCCATTGAAGACATAGACACCTGTGCAAAAAATCACCATAATAGAAAGCACCAAGTTCAGATGGGGCCTACCAAAAATTTAAGGGAGAAATTATCACGTCTTCGGCTTCACAAAACAGAACCAGAGGGAGTGCATACAACTCATTCTATAGAGCAAGCATCACTTTAATACAAAATGAGATGATGTCATTACAACAAACTGACATTTCCCATGAACAAGGATGCAAAAATTCTCAACAAAACTATAAAATTGAATCCAACAGTGAATAACAAGACTATGCCCCACAATCAACAGGGATTTATTTCATGTATGTAAAACTGGTTCAACACTTGAAAATCAATGATATCTATCACATAAACAATTTAAAAATGAAAATCACCTGATTATATCAATAAATTCAGAAAAACACATTTGACAAAAATCCAAAATTAATTCTCATGTCTTATTTCAGTAAGCTAGAAATGTAGGGGAACATCCTTTACTTAAGAAAGAACAACTATAAAACATATAGCTGACATCTTACTTAATGGTAAGACAATATATTTGCAGACATTGTGTTTGTTTATGCAGACAATCCAAAAGAAACAACAAAAATAACTTCTGGAACAAATAAGCAATTATAGCAAGGTTGCAGGATACAAGGTGAATAAATAAAAGCTATTCTCTTCCTATTGACCATCAATAAGTAGAATTGGAAAATTAAACACATTGTTGGCTTACATTTGTATCCCCAAAATTGAATACTTACATACAAATCTAATAAAATATGTATGAAATGCATAGAAGAAAATGACAAAATGCTGATAAATGAAATCAAAGAATTTTTCAAAAACAAATATATGCTATATTCATAGATAGGAAGACTCAACGTTGTTGAAATATCAATTCTTCCCAACCATGATCTCTGTGAATGATCTTGTGGGTATGAACAAACTGATCATAAAATTTATATGGAGAGGCAAAGATCAAAAATAGCCAATGTAATAGTGAAGAAAAAAAAAAGTTGAAGAACTGACACAACCTGACTTAAAGACTTACTATAAAACTAGAGTAATCAAAACAGAGTGGTACTGGTGAAAGAACAGACAAAGAAATCACCTGAAACCATAAAATAGATAGAAGGAAATATAGGCGAAACACTACGTGATATGCACATCAAAGACATCTTTACAGACATATCACCCAAAGCAGTGATAGTGAAGGCAAAGATAAACAGCATCAAATTAAAGAGCTGGGACTACATCAAATTAAAGAGCTTCTGCATAGCAAAAGACACAATAACCAAAACAAAGAGAAACCCCACCAACTGGGAGAACATTTTTGCACCCAACACTAATAATAAAGGACTGATCACAAAAATCTACAAAGAGCTGATGAGACTCAACAACAAAGAAAATAATCCAGTCAAAAAATGGGCAGAAGAGCTAAAAAGAAACTTCTCTGAAGAGGAAATGCAAATGGCCAACAGGCATATGAAAAAATGTTCAACATCACTTGCAATCATGGAAATGCAAATCAAAACTACCATAAGATACCATCTTACACCAGTGACAATGGCACATATTAAAAAACTAGCAACAACAAATGTTGGCGAGGTTGTGGAGAAAAAGGAACTCTCCTGCACTGTTGGTGGGAGTGCAAACTGGTCCAACCACTATGGAGAGCTGTGTGGAGATTTCTTGACCTACTAAACATAGAGCTTCTATATGATCCAGCAATTCCACTCCTAGGTATTTACCCAAAGGACACGGAAACATCAATTCCAAAGAACACCTGCACCCCTATGTTTATAGCAGCACTGTTTACAATAGCTAAGCTTTGGAAACAGCCCAAATGCCCAAAAATAGATGAATGGATCAAGAAGATGTGGTCCATATACACCATGGAATATTACTCAGCATTCAAAAAAGATAAACACATGCAATTTGCAGCAACATGGATGGCGCTGGAAGGGATCATGCTCAGCGAAATAAGCCAGAAAGAAAAAGAAAAATCCCGGATGGTCTCACTCATAGCAGGAATCTAGAAAACTTAAATAAGGGACCAGGAAAATGAATAACTATAAGAAAGTGAAAATCAAAATCAACAAACAACTATGAACCAGAGACACTCTATGAGGGGTGCGGGGGAGGGGAGGGATTGGGATCAAAATAAGGGGGTTGCAATTGTATGGGGAATATAAAAATAAAATTTATTTAAAATATATATAAAAATAAAATTAAAATAAAATAAAAAAAAGAGAAATCAATGAAAGAGCCTAGAAACAGACCCATGTAAAAATGGCCACCTGATTACTGACGAAGGAGTAAAGGCAATGCACTGGAGCAACTCTGGTCTTTTTAACAAAGTGCTAGGACAACTGAACATCCCCAACAATACCTCCTCCAAAAAAAATAATCTAGATACAGTTCTTAAATCTTTCAATCTTAATATCTCACCAAAGAAAGTATTTAGATGGCAAAGAAGCACATAAATAGAACACTCCACATCATATAATATTAAGGAGTTTGAAATTAATACAATGAGACATCACCATCCATCTTCTAGAATGGCCAAAGTTGAGAACACTGGCAACATCAAATGCTGGTGAGGGTGTGGAGCAGCAAGAAATTTCATTCATTGTTGGGAGGGTGGGGAAATGCAGAAATGGTATGGACAGTTTGGAAGAGTTTTACAGTTTCTTATTAAACTAAACATATTCTGACCGCATGATCCAACAATCATTCTACTTGATATTTACCCAAAGCAACGAAAAAGGTATGCCAACATAAAAACTTGCACAACAGTATTTATAGCCGCTTTAGTGCGTAATTGCCAAACTTAAATGAAATCAAGATGTATTTCAATAGGTGAATGGATAAATAAGCTGCAGAACATCCAGATAATAGAATATTCTGTGCTAAAATGAGCTGTCAAACCATAAAAAGACATGTGGAAAACTTAAATGCATAGCGATAAGTGGAAGAAGCCAATTTGAAAAAGCTACATACTGCATGATTCCAATTATATGATTTTTTGGAAAAGGCAAAACTATGGAGTCGAAAAATCAGTGTTTCGCAGGGGTCAGGAGGGTAGGAAGTATGAATAGAAGGAACTCAGAGAATTTTAGACACAGTGAATCTATTCTGCATGAAACGGAAAGGGAGGATGCACATCATTAAACACTTGTTCATCCCAGGGAATATAAAACATCAAAAGCGAGTCCTCAATAAACTAAGGACTCTGGCTAATATAATGATGTGTCAGCATAGGTTTATCAAATGTAGCAAGTATTGACACTTTGAGGAGGGTGGGGTATCCAGGTTGTTGATCCTGGGAGTGCAGTCATGCATGAGTTGGGGGGTGGGGCATACAGGAAATCACTATGGAAGCTAACCAAATAAAAGGGCAGCTCTGTGTCTAAAATAACCCTCAAATATTAACATTTTTTTGCCCCATTAATTCCAGTTCTAGAAAGGTTGTGAACATAAATGACAGGGATGCTCATGCATATAAATCGCAAACCAGTCAGAGAAATTAAATATCCAAATAAAGAATTATACTTTTCAAAACATTAAAAAATATTTTCGTAAAAAGATAGTAAAAAATCATATTCCTAAAGATGTAAAATTTTAAAATACAAACAAAATGTGAACAGAAGTACTGAAATAGGATTATATTGGCCAAAAGGTTAATAAAAGACATGCCTGGATTGTAAAAATATAGAAGAAATGTAAAGATGGTCTTTACTCTTTCTCATTTTTTTAATCTAAACTTGCTACAATGTCATGCATTATAAAAATTGATAGTGAATGGATTAATACCAAGAATCTCTTGTTTCAGAAGTTCAAACATGCTCTTTCTTCACATTGGTGCCCCTACAGATGAAAGAAGCATGAGGTTTCCATCCCATGCGTCATGCCAGTACAAATGTAAGCTTAATATTTTATCAAGGTTTATCTTAACATGCTCTTTGGCACTTCTGTGAAGCTGGAACTTTTCTAGAATGTGCAATGTGTTTATCCCAGAGCCTGTTTCTCTCTTGTTTTCATACATGTATCCTTAGATGAGTTAATTAAAATTCTGTTTGCAATATTCAGCATCTAGGCTACTGAATGAATGAATTTATCAGTTCAGTGCTAGCTGTTTCACTATTGAAATAAAGGTGTTTGTTTAACAACGAAACATCTTAACTTTGCGGATGGAAAACTGATAACCGAGTTTTGATGCAAAGTTAAACACACACTGACAGTTATTTGGGGTGTTAACTGTTCTGTAAACACATCCAGGATTTTAAGATAATACATTAATATGTGACTAAAATTCTCTGAATCAATGACTCTTTAAAAACTGGGTCTTTAAGACAAAAAGCAAGATTGCACACTGTATTCCACTGTAAAATTTATATTCCATTTTGATGCAGGAAGAAACTGGGACAATATTAAACAGTATTTGAACAGAAATGATCTAATGTTTCTATCTGAATTTTGGCAAACTTGGAAAATTCCTCCTGATTTTCACACTTTTATATGAAAAGAACAAGGGCCTGAGTGCTAATGGAAGGCAGGAAATCTAAGTTAAAGGGCAAACAAAATGTGAGCATTGACGATTTCTCATTGGTGAGAATCAGCTGACAGTACTACTGTCTTCCTTCCTGGCATTTCTAATACTGCTGCATTGAGCAAAATAAGCAATTGAATATAGAAAAAATGTTTGGTGCGTAAAGATGCAGTTTGAGAAACATCACGTGTGATGGAGAAGCTGGCCCCACATTAACCACTTGTTGAAAAAGCCCTGAAAGAACGAGATGAGGCTGCAGGTGGGGCACACAATTCCTTCTTGAAGGAGACTGTGCACTGTCACTTGACCTTTTCCTGAGATAAGTGACATAATCTGGAAATAAGTATGCTTTGTCACTTTTCCCAAGAGAATTCACCCAATCTGTATTTACCCTCAGCCATATCTATCTTGAAGGACAGCGCTGACGCCTTGATACCACGCTCCCTGCAATGGAGTCCAAAGTCTGGGGCACCAGGAGGAAGGACAATCAGTGTCTCCGCTTCCTGCATGACCTCACAGCACTCTAACAAATAAGTTTACTTTCAGACAACTGGCTCTAAGTGCTTAATTCTCCAGGCCTATATCCCTGAGTTAGAGAAAATCAGAAAAGCTATATCCATTATCTATTATTCCTTTACTCTAGATTACTTAGTGGGCAGCCCAAATAGCCTCTACTAATTATCATTTAATGATTAAAATAACTCCAAATGATGGCAATGAGCATTAACTTCCCACAATAATGATACTAGTTGAAGAAACAGAAACACACAAGAGCTGAATGTCAAAGCCAGGTCTGAACACAGGATTTCAGACTCAGGATCTTATTTCCATTGTTCTTCTAAAACCTGATTTTCTATTCTGATATGCAACACTGTGTATTTCAGATGATGAATAAAGAGTTATCCACACTTGTCCCAAATAAATAAACATTACATCATGAAGTAAAAACTTTCAATATATTAATATCTTGTATGTTTAGTATTTATATGTGGTTCTATACACAGGTGATTTATTTTTCATGTTTACTAAGACAGATATTAAATGATTATTTATTCTGACTTTATACTTCATAGATGTTTGAAAAAAGAATATTGAGTTTATCAAACTCTGATAGTCTGTGATCAGCTGCCCCTCAGGTTGGTTTATTCCTATAGGAACTGATTTATTTTAAGATTCTTTCTTTGCTTTTATAGGTTTATCTTCTAGCTACTATTTATTGCTATTCCCAGTGAGCAGCCTATACATCTGCCCTTTCTCCTTTGTTTTAATTTCTACAATCTGTATAATCTCAATTTTTAAACTTGTGTTGTAAATATACAATAAAGATGTAAAAAAGATGTGCTGCCAAATATGCATAAAGATATTCAAGGTTATTCTATTAGAACAGAAAAACTATTCTTTTCTTTTTGGCGAGTGAGCATTATGGAAGCTAAGTCTTCCCTACTGTCCAGATATTTGAGCTCGGTAAGGATGGTGGGAAGTAATAAAGAATTAAAAGAAATGAAAGGAAATTTAAAAAGGGTGATTTAGAAAGAAAAAAGTTGGAAGTTTTTGGAAAATTCATTAAGAATACACTCAAGTATTGACGCAGTGTTAGTAATCTCCAGAAGCTACTTCCATTAATGAGCAAAGCTGACTATACCAAATGTACGACCTGACTCTTACTACCATGATTCTCAGGAAGTAAGAAGAAAATATTTCCTTCAAATATCTACAGGTCGCATTTGTTTCTGCCAACAGCTCTCTAATCTGGAACAATCTCTCCTCTTCTGCCACTGTCCACTCCTTTCAGCTATTTTCTCAATGGAGAAAATATTAATACAATTTCTCTTAATAGAGAATATTATCTGAGGGTGGATATACCCAGGTGTACAAACCTCTACATTTACTGACCTCCTACCAAAACATGACCCTCACCTTTAGGCTACTTTTACGTGATGAGAGGACCCAAGCACTGAAAGTCTCTTTTTCCTCTCGCCCCTCACCCCCTAAGCAATGGAAAGAGGAAACTGATCCAAGCTTACCATTCTAAAAAAAGATATTTTTAGCCATATTTCTCTCCATTTTTCTCTCCATACTTCTCTCCATTTGGGTACTTAAGTGTGCTGGCAATTCCTACAGGTCTCAAGAGTCTGCAGGCAACCAGCTGGGCGTATTTTATAACAATTGAGATTTCAATCTTAAGGGAAAAAGAGGCCCACAAAGGCATGTGCCTCAAGCTACTCACTAGAATTTGGTACCAACCCAGTTGACAAAATGCCATGTTGGTGCTCACGCTCTCTTTTTCCTTTTACACAATTCCTTTAAAATTTTCATGTCAAGAGTGGTGATTGGCAGGACATTGAGAACCCATTCATTCTTTAAACAGCATCTTCAAACACTGCAAAACATATTCAAAACCAACCTTGCTTGAAACACTCTAAATGTACACAGGAATGGCTTTACTGAGTACATCTGTGTTAGTGAAAGTAAAGATGAGTATGGATAGGTTCACAGTGAAAAATAATGAAGAAAACATCTTTTATTTGTTGATCTCATTTAGATAAATAACATCTTATTCACGTCTGCTTTAAGGAAACGTGAATGGAACCTAGAAGCTAAACTGCGAATCAGACACATTGCACCTCCTAATGAAACTTGCTCAATCCCTCTGTGTGTTCAATTTTCCTTAATTTGTTATGAAAAATAACATTTTCATCAACTGACTTCACAGCAAAGTCAGAAGGCCTTGTGGCATAATATGTTTTCAGTTAAATAATAGCATTCATTAAAATACAAGTCCCCAGAAGGCAGAAACTTCTACTCTATTTGTGCTACATTATTCCTAATGCATTTTTCTTTCACAGTATCAGTGATGATGCTGATAACGCAGAGTGTCCAACAGCACAACAGCATATGTCACAGCGAGCTTGTTGGGAAACTGGCAGTTGCGAGATTGTCCAGTTGCCTATTGGCTAGTGTATACTTCCAGTGGGAGACAAAAACAAATTGCACCTGCCTTTACACAATGTTGGGTTGACTACAGGAAAGAGTGCACTGTTTCAGATTCTGGTCACTACTTGACAAAAGGGAACATATAAAGAGGTGTTACGTGTTTTTAAAGGACAGAGGGTCCAAAAGGGGCTTCTTTCCAACAGAAAAATAAGTTTCTGGATAAGAACAACAATGTCCGCTAAAATAAAGTAAACAGAAGTAGAACTGGAGGTGTGGAGAAGGGGGCAAAGCACAGACAGGGAGCCAGGTGTTGCTACAAGCAGCTGTTACACAGTGATTCCCTCTGAAAAAGCACATTTCTCAGCTACAGAGAAGCCTAAATTCACCCCTGGCCAAGAAAACTTTCTGTTTCATTTGAACCATTCTGGGAAGTGGGGGAGAGAGACAGTGTTTTTTCCAATCTGAAAGAGTACAGGAGAGGTGGGGGGGCACCTCCCTGGTGGCTAAAGTCTCAGAGCTATCAAGCTATGGCAGTCACTGCAGCATGAGTTCAATTCCTGGCCAGGGAGCTGACCCACATGGCATAGCAGACCTCTCCTGTCTCGCCCGCTGCTCCCCTCTGCAGTGCATTTCAGTCAGTCTGGCTGTTCTGCCCCCACTCTGTCTCTGGTGAATCCTCTCACACCTGCACCTCTGGCCTGTAGCCCAGTTCTTATATGAAGAAAGGAAAAAATAAATCTTTTTTAAAAAGGGTACAGGAAGTAAGCACACTGAGGTGACAGGAGATATTATGTTTAAGGAGTAGTTAAGGAATTAGTTACTCCTTACACCACTATAAACTGGTACAAGGTTGAATACAATCATTCCAAATCTCTAGCTCTCAGTTTCCTAGTACATAAAAGAATTAGATCAATCATTATAGCTCTTAGTCGTTATGATCCTAATGAACATAATGAAAATAGCTGAAAATATTTACTATTTAATAAAATATTTGCATGGAGGTATCACCATGAAATGTCCGTGTAATAAATGTTTGATGTTGTCAATATACATGGACAAACAGATAATGGCAGACAGGAGGCAATCTCTCCAAATCATTTATACTTTTGAAGGACATTAATAAATTTGTTCACTGAGTGATCTAAAATTACTAAAAGGAAAAATGTAAGTAAGAGAAACAAAGCAAAAATAAACCATAGTTCCAGGTCTCCATGGAAACTCTGGAAAGTAAGCCTATATCCCAGAAGCATCGTTCTGAGAAAAAATAAGAGTTATAAGCATACGTTTTGCTAGAATTTTAAAGATACTAGGCTAACAGTAGTTCTCTCTGAAAATGATGCTCCATCAGCATTATTATTTGATGACTCTGTGCATTGCCTCCTTGAGATTCTGGCTTATGCCTGAGCATTAAGCAGTCTTAGAAACTGAAGAGTATGATTTGACACATAATCCAGTCCACCTTGTACTCAGCATTGCTACCCCTGGACCAGTTCATAGTCCCTCTTTTCTTTTAATTGGACAGGTCAAGCATGATAGTCATACATGTTTAAAGTGTGAGGTTGTGATTTACCTGACTCAGGTAGCAAAGTCCCAAAGATATGGAACCTTACCAAAACAATCCTAGTTCCACATTTATAATAAAATTTTTATAAATACATATGGTAATTCCCTATAAGAAAAAGCATTGAAACTATGTCCTTCTCCCAAAAATAAACTCTCAGATCATTTCACATTCATGATTCTTCAGCATCCCAGAGGACACCCCTCTGTAGGTCAGCAGGGAGCTGGTATGAATCAGACACCCTGTTGCATGCTAGAGAAAATTGCTTTTAAATTATTTTAAAATGAGAAGAAGAAACAGTTTAACCCTCACAATAGATTAAAGCTAACAGAACAGATGAAAGACTCATGATAACCAATTTAACTAATCAGACAGGAAAAAGGAGATGAACTTCCAGGAAAGACGAGTTGTAGACACAAACACTAAACAAGTCACAAGCCATGCTCTCTACCAGCTCAACCTGTGCAGAGTTGTCCACGGTATCCTAAATCACTTTTAAAAGACTACAGGAATTATTTATAAAATGTGTATGCTAATGTGCTCTGTTTCACCCTCACAGAGCAGTTTCTCATCTCCATTTAGGTTTTACAATAATGAATTCTAGATATTTTCTGTCTTTGTTTAATCTTTTTTAATACTTTTCTTATATTCTTTCATTTGAACATCACTGAAGAGTAGCCATGTGCAGTTATATAATACATATTGAATAAACTTGATTAAGACATCATTCCTGCCCTAGTTTATTTTACAGTAAGAGACAAGTAAACATGTTAATTAAACATTCAATAAACTATAAAAGGTGTAATCATAAAAGCACAACACTGTAAAATTGAGGAGTGCAAAGGAAGAACCAAGCATTAATGTCCATTCAAGGGGAGGCAGACAGAAATCACGGGGGGTTGGTGACCCTGGAACTGTGCTAGGAAAGCACATTAGGCAGGGAATTCATTAGTTCTAAAACTAAATATTTTGATGACTTCTGTATCTAATACTTATAGCTGAAGTGAGTAATTTTTGTTCTCTAATTCCTGGATTTTTCTTTTTTACCCCTCCCCTTTTGAAGCTCTAATTGCATATAAATTAGCATGATTGATATTGTCCACATCTGAGACTAAAGTTGCCCTCAAGTTCTTGGATCTTTTAACCTGTTGCATCTATATTACTATTAATCAGATGGATTTTTTTAGTTCAATCATTTCCACCTGATACTTTTTTTAAGCCTGTAAAGAAATTTAATTACACTAAAACAAAGGCAAAAGGCTGGGAAACTAAACTAGAAACTTTCTGAGAAGTCAAGCACTGAGTTTTGTTCTATTCTCTGAAAAGAAACCCTTTCTACTGTATTTCTTTTTTTTCTTTTATATATTTTTATATCATTTTTCATTTTTGCATTTTTGCATTTTGCATTTTTGCATTTTCATCTTGGTTATATATGCCTTCCAAACAACAAAATATTAGAAACTTGTAAGTTTCCAAGACTAGATTTCATTTTCCTGGTGTAGAGGCAACACTGGCTTTAGAGCAATAAAATACTAGTGAGATAAGTGGGAAATATCTCCCACCTAAAAGTGTATCCCATTCCTCATACCACCTTTTTCATTATTCCTGCTCATCTTCAAACAGGAGAGTAAGAAGGGATGGACAGAGCAAACATTTAGATTTTTCATAAAGTATAATTTTTAAAAGAGTTCAACACACTAAGTCATGGTTTCCTATGGTATCAATAATATCTGCAGATTAGAAAATAAAATATCCCATCATTACACACACACCTTATTTAGCAACCAATATAAATATTGTAATTACTCACACTGAGACCTAGGGTCCTCCATTCCAGTGGGGTTCTGATTTGTAAAGTCAAAGACATAAGTTCTGGAGCCAAGCTTTGGTTTATCTTGAGAATGAATGATGGATTAATTTGTTTGAAACATCAGAAGGATTTCTCATCTTAGCTGAGGCCTTTTTATAATTTGAAACTGTTTTTCTTATTTAAATCCTTTAAAGTGCATTCTTAAGAATATGCTGTCCAACAACTAAACCACTCTCGAAATGTGTTGTCTGTAATTTACACAGACTCCTCCTTCTGCTATCACCAGATATCCTGAGAGACCATCTGGGATGGCATTTGCTTTACAGCATGTATGCAGGACGCTTGTTTCAGGGTCAAGAATTAATTCAGAAAATTAAAGTTCCTTAAACAACCCTTAACTTCTGATCAAGCACAACCTCCAGTGCATCATAGGCTGCTCTGACAAAGAGTTTGTGGACATCTTTTAGCAGAATCCAACCCTTCATGTTCATGACCAGGCTGTTACTTCTGCAGCAAATCCTCTCTGAAGACTCTGCTTTTCAAACTCTGCCAAGGTGTATCATGTGGTCAATCTATGTGTAGGGGCAGGAATGACCACAGTGCAGGTTCTCTAATCCCATGCAGACCTGGTAAAGGAGTAGTCAGAGTCCTCAGTGGTTTTTTGCAGGTCTTTTATTGGGGTTCAGCGGGTACGTGGCAGGCTGGGGGGCTGGGAGGCTGGCAGTTCTCCCAGCCCCCAGCAAATCTTCACTCTATCTGGGCTCTCTGGTGTTCTCTGCTTCTGCTTCCGGCTTCTTCTCTTTCGGCTATTTTTTTCGGCTTCTCCTCGGCTTCTACTGGCGTCCTCATGACGCCACCCTTAAAAAGCACAGTCTTAGTGTAACAGGGTGGTCCCCAGGAAAGGGGGAGGTTCCCTGCCCCACCCAAGGGAGGGTGGAGCTGAGGAGGAAGAGGAGACGCTGCAGAAGAGACTGAGGAAGGAAGCAGGATGGAGCAAGGAGACCTGGAGGAGGTGCATGGAGCCTAGAGACGCGTGAAGAAACTGTGCTTGTCTTTTGGTCGTGGACTGGGTGACACAGATGTGGGTGAGACCCGTGGGGAGGTGACAATGGCAGCTTTTATCTTGATGTTGATTTTGCTCTTTTCCTTCCAGGCTTGTCCAGTTGTTTGTGACCCTTTTCTGTGGGTCCCCACTGGAAGATGCTTTAGACTTGGGGCAGGCTTTGGGGCCTTGCTCTGGGCCAATCCCATTTGGATGGACTTTTACCCACAAGGGGACGGGTAACTCTGGATGCTTCATTTAGAAACTAGACTCTTTGCCTTACCTGTATTGTTTCCTAGTTTTATTAAAGTTCCTTCCCATTAAAGTCTCCTATGTTTTGTGTTGATGCGGCGGATGGCAGAACCCATGTAGAATAGGCAGGTTTGCGGGGTTTGGGCTGCCCCTCTCCCTGTCCTATAACATTAGCACAGGTGTATCCACTTCAGGTGCCGGCCATCAGGCATGCATTCAGGATCACAGGGTTCCCTCATCTATCCTGATGGCCAGAGGGCAGAAAAGCCTGATTTTTTATCTTACCCTACACTGCGGAAATGTGGAAATGGCAAAAATAATAATAATAATAATAATAATAATTTCCAGTACCTTTCCATGAAATTATCTCAGTGGCATGCAAACAATTGATGTCATTCTAAAGAAAACATCTTAATTCTGCTAAGTCTAAACGCAGTCAGCTCATTTCCCCAGATGTGCTCCAGTTATATTTGTAATTCGGGGCACAGAGATTCCAAAGACCAACCCTCCAGCCAACTTGTACATGAAATGCGAACAAGCTGTGGTCCCACTGATCAGATCCAGCCGCTGGGCAGACATCGACAGTCCTGAAGCCACTGCTGTAAGAACCGGGGCAAACTGCAGGGCTCCTGCTGGGTGGGGGCGCTCTCAGCAGAATCTGGACGCCCAGCAGGCTGGGCAGCGTGCCCTCCGGGAAGGAAGCCCACGCCAGGCGCTGATCTGGTCCCAGGCCGAAGTTTTTTACCATCTTGAGGCCGCCCAGGTCTCAGCTCCAAACCACAGCCTGGATACTCGTGGCCAGGCCCGCCAGCCCTAGGTGAGAATGCACGCGCGCTGGCCGCATGCCGGGCGTCCAGGACAGCGTGCAAGCGGACTGACAGCTCCCCGACACCCTTGCAGCCCCCACGGGCGTGGGCGCGCTGTGGGGAGTGGACCTGGCCCAGCCGATGGTTCGGACAAAGCTGCTGACCTTGCCACAAGGGGAAGGCTCTGAGGGCTCGCTTCGTACTCCTCTCAGGGGAAGAACTCTTTAAGCAGAACCCCCTGAGCCTCTGCAGCACCAGCAACCCGTTAGCACCTCAACATCCCCGGGACAAGCCCCTCCTGGGGTGCTGGTGTCAAGCCACCTGCCTGGGAGCAGAGCTGCCACCTGGGCGCCGCCATATTGGCCCCGCGCAGGGAATGCTGGGAGCGTGGAGGTCCAGCCACACACTTCAGTGCCAGGCTCCTGCCTTCGTGGTAAGTTTTAAGACTATTTTAATGAAGTATGTATTTGAGGTATGAAAAATAGTACAATAATATCTGTGTGTATGAGTATGTTACTTAAAGCCACCACAATAATGCAAATATTCCTATCGTCCTCAAAAGCTTTGTTCTTCATATCACGCCCCCTGGCAACTAATAAATACCCCCCAGGCTGCACCTTGTAGGCTTTCTGTCATTGCAGAGTTCTCTGCATTTTCAGCAAACTAAACATGTAGTAGTCTCGTCCCTATGCCCCCGGCTTCTTTCTATCAGAATAACCATTTGAGAGCACCGATATTTATCAAAGGTGCCTACACACCCTTTTTAAATTTGCTTATCCATTCATCTGAGAACAGACACTCTGTTTCTGTTGCAGGGCAGGGAGAGGGCACTCCAGACCCTGCAAACCTGCCTGCTCTAAATAGGTTATGCCATCTGTGGCATCAACACAAAACATATGAGACTTTAATGAAAAGAACTTTAATTAGTAAACAATACAGGAAAGGCAAAGAATATAGTTTCTAAATCAAGCACCCAAAGTGACCCGTCCCCTCGTGGGTAAAAGTCCACCCAAGCTGGATTGGCCCAGAACAAGGCCCCAAAGCCTGTCACAAGTCTAAAGCATCTTCCAGTGGGGTCCCACAGAAAAGGATCAGAAAAAAACAGACAAGTTTGGGAGGAAAAGAGCAAAATCAAGACAAAAGTTGCCATTGTTATCCTCCCCATGGGTCTCTCACCCACATCTGTGTCAACCTGTCCACGACCAAAAGGCAAGCATAAGTTTCTTCATGTGCCTCTCTGCTCCATGTGCCTCCTCCAGGTCTCCTGGCTCCATCATGCTTCCTTCCTTTCTCCCTCTCCTCTGCAGCTTCTTCTTCTCCCTGCTCAGCTCCACCCTCCCTTGGGTGGGGCAGGGAACCTGGAACCCCCCCTTTTCCTGGGGACCACCCTGCTACATTTCCAGTTTAGGACCATTAGGAAAAAAGGTGGTATGAACTTTTACACACACATCTTTGTACACTTTATTTTATTTCTCTTGGATAAGTATCAAAGAGTTGTCAACCCAAATAAATAGGTAAACTGAAGCAAGGAATTACCAGAAATTAAGTTTACTGGGGAATAGCAAAGGAGCTGCAATTCAAGACATGTAAACTGTTGCTAGCTACAAACAAGTACAGTGAGTGTTTGGGGTATGCTGCATTTATGGGCAAAAGGTGAAAAAAAGAGGGTTTTGCAGCAGGGTCATTACTTAAGGATAGGGAAATTTATGAATGTTTGTTGGTTGAGGGATAAGTTGGTTTTCTGTAAATCAGGCATTGACAGTATGCGTGATGTTCTCCAATGCATAGCCTCTTGCCCATTTTAATTAAAATCCTTTCACAGAATCATAGTATGCATATGTTTAACTTTGTAAAAAACTACTGCTAAATTTCTACCAATGGTATATGAAAATTCCAAGCTGCTCCACATCCTTGGCCACAAAAGGCATGGTGGGAGTTTTTAAAATTAACTTTAGTAACTATAATTGATTTGCAGTGTATTCTGGTATTTTAGTTGGCAGTTTCACTCTTTATAGTACTGTGCTTTTTTTTATGTGCTTATTGGCCATTTACTCATCTTTTGTAAAGTATCAGAGGTTTCTGTTGATGTTTTAAACTCAGGGTTTGTGCTCTTTTTGTTGAATTGTAAAAGATCTTTATAGATTTTGCATGCATGATTTTTGTCTAATATTTGAGTGTAAGTGATTTCTCCCTATATATGGTTTGTCTTCATTCACATAACTCTTTCAAAAACCAAAAGATTTCATTTTCATAAAGTCAAACCATAGGTATAGATATGTAAGTATTTTTATAGACCTATAGATAAATATTTTGGTTTGTATTAACTGTGTTCTATTTGAGGGAACTGCCTAGTCATACATTTTTAATGATTTTGTTCTAAACTATTTTTGATCTAAAAATGTTATGGTTTCTGATTAAAATTTTACATCTATAATCCATTTTGAGGTAATATTTAGTATGATGTGTCTTAATTTAAAGACACATGCTATGCAAAAAAAAGTATGATATCCAGTTGATTGAGCACAATTCGTCAAAAATAATATACTTTTCCATGAATTGTCTTGAAACTTTTATCGACAATCAACAATCAGTTGTCATGACTTCTGGAATCCATTTTAAGATGTGTAGAATTACAAAGAATATTTTTGTTGTCATTAGAAAAAACTACAAATTGACAACATTTTCTATACCATCAGAGGGATTAGTAGAGAGGGACTGGATTGATTTCCAAGGAGTCACATTGGGAGAATTTTTAGGGTCCTAGAACTCTTTTGTATGAAGCTGGTATGTTGGGTACATGACACTGCATTTGTCAAAACGATAGGGAATGAACTTCACTGTACGAAGAATTTTAAATACCAACCAAATGTCAAGGGATCCTAGCATGAAATACAGATGGTGATATGTAAATCTATTGTAACAGGTATATGGTATGACTTCAGTGAAGAGAGAGGGGGGAAAAGGAACTTACCTGAGTAATTTTGAAAGCAGTTATTTTATTGAATATGTTAAGACTACAGATAAGAAAACACACCATATATAAGCATACTAGGTTTTTTTTTTGTTTTTGTTTTTGTTTTTTATTTTCCACCCGGGGATGGGATTGCAATTCTGAGAATACATATATTCTATAGTTAAATAAATTACAGATAATGGTAGCCAGTTTTCTCACTGAGATATTTAAAAAGTTAAAAATAAGTGAGAGAGGAGGTCTCCAGTGATCCCTGTATGCTGGGTTAGCATCAGACATACTTTAGATCCATGCGTATGATTAGCTCTGTGCATACATACACAATTCTTACTTTCGTCCACTGACAGGGTCTACAGTGACACATCGGTGACAGTGCACAACCCAGCACTCAACTCTTTATTTCCAAATAACGGTTCCCCAGAGTGTAACCCAGAGTCTTTAGAAAAATAATCTAGGGACTTCCATGGTGGCACAAGGGGTTAAGCATTGCACTATGAAGCAATTTGCAGCCACTGAAGCACAAGTTCAATCCCCGGCCAGGGAGAAACCCACATGGTGAAGCAGACCTCTCCTGACTCGCCCGCTGCTCCCCTCAGCAGTGTATTTCAGTCTGTCTACCTGTTCTGTTCCCTGCTCTGTCTCTGGTGGATCCTCTCACTCCTTATGTCTCTGGCCTGTATCCCAGCTCTTGTATGCATTATATAAATACATCTTAAAAAAAGAAAAAAGAAAAATAATCTAGCCTGGGACTGGAAACATTCAGGATGACTTGGGAGAACTCTTAGTGCCAGAAAGGATGTTGAAAAAACAATAAATTATAAGGAAGGAGATAAGAGGAGAGGGGAAGAGAGGAGGGCAAAGGAAGGGGGCGGATGGAAGCTTATAGCATGTGAAAAAGACTTCGGAGCCAATTAAAAGAGCTACCAATAGGCATAAAGTAACAAATTGTATTACAGTCCCAAATATAAAATAAGTATACATGCATCCATATTGATCTAAATGGCTAAATGAATAAATAAAAGACAGAGGAGGAACAAATCTTCCTTACCAAAGAATTCCAAGTAACACATATAGACATTCCCCTTTTCCAAGAGCTAAAACTTAATTTAAATTTGCTTGCATGGGGGCCTCACTGGTGGCACAAGGGGTTGGGTCTCAGCACTATGAAGTTATCTGCAGCCATTGCAGCACAAGTTCAATCCCTGGCCAGGCATCTGACTTATATGGCACAGCAAACCTCTCCTGTCTCACCCACTGCTCCCCTCAGCAGTATATTTCAGTAGTTCCGCTTGCTCTGCTCCCCACTCTGTCTCTGGCGAATCCTCTCAACCTCCACACCTTTGGCCTATAGCCCAGTTCTTCTACATAAAAATAAATAAAATATTCTTAAAATAGAAAAAAAAAATTTGTTTGCATATACACTGAAATTAACAACTCATTTGCAAAAGGTAGAGTACCATAGGGAAAAATAGAAAATTATAGTGGAGGAAGCTGGCACAAGCCAACTAAAAGAAGTAATTAGGGCCTCCCCGGTGGCACAGCGGGTTGAGCACAGTGGTGTGCAGCTGTCTGCAGCCTCTGCAGTGCCAGTTCGATTCCCAGCCGGCCAGGACGATACCCACATGGCGCGGCAGATCTCTCTTGCCTCGCCCGCTGCTCCCCTCAGCAGTGTTTTCGGTTCTTCTGCCTGTTCTGCTGTATGTTCTGTCTCTGGTGAATTCTCTCACCCTCCCGCGCTTCTAGCCTGTATCTCAGCACTTGTATAAATAATTAAATATTTAAAAAAAAAGACAATCGAGGTTTATATCACCTGTAATAAGTCACATTGATATTATTTACTATTTGCTATCATGCAGTAGTATGTATTGGTCAGCGTTCTCCATGAAACAGTAAAATCATTAAGTAGGTAGGCAAGTAAGTAGGTATGTCTATAGGTAGACAGATGGGTGTGTGTATGCAAAGATATCAATATCTATTTATTTCAAGGAATTGACTCATAGTTGGGACTGATAATTTTAAATTTAATAATATATATATTTTAATGTCTTTCCTTAGGAAAAACAATTTTTATAAACCCTCCCTTCAAAAATATAGTTCTATTATTTTCAGAGAATTTTTTCATCCAGGAGAACTCAAAGATCTTTCCCAGAACTGTGTTGCAGACTTTGTAATTGTTTTAGAATTGATTGCCATATGAAATAGGTTTATGTGTTCTGACGGTGTGTTAATATAATAAAAGGAATTTTTTAGTAGCAAAAGAGCTAACATTTTTCATTGGCTGAAGTTTTTTTTTTTTTTTCCTTTTTCTTTGCTGTCTCTTTGTAGATAAAATGGGATTTCATAAGCTCTGGTTTTTCAACATCAGTTTCTAGGAATTTTTTTTCATCTGGATGCCTTGTTCAAGGCTAAAACAGCACAGAGAAAAATACATCCAAAAAAGCCTTAAAAAGAGTTATTGTGTTGTACTTAATGGGGAATATTGTTACCGTAAAAATACATTGTAAGTTGTAACCTTGAATGTTTGTTTACTAGGATACTTGTATGAAAGTAAATGTAACAGCCTTATTTTCCAACATAGATAAGCTGCTTTTTCCGCTGATATCTATGCAACATATTCAATATAATTTTCTCAGGAATTAAGTAATTGCTTTTTTGCATCTGTGGAATCTTTTTCATTTACCATTCAAATGTATGCAGCGCAGTTGGGCATAGTCATTCACTAGTAGTTGAGTTACTTGTATTAGTTTTATATGCAGTTCCTAGTTGCCATTGATTTCCCCTCACTTTTAAGTACAAATGCTTCTATTTATGAAATATCATAGCTATACAGACATGTACCCCAAAAGAAGCTACTGGCAACCACCTGCTGATAGAAGCAAATAGCTGTGCTTTATCTAATGTCTTTGGACCTATAAAGATGAATTTAGATGTAAACTTCCTTGTGAAACCAATATGTGAAATGAAGACTTTTAAACACAGCTGCTTTGCAATAGAAAATGGTAACGAAATGGAAAGTCTTGCGGCAGTCATAACTTTGTAAATATTAGCAAGTGATGCAACACCCTAGCATAGGACTGCCCTGGGCTAGATAAGTGTATTAGTTCAGTTCCCTCTTCCACACCTGCTAACTAGGTGACTTGAGCAAAACTTCTTTCTCCTTCTGTAGACCTCTGTGATCTGGTCTAGCCCTGAACACTGACTAGCTCAGGGATTTCACCACAGACAGAGAGAGGAAACCACCAGACTGTCTCATTCATTGCATAAGCATGTCACTGGCACTGGGTTTATAGTTTTGAACAAAATGAAATATGGTCCTTGTCTGATGGACCATATAGTCTAGAGAGGGAGATAAATAATAGACAATAATAGTTAATATTCATTCATTAGTAATGAGTGACACATTAACCATTAGTACTCATACAATTAATGTGAAAAATTAATCATTATTACTTTAATACTTTCAGTTACTTGTGGCTACTTTAGCTCTAATTACTACAATGGCTGTGAGACAGGATGCAAGAGAAAGGATGGTTAGATGAATCCAAGCTGGGCAAGCAAGTACTAGGGCCAATTTCCTATGCTCTCACCAAACCTCTTGTAACCAAAGCTGAAAACTCACTTGCTATGCTTTACTGATGGAAGAGCATTTGAATCAGGTGGAAGAAAAATAAAATTTTAGTTCAGCTAGACTGTTTCAAACCTAAGAAGCCTGTAAGTTTTGGGCAATCAAGTTTTTTTAAGATAAATTACTGATTCTAAATATGTGCTGGCAAAGTATGATCATAAATCAGGTCAAATAGCTGTATAACCCCACCCCTGGATTTTTCTGCCTTTAAGCCTTTCTGGCTCCCCCTAAATGCATCTAGCATATTCCTAAATCCTTAATTTTGAGTGGGCTTTCATTCATCCAAGTGTACTTATTAGTGCCTGTCTTGGGGCAAACACTGTACAAATCCTAGGATTAAAAAGATGAGCAAGATAGTTTTAATTGCTGCTGTGCTGGACTTTATAACCTAATAGGGCAACAGATCATGAAATACATACTAAAATAAAATGTGATAGGAAAAATAAAGTACTGGGTGCACAAAAGAGGAACAGACATAGAAATTGCCAGAGGGAGGTAATAGCTAAGTTAAGTTCTGAAGAAAGAGTAAAGGAAAGCTTGGGAAGGATAGCCTTTTAGCGCAGGCATTTGCATACAAATAAAATCTGGCCTACATCTTGTTTGTCTGTTTTCAATAAAATATTATTGAGATACATTCATGATCATCTTTATCTTGTCTGCGGCTGTGTTCATGCTACAGTGACAGAATTGAGTCGTTGAAACAGTGACAGTGTGACTCACAAAGACAAAAATATTCCTTTTTGGAAAAGGTTGCTGACCCATGATCTAAATAATTGAAGGAGTGGAGATGAATGAAAATAGAGAAAATTCCATGAATACAAGAAGTCTAATAGAATGAAAGCCTGTACTAGAGCAACAGAGACGAAGATCCCCATCTCCACCTCGGAAAAAGATGGAACACAAAAATATTTTCAAGGTAGAATCCACAAGACTTAGTGATTCATTTAATGTTGGAGGCACAAATGAGTATTGTGAAGAACCCCTGTGGGGCATTGAGTTATAAAGCCAAGAGTCCCTTTTGTGGATGTTGATATCAGAATGTTGTTGTGTGACTTATCAATGGTGGATTCTAAGTGAAAATTCTAAGTGAATTCTAAGAAGATTCGTTCCTTCATGCCTAAGGAGTTCGTGATCAAGACAATATATAAGGACAGATCCTCGGAGCAACATTTTCAAGTTAGGTAGAGGAAGATGAGAATGTGATGAAAATCAGGGGTATATATGGACTTTGAAGAGAGGGGGGGGATTGTTTCAAAGGCGTGGCTGACAGTGTGTGCTCAGTGTCCAGGAAGTGTATTCAGGAGTGTCATAGGATCTACAGTTTTGAAAGAAAAAGGAAGTTAAAATACAGGTTTAATAGGGAGCTCTGGAACTAGAATAACCCATCAGATTTCCCTAGGTTTTATAAGGATCCCTTATTAAAATATGAACCAAATTTTTATGAATGGTTTCTTCTAAGGTGGAAAGTGACTATAAGAGACAAGGAAAGGGCTTCTTCATTGCCATTTTAAATCCGGGTCCATACAACACTCAGCCTCGATTCCAACTGCATGCCGCCATGGAGGACTTGAACTGATAGAGTGACAGAGGAATCCGCAGAGGGACCCCAAGATCAATGCAAGGAAGAATCAGCAGGATGACAGTAAAATGTTCATTGGAGGCTTGAGCTGGGATACAGGCAAGAAAAATCTGCCTGATTATTTGTCTCCATGTGTACAAGGTCCAGTCATGGGAAGCTAAGGGGACTTGGACTTGTGCTTTTCAGAGGTGCTGCCACTTTTCCTAAGGTTTTGGAAATGGAAGGATTTGTGTTTATACAAATTTGATTTGCATGATTTCACGTTTAACTTCAAATGAATGCTTCCTTATGTGAAAAAATAAGAGACAAGGAAGGAAAAGAACTCTAAAACTTGCTACATAAATTTGAAGTTTGGGGAAAATTTTAGCAGTTGAACTGTGATTCATATATTAATTATAAATAATTTTAAAGTATGTACTATCTTTCATAAATACCTGTTACAGAGTAGGTATTCAGAAAATATTACATGAAGTTAGAAATACATGTGTTTAAAATGTCTGCTCTCTCATACGTAGCACCGTTGTTTGGTAATTATATGACTTGCCTCATTTTATTAGGTTATTAGGTTGAATTGAATCTGGTGAAATGTTTTTGAGCACTATTAAGGGAAAGGAAATCAGAGGATATGATTTGATATCCCAAAACAGTAAAGTTTAGGGTGTAGAACTCAGTTTTATAAGTCAAAGAAGTTCAGCTTCAAAATCTCTTCCTGACATTTACTTTTTATGGAATCCTGCACAAATTAGTTCTCTTTATTTGAATTTTTTCCTTTAAATAAAGAATAAAATGCATGCTTTATAAGGCTTTACTGGAAAGGATGCTTACCCACAGAAGTTTTTTACTGATCCACTGATGTTTGAAGATGCATAAAAACCACCAGTAAATGTCCAGAAGTGCCCGATAACATTCATGCTCCCTCTCTTGTAACTCAGCCTACTGCATTTCCTTCTTAGCTGTTATGCTTTTCTTAGTTCTTAAAACATGGTGCTATTGAAATTCATAATATTAGCAACATAATTTCACAAAATGTAGAATAGCATCTAATAGACAATATTTGATCTCTTATAAAAGAAATTTGGTAGCATTCCTATTCACAACATAAATATTCAAGGGAAAGCAAATTATTATTCCTCTATGCAATATCTATTTGCTGATGTCATTTATAAGATGTTAATGGAATGATTTGGGGAAGCATTTTCTTAAAAGTAGACAATTTTCAAATGTCTTTAATAAAGTAAACATGTAGTAAAGGTTCTTAATATACTCATTGGGAATATGTGTAGTTATGAATAATTAGAGTTAAAATTAAAACCACACATCTGAAAATTCAAAAGCTAATATCTAAAAAAGGGCAGTTTAATGTGAAATAATACATAAAGTTTAATGTTTGATATATGCTTATTGAACAATACAGTACATCATAACAGCAAAACATATTTCTGAGCTAACTCAGAAATGCTGCCTGTGTACGAGATGCCAGTCAAATAAATATAGAGTAGAAGCTGTGATATTTTTCTCTATTCCTAATAGTCAAAAATATAGATTTTTATAGGACATCCAAAATGATTAATTCATTTTGTTTCTAATCTAAAGGGAATAACTGCTCCTAGGGAGGCATTAAATCATATAGGTCAAATAGAGGAGAGCATTTATGAAGCCGAGAATGATTTCATAAATTCAAATATAAATAAAACAATTTTACTTGGTCAAGGGTAGGTGGGCATATGGTATCAGGGGATTCATATTTCTAGTCTGCTGGTTTTGAGGCTGTGAAGTGATGTCTATATATTATTCTTCATCATATAGCCATAATTTACTAGAAACATTTTAGAAAAATTTCTTGTCATTATCTTGTTACCTTTGTAGATGAATATTTAAGTTTCTGTCTCCTTCAGGCATCTGGCACCACAATGCAGGTCTCTCATATGAATCAAATGCCAGCAGAGGACATTTCTAGAACTGTAAAGTGGTGGTAGCTTAGATTATGGTTCTTTGTAAGTAATATTTGGACTGGAGATTTTAGTTTTTATAGGCAGTAAGGGAATAATTTGCTTAAATACAATTGATTTTTATTATAATAAAAATATTAATTTCCTATTTGTTGGGCATAAGGTAAATGCCTTTGTATATAGCACCATCTGTAACACCAAAAATGGGCAAAATGGGAATAATAAAGTTTATATTCTCATTTTTATATCATAGCTCTACATAAAATGTTTGTTACAGATGTTTATATTTTTTAAAATGCAGAAAATTTTCTCCAATAGTAAAAAGTATTTAAAAATTCTGCTGGCATGTAGAAAGTTTTATTACCTTTCTTTCTGCAAGCTTCTAGAAATGCAAATTAAATATATTATTATACCAATGCTGACCTTTCCTCCATTTGTTCTCACAGTGGACAACTTTTATTTTTGTAACCTAATTTGACTCTTACACATATTTCATATTACCACATACATTTTTAGGATCAGCTTGTTATTTTTCTACTCCTTCTGCAAAAAAAAAAATAATAATTCACAAAAATTTTGAAAACCTGCCAGCATGTTGAAAACAACTGCTTTGAAATTGCCTTAAGTCACTTGACCCCTTTGGAGGAAACTAACACTTACTAATGCAGAGGCTTCCAGTAGAAGAATATATTCTATCTGCCCATTTATGTAGATCTTCTTTTATTTGTCTCAATAATGTTGTGCTGTTTTTATTGCATGTCTTGTATATGTAGTTTTACTTATATCTAACCATTTCGTGTTATTTTACACTGTAAGTGATAACTTTTAACCACACAGTTTCCAAATCTTCATGCTGGTATAAAGAAATACAGTTGACTTTTGTATACATAGAATGTGTGCTGACAGATGCTTCTTGCCAAGAACAGCTACACAGACAGGTATTCCTTCCTACCGGTTCCTTTTACAGAATAGCATTGACATTCCTTCTATAGGTGAGGTCTGTTTCCTCTCCGTAGACCTGGCTATATCTTTCTAAGCATATGAACAATATTGACAATAAAATGCTACTTAGGAGACCTTAACTTCAAGAATTATTAATAAAAGGCAGTTAATTAAAGGCAATACGACCATAGCACAGGATTCTTTTATTTGTTCCCTGGCCATAATGTGTGGAAAAGATGGTTACATGTGGATGTTCTGTCCACAGCTCCAGGTAGAATCTCTGAGGCAGTGCTGAACCTGCAGATGATTTTCACATGGATACTCAAATTTGCTTCCCTAATAACTCTGTAAGATGGAAAGTTCTCATATGCCATTGAAGAATAACTAGAATCAGCATAAAGAAAATGCTCAAAGGGGAAAAAAAAACCTAAATAACATTATCCCAGAATTTTTTAATACAGAAAACACAAGGAAGTATTTATAATAGATTAGACCTATGTGAGGAGTATGGAAAAAAGAAATTGAAAAAGTATCTCTGATTTAGTAGATGCAAATCAAATCTAAGATGTTGTCATTAGTTGAATGCCCAATGTTTGAGTGTCATCTTTATGGAGCTAAAATATTTGCTTTCCCCCTCCATGCCTCTCTATTGTAAGAAAGGCTGTTTTCTTTATGTTAGATACACACTAACATGTCTGGGAAAACCTAGCTATTTCCACAATATCCTTCAATGGAATGCACTCTAATTTCTCTTTCATTTAATGTACATAGTAATGCCCTTCTCTTTAAAAATCCCTGAGCACATGTAAAACAAAATATATTAGTCATTACAATATTTAAATATACAAAATAAAAGTTATATAAGACTCAGAACTCAGTCGATGGAGTAGGTGGATCACTGTACTGAAACACGTCACTCTGTGGTTATCAGTGGAAATAATCATCTTTGCAAAAGCCAGGTGAAATGCAAAAGCAAAATTCTTAAATTGTGGCTCCTACAGCTGATAAGTCTCAGCTCTTCTAGCCCATTCCATGTCCCAGTAGTTAGCTAAAACTTCTGAAAATAAGAACTACTAAAGACGAGATGAGGGAATAATTTCATGAAAGATGTTTATGATTATCACCTCAAAAAAAGCACAGTTTGTGCTCACTTTAAAAGCACAGTTTGTGCTCACTTTAAAATGCTCACTTTAAAAGCATGCACCACATACTTTCCTTACCTGCCAATGATTTACTGGATGACATGGAACTGATAAGAAATATGAACAAACAAAAGTTTGCTATAGAATGAGTAACAAAATCCAAAAAAGGAAACTTTCAGTGAGGAAGATTGTTGGAGAGAATCACACAGTTAGTAGAGGTTTTAATTTTTTTTGAGGTAACATTGGTATACAGCACTGTTTATGGTTTAGGGTCTAGGTTCACACCTTCAGGTGTATGTCACCACCCCATGCCCACCAATGCACTCACAGTCCTTTACCCTAGACCACTGTGCCCCCTGTGTTCCTTTTGACCCCTATTTTTCCCCCTTTAGTAGCTTCCATTCTGCAGTCATATCCCTAGGGCTTATTTTGGTTTGCTTTTTGACAGTTCCTTTGTTTTGTTTTTCTGCATTCCACATGTGAGTGAAAATGTTGAAAGAAAAAATAAAAGAGGGTAGAGAAAATAAAAACCTGTTAACAGATAAGGAGGGACATAAAAAGCAATGAGCCATTGATAATGGGTTATATGTGGCTGTCATTTTTAAAGAGAAAAATGAAGAAAGGAAATTTGGGAAATTAGGAAATAATGACAGCTTGGTTAAAGTAATTATTGATGAAATGTAGGTAAGAGGATGCCAGTCACGGGGACCCAGTAAATAGCTAACCACACAGTTGGGAAGGAGTGGCTGATGAGTTACTGTTAGGGGAGGTTACCATACTGTTCCCATCCAGCTTTACTCTCAATGACATGGAAGGAGGAACTAACAAATGATTGAATATTGTCTAGGATTTGAGTTTACAGTTGCTGTTTGAAACATTACAAAAAGGACTCTAAAGCCCTAGATCTAATACAATCAAGGATAGATGTATAAGCCAAAGTAAAATTATCTTTCCCCAGCTAATAAGGCAACTAACAATATTAATGGAGAATAAAAAAGCAAATATAACCCCAAGTTGTGATTGACATAGAGTTTGTTAGCTAGTTAGGGTCACGTTTCCTGTGTGCTTAGAATCTTAGGTTCTTACAGACATTCCACACACATCAATTGATGTCAGAGAAATGGTGCCTCTAAGGACTGGCCACTGGGCAAGAGAAACACAGACCCAGTCCTCGGCTCTGTAGACATGGGTCATATACTCAGCTGTTAATAAAGTCTTAATTCACCAAAAATGGCCCTACTGGTCTATATCCTGTGGCATGTTTTAAGTATTAGGTGGGGGAAGAGAAATTACCTAAGGAAAACTTACTAATGAGAAATTGGGAAAATTAGGAGAAAAATGATACCAAGAAAGTGAGCAGATGAGAGTTTTAAGAAGGAGGCAGTGACCTGCACCTATAACACAAATGATCCAGAAGGTCAAATAAGATAGGAAAGAAGCTTTGCTACTGAATGTGGTAACGAGGGTATCATCTGAGCGAACTGACAGATGGTTTTTGTGCAGTGGCTGCAGCATACGCTGGATGGCTGTGATAGATGAATGCCCGGTTGTTAAGAAAATAGAAAGAGCAGATATAAACTACTTTTCCAAGAAGGTAAGTCCTGACGAGAAAAAGGGAAATGGAATAGTAACAGGAGAAAGACATAAAAGATAAAAAATGATGTTTTAAAATCAGAGCTATTTACTGAAAGGGTTCGTAGATGGGGAGAAAGGCCCTTATTGCTGAGCTCTGACTAACATTTCATGACTCAGATTAAAACCACCTCCTTTGTAGAACTTTCTGATTGCTCCCCAGCCCCACCCCAGCTGTCAGTGGCATGTCTCTTTCTGCTGTATAGCTTCTGGGGTCTCACATCACCTAGTCGACCCCTCAGTCATATCTCTGTCCATATTGTGTTCTCACTCTTTTGTCTACTCCACATCAGAGCAGGGATTGTGACATCGCAGTTTCTAGTGGAGTGCAAGTCACATTATACTTGAATAGTAAAGTTGTCTTAATAAAGGAATGAACTAATGGAGAAATGATACGGTTTTCTAGATCATGCAGAACTCTTGGCTAAAGACATTCCTCACAAAACAAGTGCAGGAATGCTCGCAAGCCAAAAACATGAAACAAGTTAGAGAGGCCACAGGTCATATAATATCAGAAGAATAAAACATAAAATGAGAATCCAAGACTGAAAAGTGACTGACCAAGGCAAACAACTAAACAAGCTAGCGTATAAAACTTGGAACATCAGTGTTCTGGAGAACAGATGCCAAACCACAAGAACTTTTGAGACGGAAGCTTCACTGCCTCCTTACATCAGAATTCCCTAAATGTATAAGGTAATGGCTCATAGGGTGACCATTGGTATCATTCCATTTTCTGCCTGAAGAACTAAAAGAAATGTGCTTCTTTAAATATTGATATAAGTTGAAAGAGAAGTAGGGATTTATTGAGAACCTCTTTCCAGTAGCTTGAAAGGAGAGAGTTAGAGGAAAAGTCATATTGAGAACATAAATGGGAGAAGCTCTTATTTGAAAAGACAAAGTTGTAACACAGGGAACAAAAAAGAAATCTGTAAAGTGGTTTAAGATCACGATGTTTAATAATGGACTTAATGTAAAAATCTTATGATCTTTTTATCCTATTTCCTGTTAAAAAGTTGGCAACAGGGATATTAAGATCTGTGCTGGCATCAAACGTTTGACAGATTGTAAAGTCATCAACATGCTTATCGCCCTAAAGAAATGTGCAGGGATGACTTCCTCAGGCTTTTATTATCCTCATGGTGCAGTTGACATGATTTGAAAATTAATGGTGCCAGAGTGCAGATCAGCCATATAACCAATTGAGCAATGATCAGAATCATCCACAGTTAAAGGAGTTAAGCAATCCACTTGCACAAGAATCCCCCTAATTACACTACTGGAACTGTATGTGAAAAAGGTTGATCACTAAAAATTGTGGCTAACATTAAAAAATCTGACCCCCAAAATGTAGACATACTGTATATATGAACAAAAACGTTGAGACTTTACCTCTTTTATGAACACACAAACCGATTCACAAGCGCTCCACCCTCATGACCTAATCACCTCCCCGAACCCCTACCACTTTATTCCACCATTGTGTGGGTTCAGATTCCAACATATGAATTTTGGGAAGGCACAAACATTCAGTCCATAACACGAGGTGTCCTCTATGTTAAGGAATATTTAAACGAAAATCTGCTCACCTTGAAAGCAATGAAGAATTCAAAAGACGTTTCACTTACTAAAATTATTGCATTTTTGTAGTTCTACAATGACTGAGATTCTTTATTTTCCCTGTAATTTAAGAAAAACAATTCGTCCTTGCATTTTCATTGGCAATTAGCTTTTAACCTTGACATGCTATTCATTATGTTTGTTCACATTTTTCAATATACTCCTAAAATTATAGAGATCTGTAGCAGTAGGAAACAGGGTTTCCTGTGGTATGAAATTTTTGAGATGTGTTAGGACTCTGTGAGGCTTTCTTTTAACAGGATCCTACCTTCATTAAGTCACTTAGCACTTGAGGGGGCTCCATGGCCTGAAGACAGACCATGCCACAGGAGCACTAGGGACACTCTCCAGCTACCACCTATTTCTTTATGATCCCCTTCCCCAAAATAGTTACTGAGAAATTTGGTTAGATGAAAAGCAATAGAGGACAAGAAGGGGAAAGAATCTATACAAAATCAGCCTACTCTCACTTAACAGAGAATACCCAGACTTTAAATAACTGCACATAAAAAGAGAAAAATCCCTTAATCCCAGCAAGAGCTGTCTGTTACTCACACGCCATCCCCACCTCACAGCCAGGTTTTTCATGAAGAAAAGCCAAGTGGAGAAAACTATGGAAGACAGAAGAGGGCAGCTAAGGAAAAGGCCAAGGGATGATCTAAAATCTCTTCCAGAAGCACTAAATCCATCCCAAATCTGAAGGCAAAACCTAATGACTGAGCCAATAAAATACCAAGGGAAGACATTTAGAAGTACATGTGGCTTGAAGGCACTAACTTCAAAACACTTGGTTCATGGGGAGACAAAAGCAAACAAGAAGGAAGACCCCCAGTTTTTTTCAAGTAGGTAATAAAAAGTTAGGATCCTGAAGGACAAAAGAGCATAAAAAACGGGGAACTCACTACCCTTCTCCCTACTGCTGAAAACAAAGAAAAGAATGCTACATTTTCTGGGCTTTGCTATACTGATCTTGTGAAGACTGGCCAAATTCAAATCACCCCTGTAGATCAGTTAGTAGTATTGCATTATTATTCATTTCCTACTTTGAATAATTGCACTGTGAAGATGCTAGCATTTGAGGAAGCTGGATGAATGACATATAAAAATGGCAAATTTCCAGTAAACAAATTATTTCAAAGAAAATGTTAAAGTGAGTGTTATGATCACCAAAAAATTACATAAACGTGTGAAAATTTTTAAAAGCCCACGTGCTTGTTTGAAGAGAGGAAGGTGAGAATAACCCATCCAGAGACTTTATATGTGCTGTCCCTTGAGCCTGCACCAAAAACTACCATATTAGTGCACAGACCAAGAGATACCCTGGTACACCCAAACCTGCAAGCTTCAAATGGGTCCTGCCATTCATCACGTAGAGACAAGGCATACTCTTAGTGTGGAAGAACAGCAGTAGTGTGTATAGAAAGAACAGTTTCCCAATGAAATACCCAAAGTTACCCATCTCCTCCTGAGTAAATCCCCAGCCAAATAGAATTGACTCAAGGTAGGGCCACTAAGGCCCAAAAGCTTGCCCCAAATTGATGACACCTTCAGGTGGGGAACCATAGGGAGAGGACAGAAGGGGTCAGCCAAGTCTGGAATAAGAGGAGCAAAATCAAAGTGCAAATTAAGGTTACTACAGCCATTGTCAGCCTCCCCACAGGTATTTTACTTCTATGTCTCTCTACCTGTCTTGACTCCACAACTCATCTCTCTGTCCCCCAAGTCCTTGGTGCAGGCCCAAAGCTAGGAAGCAAACAGGATTTATCTTCACATGTTTCTCTGCTCCCTCCATTGCTTCCTCCAAGTCTTCTCCTCCTTGTGTGGCTCCACCCATTATTAGATGGGGCAGGGAACATGGAACTTCCCCTTTTTAATGGAGATCACACTCTAACTCAAGCAGGCATGACTTTGGCAGGTAGCTTAATATGATTTTTCAAAGACATGCCTTTCCTCATCTCTCCCTTTTACCTGCTTTGTCTTTAGTAAGACCGTGTCTGATCAGTTCCCTGATTTGCATTTGCTTCTGCTCCTACTTAGATACTCAGAAATATTGGGTGTCTCCTTTCTGACAGGTCCTCCTGTATCTCACCCAATATTGGGTGTCTCGGGTGCTCAGCTTT
This sequence comes from Talpa europaea, assembly GCF_964194135.1. Lineage (NCBI taxonomy): Eukaryota > Metazoa > Chordata > Mammalia > Eulipotyphla > Talpidae > Talpa > Talpa europaea. The sequence continues at coordinate 92,097,556 of NC_140080.1, read as the reverse complement.
CTTCATTTTGCCTTGATTCCCTTTACTCTGACTTCTATTCCAAGTGTCTCTAACACTATCTGGAATAGGCCCTACGTAGTATTTCTAGATGATCCGCCCCTGTAATTAAGAAATATGTCACCTTTTTATGAGCCAGCTGAGACTTACAAGGATTCTTTCTTTTGCTTCATCGACATGACTACAGTGTGGCTTGGAGTCCATGGATTATTTAAAAATTTGAGAATCAGAATAAAAGTGGTGAAGTTTTCACTGTGTGTCAGGCTAAGAATCTGCACTACTACCCAGGAGAGAGGTAGTAATTACACACATTCTAGAGACAGGGACTTCGGTGCACAAACATGTCAGTTTATCCAAAGTCACCCAACTACCAAGTCAAAGATGCTCCAGGATTTGAACTCAGTCTGGCTTTCATACTCCACACACTGTTCTGGTTCTATAGGCCAATATTTTATGCTGTTTCTAAAGTAGAATTAAAATATATGCTCCCTTATTCCAAAACTGACTCATATTCCTGTTGAATTGCTCAGAGAATTGAAATCTATAGCAAATCATGTTGAATGATTTGGAGGAACACCTAATAGGGAAAATTACCTATTTTTGTAATACAATATTTTGACTTCAGCGTATGCTTGCAAGGTGTGGACCTATACCTCTTAATCAGGTATTTTTATTAATTTTTTAAATAAAATTTTATTTAAAAAATAATATATGGCTCTGTTGACTCCAAAATAAATAAAATTTTAAAGTTGGGTTCAGGATAGGAAAGCAGTGGATGGGGCAGAAATGTGAGGAGGGTAAGCTTCCTAAGGGCAGGTACTATGGCCCTCTGGCCACTGAAGGATGGAAAAGAGAAATGTAAAACTACGTCCTGAAACAAGACAATTCTAGGAAGAAACAGCCCACCATAAAGAACACCAGAAGGAGGCGCTGCAGGAGCACATGTCCCTGGAGCAGCCTTGAACCTGAGACATTAGGAGTAGGAGTCAAGGCGAGCTTTCCCTCAGAAGCAGCTAACTTCACTAAATGTGTTGTCCCCCACAATGGCTCTCATCTTACAGTTGATGGTAGGCACTTGTGCTAAGAAAGGTTCTCTTTCAAATGCAAATACCTCTAAGGTACCAATTCCCACCTGGAAGTCTGGGGTGGGGGAGTATTAGGGGGTAGGAGGGTGGCTCACAGTGTGAGCATGCGCACATGCCTACCAGCCTGGCCCAAGAGCATGGGTCATCCACATCTTTGTGTCACTGGGTTAAAAGATTTGCATTTGTTTATTTTCCCTTTTTGCACTTTTTGCATAAATTCTTCACAGGGGGTTACTATGAGAAACTGTGGCTAAGGAAGTTGTTGTTGCTAATGGCTCTGAAAGTTGTTAACTTTAATGGATTAGAACTGGAGGCGTTTTAAACTCAGTGATTTTGGGTAGCAGGGGAATTGAGCAAAAGACTTTTTAGGCTCTGGTGGAATTTCAGAGTTCAAGTCACATTAATGCCATTTGATCAAATCTCCTGAACAATTCAAGTACAAATCCTGCCGTTGCTTTGTGCGCTCCAGACCAGGATGAGGCAAGGTGACTCATCTAGTTTTAATTAAGCTCAGATTTGGGGAGCTCTGATTGAAAATCTGAATGAATTTTGTCCTACTGCATGAAGATTGTACATATTATAATTACTCAAAGGTTTTTCACATTTATTACTAAATTAAAATGCCCTTAAAATGAATAACAAGATGGATTTTTTCCTGTGTATAGAGTTTACACTCACATTTTGAGGTGCTTGAGGGAGCCTCTCCTCACACAGCTGGACTTTGTTTATTGGACAGTTGGCCCCTCCATGCTGAGTCCAGGAGTGCACAGGTCACCCAACTACCCCATCTGTGCTCGACATTCATGCCCCAATAAAGGATTCTAGGACCGTGCTAACTTTGCAAAGGAGAACGGATCTTCCAGATATAAAGCATAACAGAGTAACATGTTCTTTTCCTAAAAGAACTACCACTCATACTGTTATAGGACAGGGAGAGGGGCAGCCCAAGCCCCGCAAACCTGCCTATTCTAAATGGGTTCTGCCATCCGCCGCATCAACACAAAACATAGGAGACTTTAATGGGAAGGAAATTTAATACAACTAGGAAACAATACAGGTAAGGCAGAGTCTAGTTTCTAAATGAAGCATCCAGAGTTACCCGTCCCCTCGTGGGTAAAAGTCCATCCAAATGGGACTGGCCCAGAACAAGGCCCCAAGGCCTGCCACAAGTCTAAAGCATCTTCCAGTGGGGACCCACAGAAAAGGGTCACAAACAACCGGACAAGCCCGGAAGGAAAAGAGCAAAATCAATATCAAGATAAAAGCTGCCATGGTCACCTCCCCACGGGTCTCACCCACATCTGTGTCACCTAGTCCACGACCAAAAGACAAGCGCAGTTTCTTCACGTGTCTCTAGGCTCCATGCACCTCGTCCAGGTCTCCTTGCTCCATCCTGTTTCCTTCCTCAGACTGGATGCCACCGGTTCGCTCTGATCCTGTATGGAATATTTCAACAAAGCCAGCTAAAAATTGCTGTTAGTTATTTCTACCCTGTGATTTTATTGAAAAATAGAAAAATGGTTTAAAAGTAGATTTAGTTTTCAAACTTTTACTTTGCTGTTAAAAGTTTGGGATCAAGGTTGGGAAAATTTGTGTTTTTTTTTTACATCAGTTGAACCATTTTGAGATTTTTTTTCCTGTAATTTTTACATATCTGCTGTCTTGTTTTGGCTAACGTCTCCAGATTTTTTTTTTGGCTTAAACTGATGAACTATTTTTCCGGAGTGGAGGACTTTTTGCTTTCCACAATGGACAAATACCTGGAGAGACTGGTTTTCTTTCACACTGGAACCTGACAAAATGTTCATCTGAGACTGCATCCCAACCTCCATATATTCGATCTTTATCACCATGGAAATGGTGGCAACAAGTGAAAGGGGGGAATTGTTAGGGGGAAAAGGATGTCCCAAAGCAAATTCCATATAGGCTTTGTGGACTCCACCCCCACCCCAGGTCAAAGCCAAAGACACTGGGAACTCCAAATCCCATCCCCACCCAAGGGAAGGTGGCTGGGACCTGAGGGTGGGGTTAAGCAGCCAGGTGGATACAAAAGGCAGACACGTGGGCTTTGGGGGCTCTCTCCATTTTTGGGCTCTCAGCCAGCTCGGAGCGTCCGGTCAGCTCTGAGAGTGACTTTGGGTTTCCAGGTCGTCGGATCGGGTAGGACGCATTAAAGACTTTATTTCCCTATTTTCTCCCTGAGTTGTACATTTTCCTTATTTCCTTTTCTCTTGTAAATAAACCTTTTATTAACCCTTTTGCATGTGTCTGTAGTGGAGTATTCATAAGTCCCTTTAAAGCGCGCGGGTGAGGACCCACAGCCAGGAACCCGTTTAATATCGGGGTTGCTCTATAACAATACTGAAGTAGGAAAGGGATGACTTTGGGGGAAAGTATAAGAGCAGTCTAATGCTGGGGCTACTGGTATACAGAGGTTAGGGAGAGGGCTTTAATTAGACCCAGAATTTGGTCAAGAGCACAGACCAGTATGAGCTCAATGTCTTCATTAGCCAGCAGCCTGCATGGTGGCCATTGTCCTGACTCCCTTCCTTGGCAAAGGTGAGGGCCCTGGTCGGCCTTTTGCTGCCACCACAGTCAGTCCACTCACTCCTGTCTGGAGAAATTACTGTCATTTACTCACCCAGTCTGTGGTACTTTACTTATGTACCAGCTTTCCGTATAATAGTAAATTCTAGTGATGTGTGAATGAAAAGCTTCCACAGAAGTCCTTACCGCTGTCAGATCCACAAACCAAACAAAAGTTGAGTTGATTCCTTCCATTGTTGCTTCTTGTATGCTAAGAAGTCTCCTCAGGCTGGAAGGAGCAGAGAGCAACATTCAAATCGCACTGAAAGACCCTCAGGATGGGCCTGTTCCACCCCAGTGCACTGACATACTCCCCCGCCATCTCCCCTCACCCCTAAGACTCAGGGCATCAATACTCAGACCTCCTAGAGGGCCTCTGTGGCTGCCCTGGGTTTCCTTTTTTAAGCTGTCGCCTTGGGAATTGAGGGAGTATTTACTTTGAAATTTTGTTTTACATTTACTACTTTTTAAAAGCTTTCAGGCAGATCAAAAGTTTGTTGCAAAAATGTTATATTAAGCCCAGCTGGTATCAAGGAAAGAGTGATGATTCATAAAATCAGTATAAACAATGCATCCTACTAGGGTTTCTTGATAATTCTGTGGTTCAGTAATAACACACTAAACATTTACATCACTAATGCCATAAAGAAGATATAATGGAAAGAACCCTGGATAGTTAGGAAACCAAGGCTTTTGTCTCTATTCTGCTGCAGTTTACTTTGAATCTTAGGCAAATAATTTGACCTTTATTCATTCTCAGAAGGCTTTTCTGTGTGAAGGATAAGTTGTGAATACCTGTCTGCCTTAAAAGGTACACTGCCATGCTTATGCTCGTAATTAATAACAGTATTCGAATACTAGTTTATTCAGTGAAACACTCTCTCCCCCTTTTATCACTTAGAGAGGGCAGGATTTGCTCTTGTAGAACCAGCCCATACCAGTAATATGCCCCCCATCAGAAAAAAAATAAACCGTAGTCATGGAAATTTTACTCTGTGGGACGCATTCAGTTAATAGACTTACTGAAGACTTCACATGACAGGTCATCCTCATGTCCCCACTAATGCCTGTTGTTCATTCACAAATGCCTGTATACCCTCCTCCACTCTTTGATTCGTTCAGCAGATATTGAATATTTACAGTCTATAAACTTGACTAATCCATTGGCCTGGGTGGAGACTAACAGACTTAAAGATACTGTTCCTGACCATAAAGACTGATGGAATAGTCAAAAGTAAAAGAATACAGTAGTGATCAACTAAGTAATCATGTCAGAGTAACTGGGAAACAGGTTCATGGTGTTTTGGTATAAAACAGAATATATCAATACCAGTTAGGATGGTTTTAAGGCCTTAAATCCATTATGCCTAAAGGTTGATTTATTCAGAACCAGTCCTGGGAACTGGGACTAGATGGTATTTCTAGTTGAGATTAACTTTCCTGTATATGAGGGAAGGCTGCCACGCTGGCAAGCAAACAGGGAAGATGTTGGGGGGTACAGCAATGATTAGGATTTGACCTCTTTAATAACTGGACATCTTGTGGGGAGGGTTGTGTGGTCTGTATATAAGAGAGAAGGCAACAGCCTAGTCTTGGACGAAAGGGTTACAAACATCTGCAGTGTTAACAGGAAAGACTAATTCTTTAATTAAAGCATCAAGTAGAGAGTAGCTTTTTCCTGGGACTGCACCTCAGTAGGTTTTGACAAGAGAAGATAAAGGGAAAATGTTTTCCTAATTATGTGTGTATGGGGTTGGGGGGGACTCAGAGTAACCCACAGTGGAGTTATTAGGGCAGTTAATAGATCTACTGAAGAGGCAGAAGGAGAATTAGATTCTGCTGGAGGCACAGATTTGAAAAAGCATTGAAGAAATGATTTTATAGTAGATATTTATGTGCATAAATAGGAGTTTCAGTGATGGTTAATTGTATAAAACACTAAAAAACTACTAAAATAGGCTAAGAACTAAGAATAAGCCGTAGTTTTATTCCAAGAAATATGTCTCGAGATAATTCTATGCATTTTCATTTGTTGGAAAATGACAATAATTTATTTATATTCCAGAAGGTAATACTTCCACCATAGTTCTTGTATTTAAAGAAAATATCACTGGCGAATTATAATTTGTTGTTCACTTCTGCGTATATCTATGTTTTCCATTCCTGATTAACACCTATGTTGGCTATATATTTGGTCAGCTCTATCTACTCAATGATTGCTTCACATTCTGTCCGCTGTCGACCTCTCCAGTGTAGTCTTGGCTTGGCTTCCATCCCCACTTCATATACATTCTGTGTTCCATTAATTCAAAATTAGTTGTTTTTCTCCAAATATGCTTTTTTTCTTTCTTACCTGCTCATTCCCTCTTGCTGGGATATACTTCCCAAATTTTGAAATCTCGAACTAATATTACAACCTCCTCCCTTATAGGTGGATACGCAGGGAGAAGGAGCAATTTTATTGATGAGAATTCATGAGCCAAAACAAAGAAAATTTTCATTTCTTACTGTTCCTTATTTTTCCTAAGATGTATTATTCACAAAGATTCTACTGCTTACCTCAGTTGATTCCTAAATTCTAGCAGATAAAAGATTCAGAAAGTATCAACATATTCCACAATCTGCATTAGAGAACAAAATGCAATATTCACACAAATTTAAAAACCTATTCTATGTGTCAGAAGAATCTTATTTTGATCCAGATCTACTACTAATACCTCTGACCTCAAGTTATTTTTATCTAACTCCTTATCTAGAAATTAACCTAGGATATTTCTATATTCTTTTTTGGTTTCAAAGTGCTACCATCCTCAAATTCACAGATACCTTTAAGTCCCATAAAGCTCACCCCTTTCCTTATTAGACAAAACTTGAATGTGAAATCATCTGGAACAAATCTTCCTGAGAAAGTGTAGGGGCAGGAATGGCCACTGAGCAGGTTTTCTCGGATCCCATGCAGACCGAGTAAAGGAGGAGTCAGAGTCCTCAGTGGTTTTTTGCAGGTCTTTTTATTTAGATTACCAGGTACAAGGCATGAAGGGGGGCTGGGGGGCTGGGGGCGCGCCAGCCTTCCAGCCCCCAGCAGGTCTTCACTCTGGGCTCTCCGGCCTTCTCTCAACTTCATCTTCTCTTACTTTTCTCTTGGCTTCTCTTTTGGCTTCTGCTCGTTCTTGGCTTCTCCTGGCGTCTCTGTGACGCCGCCCTTAAAAGCCCAGTCTCAGCCCAGGTGAATCCCATCTACCTATGCCCACACCCTACTCCAGGTACCCGCCATCAGGCATGCGTTCAGGACTGCCAGGATCCATCATCCATCCTGATGGCGGGAGGGCAGAAAAGCCTGACATTTTTCCTTACCCTGCAGAAAGTCTATGCAGTAATCCTCTCCATGTTGGTACATTCCCATCCTCTCCTTGCTCCATGATTTGACACAGGCCATTTTGACTCCTTTGCTTGCAGGAGACCTAAAGATTCACAGTATCTAGTTTTCTTTATCAGCTCCTGCTGCCCACTCTTTCTTCCCAGTCTCACCAGAACACAGGATTGATCATCGATCCACTCCTTCCCCCACTAGGTCTTTCAGTTCCATTGCAATTTTTATTTTACTTCACTTTCCTCTCTTAGCTCACAACGAGTGCCAATGCCTGACATCATTTGCAGGTGTGATACCAAAGATTATCGGAGGATTTTTCACAGCCTTGAAGGTTGGTTCCCCAAGATGTGTGACTTCACTCTGACTGCTTGTTTTATACTCATTCTCTTCCATTTCCTTCTGTGAACATTGTGAGCTTTCACAGATGCCTTGTGCTTAGTACTCAAAACCTCTGCCTACAATTATCAACAGAAAACTTAGCGCCTTTATTAAAAAAAATGAGACTGTCAGCATAAATTTATGTCAATTATCGGCTGCCCTTCCTACAAACCAATCTGAATCCACACCTAAGATCCCCCACCCCTCTGGTCTCTCTTGGCCATTGCAGTTCAGCTCTTTATCTCACTCACCTGTGCTGCATGGAGAGAGCGCATCACCATTTGTCAATTAGTCTCAATTACTCCATCTTCAGCTCTCCCTGGTCTGCTTCCTCTTAGCCTCTAAATAAACTCAAATCTCCCTAGCGGACTCCCATCCAGCTCCTACCCAAGGGCTCTATTTTTATTTGCAATTAAAGAGAGCTTTTCCCACCCCCTTCATTCCTTCACCTCATAGTCAGTGCTCCAGTGGCCTGTGTGCCGGCTTCTGTGTCCATGAATTCCATGAGACGGCTGTGTTCATCATTGTGGTCCCCTAGTCGCAAGTCTAATGGAAACTCTCACTTCTCAGTTTACTGTGCTTCTGTTTTCTGGAACTCAGTTCACTGTTCCATTCTTAACACTCTAACCTCTTGGTTTATGTCGAACCACACTAGGTGCTATGCTGTCTTTGGGGGCTAGCCTCTGACATCGTATCTGCTCTACTGAATCATTCTTCTCTGTGCTTTCCAAGTTCTTGTTCTTCCTATTTTTCGGAATTTATATATTGTCCTGGGAGATCTCATTTATTCCATGGTTTAAATATTGAGAAGCCCCAGACTTATTTTTCCATCCCATACATTTCTGCCAAGCTTTATATTCAGAACAATCCCGCTGGATATGTTCTTCAACGCACAGACTTTAAATGTAGTTAGATGAAGTGTTAATTTCTCATCTTTCTCTCTAAACTGCCTTTTCTTTCTATTTTTTTAATTAGTCTTTCCTTTCTTATTTTTTAAATAAAGTCAAAAATCTTTTTTTTTCTAGTTTTACCTCTTAAATATTTTCTATCAGTTCTCCATCCCTACTTACAAGTTTAATACAAGGCATCTTTATATTTTACTTGGATTTTTGTATACATTTCTGTTTAGTTTCTGCATCTCTAATTTCGTCTCCATCAAATCTCTCCTCCACATAGTTGTGGGAGGAAATCAAAACCTAAATATGCATTAATGTTTAGCCCTTATGAGTATAATTTGGGTATATTTCCATCTCTATAAGTAGAAATGGAATTCAGGATAAACCTCTGGGTTTGATCCATGACTGTGCTATTACCAGAGCATCGGGCATACATCAGGAAAAATAGAAATATGTTGAATAAGACAGAAACCAGTGTTATTTTTCTCAAAAGGATAAATTATCTGGCCTCCCTGGTGGCGCAGCCAGTTGAGTGCCACACTGCGAAGCTGTCCACAGCCTCTGCAGCACCTGTTCAATCCCAGCCAGCTGGAGAGAATCCCACCTGGCGAGGCAGACCTCTCCTGTCTTGCCCGCTGCTCCCCTCAGCAGTGTATTTCATCAGTCTGCCTGTTCTGCTCCCCGCTCTGTCTCTGGTAAATCCACTCACCCTCCCACGCATCTGGCCTGTACCCCAGTTCTTATATAAAAATAAATAAATCTTTAAAAAAAGGATAAATTACCTTTGGAGAAGAGGTTATAATTTCAATAAATTTAATTATAGTTATTTCAATATGTGTTTATTGAGTGCCATGTATATATACACACACACTATATATATATATGTATATATATATATGTATAACCCTGGTTATACAACAGTGAAAAATATCTCTTTGAAGTTTGAATTCTTGATAGAGGATAAAGATAAAAACAGGTATCAGAGAAAAAAATAACAAGCAATAAATTATAGAACTATAGTAAAGATAGTCGCAATTTTAAATATTGTAGAACAGCACAGGTTTCTTTGAAATTTAATCAAAAATTTTGGAATGAGAGGAGGGAGGAAGCCGAGATGAATAAGAATTTGAGAGCCTGCTGCTGGGGAAGGGGCTGCAAACCACCCCGCCCGAGAATGGAGTCTTCCGGCGAGTTTGAGGAAAGTCAGAGGTTCATTGTGCTTGGAGCAGATTTAGTGAGCGGCAGGAGATTTGCAGCTGAAGCAGTAATGGCCTTAGATGAGTGCTGTGGAGTTTTAGGACCATAGAGAGATCACTGTCTGCAACTGGCAGCGAGGAATAAAGAGAACACTCGCTCACATTCCCACCCTGTGGGATGAGAACCAAGGGAGCCGCAACAGCGCCCACCTGCGTGCTCGCAGAGGCAGCCGCATCCTGGAAGTGAGATTTAAATTTCACTTGGACTGACTTGGAGGTAGTTTTTAGAGGAGAAAACATGGTAGCTTTATTAATGATGGGTCATAAACTGCACAGGACTCCCTGCAGAGGCTGCAGGAGGTGGGGAAGTTGGAAGAAAGGGACATAACAGAGGATTCACAGATGAGCAGGGAGCGCAGTGTGTGCAGTGAGGGAAAGCCCAGAAGCCCAGGACTTCTTGTGAGATGGACATCAGCAGGTAATGGGCTTCTTGAGATTAATCCTGGCAGGTCTCGGAGTAGACAGGCCAGCCAGGCTGGGACTCCGGGAACAGGGCCCATCTGCTGGACATGGAGGCCGGAATGGGAGGGAGGGTCTTCCCCTGAACGGGTGGTCTATCCCTGGGAATCCCCTGCAGTTCTTGGTCAGGGTTTTGGTAGGAAAACATGTATATAGTTGAAGTGTACATCAGAATAAACCTTCCTTGTGTTCAGAATAAAATTTTGTGGAACATAAAATTTTATTTTAAAATAATTTATTCAGAAATCTGACATACACTTCTTCTAGCTTCTTGCTAACTTCTTTTAAGACTTGCATTATCCCCATGGCCTTTAGCGTTTCTAAAATACATGTTCCCCCACGGACTGCTAGAATTCCCACTCCTAAATGCCTTCTTTCCGATTAAGTCACTTCTCAGAAGGAAAACCTTGATCATTCACAGGTAGAAAATCATTTTTCCGGGGCCTCCAGATGTCAAGTTGATAAGTTGGGAAGAGATTATTGGAAGGAGCAGCAGTGGAGGGGGATGTGGTAGGAGCTAGAGGCAAAGAAGATCAGCCTTCAAGGAAGATCTCATCCAAGGGGACAGAAAGAGAGGAAGGTCTTAGACAATGAAGCTTGTTTCATTTAGTTTGACTAGACTGATGGGGGTCGTCAAAGTGAAGCCTCTGCTAGACGGGAACTATATTTTGTTTGCAAGACCTGCCTTCGTACCCTTGCCGTCCACCGCCATTGACTGGAAGTACCTGAAGAGTCTCACCTTGAAGCAGATGAAGTGAGGACTCAGCACCACTGACTGAGTCAAGCTAACTGCAGTAGATCTGAGAGGCACCATCTTTCATGTACCCCAGCACATGAGTGTGCATTTCAGAGTCGTGCAGGTAAATCTCATCGTGAAGGACATGAAAGTGCTGCAAAGACATAGGCCAAGATAGGAGAGGGTGTTGAGCTGTTGGAATCCAGAGAGCAGGAAGAAGCCTTTGGACAAGGAATAGTGTTTCAAGTCAAATTGTGTCTCCCCTTCCCCCATTCACATTCTGAAGCCTAAACCCACATTACCTCAGAATATGTAGAGACAGGGCTTTAAAGAGGTGACTAAGTTAAAGTGAGGCCATTAAATTGGGCCCTCATCCACCCTGACTGCTGGTGTCCTTATGAGAGGAAAGGTGGGCACACAGGAGCCACCAGGGCTGCACTCAAGCAAAGACCACATGAGGGATGCAGGAGACGTGGCCATCTGCCAGCCAAGGAGAGAGGCTCAGGAGAAACCAAAGCTGCCAACACCTTGGTCTCAGACTTTCAACCTCCAGAACTGTGAGAAAATAAATTTCTGTTGTTTAAGCCACTCAGTCAGTGCTATTTTGTTATGACAGCTGAAGCAAATTCATTCAAATAGTCTTCTCCAGAGTGAGTATTTCAGCACTTAAGAGCTGCCTAACAGCAGACATAACACTGGAGTTACATGAATGTCCCTTCGCTTATTGGGGCAGGTCCTGAGAAGGTAATATGTGAACAAAGAGCTAAAGATTCACCCTTGCTTGGCTTACCTGAGGTCACAGTTACTCTAGCAGAGGGAAACAAGAGTAGAAGCTCAGAGGGGAAGAAAGGTTGGGAAGCAGAGCTGTGGGGCTAGTGGGAACTACAGCCGGGCTATACCATCCAATGACAGTGCCTGTCAAGGACAGGTGGTTGCGTGTTCTCACCCTCACACACGACTGCACGGGCACTTAGGCTCACAGAGCAACAATGGCCTTTATAAAACACACAGGGCAAACTAGGAGTTCTTAAGACCATGAGTGGCCAGCTCTCTCACCCCAGATTGGCTGTTCCTCCAAGATGGCGTCACTCCATCAACGAGGGCCTGGAGCTGGTGGCAACCCGCAAGCAGCGGGCCAGGGTCCACTCGCTGCAACTGGAGCTGCTCACAAGTGGGGCCACCGAGATGAAGCTGCAGCAGCCCCAGCCACAGTATGAAGGTTAAGAAGGCCAGCATCAGACGCTGGACCAGACAGCAATGGAGGCAGCAGACCAGGAGGTGGCTGATGACCTGAAACAGAGTGCTGGTCACCCATCAGCAGTGTTAACACCCATCATCACAAACATCTTGTTGACAGGTTGTGAGTTGTTGGCCCATGGCAACAACAAATAGCTCTTTGAGGCACCAGACCTGGGGCCTTCTGGTGCTCCTTTCAGATGGTGTTAGAGGAAGGCTGGAGGCAGGTGCTGCTGTTATACATTATATAACATGTGCATATTTAATGTGTATGTGGTGCCTATTGATTTGGTGCCTATTGATACATGGTGCCTATTGATTTTGGTTTCTCTAGAAAACCCTGACTGATACAATATTGAACTATGTCATCTTACTATAGTATTCGTACATAACAATGATACATAGTAGTAGTAGTTTTACCAAAAAGTCTTTAATTACCCTATAATCAAAAAAAAAATTATCACTGATGATTGTGGTAATTGTTAGTATTCCTGAAAATTATTGTGTCAGGAGCATGGAAATATGCAACAGACAATGAAATGGAATGAAATCTAAACAAATCAAATCTAGTTAGCCTCGCGAGGGTTGGGGGCTTTATTCTAATGATTTTCTGGGTGACTCCCAGGGATGAGGGAGGAGGAGGGAGTGGTCGCCATCTGAGGTGAGCTCTCCTCCCTCTTGCCAGTCTTCAGGGATGTGGCTGACCTTCACTTGTTTTATGGATCTGGTCTCTGTACGCAACTTTGAACATAGGATTCGGAGGTGAAAAAGCATCACCTGCCAAATGAGTAGCAATCAGCTTAGGGAAGAGGAATATGGATGATGAAAATGAAGAAGTGGATATTGCATAAACACCACTTCCTCCTTTGGAAAAAAAAATCAGAATTTGTGAAGATTGAGTTTTGGAGATTTTTTTTTTCTAGAAAGACAGTCATTTAAAATAAAAATGTCTTCCCGAGTCAGAAACCTATTTCCACAGTTGGTTTTGAAATAGACAGTTTCTCAGGAAGGATTATTAAAATTAATTTTGCAAAAGAGAAATATAATGGATTTAGTGAGAAATCAATACGCATGAATACAAAGCTACTCATAACTGCTGTTTCCCTCCCTCACTCTACTGATTGCTTAAGAATCTTGTCGAGCTGTTTCCTCATAGTCTTTGCTGCATTCTGTGTCTGTGGGTAAGTCTGTCAAGTCGTTCTACTGTAATAAAATCTCTGCTTGGGGATTTATAATTTTATTTCAAGTCTTCCCTGTGGAATGACGCTTCATAGACAACCTTTGCCTGCGAGACAGTTTCTTTATTTTAAATTCAGAGGAATATGCCAAGTAGGTTTTTCATTAAAACATGTGCGGTTCATTCTATTACATTTAATAGAATACTATGTTTGTTTTTTCATAATTTGGCAACTGATTTAATATTGGGACTTGAAAAGTTGATGTCAGGAACACAGCAAATCCTTACTCAGCCATCATCAAAATAATGCACAGAGGCTTAGTTTTTGATACCTTAGAAACCTTAAGTTTCTAAATAATTTAATGTAACCTAACATTCTTAAAGAATGGAGAAATTTCCTGAGACTAGCCAGTTAAAGTTGCTTGGCATTTGTGCTATTTTGGGAGGTAATAAGCTATTCCCTCCTTGTTCAGTGTCACAGACCCAAGTGTTTACACCATATTATAAAACCTGATGACAGACAGCACAGCAGCAGCTGGTAGTGTGACCTTTCTTTCCCTTAGTGATTCCAAAAAAAGCAGGCACTTTCTTTTGCTCTATCTTTCTGCAATGTCCCTCCTCACAGCGTTGTCCTTAACTTTTGCAGAATTTGAAAATTAAATGAGATTATACCCATATATCACTCTGAAATGCAAATTGGTACTAACCAATGGCTGGCTGGTCAGATGTCTCTCCTGGTGCCTGAATTTTTTGGTTTGCTGGGTGGCAGGCAGGGTAAGATGCGGAGAGCATAGACTGTAGCAACAGGAAGATCTAGATTTGAATTCATGTCAAAACATTGACTTCTCATATATGACGGCAAGCTGATTTGACCTCTCCTTGCTGGGGATTTTAAAAGCCACTTCTGATTGTATTTTTATGACTGTTAACAAGTGTTGGCATCCACTGGGTGTTCAATGCACCATAGTTGTAATAATAATTGCAAGGACAACTTTAAGAAAGATATTGATAAAAGCATTAATTTCAGTAATTTCTGCCCTCCACTAAAGAGTTAGTGATCTAAATTGTTTCATCCGTCACATGTTGTGGCTATAGGATGGAGAGTAAATCATCACCAGGGATTATCTGGACTGTGGTTAATGGAGACCTGCCTCAAAAGATCATTGGCTGGTACTTGGGGCTTTGTGTTTTTCACTCATTTTTCTGTCTCTCTATGGCTCTGCATTCATCAGTTCTAGATAGTAGCAAAAATAAGTGAATGGGAAAAATATTCTCTCAGTGTAAGATTTGTTGTTTTTGGTTTTTTGGTTCGTTTTAAGGTTCTAGTAAAAAATTCCTGGAAAAAATATGTTCAGATTATTAAAAAGAATATTATTGTGGTTTATCTGGACAGCATAAAGCATGATAAAAATCACAAGCCTAGCATTAGAAATGTCTGGATTTAAATTTCCACTTGGCAGTTGTTACTTCCTTTATTTGTGCAATTATATTGCAAGGGACAAATGTACAAAAGGGCCCCGGGTTTATGAGGATGATGAACAATGGGATAATGTTTTCGCAAATGTTAAATCATAAAACCTGAGCCTAGATATATGCATTTGTTGGATAAGTCTTTGCGTGTTGTGATATCACTATAGGAATTATTTTACCCATCATGTCAATGCTCAAAAACACTTTGTAAAACAGCAAGACCAGCTATTTCTGAACCTTCTCAGAGTCCATTACAGACAATCTAAGCTGGAAAAAGATTTGAAATAGAACCCTAAATTCTGATTGATTATTTCCCATAGCTTATAAACTTCAGAGTAATGCAGCTCAAATATCTGTCTGCATCCTGCTTTGAAAGCCCTTACTGCCCAGTGGCTTCTCCACTCTCTTACCTGCTTAGACTGAGACAAGGAAATATTGTCTTGGACTGTAAGCCACTTGACTTTTCATCTCAGAAGGAGTCAATGTTGAGGAAGGAATCTTTTTGAGATATTTTGTTCTCTAAAATATATATGCCGGTCATTGATAAAACACAGTCTTTTTGTATACCAGACACTTTCAAGTTATTAAATAACAATGAACTCAACCATAATTAACATAAAATCTATAAGGTTTTATTTTACAAAGTGATATTCGGTTTTATTTTATTATTTGCCTTTATTAAGGGCATCAGAAACTTCTGAGACACAAAAATTAGCCAACCGGTGGCTAAAAGGAGTTTATGGACAGTAGGATAAAATCAAATAAAGGGAGAAATAAGTAATTTTAAACTGAGTTTCTACCAAATGGAAGCATATTATTGCGTATGATTTTTTTAAAAAATGAGATTACACTCATTAAGCCCTTAGCAGGACTAATTAGTCCTTATAATCTCGTAATTACCCTTTTATACCAAAAACCATATTCACTATTATTCCTTTATCTGGAAGGGGTATAAACTATAACCATAAAAATGACACTGGTCCATTAAACATGAAATTATATAAGGACAACATTGTATGTCTGAAGAAATCAGTTGTTCTTAAAATTATATCTTCTAAATGATCATTTTTATCATAAATTTTAAATGTATAGTATTATATTCAAAACAAACAATAACATAAAAACAGCCTTTAAGCCCGAACACCTGGAGATTTCATTATTTGCTTTGTGCATTCCCCCTACTAGAGATGCCTTTCATACAAAAGAGTTGATTCAGAGCAGGGTAAACAAAAAGCTATTTTGTTAGCCAGCCTCTTTAAGAAATATCCAGAGACTCCATTGTTTTCTCCTAGGCTGCATCAGGAAAAGTTTTGTGTGTTGTTAAACATAACATGCTCTCAGCCAAACCACTCCTTTGTATATAATAAGGTAATGTGAACCACAATGCTGTTTCTGAGTGCCACGTTGATGTACCGTGATTAACATAGAATTGAAGAAAGCAGAAATTGCTGATAATGGAAGTGAATATAATTGGTTTTGTGTCTGGTGGTAGCAGTGACGGTTGTATATTTATGAAAGAAGATAGAGGAAGAGAGAAAAAACAGGCCCTTTTTTATCATCGAATAAGTCATATTGCAGATCCCCTCAATAAGAGGATTTTTTTAAGGAGGGGAAAAAAAATTGATAGGAGAGACTAATGAACTACTCCTGATGTTAAAAATCATATAAAACTAATGTACAATACTAATGTTAGTAGAATTAAAAAAATACATATTTTAAAGTGTCATTTACAACCAAATCTATTGTAAATAAGAAGCTAAATCCATTAAAATCAGAGAAGTTAAAGAGAGCGTTACTTTTGTCATCATTATTTAGTAATATGATGTAATTATAGTTCACTGCAAGGAGATAAAAACACAGAAATCAAGGAATCAAATGCTGTAAATTAGATAAGATTACCTGCACATTCTATGATTACATATAAAACATGCCAAATAAATCAAGTAAAACACTGTTCAAGTTCATTAAATATTAGAGGAAATGAGCAGCATAAAATTAGCTCCAATAAGTGAATATATTTCTAAGCAGCAACAGAGTGGGTGACATATACTGATACCAGGTGCCACTGCTACAGAAGGCACAGTTTATCATTCATACATTATTATACAGTTGAACAATGTAATCCCTGTTTATATGTGCCCAGATTATTAGTATAATAAAAAGATCTAACAACTCTTCTGAGAACAGGAAATTTTAATGATTATTTTCTGGATTTTGGCTGCTTAAGCAGATAACATAAATAATTAAAATAGAGAACAAATTAAAGAAATAGAAATTGAAAAACTAATCCAAAATATCAGTGAAACAGATTATTGTTTCTTTGACAAGATCAACAAAATAGATATATATTTTACCAAGACTCACAAAAAAAGGAGAACACAAATAAAATTAAAAGCAATAGAGAAGTTACAAAGATACTACAGAAGTAAAAAGAATCATAAGCAAGTATTATGAGCAACAAAATTGGACAACCTAGGAGAAGTGGACAAATTCTTAGAAATATACTGAATCCAGGAGGATGTAGAAAATCTGAACAAACCACAAGTAACAAAATGGAAACAGAAACCAAAAGTCTCCCAAGAAACAAATGTCCATGACCACATGGCCTCTTAGCCAATTCTACCAAAAGTTCAAAGAATTAATATCTATCCTCCTGAAGCTTTTACATGAATCTAAGGAAGAGGGGAAAATTCCAGATATACTGGCAATCCAACATTACCCTGGTTTCAAAGGCAAAAAAAGACACCAGAAAAAAGAAAGCTGTTGTATAAATCAATATCTCTGATAACATAAATGCAAAAAATCCTCAACACAATAATAGTAAACTTAATTCAGAAATACATTAGGAGAATCACACAATAATCAAGTGGGATTTAGTCCAGGGATGCAAGAATGGTTCAACATACGCAAATCAATAAAGATGATAAACCACATCGGCAAAAGGAACGACAAAAATCATATAATCATTTCAATAGATGCAGAAAAAGCATTGGACAGAATTCACCATCCTTTGATGATAAAAACCTTTGACAAATTGGGTATAAAAGGAAAGTACCTGAACAAAATAAAACCTGTATTCAACAAACGCACAGCCAATGACATACACAATAGTGAAAAAATGAAAGATTTTCCTTTTCCTCTAAGATCAGGAATAAGACAAGGATGACCTTCCCACTACTACTATTCATTGGAGTGTTGGAAGTCTTCCCAAGAGCACTTGGACAAGAAAATTTAGGTATCTAAATTTGAAAGGTTAAAGGAAAACTATCACTATTTGCAGATGACATCATCATAATCATAGAAAACCCCAAAAACTCCAGTTAAATGTTAATAAAAATAATAAATTGCAGGTTACAAACATAATGTACATTTTTTTTTATATATTACAGAGTGACCAGTACTTGGTACACTTGACAGGCCTTATTTGTTCCTTCTACTTTTTGTTGTTGTTATGCTTGTGTCCCATCAGTTTTGAAATCCAGCTATTTGACTAATGATATGTTGATTGTAAAAAACTAACTATAGAAAATCAATAACTATGGCATAGTTCTAGAAAGGCTTGATTTCCCAGGGGTATGAAATTATGTAAAATATAGAAATAGAGATCAGGCTGCTATTAATTATTCTTATTATTTATTAAAACTAATTGCTTAAATAAGACAGATTCCTTCTCATCTTTTCATAGAAACTGTGACTCCAGAATAGCCCTTATGAAGGGGATTGACAATAAAGCATTAAGTGTAAGAAAAGTGATTCTACTGCATTGCAGAGAATTAATAAGGGAACAAGTACCAAGATTTAGCTTTGGAATCAGTAGCAATCTAAGAATTTCGTTTATAGATTGTCTGTGGAATATTTACATAATCACTAACTTTCTTTATTTTAAAAATAATATTAATTTTTAATGACCTCTCCTAATATATTATTGAATAGTCCTATTTCGGCAAATAAAGGAACCGAAGGTGACAGGGACATAATTGTATGCTTATGTATAATATATACTCTTTCTAAGTAATTATGTCTTCTTAAGTAGCCTTTTCTAATTAGAGCATTCATACATGTTCCTTTTTGAAGATATAGCCACTACTTAAATGTAATATTATTTTCCTCCAGTGTTTTCTCAAATAATATAATAATTAAAATAATATTTTAGAATAGCTTTAGATTTAGAGTAAAAATGTCAGAATATTTTGCAGTTCCCATATACCCTGCTGCCTCTTTCCTGTATTGTTAAAAGTATATTAGAATAGTAAATTTTCACAATTAACAAACCAATATTGAAACACTATAATTAACTAGATGTGTACTTAATTTGATTACGTGGATCACATGCAAGATACCATATTACTTATAGGTTCCTCTTATGCTGTGATGATTTCTTAGAAACTTATGTATAGTGTCCCACACAATTTTAACAAGATTCTGTGGAATCTTTCCTAATTATTATCACTCTGTTGTTTTTCTTATAATTATCTTGAGGTTATCAATTTGGGACTGAAGACCAGGGGTTAACATGCCATTTTCTTTACATCATATCAAAGGTGAAAATGTCTTCCTTATGTATTTAGTAGAAGTGAAACTATGTGGACCTAGTATTTTCTTCTATTTTAGGAAGTTTGTCATAAATTAAATTTCATTAAGATTTATGAACATGCAGATTATCTATTTCTCCTGGTTTAAGTATTGGTGGTTCATTTTTTACAAGAAATTGCTCGAGTTTATCTAGGTAGTCAAATTTGTGCGCATGTATTTGTGCATAGTATTATCATGCCGTACTATGTTTTTGCTTATTTTCTTGATATTTGGAGATTATCAAACTGTCTGTTACGGATTTTTAGCATAATTTTATTGTGGTTTGGGATCAACATAAGTATGATTTGTAGACTTAACGTTTTAATGTGCACTTATGCTAAGAATTTGGTCTGTCTTGTTGACTGTTCACATGTGAACTTGAGAAAATGTGTATTCTGTTGTTGGGTTGAATATTTATAAGTACAAATTAAATCAATGTAATGATTGATTACAATGTAATGATTGTACAGACCATATGTAGCTTCTGTACCTTACTGATTTTCTGCCTCCATGTATATATTATTACATAGAAAGGAATGTAGTTCAACTAAAATAGGACTTTTGCCTATTTTTTCAGTTCCCTTTTACATTATTATTCTTTGTAACCTACTGATTTTGTATACAACGTATAATTGGGTCTTATTTATTTTTCTATTCTTACCATTTCTATTTATTGGTATATTGGATATTTATAAGGCGATTATTAATACAGCTGGATTAATAACTACTGTATTTGTCACCTTTTCTATTTGTCTCATTTGTTTTTGCTTCTCTACCCACCCCCCCACTTCTACTCTTTTTCTGAATTCTCTAGTTTTAATTGAGCTGTTTTTTTTTTGTCACCAATTAGCATGTCAGTTATACTTTTTAAAAAGTTTTAATCATTTAAAAAAAAAGTTTTAATCATTTGCTTGCAGTTTACAATATACAATTCTAACTAATCTAAGTCCAACTTTTAATAATATTTTACTACTACTTTATGTGTGTCCACATAATTGTAATTGAAAATCCCCAATTCTCCCATCCTTTTTGACGTTACTGTCATTCATTCCTATTATCCATACAATATGACCATCCAGTCTGTCATTGGTAGTATAACTATTTAAAGAATCACCCTTTAGATCAATTTAGAATAGGAAAGAATAAAAAGTTTATTTATTTCCTTCATTTACTTTCTCTTTGACAATCCTCTTTTCTTCATGCAGATTCAAGTTTCTGAACTTTATCGTCTGTGTGACAAACTTTTATTTTTTTATTTTTTAAAGATTTATTTTTATTTATATATGCATACAAGAACTAGTGTGTAGGCCAGAGGTGCAGGGTAGGGGTTGGTGAGAGGATTCACCAGAGACACAGTGGGGAGAACAGGCAGATCTACTGAGATAAACTACTGCAGGGAGCAGCAGGCTAGATGGGAGAGGTCTGCTGCGCCCTGTGGGTCAGCTCCCTGGTGGGGGATTGAAATCATGTCACAGTGGCTGGGGATAATTTGATAATGCTGAGACTTAACCCCTGTGTCATCAGGGAGGCCCTGTCTGGCAAACTTTCCAAAACAACATTACTTATAGGGCAGATCTTCTGATGATAAATTCCATCAGTTATTGTTTATCTGAGAATTTCTCTTTCACATTTGAAGGAAAATTTCACTGAACATATAATTCTAAGTTAGTGGAGTTTTTCCCCTGAACGCTTTAAAGATTTCACACCACCATCTTCTTGCTTGCATGGTTTCTGATGAGAAGCCTGCTATAGTTTTAGACTTTTTTTTTTTGTACGTAAGCTATACTAATCATGTCAGACACAGTGGTAGAAAGTTGAACCAAAATAAGATACCCCCTTATTGAATTTATTACAGGTTAGCAAGATACCCTATTAAGTCAGTCCTTCCACAAATCTTAATACCTGTCATCTTTGTGTTGCAAGAATAAATAGAGTAGTTTTTTTTTGTAAAAACTTTAATCATTTCTATTATTTCTAATTTAGTGATTTAGAACTTAATTTAGTGATTTAGACTTTCAAATCAAGCTGTTATTTGCATGCCACTTTGATGATTCTACCCTAAATAAAGTTCTTTTATGTTCAACAACCAAAATCAATTGGGTGTTTAAAAACTCAGAGCAAAACATCCTGTTAGCAATGCTCTGTCACTTACTCATGTGATTCTAGGTGTATTTACTCTTAGTGACTATTAATTCCTCATTTGTAAATGGGGATAATGATAGTTCCTGCTCCCTAGAATCATTACAAGAGAAATCTAAAAAGTAACAAACACTTAAAACAGTGTTGGGTTATGGAAAAGATAATATAAAAAGCTATGTTTTGTTATCCCAGGTATAATTTTTTCATCTTTCTTTTCTTTGTGTCTTGTTTGGGGAATACTTTACAATGAATATGAAATACTTTTCCTTTCAATATTTTCATGATACTCTTCAGATATCAGAGAACACAAATAGGCTTTAAAAATAATGAAGTATTTATTCTCTCCATTTGTATGATCCAAAGTACTCTTTTTGGGAATTTAAACTCCTCAACAAAAATGTGTTGAGTGAGACTATGAATGCATTTCAAACCATCTAAGGCACAAATGATGGTATCTATTCTGACGGGCAGTATTGAAGACACTAAAACACATTCTGAGAGTCATATGCACAACTGATATTGAAAGGCAGCCCACAGGAAGCACGAAAAACTGGGTGTGAATATAAAGGACCCATCATATAGACTCTAAGTACTCCTTTAGTTTCTGAAGGCTCTTATTTAGACCCAGCCTTTTTGGTTTCACATGATTGCTTCCGTGCCATTAGCAGTGAGTCTATTCGAATACAAATAAAAAGTAGCACTTAAAAATGCTCTTTGGCACTTCAAAAGGCCATATATTAGAGAGCTAATTGGTATAGCTTTTACAACTTTCAATTGATTTTTTTCCATTGATTTTTTTCCCCTCCTTTGAGCTGTCTTTTCATCCTGCTACTGCTATGAATTCCACTTCTCAGTTCCCGGGGAGTAGATTACATGCAAGAGAAGATAGTCAGTGAAAGTGACAAGCCTCCCAAGAACTTCTGTTCTTCTGTTCCGCCATTTTTTAATTTCAGACAAATAAAACTAGTTGAGAGTACACTGATTGGACTATATCAGAATCTTTCTTCTCTGGAGACTTAGGAGTGTTATGAAAGGGAAATCTCTGGAAACTCAACCAGGAGCACTGAATTTCTATATTGAGAGAAACAGTCTCCCACCTTAAAAAAAATGTTTGAGGAATCACAAGGTTAACTTTGAAATCTAACTTCCTTCTACACAGTCATGACCTAAATGAGAAATATATTTCAACATTTGAGAAACTGTCATTCTATTATATTTTTCCATCATTAGCATCATCAAAAATAATTATATTAGATGCTTAATTATGACCTCTACCGTTATTATAATTCCTCTCAGTAAATCTTAAACTGTCTTAATGATAGGGAATACTCATTTGAGGGCACACATTGCAGAAGATCCTGTAAACAACTGGAAAAACACGTGTAAGAAATGCTTCTGAAACTGTGTTCAGACATAGTATAAAACGTGATGTACTCACTCAGTCGTGACTCCAGGGCCTGTACACTTTTCCTCCAACTCCCACGTGCGCTAATCTTCTGCTTCTCCATTACCCTGTTATGTTCATTATTTTCACATTAAGTAAAACACTTTGTTTTCTCTTTGCCCATGCTTGAAATAGCATGTAGAGAGAGCTAGCTCCACTGAGGAGACATTTAGAAGTGGAAATCAACAGATCTTGGTGACTGGTTATGGGAAGACAGGGTAAGTGACTGACATGAGTTCCCAGACTTCTGGCCTAAGCTGCACTGTGGCTGCAGGTGCCATTCCCAGAGGATAGAAACATTTCAGGAAGATGCAGAACAGGGGGTGAGTTCAGTTTTGGACATGATGGTGCTGAGACTTCCGCGACAAAATGCAAGTAGACAGTTGAATGTAGCAGTGCTGAACCTAGAAGAGAGATCTGAGCTGGAGGAATCCTTTTGTCTGCAGCATAACTATTGCTTAATACTCTCCATGTGAGGTCGCTTCAGAAGAGGGCTTGGAACATAAAGAGATAAAATGTTTAGACTAAAATTTGAAAGGCTTTGAAGTTTGGGTAGAGAATAAAATGAAGAGCTGATAAAAGACACAGAGAACAGGGATGTCATCATAGCGAGATGTTGTGCAAAGCAAAGGAAGTGTTTCCATAATAAAAGAAGAAATTAGATAAAATGCAAATAAAACAAACTGTGCCATCAGTATCTCTTTGCAATCTTTTCAGCAATTCTTCTTCTACCATTACAGAAACATTCACATCCTTAACATGCCCTTCTGTTCTACCTTTTTTCCCCTAGAGTATGTCCTGCAATTCTTGAATCATCAATTTTATATTAAATAGTACCTCTGTCATGCAACTTTTTGTTTTTTTTAAGGAGCTTATACCAGTTATTTTAATTTGTAGATTGTATCATTTTTTTTTTCTGTAAAACACTAACAGATTTCAAAAATGTCTGTCACTGATTATTTTCAAGTTATTTACAAGACAGACGTTTTCCTCCCTTATAACACACATCCCTCAACCACCTTTCCGTGACCCTCTGTCCATCTGCTCCAAACCCATCTAATTTCTAGAGAAGCCTGTGGACCAAGAATGTTCTGGGAATTCCTCTGTCCAGTACTGAGATCTCTGTGTCTGGGTCCTCTGTCCTTCCTCCCCAACAGTAACCCCAAATTGTTAACAGTATGTAGAGCAAACCTCACAATTGTGAGGGAAAATTACTTACAACCTAAAGTTCTAAATCTAGAATTTCATCAGTCATCTGTGAATATGGAACAAAGACTTTTGTACCAAAGCAAGGACTAAACAATGCTTTTCATGTACCCACTGAAGGATCTGGTTCAGTGAAAGAAAGGATTCAACCAAGATAAAAGTTGTTTGTTCCCTTTCTTTGATAATTCCTTCCCCTCTGCTTCTGCTGTATGAGTTTTCTCTTATATCATTAGCCAAAGAGTAGACTTAGATAATTTAAGGATTAAACAAGACTTATACTTTTCATGTCATTCCTGTCATTTTCACTTTTAGTTTTGTGTGATGTTCTTCATTTTTTTAATATTGCTTTGATTGTTGAATTGTGTCTTACATTTTTATTGTTTAAAAATTTTAACAGTTCTTTTTGTTCTCTAATTGTTCCTTTTTATCCTGATTTCAGAGATACATGTTTACTTATCTGAAGCTACTAATTAAATATGTTAAAGTCTGTTGTCTGCTCTCTGAACTACCTTTTTATTGCAAAACTTGTTTGTTTTGTTTCTCTCTTTCATTATAGAAGCTTTGTCAAATGTCTGTTGAGTTCTGGTTGTCTGTGGATATTTATAAGAACAAAACTCCTAAAAAGCTGATGCTGATGCAATGGCTGGGGACCAACCACCAGCCTTCTGGTCATTGTCACTTCCACTTTAGTTGATCAGGGGTGTGCTGCTAGTGCAAGGCCTTTTCTTGGGGACTCAGTCTGTGGTGTGTTTGTAAGTGCATGTGTGATATTTATTCCTGGGATACAATATGGTCATAATGGGACTTTGCTATCGGGGAGTACCAGAATTCAGTATAGGGACTTCCTGATTCTTCCTATTTGCATCATTTTTTTGGAGTTTATCCCAGTACCCCTCTGGGCCTGGGGACACTACACTTTTACCAGCAAACCCAGCTGCAGCCACCTAAAAGCAGGTCTCCTGTATGCAGTCAGTTACCTCTGCTCTGGCTGGATTCTACTTGTAAACCATTGTCAAATTTGTTCTCCATTATTGCTTTCAATCCCATTTTCTTTGTTTCTGTGGTGTTTAGATTGCGAGAAGAGTGCACATCACTGAGGACCTCATGTACCTGGATGTCTTCTTTTCTAGTTGACTGTAAAAATCTCTGCTGTCTCCCAAACCTGGCATGTTGTATGATTTATAAAAGGCAGCCCATAAACATGACATGAAACGAACAGTACTCATGGTGACTTTAATTAAATTCATGGATCATTTTCTTTCATGAAAAAATAGTATCCCCCCATTTCCATGAATAACCGTATCCTCTTTCTATGTTAATTGTTCTGTTATAGAGCAACCCCGATATTAAACGGGTTCCTGGCTGTGGGTCCTCACCTGCGCGCTTTAAAGGGACTTATGAATACTCTACTACAGACACACGCAAAAGGGTTAATAAAAGGTTTATTTACAAGAGAAAAGGAAATAAGGAAAATGTACAACTCAGGGAGAAAATAGGGAAATAAAGTCTTTAATGCGTCCTACCCGATCCGACGACCTGGAAACCCAAAGTCACTCTCAGAGCTGGCCGGACGCTGCGAGCTGGCCGAGAGCCCCAAAATGGAGAGCACCCCCAAAGCCCACTGTCTGCCTTTTGTATCCACCTGGCTGCTTCACCCCACCCTCAGGTCCCAGCCACCTTCCATTGGGTGGTGATGGGATTTGGAGTTCCCAGTGTCTTTGGCTTTGACCTGGGGTGGGGGTGGAGTCCACAAAGCCTATATGGAATTTGCTTTGGGACATCCTTTTCCCCCAAACAGTTCAACAGTTTTCAGTTGTTTGAAACGGTGGCACAAAATAATTGTTTTTCCATTAAGCTATATGGCAATGCACCTGTCTTCTAGGAAATTCACTGGTTTGTAGTATTAATCATCCCCTGACTCATCTAGCACTGTGAGTGGGAGATAGTTTTATCATATGCTTTTTCATTGAACTAAAGATTAGTTTGCCCTTTCACTCTGTGTCACAATGGATCTGCAAGGGAGAAAATCTAAACTATATCCCAAATAGAACTATTGTTAGGGGCAAAAAATTCTTTTCATTCATACGTAGAAAATCAAGACAGCAATGCTTTTCATACAACTACATTATTTTTGGACAGGAAAAAGCTCTTCCAAATCTTACCTTACAATTAAGGAAAAAATGAGGTATAGACATTGCAGGCTTGCTTTCCAATTAGTAAGTGAGAGATTCTGCCTTCTAATTTCTGGGCCATTATTTTTTCCACAATATCAGATTACATCTAAAATTCATCTGAAAGCCTTTTAATATCTCATCCCACAGTTTTATGAAAAATGTTTCCTACATAATTCTTCCACTCTCTCAACATTATGATTAATAAATTGGGCTGTGTACAAAGCTCTCCTCATCATCAGACCCTGACATGACCCAGAATCACAGTTGTTTCTTTGAAAAAATAACAGAATTCAGTTATGTGCTGTAGTTCAGATAGCATTATTAGAGCTATTTAAAATTGTGTGGCCCTCACATTTCCTTTTGACAAGTAATTATATTAAGAGATGATTTTACTCCCTTTCTTTTGTTCTCAAGTGAGATTTGCTACTGACTGGTAGATACTAGAATATAAGCATAAGTCAATATTTTTGCTTTTCCATGTTTCCCATATAAATGTTCACTAAATTATCAGAACAGTATGTTTTCATATTTTAAATAAGGAAATTTCCATTCCAACATAAGGTCAACAATATCTCATAATCATTTTTTTATATATCTGCTCTAATATGCTCTTGGAACAGAGTAGCAAAATTAATACAGATGCATCACTTAAGTCATTAAAAATAGGATTCAAGAAACTTGCTGACAGAAGTTGTTATATTGGTATTGTAGTTTCACTGATCAGCTTGAAATATCTCTCAAACAGAAGGAAAACAAGATATCCTTGCAAGGAAAAGCCACTATCTAATCTTAGAGAAAATCAGTTAATCTCTGTCCTTCAATTTCACGGCTTAATAAAAAGGTGGGCAGTATGTCTTGGGTCGAACATTTGAAGGGATACATTTATATTTTTCTCAAAATACTTGGAGATATTTATATCTAATATTAGATAAGATAATTATGTTGTCTGATATTAGCTGGGAATTTCAATTCAAAAGTGAAACTGTATTATTGTAACTTTACCTGAGAGTTGATTAATTGAAATGTGATCATATGACTGGTAATCAATGTATATAAAAATAGATTTCATACTGTATTTGATAGTATTATACTATTCAAACAGATAATATAAATAGTATTGCACAGAGTATACTTATCTATACTAAATTATTTTAAGGCATTTTTTGATGTTTATAATAGCAGCTTTCATTAATTATATGAGAATTTAGAAGACTAAAAGGAACTCAGACAAAACTAGAAATCACCAAATCACCTATAATCCCACCATGTCACCATAGGTACTTTTAACAGTTTGGTGTATTTCAAACTCCCCCCCCCCAAGGCCAAAAATAATTTTGTAAATATGTATACTTGATGCTGTGTATTTAAAATCCTATTTTATATATTAATGTATACTCTCTTGTATACATTAAGTATTCTTTTACAACATATTCTTAAGTGGTCTGTTGCTTAATTTGCTTCACCAATCTTGGGGATACTTTAGAAGCATGGTTTTACTTACAGGCAAGCCACATATTCTAACCCATCATTTTAATTTATTCATAAGCTGGTACTATGATCGGTCTCAAATAGAATTTTTTTTTTAAGATTTATTTATTTATACAAGAACTGGGGTACAGACCAGAGGCAAAGGAGGGTGAGAGAATTCACCAGAGACTGAGCGGGGAGCAGATGACTGAAAACACTGCTGAGGGGAGCAGCGGGCGAGACAGGAGAGGTCTGCCCCACCATGCGGGTATCTCCCTGGCCGCCTGGGAATCAAACCCGTGGTGCAGAGGCTGAGGACAGCTTCACAGCACTGCGCTCAACCCGCTGTGCCACCAGGGAGGCCCTCAAATAGAAAGGTTTTTTGGAAGTTTTTATACTTCAGTTTGAAGATTATTCCAACTGTACTAAATAATTTAAATGAATCAAGCTAATTTATTTCAAATATTTGCTTGAATTAGTCATTAAGACAATTTGGATATGGCTTAGGAAATGATGGATATTTTATTACTATTTAGGTAGAAAATAACTGGAATGGAATTTAGATTCCGTGACACTTACACCAAGAAGGCCATCTGGAAACCTGGGTTATTGTTCTAGTCCCTCTGCTTTCAGATACTTACGAGGATAAGGGAGAGATACTGATTCTTTTATTATTACCAAAAAAACAAAGAGAGGAAAAAAAGAAAACATTTTCTCAAGTCTAGTGATAATTTTCTGTCCATATGTCCTGCTTTATGTGTAAAATAGTACATTTTTGTAGAATCCTCAGCAATCTTAATTTTTGGCAAAAAAAAAAAAAAACAATCTCCTCAAATGATTTATTTCTTCAGAGAGAAATTTCACTTCATATGATGGAAAAACCTAAAAGAAGCTGGAACTTCTTTAAGAGAGAACTGTACACAGGATATGTTTGGAAGGGCAAGGAGTTCAGTCATGCTCTGTGGAGTAGAAAACACTTCTCATTTGAAAAATAGATCTTTTTGGCAAGCTCTGGCCTTTCTGTTAAGTAAAACAGCTTAAATGCCTGATGAAGAATTTGTTAGAGGATATTTCTCTTCTGCTGACACTGAGATTCACGGGAATTCTTGCCATTAACACAAATGGCAGCTAAACACATGAATCATTTCATGTGAAGATTAAAACAGTCTTCTCCATTTGAACCCAATACATTATTGGTAATTACATTACATGTCAATAATAATTACTCTTTCTCTGTTTAACACTGCTGCTTAGAAACAAGCATTATATAGCACCTCAAGGGTCATAAAAAACATTAAAAAGATAGTTTCTTTCAGAGACTTGTGGTGCTTGGCCCAATGACAGGAAGACTTACTTGAATGTTAAAATGACTTGTCTCTGTAGCCAGCAGATACAAAGCAGAATAAAATATTTAACATATTTATATAAAATGGCATACTTAAAAGATTTGTGTTTTCCTCCACAGTTATGATTCTCTTCTAATATGTACCAAAAACAATTTGATGACGATAAAAGTACATTTTAAAATATAGTCTATTTTGAAAATTGACTTTTAAATGAAACTGATCCAAGTTTTTTCCGTTGTGTTTATTTTTGAAAATAATACTCATACTGTTTACTTAATGGTAAATGAATGCAACACAGAATTGTTTTAAAAAACAATAAATTGCTGATTATTTCCATATCCATATGGAATATGATTATATCTATAGATACAGATATATGCATATCAATATTTTGCCAACTCTTCCCTTTTATATATACTTGCTCCTTTTAAATTATTTTAAGGAGTATATTTTATTATACCATATCTCACTAACTCTTAAAACACACCCTTATATTGTGTACCATTAAGAAAAACTTAATGGTATTTTTAAATTAACACAAAATACTATCTTATCGTTTATTTTAAACTATTGAAACGTACTTTCAGACATATTTTGACATGTTTTATCATTCATCATGCCAGAACAGAATATAATATGAAAACATAAGTAAAATAAATGTATTAAAGTTTTCCTAAATTACTTTTCCTGCTACGTCAAACTCTTCAGAATCATCTTTTTGACACACTGAAATTTGTTTTCTACCTTAAAACATGCTGTAAAATTATCAAGAACACTGGTAATGTAGAAGTTCTGAAAGAATATCCCACTGATATTCCCAGTATCGCCAATCAAAACTTGCACATACATTAATCAGAAACTAGGAAGAAGAATGTTTAGAAATGCTCTAATCGTAGTTCACAACTTAAAACTTCTATCAATCGACATTAAAATGCGAGGTCATATTGGGGCAGAGTCATACAAGGGAGGGGTACATTGGTGAAGATGAACATACCTGGTTTCATACCACTGTGTTTTTTCATAAGAGTAAATCTGGGGGCTTCCCCCGTGGCGCAGCGGTTGAGTGCTGGGCTGTGGAGCTACCCACAGCCTCTGCAGCGCAGGTTCAATCCCCGGCCACCGGCGAGGGTCCCACATGGCGCGCAGACCTCTCCTGCTGCGCCCACTGCTCCCCTCAGCAGTGTACTTCGTCCATCTGTCTGTTCTGCTCCCTGCTCTGGCTCTGGTGAATTCTCTTACCCTCCCGCGCTTCTGACTGTACCCAGTGCTTGTATAAATAAATAAATAAATCTTAAAAAAAAAAAAAAGTAAATCTGGTCTCATGCAATATTTTTTAGCAAAAGAAACTGACTTCACAAAAGCAGAATTCTGTCATTCTTGCTCATACCCGTATCTTCAGGACCGGACACTCAGAAGCAGGAATGAGCTGGGAGAGCAATGATTAGTAAGAAAAGCTGTTAAGAATAATAGGTGAAGGGCCTCCCCTGGTGGCAAGTGGTTGAGCACTGGGCTGCGAAGCTGCCTGAAGCCTCTGCAGCACCAGTTCGATCCCAGGCTGCCAGCAAGGGTCCCACATGGCGCTACAGACCTCTCCTGCCACACCCACTGCTCCCCTCAGCAGTGTACTTCGTCGGTCTGCCTGTTCTGTTCCCTGCTCTGGCTCTGGTGTATTCTCTCGCCCTCCCATGCTTCTGACTGTACCCAGTGCTTGTATAAATAAATAAATAAATCTTAAAAAAAAAAAAAGAATAATAGGTGAAGTATTTGTGTTATATTAGGGTCAGACACATGTCCTCCCAGCCGTCACCTTGCCAGGAATCCTTTGTAATAGGCAGGAACTTACATATACCCTCATAAATACGGTAAATATATTTACCTTATTTATGGTATGGTATTATTATATTATATTACTATGTTATATTATGGTATGGTATCTCTGTGTATTCTGAGTGGTTGCCTCTACTTTCTGTGATCCCTTAGTGGATATTGTTCTGTCACTTTCTATGTTTTAGACATGTGTCAAAATCTTCTGTGGGCTGGTGTCTTCTGTACCACCATCCTATTCATTTTGATCTTATGAAGACTTAGTAAATAATGGAGAAAATTTCACAGCACGCTATTTTGAATTTGAAGTACAAAAAACATTGTGAGGTTATCTACATCTAATATATTTACATACATATAGACAATAAACAGTGCCTCAGTTAACTGCTGCACTTAGAATTTATAGGTATTGTTCATTTGGAAATATGAAAAAAAATTTAAACGGACTAGTTTTGTATATCTGCTATTATTATAGAATTGAGATCATGAGATACTGAAATTAAAATATTACCTATTCAACTAAAGTAGTGTATTTAAGTAGTAACTTCATAAGGCTAATTTTGTGGTCATAGTCATAGTACAGAAAAGGAAGATGATAAGAATCTGAGTGTGTTGCCAAAGGCTAGGACCAGATAGGAGAAAATGGGAATTGAAGCAGCCACATATTGACCATTGATCACATTAATTGTGTTACTGTTGAAATTTAATTGACAAAAGTTGAGCTCATTTTACGTGTGTCTGAGTTCGTTTGGGCTGCCTTAACAATACCAAAGACTGAGCAACAACAGGAATTATAACAACGGGAGTTTATTTCTCACACTTCTGGAGGCTAGAAATTCTAAGGTCAAGGCCCCAGCATGTTTACCAGCATAAGGTCCTGTTCTGGTAAAGGCCCTTTCCCTGCTTCATAGCTGGCACTTGACACCCTCTTACTGAGTTCTCATAGCATGGGAGGAGCTAAGGACTCCAAATTAAGTTACTTAAGCGCCTCCAAAATGCCTCATCTTCAAATACCATCATCTTTGGATATTAGGATTTCAACTACAAATTCAGGGGGCACAAACATTTAAACCATAGCATTATGGAAAACTAATATTAATTGGGTAACATTAAATAATTACAAAACTTATATTAACCAGAGTGGATTCATTTATACATTTTACCAAAACACTGATTATACATTCTTTTATCTTTAACTTAATTATGCAATCCAGTTCATTTGTAATATAAAGCAAATCAGATCTTGGAATTAGGTTGTATAGAATTGAGCTCATCAGCAAAATTAGAGCCAATATATTCATTCCTGATTATCATTTTATTAAGAGAAAGACATGTTCAGGTCATAAAAATACTAAAATTCCCGGAATGTTAAGATTTAACCTCCCAAATGAAATTGTGATTTTAAATACATAGTATTTATGTTAACAGAATTTAGACTTCAACTATGTAAAGAGCAAAGCCAAAGGAAACTTTGTTGTAGGCTTACAGTGAATGCCAATTCTTATAAATATAACTTAGAATAATGTAATTGATTATTTCTAACACAATATTGCTAAGGAAAATCGCTACATATTTCTGCTAGTCTACAATTAGATACAATCATGCTTATTACTGTTGGAAAGTGAAAACTGTAATTTACCAGCAGCTCTTTGCGGATATCTGTGTACGAAAGGATTTTTTAACAGGCCACTATGTATGATGATTATACTTGGGGGAAATCAAGTTGCATATTTTTTGCTTATCAAGACTCTGCTGTAAACTGAGTGTCTGTCTCCCCGTTCCTCTGCCTCAATTCATAGGTTGAAACCCTAATCCCCTGTGTGATGGTATTTGGGCATGAGGCCTTTGAGAGGTAATTAAATCATGTGGAGGCGTCCTCATGATTGCATCAGTGCCCTTCGCAGAAGAGCTCCCTCCTGCCCTATGTGAGGACCCCAGAAGACCATCTGCCAAGCAGGAAGGGCGCCCACACCAGAGGCTGACTACACTGGCACCTGACTACACTACACCACCCCAATCTTCAACTTCCCAGCCTCCAGAACAGCAACAGAGTTCTGTGGTCTAAGCTACCCAGCACATGGTAATTTGTTACAGCGGCCAAAAAGACTAAGACAGACGTTTAATCCTTTACCATAATGTGCCACTCACGGGCTTAGAGTAAGTATAGAAGCAGGAAAGCAGAACTTGTGCTGCGCAAGACAGGAAGGTAGTGAGGAGGCATGCTTGCTGCTTTTCTGCCAGCACCACTAAATACACTACGACTCTAGGCAAGAGCTAATCTCAAGACACACCACAACCAGCAACCCCTAACAGCAACACACACATAAGACACCCCCTCCATTTCTCAGTCTTAACTTTTCTTTTATTTAGCAAGTTTATATTAAAAATTATATATTTTCTGCAAATAAATGTGGTAAATGGTAATCATTTTATTGAATACCTGTTTTATGAAATAGAATTATGATTTTATAGAATACCTGCTTTTCCACCTTCAGCAGTCTTGTCGAAGCAGTACTAGCTTAGAGATGAGAAGGGATATCTGACCATCTGGACTTCAATCTAGCGCCAGTGGTTACAAGTAAGATAACTTTTGAAAGTACTTTTATGCCGTTTTAACTTCAGGTTACTTGCTTGTAAATTGGGAGGCAAAGCCTAACACTGAATGAAATAATTGGGAGAATCCAGTAAGTTAATCCTCATAAAGTTCTTGGAACAAAACCTGGTACATAATATACAAATGCTCAAAAAATGTGCCACCTCCAAATGGCAAATCATGATTAAGAACAGAGACTGGGGAGCCAGGCTGTCTGACTTACCAGCTGTGCCTTGCTGTCTCAATGCTGGGAATGAAAATGGCATGGTACCTACCTGAAAGGCCAGTGTAGCTGTACAGCTTCCTGAAACCATGAGACAGGCTGACTTTGCTGGCGTGGTCTGTGCAGCTGCTCAGGGTACTGGTCTCAGAGGGCCCCAAACTTGGTTTAATGTGCAATTGTTGCCCTATTGAAAGGCCAGTAAATTTTGTCTTTGAATGAACTCAGGCCATAGAGGTGATAGCCCAGAGACTTATCCCCTAGCCACCAGGGGGCTCGAGAAAATTAGGTCTTGTGTGAGCAGAGAGAATACACGTGTGCTGTTCATGTTACTCCAAATCACTCCAGGAACACAGAGTTTGTTTTTTTAAAGATTTATTTATTTATGCATACAAGAACTGGGGTACAGGCCAGAGGTGCAGGGGGCGGGGAGAGGATCCACCATAGACAGAGTGAGGAACAAAACAGGCAGACTGAGTGAAATACACTGCTGAGGGGAGCAGAGGACAAGTCAGGACAGGTCTGCTGCGCCATGTGGGTAGCTCCCTGCCCAGGGATTGAACTTGTGCTGCAGTGGCTGTGGACAGCCTCATAGGTTGCGTCTTGACCCCTTGCACCACCAGGGAGGCCCCCAGTTTGATTTCCTACTGACTCAAAAGCAGTCCAGTAAACTGTGGTGCCTCACACCCCGCTAGGTGTGAACGATGCTGATGAACTATGTTCCTTTCCTCCAATAAACATAGCTCTTGGAACATAGGTATCTCAGGTAAAAAGTCTCCAGAAGTATTCTACCAACCCGAAAGAATAAAGCCTGACCATTATTTTTAATAATTGTTTTTTCACAAGATTCTTCATTCATTGTCTAGTAGGTAGTAGGCTTCGTGTTCGTCACTACATTTTTCAAGGTAAAAAGACATCATTCCTCTTTCCAAGTACTTCACCATTTAATAGGAAGACAGGATCATAAACTTGACGTTGTGATACAATAAGGCAATGTTTTTCGAACTGCAATTTGCATCAGAATCAACTTACAATTATAAAAACAAGGACTGTTGGGCCGAACCCCCCAGAGATTCTGATGCCATGGATACAGGCAGAGCCCAGTAATTTCTGCTTCTAACAAGTTTCCACTGGATGCTGTGTTGCTGCTTCTGGTGGAAGGCCCTCTCTACTGTGGGGGAGCTCTGCCCTAAGGAAATGTTACAGTGCCACGTGCATGGAGAGAGATGGCAAAGAGAAGCTACCAGAAGAGAAGAAAAATCACAGAGGAGGAAACTTTTACACCCAGACTTGGGAAAGGTCTGGAGTTGGCCCCGTGAAGAACCAGGAGGGTGATCAGGGATGAGGAAGGCACAGGCTCTTTCTAAAGCTGCAGTAGGAAACACCCAAGTTTTACTCCTGGTACCTTACAAGCTCCCTTACTCCAGGCCACGGCAGTCAGCAGAGGGTTAGCACTCTGAAAGCTAAAATGCTCCATCATGAGTCAAATCCTCTCTCTCACTGTGGAACTTGTTGCACTGGCTTCTACCTGCTATTTAGCTTGGGCATTTCCCCAGAACACTGAATGTTCCTTGCAAAGAAAGATCACCTTTTCATATATTTGTGCCTCCAAATCTCCAGTGTCTGATTCCCAGAACACATTTATAAATGTTTGTTCATTGAATAATCAAGTGAATGAATGAATGAATGAATGAATGAAGCTCCTTCAAACAGAATCAACAGGACCAGGACGTACACAACTTCTCTGAGGATGAATTCAGCTGTCACCCTTTCCTTCAAAAACCCTAACATATGGATTTTCTTCTCTCTAGTCTTTATCATTTTTAAGGACTCCTGAAGACACAAATCAATTTAATAACTGAAAACATACTTTGTCCTTCTAACTGCCTCTCCGCTGTTAATGCACTGACGAGAGGAAAACATTGGGTGGAATTAGCAAAAAGGAACATAAACAGCTTGAGACAGAATTCAAGACAGCATGCTGCGCAATTACCAATCCACATCAAAAATGATGGCCCTGATGTAAGCGCCCTCGGAGTCAGACTGTTGCAATCTGTCTGCGGCAAGCGCGAACCGCGCGGGGGCTCACACATGGCCCCACAGCGTGAGCCCCGTGCCAGGCTCGCTTCAGATGCATGGTTTACTTTGTGTTGTTGTGTTTTCCTAGAACAGTCCCTTTTGAAATATTCAGATGGATTTATTCAAAATTACATCGGTGGCAGAGAGGAAAATATACCTGCTGTTGATCCTGGAATCAGGAAATGAGATTGGACACGTGCGTTTTTATTCACCCTTCTTACATCAACTTCTATTTTCTAGAAGTGTCACCACCACAGGATTTTGTAACTCCTATTACTCCTAAGTATTTTATTTAATTTATATCCTTAAAACAAACAAACAAAAAAACCTGCTTTGGCTTGTGGTGGGAATGATAATAGAATTTGAAAACCCTTTCAAGGAAGTGGGTGATTATGTGTTGTTATTTGTTCCTTTTTAAAAAGCGTTTTCCACTTTGAACATGTGAACTGTGCTCTGGGTTTAGAGGAAAGGGTAGGCTTTTCTCAGCTAGTCAGCAGATTGGAGCGTAAGCAGAAAGCGTTAGTAACTCAGCAAAACAGAGTGAAGGCAGATTGCCAATAGTCTCCTCTCGAAAAAATCAGTAGCTTAGTTTTCTAGAAAAACATCTCCCAGCTTGTTTAATCCATCAGGGAAACCATTCTTGCAAATGTAGCCATTTGAATCCCCATGATCTCAATGTTTGTATCGTAACAGTTAGAAAACCTTGAAAATATGTTCCCTTTCATTCTAACCCTATTAGTTGAAAATGATGGTACAATTCATTGATGATGGATCAGGCTGAAGAAAGAATGGGCTTAGGTGTGCAGAAGGGAGCTAACAATTTGCTATCCATCTCCTCCACCAGACAGATCATATTACAGAAATGTATGTCACTATTCTAACTGTCCCCCTTAGATATTGGATATTTTGTCTTCCACCAGCCTCCGAACATAGCACCATTTCATTAAAAATTATAGCATCCACTCTATTACTTGAATTAAATTAGGATTCCACGGATCAGGCTGATGTGACAAAGTCCTTTTCTCAGTTAGTTGGCTAGTATAAGTAAGCGGAAAAGATTTAAAATGCTTCATATCATCAAAAAGGGAAAAGAAAAAGCAGAAATAAAAATAAAGCTCCAGCCAATTCTTATAGTAGGATTATTATTTAAACCTAACAATGACAGAGTGCTAACATGATGTTTGTTATACTATCCACGCTTTGTGCTAATCACTAAATGTACTTTAATTGCCTTAATCCTTACAAAAATTCCCTGAAGTAGACATTAATATACCTATTTAATAAATACAGCAACTGAGGTTTAGAGATTGCATTGCTAGTGAATAGCAGCTAGTTCTCTATTCATTCTTCATCTATTTAATGATAATTCTGTGCTCTTTAAACTAATCACATAGATGATGTCAGTATGGGAAAAGTAAGTGCCAGTGTGTAAAATACCGTAGTGATTTCAAGTGTCTGCTTTGTGCTAGTTTCTGAGTCATCAAATTTTGTAGGTATCCTTCTAGAGAACTCTTTCCTCATTATGCTTGTTTGTCTATAATTTTATTTTTAGGACAACTTTAGGTCTATATCAATATTAATAGGGAGGAAAACAGATTTCCAGTAATGCCCTCTGTCCTGTGTATGCACAGCCTGCCCTTTGTCAACATTACTCACCAGAAGATTACATTTTTAACTAAGGATGAGCCAATGTTGATATATCATAAACACCCAAAGTCCATTGTTTTCATTGAGGTTCATTCTTGGTGTTGTACCTTCTGTGGCTTTGGACAAATGTATAATAACATATGCCCATTATTATAGTATCATACAGTGTTTTCCTTGCCATAAAAATCCTTATGTTCTGCCGATTCATCGCTTCCATACACACACATCTGCTAATCATGCATGTCTCCATAGTTTTGCCTTTTCCAAAATGTCATATCATTGAAAATCATCCAGCAAGTAGCATTTTCAGATTGACTTCTTTTAACCTGTAATATGCATACATGGTTCTTCCAAGTCTTTTTGTGGCTTGATAACGCATTTCTTTTTATCACTGAAAATATTCCATGGTCTGAATATACTAGTTTATTTATCTATTTACCTTCTGAAGACCATCTTGGTTGCTTCCCAGCTTGGTAATCATGAAGAAAGCTGATATAAGCATCCACGTGCACATTTCTGTGTGGACCTGCATTTTCAACTCCTTTGGGTCAATGCTAATATACACAATTGCTGGATTGTATAAGAGGAATATGTTTAATTTTGTAGGAAACCACCAAACTGATTTCCAAGTTAGCTGTGCCAGTTTGCATTCCCACTAGTAATGAATGAACATGGCTGGTGCTCTACATCCTCACCAGCATTTGCTGTTGTTAGTGTGTTGGGTTTTGGACACTATAATGGATGTAAAGTTGTGTCTCACGGATTGGCATTATAACAACATATAATATGGCATATCTTTTCATCTACTTATTCTTCATCTGTATGTCTTCTTGGTGAAATGTCTTTGGCACATTTTTTAATTGGGTTGTTTGCTTTCTTATTGTTGTATTTTAAAAGTTCTCTGTGTATTTTGCATAATAATCCTTTGTCAGAGATGTCTTGGTCAAATATTTTCTCCATTTGTAGCTTGTATTCTAGCTCTCTTGGTATTGTCTTTGGCAAAGCAGAACTTCTAATTGTGAT
Organism: Talpa europaea; assembly: GCF_964194135.1. Classification (NCBI taxonomy): domain Eukaryota; kingdom Metazoa; phylum Chordata; class Mammalia; order Eulipotyphla; family Talpidae; genus Talpa; species Talpa europaea. The sequence goes on along the minus strand of NC_140080.1, from coordinate 92,059,176 downwards.
GACATTTCGCTCATTTCTTTTTTGATCATGTCTCTGTGACACATCTAAAAAGGAATCACTTTACCAAAGTTATCTAGGCTTTCTCCTGTGTTTTTTTTCCCTAGGATTTTTATATGTTTGCATTCTATATTTAGGTCTGTGATCCACAAGGTACTTTTTTATTGCATGGAGAAATTCTGAACAGACACTTCACACATTCCCACCACAAACAAAGTGAATGAAATCAAAACCATTTAGCAGAGTTTGGGGGAGCGAGTCTCCTCTCCTCTTGCTATTGTGTCCCCAGTCCAAGTAAACAGGAAGAGCCAACCTGATTGATGAGAGTGTAGACTCCATTGATTAGAATTTCATGCCTGGTCCAAAGCCAGAATGTCTGGGTTTGATCTTCAGATCTGTTGCTGACATTTTTGTATGTAAATCATTTACTGAACATGTCTGTATCTCCTTATTCTTTATAGTGAAGTAAGGTTGAACATTGTACCTGCCTCATAGGTTTATGGTGAGGATTGCAGTGGTCAACAAGTACAAAACACCTGGAACTGTGCCAGCATATAACAAACACTCAGTTGACTCAAAACACGTAAGATTAGTGTTTGGCTATGGTACTAGTGGGCATTGCCACTGTGCTTCAAAATCAACAATCAGGAGAAGAGCAAAGTACCACTGCTGGATAAGGTACCTATGGTGCCAGGCCTTATCCTTTACTCCTTGATATTAAAACAAGAAGTTCTCCTGGTCCTGGTGTGGTAAGCACAGATATACTCACAACTGTCTCTATTCTTAGAATGATTGGTCTGGAAAAGAATTGAAGGAGGCCGAGCAGAAACACTCTCAGATCAAAGGTTTATAGAAGAGACTTGTTTTAAATATAAATGTGTGCTTACAGCTAAACTCACCTTCCTGGAAAGTTGCTTGAGCTTAGAGAAAACAACTATTTTGACTCTCATAATTAACGTTTTTTAATTTTGAAGTAATAATTCCTATCAGCTTCTTTTTTCTGGTTTTATTTTTATTATTAATATAGCTTTTATGCTTTATTCTATTTTCACTCCATTTCTCCTGCTAACATGGTCTGAGATTTATGGGATTCCTTGAGTGTTGTTTAGTATTAACTGCCTTACATGAAAATCATTGGTTCAGACAGAATTTAAAGGTCAGTATTGTGCTTTGGCGCTTGACCATGTTCTGACAGTCTTGGCTATGTCTCTTTGTTCACAAGGAGTGTGCTTAAAATTACCCTTATTTCAGATGCAAAATACCAGATGCCAAGCCTATGTGCAAAACTTAGTATTTGCACATGTATAAGGAGGTTCTTTTTAGCATTGATTTGGTGGCATGGAGTTGAAGGAATGTGAAATGCAGCCTTGCCAATATTGGAAAAATGTGTCACTCCTTGTGAATAAAGAGACATAGCCAAGACTGTCAGAACATGCTCAATGGCCAAAGCATAATACTGACCATGATGTTTTATCTTTGAGGACACATTTTCCTAGAGATCATATTTTTGTGGGGTTTTTTTTAGCCAAGTATTGTATAAACAGGGAGAATTTCATGCCTAAAATGTCCCTAGGTCATACTTGATAATAATATCTCCCCATAACATGATGATGGATCCAATGCAAAGTCACTGGGTCCTACTGGGAATTTACAACAGGCAGAAATGTTCATATGGTGGTAAAATTAATGATTTGGAGCAAAGTTTAATAGCAAGCAGATATTATTATTATTTGCAGAATAATATTTGCAGAATATTATTTGCAGAATAGCAATATTATCTTCCTTTTAATATTATTTTCCTTATAATCTCTTATAGCTTAACTATTTGAATAAACTACATGCAACATGTGACTAGTGATAACTCTTAGAAAGCTCTTCTCTTAAAAACTGTCATTCTTATTAATGATTTATATATAAATTATACATTATATAAATTATACATTCTATACAACTAGACAAGAGTTTGAAAAGTTAGTAGAGAAAGACAGAGGAAATGAGAGAGCTGTGAGTGGAATACCAAAGCCAAATGACAGGTCAACAGACTGTAGGAAAGCCATGGAAGGTAGATGATGAGCAGCTGAAGCAGGAGGAAGTGTCATGGGCTAAGTCCAGCTGTTCATCTGGAAAATGTGTTGAGATTCTAGAACTGCCAGGCAGCTCCATCCATCATGAACTTCAAGGTTGCAAGTGATGGAATAAAGGATGCTTTAGGATGGAATAAAGGATGCAGTATTGATCAGTGGAAGGGAAGTTTGGATACATAACATGGTAATCACCAAAAAGTAGTTGGTAGACAAGAATTTTGATTCACTTTCACAATCTTACTTTTTCCCCTTTTATCACTAAACACACACCAGTTCCTTCCCAACATCACAAATAACAGGCTACAATTCTGATCTGTGGTGTATTATTTTAGATATTCTAAAATTCACATTACATTCTTCTAGGTAGATGTTTTTAATTTTCTTTATTATTATACATTATTATAAGAAGAATATTACTCTTATTTTCTTTACTTTTTTCAACGAACTCTACATTTTGAGATATATTCATAATTCTTGGTGTTCAGCTAATTCTCTGCTTCTTCTAGTTGTTTCATATTGCTTTGTGGCAAACATTAGACACATTTTCCCAATATTGGCAAGGCTGCACTTCACATTCCTTCAACTCTGTGCCACCAAATCGATGCTAAAAAGAATCTCCTTATACATGTGCAAATACTAAGTTTTGCACATAGTCTTGGCATCTGGTATTTTGCATCTGAAATAAAGGTAATTTTAAGCACACTCCTTTATGTCTGGGTTCTGTTTGCAGTAATGGTACATCAAGGGCACACTGATGGGACCACTAGTGGATCACCTGGTTCAACTGTTATTCCAGCCTTTCTCAGTGTTTAAAAGTCTTCCTCCTCATGTTGACCTGGGACAATTACTTCTGTAAGTTGGCTCACTTCTCTTCTTGCCTTTGGGTGTCTGGACACATGAGTCTAAATGTCCTGGGAACAATAGCTTGCAGTTGAACAAAATCTTTGATATGTCTGTGGCTGGTGCTATGAATGGAATTTGTTACTCATATGTTGAAACTTTAACCTCCAATGGGACTGATTTGGAGAGAGTGCATCTAAGGAAGAAATTAGGCTTAAATGAAGCTCTGTGGGTAGGACCCTAATCTAATAGGACTGAAGGACATGAAGAAAAAGAGACAAGAGAAAGGTCTCTATCTCTCTTCACACATGCACAGAGAAGAGGTGAGAACTATCTATAAATGAAGAAGGAAACGTTTAACCCCCAAGCTGATGACCATGATGTCAGGCTTCCAACCTCCAGAACTAAGGGAAAATATACTTCTGTTGGTTAAGCCACCCAGTCTGTGTTATTTTGTTATGACAAGCTGAGGAGACATACAGTAGGAGTATATTCATATTGGGAGACGGGGCCTCTAGCCCTGCAGAGTTCTAAATCATAGAAACTGGAGACCCAAAATTCCTCAGAGGGTAATGTAGAGGGATGGCAAGTGGTTTCTACCCATTACCCCGGGGTCCTATGAGAACATTGCACTGTGTAAGCATCTTGAATTGAATTTGACACATATACATCCTGAAGGGTGACACAATTCTTGAAGTGTTGACTCTGAGTTAGGACCTTTGTGACTGGACTGGAAGAATCATCACCTACTATGGTTTTGCAAGGCCTTTGGCAGGGGCCAAGCTTCCTCTCTGGCAGTGAATTCTGGGTCTGAATATTGATGCAGGTCTGAGGAAGAAGGAACTACTATTTTTAGATTTTAAATTGAGATGAACAAGGTCAGCTTCCTACTTGTCCACTCTCAGTTTTTTTTTAAATAAATATTAAGCAGCCCTCGTGATTATTCCTTGCCTGTCTGTTTCATCCCATAGTCCATTACCCTGGACAGAGAGGACAGAGCTGCTTCTCTTTAAGTTCTTGGGATTAATAACACAATGTGTACATGAAAATTAAGCATAAAATCAATAATGCATGCATGAATGGAGAAGCGAAGGTTAGAAAGTATCTGTATGTTATATCCATCTTCATCTCCAGTTATTTGCAGGTTGATATCAGGAAGTTCTAAAAATTGAATTAAATGGGGATTTGATGGCATGATGTAAGAAGATTGAATAAAAATTTAAGGAACAAAAAGGAAATCACTAGATGTATAGACCCGTATTAAGGGGAGGGAAAAGCAAACAGTAGAACAAATGGAAGGCAGAACCAGTAGGGTAGTGAGAGAGTTGACAGGGAGCCCCAAAAGTCATTATTAACAACAAAGACAGTGGAACCTGAAGTGGGATTTGAAGGCTAGGGTCAGAGGAATATAAAACTGAAGCCGACAATGAAAATGATGATAATGTTATGTTAATTATGCAAGTTTGAACCTTCTGAAGTAAACAAAAACCAAAATTTTAAACTAAAATTAATTCATGAATATTTCACACATAATGCACATTTATTAACGTCTTCAGTGGTTGAAAGCAGTGCACGAACTCTGCTTACTTTGCTGGTACCTTAATAAATCCATGGTAATTAGCCAGAGGTTTGGGCTAGTAAATTATTTTTCACAGAGAGCCTCCAAACATCAATCAGGCCCCTTTAATTTGAAAGAATCATGTGTTGTTCAATCCAGACATTAAGAATATTCTCTTATCACTGATTTCCATTAATACCTTTGACCAGGTATTAATGGAAGCTATTGCCAGACACTGCAGCATGAGCTGACCCGCATGGCACAGCAGACTTCTGTCTCACCTGCTGCTCCCCTCAGCAGTGTATTTCCATAGATCTGCCTGTTCTACTCCCCACTCTGTCTGGTGAATCCTCTCACGCCCCACACCTCTGGCCTATACCCCAATTCCTGTATGCACAAATAAATCTTTTAAAAAGAAATACATTTAACCAGTTTTTTTTTTTTAATGCTAAAATTTAGGCTCAGGGGTGGACTCTACAATTGTATGTCCAGTGCTCACAGAGTTGCATGATCTAAGATCTTTCATGTATTTATCACTGCTGTATCAGACATTAAATGTTCAGATTTACTGATATGTATTAAAAATCATATATATTCAGGTATACATCAACACATGCACAATCCTTGAGGCATCCTTGATCCCCCCCCCCATATATGATGTCTTACCCTCAGCAAGCCCTGGCCTTCTCAATATATCCTGAAATGACCACCATGTAGTGTCCCCCCCAGCACAACAGCACAAACATCAGTAAACCAGGTCACCAGTATCTCTCCCCCCACTTGCAGCCATTGTCTTCAGAGTGTCCACTCCTCCCCTGCCTCTAACTCCCATAGTCTCTTCTCTTCAGCAGCCAGAATTGTAAGTCAGATCACATCAGTCTTCTGATCACATCCCCTGTGGCTTCCCATCTCAATAGGAATAAATACCTGCGATAATTTAAAAGATGTATGATGTGATCCTGTCCCTGGAAACTCCATTTATTTCACTTTATATAAATCTTCCCTTGCTTACTCCACTCCAGCCTCACTGGCCTTTTTGCTGTTCCTCAGACACAACAGACTTGCCTTTGCCCAGGGCCTTTGTACTTAACAGCTGCCCTGGCTCTGGCATCTTTCTGCCGTTATTTAATCCTGTACCCTGTTTCATTACCCCTTATAGTACTGTGTAATTAGACACTTTTTAGTTTGCTGATTTTCTTTCTCCTAGTAAAACCAAAGCTCTGCGTAGGCAAATATGCATTTAGTCTGCAGCTCTGTTTCTACAACCTGATACATAGTATGTGCTTAGGAAAAAATTGTTGAAGGAGTGAAATAGAAGCTTTTGTTCAATACGTGAGCAATAGTCAATTTTTTCAGTCCCCAGATTTCAAATAAGGAGTCCTTAGACTCTTTTAGACTCTTTTATCCCTGATCTTCCCCCAAGCAATAAAGTAAAAAGGAAGTCCCTTTCTATATAGCGATCTGAGAAATGAAAATTGAGACAACATATGTCTCACCCAGAGTTATTCTCATCTTTTTAATTCTTCATGTTTTCATGTAGTGGTTTTTAACTAAATTGTGCCTGCCTTATATTGTATTTTAGTACTCCTAAAATTATTCATAACATGTTTATACTAGAAAGATGAAAAGTCTATAGATTAAAATAATTTGGTTAAAAACTTGCAATGAATTAACAGGTATGCTACACCTCTAAGATCTATACAGCACCTAATATGTTACCCCACTGACCTGAGGATCCAATGATAGAAGGGATTAGGGGCTCACCTTAAAGTCAAAATGTTGCATCCAGAGAAGGTTTTCAGAACAAATACTTCAAATTATTTTTTTCCATTGAAGAAATAGCTGCACAGTTTGTAATTTTAAGACTGGATTTTCTTATTTCTCCTTTCAGCTTTACAATTTTTTTCCTCATGTATTTTGACACTCCATTTATTAGGCACATGCAAATTTAGGATTGTTTGCTCAAAAAACTGACCCTTTTATGATTAGTTATATCCCTTTTATTCTTGATAATTTTCCTTTTTCTGAAGCCCACTATGTCTTAAATTAATGTAGTTACTCTAACTTTCTCTGGATTAGTCTAAGGGTTGTATATATTCGTAAAGTAAAACTTTACTTTTATCTATGTAAGGTTTACCCTAAAATAGGTTTCTTATGCACAACATATACTTGGTAGTTGTTTTTGTTTTGTTTTATGTTTAGCCTTTCTCATAATCTTCATCTTTTAATAAGTGCATTTATTCCATTCACATTTAAAGTGACTTCTTGAATTAATAGCAACTATATTTATAGCAGTTTTCTTTTTGTTGCATTCATTTTCTCCACCTTCCATTGCTTTCTGCAGTTTTAGCTGAGCATTTTATGTATTTCATTTTAATTGCTCCATAGCACTTGTAAACTTTAAGATAGTTCTAGTTGTCATTCTAGAGTTTGAATATACAATCTTAGCTAATATAGCTCTACTTTCATGAAACTCTATACCACCTGGGTAGCACAGCTACCCTATGACAGTGTTCATGAGTGTTGACTCCTGTTCCTTGTGAAACTGATGTCATCCTTTTATCCATGTGCTTTGTCACCTAACATTGTGAACATTATTGCAAATACTTGTTCTTTACATCACTTAAGAATGAGAAATACAATATCTGTATTTTTATTCATGCCATCATTTATCCCTTCTTTGATATTCTTGTTTTATCTATCTGAATCTAGAGCTATATTATTTTCCTTCTCGCTGAAAAATTTCTTTTTGCATTTCTTGCAGGCATTTCTGTACCTCAGGTTTTGTTTTTCCAAGAAGTATTTATTTCTCTTTAACTTTTAAAAAGAAAGAATCTGTCGTTGACTTACATGATTTAAAGTTGGCGAACTTTAAATTCTTGCAGATTTAAAGTTGGTGAACTTTAAATTCCAAGGCTTTTAACATTTCAGTCCATGTTTTGTTTGACTTGCTTGGTTTCCGATGAGACATCCTCTAGACCTTATACTTGTTCAATAAGCAAGGTGTTTCTGCATCCCTCTGGATTCTTTCAATATATTCTCTTTGTCTTGTTTCTGTGTAGTTCGGATGTAATATGCCTATCGGTAGTGCTTGGTATACTCTGAATTTCCTGGATCTGTTTTTTGATGTCTTTCATTGATTTTATAATAAGCTTGGCTATGATAACTTCAAGTAATTTTTTTTTTATTCTCTGTTGTTTGTTTCTTCTCCTTCTGGTATTTTAATTAAATATTTGTTACACCTTTTAAAATTGCCCTGCAGATTTTAGACATTTGATTATTTTTTCTTTCATTTATTTTTCATTTTGGATTCCTGGATTTTGTATTGACAACATTTTTAAGTTTATTGATTGTTTCCTTGACCATATTGAGTTTACTAATGTACCCACTGAAGGCTTTTTTTCATTTCTGTTATATTGGTTTTATATTGATAACATTTATTTTTGATTCTTAGAGTTAACCATTTTTCTGTTTGTAGTATATATCTCCTCTTGTTATACACTTTTTCCAATACAGCTTATATACTAATTGTAGTTATTTTAAATAGTCTTAGAATCCCAATGTTTGTGTCACATTTGAGTCTTGTTCTATTTGTTTTACATCTTTGAGTCTTGTTCTATTTGTTTTACATCTTCAGAGTGTATGTTTTTCTTTACTTTTTGGCATTCTTTGTGGTGTTGCTGTTGAAAGCTGATCATTTTGTTTTGGAGAATAAGAACTAAGACAAATAGACCTTTACTGTGAAGATCTGTGTCGCTCAGCTGAAGATTGGGCTGTGTTTCACGTATGTTTTAACTCTAAGTGTCCAAGGATTCAAGTTCCTGTAAGTATATTTCTTTCTCTCCTCTTGACTTTGGGCTTTCCAAAGTATTCCTCCTCAGATAGAATCTACATCTTCCACTTATCATACTTGAACCCTGTGTGTTGTGAAAGAGAAAATAAGATTTCTATAATCTTAAGGTAGAATTTCAGCTTTCAGTGGGCCTGTGTCTCCAATCTGTGACTTTCAAACATACAAGTTTTTCTCTAGTGGTAGATTTCTTCCTTTCTTAGATGATACTTGAAAGCTATAAGTGTCTAGAGTACTTTGGAGAACACTTAGGTTGTTTTTTTAATAACTTCTCCCCCACTCCCCCTACCAGTTCCTTGAGGGGACACTTTTGATGTCTTTACCCTTAGAACTTGGCAGAGTTCCTGAAGGCAAAATCCATGAAACTGTGAGTTTCCCAAGATTTCAACTCCCTCCTTGAGGTTTCTTATCTCAAGATTATCCTCTGTTGCTCCAGCAATTTGTCAAATTTCCTATCATTTACAATTTCCTATTAGGTTAGGGCTGCAGCAGGTTCTGCTCCAGGTACATACTAAATCCTCATGTAAGTCACAGACAGATTCTTAGAAAGTACAACTTTAAGTGAAACCAACTATAACGAAACCAGTTTTATCATGGGCTAATTAATATAAACAAAAGTTAAGTTCCTGTGGCATAATTCTGGTCATAATAGCATCACCACATTTCTAAATAAAGACTTAAAACACTTCTAATATTAAACAGTCACTTGTATTCATTATCCAATTCACTTATTCCAGGTCTGGGTTGCTCAGAGTATAAGGTGGAACCATCACACCCATACTCTCTCCCTCTGGGTAATTGAGGCATTCCCATGAACTTCACATACACATCTTCAGAAGAAAACATTAGATGGATGTATAAAAAACCCATGCAGATATGGGGAGAACATGCAAACTCAACAAACAGTGACTCCAGCTGGGAACTTTATTTTCTCCTCATCAATGTAAATAAGAAAACTTTGAAGGAAATTAATGGTATTCAAGGATCTGCTCTATGGTCTTTACTCTGTCTTTCTGTAATCACCTGTCGCTCTAGATTTTGAAGTGCTATCTTAGGCTGAAACTTCAGTTCTCTGAAGGAACATGAAAAGCCATTGATTTTTTATATTATTTAGCTTTTGCTTGTGTTAAGGATACTAGTGATGAATTCCAAGGCTTTTTACATGTCAAAAGTGCAATCAGAAGTCCTCCAGATTTTCATATGTATTATTTCACTTTCCCTTTCAAAGTTCTCGTGAGTTATAGGGAAATTGCTTCACCTCAAGGACAGGTCACTCCTTAACACAAACGTAGATCATAAATTTCAAAGAAGTTAATGGCTTTAACTTTATAACAAAGGAAAAATATCAAACTTCTGTTTTTCATTGTTCATCTATAAGACATATATTTATTTGTTAATAACATTACTCTCTCCAAAGGTCAAAATACATCAACCCAAATAGCTTGCTTTCAGTGAAACTTTCATCTATCCATTCATTCATTTATGAAATATTTATGAAGGCTCTACTATGAATCAGGCATTGCCTAAGATGCTGCAGAAACCACCCTATGATATAAGAGTCTGGTGAAGGAGAGTTTAAAGAGGGGGGATATCAGTTTGAAAAATTGAAGTTGCTTTCCCAAAAAAAAATTAATAGTTGATTTTCCAGCCTAGAAATAGTGCCTAGTATAGTATTCTTGAAATTTTGACTCTTAGCAAATATTTTATCTTTTTGGCACTAAAAACTCCAAAAAACAAACATTTAACATCTTGGACTGTTAGTGAAAGTACCATTTTCACTAGCAATTTAGTGCCTGAACAATAATAATTTCTGGTAGGACAAAGAAGTCCAGCCAATTTTAGACACAGATAATTATGTTTTAAAGGGGGCTTGAAAGGTCCAGGTACACTGACACTAATATTTTTAACAACTCTTGCAAAATATATATGCTTGGGTGACTTTTGCCACCTTTGACACAGTAGTCAACTTCAGAAGCTGCTCTGTTATTTCAGTAATGTTGCCATTGACCAAAATTTCCTGGACTGCGTCTCTTAGAATTGCTTTCAGACTCTATAGCGTATTATTTTGTGTGTCTGCAAAGTAGAAAATCTTTATCCTCTGAGACCGAATGTGATTTATGAACTATCTAAAAGTCAAATTTAAGCTAAAGAATAGTTTGAAAATCTAAATGACTACAATACATTTTGGTCAAATTAAAATTCCCTTAAAATAATTATTTTAAAATTTTGTACATCTATCTAATATAAAACTGAAAATATATAGTTCAAAGTTTGTATGCTATCTAAGAAAATTATTTTATAGGCAATATTATTTGTGTGTATTGTGAGCCTTTTTAAAGTCCTGTTTAATGATGTACTAAATGATGATCAAGTTTAAACTTGAATCCAAATGAAAACTCTAGCATACATCTTTAACTGATTTCAGACAAATTAAATAAATCATGGTTACCCTCAAAGTATAGGTTTCAATCACAGTTGGTTCTAATACTTAAAAACTCAATGAATCTATCATTTTCTCCTCTTATTACTTGGTTGGTATCAGAGTCCCAAATCCAAAATGCCTTCTTTTTCTTAACTACTTGCTACAATATTTAAGAATCTGGTGAGTATCTGTTGTGTTGGCAAAGCCACTTAAGGAGAAAAGAGAAGACCACATTAACATATTAGCAGATGATAAGGAGATATCAACCATGGCAAAAGTGACGTTGGAGAGAGGAAGGATTAAAATATGAGCTGTTCTCACAGTCATTTCTTTCCCCATGGAATAAAATTGCCCTGTGAAATACCTGACATCCTGCACATTGCCTTGAAATTGTATTTTGTGGGTGTCTCCATAGTAGAGGCAACAAAACGTGATGGATTTCTAGTCTCTATCGCTTCAGGTAGGATAAATTTAGGAAACAATCAGGATGTAATTGAGATCAATACCAGGTGCTGAGAAACTTTACAGTGATCTCACCGATTGATGGGGAATGAGGAAGAGCCCACAGTAACCGGCTTCTATACCCAAATTCCTTTTGTCTTTTTCTCACTTCTTTAAATTAGAGGCTCCCAGCTAGCCACTACCTCTTAGCAACAAGAGTCATCCGTGGAGTATCCCGACTCTTAGGAGCCAGGCTCTGTGATAGTTGTAAACCATCACTTGTAAGTAATTCAGTGTGGAATTAGAGTTAAATTGTACGTTCAACTGAGTATGTTTGGGTAATGAAATAAGTGTTGAACAGCTTTGTCTGTAACACTGTTGAAAAATGAAGTCATTTAGAAAGAAAATCATCTTGCTGCTGCAGAATGTGATGAATAATAACACCTAATATTTATCGAGAACTTACAATATAGCAGGCACTTATCTCATTGAATCCTTAAAGCAACCTTTCAAAATCAGCCCTAATCCTATTAACCTTTCTTTATATCCATGAGTAAATTTCAGCACACAGAAGTTAAATAAGTTGTCCAAGCTCTCACAGCTAATAAGTAGGGATGCTGAAAATCAAATGCAGGCAGATGGAGTCTAGAGCGAAGAAGTGTGTACTATAAGCCTATACCAAAAAGACACTGTGGGGGGGGGCTGGAAGAATCACAAGATGTTCCCCCAAAGGACATATATACCAGAAAGTGTTTTGATCTGTTTCAGTGTGTTTACAGATATAAGCAAAAAATGTGGCTGCGTTCATCATCTTCAAGCATATAGCCTATTTCTTGTTTTAAAGGTTGCTACATACATCTCAAGCTACCTGGTTATTAGCTTTGCAATTGCAAGGGATTCAGCTCATCCTCATGAAATAAGTTGCTGAGTTCAAAGATCAGGGATGTAACGGCTGTGCTTTCAAAGGATATAGTCTGTATATTCTGGTCTATTCGCTACTTCCCCTCCTTTCACGAATTTCTCTTTGATCTCAAGCTCAACATCAGAATCTGCCTTTTAAAAAGACTTGAAGTGCCTTTCATTTTCTCTCAGCTGCCTGAGAAGCAACAACTTCTGCATCTTACATGAAAAAATTTATTTCTCCCTAAAAATAACTTCAGCTTCAAATGCCCCCTGCAAAGAGGTTGAAATAATTTATCTTGAACTCTGAGAAGACAAAAGAAGGTAATTGCATGGGTGAGCCATTACCTGCAGCAGGAGAGCCTGGCGACGGCTGAGTCATTACCGACCCTGCAAAGCCAGTAACAGAGCATTTCCTGCTGATGGTTTTGCGGGAAATGAGGTCAAGGTGCACACAATCTCCTAGGGCCATTCATATCCTTTCTTGGATTATGAACCTTCACCACATCAACATACAGTCCTGGATGTGCTCTGGTGGTTTCTTTCTCCTGTGGTTCTCTCCTTCCTCCCATTAATGCTGTAAGTGCCAAGAGGAGCAAGGGCCTAAACAATTAATTTCCCTGGTTCTTAGCTAAAAATATACTCATTCAAGGGAAAATGCACACATATTAAATTGTAAATGACGTTTTAAAGGAATAGGGCGGTGTATGAAAACCTAAAGAACGCAAAAGGGGTTTATGGTACCGTGTGCTCTGATGTGCCTTGCATGTGGCAGGCACACACTAAAGATTAAATTTTGGAATGAGCTAATAAATTAGTTTAGATTTAAATTGTCTAATTGTGAGAAGTGTAGAGTGTTCACAAGAACTCCATGTCTGAATATATACATGATTTGACACACCCACAGAGCAGTGGTTGTTGTCCTCCCAACAACTGTGTCAAGGTCAGGTCATTTTTTTTAAAAAAAAGCACTTATTCAGTCATTGGACTAACACAATTTGTTTAACCCAGGCTATGGCACCTTCATCAATGATTACAATTAGATATTTCCATATTCTCTAGTGAGATTCCTGAAAAATGAACCCCAATCTTGAACTTCTTGGTTTCCTCTCTGCATTCATCCCTAATCCTGTTCAGTTTCTCAGTTATTTTATTCCCTTAGTGGATGAGGTTGTGGTGGGTTTTTTGAACCACATACTTTCCTGCAAAAGCAATGATATAAACAATAGTTATATTCCCAAGCAAGCCCACAAAACCCCATAACAAACCTGAAATACTACATATTTGCAATAGTAATTTTTCTTGCTATTGTTCATTGCAAGTCATTTAGGCAAGTCATTTAACCTCTGCGGGCCTCAATTTCCTCTTCTATAAAATTAGGGGGCTGGATTCCAGGATATCTATGGCCCTTTCAGCCTCAATGGTCTGCGGTGACATTTCTACTGCATTATGAATTAGATGGTGGAACTAACCAAGAGCTTTACCATCATTACCCAACATGCTTTCACGTTTCATTCTTTGAAACTCTAATTGGTTCCACTTTGAAAAAGTGACCAGTTTACAAATTTACTGCAAATCTGTTCTTTGCTTTTTGCTTTTAACCTGCCTTTTGGTATATAAAAGTAGGGCGCTTGAGGTATAGATTAGACGGTCAGAAGGCTACTAAGTACTCTCAGGTAAACTCAAATTTAAGTCTGAGTAGGAAGCACACAGTGCTGCTTTCAATACAGCCTTAGGTCAACCCGAGATCAAGGTCCTGATCACCACCGATTAGCTCTGTGACCTTGGCTAGCTTATTTAGACTCTGTCCTGTTTATAAAAGGAGGGTAATGAGAGCACTTTCCTCCAAGTGTTAGGATTGAATGAGGAATTAAAATACTTGGAAAGCATTTAATAAACTATAGCTACCCTTATTGTCAATATAATACTATCTTCTGGTTAAGTCAGGAAGCACCATGGTCCACTGATTTCTAGTCTATAATTTTGACTTCTCCCTCACACTTACTACAATGTTCTTTAAACATAAAAAGAAAATCTTCAAAATTTGTCTTAGACTTAATTCGGAAAGTGGATTTCCAGCGTTATAGAGATATATTTGACATTTCATACACACACACACACACATGCACACACACACACATAGTGAAGGATTCCCATAGTAAGATTAGTTAACACCTTCTTTACTTTCAGAATTACCATTTTGTTATTATTTTGGTGAGATCATTTAAGACCAACCTCTTAGCAACTTTCAAGTATGCCGTACAGTGTTATTAACCATGGTGGCCAAGCTGCGCATTATATCCCTGAACCTGAACACACTCTTTTTAAAATTAGAGGTTTATTTCTTAAATAATAGTAAGTAGATAAACAAAAATTGAACATCATTATTTATTTATTTTCACTATTTTGCATGAAGTACACTTGAGGTATGCAAGATAGATTTTCTATTTCAATTTAGGACAATATAGATATTTGAAGACAAAATCAATAAATATCTTGTTTAAAAAAGATTAAGAATAAAATCTTATCTGTCCTCACTTTTCTTAAAATAATTATTCAATACATCTTGCTAAAGGGATCACATTTTACAATTAATTAATTCTCCCCCACTCTATTACTTCATTCTCTGTTTCTTTAATCTGAGACCCAAGTGTGAACTTTGGGGAGTAAGGAAAATGTACACTTAGCATAATCATTTGTTCTTTAATTCAGGAGCCTTATGCCCTAGAGTCACTTCTGTTTTACCCAGAGAAAACAAATGCAAGTAATTTTTTGACTACATAGCAAGACAGACACATCAGATCCTATAAGACAGGTTACTTATGTCATCTCACTTAATCCTCAGAACAACCAAATTTCCAGCTCTCAAGTGAAGAAGTCATCACTCAACATATCAACATATCAATAACTGTTAAATCATACAGGTCAAACTTAAATGTACCTAAAGTCTTTGATTTCTCCTTTGTGCCCATCAATGTGGGAAGAGAGGAAGACTGACAGTTGGTAAATATCACCTTTAAATGTTAATGGTTAAAAAGTAATGTGTAAGATGGTTAATTACCAGAGTCAGGACTTTTCGGTAAGTGAATGACAAATGTTGAGGATTGAGTAGGTACTTTCACCCATGCTTATGTTATTAGGAAAGAAAATTAGAAGACTTTCAATAATGTTAGATTTTGTAGAGCTTGCAGTCCAAGTTTGCAAATAAAATGGTAACAAAACATTGTTATATAATTTGAGTTTATGTACAAGTTACTACCAAATCTTGGTGCAGAGAAATCTGAATTCTAATGTGCAGATCAGAAAATAATATACTGAGGAAATATTTGACATGAACATTGAAAAATGACTGACAATTTCAACATATGTAAAAAGAAGATGAATATCTTAACAGAGAGGAACATGGCCTAAGAGGGCAAAATATTTTCTGAGTAAATCTGAGGAAGAAGGAAAGGTCAGGGTAACTAAAATTTACTAGGAAGAGTGATCTTATCTAATTTAGGAAAAGGGAGAAATAGCTGGAATTGAATAGCACAAGTTGAATTTGGGACACTTAACTGGAAGTGCCTTGAGAAATTCTGAAATGGAGTTTGGAGCAGATGACATCAATGGAGGATGCCAGACATAGTTGAGTGTTAAAAGAATAAACAAACCTACATTAGAATGGGAAACAGCACTGAGATGAAATTTTACATCCCCTTACTTAGAATGGAATGGTCAAATGTGTCATTCATTAACGTAATAAAGATGTACACTCCTGAAGGAAACTAGAACGCTATTATTTTTTAAAAAACAAAGTCTAAAAGCTGATAAGGAGCGATGTATAGGCAAAAGTAGAAATGAATGGGTCAGTTTTATTTTTTTTTCTTTTTTATTTATTTATTTTTTAAATAATAAATTTTATTTTTATATTCCTCCATACAATTGCAAACGCCCCATTCTGACCCCAATCCTTCCCCTCCCGCCCCCCACTCCCCAAAAAGTGTCTCTGGTTCATAGTTTTCTGTTGATTTTGATTTTCACTTTCTTATATTCATTTTCCTAGTCCCTTATTTAAGTTCTATAAATTCCTGCTATGAGTGAGACCATCCGGTATTTTTCTTTTTCTTTTTGGCTTATTTCGCTGAGCATGATCGAATGGGTCAATTTTAAAGACAATGAGGGATATTTATTTTTATAAGAGAACATAGAGGAAAGAATATATAGATGATAGATGGATGATTGGATGGATGGATGGATGGATGGATGGATGGATGGATGGATGGATGGATGGATGGATGGAAAAATCATAATTGTTTCTTCTGAATTTCAAAATAAATGAAGCTAATGTAAACTATGGACTTTAAGTGAGTAGAGTGTGTCAGTGAGTATCAGTTGTAAGAGATACAGCACTCTGGTGAGGAATGTTGATAATGGGAGAAGATACACATGTTGGGGCAGGGGGCTTATGGAAATTTTTGTACCCTCCCTTAAACTGCTCTAAAATTATAAAGCCTTAATTGATAAAATAAAATGAAGTTAAAATCAGCAGACCAATACATGAGTGGAAGTACAATTAAAGTTACAAAATTATAAATATACAAAGTATTCATACAAATATACATAAAATATATATAAAAAGTATTAATACAAAAATATGTAAAAGTATTAACACAAATAACAACCCAAAATATATGTGCAGCACAGCAGAAAATGGACTTTGAAATTAAAATGACTTGTACTCTAAATCCCAACTGTGCCTCATAATTAGTCAAATGACTTTGGGCAAGAGATTTAACCTCTTTGAACTGAATAATAAAATCCACCTTACAAGGTCTTATTATGAGGATGAACTAGTTAATATGATAGTATATCTCAAAATGCCGGGCAAATGACCAATAATTAATAGACATTATTATCATCACCATTATTGTAGTGTCCATACTGCACAGCATTCACACTGCCTGAATTACTATTCTTGTGGCTATCTGTCTGAATTCTTCTGTTAAACCTGGTACTTTCCTAGATCCAGAAGGAAAAAGATGATGGAGACAAAATCCTTTCTGCTATTTTATTATTATGATTGCTGAGTTTAATTTAGAAAGTATGAATAGCAGCACATTTCTAGAACTTAATTGCAGCCTGGAAAGTACAAGAAGGAGCAACAGGGTTCGGTGACACGCTTTGGCTGTGAGACAGCAAAGCAGAGGGAAGGTTAACTTGGAAGGGGGATGCCAGGGTGTTAAGATGGTCACACAGACATTTCCTCCCTCTGCCCAGCTTCACTAATAGATCACATTGCACAGCCTGGGGCTGCCAGGTGGGTTTTGCTTGAAATACACCATGGTCACATTTGATATTTTATGAGCACCTGATGAACTGAATTAAGGTGAACTTCTCAATAGTCTCAGCACAGCATCAGATATAATACAAAACCCATCATCTCTACCTTAAAGTAGCTTCTGAGGGGTCTCCTCTGGTGGCACAGTGGTTGAGCACAGCACTGTGAAGCTGTCCACAGCCTCTGCAGCACGAGTTCGATCCCAGCCGGCCAGGGAGATACCCACATGGCATGGCAGACCTCTCCTGTCGCGCCCACTGCTTCCCTCAGCAGTGTATTTCATCATTCTGCCTGTTCTGTTCCCCACTCTGTCTCTGGTGAATCCTCTCACCCTCCCGCGCATCTGGTCTATACCCCGGTTCTTATATAAATAAATAAATAAATCTTAAAAAAAAAAAAGGTAGCTTTTGAGTGCAGTGTAATTGCAAATTAGGTGACAAACTTTATGTAGAGGTATAAAATAAATAAAAATTAATATAAAACATGCTACTGATAGTAGAATATTATTTGTTAGGGCCCTCAGTATTCTAAGAATTGTTAAAAACTTTATATATTTGTAAAAAATGAATTTTCACAATGACAAACAAGTTAGAAATCATCCTCTTGATTTTAGTGATTAGTAACATATACCAAAGGTAGTACACATAGATCTTAAATAAACATTATTCTTATCAAGTTAAGTGGCCAAGAAAGGTTTATAATCAAATACCACAAAATTGGAAATATTACACCAAATAAATATACACAATTGCAATTGTTTTCTAACACAGTTCAACAATATTTTTAGAAGTACAGGATAATACTAGTTTTAATAATCCCTGGTACAAGGAATTTACTTTTTTATGGAGTCATAAAAATGTGTTTATACCTTCGGTAATTTAAAATAACGATGCTACATGCAACAGCTATTATTGTAATATATAATTTCAGTCTACCAATAATTAAATAACACTTCAAGTTATTTTAACACTTCTGTCATGTATTTCTAAAATGAATTGCCTTATATCAGGAAAGTCTCACTTTTCTTTATTATTTGAAATGTTTTCTGAGATGAAGATTTCCAACAAGCATGTTATAGTGAAAGTGCAGTATATATTTCTCCAATACTCTTGTTTTTATGTCATGCGGATTAAGCAAACAATGGTAATATATAAAAGCAAGACTGTCTTCCCACAATGCAATCAATTCAAGATCAAGCCCCAGCTGGGATTAGCCAAATTCTTTGTTCATCATGCTCAGTCAAGAGGGAGTTGGCCTCAGCAATGTTTTGTGTGCAGGAATCAAGTCTGAGCATGGAAATGAGTACAGTGGTGAGTCTGCCCGCAGCCTTATCATTCAAATTAAAGTTAATGCTTTAATGATCACCTTATAAATATTAATATCCTCATTAGTTCACTTTGGCAATGGTTCTTTTTCATACCTGTGTCGCATATTACCCAATGGAAAAAACAAGAAACTCTCAAGAAGGGCTTCTACTTGTCTACTGGTCACTGAGAGGTCCTTTTTGAGTTATTTTTACCTAAGTTTAGGGAATTTTTTTAAGTAATGGCTGTAATTTACAGTAATTTATGAAGGAGACAGTTTAGCTAATAAACACAGACTTGCTGGACCATCCACAGAGTAACATAGTTAATTAGACTTCTGAATGTGGAACCTAAATAGTCAGGAAAAATGTAAATTATGTGATTTAAATAATGTCTGTTTATAAAAATTCAAGTAAGTAACTAATAGATAGATAAACTCAGAATAAATTAAAAGCAAACAGAGAAAATGAAAAGATAGAAAAGGAGGTTGAGAGGACTATATAAATGGGACAAGGAGGCAATTAATTTCAATTGTGGTCTGTAAGTAAATGGTGGAACTGGGCTCCCTTTGGTTATACCTCTAATTTTTTTTTTATTTTCTAGGTTCAAGGAATGTTTTGCAACACAGTGATATTAATCAAGAAGCCTCTGCATTTCTTTCACCTTTCACTCCCGGTACAAAGTGCGGGCCCTGCAACGGGAAACTCCTTTAGTCAAGACAAGGAAAGTTAGTGAATCTCTGAGAGTGCTTTTCTAATAAAACAAGGATGTGCTGAAAGTAGGAATTAGAGTGTGATGAAAAGTCAGAAATCAAGGATGCATTTTATTTTTGAGAAGCTAAGTGAACAGAATTGGAAAGGAATGTTGTTTGGCAATACTTTCTGGCAATATGTTTTCTGGTGAGAAATCTGCTGTTAGTTGTAGAGGGGATCCCTTTTGTGTGTTCATTTTCTTTTCTCTTACTCTTTTTTGGATTCTCTTTGCCTTGGACTTTTGGTGGGTTGTTGGAAAAGTTGTTGGAAAAGTCATGACATATTCTTTTTCAATATTTTTCAAGCAAAAATGCTTCATGACTTTTCTGACAACCCACTATAAAGGGAATTGGTATGAATCTCTGTTAATATATCCTATGTTTCCCTACATTTTTTGAGCTTTTGATTTAGACACACGTGTTTCCTCAAATTGAGAAAAATTGTCTGTCATTTGTTCTTCAAGTATTTAATCTATTTTTCTCTTATTCTTTCTATTTTGGGACTCCCGTGCTCGGCACACTTCGTGGTGTCACCAGATTCCATAGGTTCTATTTGTTTTCTTATTTTCTTTTTCTTTCGGCTCTTTAGACTGAATGTGTTCAATAATCCTGTCTTCAGGTTTGCTCATTCTCTCTTCTGCCTGCTCAACACTTCTACTAAAGGCCTCTAATGTATTTTTAATTTCAATCATTGTGCTTCTCAGTTCCGTTCCTAGAATTTCTTTCTCTTTTCTGATATCCTCATTTTCTCATACCATTCTCTATGTTTCCTTTCATTCCTTATCTATGATTTCACTCAGATCTTTGAGTATATTTAAGGTTCAAACTGACCTAAAGTCTTTGAATAGTCTCTCAAATATCTGAACTTACTCTGTGAGTTTCTGTTAATTTTTTTCTATTATTGTGCTATATTTTTCTGTGTCTTTGTGTACATTATCATTGTAGTTGAAAACTGTGGACATTTTGATTATCAAGATGTGGTCCCTCTGGAAGTCATATCCTACCCTTCCATGGGATTTATTATGGTTGCTTGTTGAGGCCTAAGGCTGTAACCTTAACTTAGAGATATTTTTTCCCAATCATTTCTTCAGATTTTATATTGTTGTCACTTGTGCCCACTTGAGATAACATTGTGTTATCTCAACACTATCCAGTGGCCTAACAGACATTTTCTTAAATATATGGCACCAAAAAGAAAAGCAAAAATTAACTCCCTGAGGTTTCACAAGTTGGTCTTGAGCTGGGACACTCGTTCAATTCGTTGACATGATACCTGGGAATTTGTCTTAGCCTTTTACTCCTACTTTCGTGGAACCCAAAGATTGGCTATAGGTTTTAGTTTAGGGTCTCTCAGGTCTTGTCTGTGCATACAGCTGGGCCTTCTTTGGGCATGCACATTTCACTGGGTAGCCCTTCAAAGCCATTATTCCCCCAAGTTCCTCCCCCATAGCCTTAGGAAAGGACTGAAGAGGACTTCAGGCTAATGGGTCCATCTGCTGCTCACCCCTCTGCCATACTTGCCCTAGATGGCCATTGTTAGTACACTATTGAATGCTGGTGACAGATGCATCCTGGAAAGCTGCTCAAGTCTTAGTGGAGAAAAAAAAGGGGGGGGGCATTTCCATGGCAGACCCTCAGGGGACAAAGAGACAGGTCCAAGTGCACATTCTGAAGTATTTTAAAGCATGGTTTGTATTGCACTCCCTGGCACTACAAAGCTACACCAAGAATATACACTGATATTACTGTACCATTGCCTAGTTGGAGAATGGGCAGCAAAGTGAGGGTGCTTGAAAACACCACAATCTTCTTACCCAAGTTTTATAGCATCTTCATTAAGTGCCCTCAGATTAAGTCTGTGAGTAGAATCTGAAGTACAAAACAGTTGATTCTGTTATTTTTTGCTAATTAGTTTTATAGTAGAGTGACCAATTCCTACACTGTTCCACACCACCATTTTCTTTTTTTTTTTAAGATTTATTTATTTATGTGTATAAGAGCTGGGGTACAGGCCAGAGATGCAGGGGGGTGAGAGGATCCACCAGAGACAGAGTGGGGAGCAGAATAGGCAGATTGACTGAAATACACTGCTGAGGGGAGCAGCAGGCAAAGCAGGCGAGGTCAGCCTTGCCATGTGGGTTGCTCCCTGGCCGTCTGGGGATCGAACTCGTGCTGCAGAGGCTGTGGATTGCTTCATAGTGTGGCATTTAACCCCTTGCACCACCAGGGAGGCCCCCACACCACCATTTTCCATGAAACTCCCAAAATGTTAATTTCAGTGAGGGACTTTACAAATTGTTTCATAAGTTAATCATTGCTCTTTGACTATCAATTACTTATCAAAAATATATGTAACAAGACTTCAAACACTTTCCCAATACAGCCTCAAAGCATATTTATTGAATAGAATGAGGAGTAAGATCATTGATACAGGAGTGAGAATCAATAGGTAGAACATCATGTTTGCAAGAATTCTTCCTAAAATAAAACAGAATAATTGGATGAAGCAGTAATCAGAACCCTGACTAGAAAGGCCCTCAATTTAAAAATGGATCAACTAAGCAGAACAAAAATTGAAACATATATCCCAAATAATTGTTTCCTTTGAAGGTATCTAATGCAATATTGTAAAACAGCCCTGAAAGGTAAGATGTCAGCCGGGAAGACATATCTGTCTTGTGTTGAGATTGCACATTCCAGGTCCTTCAGCAATGGAGATAGACTTCGAATATCCATCAGCTCACACATAATTTTTTCGGGCTGTCAGTGTGTCACCGGTCTTCCTAACACCTGGAACAAACAGTGCCAAAGCATCTGATAGTGAAATATGTAGGCCTCAAAGAATCATAATAGGTTTTTTTTCTAATTTTAATTATATTTCTTACTTACAAGCAGTCTGATTTATTTCAGATTCTGATATTATAACCTGCTGATTTATAGTGTAGATAGTTCTGTATGTGCCATGGTAAAAACTCTTATGAGTAAGTTAGGTGTCTTTTAATGTCAGGCCTATTCTGAATGACTTGCAGCTCCCATCTCCTGCTGCAATCTTGTCTATGCTTATATGGGAGCATGTGAATAAGTGAATGACTCTACAGAGAGCTTGGAATCTGGTAGCTTTGACTTTCACATCCTCACTTTCATAACCTTCATGATATGGCACGTGCCCAATCACTCATGCATACAGTGAACGTATAGAGATGCATGCATAATTAATAGACAACTGAAGGCCTGAAAATAAATTGTAAAAGCTCAGGGTAGGAAGGGCAGCCCTGTGGCATGATGGTATTTGTGCTGCTTGCCTGATAATTATGCACAGCTCAGAAGAGCACAGTCATTTTGTAATTAATGCCTGATATACATTACCTTTAATTACATATGGCAGCCTTGCTGGAGGAATCTGTATGTAAGCTTGAGTGTGTGTGTGAGTGTGTGCATGTGCACGTGCGCACGCACGCGCACACACACACACACACACACACATATGTTTCTGTGCAGAGTAAGTTTTAGCCTCTAATGAAAGAGTTTTCTTCCAACTGATAAAAGCACTTGGCTGACCCAGTTCAAATTTCCTACTTGATATGAGGGCAGCCAGAGTCAGAGAAAAAAAATAGATTCAAGGGAGACAAGTTAAGCCAAAAGGTATCTGTGGATGCCCTTCAGGGAGAAATAATGTTATTGACAATGGACCACGGCCCGACACCAGGTTAAACCCCTGCTAGAAAAGCTCCTTTATATTGTTTATTAAAACCTCCTTTATATTGTTTATTACTGAACAAATGCGTTGGTAAAGGTAATTCTGTGAAGGCATTCATACTCAGGATGTGATCACTCACCCCACTTGCAAGTCAATATTTGTTTTCTCCTTAAGCATTTGTCTTTATGGCAGTGTGGATGTTTAGAAATGATTTGCTTTATCGGTTTAGTTTATTTCTACAATAATCGATAGTCATCTGGACTAGATTGAAAGAGAATCTCCAAGCAAAATGGTAGAGAAGCAATATTCAATTTCAATGCCTGTCCATTCTCCAAACACCAAGTCACTTCCTTCCCTTTCCCTAGTTCTAGCACTTCTCACTCGACCTCCCCAGGTCCATGCAGTGATGCTTGCTCTGGGCTGGAGCTCACAAGCCCATGCCCTGGACATGGCTCCAGCTGATACAAGTGTTTCTTTGATCCATGGGGTATTTTCTCATAATTCTTTTCTTTTTCTATCTTGCTTTTAAAAATTTAATCAGTTGCTAACCATTGGCAATTGAGACAATTTACATAAGAATCTAGATTCCTGGCTCCACATGAAAAGCCTGCATCACATCAATTTCCATTCCCACCTGTGGGAGAAGAATGGCAGCTGCCTTCTAGAAGGGGTTCACACTGAGTGCGGCCTCCCTCCTACACAGGCGCCCACCAGGAGACACTAAAAATCAAGCTTCTGCTGTTGCTCTTCTGACATCTGATTCAATTTACTCCTTTATATTACCTGTTGGCCTCTGTAGGCATGACTTTTTCAGCAAAGGCTTTAAGTATTTCTTCTTACTTGCCAAATCACTGACCCTGTCATCTTAAGAAAAAGCCAGTGAGCATCCAATGTCCTAATCCAGTCACGTTGTCTCTCATTTCTGGAACACAGATATCTGCCACAAAACATACAGCTCTCTGACTTTATCCTATGTTGTATGGCCTTGGTAAGAGTGGCCATTCTGTCTTATGCTTGATCTTAGAAGAAAAACTTAGAAGAAAATCTCAGGTTTTGTCATTGATGTAGACTGTGGATTTGTCATGTACGGTCTGTTTAATGTTGAGGTACATTCCTTCTATACTTATTTTGTTGAGGGCTTTACCACATTTACCATAAATGAATGCCCAACCTTGTCAAATGCTCTTTCAGACTCGATTAAAATGATTGCATGGCTTTTGTCCTTTCTTTTGGTGATATGGTATATCACCTTTATTGGTAAATGTGATCTTTCATAATTTTGAAAGGATGAAACACTTCCTGCAAAACAGGTAGTCAGCTCTTAATAAGCTCTTAATATCTCAACTTCTCCCATCCAGACTCGGCATTGCCAAATGGCCATTTGAAGTGTTAGTCAAGCTGAGTATAGCTATCTTTATTTGAGATTACCAGATGTAAAGTAAAAAAATAAATACAATTTATAAGTACATGAGGATTCTTAAGTTATCATGAGTCCATAATACAGTACATAATATAGTTATTTTTATTTTATTTAAAGATTCATTCATTCATGCATACAAGAATTGGGACACAGGCCAGATTTGCGGGGGGTGAGAGGATTCACCAGTGACAGAGTGGGGAACAGAACAGGAGAAATGACTGAAATACACTGCTGAGGGGAGCAGCGGGCAAACAAGGAGAGGTTTGCTGCGCCATGTGGGTAGCTCCCTGGCCAGGGATAGAACTCGTGCTGCAGTGGCTGCAGACAGCTTCGTAGGTTGCATCTCAACCCCCTGCGCCACCAGGGAGGCCCATAGTTATTCTTAAAGCAAATAGGAAACTGGTTGCAAGAACCAGCAGCATTGCTGGGAACACAGAATTAGTCATTGGCTGGAAATAAATAAAGCAACCAGTGCAGTTTTGATCTCAAGAGTTTTCAGTGTGCTGGTCAAAGTGAAACATATCTACAAGAAAATCGTATCTGCACCGGAAGATAAACTCGCCTAAGGAAAGCCTGGGACCTCTTGGTCTCCTGATGTTGCCGACATATGGCACTAAACACAGGGTAGTGCCCTGATGACCCAGCTCAGCCCTGCTGTGCGAAGTCAGTAGTTATTCTCTGCGCAGCCAGGCTTCCCCACCCACAGGACCGGCTTGGCACCAGCAAGGAGGGAAGAAAGCGGAAGTCACTCTTGCATTCCAGGAGCCCCGTCTCTTCACAGAATTGCTGCTGACTTTTAAAAAAAACACCAACCAGGAGAGTCCAGCTGGAAGGGCAGCTGGATAGCACAGCGGCTCCTTCTGTCGCAGGACTTCTGATTAACTTTGAAGCTGAGCTGACATCCCCATCACAAATCCTCGGAGAGTGTGTATGGCCGCAAACATTCTTTTTTCCAGGTTGAAGCAAAGGGTTGCGTATTTGTATGTGCAGATGCATGTGTTTCAGGAGCACATAGCAGTTGCCAGCAATTCTATAGCATGTTTACATGTATTACAATTTAAAGCAAATACTCCCACCCACCATTTATCCCTGACTTTAAAACAACCCCCCTAAAATATCCCACACACAAATCTGTCTTAACTTCTGACCTTCAGGAAGGAAAACAATGTGTTTCTGTCATCATTATTGCCTAACAGTTACTACTGGGGCCCTCACACTCAGTTGATGGGAAATAGTTGGCCAGAAATTATTCAGTTAAGAAAATCTGTGAATGGTGTAGGTTTAAGGAAATAATTTTTATTCCAAGGATCTTCTCAGATTTGAAAGGGAATGTCTAGTCAGTCATTGGGGCAGCCTCATGCCCACTGTCCTCATTGTCATGACAGAGATGAAAATCACCCTTCAGCTACTCTGCAGAGAAATGGCTGAGCACATTTTCCCTAAAACCCTGTCTGCCTTTCTGCCCACGTACTGGCCACCCCTAGACAGCTGCCCAGGGAAATGACACAGTGGCAATGCAGTGCCACCTTACAACACCACAAACAGCTCTCTGGAAAGGCTTCCCCACGTGCCTTCACACACAGTCAGAGAGAAGCAAGGTAACACCGGGGCCCCAGATGTTAACTTTTCAGGACTTACAGACCTTTACATAGCAGAGAGTCCACAGCAGCACATCGCAGACTTTTCTCCTCTGCCCAAGGCTCTGTGTATCCCAGAAGCAGGCACTTCTACTCGTTCTAGCAGATTTTTTAGGGTCTTTTTGGAGTTAGGCCCCTGCACCGCTAGGTGTCTGCCAGAGACTCTACACATCCATATAACGTTTGCGCCTGGTAAGACAGGCCAGTGTCTGGGTAGAGGGACTGCCGGGCCTGCCTCAGAGGAAGCTGCAGAAAGCCCGTGAAGAGCACCTGACATCTCACAGGTGGCTGACACAGGTCGTGGCTGATGGACATTAATGCAGAAAGCGAGTGTGAGGAGACAAGGCCCAAGCTGGAGTCATCCAGATCCAGTGTGACCTACAAGTTCCCTGGGAATCGCCCATGGACCACCCTTTTGGAGAGGGAAGGCTCAAATCATGTCTCTTTTCATGGATTTTTCTATCTAGTTTTAGAGATTAGCCTAAGCATATAAAAGAAATGGTAAAACAGTAACCACACGTACTGGATCGCATGACGCCGTCTCTAACTCTGCAGGAGCTGAAGGAGAGCCTTCTGGAACAGGTCTGACTTGAGGTTCCCACCTCTCCAAAGCCACCTTCCTAAAGACTGTGAAACTCCGTAGTCACAATGGGCAGTTCAGGGGCCAGGCTGAGGCCCCCAAGAACCACATGCACCTGGGGAATTCTAAAGGCCTATGCAGGTGAGGGTCTCCTCCATTCCCCTTAGATTCCTCATAGCAGAGCTCTCCTCTCTAGACTGCAGGAAAAAGGAGAAATGAAGCCCTTGCTGCCTCTTTCTCTTCATAGGCAGCCCCTCACCCCCACCCCATCACCCTTGATTCTCTGTGCTACCTTTGTGGCCACACCTGAGCAGCCACAGCTCTGACTACACCTAAAACTGCATTTTCACATCCTTGCGTCCTTTGAGGCTAATTAACCTCTGGGCCTGTCAGGTGAAAACAGCAGCTACTGCCTTTACATCATTGCAGATCTATCAGACACACTGATGTAAATCAGGAGAGCCAGGAAGCAAATACCCAGCTTTTCTGAATTAAATCGAGACTCTTCCTTGACATCTGAGGTTTGATATCTTTCAGCAGAGATGACAGCCCCAAAACTGCTCTCCCAGTGCCAGGCAAATAGAAAGAAATGACTTGGGGCATCATTTACATATCACACAGACATCCCGACATCCCGGGTGGGCAGCTTGTTGCTTAGTAAAGGAAATACAAATAAAGTGGGCTTTAGAGATGGGCCCTGGCACTCTGCCGTTACAATGGGTAAGTGCTAGCTGGTTAATTAAGCAGTGTTATGCTTCGGAAGGGTTAAGGGAAGGAGCAGAGTTCAGTAAGGAGCTTTTTTCTTCCCCACAGCTCCCCACTTATCACCTCTCACCATGAGACAATGTTCAGAGCGACCAGAAGCAATGTTTGTGCAAATTATTTTCTTTCAAACATTGAAGTGGTGATGAGCTGGGAGGAGAAAGTGGTAGGACAAGACACAAGATGCAATACACAGTTGTGTTTTTGCAAAACCAAGGAAAACAAGTGGACAGCCCCCCAAAACTCCATGTCACGCTTCTCCAGTCACGGGGTGCTTTTCATTTTTTGAAAATCCCCCATTTCTGAAATTCATTCTTAGCTGATTTACTTTTCTTTCCTGACATCCTGTTATTTAACATGTTAGCTAGTCTTGCTGAGGCTACCATGGAATTCCCTATACTTAACATGAGGTTTGACACATAGGAGGTACTCACTAAATATCTACTAAATAAAATGTCAATTAAGTCTGCACAATAATCTAACTTTAAGAGAACTATACATTTGAAAAGGGGATGATTAATTTTATGGTATACACATATATATATATGTAGGGTAAAGAAAATATCAGGCTTTTCTGCCCTTCCGCCATCAGGATAGATGATGGATCCTTGTCCTGAATGCATGCCTGATGGCGGGCACCTGGAACAGGGTGTGGGCATAGGTAGATGGGATTCAGCTGAGCTAAGACTGTGCTTTTTAAGGGCGGCGTCACGGGGACGCCAGGAGCAGCACCAGCAGCAGCAGCAGCAGCAGCAGTAGCAGCAGCAGCCCCAGCCAGCCAGCAGCAGAACCTGAAGGAGAAGCCGAAGCAGAAGCAGAGAACACCAGAGAGCCCAGATAGAGTGAAGACTTGCTGGGGGCTGGGAGGCCTGCCAGCCTCCCAGCCCCCCAGCCAGCACCCCTGCCTGCCATATGCCTGGTGAACCCCAAATAAAAAACCTGCAAAACTACTGAGGACTCTGACTCCTCCTTTACCCGGTCTGCATGGGATCAGAAAACCTGCACTGTGGCCAGTCTGGCCCTTATAATATATTTCTATAATTACAAATAAAAAATTTAAAAAGGAAGCTGTCACAGCAAAGCGCACACTGACGAGTGTTTTGGGAAAGGCACATAATAGTATAGTGGGCAGTAAATAGGTCCCCTGGTGGACTTCAGATGTTCAGTGTTAGCCCACAGCTCACTGTCAATAGCAATAGCCCTCTGCTGCCAGGATATCATACAGATACTCTGATCCAGAATGGTTTGACATCTATTGGGAGGAATGATTGATCATTTGCCTGACCACATGCCACCACATGAAACATGGCCCTGGGGGATGGTGTCTCCCAGTTCCCACCTGCCTTTTCTATTTCTCCCTCCCCTGAATAGGTAATGAGCCAACTTTTCCTTCCTATTGTACAAATTTTCTTTCTCTCCTGCCTCCTTGTTACTCCTAAACAGGGAACCTTTATGTCCATGGATCAGGCTGGTTGAGAAAGAAAGTAATTTGATTTAGTGAATGTATATTATATATGTGAAAGCCTGATACCCACACAGACTGTCTCTCATAGTTTTATATAAATTAAAAGAATTGCATGTAATGGATTTTAGCCAGAGTAAAACTTCCAGTGTGTGCATGGGATTCAAGAGACTCTGACACTACAAAGCATTATAGAGCTGTGAGTCTTAGAGTGATGAGGAGTGCCTCAAATTACGTCTCCTGGACCACAGTCCGCTTCTCATGTGATGGGGAATATTCTTGAGAAATACTAGTTTCAGAAGGTTTTAAATAGGAGACTCCCCTAAGATCCGTGGACTCAGGTGACTGTTATTGAACCAGTTCTGGTCAGAGCTCCCTAGAGAACCCAGTGGGGGCTCCAAAGCATATCTTTATTTTAGAATCACCATAAAAGGATCTGATCCTGGTTGTGAGACAACTTGATTTCCTATTCCCCTAACCCCCTCTAATCTAAATGACAGATTCCTGAACATTCTCAAATTTAATGGCATCACCAGACAACTAAAGCAGCAAATTTCCCTTCAGTAGAGAAATATCTCTCTCTCTGTGTGTGTGTGTGTGTGTGTGTGTGTGTGTGTGTGAGAAACAGAAATAGGTCCAGGGACAATGCTTACCTGCCAGCTATGTTTCAAAAGCTGAGATTTTGCAAGGACCGCCACTCACTGGGGAGTCAAGTTTAAAGATAACCGTGACAAAGCCGAGTCTTTTCCATTATTGGAAATAGACCAGTCCAAAGACTAAGGCAAAGAACACCAGCAGGAGGGGGGTCAATTCAAACATTGTTCTGGAGATAATGATTATAAAACAGATATTATTGCTTTTTGATATTATTGCTTTTGCTATTCTTCTATTCTAGAAGAATAGGTGAGGGAGAAACTTAAATAATAGTCTTGTGAAATGTTAAATTTTTCAGTGGGGGCATTTTAGTCACAGAATGAATGAATGAATGAATGAATGAATGAATGTGAGGTTCTAGGGAGGAGGCCTGTCTTGCCCCTTTCAGCTTCTGATGACCCAGTTGTCCCGGAGCTCACGGCATATAGCTCCAAACTCTGTCTTCACATGGCCTTGTCCTTGTGTCTGTCTTCTCCTGTTCTCTCTCTTAGAACACTCGTCCTGGGTTTAGGGCTCAACCCTAGATGCAGGATGACACCATCTCAAGATCTTCATCCTAATTATTTCTGCAAAGGCGCTTTTTGGAAATTTTTTCACATCCACAATTTCCAGATAGGGACACATCTTTCAAGGAGCCACCACTGAATCCACCACAGAGGGTGTATCTTAAATTTTTCTCATGCTCTTCTCATTACTAGATTGAGTGAAAGCTACAGATTTTGCTTATTCCTCAAGGTCATGAACTAACCAAATTTACCTCTGAGTTTCAGTATCTTACACAGTGCTAAATCTATAAGGTGCACAATAAATGTCAAATAAGGACGATGGAAATAATCAACAAATGGTTTCACTTTGTCTGGAGCAGGCCTTGCTATTTACAACATTTTAGAGTAGTTCTATCTTTTGATATTATTTAATTCAACTACAGACACCATCACAACTCTCCAGGAAAATGAGCATATGATGTCAAATTTTTCACAATGCGGAGAGGCCTCCTTAAAAAAATAAAACCATAAGATTTTACAGCATTTAATATGTTTCTACTTTCTAAAAAATACTTTATTTCACTTACTTGGTGCTAATGATCTCTTCACTAAAACATGAAACAGCAAATGCTTTGTGAACCTGTATTTTAAAATTGACATCACAAAAGATTTATATTCATGATACTACTGTGATCCATAATAATCACAGATATTATGTGTTGTTATGGTTTTACAAGGAATAGATTTCTATTACTCTCATAGACCCATCAAATCATGAACAGAGTAATATGTTTAAGGTTTAATCCTTCCTTGAAAATGGGGCATTTCAGCTACATCCCCAATTTTCCTACAGTTAAGCTAACTTGTGGTTGTCACCTTTACAGAAACCGTTGTGTTTGTTGCTCATTAGATCTAAAAGCTGCAAGATCCATTATGTAGTTATCACAATATTGCTTCTGCATATTATGAGCTGCACATTACTGGCTGTTTGTCACTCTCAGACGATGTCTCAGAGAGAACTGGGAGAGAGAACTCAGATTCTCCTCCTGGCTCTCTCACTGTAAGCCTCTGACCCATGTCAGCAGGAGTGTCTTCATGTTATTTTTCTTATCAAGAAATCGTGCCGACCCAGCCTTCTTCTGCCTCTAAATTCTTCTTGTAAATGATGAACATTCACAGATAAGTGATGGTGATCCTGAGTACCTTGGGTGGCGTTTAAGCAGAAGGAAACCATTGCCCTACATGAAAATAGATGAGTTCTCTTATTTGCACAGCACTCTCAGCAAACATCGGCATGCAACACGTTCACCCCATTGTGCATAAGGGCAGACACACCCTCTGGAAAGGAAGACTTGACATGTGCAAAACTATCTCTTTCCAGCCTCGAGAGCCACTCAGACCTTTAATGAGGTAAAGCATCTTACTTAATAGACAACTATTTCTGTGGAGACAGGAGTATATCTAACTTGCATTTGAACCTTTGGTAGTTTTCATTCTTGGACAAAGATAGTCTAATTAGCATGTGTCTGTGGGTATCGCTGAATGTGACTATTCAGAAGGTCAAATATTTGCTACCCATGTAAATAATACCAGCAAATCAAAAAAAAAAAAAAAAACCTTATCTGTGACCAATGATACTTTCTTAAAGGTATAGTATGGGCCTTCTAATTTATAAAAGGCAATCAAGTGGGCCACGACCACATGTTCATTAATTTTATAATGTTCACGTCAGGGATTCAACATGCATTCTGATAAAGTTCAAAAGTGACATTCCAATTTTCAAAAAGGCCGGCAAATATATTGCCTACTAAATCTCAATCTTCTCTCCAAGTCCAGAGGCTTCTCTGGGGCTCAGTAATCCAAACAACATGTCATTCCTAGAGGGCCAAAAATATTGCTATTTGAACACAAAACAATCTGGAAAAAGATGCCTTTCTGATATGATATATACTAAACCACAGGAATTTCTGTTGACAATATAAGACATAAAGGATCTTCCGCTGCCCAGAATGAAATCTTGTAGCACCTACAGGTTCATATGAACACAGTGCTCTTCCTTAAATTTGAGTCACACACCATTCATTGGACATAGTTACACAGTCTTCCAGACATCTATTGAAATATATGACTTAAATTACATCTCTCTGAAGAAGTTAGACTTGCTCTGTCCAAACTTATTTCTTCAGTGTATCATGGGATTTCCCTAACATTTAAGATAGATGCAGCCCACTTGGGCAGAATTCTTTAATACTTAAAATGTTTACAGGCTTGTGAAATTATCTTTGTCACTCATTGTTTCTGTTTTGATTTGAATTAATCCTAATCATGAGCACACATATCTATATGAACTCATTTAGGAAAGAGATTGTCAGCTAAAGGAGGTGAATCAAAGTCGGTAGAAGAGGCAGATGACATTATCTGAAGTTCCCAAGAGAAGAAGCAGGATCCATCCTTTTCCATAATCTCTTTTTTTGTAGGTAATAATATCACCCTGTCTGTTATCTCAGTGCTGGAGAGTTAGCCTTGTGGCAGGTGAGGGAAGGCAAATTTTTGATCCAGAATATCACAATATAAAAAGATGTATTTAGCACTAAGTCACACTGGCTTCCTTCACCTGCACTAAAATATTGTATGACCTGCTTTCAGAACAAAAGCAAAATGCTGGTTTCCAGTGAGCACCGTGTTGAAGGGCACAGCATCACCTGAGAGTTTACATGGCGTCACACAGCTGGGACCACACTGACGCACGGCACTCTTGAGAAAGCTCAGCCCCATGACAGCCAACATGCCCCTCAGAACCTTCCTTTTCTTGTCTCACCTTCCTAATAACTCAACACCTATGATTAAAAGGCCACTTCACTTGTAGTATGTTATGAAATCTACTGTAGTCCATTACTGTGTGTGTGTGTGCATCAATATGGTCATACATGTGTACCAAATACCAAAACTATTCCATTACTCAGACATTCCCTTTGCAGTTTGACAATTTTAGTTCAAATTCAGCAATGTCTGCAATTCCAGGAAATATTCATAATATTTATCAAATGTTTTAATGACCTCCTCAGAAGAAATGTTTTGAGGATAATTATTGAGTTTAAAGTGCTTAGAATGACAAGGAGATGCTGATGAATAACTCAAAAAGGCAGCAGAGGCCAGATAGCACTCATCAACAACTTGCTATTCAGGTATTTCTCTCTTATTCTGTGTTCTCTTTACAGGTCTCTGGTTAAATGAAGGTCAGGTGGGTTGATGAAATCCACCATGTCTTATTTTCTCTTTTATATCTTCTACCTCTTGCCCTACATGTACTTCATCTTGTTTAATTCTTAAATATCTTCTAATTCACTCATGCTCTGTTCAGCTATTCCTGATCTACTATTTAACTCATCAGATGAGCTTTTCTCATCCCTATATCTACTATTTGTTTACTTGTTTCAAATCTGATTGGTTCTTTTTTGTGTGACTATCGAATACCTTTCTCTGATGTTAATTATCCCATGCTTTCATTTCCTAAGTATACATTGACTTTGATATTCTCTATTCCATAGCCAGTAATTCCAAAGTCCAGATCTACTGTGTTTTTGTCCTGCTGATTTTTATTGCTGGTGGTTTTTAAATCATAAAACCTTATTGTTTGTGTTTTGAGATTTTGTTTTTCTAAAAAAATGTGTGTTTACAGGAACTTTAATTGTAAAAACTACTTTGAAGTCTGGCTGAGGATATTTTTTGCTCAGAGAGTGTATGAATTGGTCTCTGTTAAATGTCAGGGGACTTATCAATCCAAGTCAGATTTAAATTAAATTCTCATCTTGTAATTGTTTGAGTGGCAAGCAATTTCTGCTCTCATCTAAATCTTTAGATTTGTGCTCTTGCTTTGTGTTCTGTTATGGTTAATTAATTCCTTGCTTTCTTTCAAACTCAACCATTCTTTTCAACCAGTTTGAATTGAATTTTATTTATTTACTTATTTAGGTAATCCATCTGTCATTTGTTGGAGGTATCTAGTCAAGCTTTTCAGATTCTGGTCCACCATGTAAATGTGGACTGAAGTCTGTTAAAACATGTTCCCATATATCAGGTCTTTCCTTCTTCCCAGTGTCCAAGTAGAAAGCATAATTCTGAAATTTATAAAAATATACATTCAATTCAGGTAGCATACTGTCAAAGCAATCTTGGATTAAATGATATTCTTAGCTGGCCTCCTTGGTGGCTCAAGGGGTTAAGGTGCAGCACTCTGAAACTGCTCACAGCCACTGTAATGCGAGTTCTATCCCCAGCCAGGGTGGTTGTAATGCGAGTTCTATCCCCAGCCAGGGTGGAGACCCATATGGCGTAGCAGATCTCTCCTGTCTTGCCTGCTGCTCCCCTCAGCAGTGTATTTCAGTCAGTCTGCCTGTTCTGTTCCCCACTCTGGTGAATCCTCTCACCCCCACATACTTCTGGCCTGTACCCCAGGTCTTGTATACATAAATAAATAAATCTTAAAAAAAAAGTATTCTTAGCAATATTTTTGGGCAGTACCTCCTACTATATTTAAGATAAATAATACAGACAGGGATTGAATAATTTGTGCATGGTCAGTGAGAGTTGAGTAATAGCCCATTTGTTCCAAATCCCAGTTGCATATTCTTTTTTCCTTATGTTTTAAATCAAATATTGTGCATTTCAAACACAGCATCAACACCTCTGCATGTCCAACTCCATATCTCAGGTATTTCATTTCCCCATGAAAATTTCATCTTAAGTCCCTGAATTATCCTGCTAGCCACACTCCTTCTGCATCAACTCTGCCTAGTGAAACTTTTTGATGTATGCAAAACTGCCACTCTTTTTCCCCATGTGTGCATACGATTGGAGCAAGGGTATATGTGAGAAATGCTGACATTGTGTGAGATTTATGAACCCAAGTCAGCCATTAGTTATGAAGAAGGCAGTTGTAGGATAAAAGTTCAAGAAGACTGGTAAGGGTCAATCACAGTGACAATGACAGACAGGAAAATTGTCAGATAAGACAGATATGCTACGTTTCTGTTTTCTTTTTCACTATGCACAAATATCTGTGGGTTCATCAGAAATAGAATAAACTCTCTGAACTTTAAATGAAATATAATGTTGAAATAACAACAGAGTACAGCCAGAGAGGAAATTGTATGGCACATAGTAACATATCCCAATATTTGCCAACATCAAAAGATCTATTTATTTCATCAACCTCTTTGATTGTATTTATTGCTTTATTTCCCCCAGTAAACTATTTTGTGATGGGGTCAAGGTATCATTGGTTACCAGTTAGAGTAAGAATATAAATGAGAAGAATTTGAAAAACTTTGGAGTTTTTGGAGGAAAGCAGTTTTGAAGAAAGGAAAAATAAAAAGAACAACAACAACAACAACAAAAGAAGTGGCAGAGACTTCTGTTGTCAGCATACCACCTCAGGCTCCTCAGATTACTTATATTTATTGCATGTCTTTGACATTGCAGTGGTCTAGAAGTATCCATTAGAAAGTTGAAAGACATCTCTAGGTCAAGCGATTTGTGGAAGCTCCTATGAAATGCCAGACTCTGGAAACTTAATCAATCCTTGCTGCAAACAGCCATCAGTCCTTGAGTGTTGGCTCTAGGGGTATAGGGGGAAAAAACACAGTCTGCGTTCTCACTTTTAAATTTTTGTTTGAAGCAAATTGAAAGCACTCTTTGATACTGCCTTTCATGGAATTTAAATGTGAAATTAAAGCACGCGTGCACTAATCGAGGAAAGAGAGACTAGGGCTGACTTTCACTTGCTTTATTTTGTCCCCAGATTGAAATCCCACTCAATTTATTCATCCAATTCTTCATTCAGCAAACAGAGTAAGGGCCGGTTATTACCAGATACTGCCTGATGGATAGCAATGAAACCGACAAGGATCCTCGTGCCAGGAAGATTCCAGTCTAGTGAGGAGGTACAAAAAAATGAAAAAGAAAACCACAAAAATTGTTTTCATTGATAGATTTTTTTTTAAGCAGGACCAGGTAAATGAGTTTCTCGGAAACTCTTTGAGAATGGGGGTGAGGAAACCTCTCACAGGAAGAAATTCCTGAACCGCTGCTTGTCTAATAAAATGGCTCTAACCAAGTACATTTTTTTTTAAGATTTATTTATTTATACAAGCACTGGGTACAGTCAGAAATGCAGGAGGGTGAGAGAATTCACCAAAGCCGGAGCAGGGAACAGAACAGGCAGACTGACAAAATACAAGCTGAGGGGAGCAGCGGGCGGCAGGAGAGGTCTGTGGCGCCATGTGGGACCTTCACCGGTGGCTGGAGATTGAACTGGCGCTGCAGAGGCTGCAGGCAGCGTTGAGCCCAGCGCTCAACCACTGCGCCACACCAGGGGAGGCCCCCAAGTACATTTTTAAATTAATTT
The DNA here is from genome assembly GCF_964194135.1 of Talpa europaea. NCBI lineage: Eukaryota > Metazoa > Chordata > Mammalia > Eulipotyphla > Talpidae > Talpa > Talpa europaea. The sequence goes on along the minus strand of NC_140080.1, from coordinate 92,022,606 downwards.
ATTCATTGTCAATTGAGGTGGTATTGGATACCCATATCAGGTATTACCGCCATAGTGCACCCTCCACCAACTCACCCATAGTCCCTCACCATAGTCCATTGTGACCAATCACATTCTTTATGGAAAGAACATTTCAGCAGGAGAAAGAGTTCTCTTCACAAGTTAGAACGAGGCTGATATGTACAAGGACACTGGAAACTAGTGCAAAGGACACCTGAAGCAAGTCCAGTTCAAGAGAAATTCCAGACCAGGATCCAATTGGGCCTCATAGGCCACAGTGAGGATTCGAGTTAAATCTACAGTGAAGAGAATCTATGGAATAATTTTAAGCAGGGAACTACCACTTAATCATATCCCCTCATAATCCCAGCAGACCCAGGGGCGTAGAAGATGTTTGGTCTGTAAATTGCCCAAACAGTATCAACCCATCTTTAGTTTTATGCCACATAAAGTCTGACTCCCAAGGTATAATTTGTAAACTAAATGATATTATTTTTATACCATGACCTGGGGAAAGGAAATATTCAGTGTATCAATTTCCAGTGCCTGGATAGGAGAAGAAAATCTAATGTACTCAAGCTGGAAAGATTACAGTGCATCTTGTAAATATTTCTCCAGTGTATAATTCCCTACTTGGATGAGTTTTTACCTTGAATCAAACTTCAGTCCATTATAGTCAAAGGAAAACGGAATACAAATTATGAATTCTTTCGAAAATAAAGGGAAAAGTGCTGTTGTGCAATAAATGCAGAGACTGTGCTCTCTCACCCATCATTTGTCTGGAGATCCTCGCCGAATGGCAGCTTTGCTAACAGGGCATTTCGTGGGAAGGCATGGTCTGCTGAAATAGAGCTATTAGGAAAACAAATGATTCTCTTTAGCATCTTGGCACAAGCCTAAGCTTTATGCAGCTCTATTTTGCTATAGCCTCCATTGATATACAAGAACTCTTCTGAAGTGTTTGAAAGGCAAACCGTGACAGACATAATCATTCTCTTGTAACGCTGAGAATCAACTAGAATCGCCAATACCATCTAACCTGGGCTCTCATTCACTCAGTGTCAATAACGGCTGTTTTGATGCAATGTAGAATCAATCACCTATTAAGTTTGTCCTGTTACTATAGTTTTACCGTAGTAAAATGCTTAGCATTCCATAGATATACGATTTTTAAAATGATATCTGTTTTAATCGTTTTTACTTAGTAAATACATTTGGGTATCTGCATGTTTCCAAATAATGGAAAAGATACATTCTCAAACTCTTGTAAGATTTATTATGAATTGATTAATTATTATGGTTATTTTAAAACAAAAAAATATTTAGAATGATCTACCTTCATAACTGGGAAATGTGTGTGTTGGGGAGAGTAAGGGAGGGAGAGAGAGAGATTATTTATAATAGAGTCCAGGATTTATGAAATGGAGGGGAAATAATATGCTGAATTGAAGCACACAAATTAGCCGTGACCCACGTACTTTCTCTTTAGTCACCCCTCTATCCAAAGCAACGTTCCAGAAGGGAGACTAGAGACAGGTCAAGCTGCAAGAGCAGTTAAGCCAAGTATGATTTGTCTATGCCTGAGAAGCTTCTCATAGGATATTAACAATCATTACATTGGCATGGCAGCCATTTATTTTGGAAAACTCCTATAAAAAAGCAAGCCAATATGCAAAAAGTAGATTCAAAGTATCTCGTGACAGAGTCCAGATCTGTCCTTCAGTACACATTCCTGGGGTGATTCTTCTCCCAGTCACATCTGAAGTTATCCTAACTCCTTAAAAAAGTTTGTAAACAGATTTTTTTATGGATTTTTTTCTTTATATTTTCTGGTCATCAATTCTTTACCCTGTGCCTAGAATAGTCTGTTTTAGATTTCCTAAAATCCAAGTGTATTTGGACTTTCTGTAAATGTTCTCAAAGTAACTCTCCCAGTCACAACTTCCTAACAGTGATTTAAAGACGCCTACATCTAAAGAAAATATGAAAATAAAGAATACAGTGGGAAACAAAAGTATACAAACTCTCAACTGCGAAATGTTGTCTCATTTTGCTTGCTGTTGATTTGTCTTTCTTACTTACAGTTGTACCTGGACCTTAAAGTTAGTTGTCATGAATGGAGGCATTTTCTTTTTCTCCAAGGCTCTCAAAACATCATGAGGTTTGCTTCCTTCCACTTCCAGGGTTGCAGCGAGTCTAAAAATGTTTCAATGGTATACTAATCCAACTCACTGCAGAGCAGGGTGGTAGCAAGGTCAACAGAGTCTTCCACCTGCCTCATGCTGATGACTCAGGAACCTTCCAGTTGGGTTCACTCAAACACCATGCAGGACCAACCATACAAACTATTTCCATTTGACAGCCAGAAATACATATGATTCCACACAGTTAATTTTAGAATGTAATTCGTGGGGCTCTTTCCAGATCCCTCAGCACAGCATCTGTTCAGAGTTGGTCCATATGACATAGTCTGACAGTTTTTATTGCTTTCCCAAGAGAATCTCTTAATGATATCAACTTCTCCGTTGTCTTTTGAACAGATAAGCGCTGTCTCTGATGTCAAGCCTTGGAATTCCGGTTTCTGAATAATATTACACAAATACTTATCATCAGTTCTATTTTGTAAGACATTTATTCAACAGATGTTTGCTGGGGGTATACCTTTGCCTGGTGCCATCCTTTTGATTTTGAATAAAAGAAACAGAAAAAAAAAAAAAACATAGTTTCAGCCCCCATGAAAATTTAGACTGGTGGAGCTCAGAATTTTTAAAATGTGGAAAGTGGCCCACAAGTTCAGTATTTCAATCTTTGCAGGAGGTTATTCAGATTCACCTAGATCTGCTACTTTCCTAACATTATACAGTAACCCAGGGACAGAACATGATTAGAGCACAGCCTCATTCCAGTGCCCTTTCTTTTACACAGCTGGCAATAAAATATATTCAACTACCAGGTAAATAAAAGTTTTTCTACTTTCATCCTGGTGTCAGACATCCTTAAGATGAAGAGACATAATACTTGTAAATAAAAAAAGACTGTGTAAAAAGAAATTATATATATATATATATATATATATATGTCTATATATGTGTGTGTGCACACACAGGCACACACTTTTTGTTTATGAACCAGAAAGCTCAGTTACTCAGAAGAAAACTGCAGACACACCTGTCCTCTAAGGAACTCACCATATTTTACAGATAATGTTCAGTTCTTCCTTGCAATATTCCTATGATGCATCGTTATGAGATTACTTGTATTATGTATAGCACCTTTCCTCTTTGGACCTTGAAGGTGCCTTTTACAGAATCCGACGTAAAAGAAGGTAATTCTCATAGTGCTCTGGGGAGATGGAAAAAATATATTAAAAACCATAGAAAGACCAAATTACTATCGGTGACTAGGGAAATAAGAGTCACTGAGAGTTAAGGGGCTACATAACAACTATGGAGAAGAAAACCTTTGTTCCTACTTTTTTAAAGCAACAGATCCTCCTCCAGCATAGAGAGGCGCCTGCGCATGGGGAGATGATAGGGCAGGGAAGCGGCTAAGGGGAAAGAGATGCGTGTATGGATGCAAAGACCTTGGGAGTCAGCACCAGCAGGGGAAGCGAGACACGTGCCCTGTGGCTCTCACCTTTGTCCGTGTATCATTCACAACTTCGTAAGTCTTTTCAGTGCATTGTGATAGAAAAGGAGGAGGCCAGAAAGGAGTGTGATGGGGCCGGGAGGTCTTCAGATCTGCAAGTGCACAACCTTCTGTAACACGGTGACGACAAAGATCATGTGAATTGCACATCTGCAGTGATGTTTGCATCTGTGTCCTCGGTACCTGGAGGTTCGCTGTGGGCAATGCAAGAAATATTTCTGAATCAATGAAAAAGCCAGGCTGCTGAAAAGCCCTGATGAACTCCATTACGATTGAGAATTTAGTTTTCAATTTATAGAGATTTTTTTGTAACTTCACACACACAAACACACAAAACATGAGCCATTTTGTAGATAGGAAAACAATTTTTAAAAACTTGCTCAAATTCACACAGGAAGTAGGGAGGAGACTTAGCTCAGCAAGATGGTGCCATCCCCATGGTTAGAGATTTCTGCACTAGAAGCAGTGATTGCAGAGCAAGACCTCTGTCCTCCTGTTTGTGCCCCTGCTCCCTGTGAATGGTCACTGGGTCGGTGTTTCCTTTTTTTTTTTTTTAAGGTTTATTCATTTATTTTACATGAGAACCAGGGTACAGGCCAGATTCACGGGAGGGTGAGAGGATTCACCAGAGACGGAGTGGGGAACAGAACAGGCAGACTGACTGATATACACTGCTGAGGGGAGCAGTGGGTACAACAGGAGAGGTCTGCCGCGCTATGTGGGACCCTCGCTGGCCGGCAGGGATCAAACCCGCGCTGCAGAGGCTGCAGACAGCTTCACAGCGTGGCGCCAACTGCCTGCGCCACCAGGGGAGGCCCAGGTCAGTGTATCTTATCAGAGTTATCGCAGACCACAAACAGGGCTTCTGGGCCATTGGCAGTTGTAGCTCTGCTCTTTCCCTAGTGCCTTCACATCTTCCATTCCTGCAGACAGAATGAACCATCACATCCATCTTCTTCCATGGAGCCCATCTAATTAGTGTCTGATGAGTCTTGGTGTCTTGGTGATATTTCATGCACTTAGGCACTGAGAATTTTAATTGATTTTCAGATCTGCAGTCTCCTTCTTTTTAATATATATTGGCTAGAAATGATCTCTTCTAATTTTTTTTGTCTTTCAGTCTTTCCTAATACATACCTGTCTTGTAGTTGCCACTGGGATTTATACAGTAAATCTCTTCCTTCTGTAACGGTTCTCACTTTGGCAAAGATAAATATTAACCTTCCTTCTGAAGCAACACTGCACAGCCATAGTATGTGAATTTCAAGGAAAAAAAATGTATCTTCAGACTTTATCATTCCTAAACATATGGAAAATATAGTCACAGTACAGAAAAAAAGTGTCTGAGAATCTGTCAAAAACTTGTTCACAGAGGACTTATGGTCCAAGGAACTATTTTAAAATTTATGTTTTATATCACTGGTCCTGTTAATTCCTTTCATTTTTGAGGAATGAAAATAAATAACAGTTGAGGAAGAAAATAGCAAACCAACCATAAGGCCAGAGAAGACAGATGGGTCACCAGTACCATCTGAGTAGCTGGGGCAGCAAATGTCCATGTTGAACTTCCTTTAAGAAAACTTAAATGAAAAAATTTGCATAGATGTCTTATGAAAGAATGTTTGCCACAGTCTCTACATAAGGATAAATACCATGTGTGATGGTTAATGTTATGTGTCTACCTGACTAGGTCATAGGGTACCCAGGTTTCTGAGTCAGTATTACTTCCAGGTGTGTCAGTGTGGATGTTTCTAGAAGAGATGACTGTTTGTTTGATTGTTTGTTTTTTAAAATATTTATTTATTTATGCCTACAAAAACTGGAGCATAGGCCAGAGGTAGGGGAAGGTGAGCGGATTCACCAGAGACACAGTGGGGAGCAGAACAGGCAGACTGACTGAAATACACTGCTGAGGGGAGCAGCAGGCGAGACAGGAGAGGTCTGCTGTGCAATGTGGGTCACCACCCTGGCCAGGGATCAAACTTGTACCACAGTGTCTGGGGATAGCGTCATAGTGCTGCAACTTAAACCCTTGTGCCTCCAGGATGTCCCGAAGAAATGACCTTTTGGAGTGGTCAACTGAATAAAGCAGAGGGCCTTCCCTAAGAGGTGGGCATCGTCTCTCCTCCTGAGGGCCTCCAAAGAATAGAAGGGCGGTGAGTACACACTCTGCCTCACTGTGAGCTGAGACATCTCTCTTTGCCTCATGTTTTCTCGTCCCTGGGCCTTCAGACTCAGACTGAAATCCACACCATCAGCTCCCCAGTTCTCAGGCCTTTGAGCTGCACTCGTGGCTTCCTCGCCCCCCACCCAACTTGTAGATGCAGCTAGAGGATGTCAGGATCCATATTCATAGGAGCCAATACTTTAATAAACATCTTTCTGTATCTCTTAATTCTGTTTCTCTAGAGAGCCCTGACTAATACAATAGGATTCAAGCTGTAAGAATAGATCTCTGTATTATTTCACTTTAGGAAGATTATCTGGGGAAAAACAGCAAACAGACCATAATAGCAGTCGAAACTCATGCATCTGTTTTGCATCTAGCAAACCTTATAGTAATAAAGCAAAACAAAGATAAATTGTGTGAGGTGTTTGAGTGTGTGTGTCTGTGTGTGTGTGTGTGTGTGTATTTGTAAGGGGTTGGGGGGAGAGAGAGGTTGATTAGAGATGACCAATGACTTATTACAAATCTACTTGCAGTAAAGGACATTTGTGTTAATTTCAATATGAAATGACTGTGAAAGCGGGATTCTAAAATAAAACATCTGTCCACAAACAGCTTTTTTGACAAAAGAAGAGGCACCTGGATATTGCTTAGTTACCTCTATTTCACAAGTATGTGTGTGGAAAGCATGTATGTGATTAAAAATACATATATGTTATCACAGAGATGACATTTCTGACAGTATAGAATAGAACGGGATCTTTCACTGGCATAGACTCAGGAGAGAGCACTGATGTGAAAAAATACAAGTACGCACAGTGGGAATGAAAATCGATGTTGCCAAATGTTATTTTTGAGGTAAGCTTATTGAAGACCTGGCAATAAAGATAGGAAGCTATAACCAATGTCAGATAAATAACTGGCTGCGTAGGAACCTGCATGGAGAAAGGGAAGAAGGAGTTTATGTCAGGAAGAAGGAAAAAGGGTGTTGGGAAGGAAATGAGTGAAACAGTGAATACTTAGAGTAATTCCTCCTCCCCACTCACAGCCCCATTTTTAAAGGACACAAGGGACAGGTGAAGCCACTCTCTAAAGAGGGAGTTGGTACTTGAAAATCACAGATGATGAGACTAATCTGATGAGGAACAGTTGTCAAACTTTGGTGAAAAGGGTATTCACCAATCTCCTGAGGAGATGGGCAACAAAGCCAGACCCTCAGGGCCCCTAGCTGAGATTTACCTCAAACCTGGAACATTCTAGAGAGGGGAATAGATCCGGTCCCAGCAGTTAGTGTGTCCATGGTTTCGTGAGACCCGGTGGTGATCCCGTACATACTCTCCCACGTAGGAAAGCAGGCAGGGATTGAAGTTTGTTAAAGTCACACATTCCATAGTAGCAGGTTAGTGAAGTCTAATTGGCACACAGTAGCTGCACACGTTTGCAGCCATGGGACCACAAGACCCATCAAAATAGCATCCATCCCCCAATCATTACTCCATGGCCCATTGTAGTCCCCCCTCCAACTCCTCTGACCCTAAGTCCCCCTGAACCTACTTTTTTTTTTCAATTCAGATTAGTTTGCATATTCTAGAATTTTGTAGACTCACACAATCTTTATTGGTTTTGGTCTGGCTTTTTTCACTCAGTTTAATAATTTTGGGACTGTTCACATTGTGTCTGCAGTTTATTCCATTTTTCCTGCTCATTCAGTAGAGATTTATTGATTTTATTGACTTCCTCACAGAGGTAGCTTTATTGTGTTGAGTCGTTATCGTAGGGTTTAACTTACTATCCTTAACTTAGCACAGCCCACATGCTGTCAAGCTAGTGGAAGAAACTTTCAGGAGTTCACGTCCCCTCCTGGCCTCTGTTCTCTGTGGTCAAACATCGTCCGTTTATATACAGTAAATAAAAATTGAGTTATGATCATTTGAAAAGTGACAAAGAATGTCTTCATATTTCTCCATGGTCACAGTTTCCATCTTGGATCCTTTCACTTTTGCTTGAGGGTTAGAGCTTTACAAGCTCTTACAGAGTGATAAATTCTTTCAGCTTTTGGGTGTCTGAGAAAAAGTTTTTATGTCACCTTCATTTTAAAGAAATTGCCCTGGATTATAAATTCTGAAGTAAAAGATTTTCCCCACGTTCATTACTTAAACATGTAGTCACACTTCCTTCTCACTCACGTGGCTTCCAATGGGAAAACTACTCTCCTCCTTGCTGAATCGAATGTGTTCTTTCCAGCTGCTTGGAGGCTTTTCCCCTTTTCACCGTTTCAAGGGATTTGACTGTAATGGGCACTGATCTGGGGGTTGACAGTTTAATCACATTTGGAACATTCTCACACTATTTCCTTTCTTTCCATTTTTGGAGATTTCTAGTGCACATATATTTAGCCTCTGAACTGGTCTCTCTGTTCATTGCTGCTTGGTTGATTGTTTTAGTCTTATTTTCTCTCTGTATTTTCATTTTCGATGGTGCCTGCTACTGTCTTTTAGAGTTCACACTTGTTTTTTCTTCTGATAGTCTGGTATTCCATGGTAATGTCCTCAGTGTGCTTTTAATCCTTAATCTTGAACTTTTCATTTCTAGAAATTCTATTTGGACCTTTTAAAAATTGGACATACCTCTTGCTCTCATGTTCAGCCTTTCTTCTAGCTTCTTGAATATATGGAATACACTCATAATTACTGTTGAAATGTTTTTGGCTACTAATTCTACCAGGGCTCAGTTTTGATTGATGGTTTGCTCTTCATTATGAATAGTGTTGCTCTGCCTTTTTATATCCCTCAGTATTTGTAAATGGCTAAAGCCTTTTATATTCCTAAAATTGTTCCCGGTGTTTCTTTTGTAACATGGTTAAGTGACGTGGAAACAATTTGATCTTTCAGGTCTTGCTTTTAAGATTTGGTAGGTGGGGATTCAGGCAGCGTTCGGTCTAGGATTAAATTACCCATTACTGAAGAAAGACGTTCCTCAGTACTTTACCCTATGTCCTGTGAATTATGAGGTTTCAGTCTGGCTTCCGAGAACAGACCCTGCCTGGGCGCCTGCTCCCTCCATTGCACCCTAGAAACGTCTCTGACAGGAAGCAGGGGTAATCAGAGGGCTCACCTCATTTGTTTCTCTCAAGGATCACTGTCCTTTTTACTTGATGTCCAATTTCTTGAGAGCTATTGATTCATCTATTTTGTCCTCTTCATTAGTTGTTTCGGGTACTAGAATAAATCTTATCCTTCTTATTCTACCTCGACCAAAACTAGAAGCCCTGAGAGCTATACTTTTAGCTTTGATTTTATTTCATTGATTTTTCTTTGAAGAAAATTATATATTAGCCTTGGTACTTTTGCTGCTATTTGTAAAATGTCCTTCATAACAGACTATGACCTACCATATGCTACGGGAACACAAAACATGTATTGAATTAATATATCCTCCTGGGAGAAAACAGAGAGGTCAAGAGTGTCTCAGCACAAGTCAATTTTCATAGGGACATTAACACTGTAAGACTGAAAACAGAATTCTGATGGACAAGGCTACAATTTCTTGGAGGACTAAGAATCTTAAGGGCAGGGATGGATGAGTTGTCACCAAGGGACAGCTTCGCAAAGTCTCCCTGAATATATTTTGTTTCACCCTCTAAAGGTTTTGATTCTTTGTAGGCATGTTCACAAGGTGTTCTTGCAGGTTGCAGAGCAGGGGGAGCTTATGGGATGTGGAATTGGGCAGCCCAAGGCAAATCAAATATTCAAGTAGAATGGAAAACCATAACAACAGAGGAGGGGCACTCCAGAACTCTCCTGAGCAGTAGAATCTTTCCCAGACAGAACAATATTCTGTGTCCTTCCCACTCCAATCTGAGGACCAGAGGTTACCTCAGAGAGCTCTCCAAGAAGGAGGGAGGGGAAATTTCAGTCAGTGATGAAGATGAGGCTAAGACTGTGTCATCATGGCATCCCGTGGACTTTTCCTAAATGACTTCTAAGCAACAGAGCTGACTTCAGGGCGACGGTCTCCGTTTAGGGACAGGAAATGGTTAGTCTGTCATTTGCAGCCTGTGACCTCAGTGAGGACTGCTAACAAGATAGGCAGCAGATCCTTCAGGGATGCCTCTTTCTTGGGGACAGTTTCTCCATCTCACCCTCCTGCGTGGCTTTTAGGAAGTCCTGTTTCAGGCTTAGAGAGGGGTGGGTAGACAGCCCTGACGTGCCATACAACTTCTGGAGACAAGTCTTTGTCATAAAGAATTTGTATGAAGAGTTCTCCAGAGAGATCACAGGCTTGAAGACAGCTGAGCCACCTCCTTGAATTGATCTGAAGTGTAAACCCCACTAACGTAAGAGAGTTGGGAGTGAGCTTGCAAGTCATTGCAATGGAAAGGAAGAAAATAAAGAGACAAAAGCTACAATGTAAATTAAAGATTTTTGAAGGAAACCAAACTATTTCTGAAAGGAATTAGTCTCTGAAAATATGTTTTGCGGAGAATAACATTGATCATAAAAAGAAGGATTAGGGTCAAAATAAGGGGGGGTGCAATTGTATGGGGAATATAACCAAAATGAAAATGCATATGTTGTGCAAAAATGAAAGATGATGTAAGAATTATATAAAATAAAATATTTTAAAAAAGAGTTAAGACAATGAATCCTGGTTCCCAGATTAGCAAATAAGTCTGTACAAGACAACTTTCACCATACAGGCCAGGCCAGGCCCACCTCCTCGACCCAGCTCCTTTGTTAGTAAAGGATATTTTGAATTAGAACTTTGGTCCTTGACTGAACCCCATTCCTGTACTTTTTGTTGGAGTGATTGGTCAGCTGTGATGTAAAATATATCACAGAAATCTTGCTGCCATCTATTGTCTCTCTTCCCCTGGGAAAGAAGCACAAAAAAATTAAAATAAAAAATAAATAACCACAAAACATCCAGCCAGGAAACCTTTGCCAGTCTTATTGACAAGATATGTGTGGACAAATTCAGGCAGTTTTTGTGGTTTTGGTTTTTGGGTTTGTTTTTTTTTTTTTTTTTTTTTCCAGAAAGAAAGAACTGACTTAATGGCAGGAGTGTCCTTTGCTTCACTTGCTGCTTCTCACCTACTTCCTGGAATGCTGACGAGATGAATGGTGTTCAAGCAGCCATCTTGAATCATGCAGCAGTCTTGAAGATTTGCTGATGATTACAGAGCCAAAAATGAATGGAGCCCTGTCTCTGACAATGCCATAAAGTTTCTGTGAGAACACTAGATTGCTTGCTTATTCTCTGATCTCAGTTATGAAATAAACCCTTGGCTGTTCTTATTGCTTTTCTCCTTGGGCAGTTAAACCTATTCATGAATGATCCAAAGTACAGTGCAAGAGGAGGTCAATTGTCAAATTGCTGGAAAAGTACATATGACATAGTGAACCCAACTGACCAGAACAGAACAGAGCTATGCTGTGGCCAAGATTCCAGACCATGGTGAACAGATAATTTGGGCAGGTCCAGGATATAGGCCACTGCCCAAGGAATAACCTAGAATCAAAGGTGCAGAGAAGACCATGAAAAGAGTCCAAGAGAAACATGTTTTTGATCTGACTATTTAGAAGAATTTCAGATGAATATTAGTGGGAGCCCTGTGATCCATTTTCAGACAGGCAGTTCTGCCCTTAGGGCACAATTTAACCTGCTTTAAAAATCTTGATATTCTGAATCCAATATCTGAACCTCTACATGTTAAACTAAAAAAAAAAAAAAAAAAAGAGAGAGAGAGAAAGAAAAAGAAAAAATTGAAACATTTTTTCCTTACAGCAATGATATGCATAGTGAATAAATAAAGAAAAACATTAAGTTCTATGAATAAAAGCAATACCATACTTCTGCAGTGTGAATAAATGAAAGTGTGTGTGTGGACATGTGTGTGCCCTTGTGCAAGTGTGTTTCATTGTCAAGGTGATGTCAGAGGTGTTAAGAAACTCTAAGAATGGTCTGAAAATAGAAATGGAAAATGAACAAAACCTCTATGGACAAGGCCAAGGCAGAAGCAGTAATAAGGCTGCTCATTAGCGGATTGGGAGCCAAGGAGTGGAATGTGGATGCAGGAAGTAATGCAGGGAGAGGCTCAGTCAGGAGAATGGTGAGCTGAAACCATGACCTTGGCCAGGGCTGTGGTGGGGGTAATGGTTTTTCTTCACTATGCTAGTTAGAAGGTCTTTCAAAGCATAACATCCCTTATTTCAGGATTGTCTTTCCTCTGTGACAGGGGAACAGCAGCTGAAGAAAGCTGTACTGCCTCTTTACCTGCCCTTCCTCTGTGTGTGTGTGTGTGTGTGTGTGTGTGTGTGTGTGTGTGAGAGAGAGAGAGAGAGAGAGAGAGAGAGAGAGAGAGAGAGAGAGAGAGAGGAGCCATTATGTGATGGAGGGGCTGAAACATTGCCTTTGTTCTCAGAGGGTAGGTTTTTGTAGCCACCAGAACCCAAATAGTCCAGAAAACCACACCTCCTGATTTATGTTCTACATTTATGTTCTACATTTATGTTCTACAACCCTTTGAAAATGGATTGAAGATGAACATTGGCAACAATGTGTTCTTTTCTAAAATTAAAAAGAAGACGCTCGTATTTGTTTATCTAGAATTCCTCAACACTGTCCTCCTAAATCTGTAATCATTCAGCATTTATTAACTAAAGAAAAGACAGAGGCAAAACTAAAGGAAACAAAAGAAATATACTTGTTAGAGGAGTCCAGGGTGCTTGGCTACTCAACCAGCCAAAATTCGAGAGACAAGAATTAATGGAAGGAAATCAAGTTTAAGGAGGTTGTAGCTTAACCCTTGACTTACTTCTACCTCCATCTGGGTTTCAGCCAGTTTTGCCTGGTTTTCTGATTCTGTCAGCAAGAAAAGATAAATAGGAACCAAACAAGGAAGAATAGTGCAAAGACAAGGAGCTCATGGCTACCAGGCTGGCGACGTACTGACTCTATTCCATTTTGAAAATTTTCTGAAGCTAATTGAACATCTAAAACTGATCTAAAACTGGCTACTAAATATGGCGGATGGAAGGCAGGAGGTAGAGAGGGAGTGTGGGAGTAAGAGTAAGAACAAAGGAAAAACAGAAAAAAACCCTCAGACTTGCCCCATGGAACACACCGGGTAAATTCAGTTTCATCAACTTAGAAAGGAAAAGCCTGGCCATTCATTCAGTCATCTGGTACATTCTTGACACAGTTGTACTTTGAGGCAACTGAAAAATTGTGAAAGAAAGAAGAAATCACAGAAATGCAATAATTTAAAATGTGAGTTGCAAATTATTGATAGAGTGCAAAGGTGAAAATGAATTTATAGAATTTTTTATCTGAAAAGAATGGAACATTTAATTGATATAATTTGTAGTGGGCACATGATCATATAACTGTCTGAATTATAATCATAATATACAGAAACTCTAAAAGTAGAATAGAGGACTATGATCCCTGATGTTTTTAACATTTCTGGGTCTATAGAAGTTGAGCAGAGAAAAAAAAAAATCAAATAGTAATCCATAGTTAAAACTTCCTTAGTAGATAAAAATTATTACTGTGGGCCATAAAAGCTAGGTTTTGGATAATAGAAGAGAGTTAGCTATGGAAATGCAGGAAGCCATCATATTTTTTCCTTATGGTAAATTTTACTTTTTACTGAAATGATGGAAGAGAGACAGGATTCAGGAAACCAAAAGCCATATAATTGCAGTAAATTATTAACCATGCACCAGTACCAGTCTCATAAATTAATTAAAACATTCACATTCATCTTATTATAAGAACCCACTTTTCCTCCTAACAGACCATTTATTATTTTTCTAACTACAAGAATAAAAAAGCTTGAAATTACATTGAAAGGATTTTCACCTTCATAAAATACATCACTTTGTAGACTAAATGGTAAATTGGAGAAAATTTCACCTAATATAAAATCACCTGCTAATATTCTTGTTCTATATTTCTTAATAAAACCAGGGACAATAGTCTATCGTCCAACAACCTCTTGCCTCAGAGTTCTGGGTGAAACAATAAGTTATCCAACTCATTTCAAATGATTTGTTCTATTTGAATTACTGCTTTCTGAGTCCCCAAACCTACACATAAATAGTAAATGACACCCAGGCATTGAGAGGGAAAAAGTCATGTCTGCATCTGCTCCCGTATTTGAGTCTCAATATTAGCTACCTGTGGAATGTGGCCAGGGAAAGGAAGAAAGGACTCCGTCACCTGTTTTTCCTAACAAAGATGAGAATTTTATGAGCTCTATGCTCCCCTCCACCCCAAAGCGCACATGATTTAGCAGCCTGTGTGACATCAGCAAGATCAACATTCTCTGCTGGAGGCAGACAATTTCATAGCTGAGTAAGAACCCAGAAACTCAAGCTCAAGGGAGAGAAGCCCCTGGAAAAAACAAAAAGAAACAAAAAACCTTGAAGGACCATCTCACTGAAAAGACAAAGAGAAAATATCGGTGCAGGAAATGACGCCTCCACGCACCGAGCGGCAGATGTCTGGACGGGATGTGATTGTGCAGGACTGGGCGTCTCTCAAGTCACCACCCACCTGGCCCACTTCCAGGCCTCTACAGGAGCAGCGCCTGTGACTGACCACACCGCCCCGATTTGCGTGGCTCCAGGGTTGCAGTCACCATCTGCAAGTGGCCTGACAGAGGATTAGCCGCTTGGAAAAGACTCCTCCTGCCCTGGCGCCCTCCCTCACCAAGAACCAGAGAACAATCACTCTTATCTCTGAACTACAGGGAGAGAAGTTGGGATGACTTCTGTGTTATTGTGAAAAGGTTGAGGGCTCCCGCAGAGATTTCAAGATGGGGCGCTGAGTAGAGTTTGGAGAGTTTTCCCTGTGAGGACATGGAGATTTTGTTACTTAATCTTTACTCTCTCTGCTTGATGGGGTTCAGATGTGGAGGTTCAGTGAGTACTTTGGGGCCCTCTGAGAAAGATTTCAACAGTTTCCCCTTCAGAGGCACAGGGCAAGTTTATTTAGAAGAAATACATCTGCATAGACACAGAGAGGCAAAGCCTGCATTTTAAAGGATTATTAGGAAGAAGGACACCTACATAGACACAGCCCGTAAAGAGCTGCACTGGGAAGGAGCAGGTTTAAGAAAGAGTCACCTGCACAGATGCAGGAGGGCAGCCTTAAGGAACAATATAAGATGTGTGTTTGCCAGAGCAAGGGGTGTTCTTTTGTAGTGTTCATTGGGGGAAATTCCTTTGTGGAATTTTATATCTTTGGTGTCAGCTTGAGTTGGTTTTCTGTAACAGATAATCCTTTCTAAACGTGCCGCAGATTCCTGCAAAATTCCGTAGCCTGTTTACCAGTGGGTTAGCTCAACATGGCTTCATGTTGTCCCTGTGAGATCTTCAGTCCTAAATAGCCTGCTCTAAGCTTCCATCATGCTCATTGCCTTCTGTCCCTTGACTTAACTCTATGCCAGCCTCCCACTCTCTCTCTAAAGGTGACAGGAAAATGAGAAGGGAGTCACTTCCTCAACATTCTTGCCTAGAACATCTGAATGTCCACAAAGGACCTAGCCCCACCCACACACAGTTTTAATACATGCACACTGAGCATAATTTAACTTTGGGGGTCATAATCTTTGGGACAAAACTGTTCTGGCAAAGATCAGCCCAACCTAGTCCTGGCATCCTCTTGACAGGCACCGGCCTCTCATGATCAAAACGCACCTCATCTCTACGAAGCTCCCTGTGTCATGTATCATCATCCACGGAAATCAGGGCACGCATCTAAGTGTTTCAGAGCACATACTTAGGCTTTTATTTTTTTTTTAATTCTGATACACATGACTGTTCCTTTGTCTCCCTAAATCTCCGTGTTTGCAAACATATCAGTTCATATACCAACACCTACTGTCCATGACCTGAACGACGGTGCAGTCCAGCCAGGCAAATGCAGCATGCACATGAGCAACTCTAAGACAGTGCGGGATGTGTAAGTACATGGGAGATTTGTCTGCAAAATGCCATTATAATATAGAAGCTGCTAAAGTTGTGTCATCTTGAGACTGAGGGAGCATGCCAAAAAAAGAAAGAAAAAGACTGGCAAAGAAACAAGTAGCATTTGAGGGCCTCCCTGGTGGTGCAGGGGGTTAAGTCACTGCAGCACTAGTTCAATCCCCAGCCAGGGAGCTGCTTACATGGCGCAGAAGACCTCTCCTGTCTTGCCTGCTGCTCCCCTCAGCAGTGTATTTCAGTACATCTGCCTGTTCTGCTCCCCGCTCTATCTCTGGTGAATCTTCTCACCTTCCTGCACCTCTGGCCTACATCCCAGCTCTTGTATGCATAAATAAATAACTCTAAAAAAAGAAAAAGAAACAAGAAGCATTTGAGCAAAGTTAGTGGTTTTGCAACCCTGTTAAGTGTTAAAAGCTGTGAAAAGATGCTAAAACCTAGACCCAGCCTCTGATTCCACTGGGTTATTATGCACAAAATCACTAGTTACAAGTGTGAATTGTAACTATTGTAAGTTTTCATTTTCAAATAAGATGAAAATATTTCTTCTCCAAAAAATTATGGCATTTCAATATTTTTGGCTATTGTAAATCAAAAGAATCTGTTTTATTCCTTGACAGCTAGCTGAAATCAGCTCTATGACCATGAAAATAAAATGGGAAAAAATGGGAAAATAAAAAAAAAATAGAGAGATTGCTGCATTTTGATAAAAAAGCATTTTCAGATATTAAATAAAGTGTTTATTTTGTTAAAAAATACAGCCCCTTTTCTTTCAGAAATACAAATCCCAATAATAAATCAAAGTGAATACATTGCTTTAAGCAAACAATCATATAGGCACATGTTTATCTACATACATATGCAGGCACAGATATGTCTATGTATATATAGATATATGAATTTCAGTTAAGTTTATGTGAATGCTTTTTAAAAAAAAAGATATCAAGTGATTTTATGTAAACAAATCAAATGGATTTAAAGCATATTTGCTATGATGTCAATGCCTCTTTGAGATGTCAGTGCCATGGAAATTTAAGCTAAATCATTCCCTTAGCATGGAGCATGCACATATTTTTTTACAAATAAATAGTAATAGATGATGGAAGAAACACGAAGCGTTTAAGTGTTCTGAAAGTCAAGGAATTTGAACTATCATGTACTTAAAAAGGGTTAGCAAATAAAAGACAAATAGGGTCAATAACTTGTCTTTGAGCAGTTTTCTGACATCTTCTGTTATTTCCTCAGCTGAAGCTCAGTGGCTATTCAGTCCCTGTCTTTTTTAGAGGCATTTTAATCTTTCTGACCTGTTCTTTCCTTGTGCGAGGACAGCCAGGGAGTAGAAATTGTTTTTATTTTTCTGCAGAAAGAAATCTCTGTCCCAGAAGACCTCCACTCGGCAAACCACATCATTTCCTGACCCGATCACATCTGAAGGGGTGTGGGGCGCAGTGGAGCATCTACACAAGCGGCTGGCGTCGCCCTAATCCCAGTCACTGGGGCTCACGGTGACAGAACCATGCTGCTACTAATCAGTTTCACACCAGGGAGAAGCACACGGTGGAAACATGCAAATCAAGAACAGCACCAAAGTAGCTTGGAAATGTTCGAAAAACAGAGGTATCCAGCATCACTTTTCTGTGCCAAAAAAGCAGAAACATATGCTTCTCCCTTTCTCTTTTTTTCCCCTTTTTCTTTTAAATTGGAGAATTTAGCTCCTGTTACACTGTTGTCTTCCCCGAGATCAGTGTCACTGGGTAACAGTGTTGAGTATTGCCGTTTCTAAGGAAAATTAAGAGAGAAGGAGACAACATCAGTCTATTGCTTATTATCAAGGCATATGAGAAAGTGTTCTCCGCCCTGGTTTCCTTCCTTCTTAAAAAACACAGCTTTAGAATTAAACCAGCTCTCTGAATTATTGCAATTACTGACCTAAACTTATGCTGCTATTTTAGTTCCTAATAAAAAGATGCGTGCGGGAGGTGAAATGTTGTATCTCACAGTCAAGATGGAAAGCTGCATCTGTAGGATTTCTAGGCTAAATTGGTATCAATTTCATGTAACATGAAGAATTCAGGTCTTGGTTAGCTTAATTTACATGGATAAACATTAAGATCCCCCAAACCATTAGTCAAGATCAAACTGTAGTATTTGATCTGAGTTTAATATTTCAAGTAATTAATAAAATGAGAAGTCGGCAGACATGAGCTTCAGCATTTTTCAGGTGACTTTTTGGCAAAAAATTAGGGTAGATCATCAGATTCACTTCTGTGCATTTATACCTAATCTGAAGATTCATTTTTCAGGGTATGGGAGGGTGAAAACTGAAATTAATGCCAAAGATATTCCACACACAAGACCAAAAATAGCCTGAAATAGCCACAAGCAGATATTTTCACCCAGGTGCAGCAGTAAGACAGGAAATGTGTATACCAGTATCAGTGAAATCAAAATCATCTAAGTCATCTCATTTAAAAAAGTAATGATATAATAGGCAAATCTCAATTGTGGGGTTTGATTTTCTTGGATGGTCTCCATCAAATAAATCAACAACAGTTTAATTATCCAATCTAGGAAGGAATAACCATCATGCACTAGGGTGCTGACAATGGTCTGATTAAGAAATAGATTCATCTCTTTGTCAGGGAATCACCAAGGACTGACCGCAGGAACTAACAAGGAGAGATCAGTTTCTCGCCACCCTATGTTACTGTCTATGCATGTGAATATCTACTTGACCGGACACTACAACTCATTGCTAGGTTTGAGTAGGGAGTAATAGGCAAGAGTGGCAACGTAACTGCCTTTCTTCTTTCCAGGTAACTTTACCTGAGGTTACAGTCAGCATTTATGCCATGAAAACTATCCGGACTATTTTGAGAATCAAACTAGTAAAGTTAGGAATAGATCCTCTTCCTTGACACTTCCAGAAATTAATTTCCCCCTATCAAAACACAGGGGAGCATGTCCTGCTAGCCCCCGCTACTCTTGTTGAACCTCTATGTGCTATAGCAGTGCAAATCACAGCCCTTTTTTCCCACTGTATTTCAGAGTTTCCAGTGCCATGCACCCTCCATTCCAGAGACTTGTCACCCATCTAATCAATGCAGTGACTTCCAAGTCCGTCTCTTTCTGCTACTGTGGGTGAGTCATTTGTGCTAAAGACAGAAAGATGTTTAATAGTTAGGAAATGTTTTCCCTGGACATCAGGAGAGTCCTTCATAGTTGTCATGGGAGAGGTGTAGTTGTCTACTGCTAGATAAATAATCTAATACAGAAATAGTAGTAACCTCTGGTCTTAATAATCCTTGAAATTGGATTTAAATGGACCATCAGTTACTTTGTTTTGTTTCATAGCAATTAAAAAAATGAATCCAGGAGACCAAAAATTATCTTGACTCTCATTGCTCAAGCAATTACTTTAAATAAAAATTGAAGTATATCCTTAAATTCCATAAAAAAGCAAAAGTTAAGACAACTCATTCAAGAATAATAATTCTGTCCCATCAGATTGAAAACCTTGTTTTCTACTTCATACAAAAGCGTTTTGTCCTAACAGTTTCATAAATGCTCAAGATGTACCTGCTATTACTATGTGCCAGGGTCTCTAAATAGGTATAAAGGAGTAAGATTTGCTTGAGGACAGGTGATGATTTATTTGCAAAAATATTAATGGCTAAATCAAAGGAATTCATTTTATTCAGTGACTGTGCTTTTGAAAAGCTATGTCAGCAGATAGAATTTTAAAATGAGATTATAGTTCTGGCTTATCTTTCCTTAAAGAGTGGTGTGTGGGAAGAAGGATTTGCATCATAGAATAAGTAACTGGGAGTTATTCCCCTTCAGCCTTCAATTCCACAAGCTAACCATGGATCCCGTAAACACCGTGTCAGATCTAGGATTACTAAGTAGCTACATACAGGCCCGTTGAATAATTTTTATTTTATTTTATCTTATTATTGATGAGTTAGGTCATCTTATGTTACATGCTGGGGGGTTTCCAATAAATTTACTGAACATATATTTAAATAAATTTCACTCCAAATTGTGTTATCGTCAGTTTGAATAGAAAAAAACGTTGTGATTCCAAAGTGTTAAAACACACAATAAGCTCTTGATTTGGGAATGGTATTTTCAGGGACATTGATCTTAAGTACTGTTAATGGAAATGTTATCTAAATCTCATTCATGTAATGAAAATTTCTCCAGCTGTTAAACCACTGAATCTTCTGTCACTTTGATATAGAGGTTAGACAACAAAATGGATTGCCTTGTCCATCAAATGTGCTAGGAGAGAATATTGTAGTCACATTTGGGAGAGGAATGACACTGAAATATGGCGCAAAGGTCACAAGGAATTTGAGGAATTCAGGAAAATTCTAATCACTTCTGAAGGGGAGAGAATAAGGACAATTTGATACTAAAGGCTCTGCTAGAATTTTAAAGAGAAAAATGATATAGGGTTGAGCTTTAACTCCAATATGATTTGTTGACTATGAGATGATAACGTTAAATTCTTTGGGGTATCTTTTATTCACTATTCAGTTAGAAATACCTGAGATTCTCTAAATTCAGAAATGGATCTGCCTAGCTTCCAGGGTGGATATCTATGAGCTCTTTTTGATATTGCTTGGATCTCAACATCATTGTCCAACTCTTGCTAGAGTTTTGTTCGCAAGGCAGTAAAAAAAATGTAGGACAGTAGTCTCTTTAACAGAGACTGTGCCTACAGGAAGTTGAAAGCAAAGCTGGGGAGGATCAGTTTGTCCCTCATTTTTACAGAAATATGCAATGTCAATTTTCTCACCATGTAAGAGGTTAAGTTATTTTAAAGGACACCAATATATAAGTATTTTCTCTGAAGGAAGAGGAAACAGTACTCTTTGCTTCCTCCTTTATGTAGATAATTAAAATGAAATGCTTTATAATTTTGTTTATATACATATATATGTATAATTTCTGGAGTTTTTCCAATTGATTATCCATTTTCTTTACTAAGAAAAGTTCTGTTTTCTCCCCTGAAGCTCTCTAACCACCCCACATACCTCGGAAGTTTGCAGATTCCAAAGGAAACTCATCCTTCTTCCCAATTACAGTTGGCCCTTGAACAACACCAAGTTAGGGAAGCTGACCCCCATGCAATTGAGAGCCCATGTGAACTTTTCACTCCCCCAAATTCAAATTCTAATAGCCTGATATCGACTAGAGATTACCAATAACATAAACAGTCAATCGATACGTATTCTGTGTATATTCTATTCTGTATTCTTTAAATAAAGGAATCCAGAGAAAAGAAAATGTTATTAAGAAAATCACAAGTGAATCACTATTATAAAGGTCTTTATCCTCATCTTGTTCATGCTGAGTATGTAAAGGGGAGGGGGAGAAGAGAGGTCCAGAGAAACTCATGTATACATCAGCCCATGCAGTTCAGACACCGTCTTCCAAGGGTGACGTGTACAGGAGCAGAGCGTGTCAGCTGAGTTAGGAACTGCTGCTTTTGCTCCTTCCAGCCACACCACATTGCTTTGAAAGCCTGGTCCCCTCCTGGGGTCACAGGGAACCACCATCGCATCTCCTTTATTTTTCATACCATACTTACCCATTGCTTCCCCAATGAGACAAGGCACTTCCATTTATTTCCCTCTGATTAGTTCAGTGACATCCATAGGGCTATTAGCTAGAATAAATATATATATATTTTGAGACTAGAAAGCCAAAGTACTAAACAAGGAACACTGCACTTTCCTTTTTCAGGTAATACTTGGAAGGATTTGCACTTTGTAGAGAGGGGGAAAGTGAGTAAGAATATTGTAGTGTGAGTATATAAGGATGGTGACTTTAAAATACTTCTAAGTATTTCTTCCAGTATTAGAAAACCTAGCACTAGAATGCATTTGTTTTAAATATGAGACATAAAGTAAATTAAATTCAAAACAATAGCAGTACTATAAGGAAAAGTTGACAATTTATTATGTTTAGAGACTGTGTGTGCTATTAAACATAACCAGAAATAACTTTCCTCCACCAAAAGCCAAACCCCTAGGTACTTGTATTAATCTTGTTCCCTCAGCCCAGACCTCCCCCCTTCTTCCTTAGTGAGCTTTCCTCTGGAGTCCTTGGTGTGCTTTCCTTCACAGAGTTCTTAGTTCTTGTGAAAATAAGTTTTCAGGCCTACTCAACTAGCTTCACGAGATCAGGATTTGTAATTCTTCGATGTCAGGTGAGAAGTTTGAGGATCTTTGTACTAAATGTGGAGATGCAAATATATGTCCTTCTTAGGAAGGACTAGCTGCCAGCTCCAGCCCAGTTAGCAGATGGCCTCCAGCGCTTCCTGCTTCAGGATCTGTCCCAGGAGCAAGAGGCCACCTTGACCAAGGTCTCACCTGCCTGGAGCAGCCCCTTCTTGATGTCAGAGCCAAGCTGCAGTAATAAGATCAGACCACTTCAGGTGCCCCAATGGGAAGTGTTTTGTCCAATACTCCCTCTGGGGTTAGAGGAGACTTTGTCAGGCTGGCGTAGAAGTTTACCTTCTTTATCAGCCTAGCCCTTCTTCCTTCCTCTATTATACATGTTAGCCCCTAATAATAGCTTGCACCCCAACTCTGTCTTCACGTCCAACTTTAGAGATGTTAGTCTGTGCCAGTTTTGCATTTTTCTGTCCCAGAAAAGAACATCCTTTGAAAATCGGTCTCTCTCTCCTCTTAACACTGTACATATGCATAGTCGTTGGCTGGGAATTCCCTAGGCAACTTACAAATGGTTGTATTTTAGCTTCCCTTGAGAGACCTATAAGCCATATCTAAGGGAAGAAATTCAAGTGACTCTCCTCTGATCAAAACATATGTTCCAAATGACATGTGAGATCCAATTATGAAGAGAAGTAACTGCCATAATTCCTTTTAATTCTACATCATTGGATACACCATTATAAGTAGTATAAAATAAACTCACTGTAAGTTGATGGGTGACCATAGAAAAGAATGGGAAACCTAAAAATATTTTACCAAAGTAGAAAATAATTCAAGTCTTCAAACTACATGTTGATTAAAAAATAAGTAGTTTTTAATGAGTGCCTACTCTGTAAAAATATTTTGCCCACATTATTACCTATTTTTAAAGTTAATTGAGCTTAAGAAATATCCTCATGAGTACTTAACTAAATAAATGACCCAACTGGATTTAGTACCTGGGTCTGGTGCACATAGAAGCTCAATTCCTTGGCCATTTCTAATTCAAGTTCCTGGATTTGTGAACCTGTTCCTTCTCTACTGCTTCTCTTCGCCTCCGGGCTCCTTGATATCAGTGAAACAGCTACAATAAGGAAAGAACTCAAAACAAAAAGCAGCTAGATATAAAGAAAACAAGCATACTGCAAACCCATATTATGGGTAACTAACAGGGAATTATTCATAAGCTTTAAGCACAAACACACCTTGTGTCTCAGAGTAGAGGTAAGTCACTAGAAAGTCTCTTTTATGTATTCTTCTTTTGTCCTGCTCAGGATTCTTCCCCAGTGACCTAAAATACTCTCTTGAACCTTGGAAGGGCTCTTTTCCAATGTTGTCAAACCACTGTCCTTCAGAAATGACTTCCTTAGAGACGATTTGTTTGGCTTGAATTAAAGGGTGTCACAGTGGCCAGATGGAAAGCTCAATTTACATTTAATTTTGTTTTCACTGATTTGTCAACTGTTCCATTGACAAAGAGAGGTGTGACTTCATGGAGTGAGAAAATGCTATTTTCTGCTCATAGTTATATTAAAAAAAAATCAAACCACAGCATGTTCAAAGTTAGCGTTTGACAAAGCTTTTTAATCATGGGTGTCTGTCTTGTGAACACCTCCCTCCCCGGGTTCTAGCAGTTCATAGAAGGCGAATCCTGTTTGTAATTCATTATGTGACAATCTGCATGAGGGAGAAAAGAAAAAGAAAATCCTTCCCCTGTGTTTTCCCTGGATTGTACAAAGAGATAGTTCTGTAAGGTGTGCTTATATCCACATAATAGCTTTTCAAGTTCTGCATTCCTTTCTTTCATTTCCCATAGTTCCCTAAGTTGAGCAGGTTGGGGAAAATCAAAACTGATTTCAAGGAAAAATGGAAAAATAACTCTATTTCAAAAAAAGCAAGTAATTCTCTGGCCAAAGAGTAGAATTTGCTACACATCTGAATAGGGTACTTGTATAACTTGCATCTTATTGAGTACACAAAGAGGTCCGAATGGCTCTGCAAGTTTTGAACTTTACATGATGTTCAAGATCTTAGGATTTTGGAAAGGAATCTATTCAGAATGTGCTATGTATTAACAAACAAATACAGTCAGGAGACATTACTAATAAGGAAGTTAATACTATTGAAGCTTAAATATCATGCCAGCATTTTTACAGCTATTAAATGATAGAACAAGGATTTGAACTTTAGATTCTGGTTTCAAAATCTGCACCTTTTCCATTGTACTGTATTGCTCAATAAAGAAGTTTTTGCCTCACCCTATAAAAACTGACGTGGATAATCTGGAACATGAAAGTTTAGGAAAGGAAAGACAAGGCTATATCTAGAGTCTGATCAGAATTTACTCTGAGGTGTCACTTCCTAAATAGAATTCCTACAAGAAGGTACAGGGTTGATTGTAAATACTTAGGTTTTTGAAATATGAATTTGAGGAATGTGGTTGCAGTAAAATATATATATATATATATATATATAGATTCTCAATCTTAAATCCCCTTGTAAAAAAGAAAGAGTAATTAGGTAACAAAGTCACAAATCTATGGCCAACATTTACATTGACACTAGGTTGCAAAGCTATCCATAGAAATCACAAAATTGAATAATAAATCAATTCCATATAATAGCAGGATACAAAATCAATTTGCAAAAATCAATTGTGTTTCTAAATGCAAACAAGATAGAAGAGAAAGTAATCAAGAAGACAATCCCATTCACTATCACAGCAAAATAGAATCAAATACCTTGGAGTAAACTTAACAAAGGAAGTAAAGGACCTATACAATGAAAACTTTAAGATTATTAAAAGATGGGCCTTCCCTGGTGGCGCAGGTGGTTGAGCGCAGCACTTTGAAACTGTCTGCAGCCTCTGCAGCATGGGTTCGATCCCAGCTGACCTGTGAGAATCCCACATGGTGCGGCAGACCTCTCCTGTCTCTCCCGCTGCTCCCCTCAGCAGTGTATTTCAGTCAGTCTGCCTGTTCTGTTCCCCTCTCAGTCTCTGGTAAATCCTCTCACCATCTCGCACATCTGGCCTGTACCCCAGTTCTTGTATGTATGAATAAATAAATATTTTTAAAAAAAGAAAAAAAGATTATTAAAAGAAATAGAAGATGCACAAAAAAATATGGAAAGCTATCTCTTTTTATAGATTGGAAGAAATAACATTATTAAAATGGCCATCTTATCCAAAGCAATATTTAGAGTCAATTAAAACCCTAACAAAACTCCAATAATATTCTTCAAAAAAAATAGAACAAACAATACTGAAATTCACAAAAGAACCATAGAAGATATTAAATAGCCAAAATAATCCCAACCAGAAAAAGAGGAAGAATAGTGGTATCACACTCCCAGACTTCAAACTCTACTGCAAAGCTGTAGTAGTTAGAATGGTATGGTACTAGAACAAAAACAGACACACAGACCAATGGGATAAAATTGAGAGTCCAGAAATAAACCTGCACATCTTTGGACAGTTAACCAATGAAAAAGGAGCCATGAGTATGCATGAGAGTTTCTTCAACAAATGGTGTTGGGGTAATTGGACAGTCACATGCCAAAGAATGAAACTAAATCACCTTCTCATACCTTAGACAAAAGGTAACTCAAAATGGATGAAAACCATAGACATTAAAACCAAAGCCATAAAATACATTGAAGAAAAATAGGTACAACACTCCATGACACTGGCTTCAGAGATATCTTTGGGGATTCACCTGCAACAGCAAGAAAAGCAAGAGCAAATGTAAACATATGAATTACACCAAACTGAAAATCTTCTGGAGAACAAAAGTAACTATCAGTAAAACAAAAAGACACCCCACTGATGGGAGAAAATATTTGCACACCATACATCTGACACAAGGCTGCTATCCAAAATATATTAAAAACTCACACAACTTAACAATTAAAAAATGGGCAGAAGAACTAAATAGACACTTCTCTGAAGAACAAATGTAGATAGTCAATATATACCTGAAAAAATGCCCATCATCACTTATGATAAGAGAAATACAGATCAAAACTACAATGAGATACCACCTCACACCAGTGAGAATGAGCCATATCAAAAGGCCAGAAGCAAGTGTTGATAAGGACATGGAGAAAAAGGAATCCTTGCACTGATTCAAAGACACATGCACTCGTATGTTCATTAAAGCCCTATTTACAACACCCCAGTTATGGAAACAACCTAATTGCCCAAGTACAGAGGAGTGAAACAGAAAATTGTGGTATATGTAAACAATGGAATACAACACAGCTATAAAAGAAAGTGAACTTTTGTCATTTGTGACGACATAGATGAACTGGAGAAGATAACACAAAGCAAAATACGTCAGGAGAAAGATAAACACAGAATGGGGTCTCTATGTGGAATATAGAAAAACAGAGGGTCTGAAAGAACCAAAACAATATCAAATCCTTGACATCTGACTGCAAAACTGAGGCAACGAGGAGAGGGTATTGGGTGGAGCAGGGAAGAAGGACCCAGTGGAGCATGGTGGAGGGTTATAGGGACTTTGGTGGTGGGCATGGTGTGAAAATACGCATTTGTGGAGGGTTGAGCCTGTAGCCCCTAAAATGAAAAACATGTAAAATAAAACCAAGAAAACTAAGTAAATCTTTGCTCCCCACTTACTATCTGTGAGATTGACAAGTTCATATCTGAGCATTGGCTTCCTCTTTAATAAAATGTGAATAAAAATAGGTACACCCACCCTTTTGAGTTGTCCTAAGGAGGAAAGGTAGCACAAGTTTTACCAGAATCATCACTCCCTTCTCCCCCACACCCACCACATAATTCTCATTTTGCTTTGATATGTAGTTACCACCTATTACTGATACTTTTGTTTAACTGGACAATAAGCTCAGATACTGGCATAAATTGCATGCTTCTGCAGGCCTATTCTAAGTACCCAAGATCAGTCCTACCAATTGCAGCTAGGCCCCAAAGCATTGACTGGCGCCCTCATCACAGGGCAGGTTTCATACCCACTGTCAAATCCCAGAGCACTTCATAATAGGCAGTGACTCATAATTCCACTTAAAAATAACAATGATGATTAATATTTTGTGGGGCAATAGGTGATAATTAAGTTTTTAATGATGGCATGCCATTTATCATAAACTGCATGTTCCTTCTATTGAGTAGGTACTCAATATGTTTTTTAAATGATTGATTATGTAGACTTGACTTTAATAGCCTCTTAGTATTGATGGAAGCAGTCTGATATAGAAGGTGATGTGAGCATAATTGGGGGAAGTTTTCTGCTCAGTGTCTCCCACTTATAAACTTATTCATCCTTGCAGTGACCCTGGGACATGACTGTGTCCCCATCTTACAGATGGAGAAACAGCCTCGCAGAGATGGTCACTAGTAAAATAAAGGCCACACAATCTAGTAGAGTGGGGAGCTGGGAAATCATAGGCAATTTGGTCTGACTCTAAACTCTTAGATGTAATGAAGTGACCTCTGTGATCCCTTCCAATATGAACATTTTGTCATTCATGAAATCTCTTCTCCCAATGAATTTTTCATGAGCTATGAACCCAGCAGCCGCCTCCAGTGATACATGTCTTCTCTGGTTTTGTTTATTTCCTCTGCAAGTATCAGGATCAGAAAATCTCACTCAGGCTAGTCCTGGGAGAAGAAGGTCTCACCCACAGCCACAACATGCCACCGCCGATGAGGGCGCAGGAATCTGACAAGCATGTTTATTCTCTAACTAGAGAACTTTCTCAAGCCCCTTTCTATTTCTCAAAAATCAGGCTCTTTTTGAACTGGACTGTAATTTTTATACTGTTTACTTAAAAAAATGAAACATAAAGTATATTTCAGGAAGACAGAACAACAATTATATTTTAAATTAGTCACAGGCTGATCAGCTCCTGCAACTTCTTGTAATGGAAAAATAACCCAGAGGACACTGTCATGTAACATTAGGATGACAGACTTTGAGCAAGTGACATGTTTACACTGCATGACAGAACTGTTTGATTTTCTTCATTATTTTCTGCATGGCCCTTTTGAACTTACCTGGAATTATTCTATCCAGCTTATGAGAAGGTCTCATATTTCTGTCTCCTGCTATCTAATAAAACCCTTATTTTCAGGGGTCAGGTCCTTATTACCACTTGCCTGAACTTTTAAAGTCTCTTAGCTGATAGTCTTCCTTCAACTTCCTTCAAACCCATTTTCTCCCTGATCCATCCAACTCATTACTGCCAAAGTTACCTGCCTGAGGAACAACTCTAACTGAGCCACCTGATAGAAAAACTTACAAAGTTTTTAGCAATAAAATTTCACAGTTACTATTAGGGTCTTTAGAGTAACCTTGTCTGGGTTCAAACTCCCTTTCAGCCTTGGTTTCTCTTTACTACCTTCATGCAAGAGAGACCAAGTTGGCCAAATCTCTTGTATTAAAGTCAAACTTAGAGAGTTGCCACCACCTTCTCCTATGCTGTGATTTTGCCACATCTGCAAAAGCCAAAGCTCTGTGCTTCTCTCGGAGCCTTGATCAATGTTCCAAAATTGCTGCATATGAGAAACCCCTGGGATTTGCAAAAAAAAAATGTCAGCATCAATGCATTGGCCCACTACCACATGTGTGAGAGCGCCAGTGATGTGGCCTGTGGGCTGTGAGTCACACCGACTTTGGTGAGATGATTCTGAACATCAGCCTAGAAAAGAGGGGCGTGACCTTGGACCATGGAAACCACAGCATTGGGCAATGACCCTGAAGAAGAGGGACCACCATGATGTCTTGACTATACACAGGAAGGTCCACAGGTAACAGGCAAATTTACTGGACATTATTCCTGCCACCAACCTTTCTTGCCTACATCTAAGAAGAAAGAAAAAAAAGATTAAACAAATAAGAATAGCATGCCATCTTTAGATCATAAAAAAGAAAAGAAAATGAGAATATGATTCTTTAAGCCAGAGAGCAAAAGAGCTACAAAATAATCGTAATGTTCAACCATTTCTAGGTTCAGGACTGTTGTATAAATGATTCTTCTGAACTTAATTTCAATGACAGCATCTCCCCATTTTCTCAAGTCCTGTAGTCCATTTTTAAAAATAATTTTCTTCAAACATCATTGAACATAGATGAGTGAAAGAAACATATCCACCTCCAAAACTTTAAGTAGCTCTGGTTGCTTTCCAAGTTAGTTGTGTGGAACAATGTGGAAAGGAACCAACATGTCCTTGGAGCCCTTTGAGCATTTTTTAGAAGCAAGAGGTAAATAATACTGCTGTGAGGCCCCCAGCACACAGCATCCTGGGTCTGACATGGCTTTAATAATGTATTGCAAAAACATGGTGTGGGCCTAGGAGAAGCGATGGAGGGGGGGAGGCATTTTTTAAGTGCAAAAAAAAAAAAAGAGAAGATTTATAGATAAGTCACTAAAGAAGAGTTATAGTGAATCATGAGTTTGCTAACAAAAGGCGTTGAGAATATTTTTTTCTCTGCTTTGTCAACATATAATGCCCATTTATCTCCGTTACACGATTCATACATAGTTACAGTCACGCTATAAATTCATCACTGTGGATTGTAAAGCTTAAAACAAGGGCAGAAAGCTCAAAAAAAAGGCGTCAGTGATCTGTCCCAAGAGGGCTGAGGAACATTCGCAGCAGTAACCTGGCGCGCAGGGACCTAGTTTCCATTACGAAAGTGACCAACCATCAGTCATCATCGCAGTAGGTCATCTGAAAAAAATGCCATGAACTTGGAATCGCTAGGAAAAAACACTTCACAGATCAAAACTGCTGGGCCAGAAAACAGTAGCTTCTAAAATGTGCTGGAACCCTGTGTGTGGGATTCCCAGGAGACTCCTAAGATGGGTTCCCGAGAGGACAGAGACCCGGAGAAGCATTGTGGCTGCCAGCTGCCAGCTGTGTGGCCAGGCAGCACTTCAGAATGGGCTGCCCTTGTCTTTGTTTCCCATGGCCAGCATTATAACCTTCGGATGTAGCTCCACACTCTGTGACTTATGTTGCCGAAAAGTGTTTTCTAACGGTCTTATTGCTGAGGTCATTTTGCAAGATCAACAAACACCATTTTAACACATGGCATGAGATCCAGGACTCGATTTCAGATTTAATTTTCAAATTACATAACTTCAAAGCTTATCCCAAACCCCTATGGATTGTTCTTGGGCCGGATAAGTAATCAAAACAGCATCAGACAGGTTAGCAAAGGGGAAAATAATTTAATAACATGCATATGGAGAATTCACATGGTTGTAAATGCTAAAGCATAATGGAGCAGACCAGGAATGTTTATCCTGCGCTTTGAGACCTGAGGCATCAAAGACAGAGAGGAGGGAACTTCATATGACAGACTCTCTGAGAGTGAAGGTGAGATTCTTAGAGAGAACCTAGAACTGGATAAGACCCCCAAACTACATTCTTCTAGGTCATAAAAGAGAGACCAGTGATTCCTTTCTTCAGTTAGCAATAGGGCAGAAGCTTAGGACATATTGACTTCATGGTTAGGGAGGGGCAAAGGACTTAGGCAAGACCAGAAGTTTCTCTTAGACTTCAGTGTCCTCACTGTTCTCACAGGAAACAATCTGCTTGCTTTTATTATTTTTTTTTCATATCATTGTTCATTTGTAAACAATATTTGCTTCCCGCCGCCCCCTCAGGTGTAGTCCCCATAGAGTTTCCTTCCCCAGTGCACCCGTGCACCATCACCTCAGTCCCCTGTGCTCCTCCCTCCCTCCCTCTGATCCCTCTCCCTCCTCCTCTCTGCAGAATGGCTCTGATTTATAATCAGAAGGAAAAAGAAAAATATCAGATGGTTTCGCTTATAGCAGGAATATAGGGGAACCCAATAAGACATCAGTGTAAAAAAATAGTAACAGTGCAAAACACAACAAAGCAAAAACAGACAATTATAAAACAACCTGCTTTCTTTAAGGGATGGTCACGGACCTCTCCAGGCTCAAAGGGCTGTGACTGACCTCTAGTTCTCACACCTGCATCACAAGAGGCCTACTCAGTTCCTGTTGAGAAAACCTATGTGACCCTTTGGGGGGGATACTGACTCCACAGCCCCAAACTATGATCGTGATCCTTGCCATATTGTGATTTACGGGCAATACATTTATATGTAGGTGAAGACCAAAAATATTTGGTCTTAAACATTTGGTCTTCAACCACAGTTCCTGTCTCACAGCTTCCTCCAAACCATAGAATGTTCTTAGGGTTTCCAGGGAAGAAGTGTCTCTTGTTTTGTAAAGGAAGTGACTTTTGGAAAGCAGCTGAGAAAGGCAACTGATTGCCAGGGAAATCAACATGAACAGGGGGTAGGACTTTGCCATACCCCGTTTCCTGGGAGGAGGTGAGGGACTCGAGGTTGCGTTCAATTGTCAATGGCCAATGAATTAATCCATCACACCTGGATAATAAAGCCTCCATAAAAACCCAAGAGGAGAGGGCTTTTGAGATCGTCCAGGCTGGTGAACACATGGAGATTAGGGAGAGGACAAGTTAGCTCCACACCTTTCCCCCACACCTTGCCCGATGCATCTCTTCCAGCAGACTGTTGTTTGTAGCCTCTGTCGTAAACAGCCATCTAGTGAGTAAAAGGTTTTCCTGAGTTCTGCTGTTCTAGCAAATTAATCCAACATCAGGAGGGTGTCCGAGGAGCCTCTGGTTTATAGCCAGTGAGTCAGGAGCACAGATAATAACCTCAGCTTGCAACAGGCACCTGAAGTCTGAGGGGGGGGTGGTGGGAACCTCCTTTCTATCACTGGTTGGTCAGAAGCCCTTTGGCAGCCTGGGCTTGTAGCCAGCAGCTGAGGAGCAAGGCAATCTTAGTGTGCTGAGCCGTTACCTCTGGGATCTGGCTGTCTTCAGGTAGATTGTGTCAGAATTGAGTTGAATTCTCAACACCAGCAGGGACCCAGCTGGACACCCTGCTGGTATCAGAAAATTGTGTTTTGGTCTGTGGAGGCCTCGCCCTGCACACCCCTGCTGGGAACGGGGCTCAGGACACAACAAATACAGCCCTTTGTCTTTATTCTACGCTGAGATGAAACAAGCTTTGCTCGAATTTTAAGTGGAAGGAGAATAAAATTCCACATCCAGATAGGATAGCAGCCGTCAAAGTCAGCCATTCATTGAGTGTCTCAGAAGGCCCTGTGGTGGTTACTTTTTCGGGGGCCTCATGTTCTGTCTCCTTTCTGCTACCTCCAGTCTCTCAACAAGACGATCTCATCTCCCCCTCCAATCCATTTTAAGAGCACCCCCAAAAAAGTCAGTTTCTGGGTCTCACGCAGTTAAAATCAACTAAATAATCAGTAATCACCACATCCAGAAAAAACAGTCATTTTACATTAATGTGCAGAAAAGTTTTATTACCGCTTTGTCCAGGACTTTCTCTTTTTCATACTTTTACCAGTGGCCCGTCTATATATCTTCTCCAAGTCAAAATCTCTAAAAGAAAGTGAATTCAAGTTTTTACGTATCAGTAGACGAAGAAGCAGCATCACCTTAGAAACAGTTCATCCAACTATTTCAGGATGAGTTCAAGGACCAGGCAGAAGTCTGATGAAGGAAACTGTTGCCGTCATCATACTGTTCTCTGAGTGAAGGAGAGTGATTTGGGGAGAGAAAAAAATTATTTCCTCTCTTCCACAGCAAGTCTTATGGCTAAGTGTGTGTGTGTGTGTGTGTGTGTATGTGTGTGTGTATGCATCCCCGCTTTGCAAATGAGCCTTACTGTGTACATTAATTCTTTTATTCAGTATATTTATTGCACATCTATTTTATGTCAAGCACCATCTTAGCAGGATATAATAGTAAAGTAATAGAAAAAGGCAAGGGACATATTTTACATGACCTTGTAGATGATGTACACTGATACATGCTATAACATGGATGAACCTCAAGGACATTATACTAAATAAAACTCTTTATAAAAGACCATGTTATATGAGTCCATGGGTATGAGATGGTGAGAACAGGTTAAGTTCCAGAGACAGGATGAAAATTAATTATTAATTTATTGGTTTTATGGTTAGAAGAAAGGTGTAGAACAGGTTAGTGAGTATAGAGTTTCTTTGGTTATGATGAAAATATTCTAAATTTAAATATTATGGCTGACTAAACAACTCTGTAATATACTAAGCACCACAGAATTGTACATTTTATTTTTTTAATTTACTTTATTTATTCATGCATACAAGAGCTGCGTGTAGGTAGGCTGGAGGTGGGGGGTGGCGGGAAATGAGAGGATTCACAAATAACAGAGTGGGGAGTACAACAGGTGGATCTACTGAAATACACTGCTGAGGGGGCCAGCAGGTGAGACAGGAGAGGTCTGCTGCACCATGTGGGTCAGCTCCCTGGCTGGAGATCGAACTCAGGCCTCTGTCGCTGTGGATAGCTTCATAATGCTGAGACTTACCCTTGAGCCAGCAGGGAGGGAGGCCCAGAATTGTGTGTTTTAAAGGGATGCGTTATATCATAGAGGGGTTATATCTCAATAAATTTGTTATCTTGAAAAGCATTCATAGTGGAGTTTAAAGAAAGAACTACATGTAAATTAAATAGATTTCTAATCTCTCAAAATAAAAAAAAAATTGGAACAGAAAAACTCTTCCCACCATCTGTAAAGAAAAACTCATTTAAGTTAATATCATACCTTTGTATTTTATCCTTTAATATAAAAGACATAGAGCCATTCATATGGAGTAAAAAAGAAAATGAAAATATTAACAATGAAAAAGGAAAATAGGTAAGAGATTAGTACGATATCAAAATGGATCATCAACCATTTTTTCAACAGCTTCAAACTGCAGGAAATCTGGCAAGGACCATGAGCCATTTCAGAAAATATTGGTAATGTGTAGCAGAATATAACCAGGTCTGTATCCTTGAAAATGTATCATAATCCACACTTGTTTAGTGGGTGAGACACCATCTGTACATCGCTAATGTGTCATTAACTGTCAGGCTATAATAAATTACACAATTAAACAGTTTTGTCCAATGTAGTTTTGCTAAAAATGATCTCCACTGAGGAGGCCTAAAGATGCTACAGGATTGATTTTGGCAGTTGTTCTCAATGTTGATGAGCCCAGGCACAAAACAGCTCCCTCCTCCGCACTCTGGGTAGGCTGGGGTGAGGAAAACAAGAACCAAGGCCAGGTCTTGAAAAGACAAGCAGGAGATTCCATGCTCCCCAGTATACTCCAGTGTATAGAATCAGACTCCCCAATTATCCTCTATCCACCCAACATAGCATCAGACTTATGTTCCAGCGCTAGGAGGAGAAAAACAACAGCATCAACACTTACACACATTGAATCTAATGTTGCCCTTACTGGATTTATAATAAATTTGGTCA
This sequence comes from Talpa europaea, assembly GCF_964194135.1. Taxonomy (NCBI): domain Eukaryota; kingdom Metazoa; phylum Chordata; class Mammalia; order Eulipotyphla; family Talpidae; genus Talpa; species Talpa europaea. The sequence goes on along the minus strand of NC_140080.1, from coordinate 91,988,207 downwards.
ACTCTGGATTTCAACCCAGTTGTATCAGCATTCCTGCCTCTCTCCCACAGTGCTAATTTCTAAACAGATGGGTAAAAGGAAGTCTCACTTAACACCTTGGCATTGCCTGTGGGGTCTCTGGCCTAAGTGACATCTTAGAGTTCTCACTGGCCTCCTTGGAGATAGAACTGTTCCCACCTAGTCCTGAGCATCTAAGAGCCTCTGCCTCTACCACTGATCTCTCGAGCGGTCTGTCTTAGGTCTTTGTTCTTGGCACAAGCAATCTGCTGTAGCTCAAGGGCCACCCCCTCCCCACCAACCCTGACCTGACCAAACCTTCTCTGGTCTTGCTGTTACGATCCTCTAAGATCAGTTCTGGATTATAAGGGGTACACACATGTGCCACCCAGTCTGCAGTCTCTCCATGGGACTCCCTCGTCCCTTCCCCCTCAACCAAGGTAGCCTGAGCAAGCACACCAGCACCAACATTCTCATCTATATTCTTGTTTCTCTGGTTGTGTGTGTATCTGGAAGGAGAGGAAGGGCAAAGGATTCAGAAAACATAAGAAATGCTTTATCTTTTCCCATCCTGCAGAAATGAAGCAGCACATGATTGTGGCAGTGAACCATACTCTCAACCTGAGAGCAGAAGGGGTCCTGGTTTTACCCGGTAGCTTACTATGGTGGGGTATGGGTGGAACTACCCCGGCACATACACAGAAGGGTTGCATACTTCATACATCACATCTCATTAGGATCTTGAGTCTCCACCCAAGGCTGTGCATTTTAGCATGGTCATGAGACCTGGGTCACTTCTTGGTCAGTCTTCTGCCGTCTACAGCTGGGCTGTCATCAAGTCTCTGATGGTTCTGGTACCATTGACAAATGACAGGAAGTTTATGTAGGGTGTAAAGTCTGATTCTCACTGGGACTTGGCTGAATTCCTTTTAGCCCGAGGACCCAATAACAAAGGTCAGGCATTGAAGACTAGATCCATGGGTCCTGTAACACTACCTGTTCTGGTCTACAGTAGCTAGTTGCCACAAGTTAACAAGGGAATTTTCAGAAAGTTATCTCGTATCAGAGTTGTCCATTAATTGATTTTGTTTTAGATTAGTCCCGTTGTCTCCAAAATGGCAAAACACATAGGATCTCTCAAGATGCCAAATGTTGGGGAAAGAGTAACAAGATTAGCAGATAATAGGAACTAAGTATTTTGTATTTTAACATAAAATCATGATATATTCTATTATACCTATCATTGCCTTGCAATTACTATTTTCATCATTATATTTATTACTTCATGTTCTCATCTATCTCCTTCCCAGCCTGGAAACTGCCAGGTTAATCCACACAGACTCATTGCAGGGGTCATTAGTTCCCAGTGACACAGGGTGAGGAAGGACAGGGGCACTCACTGGCCACCCCCACACTGTGAGAAACCAGATACAGATAGGACACCAAGTCCTACATGGATGGGGAAAAAATAACCCCAATAGAGGGCTAAGTTAAAATAGTAACACTTGACTTACCTAAAGGTCGCATTTTGAAACTAGACAAAATAGAAAAAAAATTTCTGTATGTGTGAAAAAAAGAGTCCACGGATTTTGCTCACAAGAAAATTGAAGTTCACCCCAGAAAAGGGATTTTGGGTTACTCACAATCATACTTCCCTTATCACATGATTTTCTCAAGGTTACAGAGGACAGTGACAGATAGGTCTTGTGTTCTTCTAGGGTTCTTCAAACCTCCAACACTGCTGTTGGAATATGTTAAGTGTTTAGAAAATGTCCATGGTTTTGATTTTAATTGCATTTGAAACTTGGCAAGTTACACATAAGCATGGAAAGAGATAGAATATAGAAAACTCATTAACAGGAGACATTTAGGCCAAAGCCTTTTAACGTTGGAGGAAGCGGTTGTTCATAGTTTATACCATGTCATAGGCCTGTGCGGTAACTCACATCCATGGCCCTACTTGTGAGTCATCGAGAAAAAGCACAAATGACTGAGCTCTGAAGGGCAAGAGTGCATGAGAGAGTTTTCAAAGGTTCTTTGTTGTCATGGGTTTTAAATATACAGTGGCGAAAATAAAAAGGTTCAATTTCTGCAAGGCATGCTGTAGCTTTATGGAAATTGTATTTATGTGTGACAGTTCATTCTCCGAATAGACTAGATAAATGGAATCCAATAGCGTTTATCTGGAAGGTAATGCTAACACAAGTGGGAAATATTTTTTAAGAAACTCCCTTTTATAAGAACACTGATGACAATAGGTTTCCATGCCGTGCATAAGTCAACTACTTTAAATAAGCAATATTTTGTCATTTGTTCCTAACGAAGCACAATTCTGGTAGCTGCATGTACAGGAGAAAAAAAATTCCTTCTCTTTCACCACTTTGGCAAATAAACCTGGAGCTCTCAGATGCAGAGAGGGAGATGAATTACAAGTTTATGATTTTAACAAATTGAAACATATGGATGGTAAGTTCCAGTGTGAAATACAAAGGACGTATCACACACAAACTATCCACATATGTTTGTCAATGATCAGGAGATTGATGAACAAAATCAGAAACCAGCCAGGATTTTATTGTGATTCTCTGGAATATACATTAGATGACAAAAAGAACCTGGATGCTTTTCCTAAGATCATTAAAACAATTTAGCTTCATTTGCATATTAATGATTTTCATACATGTGCATTTGGTGCTGGCCTGTGATGGGCACCATATGTGGTGCTGCATACAAAACAGTGTACGAGACAGACATGGCCCATAACTACAGGACATCTAGACCACCTGACTGTCCCACGGGCATCAATTTGACAAGTGCCCGGAGTCCGAAGTACAGTAGACATCCCAAAGGAGGATTCTGGAGGTTCTTAATAAGTCTCCAATGACTCAAAGTATGATTCAAATAAAGGAAAATGATCAATCCTGCAAATCAAACCGTGAGGCAAGACATGGGCATCCTCGCAGGCCTCCCAAATTTGCTAATATTATTTCTTCTTGCTACCAAGTTTGTTCCTCATTTTCTACTTGGCAAAGCCAACTAATCCTCGAAGGCTCTAATCAGCTGTCATTTCTTTCTGAAACCCTCCCCAGCACCCCCTTAACCAGAATTAATCACATCCTAATATACCTTCTTACAATATCCTGGATGTACCTTTATGAAAGCACTTAACAAATTACAATTATTGGATATTTGTTTATATTACATATAAGTTCATAGAAATTAAAAAGAGTGTCTTTTGTTCACTTCCATGTCACCAGCCACAAGAAAGAGTCCAGCTAATAAGAGATTCTCGATGATACTGAATCAAGTTGTAAGAATACTTCTCACCAGGGAACTGAGGCATCTGCTTAATTGAGTCAGTTCAAATTCTTTTCCCAGGTGCTCGATGTGATCAGCTTCACCTTGTTATCAGAGGATTGAACAGAGCCCCAAGGGTGATATGCTCTTCAGTAGGCAGGCGAGGGCTAGAAAAAGGCTATTTTGCCCTTGACCTACCCATATCATTAAGATCCATAGAAAACCTCAGCATATGACAGATGTGAGTCTGAACACAGGGAGAGCTGTTCAACAGACTCTGAGGGCTCAGTGAGAGAGGAGCCCTAAGTCTTTGGATGTGAAAAGGTTGTGACACCAACAGGATGGGGCTCTTGCTGAAGAAAGGCACTTTGACCCCAAGTCCCTCTGTGCCATCTTTTATTTTAAATATAACTAAAGAAACAGTTACTGAGAGCATTCGGTTCTTTGCAGTGATCTGCTTTCACCACTTTATGATGAGATTAGCCAGCCATGTCCCCTGTCTTTCTCCCTTGCTGTTGGAAATCTTCCTAAAATACATTAGTCCTCTTTTTAGCCTTAGCAGATGCTGTCCAACAAATATAATTGAATCTTTCTGTGATGAGTGAGCATCTTACACTGCCTTGGGGAGATCATTTGGAGTCTCCGGAATTGAGGTACAGTGTTGTAGTTGTAAATATAAAGAATAAAGGTTGGTCTGAGTCACTTTGACCTCAGGACACACCTTAAAAAATGCCTTCTTACAGCTTCTTGTGAGTGTCCTCCTTACTAAAATTAATCACAGAAAAAGACACTCCTAGTTAGTTGAAGCTTTATTGGATTCCATTGATGGGTATCTTAATGTACCTTATTTTTTGAATAATATATTTGGATGAGACTGTGGATAACCATCTTGAAAATGAACCCCTGCATTCTTTATCACAGGAAGAAATTTCATATAAACCTTTTGCACTAACTGTTAAAGGCTTGGAAACATAAAGTTGCTGTAGTTTTGATGAACATCTCTCTCAAATGTTTCTGCAAATCCCTTGTCTTTTATAAAGGGAAGCATCTTCTCCTTGTTCAGAAATTCTTTGCTTCAGCATATGAAACTGCCTACCCACACTTCATTTATCTCAGCCTATTGTCTACTAAGTGTGACTTGATAATTGGAAAGCTCTTGATCTTTAATGATTAGTCTGATACCTTATGTGCTTCACACATCCCCTCTGAGCTCACCGCAGTCCAGAAAGCATTAAATATAAGCAGCAGGGCTATTTTAATAGAAATGCTTTGCTACAGTGGTTTTGTAATGTGAACACATTTTTACTTAAAAAACGAGGCAGTTCAAAATGATTGCATTTGCCTGAAAATGAATCTGGCATGTACAGTGTTCCACAGTTTCAGCGCTGCAATTAGTAAATATAAGTCTGGCATCTCTTCCATGGTGACAGGTAACCACCATTTTGATTGATTGATTGATTGGTTGATTGATTGATTTGCTACACAGAAAGAATCTAGATAAGAGTTCTAGAAACTACATTAACTTTAAGTACTGTACCCCCACCTGATCCTCCTCATGAATCATTTAGTTTGCTAATGGTTATGCACTTGATTAAATTATGCACTTGATTAAATGCTATTCTCTAGGTCTGAAAGTTTTAATACAGAAGTGCCTAACTTGCTTGAACACAACTTTCTCAAACAAAAATAAGACTCTGACCTCAGCTATCACTCCCATTGAGGAGGATGCTAATCTCCTCCTACCCTTCTAGGTCCTTAAGGCTAGAAAATAATTAAAATGACACAAGACAGATTAAAAGTAGAAAAAAAGACCAAATTTAATTTCATGCTCATGAAGGTGCCATTATGGATATGCAACTACTGAATGACTAAAACAGCCAGTTTATGTAGCTTTTAGATAAAGAAGCAATAAATCTATGAAGAACAGATAGGACCAAGGAATTTTTAAGTTTGATTTTAGACACTAAATTGGCAGGAAACAAGCACTAAAAACTGGAGATATAATGATATCCCTTCCTGGTACAGTAAGTCTTCACTTAATTCATCCATAGCTTCTTGGAAACTAATTTTAAGTGAAATGAACTATAAGGAAATCCATGTGACCTTAGACTAATAGATGGAAACAAGAATTAAGTTCCTATGGCATCTTTCTGGTCACAAAGTATCACCGAACTTCTAAATAAGGACCCCAAACACTTCTAATGTGGACGTCACTTATAATTATTCCTTCATCCATTCATTTCCCAAACTGCTTATTCTGTCCTGGCAGTTCAGGGCATGAGGTGGGACCCTCCCTGAATGGGACATTCCTCTATCCCTGTGTACATCACAGACACACCCACACTCACTGTGATGGGATGATCAAGACATACCAGTGGACCCAGAATGCACATCTTTGAGGTATGTGGAGAAACCAGGGTCCCCAGGGAAAACCCAAGCAGATGTCAGAGAATGTGCCAGCTCCACGCAGACAGGGACCATGGCCAAGAAGGAAATCAAGTGCTTTTCTTCATGCACATTATAACAAAAGAGTTTCACAAAATGATGTTACTGGAGGACTTGGTATACAGGAGAGCACTTGTCATCAAGATTCATTTCCTGGGAAACACAGGGAGAGGTCAGAAATAATCTCTGCTTTTAGGGGGAAGGGAGATTATGAGTATCATTTATTCATCATAGGTTGCTTTAAGTCAAAATAATCAATAGACCATTTTGTCACCTCTTGGGGTACTTGATCTGGTGCCTGACACTCCACTAAAACATAATGCATTAGATGCTCCTTCTGGATCTTTCCTGGCATCAGAAAGAGGGACTCTGTTGTTAAAATTCTACTGAACATGGTGCTGCCACTTTCTGCCTTCACTTCACTCATGTCCCATTAGGGGATGTATTTAACTCACATTCCTGGAATAAGGGTTATTTTCTGAAATCCTGATTCCTCCCAAGGTAGGTCTGGCCTAAATTCTTTCCCTGGTAGGCTCAGAGGGAGGTTCCACAAAAGGCTGATGGTGTATGGTGCACTTAGGTGAGTTCCTTTGCACACATCACGCACAGGAGGGGTCCCGTGTAGAGAGGTGGAAATCTGACCTGCTTTCCAGCCACTTCTTCATGACTCCATGTGTTAGCACCCCCAAGTGAAAGAGCGATTGTATCATACACTGGCCCCAAATCGCCTCCCTTCCCTGCTACCTCACAAGAGGTATGTCATGGTGGATGACTGCCCCCATCCCCAGAGCAATCAGAATTAATTAGCAGCTCTTTGGAACTGTTGAAATTCTAGATTTCCCTACTATTTCCCACTCATAAAATAGGAACAGTGGGGAAATGTGGCATTTGGTAGCGTTTTTAGGCCACTGGCTATTTTAAGAGTTTAGGATAGTCAACTGTTGTATGAAAACTTACCTCCTTCCACAGCAGGTTACTTACAAAAGGAGAAGACTTTCGTCTCAGAATCAAAGCTAAGATTATCAGAGTGAGAAAGAACATTCTTCCTGCAGTCAGATTTTACTCACTATTCTAGATCTTGAGTTGGCAAAGGGCCCTGTGAAGTTTGTTCTGTGATGAACCCTTTTGTGAAGGCGCAGGTAAATTAAAAGAGGATTAATTGCCAAGTGAAATTTTTCCATATCAACCTGGCCTTCGAGGTAGCTTAGGGCAGTGGTTCTCAAAAAATGGGGCCACAGTTCAGTTGCAGGATTAGCATCCCATGGGAATTGGCAGAAGGCCACAGACCAACAGATTTTTAAATGCTGGAGGTGGGTCCTAGTGATGCACGTTTAACAAGCTCTCCAGGGGCTTCCAAACTAAGCTAAAGTGGCAGAGCCAAAGGCCTGGTGAAAATTCTTTGCAATGTTCTATAGCAACGCTGCTCATTTTGCTTTAGGGAAGACCATCAGGATCCTCAGCTCCCTGAAGTGCCCCGTTGAGGAGATTTAGAGGATTCTCTAACAGATGAGTTGTTGACAAGTTGTTGCCTTAAAAGGCTTAGGGGGCGTGTAGAGAATTAAGTTCAACGTCTGCAAGTAGGAGTAACTAATTTAAATTTAAGACTATTGTTTTCTCTAAGAAGGATGAAAATAAAATAAAGATATCACAAATTCAGAATTAAATCAAATACATCTTTTTACATTGTCGTGAACCATATCTATGTACTATTTCTTCCAGTAGAGATATTTAGAGAAATGTTGAACTAGGTGAGAAAGTAAGTGCTTTCCTTTGAAATGTCCTAACTAATAATCTTACCTATGTAGAGTGATTCCAAAATGACTTCAGTATGGGGAATTTGAGTCCCCTTGGGAGTCTCTTCTTGATATAATAGAGACTAGAGAAAGTTCTGGCTTTAATTCGAGCCTGTGGAACAAAATTTCTAAGAAGTCATTTTATATTCTAGAACTCTGAATTCTTCCTTGAATTATTTCATCTGGTGAAAAGCTCTCTCTTCAGAACTCTCATAATCTGTTCCTTGATTATAATCACAACGCATCTAAGTGCAATGAAACTTTGGAGAAAGGACCAATTACTATTAAATCTGAAAATTGTGTTAAAATTAAGAGTTTAATCTGAGAGATTAGATATTGTGTAGAATGTCAGGAGCCTTTGCCTGTTGGAGAAAACAAACACATACAACCACAGTGCTCTAATTGTTCATGCATCATTAAAGAAATATTTATTGATAATTGACTTTGGGAAGCTGTTTTGGCCCTCAAAACACAGCAGTAAACAAAACAGATAAATTCTCCAACCTCTTGGAAGTTAATTCTAGTGAGTAAATGCATCATATGATATCAACGAGTGATGATTATGTTAGCATGCATCCAAGGACCGTACCCAGGGACCCCAAAGGGTTGATTTGAAGTGGAGTCCATGAGGCCAAAAAGCTTGGCACAAGTCAAAGGCACCTTCTGGTGGGAAACTATAGAGAAGGAGGGAAAGTGGCCAAGCAAGTCTAAGATGAAAGGAGTGAAATTAAAGTGCAAATCGAGTGTCAGCCTCCCTACTGGCCCCTCACCCACGTGTCTTCCCCATAGCGCATTCAAATATCTCTGCATCACTCTTCCACGTATCTCCTTCCATGTCTCCTTTCCAGCAGTACCAGGGTACAAGTCAGGCAGCAGCAGCAAGAGCTCTTTTTCTCACCTACTTTCTGTGTTATTGTAGCCACTGGCCACTCAGCTCTATCCCCTAGATCCCAGTAGCTAGTCCAAGGTGGCTGCCTGTAAGTGGGGGCAGTTAACTTGGCACCTCTCCCTTTTATGGCGATGTTTCTGTAACAATCCCCACTTTTCATTTTTGGCACCAAATTTTCTGATTTGGGCACTGTCATCCTTAACTTTCATTTTACTCTCATCACACTAGAATAACCTCTATGTCTGTACTTGCCACCTGCTGTATTTCAATGCATTCTCCTGTGTTATTAGTATCATATTTCCTGTTCTTGGTGTAATTCCTAGAAGATAGTAGGTGCTTAATAAATGCATGTTGAATATATTGAAATCTATTTAAAATAGATTGAATTAAATGTGGAGTTTGCTATTTTTTTAATAAAGATTATCTCTTTCATTTTCCATTTTTTCGCTCAAAATGGAAAAGTGGAAGCATTGGGTTAGTATCTAAATGCACTGGGGTGTTTACAGTAAATATTCCAAATAGGAACTGTGGTTGGAATAAAGAATTGTTTTAGGCTGCTCGATGCAAATTGTTGCCTAGCTTTTATATTCCTCTATATTCTTTATTTCCTCTACCTCCTTCATTTACCTGCACATATTTTAAAGGTACTTACATTTCTCACAAGATGAGCCCTGATATTTATGCAGTGGATATGCTAAAATTAGATTTAGAAACAATTTCTCCAACACTGAAGTAGAGTAGGTGCCAATATATAAGGCATAGAAATGGGAACCAAAGCAAAAAAATACTACACTGCAATCATCCGATTTAGGAACCAGATAGCACAGGAAGAGAAAAGGACTGTAACCTTTCTCTAAAAGAGAATAACCTCTTACATTCACACCTTTCCTTAAATTTCAGAACAAATGCAGTATAGCTTTCCCTTGTAATTTTCTCAAAAAATGTTATATAGTGAAAAACCATCTGCGTACTGGATGACATTCTTTTTTAGGGACCAATGTGCATTAGAAAACATAAACTAATAGAAGTGGGTGTTTTTCATGACTATTTCTAGATTCTTGGGTTACAAATTGTTGGCAATATTTAGCATGGATCCCACACAATGCACGTGTGTCAGGAGCAGGAAGCCAGAACGCTGTGTCCCACGACTTCTGATGTGAGCTGCTACAGGGACAGAAGGCAACTGAATGCCAATCGCAAGGCCTGCATTTAACCTGCATGTGGGAACCACACCCATCCCAAAGGCACAGGGATTTTGATAAGTTCCAGTTGGTGATGTTTCATTAATACATTTTCAACTGAATGACATAGATAATGCCGGATGGGGATTTCACAAGATTGCCATTTAAAAGTGGTAGTTTTACTCATGCCAATGTAAAAGTAGCCTGCAGATGCTTCCCACTATTAGCCTTTCTTAAGGGTTACCTCTTGCAGATGTGCATTTTCAGTATGTCAAATCCATCGCCCCCACCTTGCCCCCCCTGCTAGGTGGTGGAGACTATGAGGATGTAGAACGCCGCCCATTGGAACCGGAGAGCTCATGATAACAACAGAGCTGATTATATTCTCTGATTCCTAGACTCATTCTCTTCTATAGGATGAGTGATTGCAAAGGATGAGAATGTGAAGAGATAGTCTATGCTGAGCTGAGCAGTAACAACCAAGGTTAGATGCCCCCGGTTCTGTGTTACCACCTCCTCTCTAATTTCTGCTCCAGATATACATTGGAGTAATACCTGCATGGACGAGACAGTCCAACAAAAAGTCAAAGCTACAGTCACCATAACAAGTGCATGGACTTATTATGAGCTGAATTATGTTCCTCTAAAATTCATAAATTAGAGACCTAACCCTCCATGTGACTGTGTTTGGAGATAGGGCTTTTATGGGGGTAATTAAGATGAAGTAAGTCAGATGGGCAGGGCCCTGATCCAATAGGACCCAGGTCATAAGAAGAAGAAGAGACACAAGAGACATGTGTGCACAGAGAAAACACCAGGTGAGGACTCAGTGAGAAGACGACCTTCTGCTAGCCAAGGAGGGAGACCTAAGACAAACCAAACCTGTGGACACTGGACACCTTTACCTTGGCTTTCCAGGCTCCAGAACTATGGAAAATAGAATTGTCTAGGCCACCTAAGCTGTGATATTTGGTTATGGCTGTCCAAGCCAACTGTTGCATACCCAGCCCTCTTCTCCACCATGATGACAGAAACTCCTCAAATTCCTGGATCTTCTTGTCATTGCTCATTTCCTCACCCCTATTCCCCCTGCTACAGGCTTGCTAACTCTTGCCACTGTCTCTTCTCTGCCAGTCAGCCCCCACTCCATGCCAGCCTTCCCAACCTGGTGCCTTATCTTGGCTTCTAAGTTTGCTCTGTAGACAAAGACCTGCAACGCTCTGAGTAGAACTCAAGAAATTTTTTTTTTTTCCTCCTTCTTCAACTTTCCTCAATTAGTCATTTCCATATTCAGTTGATGCTGCTGAAGTGGATACAACTTCACAGTGTCTGTCCATGTAAGTTTAGCAGCCCTAAAATAAGAAGTAAGATCTATTAAATTACTGATCTGTATGCAAACTATTTTAGGAGAATACCTATATTAGGTCTCTGGGTCCTGGTAAGCACCCCATGATGTACATGATTGATCAACATGGAAAAGTAAAGCACAAAGAAGTTAAGTACTTTGCCCAAGGTCACACAGCAAGGAAGATCCCTGACAGTCGGGAAACTATGTGCAAGACCTGCTCCTAGTCTGGAATCATCTCTTGCTAAAACCTAAATCTAGATTTTAACCACCATTTTAACTTGCGCTAGGAAGATCTATGACCTGCAGGAACAGCATATTTTACACTTGAAAGGCTTAATTCTGAGTATCAGTTTTATTCCTTATTATTTATCAAATCTTAGGGGAAAGCAAAGAGGTATTACTTGTAAATAGACTTATGTAAAACTTCCCTGGGAGTTGCTCAAAGATGAATAATAACAGAGTTCAAGAGCAAAATATAGGTATTTCTGCATGAAACCAAATCTGAATGTCTGTCCTCTCTCTCTAGGTTACTCTTCACAATTAAAATTGGTAGAATTGAATTGAACTGCTTGCTATTTTATGTAATTTTGCTCTACCTAATAAATACCTTGAAGACTAACACCAAGGCCCTAGATAACTCTGGCATAATTGTGAAAACATAAGTCATCAATTCAATATTCTCAAAATTTCAGTTGTCAAAATCTGAGCTGCAACTTAATACTCAGTTGTGTAGGTACCTGATCACTCGTAGCTGCTAGTGAGAAATCTGATATCTATAAAATCTTTTATTTTTTTTACTGAAACAAACTGTAAGAAAGGTCACAACAGTGACAGACAAGCAGAAAGTTTCTAGCAAATCACCAAAAAAGGGAAAAGCTTTCAAGGATATTTCTATCATTAAAAAATCCCCAAGGGGAAAGGAACCCCACTTTCATGTTTCAGAGCAAACACTCAAAAGACAAAGCATAATACACATAAAATGCTTTTAAATCATTACATAGACCTGATAAGTATTCCAAATGCAATTTAATAACAGAGTTTCCAGAAGAAAAATCCTATTTTCAAGCAAATTCTATTTGTGCCTATTGATGGCAGATCTGATCATCGTGGAGTTAAGCAAGTGACAAGTGATGGTTAAATGGACAGAGGCTCACAGTTGAGCCAGAATCGCTTCATAGATACAAGTGTGGCATCAGGAAATAAAATAGATTTAAGTGCATCTTAACATGTCTTTATTGTAAATTCATTCCCTTCTCTTTTGCCAATTAACAAAGCAATGAACTTTGTGCCCCCCTGGTGAGCTTGGTGAAGGCAATTGGGACAGGTCCAGTCATAAGGTGTTTGCAGCAGTGACAGTTCTCTCATGGTGTGTTTTACTTTCTCTAAAGACAGGTACATAAATTCACATAAAAATAATGGTGAAGGCCTATATGCCTTACTACACAATGGACTCACAGACCTACAGGTATATCTTTCTTTTCCCTTAGGAATATAGCACATTGGGAAGCTGAGATTCAAGTAAGGCTGAAAATGAAGGTTATTTTTTTCCACCTTTTCAACTAGGACAGTAAAAGTATTAGTGAATATTTCCTATTAAAAAGCATCAGAGTCTAGCACTTACAATTTATCCACTTTCAGCTTGGTTTGGAATTAATTTCACTCTCCTGTGATGACAAAAAGATCCTAATTTTAAATCAGTGTACAGTTAAGAGAGAGGCATTCTTATTTTTGTGGAGGGAATTCTGAGTCCAAGAAGAAAAATGACTTTCCTGTTTGTAAGCTAACCCTCAAGAGCACTCAGGGTGTAAACTAAAACCTTCCTTTAGCCCAACCCAGTCCCTAAACCCCTGCTATTCAGAGTTCTCCTAGCCAGTTCCCTTAAGCAATGATGTCTTTACAACTGCCTTATTTTCTGCTTCTGAACACACAGATTTTCTAAAATGAAGACCTTTCCCCCCTTGGCAGTAATTCCTCTGGTTTTAACGATAGGGATTCTCCAGGATCAGAACACTCTTGGGAGATTCAGGCAGATTGGGACTCTGGCTGCAGCTCTGCTCTTGCTTTTATGGCTTCTTGCAAGTTGCAGTTGAATATCGACAGGAAATACATCCTCGTTCTGTGGTCCCTACTGTAATATGCCCTTTTACATCGGAAATCAAATACTTGAATTTCCTGCACAAATCACAGCTGTGTTCTGAAAGTTGGTCTTCCTTCTGGATATTATCAATTGAAGTTACAAGCCCTCAATAAGATAAAGTCAAGTGTTATTTAGAATAGTGTAATTTCAAACACTATGTTGCCTTAAATATTGTGTTAAATAGACCTCTATTTTTAGAAATGGAACTTCGCAACCATTTTGTTTAAGGATAGACTGACAGTCGGGATGTGACTGTATGTTTGTGAAGTTTGCATTGTCTGTCCACATATAAATTTACCAATATACACATTTTGTATAAACATATTGATGCCCTGTCACTGACTCCACGGGGCAAGCTTAAACTCGCCTTTACTTTGACATCGGTGAATATCCAGATCTCGTCCTGGCAGGGCTGCCTCTAATTGGAACAACAACCTTAGAAATTTGACTTAGAGCATTTACCTTTGTTTCTTTGAGTAGCTAGTGGGGGTGCAAAGTGAACTTACCTCAATGTCTTCTGTGGCCAAGGACCGTATGGAATTTTTTTCTTTCTCCAGGGAGGGAAGATCCATAATCCTCAAATACAGAGAAACCTCAAAGTGAAATAATTTGTAAATTTCAGCCACCGTCACTGTAAAAACATTTTTCTTGCCCATTTATCTCGCTCTTCATAGACACGTGTTTTCCTGATCCATTTTATTTCAAGTCAAATCCAAATAAATTATTGAAGGGAGAAATGTTTGGAAATTTGGGCTCCTATTAACTCTGGCAATGTCTGGCTTGTCACTGTGTCTTTCTTGGTGGTCAATAGAAATGAGAATCTTAAAAATTAATGAAAGTCCAAGACCTGAATCTGTACTAGGTCCTCTAGCATGCCCCTAATTTTGAACAACAATCACAGAGGAAATGATTGGTGAGTTCCCTCCTGTGTATATGGAGACAGTGCTGTAAAAACACAAAGCCAGAGTTGTCTACCTAGGACAGCTTTTTTGGAATGAAAGGCCAGTCTCCAGAGGACTCATGATGACAGTGTCTGGCACAGCCCTTCCTCCTGCATGGTCACTTGTGTTCATACCCAAAAGACCACTGACCCAATCCAGAGGTTTGAGGACCATGAACACCCTGTTCATTTGAGGAGAATCCGTCACTCTGGAGAATCGATATCAGGCCAACATCACTTACCTTCAGGGGCTGCTTTCTGGACACTCAGTCGAGGGGCAGAGACTCTGCCGGGCCTGGGTCGGGGTTCTGCAGTACTTTCCTTATACATCGACTAATTCTGAGCCTCTTGTCACACCTCACCACACGGATAGACCTGTAGAAGTACTTGTTCCCACAGAAACTGAAATCCCTGACAGAATAAAGGCAAATAAAAAACATAATTGATTATTTAAACCATTCTCACCATTGCAAGAAAGTTCTCTCCCTATTATGAAATCAGTTCCTCAAACTAAGAGAGATGGCAGTAGCCACTGCTTGGCTGCAAGGTGTCTCCCTTGACAGCCTCATCCAGAGTCCTTAGTGGACTGCCTGCCTTCTCCTAACCATTAAAAATGTGCTAATAGGGGGAGATGGGATGACTTGGAAACTAGGAAATATGGCATGGTTTAAATCCACCCAGGTTATTACCGAATGAAAAGTTTCATCATCTGACAACTGTTAAGGAGTTTAAAAAGAGCTAGTGGCTGCTTTCCAAGTCAAATATTAGTGAGAATACATACAGAAATGTCAGCCTAATGGAATTTCTAAGGACAGTCTTAGTGCAATATAGCTCCAGGCCATGAGTGCAGGTCCCTGATGATGCAATAATGGGTGCTGCAAACACTGCCAATCAAGCCAGACCCCAGTTCTTCTCGCAGTGCCACCCAGAGGCTGGGTCCACCCCCAGACCCAGGACCCTGCGGGTGGGTGAATCCAAGCATCCTCACCATTCAGCACCGCGTTGTGGCTAGGAAGCCAGCCCATGTGCATCCGCCGACCACACTTACTGTTGATCTGAGGCAGAAGTAGGTGCCAGAGTGGATGCAGCTTTCCCTGCAGGCCTCTGGTATTACTCTGGGAAGGCAGAATATATGACTTCAGAACCTCTGGGTTCACAAATGACTTCTCAGTCCTTGCTGCTTCTAAAGGTTTGACCAGATGCCTCTACAAAGCCTAGTTCCAGATGCCCATAAACCTTGCAGATCTCTGGCCAGTGTCCCATCTGGTTTTTTGGTTCTGTCCTGAGAGCAGGGCAGCTGCTTCTGAACAAGCTTTCTGGTAGGCAAATACCCCTCTGCAGATATTTAAAATAAGTTCTTTCTTTATAAATAATGGGAATCTGTGGCCTAGTGGATAGTAGGTTTGTGTTGCTCACACATGAAGCCTCAAGTCCTCAAAGGTAGAGTTAGCACATCCACGATCTCAAACATTCTTAAACCCTCCCAGCACTTGGTACAATGTTCTGGCCCAAGAGGTGCCTGACGCACGAGTCCATGCTTTATGTGCCTACCTGCCCCAGTGACTAGATCTGGTGGTATATCCCCAAAATTAGCATGAAGTCAGATTAGGTTAGCAGTCAACTATATGGGTGAAGCCACTAGTCTAGATAATGTGAGAAAACAAATGAACTTATTCAGCCAGGCTTCTGAAAACATAAGAGGACTCTAGGTTTTTTCCCCAGCTGTGATTTAGCCTCCAGAACAGTCTTACACTGAGAGCTAATCATTCAGACATAGGTGGACAGTCCCCAGCCCCTCAGAGGATTCATCAACACTGTCATCATTTTAAGCCATACGTAATAAACCCTTCCAGAGTGTACCCACCCACCCCCACCAGCATTATTTGAGAAGAGTATCTCTTCTGTTCTCTAGAGCTTCGGATGTGTTTCCAAAGTGGTTCCAACCAAACCATCAGTTTTAATCAAAGATTGAACCTTGAAACAAACAAAAGCTGTGTCATGTTCACATTTGACACTCAGTCAAGAGAAGACGAGAGGGGTGTGGTGTGACTTTGGAGAAAAATGTGTGTACTGTATGCTTTTCTCCAGTATTAAAAGAAAACGGGTCATAAAATAGTCATGAGTCACTGATGATCTGAAACCCTGCAGCCCCCTATGACCCAGGAAAGAGAAACATCGAATTTGCATGTTATCCTAAACTCTGCTTTGTTCATCCACATAGGAAAATGCTTTTGAATGCATCATCGCCAGTGATTGGCAGAGAATAATTATATCGTCCCTGTACAGTTCTGAAAGATTAAAAGGTAGATTAAAAAATAATTTAAAGGTAATAGTGTGCACAGTTATTTCTCTTCCATTTGTGTAAATAATCAGTAATCAGAATAGGAAAAAAAGCAAAAAAAAATCTCTTTGAAAATATGCATTGTTATGCAGAGTGGCTGTCATCTCAGCATAATCAGATGAATTTTTGTTTGCAAATTATAAATTATTCAGAAAGCTGCTTATTACAGTTATGTGGCTGTTTACCGTGGGAGGGAGGGAGACCGCACTTCATTTTCCTCATGTACACTCTAAAAACGGAGACCAAAATAAAGTGTTTGGCACATTTAGTGGGAGTGCCTGGTCCAGGGCAAACACAAAGGGAAGACAGGACTGCAATTGCTGAGTTGCATTCGGGAAACCAAAATATAATTGCATTTGGGGATTTTGCAGCAGCTTCTTCACGTGTAACAGTCTTCGTAGCACAGACTCCAGGCTGGTGTGTCACATACTCTGAGCTTGCTGGTGAGTGTCCTTATTGAAGGTCACAATAGGAATCTGACAGGAACAAGTACGGTGTCCAAAGCGAACTACTACTTTGAGAAGCAATCAGG
This sequence comes from Talpa europaea, assembly GCF_964194135.1. Taxonomy (NCBI): domain Eukaryota; kingdom Metazoa; phylum Chordata; class Mammalia; order Eulipotyphla; family Talpidae; genus Talpa; species Talpa europaea. The sequence continues at coordinate 91,971,307 of NC_140080.1, read as the reverse complement.
CCGTCTCCACCGGGCTGATTGCCTCCAACTCCACCTCAAGGCATTTAGCAAAGCGGCAGCCGGGCCTTGATTAATCAGCAGAGGCGCTAATGAACCAGCCTTGCCTGAGGTGTCCCGAGCCCTCTGATTCCTAGCTGCCTCTGTAGTGGGTGGCTCAGCCCCACCTCTGCTGGGCACAGACATTTGATGACAGAGAAAAAGTCCCGCTAAGGGGTGCATTCACGTGGGTGGCTGTGTCTCAGTGCTTCGATGTAAATATTTTGTACTTGGAGGGTGAGATGCAGGGAGATTGGAGTCAGATTTGGGCTGAGATCTTGACCTGAGTGAGTCCCATAGTGGCAGAACTTAGGGGTCAGAAGCACTGTATGTGCAGCGCTGTCTGGGCCCCCAAAAGGCACCCAGGGTATGAGAGCGAGCACCTCAGTGCACCTTCACCCCTTTCTGAACCTGACAAGGCTACAGAGTGCAGAGGGCTGATGACTCAGACTGGACACTCCAGGAGCCCGGTCTGGTGCAGCATCCATGTATAGTGTGTATTTTTTTTTAATATTTATTTATTTGTACAAGAGCTGGGGTACAGGTCAGAGGCGTGGGAGGGTGAGAGGATTCACCAGAGTGGAGAGCAGAACAGGCAGACGGACCGAAAGCACTGCTGAGGGGAGCAGCGGGCAAGACAGGAGAGGTCTGCCGTGCCATGTGGGAATCTCCCTGGCCGGCTGAGAATCGAACCCTTGCTGCAGAGGCTGTGGACAGCTTCACAGTGCTGCGCTCAACCTGCTGTGCCTCGGGGGCGGCCCCCTCATGTCCAGTGTGTATTTGAGAATCTGGTCCCCAAAGCCCTAGGAAAGGAGCGGGGAAGGGAGATGGAGGGAAAGTTTGCATCATCAACCCAGTGTCTCTGGAGACACTGAAGCTTAAGCACACTGGGAAGCTTAGAACTCTGGGGGGGAGGGGAAGGGCCAGGAATGCCCTGCACAACGTTCCCCAAATGCACGACTGCAGGGCCTGGTTGCCTGGGGGAAGAGGCAGGGATCCGTCTCTTCACCTGCGGGTCTGCCATATGCATGGCCCGCGCAGGCTCTGTCACCAGAGCAAGACCTCCGGCAAAACGTCACAGATGCTGGGAGTTGAGCAGCACAAGGGGATACAGGCACAAACCCATCTGCTTCACCTACAAAGCCAACATGCCCGCATTGCAAAAATGTGTATGTCTCAATATTTCCCAACCCCTTGGGCTAGAATTCTTATTAGTTTGCATCCCCTGAATGCTCTCTGAGTGGTAACCAGGTCCATGGTCCAGGAGCCTACTGGGTGGGCAGAGCAAGTCGTATGTTATTTAAAAAACCTTCCTTGGCTATTCCACAAAGTAGACTCCTGCCCCCAGGTACGAGAGACAGATGACGAGGGCTTCCTGTATCCTGCCGCGTCTTACTGGTGCTGGTACTGGCCTCCACAGATCACTTTCTGGTAGAGGGGCCCAGGCCAAGTCTACATAAGCCAATAGGTTCTCCCAGCTGGACTCAGACCTCTTGGTCTCTGCTTAGACCCGACATGCATAAGGGTTGTGGTGGACAGACCTGAACCTTCCGTGGACACAGCCGTGTCCAGCCAGACACAAGCAACCACAAGCGCAGCCTCCCTGTGCAGATGAACACTTCAAGTATCAGTGATGAAGAGACCCCCCCAAGTTCTCAGCCAGCATCCTATTGCTTGCCATAGTTGTTCCTTATTTATCAAATTATTTCTCTTTAACCTGGTGAAAGATTTCACAGGAAACCATAACTTGCTGTCATTCCAGACATACTATAGTATTTTCTACTGCATCACATTTTACAAACAATGCTCATGCTGTACACTTAGTGTCAAAGCTGTGCATTGAAATGAATCACAAGATGCACAACGAATAGCCAACTGATGTCAGTCATCAGAACCCCCAGAAGATGCAGAAATGAGCAAAGCCTCATATGGAGAAGCTTCTCATTTTTTATTTGCCTTTGCAGTTGCAATTAGACTCAGTACTTTTCACTTCCTGTTCTTAATCGTTGAGCGTTGCCGAGGGCAACTGAAGAGCTCTGGCTTTTCATCCTAGAAGAGGCTGGATTTGGTGGCAGTTAAAATGTCAGGATCCCTTAAACAAAGAGCTTCCTGTTTGGGTCCCATCAGGACACTATCCCCGAGTCTAAATCTATAAAGATCTTGGTGGTGGATATCCTAGCTGCCTAATTGACTATCTCTCTCCATATGCTGCAGGCAAATAATTAGAACAAACAAAACATGTAATGTTTTTACCTCTAAGCCACCTGCTTTCTGAGCCTCCCCAAGTCTTCCTAGAGCAGTTGGATATAAGAAATACTGAGAAATTGAGGGCTTTCCAGGATCAAACAGGTTAAAAAAGTTCCTGCCACAAAGGCTAAAAGGAGAACTAGGGCTATTTTCTCAACCATTTAGGCACCCCCTACTTCTGCCTAAATTGTCCATGTAAATTACTTACAAAATGGGGTTGCTTTGTACCTCCCTTGGAACTGTTTAGATAAAAGGTGGATTTCTCAGAAAATGTGTACCTCAAACAGTCTTCATTTCCTCTCTTAAAGGGCTCATGAGTACAGATGTGTCATATATTCTGCAGCTCTCCCAACCCTGATGTTCGGGGCGCCCACCTGCCTCACTCATGAAAAGTTCAGTCTTTTGCAGGTTTTCTCTTCCCAGATGTTGCTATGGGTTCCAAGAGCAGGATCCAGGGAAGTAACTGAATGTCTCAAGGCATTCAGAGAATGCACACATATTGTGTGCAGAGAATGCTCTCACCCCTAGGGAATTGTGTGCAGAGAATGCTCTTCTCCCATGCAGTCATCCTAGATTTATCCATGTTCCCACAGAGAGCAGTCTAGTGTTGTGAAGGACTCATTTGTACTACTAGTGGGATATGCTGTGGGCTCTGGGTTTGTTGAAATGTTCTTTGTCCTGTGTGTGGCTGGCTCTAGATCCCAGTTCTCACCATAGACTCTTGAAGTGTCTAGGTGTGTTTCCCAAACATTCTTACTTGAAAATAAGTGTGTGACCTTATTTAGAAATAAGATGTTTGCAGCTGTAATTAGAGGTTGAGATGCGGTGATACTGAGCTCTAAATCAAATAGCTGGTGTCCTTATATGAGGAAAGGACATGGAAGGAAGAAAGCCATGTAAAAATGAAGGCAAAGTCTGGAGCGTTGCATCCACCAGCCAAAGAATCGAAGGCAGGCCCAGGAGCTACCGGAAGCATCTAGAGGCAAAGTTCAATTCTTTGCCTCCAGGGAGCAAGACTTGAACACATTTAATTGGGAGTTTCTAGACTCCAAGAGCCTCTCAGTTTCTAGTCATTCTTAGGAGATTGAATAATATAAAAGAATTTATCATAACCAAATTGCTGTTATTTTTCTTACGCAGTAATCTTTTGAAAAAGTACAGAAAAGCCAAGAGTTTGCAATAATTCAAGATAGATAAAAGCAAAGAAAAAGACAAAACAAAATAGACAAATGCTGAACGTCTAGATTCCTTTTCAATGAGAGTCAAATATCCACATCAATTAAGGATAATCAATAGAATAGAATACTGACAATCTGGTGAATTTATTTTCATTTTCTTACTTTGGGGGGGAAAGCCCAAAAGACCACCATCATGTTCCACCAAGTGACCTTTTGGGTTCCAACTTTTGTGCTTCTGCTGCTCTTTCAAGAGAAGAAACTAGCAGGCCTTTCACATTTTTTGAAGGCTGCATCAGCCAGGGTCCATAGAAGAAGTAATGGCTTAGAAACCTTGATGAATGCTAGTTCTCCTAGGGCATATCAACTCTAAGTGCGCCTGTGTGTGCACGGGGAAAATGGCAGATTTGGATAAACATCCTGAAACATTTTGGTAGAGTTCCAGAATCCATTGTCTAGCCACATTTATTTATCTCAAGTTTTATTTGTGCTTGGTCTAGCTCTTCCACAAAGACGTTAACCCTTTAACTCACTGTGTAAAAAGAAAAGTCTCCGTATCACAATGTCCCAATTACATTCATTCAAAAATGACTTATTCGGTCCTTCCTTTGTGCAAATCATGACATAGACCCAGAAGTGGATGCAGAAATTATTCCCTGCTCTCCATGACTTTATATAGTGACAAAAGAGACACATATACACACAATAAATCATAACGGAGTGCTACAAGGAGTCAGAAAGTAAGCCTGAGGGCAGCCCACTTTTCGTGGATGCCTGGACTTAAGTTGAAGACCAGAGGACGGTTTTGCCAGGAATGTAGTCACATGTGTGGCTGAGAAGCATTTAGCAAAGTAACTCAAATCTCAGGGAAAGGGGTCAAAACATAGCAACTTGATCTGAGAACAAAGCCTGAGGATCAATTTATTTTGAGAAAAGCTCAAAGAATGTGGTTCAAATGATCACGCAGTCTGTTCCCTATGAACTTGTGCCTGATCTTAGGGTCAGAGGAACTGTTACCAAAAATTGAAAGACTTACAGTACCTGATTCTTTCTGAAGGACTCGAGTCTTCTGGAAGCAGAGGTTACAAGTTCAGGCACTGTTGCCTTTAGAGAGAGTAAAACAGAGATGGGCAAGCTTCAGCAGGCAACCACGAGAAGAACTCCTTTACAATATAGCAAAGATGTCATCAGACAGCACCCGGAGCAGTACTGATGGGGAGTTTGATGCTTTGCATTATCTTCAGATCCTCCATTCCATATCTTTGCAGACTTGATGGCCAAGACAAAAAGGGGTGGCTGCTGCAGGTATGGCAGAGATTATTTATAGGAATGGATATTGGGCAGCCTCGTGTCTTCCAGAAATGTTGGAAGAGAGGAAATTTCAAAGGGCTAGAGATGCTACAATTGCAATAAGCATAGAGTCACATGGATTTTCTGTGGCCCTGTTATTGTAGTCATGGCCTGGAAACAATGATCACGACTGAGATAAACATAGTGAACCACCACAAGCTGGAATCGCCATCAACAGCATACTGAATTGAGCCATTGGTCATTCCCAATGGATGACACAATGGTTGAAAACTCTTTTTCAGTGCAGATGTGCAGGAAGTAAAATTTCAAGACACAGAATATATAGCTCTGTAGAAATGCCTGGGGCTATATAGACCTAGAGGCTCAGTTACAATTATTCCCTCATTTGCTTGCTGTCTGACATTTGAAAAGTTCCTTAAACAATCTGTTTTCTTATCAATAAAATGGAATACTTTCTAGACTAGCGGTTATTGGATAGACTATGTAATCTATTGTTTGCAAAACCCTTAACCCAGTCCTTCTCATTGAATAATACAAAACTAAATGGCTATGATTGTTGTTATGTATTTATTTATTTACTTAGGGATCCTTGTGGTGGTCATAAATAAGTAAATATATTATAATACAGTGATAAAGAGAAAAATGCCTTAGGGAAACAATTACAAGAGGAGGGGAAAATGTATCCTAAGTAAAGCATTGATTTTTTTTAACATTTGTAGTTTTATGGTACTCAACAGAATATTAAATTGAATTAATATTCATTTCAATATTTAAATATTTAAAATTTAAATATTTAAAAATATTTAAATATCTTGGTCACTGAAAAATATCTTTCTACATATACTTCTTTTATTTTTTAAACTCAATTTGATTTTAGCCATTGTCCTGTTGTGCACAATTTATAAGATTGAAAATATGAAACACCTCAACTTTCAACAAAATTTAATTATTTGGATCAAATAATATTGAATCAAAAATATATGAATTGCTCATGCAAAATATGAAATACTACACAGCAACATGTCTAGAATAATTTAATTTTTGAACACCTGCATGTACACCATTTGTCCATCCCTTTGTGCTAATATGGTAAGTCTGTCCATTTCTCTTAGAACCCAAACAGAGAAAAGAGGAGTAAGTGTGACTTGGCATATTTTCATGTTTTACTTTTGCGTATTTATATTAACATTTTTTTCTAGTAAATATTTTGTATCTGTTTCAAAAAAAAGTAAGCTTTTAAATTACCTTTTTTGGGCCTCCCCTGGTGGCGCAGCGGTTGAATGCTGGGCTGCAAGGCTGCCTGCAGCCTCTGCAGTGCCAGTTCGATCCCAGGCCGCAGGGCGAGGGTCCCACATGGCGCGACAGACCTCTCCTGCGGCCCGCTGCTCCCCTCAGCAGTGTATTTCATCGGTCTACCTGTTCTGTTCCCCGCTCTGGCTCTGGTGAATTCTCTCACCCTCCCGTGCTTCTGACTGTACCCAGTGCTTGTATAAATAAATAAATAAATAAATTACCTTTTTGGACAAAATTATAGTGACTGTTTAATACCCCATTATATAAACGTTTCATACTTTATGCGAACCTTAGCCTATTGAAGGCTTTAGATTGTGCATTTTCTTTTTTGGCAACCTTACTTATCATCTCCATCGATTCTCCATCTTGGACTCTTTTTGTCTTATTTTCTCATTCATCTACTGTATTAGTTCTTTAATGTCATAAATTGCTAGACCAGGTTCAACTTAAGCCAAGAATACTCAGCCTCAGCTAGTGAAGGAATTAACATCTAATGAATAAGAAATCCCAGTACAGACCCTGAGGGCACCATTAAGAGACAGGACTTCAATAACAACTTCAGTAAGTCTATGCTATATAAAGATCAAGTTGGACTAATGTCCATAAACAGCAAAGAGCATTAATTTGAGTCTCATTTGTACTTACCACAAAGAATAACCATTTATCAGCTTAAGTAAAAGAGTCTGTGACTTGCCAGCTATTTTCTTTGTGTGATCACATTGAACATGGCAGGCATTTGAAAAGAAAGAGCTACCAAAAAAAAAAAAAAAAAGAGTGAACAATTCATTTAACATGAATTTCAAAACCTTTATTTAGCATTTCTTTCCACTAAGCCCTGGGCTTCATGCAGAGGGCATCAAGAAACAAATGAACCAGACAGGTCTCACCTATCAAAGGGAGACAGTCACCAACACAATGTGCTATTGAGAAAAATAGCACATGCGTACCTTCTGTGTTTCAGCTGTTGGCCTATGTGCCTGGGAGATGCAGGCCTGTTCAGTTTAACTCAGGAGACAATCCTCAAGGAGAAAACAACCTATAGATACATAGGGACACTTGTGTCTCTCTATGTTGGTATGACAGTGATACTGATGGATGAAGTGTTGTATGTATTAACACTGTAATGGCTCCAACTGATGGAAAGGTAGGGACAATTGATATAGTAGGATTAAGGTCAGCAATTAAAAAGCAACTATTACAGGGCAAGGTGAGGGGCACCCCAGAGTCCCCCACCCTGCGTGTTCTGAATGGGTTCTGCCATCCACTGCATCAAGAGAAAACATGCTCTAGTGCATAAGACCTTCAATGGGAAGGAATTTTAATACAATTAATGTGCACTAAAGAGAAAGGAAAAAATAGATAGTTTTCACAGGAAACACCCAAAGTTACCCATCCTCTGATGGGTAAATAACCCAAAACAGTATCTATCGCTAAGGACCAAAAGTTTGTCACAAGTAAGTGGCACTTTCTGGTGGTGACCCATGAAAAGGGGGTCAAAGGGCCAGACAAGTCTGGAAGTAAAAGAACAAAATCAAGGTAAAGGCTGCCATTGTTAGCCTCCCCATGGGTCTCTCACCCATGTCTCTGTCTCTTTCAAGTGCCCCCTTCCATGTCCTCCAAGTCCCCAGCACAAGTCCAAGGCAGAGAAGCCAGCACAACTTCTTCACATGTCTCTCAGCCTCCTGTGCTCCTCCTGGTCTTCTCAATCTCCTACTCCCTCCTCCCAGTCTTCTCTAGCTCTGCTCCCTGCTCAGCTTTACATTCCCTTGGGTAGGGCAGGGAACCTGCAATCTCCCCTTTTCCTGTGGATTAAAGGCACCAGGTACTGAAGGGTTTCATGTAAAGAACAGACTCAAAAACAGAAGCAGCAGGAAACCTTATTCCTACTCACATTGTGACTGTCCCTATGGCAAAGTTCTAGATAGTAAAAGATTAGCAGCATTTAACCAAGGAAAGAGCATAGACCTTAAGTTCACAACATGAGAATCTGAATCCCAGTTCAGCCATTTTTTAGATTGTACTCTAGATGATTCTAGTAGCAATTCCAATTTGTATAGGGTTTCCCCCCCATGGCCCAGCAATTCTCTGATGATGGATGCCCTACCATTCAGTTCAACTTTGAGACTATGTACAGGAGAAACATCAGATCCCATGGTGAAGGGCTCAGCCCCACAAGGCTGCCCCATCTTCAGATGCCAGTGCCAGTCCAGGTGGTTACCTGTGCTTCTGACTACAGAGACAAGGTTCTAACTATCTCAACCTTGGGTCCAGTTAATTTAATGGCTTGACTCATTGGACTCACAAAAGCAGTTTGCTCACTAGATTACTAGTTTATACCAAAGGATTACTAGTTTGTATCAAGGATTACTAGTTTATTTCAAAGGTTCTGAATCAATAGACAGCTGGAAGAAATGCATAGGGCAGGGGGTGGGGAAAGGGCATGACACTTCCATGACCTCTCCAGATGCACCATACTCCCCAGATCTCCATGTGACCACCTGGAAGCTCTCTGAACAGTCCTTTGGGTGTTATGGAGACCCCATTCCATTGTGAAGACTGATGAATTACTGGCCTTTATCACCCATCCATCCTCTCTCCCCTTCTAGCCTTAAAAGTCACCTCATTAACATAAGAAATGGCAGGTTTGTTATTCTCATCACTGAGGAAATTCTAGGGACTTGGGGACCCCTATGCCAGACACAGAGCCAAGATGAAGTACATATTTCTTATTATAAATCACAACATCACACCACCTTTGGGCAAACCACTTGATCTCTCTAGGCCTCTGTCTCCACCTATGAAAATGGTCATTTTTATTAGGATTAAATTAAATAAATATATTTAGAAAGCACTTTGAAAACTATACGTAATTATTATTATAATTTATGATGTATGTATGCATTTTCTGTGAAGATTCATGAAATATACATATACCAAACACACACTTATCTTTCTAATCCCACATTATAAAAATATACACCATAACCAAACCAACTCACATAAAATAATCTCAGCCTGGCATGTGACTGCCCCTCTAATGGACTATCCATTATTAAGTAGGAAGCAGCCAGTGAAGAAAATGAAAAGATCTTGATCCAGCAGTTCTGTGCTCTGTACAGACCCCTGCTGGTTCCTCACTGTGCCTTGCATTTGCTCTTTTCACCACTCATTAGCTCTCCAGTCAAAGGAAGAGCAGGCTGTTTCCAAGGCTTGTGTTAGCCTCACCATCTCCCGATTGTTTGCACTCTTTCCTTTGATACAATCCAGAATCTGCTGTCTGGAAACTTTTGGGCAAAGCACAACCATAACTCACTGTCTTGTTTCCAAGGTTAGACTTTCAGCTTTGACCGTTTTCCTTCTGCTTCAGTAGGAGTGAAACTTTGGATTCTGTCTAAATCTTCAGTCAGCAGCTTAGACTAGCAAAAAGACTCTAGAGTTTCCTCTCCTGCTCCTTAAACAACTGTGTGTGTGTGTGTGTGTGTGTGTGTTGATCAGCACTGGCCTTAATTCTATGATTACTGCTCTTTTAGTTCATTCAATGTTTGGAATCATTTACACAAGTGCTAATATACCAATGAATAAAAACATGGGTGCTTTAGGCTGTGTTGCTCCTCCCAAATTCATATGTTGAAATCCAGTCCCCAGTGCAATATTAGGAGGAGATTAGATCTTGAGGATGGAGCCCTGGGGGATGGGGCTCATGTTCTTATCTAAGAGGCCTCTGAGAGTTCCATTGTCTCTTCTGCCTGGTGAGGATGGGTCACAAAGACAGCCTTCTAGGAAGCAGGAAGCAGGTCCTTCCAGAAAGGGAATCTGCCAGCCCTGGACCTTGGAATCCTAGAGTTGTGAGAAATACATTTCTGTTGTTCATAAGCCACCTTGCCTGTGGTGGTTTTGTTACAGCAGCATGACCTAACAAATGAGTGCATATTAATGTAGGGTTGAAACTGAGCTTCTGAAATATTTTTGCTATTTTATTATCATTCTACCTTCACATTTAAATGTTTTTGGCCCATTCAGTAACCCAAGACAGGAGAGTGGAGGAGGAAAAGCAGGACAGCTCTGCCTTTCCCCAGACAGAGTGAGTGAAATGAGGAAATGACTGACAAAATGATTTTCTGGTCTAGAACATCTCAGACTTGCCTGATTGTTGGACTCAGCTGTGATTGTTGTTAAGATGGCGGACTCCCAGCTCCCTGCTTCTCTCCTTAATAACCTAATAAATCATAACCTCCGGTGGATAAACCTGGACTGTTGTGTCTTGTTTCAGTTTGTTTAGATTTTTAACAAGTATCCTGGGTGATTCTCCAATCAGACAAATTCAGGAAACTGCTCTAATCCGAAAGAGGAAGACTGCTCGAAACTTCACCTGCAGTGGCAATACCGAATGTATTGTGTACATAGTTTTAACCAATCTAGAGCAAGCACGGGTGGCTCTGTTTGCACTGCTAACTGCAGGGAGGAGAACTGGAGGAAGAGGACTGGTAAATCCAGGAAAACTGCTGAACTCTCGTGCCAAAGTCCTAAGAACAGAGACATGGCATGAACGGTGGGGGCTTCTCTTGACACCTGAGTTTAGACAGTGCCCATGGAGAAATGGATTCCACATTGTCATGTGTAAAGAGCTCCCTCAGAGAGCAGAAGAGGTCACCCACCACCAAAACTAAACAGAGGAGACAGATTGGAGTGTGGCTGTGTGTTGGCACTTTGCACTCACTGCTCCCCTTATAGCACTTTGTGGAACTTAGAGAATTTTCTTGAAAGGCAAGATATTGAAAAAAAAATTGCTTACCTTTGAAAAAGCCAGAACTGCCCTTCCAGGGACACTGAGCTCTGCTGATTGGCCACCGCTTTGTGGGGAGGGAAGGAATCCTGGATGCCCACCAGACACACCATTCATTTCTACCAGGAATTTCTTGGAACTGTCACCATTGTCAGCCAAAAATTGCCCAGGAAACTGCTGCCAATACAAGTGAGAAGAACTGCTGAGAGGATCCCCCCGGGCTGCTGAGTAGCTGCCAACTGCCAAGGGGTGTCTCCAGAAGCTTCCACTGTGCTACATTACTGAGCCCTTGAAACTCAGGCTACAGTTGGAAGATGCACACAAAAACTCAGACCAAAAGAGTATTAACTAGTACTTTCTGGTCTCTTCCCATATCATGCCAAGTAATTCTGGGCATCCTGAAGAAATTAAAGATTCAGGATGAAATTAAAGAGTAGTGTATATTTCCACACATTCAGGCATTCATCATTCTTCAATCATCAAATATCTATAGAGCTTCTAGATGTTGCCAGAACATTTTCTGGGTGGCAGAGAGAGAGAGTGTGTCAGGAAGGAAGTGGAGGATGGAGTTTAACAAGGATGGAATTTCTTCCAGACAAGTATGAGAGAGTGAGAGAGAAAGTAATTGTAACCTGAAGTGGACGAGGTCATAGGTGTGGACCAGAGGCATAACTACTGATTAGAAAAAAATATATAGGAGCAATGCAGTGACTTTTTTGGAAAGCAGTAACTAGAGAAAGCTAAAGGGATGGGAGGTGATGTCATCCAGTGGGATACTTACAAAGAAGCTCTGGAAGTCCTTGTAATTAGCCAGGATGTGACCTTGTTGAGTGGACAGAATGTGGGAAAAATGATTTACTGAAAGAAAAGAGGTGAAGGAATAAAGAGACCAGAAAGGTGGCTAGACTATGGATAATAGCTATGCCTCCATAGGCAGCCTGAGTGCATGCTGGGTGTCTGGAGCTCTCTGTTACAGCCTTGATCCATATCTGCCATGCTCCAGGTGCTAGTGTGATATGGAAAAGTCATTGATCTGAAAATTATGAGCAACAGTCTAGAAGTTACTCTAAGGTTAGTATATATGTTTGTTAGAATGTGCAAGTGCCTGTCTCTTGAAATCTATTTTCGGCCCCTCTACAAAAACATCTGAAATTCTCACCATTGAAGTTCTCCTTCAGATAAAGTTATTCTATCTCCAGAGGACTTGCTACAAAGCAAGCATATTATCCAGCATGGGAAGAATAAATTAGGACTCTAATCACAGGAGGTGAAGTGATGACAGTTTACCAGATTGAATAGTTGTCACCTCGTCTGGAGCAAGACTCAAGAAAATGAAATAACTGGCAAAGCAAGGAGGAGAAGAAGGCAAGAAAAGCTTTTGAGGGATGGCGGCTTACCCTCAGAGAACCTGTTACATCCGGGGTAGAAGGAAGTCCTGGGAAACAGTGTAGCGGGGAGTGTATGGATCATACATGTAGTAGAGATGGTGTCTTCAAACCCAGTGTATGAGGTTGACGTGAAATAACATGTCAACTATCTCATGTGCATGAGATGTTGGTAGTCATTGGATTTCTTGCTCACCTGCTCTTCTTAAAGGCATGCTCATGTTCTGAGGTGATTTTGCATGCACGTGCACACACACGCACACACCCACACACACTCTGAAAACACAGACAAGACAATCACTTCCATGCACCTGTTGTTTAACCATTCATTTGACTGGGTCCTTAGACTTAAATATTATTCATCTTTCAACTCACTTTTGAAAGCTCCTCTGTCTTCAAATAAGATATTTTGCCACAACATGTTAAAGGAAAGGAAACATACAAAAATGAGGAAAGAGTGCATGATTCCATTTGTTTACTTTGTTTTTGTTGGGTCTCTTCAGCTCTTTGTAGATTTTTGTGATTATACTAATTATAATAAAGTAAAAATCAAAATCAACAAGCAACTATAAACCAGAGACACATTATGGGGGTGGGGGGTGGGGGGTGAGGAAGAGGGATTAGGGTCAAAATAAAAAATAAATAAATAAATAAAACCAGCTACTACAATCTATGATGGAAAATAGCAGAAGAGCAGTTGCTTTGGGGGGTGAGTAGAGAATGAATGGAAAAGAACACAAGAGAACATTCTGAGATGAGGGTAAAGCTCTAGATCTCTAGGGGTATGGGTTGCAAAATCCAATCAACATACATTTGAAATGTGAGAATTTCATTATTAAAAGAAAAACTATAAGCAGTTATTGAACTAAGTTCACAATATACATGCTGAAGTATTTGGGAGAAAATGAATGTTGACAATTTACTTTGAAATGTAACCAAGAAAAGATGGATCGATGAATAGATAAAAGGTATATGGATATATAATAGAACAATTCAAGTAAAAATTATTGGTGAAATTCAGACGGTGAATATGAAGGTGCCCCAATAAAATGCTTTCAACTTTTCTATGTACTTGAACTTATACATATTAAAATAGGGAAAAAATATTTCCTCTTTTGTGCTTTCCTAGTTTTTGTTCCATTTTTTGAACAATAATTTGAGATTCTTTCCTTACAACACTTACTGATGAACATCTTACAAATGGCTCCATCTAAGTTTGAAACAAAGGCATTTTCATCAATAGACGCATACTTCAACCCTTAGGTGGTGTGTGTGAAAAAACATTTAATATTGCACGACTTCTTGTTACTTCTCAATAGTTGTCAACCTGTCAGCTCCACATCTCAAGTGCTTGGCAAACTGTAATTTCTAGAGCTCTCTGACTGAGAGCGTAGAAACCTGTACAACCGACCTCACACAAATATTAAAGAAATCTGCCTTACAGAAAAAACCAAACAGATTCAAAAAGATTAATATTTCAGTTGTTCAGATTTTAGATGGTTAATATTTTAGGTGGTCAGACTTCACCAGTCCTGGAAATGCATTACATTTATGTGGATATAGAAACCCACCTTGCACAACCAGTTTTTGACCAAGAAGTCTGGTCACATATTTTCAAAATATTCTATATACTTTCCATTACTTATTTATAATAATTTCCATTAATTATTATTATAATATTCCATTATAATAATTTTCCATTACTTCCCAGAAGTTTTGAATTGAGCACTCTGTCTTTTAAAGATAAAAATGGGAAGAAGTAATGTGCGACACCAGCATGGAATCGTAACCCCTTCCCCTCATGACACCCTTTCCTGATTTTCCTCCTGAGCACTCTGCTTTCTTACTTTGGGAGTCCTCCAGGGTTCAATTTTGGAGTCTTTTCCTTCTCCTGTTCAACCCAGATCTCTCTTCTAATTTCCAGACTCATATATTTAGTAGTCTGCTGGATCCATCCAATTGCATGCCTAATAGTCACATCAAACTTGGTGTGTTGAAACTAAGCTGCTGATCTCCCCCTCGCCCCAAAATTTGCTTCTGCTAAGATCTCTTCCCCTTTTACATGAAAAGTAGATCCAACCTTCCAGAGGCACAGACACAAATCTTTGGATGCATCTTTTACACGTTCTTTCTTACATATATCACATCATGTGTCATCCAATTCTGCACGCTGCCTTAAGTAGTTTGCAGTTTTGCGACTCTCTGACATATTAATTCACGTCTTGTAAAAAGGTGGTTTCATAAGTAGGTATTGGCTTCTTGTAAACAAGAAGAGCAGGCCTTACGGTTGGAAGGGGAATTAGAGGCGTGCTGGCAGAGGAATTAGTCACCCAGCACCAAGAAGTTCTTGACCTCCGCAGCTGGACTAATGGAGCAGAGGCAGCACCATCGAGCTCACTGGATTTCATGCAGTATTTATTCAGGGGCAGTGCGTGTGCTGTTTTAACATCTAACAGATCATATCACCTGTCTTTAAACATCACTGCTTCTATCAATCTAAAGGCAAACAGCCATGTAACATTGTTAATACAGATAAGGTTAACTTCTTCAGTATATTTACACACCTTATCACTCAACTAGAAGTCAGCACAAATACAATAAATGTATCACTTGGAAGAGATGTATCCTAAGATTTAATCAAGCTCAATAAAAGTATCCCCATTCAAATTTTTTCATCTAAGTAAATAAATAGATAGATGGATAGATAACTAATTTCTTCTCACAACTTCATGTATACCAAAGGCATGCAAAAGCTGCTTGGAATCGGAGTCAATTTTGATGGAAGAAAAAGGACTCTGTTAAAATTATCCATATATGGGCATTTTAGAATGAATAAAGAAATAAAATGTAGAGACTCTCCTGTGCAGACCACTGTGACCATAGCTGAAGAAATAGGCCAAGATGTGAAGAAATTGCTGCAATTCAGAGTGACTTGAAAAAAAGCCGCATCTTGAATCCATGGCTTTCCAGGTCTACTGCTGCTGTTGCTTTCCCCCTTTGGCTGGGTTTCAAAAAGGCTGTGGAAAACCTTTTCGATCAAAAAGAAATCTCTGAACTTCTACTAATGATTGATTGATTTTTCACTCACCTGCTTTAACCTGTTCCACCTCAGGAGACCTGCTGGCGGCTGCCTCTGTGCCTGCCAAAAGACTGAGGATGACAAAGAGGCGGCCGTCTTGAGGAGGAGGCAGTGAGTGCTGAGTGAGTGGACCAGACTGCTGACTCAGCATTCCGCTGTCCTCTGGCACGTGACTGTTGGGGACTTATGGGGAGACAGGTCACTTGGGGGCCCTCAGGTGGAGGACTGGACATGAGCGCAATGGAGGTCTGGCGTCCACACGGAGAGGAACCCACATTCCATGAGTACAAATCCTCCACATACCAACCTTCATGCTCCGGGTCTGCAGATGAAATCTGATGCACAGAATCTGTTTTACTGGACCAGCGTGATGTCAAAAAACGTGAAAGTGAATTGGAAACAACCCAGATTTAATCAAGCTCGATAAAAGTATCCCCATTCAAATTTTTTCATCTAAGTAAATAAATAGATAGATGGATGGATAACTAATTTCTTCTCACAACTTCATGTATACCAAAGGCACACAAAAGCTGCTTGGAATCAGAGTCAATTTTGATGGAAGAAAAAGGACTGTGTTAAAATTATCCATATATGGGCAACCCAACCTTGCTTTTTACGCATATTGGTCTTATCCCCACTGACCCCAACAGGCATTTGAGTCCATGACTTTTAGCTTTGTAGTGAGAGTATGGAGCAAACCCAGGGTTAGAATCTCAAGAGCTACCTCTGGTATTATTTTTTTACACTGATGTCTTATTGGGTTCCCCTATAGTCATGCTATAAGTGAAACCATCCGATATTTTTTCTTTTTCCATTATTATTTCACTGACCATCATTCCTTCTAGCTCCCTCCCCATTGCTGCGAATGGCATGAGTTTATCTTTTATGATTGATGAATAAATACTCCATTTTGTGTGTAACAGTACAAAACACAACAAAGCAAAACAGACAATTACAAACCAGAGCCATCCTGCAGGGAGGAGGCAGGAGAGAGATCAGAGGGAGGGAGGGAGGGAGCAGCACATCGGACTGAGGTGATGGTGCACGGGGGCCTTGGGGAAGGAAACTCTATGGGGACTACACCTGAGGGGGTGGGGGGAAGCAAATATTGTTTAAAAATAAACAATGATGTAAAAAATACATAAATAAATAAATATGAGGGGATATTGTAAAATGGACTGTTTAAGCTCTCTGTTTGACATGTCATGCTGTAATCTTCACGTATTGCTATGTATTATGTAAAAGATGAAATTTTCATTTTAAATTATACATAATAAACTTATGAATATGCTTGTAAAAAAAAAAAAGAGCTACCTCTGGGGCCTGGGGTGAGTTCTCCGCCTCTCTCTGGTCCAGTTTTCTCACTGATATTAGGGGAGAATGACAAGAACACCTAACTCAGCGTGGTCTGCGAAGACTTTGAGGGGGAGCACTTAGAATATTTTCTCCTATGTTAACATCTGTTGAGGTTTAACAAATCATCAGGTACTGCATTAAGCAATTTACATGAGTATCTCATTTAAAAGGTAAATGTTATCATCTCCATTTTCACACAAGCTTCAGTTTGGTATTAGTTTGCCAAAATTTGCACAATTAGTAAGTAGTGGGGCTCATCTGACATCAAAAGCCCATTCTTAAGCAACAGAAGCTGCCGAGCCCTCAGTTCATTTCACTTCACATTCATGTTCTTGGCATGATTGTTCAAACCCATCTATATTTCCCAGGCATCTGGCTTTGGTTTTTGTATATTTTTCTATGACAAGCAATAGCTGCATTTTTATATGAATCTACCTGAAAGCTATTATTTTTCTCTCACACTTTGCTCCATGTAGAGCAGCTGATAACCAAAAAAATTCCATCTGATTTTCAAAAGTCATCATTTTTTCTGCATGATTTTCTTCTTTAAGAACTATGTAGGTAATGGGGAAATATGTGCATTTAGGTGTAAGGAATACATTAAGGCACGAGATTTTCATTGCAGTCTTCAGATTTATAAAGTTTTCATCCACAGAACATAGCAATTTATCTCTTCTGCAATTCACTTAAATTGAGATCCAAGGAAATGACCACACTGGGTCATATAGAATTTGAGTCCAAGAGCAAGAAAAATATCTTGTAAGGAAGATTGTTATTAGGCAAGCCTCTGGAATTTCCTTTAGCAGTAGCACAGCTGAGTGTATGAAGGAAATTTTGAAATAAGATGAATAACATACCTGGACAAGCTTTAAGAACTATCATTTATACTTCATAATGCTTTGACTTATAATGTTTTGTAACTCAGGGAGTCTATGGTGTCATTATGTAAAGAATTTAGGGTTGTCTTTGTTATTTCCAAATTATAAAATATTATTTTTATACATTTTTAAATAAAACACTTACCAGTGATTTGCAACTATGTAATAATGTTATAGCTGGAAGGGCAAAAGTCTTACATGTTATTTATAAACCGGAGCATTTATAAATCAGAGCTTTCCCACTGCATATTCTTTATAACGCTGGCAAAGAGTTAGTTCCCTTCTAACTAATGGTCTTTTGGCTTGTCTCATGGAGTATCTTTGGCTTTCTAAAGGCAGCCTCAGAGTTTCCTTAGTGGAAAAGCTCATTTCAGCCTCTTCCCTGCTTGCAGAGTTCAGACTGGCATGTGCTAAACCCAGATCAGAAGTAAGCATGCCCACTGTGCTGCAAAATAGCTTTCCATGCGATCAAATTTCTCTCTGCATCTAGATTCTTAGGAATTCTCTGCAACCAAAAGGAAGGCAGAAAGGTAGACGTCATGTGAGGTTCTGATGCTTCCTGATACAAAAGGTCACCCAATGGGGCTCCCCGCTGGCGCAGGCGGTTGAGCGTAGCGCTGTGAAGCTGTCCGCAGTCTTTGCAGAGTTGGTTCGATCCCTTCGATCCCGGCTGGCCAGGGAGATACCCACATAGCGAGGCAGACCTCTCCTGTCTCACCCACTGCTCCCCTCAGCAGTGTATTTCGTCAGTCTGCCTGTTCTGTTCCCCGCTCTGTCTCTGGTAAATCCTCTCACCCTCCCACACATCTGGCCTGTACCCTGGTTCTTGTATAAAAATTTAAAAAAATAAATCTTTAAAAAAAAAAAAAGATGTCCCAAGCACAACACAGGGGGTAATTGCACAACTCATGTCCTGTGTCTTCTCATTTAGCAAATTTCTAGGAAATAGGAGCAAAACAAGCAAATAGAAGTGAAACAGATTCACAGAGCAAAGCAGCCAAGACACCACAGGAGATCCTGGCCCTTCGGGTAAGCAAAACAGCTCTCAGGACACTGCCGAAATTAACCAGCTAGTTGAAGGTTATATGGGGAGCATCCAGTCAGGCAAATTGGAACCTGCATCTCCCGAATATGTTTCACCTTCCCCCACCCCTTGCCCAAGTGACAGATCGCACAGAGCTTTAGCATATGGTCTCTCCCACTACGTGCTGATCAGTCACTTGCAGCAGCTCTCCGTGTCAGCAATGTCAGTAAACCCAACTCCACAGTGAAGTCCTGGCGTGTGTTCTGCCTATAATTGGCAACGAGTTCCAAATGTATATAGGCACGAATAGGGAAGCTCTTTTTGCACTACCAAATAACATAGATTTAAAATACATTATGTTGCTAAAACATTTTTGCAAATGTCAACATTTAAAAAGTAATTTCAGGGTGTTGGGAAGACAAAGCAGCATGATCCACATGGAATGGCTTCCAAAACTCATAGAAAGTTCTTTACGATGTTCTGAGACCACCTGTTGTTCAGGTGTTATTTGTGATCTTGGAGACAGATTTGTCTCTTCACTTCCACCAGGGTATTGCTATTCCTTGTGCAGACAGTGGAAGCTAATATCTGCCTCCCCCATGAAATAGTGGAGGGGTGCTAAGCCAATTTCACAACATATATTTTGATTTTCATCAAGGTATTTTATTATTGTGATGATGATGGTCATGGTGATGATGACATTTGTGGATGCTTCATACACATTAAAAAATCTCGGAAGCCAAAAGTAAATAAAATGACATTTTATTATATTTTAAGAAAGAACATCTTTTACCATTAGACAAAGTGACTTGGGCCACCTTTGTACATTTCTCACTTTTTTTTGTTATGGGTATTTATTACTTAGATGTACATTAAGTCCCTACCGTACTTTTGAAATCTGTGAGCCTAAGCTTTCACATATTTCCATGTATGCTTACTCTTTACCAAGCATCTAACGACGCACTCTAGTTTTCTGCGATGACATTATCCTCATGAAGAAAATATCCTTTCTACATTATTTGTTGCTTTAAAGAGTTCTCATCCTTGTCGTAGCTTTTGATATATTATCACTTGACTCAAAATGCTTAATATTCTACTTTGACCCTGCTCTTTATGAGTTCAAACAATATGTGATTATTCTATTTTTACAAGTGTTTTTTGCCCTATCCAGAATAAAGTGTAATTATAAAGTTAAAAATATTGAACTCTCACTTCAGTTTGATAGTCAAAATCCTCTCTTGACATCCTGACACTTTGGAACAAATAAAGGTTAGAACTGTGATGTACGCCCTACAACAACCCCCCATACATCAGGGGAATGAAGCATGGAAGGCTTCAGAGTCACCAAGCCCATGACTGGCTTTTACATGATCTTAATTTTTTTTTTTTTTTAATCTGAGAATCACTCATGGGCTGTCTCCTTAGTAGATGTGGATATCAATGCCTGCCTTAGCTCCTCACAGGATTTGGTAAATTAATTTATTAAGTACCTCTTACAGTCCCAATATAGGCTAGACCCTTATTTATGTTCATTCAAATATATATTAATCAGAAGCTGGTCTTGTTATCTTCATATTGTAGCAAAAGAGACAGGGGGTCAGAAAAGCTAAATAGTCCTACTGGCCGGTGGAAAAGGCGGGGTTCATCCTAACTGATGAAAACCCCAGATCCAGCATGTCATGAGTTGGGGGAAAAATAAAGTAAGTTTTTTGGTTTTATTTGGCTTTGTCTTCTCTAGTCTAATCTGCTCATCTTACCAAAAATTAAAGTTTTTGGTAAGAATTTTCATTTAGCATTGTTGAGAATTTTCCAGAACTATTAAGGAATGAATAAAACAGAGATGCATTTTCAACTTCCAAGGAAGAAGAACTATCTCTTCGAACATAATTTTCTTTGTAAAAAAAAAAAAGATTTATTTTTATTTATTTATACAAGCACTGGTACAGTCAAAAGCGGGGGAGGGTGAGAGAATTCACCAGAGCCAGAGCGGGGAGCAGAGCAGGCAGAAGGACCAAAGTACACCGCTGAGGGGAGCAGCGGGCGGCAGGAGAGGTCTGCGCGCCATGTGGGACCCTCCTGTGGTGGCCGGGGAGCAGCCTGGGATCGAACCAGCACCCCAGAGGCTGGGGGCAGCTTCGCTGCCCAGCGCTCAACCGCTGCGCCACCGGGGAGGCCCATCAAACATAATTTTCTTGATAAATATACACAAAGATATTAGTAAATCTATTAAATAGTAGTAAATCTAAGAATACTTTTATTCATATATTTATGCTTTATTATTTTATTTCCATTAGTCTTTTAAAAACTGTAAATCATGCATGTGATTCCCATTCTCCATGCTGGAAATAGACTCTTGCCGCCTTGTATTTTAGCGTTTTGTTGTACTTATCACGCATTCAGCCCCACTTCTGCAATGCTTAATCCTTTCATGCATGTGACTCTATTATGACCAAGGCAATTTCATTCTCTCCATCTTTTTGAAGTATAGAGCTCAATATTAGACATCCCCCTTTTTAAAGAAATGGGGCATTCTGAAATAATTAGATGACTGATGAAAACCTAAAAATTTCATTAGTGGCAAAGTTCAGATCAGACCAAATTCTCTTGCTTCCATATTAATGTCCTACCTGTTCACAGAAAGGGTCTTTTATTCCTTTTAATTTTCATCCAATCTTAAGTCCTTCTTCCTACAGAATATCTTCTTTGGGTCATTATCTTTGTCTTAACTTTATCATTGATCCTCATTGTTCTGAAGAGAGTGAAAGTATAATTTTCAAAATGAGAAAATTCTGTCTTTTGCACACAAAAGTATAAAATGATTGCACATAAAAGATTTTACTTAATAATTATAGAAGCCAGTGAAAAGTTCTGAAGGATCCAGAGAACATTTTAGGGGTATTTATGTGAAGCTGTGATTCCTGGATTGAATACAAAGTCGGTATATGTCCCACGGGGCCATAAACTATTGGGCTGATCTGTTCCATCAGAGACAACGTAATATTAATTTTTATCATATTATTTTTATTGATGTAACTGTGGTTTACAACACTGTATGTGATTTAAGGGTACAGGTTCACACCTGCTCAGATGTATGTTTGCATACCATGCTCACCACCAAACACCCATAACCCTCCCTTCTTGGCTGCCCACCCCCCTTCTCTCTCCCTCTGGAAGCCCCAGTCCAAGTTTTCCAGGGTTTGTTTTGATTTGGTCTTGTTAGTACCTTTGTTGTGTTTCTCTATATTCTACTCATAAGTGAAATCTCCTTTGGCCTTATTTCACTTAGCATAACCCCCTCTAGTTCAGTCCAAGTTATTACAAATGGTAAGAGTTCATTTTTATTAATAGCTGAGTGGTATTCCATTGTGGATATAAACCACACTTTCTAATGCACCTGTTCTTGGACACTTAGGTTGTTTCCATAACTTGACCATGTAAATAGTGCTACAGTGAACACAGAAGTGACTATATCCCTTCTAATTTGTGATTTTTCATTTTTGGGGTAGATATAAAGCAGTGGATTTGCCAGATCATATTATAGATCTATTTTTTAATATTTTGAGGAACTTCCATATTTTATTCCATTGGGACTGACCAGTCCACATTCCCATCAATAATGTATGAGGGTTCCTTTTTCTTCACACCCTCGCCAACACCTGTTGTTTCTGACCTTTTTTAATATGGGTTATTCTCACAAGTGTGAACTGGTATTTCATTGTGGTTTTGCACCTTATTGGATCTCCACTTGACAAAATCTTTTAAATCATTGTGTGACTGTAGTAAGTGTGGGACATTTGTCAAGTGTAAGGTAAACTGCTGGTTGAACGGTCTGGACAATCTTGAGGAGACTTCCTGTGACACTTAAAGTACACGCCCACCATCCTTTTTGCCATAGTTTTCACTTTCATATATTTTTACTGCCAGAGGTAATTTCAGAATTATGCAGCTGCTCTCAAAATTTAGGAAAAAAAAATTGCACGTGTGGTCAAAAACAAGTGTATACCTAAAACAAATGCTTTGTATTTCCAACTCAG
Source organism: Talpa europaea (assembly GCF_964194135.1). Taxonomy (NCBI): domain Eukaryota; kingdom Metazoa; phylum Chordata; class Mammalia; order Eulipotyphla; family Talpidae; genus Talpa; species Talpa europaea. The sequence goes on along the minus strand of NC_140080.1, from coordinate 91,948,706 downwards.
ATTCTCTACCCTTTCCTCAGTTCCTCTCAGAGTCTATTAAAATTAGGGCATGAGCAAACTAATTGAACACAGATAGTCTGGGTTTCACAGGAATGTCATTGACAAAAACTTAATAATACAACTATTATATATAATGTGTTACTTTATATAACATAATTATATAATTATTATATAATGTAATTAACTGATAAATAATGCTTTCTTTTAAAACTAATCAAAAAACCAGGTAAGTAGTGAAAAGAGTTTTTGTCTGTGAATCAGGAGAAATGCATCCTTTAGAAGGCCACAGTGAAGGAGAGTAATATCAAGCGTGAAAATGTCGAATAGTTGGATTTGCTTAAAAGTCACAAGATGTCTTCAGACTCTAGTCATTTGTATTTCTCTGATAAACTTGATCTTAAGAAAATGTAGAGGTAATTGCTTCTACATTTGAAATTTGTGTAATGAATTGCTGATTGAAACTCAATGACTTCCACATGTCTGATTTTTTTCCCAAGCCAGTTTCTTTGAAGATATATTGATGTTGAGGAAATGACTCAAAGCTTTGAATGCAATTCAACATGCATTCAATATGCAACATGCATTCATATGCAATTTTCAGTTCACTGAAGCAAAAGTGAGCTCTAAATGTGGATCAGTATTTCTATCTATTAGCAGGGGAATGTCTTCTCTTTTAGGTTTTAATATACAAAGTATTTTGACCACTTAGCTACATCCCTTTTAATCAACTTTAAAAATAAATTAAATTGGAAGTGTTTGCTAAAATTATTGGGAAGTTGTCACCATTTCTAATAAAGAACTTCACTCCCTAGTGAACATCACATAGCAGTAGTGTGGTATTTCTTGGGGAAAAAAGTGGAAAATACATTGGTAAACAACTGCTTCTAGTGGTTTAAAATATATGTAAAATGTGTATGTGGAAATATGTGAAAGAGTCTTATTCTTAGTAACAGCAGTATAGGAGAAAATCCTCACTGAATTTTCTACAGTCTTACAAAAAATGGCAGTGAGTGGATGGAGAGGGAGACATGAATAATACACAGTGACGCCTCATTAAGAATCCCAGCCCCCAGGGCCTCCCTGGTGGCCTAGGGGTTAAGCTACTCCTGCTATGGCTTGAGTTCAGTCCCCACCAGGGAGGTGACCCACATGGCACAGCAAACCTCTCCTGTCTCACCCGCTGCCCCCCTCAGCATTGTATTTCCATAGATCCACCTGTTCTGCTCCCCACTCTGCCTCTGGTGAATCCTCTCACCTCCCCCACCCTCGCTCCTCTTGCCTACAACTAAACCGTTGCCATCCATTGCCCGCTGTGTGTTTATCAGGACTATAGTATTTTTCAGCTCTTAAGCAGGTAAAATAGCATGCAGCTTATATAACTCCTGTAAAGAGTAGACACAACGTTGCCTATAAAGCAAATTGCTCCTTTCCTGACATTTGCTGCATGTAAAATACCCAATTCCTTGATATACCAATAGCTGTCCGTAGCAGGCTAGAGAACAGCTCCATTTAGGGAAATATTTTCCCAATTAATTTAAAAAAGCATATCTGTAATTTGTCACTGATAAGAGAAAAATCCTGGTTTTAGTGGAGAGTGTCTTCTCCAGCAGTTTGTCCATCATTACACAGACCCCTCTGGGGTCCAGCCAGCTGGTAGACGGACCCACACGTGCACATCTGCAGAAAGTGCGAGAACAGCCAAAGCCAAAATGTTCTTTTCTTTAAAGCACCTAATTCTGATAAGAACATGAACTGTGTTTGTAGCCACAACCAGGTGTCTGCAGTGTCTTGGGCCTCCCTAATGCCGTCTGGCGTGTCCTTGGTGGAACCCCCGGGTGGAGCAGAGCACTCCTGGCTGCACAGAGGAGCTTGGTTTCTGAGTCACTGCTCCCAGAGTTAGCGAAATGAAACCCCCTGTGTTGGCAACACTTTGAAGTAAATGTTTAATCTGCTACCTGCCAGCTGTCCCTGCAGATATTTGCCTCAAATTAGTTTCAATGACAATGTTTAGGTTTGGATTTGTGTTATTTTTACTGGAATTTACATACATAATTCAATATTTATTAGAATAAAAAATAGAGTGACCACATTACTTTTCATAAAAAGGTCTCTTTCAAAGGGGAAAAAAATAAAGGAACACACTCACTCCTCTGTAAATATTCTAATTTAAATTTTTATTGGCAAGAAAATTTTCCAGGCAATTTTCTTGTAATCCATTAATGAACATGCTCCTGACAGATGGAGCTTTCCTTGCTATTAATGTTATTTTTATCCACAAATAATATCAAATCTTTTCTCACAACAAAATGTTCTTGTTGCTGGTTCCAGCTAATCCTTCCTTGACATTGTTTCATCACCACATTTCTTTAAAGAGCAGTCTCCCAGGTCTTCCTTACCCTTCCAGCAAATATTTAGCCAAAAGATGCTTCCCCTTTAACTGGATTAACAATACCTGGGGTCCAGAGAGGTTTGTAGGATTCAGAAAAAGTCCTCAGTGGCTTTATCCCAAAATAATAATGTATATTTTGAGTGGAGACAGATGTGTATTTCTACCCCAGCCACTCTGAACTAAGCATACTTTCTACACTGGTACAGATTATTAACTAATAATAAAGCTGCTGGACCTCATTATTCATCAGAAAATATTAATTATAAATACATTAAAATAGTTGAACATAAACATGTGGGCACCAAATAAATGAAAAAACTATTGTTTTCTCCTCTTTTTCCTTGTGAAACATTTCAGGCACACAGAAAATATAGACAAATAAAATCAGCACCTACGTGTTTACAATCTAGCTTTATTAAATCTTAGCGTTGTTCCATATTTACTTTTGTTTTTCAAGGAAATAACATCAAACATAGAGGCAGGCTTCTTCCCTCTGCCCCTCCTATGATCTGGCTCCTGAATCCAGTGTGCATTTAGTTTCCATGTTTTGTATGAATACTATAATATAAATGTATGTAATTATCTTCTATGCTTTAAAAGTGTATACATTGCATCATTTATAGATATTCTGCAATTTGAGTTCTTTTTGCTAGCATTATGTATTGTTATATTTATCCACATGGTTCATTTTAAGTGCTGTGCAATATTTCATGATATGAAAACACTAAAATAAATATGCCCATTCTCCTGTTGCTGGAGATTTTAGGTCTGACAAATTTCTGTTACAGTCATAATGCTTCCGTGAATTTTCTGCACATTTCCATGTGTGGTGGTCCAGGATGTCTCTGGGTTATGTTCGTAGAAGAGAAATTGCCACCATGCATTACGCTCTGCGACAGTCCCTAAGCATTTGAGGATTCTGGGACACAGGTATGTAAATGCCCCCAACACCCACCAATGTTTGATTTCTATGCTTCCCAACCATGTTATGATAGTCCAAATTTTTTTTAAATTTATTTTTATGATCCAGTAGCTGATTGTAGTTCTCTTATCAATGAGATCCAGCAACTTTACTGTGAACTGACTTGAATTCTTTGCACATCCTTTTATCCCATGTCCATTTTCCTATAGGTTTTTAAAATTTGACTTTAGAATGTTTTTATATGTTCTTCATGCCAATTCCAGTCTGAGACTCTCTTGCTTTTCTCTTCCCCTTGGGGAAAATGTCTCTCTGGGGGTCTCAACAAAAATAGTACATTTTGTCCTATTTTTCCCTCTTGCTCTTCTCTGTTCTGCTCGCTCATGTTTTAAGGCCAAGTGGACAGAGAGAGAGAGAAGATGGGTAGAATAAATGATCCATGTTTGCTAACCTTGTCCTTACCTTCCTTCTGACTCATAAACATTAAGAATATTTCTAGCAGCAGCCCTTCTGCCCACCTGAGACTCTGCAGGCCTCTTTTAGAAGACATGTACCTTTCTGGGAACATGATTTTTCTGCCCACTTGTGTCTGTACAAGTGTCCTTTATTCCCTCCCTTTTTATAATAAACCTGCCCTTTTGGATATTTTTTAAAAAAGACTACTTCTAAAATCCATCAACTAGTCTTTTGGTGGAATGTAGTGATTAAAAAAGACTGATAAGCTACCATAAGCACAAACTATCTCCCCCACTGCAGGAGAGAATCAGAAAACTGTGTATTGCCAGGCCCTTTGAGTTCATTTATACAGGACGTTTCATTCCATTTTACAAGCCAGCCCCTATGACCCAGGATTGAATTTGCAGCCATAAACCAAATTCCATCTTCCTGCTTCTTTCACTCAACACCATAGTCTGTGTTTGTTTTCCTTGGCTGTGCTTAGAGCTATCATCGTCCATTTTGTCTATTATTTTAATGTATATTAAATCACATTGGCTATTTCTGCCTCCCCCACTATAATTAAGTTTCATGAGAACAAAGATACTGTGTCGCTCATGCTAATTCTCCATCACCAAGAACATTAGTAAGTGCTTACCATGTAGGTGTCCCAGCCGTGAGGACCTGAGAACATATAATGTCATGAGAATATGTACCCACCTGAGGGTTATCAGTAGCCTTTGCTGTTAGCTACAGTTTGAGGGCAGGAATTTAATTCTCTTAACCCCTGGTCCAGTGAATATATCCATATTTAAGAGAGCTGCTACAATAGATGAACGAAGGCAAGGATCTTCTAGAGAATTCTGTGGAGTAGGGTGTTGGGAAGTAGGTGACATATAAAATCTATACATTTAGTCTGAAAATAGCAATGGCAAAACATTCCAGGCCAGGGTTGGTGGATCACATCAGTGAGGACACAAGTGGGAGTGACTTCACCCAGGAGTGCAGCTTCTTAGCTCTCTCCTGCAGAGGTCTCTTCCAGTCACCCCCAGGGTGAGCCCAAGTGTTGGGTTCATATGCTAATTTGTGCAAAACTCCCCAGTTCAGACCAGTGCCTCTTCCCAGTCTAGCTTTTGCCAAAGAATTTCTGCAATCTCCTAAGGGAACATTAAATTCTGAATATTTTAGTCCTGCACTCATGTAAAATGCCCATGCAGTGCTGTTCATGTCAGCAGAGCTGGGTGTTGCTTGCTGCTCTGAAGTGCAAGAGATTTCCAGAGGTGCCTTTGCCATGTGTATAGCCAGGTCTCAGGGCCCACCTGGGGGTGCTCCGTAGAGCTCCCAGTAGCCCCCAAACCAGGGCCCCTGGGGTCACATTTCAGGTAGGATTTATTTTCTTTTTATATCTTTGAATAAAACTTTTATCTAGTATTTCAGTCAAACTTTAAGAAAAAATTCTTAATGTTCTGTGAAAACGGATTTACAAACTGATATTTCATTGACTGCAGATGTGTCTTAATGTTTCCAAAGGAACTCTTATAGAAGTTTTTTAAAATTTGCTTTATGGTGGTAACATTGGGTTAAAATGCTGTCTATGATTTAGGGGTGTAGGTTCTCACCTCTTCAAATGTATACTGTCTCACCACACAAGTCACCAAAGCACCCACAATACTCTACCACCCTCCCCCCATGCTCCCCATCCCCCAGGGTACCCCTCTGATGGGCTCTGATACATAGTCAGATTTCTAGGGTCTGTTTTCTCTGTACCTTTATTTCTATATATTCCACCAGGTTTTAAAATCAATCCGTAAACAGCAAAATTTGGAATTCCTGCAAGCTTATCACTTATGTGGGAAGGAAACATGATAAGTAGATGTCTTCTTAAATATGATGTCAGCCTTAAAGTTTACATGGCAAAACTAAAAATGTAAAGCTTAAACAAACCTTTCTGAGAGCAGAGCTTAAGCATTCTCATCACACACGCAGGGAACCAGGTGAGGTGGTAGATGTGCTGATTATCTCGGTCTCGGTAATCACTGCACAGTGTAGGTGTGTATCAAATCACATTGTGTGTTAAATACGTACACTTCCACTTGTCAAACTGTATTTGTCAAACTGTCCTCAGTAAAGTTTTTTTTTTTTAAATAATAAAATAATAATACATTGCATTCCAAATTTCACTCAGGGAAGACAGGACATTATTAAGATTGAAGAGGAAGAGGTAAAATAATCTTGGTTTGTAGATGCTATATCTTGTATTCAGGAAATCCAAAGGAATCTACAAAAAAATATTTTAGAACTATTACTTGAGTTCAGCAAGGTTATGAGTACAATATTAACAAAGAAAAATCCCTTGTATCTCTATGATTAACAATGAGCCTTCCAGAGAGGGAATTAAGGGGACACACCAATGCTTCCAAATGAAATACTAATGACTCTCTGCAAGAGTCACTCACCCCATCATAGGCCCAGCAAGCCAGGAAGGTGTCAGTTTCCATGAGATCAACCCTCAACTAATAATGCAGGGAAATTGTTGAATAATGAATTCACCTTGCTCCACAGGTGGACTATTATTCTAAGGTGTCTGAACTCTGTTCCCAGAAATGTTCTTTGCCCACTTACTCTGTGTGTGTGTGTCCTTCCCCCAAACAGAGTAATCATTTGACATCCTACAATTCAGCTCACGGGTTACACCGTCTGCCTAGAGAATGTGTCAGCATCCACAGATCAGTCCCACAAGTCTGTCCCCAGCTTTGGGCCCTGATGCCAGCCTGTGCTCTGACCTACTGTCTTCAGATTGGAGGTCCCAATCACCCCTTTTTTGTGCTTGCTTAATTTGCTAGATAGGCTCAAAAAAAAAAAAAAAAAAAACTCAGAGAAACATTTAACTTGCTAGATGACTGCTTCCCTGTAAGGGAATATTGGGCAGAGACAGCCAACAGAGGCGAAGCAGAGGGCAAGGTCTAAGGGCTAGGTGTGGACCCTCAGGCCCTCCAGTGGAGCCTCTCTCCTTGTCTCCATGTGGTCACCCCTCCGGAAGCTCTCAAAGCCCTGTCTTTCGAGGTCTTCATGTATTTCTTCCAAGGTGCAAAGAGTGGTCACTAGAATTGAGTGAAGAATTTTTTTTTTTTTTTTGAGTGAAGAAATCTTAATGTGACATTAAAATCGTAAAGTCACAGTGATCTTTTCCTCCTTTCTTTCACTTCTCAAAGCCTGTAAATCTATTAGACTTTGTTCCACAGTCTCTGTATACAGACGCCCAAGGGTCTGCTTGTGTCTTCTTAGCCTGAGATGAAACAGAGAAGCCCAGAGGCTCATGGGATGCTCTATCTCCACGTTCAAGATGGAGGTTAGGAAATTTCTCTTGAATGTTACTTTTAAAATCAGAGCAGTCACAAAGAAGGTTCTCTTTCCACCCCCTCCATTTATCACATTCAGTCGTCAACAAATGATTTCATCAACATCCCTTTAATGCTGTTATAGGGCAGCCCCAATATTGAACGGGTTGCCTGGCTATGGGTCCTCACCCGCGCGCTTACAAGGGACTTATGAATACTCCACTACAGACACACACAAAAGGTTCATAAAAGGTTTATTTACAAGGGAAAAGGAAAGAAGGAAAATGTACAACTCAGGGAGAAAATAGGGAAATAAAGTCTTTCATGCGTCCTACCCGATCCGACGACCTGGAAACCCAAAGGCACTCTCAGAGCTGGCCGGACGCTGCGAGCTGGCGGAGAGTCAAAATGGGGGACCCCCCAAAGCCCACGTGTCTGGCTTTATACCAACCTGGCCGCTTAACCCCACCCTCAGGTCCCAGCCACCTTCCCTTGGGTGGGGATGGGATTTGGAGTTCCCAGTGTCTTTGGCTTTGGCCTGGGGTGGGGGTGGAGTCCACAAAGCCTGCATGGAATTAGCTTTAGGACAGCCTTTTCCCACTAACAGTACCATATTTAGGTCTGCAAGTGTGCGCTTCAGGAATTAAAAGTGAATGAATGAATGAATGAATGAATGAACAGAGCAAAACAAAACAAATGAGCATCAACGTGCAGCTGCAGCAAAAGACCCTCTGAACTCCCAGAAGGAAAGAAGACAGACCTTTTCAAGTTGATTTAGAACAATGCTATTTCTCTACTATTCACTCCTTTCTGCCCACTCCCCTGCACCACCTTTAAGATTTGCATATAAATCACACTCCTTTTATTTCTTCAGAGTTCACCAGCCCCTGGTTGCTTATTCCCCACCTGAAGTCTAATCCTTGCTTTGCAACTTCACAATTGGTTGCTGCAGAAATGATTATGTTGTCACAAACAGAGGATTAGAACTCCAGGTGGAGAGTAAGCCGCAGGAGCAGATGAACTCTTAGTAGGTAAAGATTCTGGTATCATATAATGCACCTAAATAACACAAAGGAAATTGTCATTGGGGGGGAAGGGAGAAAAATGAGGAAAATCAAAACATGATTGTTAAGCATTTCTAAACTGGAAAATTGTTAGCATTTACCAGTGAGATATCATTTGACCATGAAATCACCAGTTGGGGTGAAAATAAAAACTCTCTGCACCTCAGTAGAGAAAAATTGAGTTCCTTTGCTTTCTGGGGCTATAAATATACGTGAAAGAGGTGTAGAGAAAAAAATTAAGGGGGAAAATTGAGACTTAAAACACAGGGATGTTAGAATTTGGTTTCCCAAATAATTGATGGAAAAAAAAAGTCAATTAGCATCAGCATCCAAATTGTGACTGCCATTTAGCAATATTATCTGGAAAAATCACTGTCAAGTTCAGGTGACCACTCCTCATAAAATTGGTCCAGTGCATGTTGGGAGCAGTGCATTTATGCATGTTGGGAGCAGAACCTCCACTAGTGGAAAATAGAAGGCAAGTGTTTCTTCACGCTACTAACCAGACCAACCAACCAGAGCAGCTTGAGAGGAAAGCACGGGGGCACCAGATTGGCAAGTGAATGGGATAAGGTCAACCAAACAAGTGGGCTTGCAAATTGCAAACCTGCAGGTGCCCTCAATCTCCTCTGGAGGTCACACAGAAGTTCCGCAAGAGATTGAGGGCAGCACACAGCATTTGGAGGGGTTTTCCTTGCCCCCAGTACGTTTCCTAACAGTGGTGCCTTCTCTAATTTTCCACTAACTTTTTACAAAGAAATGTCTGTGTTGTGTAATTGCTCTTGTACCTGTATGCAGGCGCCTTGGCTGGGAAACAGCTGTTTGCATTTGATCCACAATGCAAAGGACCATCTCTGTACATCTCACCATAACCATAACTGCTTGCCTGGAATATTCATCTCTTCCTATAAAGCCAGTATGAAATGGCTCTGTTTTCTCCCATTTGAATAAAACCATAACACTGTCATGCATTCAAAGACAAATTGTCAATACTTTCTGGAATGTTCGAAGACATCAGTGAAGCTTCGTCAGTGAAGATCTGAAAGCCATAAAATGACATTGGAAGCCATCTGAAGATACTGGCAATCAGAGGTCCGAGGCAGAGCAAATTACTGTAATTGCTGGCCCTCGTGCTAGAAAACACCAATTCTAATTTTCTTGCCTAAAGTTGTATGATCTCTTCACAATGGAGTTTTGTAAGTTGTATTAAAGACAGAGCTCGTGATTAGTGATCTGATGATATTCCTTTGAAAGGGGCAAGATGGGGAAAAGAGAGAAGGAAGAAACAAGCCTTGGCTCTTGGAAGCCCTACAAGGAGGGGCCCCTCATCTGTCACGTGCCTTCCAAGAGGGCACCTTTGCAAGGCTGAGCACTGGACAGAGAGAAAGCTATGCCCTCTGACCTTTGACACTGGGCATGAGAAGCTAAAGTGTCTAAGTCTGGATTTCTGGCACCTTCTAAGGGGCAATCCTGAGCCTTGAGGAGAAGAAACCTCCACTCACACTCCTGTGGGCTGGGGCAAGGAAAGGAAAGAGCAAAGTGCCAAAGCTCCCTGTGTCCCACAGACATCAGCCCGTGTCCCCGCCTTCGTGTCCTGCCTCGGGGGGTGTCACCTTCACGGAGCAATCTGGTGAGCTTTTCCATGACAGATGTCACTATGTCATTGTCCTCACCGCCCCCCCAGCCAGGTGAGCTCTCCTGAGAGCCGAGTTACGCTCTGAGCAATGACAAATGCTAATGGGAAGCAGCCTCAGCCTCCCCACCCCTCCAAGGCGTGAAAGACATTTAGGAGAAACGAGCAGAAGACGAGGTCCCTGGAAATGAGCTAAAGGCGAAGAGGGGAAGAAGGCGCTTGGGTTGGTGTCCATCACCCTGGCATGTTTCTGAGGAAAGAAAAAGGTCCCCGCTGCGGGGGTGTGCAATCAGAGCAATAAAAAGCCGTGTCGTCCGACACCCCAACGACAGAGCCGCGCAGGGCAGCCACGGTGACAGAGAACTGACAGTGTCTATCCGTGTGAGAAAGCCAGTTAAACTCATTTGCAAGGGTCAGTCCACTCCTTTTCAACCCAGTCCTGGAGCGGCCGGCGCGCTCGGCGCTGATTAACATTTCCTGCAGGCGTGTCCGCCAGAGGCCAAGGGGCCTGCTGGCCTCTGCGTTCTCCTCGGTGGCCTCTGCTGAAAATGAGCTGGAAACAGAGGCTCCTTTCAATAAGAAACTTCAAAAGAGGCTGTTTCAAGTGTACTTCCAAAATTAGCTGCTTCGCTCAGCACTGAGGACACAAAACCCTTCACAGGGGGAGGAGACCAGTCCTGCGTTCATTCACGGAGAGCTGGGGAGAGCCACGCTGGGCTGGCCACCCCCCCGCCATGTGTTGGGGGTCCTAGGGGAGGCACGTGGAGGACGGCCTAGTGGGTCTTCTTGGAGGGCAGTTCGCGGACAGTGACATGCAGCAGTGTGCTGGTGAGGAGAGAAGAGCTTATAGGAGCTGGGAGTCCAGCCAGCAATTGGCACCATTGCAGTCCGGGCAGCTCCCGGAGGCCAGGGTCACCCAGCAAGCACCCGAGCCAGCCTGACTCTCCTGGTGGACACAATTTCAGCAGCACAGTGGTGTATGGGTAAGAGTCAACCCTGGGAGCCAGACCCCAGGATCCAAATCCCACTGTACTGCTCGGTCTCTGTGTGATGCTGGACCAGAAACACTGACTGTCCAGACTTCAGTTTCCCATCTGCAAAATGGGAATAATTAGGGGGATCCTCGTCCTCCCACAGGACTGAGGTACTTAGTATGAGAACTTCCCCCAGTGCCGGACAGAGTCCACAGCTGTTCACCGTTGTCACAGGGACATGCAAAATTCTCAACACAGACACCCTGCTGCTTCCCGTGTTACAGGCCAAAACCAGAGTCCCAAAAGACCAAGATGAAACTCTTAGTTTTCACACTTGCCACCACCTCCCCGTCAGCCCCAGGGGCAGCATCACCCCACTCCTTCAGACCACGGCTGTTCTCAGGAGCTGCGCCCTCTCTTGCTCTCAGCCCTGTGCCGTTTACTTAACATTGGGTGCTTTTCTGAAAGTGTGAGCTAAAAGAGCCAGTAAATTAATTTGACTTTAAAATTCCACTTAAGCTCTGAAGTCTGGCTTAGGATGTTTGGATAAGGAATGCTGACTGCTTTTGGCCACACTTGCATGACGTCCTGAGCACTGCAGAGCATGGTAAGAAGCAGGGGAGTTTAGTGAGCAAACTGCTCACCCAGAGTTACCCCAGGATCCTGCAAGTCAGAGCAGATGCAGGTTTGAATGAGATTCCATGGTGACACCTCCACACGGAGAGGCCAGACGCACTCTCCTGAAATGCAAACAAGCTGGCTTCAGTGACATTAGCCATGCAGCGCTCTGGGCTCCATTCACATTGACTAGACCTTGCACCCCACTCTATGGAAGCCCTGTCAGCCCAGTCCCCCCTTATCTACCCTTTAACTCACAAAAATCATCACATACTCTACAATCCTGGCTGCTTTTTATCCTTTTGCTTTTGATGACAATGTTTTCGAGGATGGATTTGATATAGCTTTAGCACATTGAAAACCTAAGTTGATTTTCAGTTATTCAGAAACATTTTTTATGTCTTCTAATTAATTGTAGACTAAATGCTATCATCCACTCAAGAAACATTATCACAGTCCTCCTAAGTGCTCCACCATGCTCCATTCTGGAATTAGAAACCTACATTTGAGAGTGTTTGACACATTTTCGAAAAACCTTTCATAGCTTTCAGCCCAGAATGCCAAGAGTTGCTTAATAATGTAAACAGTGTAATGTAAAGACCTTGCTGCTTTCATAATTTGAGTACAATGATCATTGTTCTATATTTTATAAGGAAGCTTAAAATCACACAAAAGCCTCAGCCACATTTCCATTGTAAATAGACTTGAAATTGAAACAACAGTCTAACTTAACAGTGGCTCTGTGAACTAGAAGGAATCATCAAATCAATGATGCTGTCATAATTGAGGTGAAACAAGACAAAGGCTGGCTTTCCATCAGAACAAAAAAAAATGCTGGATTTTAGGCAAAAGATTTTTTGTTTGCAAATGACAATCTTATGCAAGATTGTATCCTATTGAACATAGTTTTTCAAGAACAAAATTTGTCTACTATTTTCTAAGCACCAAGATTCGTACCACAAATGTCAATTTAGAAAAGAAATTATACCAGATTTTGAAATTTTCATTTGTATTGTTAATTGATTTTGTAATACCAAATGCCATCGATTCACTGAGAAATTACAGGATGTGTTAAGCTCCCCAGATATCACTTCAACTGAAGAATGAGGAAGGATACAATTGGCAGCCTTAAAAGTGTCTTGGGTGAGACAATTCCGGGGTAGAATACCTACTGGGCTGCGGGATCGGCTCAGGTCATTTAAAGACCTGATCTTTCAAGGCAGGAAACAGTTTGTCAGTGGACAGAATTTTCTGATATAATAATTTAAGATTGGGGACACAAGCCCGAGGAGACAATGTTGACTGGTAAAATGTGAGAGAGCTGTTTGCCCAGGTGAAAAGTATTGTCTCCTGCAAATTCATCTGTAGGAATTTCCTGAAGTAAACACTGAAGATATTTACCAGTTTATGGTGTAATCTTTGCCAAGCAAAGGTTTCCTGGAGCAAACAATGAAGTCACAGTCACCTAGCTGAGGTCACATTCTGCAGTCATCACTTTATACTGACACAGATGATCTTCGTTCAGATGTTGTTTGGTTTTGAAAGACATGGCTGTTAGAGTAATAGGCATTCTTTTTTGTAACATATTTATACCTTAAAAGTCATTATTAATGTCCCTGCTACATGAAAATCATTGCAGTCTGTAATTTAGGAAATACCAAAATGAATAAAAGGCCCTGATATTGAGAAGTTTAGGCTATAAGAAATGCAAAATTAGATAAATTAGGTTAAAGCAAAAGGCAAGTTTGGGGCCTCCCCTGGTGGTGCAGTGGTTGAGTGCTGGGTTGCGAAGCTGCCTGCAGCCTCTGCAGCGCCAGTTTGATCCCCTGCCACCAGCAAGGGTCCCACATGGCACGCAGACCTCTCCTGCCACGCCCGCCGCTCCCCTCAGCAGTGTATTTCGTCAGTCTGCCTGTTTTGTTCCCCGCTCTGGCTCTGGTGAATTCTCTCACCCTCCCGTGCTTCTGACTGTACCCAGTGCTTATATAAATAAATAAATAAACCTTTAAAAAAAAAAAAAAGGAAAAGGCAAGTTTAATGCCATTAAAGAAAAAAAAAGATTAATTCCTAAAGAGGAAATGGTTCCAAAGACAAAAATTATCATCTGACAGATTTGGAGACAGTTTACAGAAGAGATGAAAGCCTCTGAAGGCAGTGAGATCAGTCAGGACATTCAGAAATAAAGGGGTGAATGTCCCAAGATCGTGGATAAGATGAAACAAAGGAAATGGACATTGGTCAGTTATAGGCAAAATTTACCTACTGCAAAAAAATGGGTAGAAAATAGCACCATAGACAAATCTGAGAATTTTATAGTACAGGAATAATAAAGGTAGCCTAAATTATCTTTAGGTGATGGTTTAATACAATATCATTTTCTACATAGCTGTGTCCCAAGTAGATTAATCTGGTAGTTGAAAGATGAAACTATCTGCTATTTCTAGAAATATTGCATATTAGATAATAGGTGAACTTTTCTACTGCAAAACACCTAAACATATTGAGTAAAATATAATAAATTCTCTCTCACATACCCAACTTGCCAGGAAGTAAGGGAAATCTACAAGAGTCAAAAATCGATGAAGTTGAATAAGCACCCACTTACCTTGCAAGGTCCAGATTTGTCAGGCCGGGCAGTGGCCAAGATGAAGTCTTATGACTCTTGCAAGTTGGTAACTATATACAAAGCCTGGCAAACTGAAGGCCTATCTTTTAATGCATGAGTTGAAGAAATCCATCTACCAGTAAAGAGAGACTATAGAAACCAGACTGAGAACCCAGAAAATATCACCAAGCCCTTATCATTTAACTAAACTCAGTTGCATACCAGGAAGTCCACACAGATATTTGTCAAATTAACTTAAGATAGGTGACATATATATGGGTGATCACAAAGTGATTGTTCTTCCCATTTGCCTGCCTACATTTTTAATTGTAGAAAAAAATTAAATGTATCAAAAGTAGAGACTGGTATAGTAAGCCCTATTAAACCATCACTACATTTCAACAATAATCAAAGCTTTTCATCCTCCAAAAAATCATTTTCTCCAACCCCAGCTTTTTTTGAGGTAAATCTTTAATTTACTCAGCAGTGTTTCAGTGCGTATCTCTAAAAGTTTAGGCTTCTTCATGACTGGATAATATTCCATTGTAGATATTCATCCTTTGATGGGCTTTTAGGTTGTTTTCCTATCTTGGCTATGATGCAAACATGGGATTACTACATCACTTAAAAATCCTGTTTTTCACTTTTCTTTGGTATATACTCAAAAGTGAAATTGTTGGATTATATGGGAGATCTAATTTTAATATCTTTAGGAAATTCCAGGCTGTTTTCCATAGCGATTGGGCCTATTTACACCCCCCACCAACAGTGTGAAAAGGATTGCTTTCATCCTTGAATTGATTTCATCCTTGCCAATACCTGTCGTCTCTTATTTTCTTGATGATAGCCATTCAAACAGATAGCCTTATTGAAATTTTGATTTGCATTTCCCTGATGATCAGTGATGTTGAGCATCTTTTCCTGTCATTTTTAACAACCTGCATGGACCTTGAGCACAATATGTTAAGAGATGTCAGAGAAAGACAAGTGTTGGATAATATCACTTATATTTGGGATCTAAAAGAAGTCAGACATAAAAAAAAACAGAGTTGTTTGTTGGTTACCAGGAGTTGGAGAGTAAGGGGAGAAGACTGACATTAACAAGTAGTGAATAAGCCAGCAAGATGTAATACACAGCATAATGAATATCAACAACGATGCCGTACTCTACTGACATAACATCATAAATGTTGCTACAACGGTAATATAAACGTATGAAAGAAATCGGATGTATCCCTTACATTTACACAATGTTGTTTGTAAAATTTAATCAATAGAAAATAATGAGAGATTAGGACTTTTAGAATGTGTACACCATGATAACACACCCACAAATTAGCTACTACTATCTGGATGTAAAATGTTCCTTGTTGAGATAATGATTTAATGTTTAAAAGGGCGTTCTAGTGAGAAATGAGGTTATATTTATCTGACTAGAGCCGGGTGGTGAGGGCCGACGTCGGGGAGGCGAGCCCCAGGCAGAGGGTAGGGAAGAGAGCACTGAAAGTCCCCAGCTGTGCTCTACACACGCCCTTCCTGGCACATCCTTTCAACAGCCTCTTGTTTACGGCACCAGGATGAGCCAGGCATTCTGTTAAAGGCTGATCAAAACTGCACTTCAGAATTGAACATTTCCTGCCAGGAGCCCCGCTCAGACCTGGTTCTTCTGCCATATGACCTATCTCCCTGCTTCTAGAGGGAGCGAGTAAAAGAGGAAGTGTTTGCCCTGGAAGTCACCTGCTCAGCGGACACTTCGCTTGCTTTAAGCTCTGCAAGTCTCATCATCGTTATGGCAGATGTGAAAGTCAGTATAAAGATGATTATTTTACAAAGGAGGACACTGGGGTGAGTTCAAGGATGAGCCTGTGTGCGGAGCCCGCGGGCAGGCTGCTGTCATTAACCCTTCCTCTCGGCTGGGTGGTCTTCGTGGTCGTGTCACCGTTTCACAGCTTCCAAGAACTCAGGACTCTGGAAGTGTCACTTCCTCCTTTCAAGTGATGAGAAATCCGTGCCAGTGAAGCCAGTAAGGTGCCCAGAGCGCTCCAGCTAGCCAGCACATTCAAAATGAGGTTGCCCCTTCTTTGGGGTCCTGGTGTCAGTTTAACATCTGCACAGCGGGGGGCTCTGCCCTCAGCTTCGCCCTTCTGGAGCCTGCTCGCCCGTGGCCCACTCTCTGTCCCCGTTACACACCCATTGTCAGCATCTCCCGGCTCCTGGAAAAAATCAACGGGCTTCATCAAGTGGAAAACACCTGAGTCTGTTGACCTCATCTGCCGTGAAGTCTTCATACTTGCAAAGCCTCTGAAAGGGGGGCGTGCAGCACCCCAGAGCCCCTGACCAAGCTTTCAGTGGCTTGACCTTTGTAAAGTGGAGCTTCGCTTTCTCTTACAACTTCTCTCCAAGAGTCCTTTCCTGGGCACTGGGAAGAATGATTCATGTGAAGGCTGGAGACTCCTCTGACCTCCACAGCAGTGGGGTTTTGAAATGTTTAAATCTGAGCAATAGGGACAGAGCGCTGCGGCCAGGCGAGTCGTTTGATGTGTTAAAAGGACACTAGACACTGTTCTCTGGTCACGCTCCCCAGCCGCGCCTGAAGCCAGTTACCAGCTCATCATATCCTCTCCCCACACCCACCCGGGTAATGACAAGAGCCTTTACCGGTGGGCATCCGCTTGCTGCTCCTTTCTTCCCTCCTGCCCTAACCTGCGCATTACAGCTCAGAACCGGGTGCACCCCCTTGCAGGCCCCTCCCCGGGGCCAGAGGCAGCCTCTAGACAGAAAACATCCCATCATTTTCAAGTGACTGGCAGATTTCTTTTTCAGGGTGTGGGGTGGGAGGCAAGGATTCCTAGCTGAGTGCTTGACAGTTTCCCAGACGACAGCAGATACCCGGACCCAAGATTAGAGCTCTGCTAAAGTGTACCCACATATTTGCTACTGTCAGGAAAGAGACAGCCACTCAACTGTAAAAAGTATTAGGGGTCCTTTGTTACTTGTTAGACTATTTTTTCTGGGGGAAAAAAAGAAACAACCTTTCTTGGAGGTGCATAGCTGCTCAAAGCTCTGAAATCACTTTTGGTTTCTTCACGCATTTAAATAAATAATTAACACAAAGCACCTGATTATAATTGCATGAGAGCCAATGATCTCATTAGCAAGCAATGGGTAGGAAGTCCAGGGGGTGTGGGCACTGGGCATAAAACCCATGCCAGGTGGCTCTGTTGTTTTAGTGAAAACATGACTTAACACACTTATGGGGAGGACATGCTTGTGCTGGGGCACGCACTGCAGACAGCCCTCCACACGCACACTCACACCCTTAACCAGGAAGCAGTTTGCAAAATCCTGTTGTAGGTTGGTGTTCCCAGCCCGGGCTCTGAGCTCTGGCCACCTGCCCATCATGCCTGGCACGGCCACTGTCCTCTGAGGATGCGCAATTACCCTGTTATATGGGAAACTTATGTGGGAAACCATGAGCACTCTGGTCTGATGGGGTGTGGTGAGGAGTCTACTGTGTACTAGTTTCCTAGGTCGGTTGTAAGAAAATGCTGCAAACTCAACACTACTGGAATTTAGTCTGCTCTTGTTCTGGAGGCAAGAAGTCTGAAGCCAAGGGGTTGGCAGGGATCTGCCCCCTCCAGAGCTCCTAGAGGCAGAGCTTCCTTTGCCTCTTCGAGCTTCGGTGGTCAGAGATGGTGTTGGCTTGGATGCATCACCCCATCTTTGCCTCTGCTGTGTCTCCCTTATGTGTGTCTTCACAGGGCATCTTTATGTCTCTTCTTGTAAAGACACTAATCATGTTGGATGTAGGGCACACCCCAATCCAGTATGACCTTATCTAAACTCCTTACAGCTATCACACTCTATCTCCAAAAAAAGTTACATTTGAGCTACTAGAGGTTAGGAATTTGGGTGGACACACCCAAAGCCGTAGTAACTGTTCCACCCAGAACAGTAGTAATCTGCGAGTATACGTGCCTGCTAACTGGGGTCATCAGCACAGTAAACCATCAATCACTAGGAGACCCAGCCATGATTGTTGTTTCTTAAGCCTTGTATTTAGGAAGTGTAGCTGGAGAAGGAGATCACTACAGGCCTTGACCTATAGACGTGCACGTGTAGTACATAAAGCTTGATGGAATCTGTTTATTCACACAGGAGAGGGAAAACCCTATAACACAGTCCATTATTGGACTTCGTATTCATTATCAAGCATTTTGAAAACTTCGGTTTGTGGTTTTGAACTCCAAGGCAAAATATTCCGACGTCCCTTCTTGTTCGGGTCCCAACTATGTTGGAAGACGCTTTGACCCTTGGCATGTGCTTTCTATGAAGGCTCTGAGCCCTAATCGTCCAGATTCCATCAACTCCAATTTTCTATCATTCTGGTATAACTTGTATGCGTGGGAATATGTTTTGGATATTTCCATTTTCTAAGTTAGATTTGATGATCTAACTGGTTTACTATTCCAATTCAAAATTTCCTTAAATTGCACTTGAATAACTGTATTGGGCTATATTTTCAATCTCAACAAAATTATGCTTTTAGTAGTGTATGGGCAGGAACGGGCACAGTGCTGGTTTTCTGATCCCATGCAGACCGGGTAAAGGAGGAGTCAGAGTCCTCAGTAGTTTTGCAGGTTTTTTATTTGGGGTTCACCAGGCATATGGCAGGCAGGGGTGCTGGCTGGGGGGCTGGGAGGCTGGCAGACCTCCCAGCCCCCAGCAAGTCTTCACTCTATCTGGGCTCTCTGGCGTTCTTTCTGCTGCTTCTCCTCTTCCGCTTCGGCTTCTACTGCTGCTACTGCTGCTGCTGCTGGCGTCCCCGTGACGCCGCCCTTAAAAGCAGTCTTAGCTCAGCTGAATCCCATCTACCTATGCCCATACCCTATTCCAGGTGCCCGCCATCAGGTATGCATTCAGGACAAGGATCCATCATCTATCCTGATGGCGGAAGGGCAGAAAAGTCTGATATTTTCTTTACCCTACAAGTAGTATTTGTTTCCTGATGATGTCTATGAAAAACAAATGACCTTTGAAAATAATCATTAATCATATTTACTACACAAAGCCTTATTGAGCAAGTATAAGGTTGTTCTTAGTTAAAAAAACAAAACAAAACAGGTATAAAATTGGAAAACCCAAGTTTGATTTTCCTGGTATTCTTATATTGTGGGATAAATGTTATCTAAAGAACTGTGACTCCTACTACAAAATAATGCATTTTCTTGGAGACGTATCCTTGACTTTTACCTTTTAGCTCATCGAATACAATATTTCCACTTGAAATTCCTTAAGATGAAAACTTAAATTGAGGCATCTGGAAAGATTGTTCTAAAGTCCAAATCAAAAATGATATGATTAAATTATTGCAGAAATAGTCTCTTAATTCCCTGTATGGCAATTTAAAAGCTATGTTATTTTGTGGTTATCTAAGCACTTGCTTTTACCTTGGCTTTCTCTCTCTTTTTTTTATTCCTTTAAAAAATACATGCTGGAAAGGAGTCATGTGCTTGGAAAATCATTCTTTCTCTAAGAACCTATCAAGTGTTCTTTTGTGTTATCCAGACAGCTCTGGAAATTCACCTTCTGCACAAAATTGTCCTTAATTCAATTCAATTCAATGAATATTACTGACCACTTGTCATTTTCCAGGTAGCATGCTGTGACTGCAAACACAAGGAAATATAATGTGTGTCACAGTCTGTCCAAATTGAGGGGAAAAAAAATAATAGTAACAACTTAGCTGGTTAATTCCTCCTATCACAATGCATTGTGTTGCCAGCTGCTCCCCATCTTCATGTTTTTAAGCTCTTATTTAACATCTTTTAAGTGTTCATCACCAGAGATACCAACAAATAAATGATGTTCCCACATTTATTGAAAGTAAGTTATCCTATTCACAAAAAAAAAATGAATGATGAAACTAAAAAAAAAAAAAAAAAAAACACTTTTTAGGTCCCTGCTAGGCAGCACATACAGGAAATATGGCAGGATTCCAAAGGCAGGAGGGATGGGTGAGGACTAAGGCAGTTAGAGCAGCAGAGCTTGAAGATCAGATTCTAGTTGAATGTGACAAAAATTAGGAATTGATGAAGTCTTGACACAGAAAGAGTGTAGTAAGAGAAAGAGGTCTGTGAAGGTGTGTTGTATGAGACTACCATGGGGACCAAGGCTGAATTTCAGAGACAGGATTCAAGACTGGGAGAAGAGGTTTGATGCCCTTCTGGCAGAAAATGTCGATGAGCCATTGAACTGAGGAATGAAAAGATGACCTGGTGTTTCGGGGTACCTGTCATCTCTTGACACAATGAGTTACTACAATGACATCCATCTGTACAGTATTCATCGAGCATGTTATATCTGCATTCTAAGCTGCTGGTGTAAAGGATGCATTCCAAGAATATGTTTCTGAGCAAGGACATGGCAAGTCGAAATAAGTGGAATTTTGCTACTGATGGAGCCTGGCTCAAATCCTGGCTCCACCCATTCCCAGCTGGGTGATATTTGTTAACTTATATGACCTTTCAAATCTCACTTTCCTCTTCTATTAAGCGGGGATGGTAGTGTAACAGCAGATTAAGCACCACCATCGAAGCAACCAGTACATTGCAAGGGAGGGAGTCCGTCTTCAGTAAGTTATTTCCTCATATGTAATGTGCTCTCAGGGAGCTCATTTCTGTATCTGCTCTCAGGTTCTGGAACTGTGCAGCCAGCCCCAGGTGGTGGAATCCTCACACTGGTTGGCAGATACTACAGATACCTCCTTGAAGCAACAAATGTTTAACATGATTTGCAAAGGCAGGAAAGGGTTGTGATCACATACTATCTCAACCTTTGGAATATAGAAAGTATCAGTACTTAATATCTTTTGGCTATTTTATCCTAAATATATATTTAGGATAATATATTATATAATATATAATATAATATATAATATATTATATAAGATGTTTTTAAAGTGCGGCCATGGGAGTTGAATTGATTTAGCATCCACATCTCACTGGGAACTTCTGGGAGAGGGTCAGGAAATGTGTGGATCATGTCGGCCAAATAAGTGGCAGTAAGAGCTAAGCAATGTGAGAGAGCTTGAGAAAAGAGACCAAGACAAAGGGAAAAAAAAAGAAAGCAGAATCCACCATCTGACATGGAAACTCTGTAAAACACTCGAGGAGAAGTGTTGGCACAGAAATGAGGAAAACCTCCCACAGTCGGGTGATAAAGGAAGTGGCTTCATTAACAGACGTTTAGTTTTGTGTCTGCTTGTTTTAATCAAAAGCCTAACTCTGTATCACTGAGCCCCAAATAAAAGAGGGCTTAGTTTGAAGGCCTGAAGAATATGAAAAATGTGAAATTGCAAGAAGAATAAGGGTCTTCTTGCTAGAAAAAAGGGTCTGTGAACTTTTAAAACAGAAAAATTGGAAACAGTATATAGATGTCTCAAGCCACACTACATTCAGACATCTCAGTGGCATCACACGTGGCTAATTACCCTGAATTTCCTGCCGTACTGCTGCTGCTTCATCGAACCTCTGCACAGATGTAAGTGGACAGAGTGGCAGAAAGGATTCTAGGCAGGCAGCGGTATTTATTGAGCAATTACTAAGTTCTGGCTACCTGGCATAGTGCTTCATCTGCAGATGAGCATGAGCTGCATTGCATCCCTTTCCCCAAAAGATAAGCTGAAAAGCCCTAACTCTTGGAACCTGTGAATGTGATCTTGTCAACGATCCCCAAAATGTGGTCTCAGGGACCTTCTAAGAGAAAAAATTCCCCAGCGGGAGAAGACCCTGGGCAGGCAGAGGCAGGCGCTGGAGTGAAGACCCGTAAGACTAGGAACACCAAGGCTGCCCAGCAGACCCCAGAAGCCAGAAGAAGCAAGGATTGATTCCGCCCTGAGACGTCAGGGAGAGCATGGCCACACTGACCTCGTTTTCAAGTTTCCAGCTTTCAGAACTGTGAGAGAAGAAGTGGTGGTCGATTTAAGTCCCCAGTTGGCGTTGCCTTGTTCCATCAGCCCTGGAACACGAACACGGACTCTGCTCTACTAGAACCTGAATTATGTGATGGGGAGCTAGTAGGCATGCAAGCCATGACCACAGCACACACCTAGTAAGCATGCAAGCCATGACCACAGCACACACCTTCTTCCTGGTATTGACAGGTTTGCATGAATAGAAGAAGAGCAGAAGCACAGAGGGTACTTGTCCTGTTGGGATGGATTGTCCTGGAATGACTTTTCTGAGGAGCCAGACATGCAAAGGCCAGAAGCAAGAACTTTTCAAAACAAAGAACAAGCTCAAAGACCCAGCAACTTTGAAAGTGGGAAAACAGTTTGAATGGGATGGGGTGGGAAGGCCTGGCTGCATGGCCTGGAGAAGGAAAAAGGCAGTAAAGAACCAGGGAGGAGGCAGAGGTGCTTTTCCTTCAATAGAAGAAAGTAACGGGAAGGCATGAGCCCAGAGGCCTCATTTTAAAAATAAATTTGGGGAAAGCTTTAGAGCAGGGAATAATCAGTGAGAATTGGAAAGTCTATTCTGGAGTCATTGATTTCATAGCTGGGACTTGAGATGGAAACTGTTCTGTGGCCTGCTTCTCGCCCCCGATTCTCTCAGTTTGAGCTGAAATACAAACACCTCCCAGCCTGCCTGTCCCCACAGATTAAACAAAACCACTGAGGAACAGCCTCACGCTTTAGATGGTTTTACTTTTATTTTATTCTATTTGGCTGTAGGATCTGTGTGCTCATGCCTTTTTTTTTGTTCTATTGCTGTTGGCTCTGGGTACAAACACCTTTATCAAGTATCCAGATCAAAGGCCTTGAGCAAATGCCATCTTTCCAGAATGCCCACAGCTAATGAAGATGTGGAGTCTCACAAATGCATAATCATTTGAATTAGGGACAAAGTGTGCAGTGTGGGGCCTCTGCTGCCTCCCTCATGCCTCTTCTCTGTCCTTCTCCTCCAAGGTCAAGAATGCATGTGGCTCTCATAACCACGCCGAGTGTAAGCCACAGGAGAGAGGATTTTCTTGACTCATCTAAGCCTCAGTTAAATGTGTATCTGTATGATGTTGTATGGACAGTTGCCAGATTTCTCTTAGGTTTGCTATGGATAGGAAGATCCAAGTCATTGCAAACTAGGTTGGCCACATGGAAAGTTGAGGAACCGTAATCCCAGAAGACAGCCCCCATCCTTAACCTTTATTTTCTCATTTCATTCCAGTCTTCTTCATTGCAGAATAACAATAGCTTCGTAAAACACCGAACCTTTATTGAGTTATTTCCATGAACCATTCACTATTCTCAGTGCTCTAAATAATTCATTTGCTAATTACAACTACCCTCTGAGATCGGTGCTATTATTATTATCACCAATTGACAGGTGGGAGAAGAGAAACAGAGAGTTTAGGTAATTTGCCTGTGATGGTTAATTTATTATGTCAACTGGACTGAGTTATATGGTGTTTAGGTACATGGTTAAATATAATTTTGTAGTCTCCTGTGAGGGTGTTTTGGGGTGGGATTAACATTTAAATGGGTGGACTTTGAGTAAGTAGATTGCCTGCCAAATTGCAAGTGGCCCTCATCCAGTCAAAGGCATAAATAGAATAAAGACTGACCTCTTATGAGCAAGAGGGAGTTCTACCAGCAAAAGGCCTCCAGGCAAGGTTCTATACTATTTTTCCACTGTGCAGTGTAGATTGACCAGCCTCCGTAAACACTTCAGCTGATTCCTTAAAATAAATCTCTTTCAAAATAGATATACACATCCTATTGGGTGGTTCTCTGGAGAACCCTGACTAAAAATTGCCCAAGATCACACAGCTAGGAAGTAAGATTTTAACCAGGCTGCGTGACACACTCACACACACACTCACATGCACACGTCCTTGGTTTGTGATCATTACCCCAATTGTCTGAGAATCTACTCTTCACCTGTGTGTGGCCTCAGAGCATTCCCCATTCTCTACCTAAGGATTTGCCTCAGATTCAAGGCTTCTTCCTGGAACAAATGAGGATACAAAGTGGTTAGAAGTGGTTCCTTCTGTCAGTACCAGAAAAGGATCACAGATTCCACCTCCCAAGAGCTCCTCAGCTGTGCTGCTCCTCTCTCCCTAAAGTTTTCCTTCAGTTAGAGGCCTCTCCACAGCCTGCCAATAAATCTCCTTCTCTCTTAAGCTTCCTCAGAATTCCTATTCTTCTGTCACTGTGGTTGCCGGCACCTTTGTTATTGCTAGCAGAGATGTATCTGTTATTGTCTTCTCCTGTATCAATATCAACTCTTGATTCAACTCTTGTATTGGTTGGGTTTCAACTCTTGTATCAATATGCAGGTATATCCCTGGGATAAACTGCCTTTAAACCAGCAGGTACTGGTCCATTGTATATATTCTTGTGTAGTTTTGATAGATTTCTCCCTGTCAAAAGCTTGTACTGTTTGTACACCACTCAAATCTACAGGAGAAGACCTCTTCCCCCACAGCTTTGTCAAGTTGAATTGTCAAATTTTTCGATCTTTTAGCAAAAGTATGTTGAATTAAACTTGCTTAATTGAATGCCAAATGTAAAAAAAATTATCTCATTTTAATTTTGCATCTCTCACTTCAAATTTGCCTGTTTATTTTTAATTTGCATCATTCACTATGAGTTAGGTTGAAGTTTCCTTTCATATTTTAAGTATTATTTGCAATTCTCTTTTGTTACTCTGTCCGTTTGATCATTTTTTACTGGACACTTATTTGGGTTTTTCCTTTGAATTTCTAGGAGTGCGTCGCATATTAGGATACTAGTTCATTGTGGATTACAAATAATATTTTTCCAATTTTGCCTTTATTTATTGACTTGACTTACAGTGCTTGCTTCTTGTGTGTTTGTTTTCCTAAGAAAGATTGTTTCTTTTCACATATTCTGAAACTTTGTGATGATGAATTTTGGTGTTTATCTATTTTCATTAATTTTATTGGCACTTGAAGAAAATGAGTGTCCCTTAATACCAAGAAATGTGCTTGTATTTTATGTTTAAGGTTCTCATTTTCTTTGTTTTCTCTGTTGTCTTTTTTGAAATACTTGTTGCCGCCGATATTTGTGGTGAGAGAATAGAGGAGGAAACTAACAATGCAGCAGGGATGCTCACCAAGACCAGTGCTCCTTAAACTAACATTGAAATAATCCCCTTGTTTTCACCCCCTGCTTTCCCCTACATTTTTTTTTTAATTTTGTTTCTTTTTTTTCTTTTTTTTAAGATTTATTTTATTTATACAAGAGCCGGGGTATGGGCCAGATGCACGGGAGGGTGAGAGGATTCACCAGAGACAGAGTGGGGAACAGAACAGGCAGACTGACGAAACACACTGCTGAGGGGAGCAGCGGGTGAGACAGGAGAGGTCTGCTCACCATGTGGGCTGCTCTGAGGCCAGCGGGGATCAAACCAGCACTGCAGAGGCTGCAGACAGCGTCACAACGCTGAGCTCAACCATCTGTGCCACCAGGGAGGCCTTCCCCTACATTTTATGGCCTCTGCACCTCATATTTCTGAGTCATTTCAGCATTCTGCTGGGCAAATTGACTTACTGCCATTCAGTGTCTCTCTCTGTGGACACTTAGGTTTGACCTCAGTACATCCTACCTACCATGTCCTTTACACCGTAGTCACCATCATCAATTCTCTCTGTTCACATGCTGTGAATTGGGGTTCATAGATGTCTCCAAGGTTCATAGACTATGGAGTTTTGATTTCCCTTGCTTGTTCTCTTCATCATTCCTAAGTGAGTTTCAACAGGAAAAGGGAGAAGCAGGGATTCTCATTCATTAAGCCATATTTTCCCTTTTGGCCAATACGATTAATGCTTAAACCAAGATCCATCCATGAAATGAAAAGAAATGTCATAGGTGTGTTCTGCATGTCTTATTTAAGATATTATCCAGCTCTACAAAATTATATCAACTCTGGAACAATTTCCTTTTATAAGAAATCAGTTTTAATCTGTTATTAATATTCAAAACTCTTAAGCAAACTTGTAAAAAAAAATGGTAGCGGCAGATCTTATTCAAAAGCTCATTTTCTCAAAGGAAAGTTGTTTCAATCATGTTACAATCTTTTACAATTGGACATGGAAAAATGGCCAATGCTCCCAAAGAGTGAAGATTTAATTGTAGTACAACAGCACTGAAGTAAGAAATTAAGTTGCAGGTACATTACAGAAATTTATCTCATTGCCATTGATAGATAAAAGAAAAAAAAAGATTTTTCTCTTAGAGTTTAGCAATCTTGATCATAATTTTCTTTTTGGACACAAATAGTTTGTCACAAGGAACTTATATCTACCTTGTTATTAGTCTCATGCATAGTAACTTATATGAATATCTAACATGCTTCATTGGAGTGGATATAAAAATTAAAACTAAGCTCCATAAACCACAAAATTAGGAGCAATAATCACTAATATGTGGCCTCATTGTTGCTTCTTATACAAACTGCCTTCAGCTGTAAAATTAATACTGCACATCTAAACTTGGCTTTTCTCCAGGTTTACTTCTCAGTTCCATTAATAAAGACAATACTATCAGTCCTATTTGGAATTGTTTGGAAGATGACAACAGAGACACTTCTGGGATTGGACAGAATATTTTACATCAATTTCCAGACACCACTAATAAGTAATTTACTTTGCTTAGGGGTGCATACACCGAAACTTAATTACTCATTGGCACAAAGCATAAAATAAGTAGTCCATTAAGGGGTTTGATTCAGGTAACTTCAGAACTTAACACATACATTAACCAATTCACCCTCCTCTAATAGATTTTACATTACTTAACAAACTGTAAGGTTTATTCATCCATTAACATTGATGGGCTGAACATGCATAATTCCCTTAAGCATTTATAGGAGTTGTCTAGGGTAATCCCCCACACTGGCAGTGAGAGTAATAGGCCTTAATGCATGCCAAACTCTAAAAATTTATATGAGCATTTAATTTGCAATATCCCTCCTAGTTCATCAGGTTGTCCCACCTGCTTTCAGTAAGAGATCTTATGACTAAAGTAGATGGATGTGATAGATAAAGGTGAGAAAGCTTGGAAAATGCACAGGAATGAGGTTTCAAAGCAACATTTCCCAGTTTAAAGAAGGAGGGACTTAGAACAGAGTAAGTTGTTCTGTGCAATTTGAACACTTCTTGACGAGCACATCCACATTTGGGGGGAGGCCAAAGGGCAGGAAGGAAGCTTCTGCTGAAGTTAAGAGTTTTTGATGGCTGCTGACTGCACCGATGTTTATATTCTGAACTGGTCTGTGGGCTGGAATTGCATTGGAATGGAAAACTGGAGAGTTGAGTAGAGTCGTGAAAACAGGTAATACGTTTAAAAAGAGTGAGTGGTGGAGTCTTGACCCAAGGACCCCACCACACAGGAAAGGAGTAAGATGTTTTCCACTAATCATTTTTTTTTTTTTTTGCAAAAGAGACATAATAGTCTAATACCACCAACTAAAAAGTATCAACTGGAAATTCTAGCTCCTAATTTATACTTTTTGTTGTTTCCTGGCAATTCTTGTAACAGTGGTAATACCCATATGTTAGGGATTAGATTTGAGTAGATTTGGGGGAAGACAGATGTTTTGATATCTCATCTAACTCCTGATTCCTAACAATGACAAAGCATCTTGAGTGTGGGGTGGACAGGAAGGTAATAAGAAAAGTAGAAACTTTGCTAGAAACCATCTGATAAGATACAGACAAGCAGCAACATCCAGCAATTGGCCTAGTGGTCAAAACCTCAGCAAAACTTGTAACAGTAAGCAAGAGAGGGTTTAAAAATAACATTTATGGTCAGAGCCAGAGCTGTCAGATCTGCTAGAAGAAAGGGCAACTAAATCTGGATAGACATCTCTATCTGGAAGGGACAGCCTTGGGGGAAAAGGGAGCATGGGGGTTTCGGTCCTTTTGTAGAACGTGGTCTGCTCATGCTGAAAGTCACTGCAAATGACATTAATTATAGTAAAAGACTGCACCCGCTTTGGACATGGATTTAAGATCAGCCAAGATTTTCACTCACATTGGGCACATAATGTATTTGCTATTTGCTCTCTGAAATGGACAAATTTGAGGTCACCTCAACTCCTAAACCACCCAAACATTGGGAAAGCTAATTATCTTATCTACTGCATAACAGCGCCCTCAACCTTCAGTAGCAGAAATTTACTTGTAAAGATCAGAACGGTCCAACACGTACATGTCATGTACACACACGTGTATGTGTCTGTGTATACTTTTGTGCAGATTATTACACATATCCTATGCAGTCTAGCCTCAGGAAATAGAGATAACTATTAACTTTCCTACAAAAAAATAACACTTTAGGAAGTTAATACAGTTAGAAAATATTTTTGAGGAAAATTAATCTGATTTCTTTTTTCAAATTGCTGTTATAGTTTAATCTATTATCTTCCTCACTCTGTATTTATATATTCTCTATATAATAAATAGAAATAAATACTTGTATTTATAATAAATACATATATATTTTCCCAAATCTCCCAAAGACCTGTCTGTGCCACTCCATCCCTGAAAACAATTTAAAAATAATAAATATAAATCAAATAATCCTTTCATTGATGATAAATATGATATATAATAATAATTTTTTTAGAAGTGAAATGACAAGATTGGAAATTTAAAAAGAATTCACCCCCTCATCTGCTTGCTAACAGATATTTGAAAATGTACAAATGACAAAAATAAGTTTCTCTCAGACACAAACTAATTAAATTCTTAAGTAGTTGAATTCCATGTTAGACTTAAGTGAGGGCATTTTAGACTCATATATAAATATCTCTAATTATATACTAATATTATAAGTTTATATATCACAGTATATTTTTGAAATATTTTCAAATATGTTACCCTCTTTGATCCTCAGAACAACCCCATTACCCAGGTAGGAAAAACATCATCTCTCTAATTGCACCATTGAGGAAACAGAGGTCAGAGAGGTTAACTAATTTGCTGGAGATTACAAAGTAAGTCTGTGGAAAGAATTTGTAGAATAATTAATGTCTCATGAGTCTCTACTTTGTAAATGTGAATGTCACTCTCCTATTAATATAGAAACCTTGTGTTCCGAAACTGGTATATTCATGCACAATACATTTATTCTCCTGGGGAGATAATTTTTATTCATCTGGTATATTTTCACTTGCTCATCTTACTTGATTTATATTTGTGAGGGAGGCATTATTTCCATTTGATAGTTAGAGAAACAGGCGAGAAGTTAAATGTTTTGCCAAGATCCTGCAAGTACATCACCGTATTTACTGATTTTTTTAAGTTTTTTTTTTTAAAATAAAAAGACTGTGTAGATAAATAATTATCAAAACTAAGCTATTGTCACTGAAGTTAATGATCTGGGTTTCCTCACATCCTACTGTTCTGTCATATTTTATGTTTCCTTCATTCTTTTAACTTGTTACCTCATGAGCTGATAGTAGCTGCCATGGCTCCAGCAATCATGACCACATCTGAAGGCAGAAAACAGAGAAAGGGTGGAGAATGAGACTGGCAGGAGATTCAAAGATTAGAACTTTCTCCTACAGATCAGAGAGAAAATAAATGTTTCCTAGGAACTTCCCAAAGATTCTCTTATATCTCTGTCCAGAAAAACATCTCAAGATAACCATCTCCTAGTTCATCAGAAGATGATTAAAAAAGAGATGTGATGTGAAAGTATCCCTTTTTCAGTCCCCAATTTCATATTGGCCAATAAGCAAGGGAGATGAGGATGGTGTCTGTTTTGGCATTTATTTCTTCTTTTTCTCATCCCTTGTATTTGTCCTGCATTATTTCCTTCTAAGATACACTTTTGCCCTTCACTAAAGATGTAATTTCCCCACAGTGTCTTAGATATTTTGCTAAAACCCTCCCTTCATGAAAGAATCCAGAACTCCCTCTCAGTGAGGTCCTACCTGGCCTACTAACGGCAGTTGGTCCCGGGCTTTATTCGAAGACACTTTACAGAAAACTGAGAGGTGCTCATTAAAATTAAATTCTGACAATATGCAGAAGTTCATCTAATAGAGGACCTTATAAGGATTGTGTGAGAGAGAGAGACCTTAGAGCTCCACAAGGAACCCAATGCTGCCGTTGTCCATTCCAGTTAACTGTGGACCTAGGTCACCATGGAGCTCACACCGTAGGAGCACTGAGGACAAAGCTTTTGGCGCTGAAGTCTACATGGTAGTCTAACACCCCAAAATAGAAAATAGTCAAAAATGTTTTCCAATTTGGGGGCCCTTTTTCTCCCAAGTTGATCTGATTGTGAGAGTGATTTCCTTGCAATCAGAGTTGGAACAGACTATAAATGTCTCTGCACCACATCACAGTCTTACATAAGAGAGAGTAGCGAGGCTATAGTACACAGTATAAAAGAAGGCATTTCCACATTTCCAGAATAATAAACAGTGGATATTTGCCAAAGCACTTACAAGTCAATAGACCTCTTCAATTTCATCATTCAATCAACGTTTATTTGGGGCCTTCTATCTGCCAGGCACTGATGCACAATTGAATAATCCCAGCACTCAGAAAGTTTCATCTGGTATCAGAGATAGATACATATATAAAAAATTCACTTATTCAACTTTCACAATGACCTTTGACTCTGAGAATCGATATGATGCTAATTGGATGATCTGAAAGAAAGCCGAGACTATGGGACCTTTGTGTCTCCTGTAGCAGTGGAAAAGGCTGTCTTCTGAAGTCTCACAAACCCAGTATATCTTGGAGAACATATAACAACCTCTTTTTGGGCAATTGTCTTCAAATGGATGCTTGCTCTTTTCAAATGCACCCCAACCACTCCATTATCTCACAATACCCAGAGCTAGGAATAAATATCACTTAGCTTCAGATGGGAAGTTCAAATGCTAATCTAGGAAGAAATAGCTTATATACCAAGAGAGCTGCGAGATTTTGTCCATTTATAGTGTTATTTTATTAATGTTGGCATAAAGCCATAAAACATGTATGGGAATATATTTTAAGGGAATTAAACATAGGAGGACAGAATACTTATTGATCAAATATATTGATATGTGAGCGCTTACTAGAGCTTCCAAATTTAAACTGTTGACCTATGTTGCTCACTGGTGGTGCCAGTTTTTTGGTAGGTTGACTACAATATGGAGTTGGCAGTGGATTAAATTTAATGATGTTGAGATCCCAGATTATCATTGGCATAATAGAGAGAAACGAAACCAAGTATTTAGGAGATAGAAATTCAGGAATGGGGGGCCTCCCCGGTGGTGCAGCGGGTTGAGTGCCATGCTGTGAAGCTGTCCGCAACCTCTGCAGAGGGGGTTTGACTCCCAGCTGGCCAGGGAGAAACCCACATGGCACGGCAGGCCTCTCCTGCCTCACCCGCTGCTCCCCTCAGCAGCGTCTCCAGTCTGTCTGCCTGCTCTGCTCTCTGCTCTGACTCTGGTGAATTCTCTCACCCTCCTGCACCTCTGACTGTACCCCAGTTCTTATATAAATAAATAAACCTTAAAAAAAAAAAAGAAACGCAGGAGTGGACAGATCATAGCAAATCACCCCCACCTTCATGCCTACACACACACACATTCTTCCTAGAGGAACCAAAATGCATTTTCTTTATTAATTCATTGAGGACTATCTTAGCGAAGGTTTCTCCACAAAGGCCCATGCCCAGGCCCTCTGCAAGCAGACATGATAGTGGGGACCATCATGGACTAAGAGTCACCCCGCCAGTGAGCCTCATTCCCTAAATAGAAACTGGATGGTATGACTATCCAATGACATGATGAGGGCCCCAGAAGTGAAATAATATTCATAATATTTTTAACATATGGGAATCTTTGATGGTAACTAAATTGGTCGGTGTCCAGTTATGAAGCAGATGAAGCGTACTCCAATCCTGACCCTAAGACAGTTCTGGTGACCATGAACCTGAATAAGTAAACATTGACTGGATGATAATCTGAACTACTACACAGGGAAAAGAATGAGAAGAGAGGTCACATGTTAGATGAAAAACATCACTGAATTCCAGCTCAGGAAACCTACACGTTCATTTCAGGTTTGCCACCCGTTGCTGGTATTACCTTAGACAAGTCACTTGGCTTTTCATGCCTTCGATGTTTGCCTTGTAAGTTGGATTTAACAGGATGCTCCCTTGCTCTAATGATTTTGTTTTATATGTCTACGTGCAAAATTAAATGCTGCCCCTCCTGGGGCCTTTTACCCACACATTCAATGACCCCTTCTTAGAAGACACCCAATCATTCAGTGTCATGGTGATATGTTTGGACCGATCCCTAGCAACCCTCTTGTCCTCTCCAAGTGCTTGATGATCACATCCAGGTCGATACTTTTCTACCATCTTAATCTCAGGTGTGTGCCTGTGTTGGTTTGTTCTTTCCATAAATCTCATCCTGACTCCTGAAAGCTCACTGTTGGTGACTTCCTGTGAGCGAATTTGCTTCATGGGTAACCCTTGTTCATCATGTCTGTCCCTCCTCCCCAGGCCCCTCTCCTCCCTGTTCCCCTTGAAATTGCAGTGACCTGTGTCTTCTCTGTCTAGAATTTCCATTTGGTATCTAAATCTTTGCTCCTAACACCATAACAGTATGTTCTACTAGCATTACACAGGTTAGTATTATAATAATTTACACTTTTGCCCTGCTTTCAAATGATGTATGGAGTATTTCCTGAATGAACAGTGACTGTAATTGCTGAGGATATTGAGCTTTATCAGCCAATTACTGAGCACAGATGATTGCTTTCAAGTATTCCTCGCAGCATACTTGAAATAAAAAGCAACTGGCCCAGTTATGTCAGTGAATTTCATTGCTTCCACCCATGGGCTTGAGGGGGAGAGGAGGCAAAAAGCCTTTGCACTAGAGAAGATAAATTCAGCACGAATAGTCTTTGCTTTCCAATTCCTATTCCCCACGACCAGTTTCCTCACAGAACCTCCAGCGCTGGTGTTTTCTGCTCTTTTATAATCCATTTCTTTAATGGCAATGTCAGGCAAAGGTCTTAGTAAGGAGGCCTTTGCTTGTGCTCTTTAAAAGGGTGAAAACAACAAAGATTTTCAGAGGAAAAAGAAAATATTCTCATTTCTATCCCTTTTGGATTTTAAATTGTGTTTCCTTCTCTTGGTTCCTATGATTAGGATAATCTAGATGTGTTTCCTCCCCCATTTACCATCTATTCTTGACAGTTGAATTATTTTTCATGGTTTGCTATAGTGTATCTTCAAGTATTGTTGATGTCGCTTAATCATTCATCTGTAGTCTGGTTGCAAGTACTACAAGCAGAGTGGTTGCAATCAGTAGATCTTACATTTTTTTTAACTTCCTCGCTATGCATCGTGCTCACTCAGCTTATCATCTGATCTTAAAACTTCCTGAAAAACCTGAAACTAGAGGATGTGATGACAGGATGAGGAACAAAGATGTGCTTAACAGGGAGTTTATAAACCAAACTCCAACAATGTAAAAGCTGAGTATTATAAGGGAAACTATATATACATATTTTAAGCAGGAGATGGTCAAATATCCAGAAGGTTGATCTATAAATGAACTAAATTCATAGGATGTGTAATAAGATGGAGAAAATGTATTTATCAGGAACTCTTTAAGGAACATAACTGTGTTTTGGATATATCATGGCACAAGAAAATCATCCCCTACCCCTTTGGGTTCTTCTAGACTAGTAAATAAGCAAACAAGCATCAGACAGATGGATAAGGGGTGAGGGGAGAGCCAAAAAGAAGTTTAGCAATGGATGTGATCCTTCTGTATATATGAGGGGATGCAGCATCTCTGAGTAACATACCACATGATTATTCCAATTGCCATCTTAAATAGCTTAGCATAAACAAGGGAGGGTGGGAGAGAGGAAGGGAATGTCAACTAGGAAATTTACCAAGGAGGGCTCAGAAGTCAAAATTATGCATATTTAATTTCTACCTTCTCCAAGAGGAGAGAAAAAGATTGGGACTTCTGGGAGATGCCCTTACAGAGAAAAGTTCACATCCAAATATTCTTTTCGAAGGCCACCTCCACCCAGTCTTCAGAATCCCTCCCATGAAATCAGTCTTTTACCTAAAAGACATATTTTGGGGTGGCAGGTGTTTTTTCCTTACAGAAGGAATGTTCTGGTAGGCACTTGGGGTGAAGGTGAAATCCTTAAGAAACAGACTCAACTTACAAAAATTGCAGTTAGTAAACGATCTTATCAAGAGGGTAGGAAGTTAATTCAGGAATACCCATTCCAAACAACAGTGCAAGACTTTTAGACAGAGACAAACAGCTGATAAAATAAAAGAAAGTGCTCTCCCAGAAGACCCCCTACTCCTTTTCAGTCTGCCCCAACTGTATTACAAATCTTCAAAATATATATTTTGAAAAATACTTAAAGTAGGAACAACTTACTGCCCCACTGTTAGAGAAACAATAAGGAGGAAACCGAGGGTGTGACTGAGGCCCCGATGCTGTTGGGCTTATACTCTCTCCCTCCTTCCCTGTCTCCCTGCTGATTCGGTCTCAGGAGGCTTGGCTTATAACCAGACACACAAGTGCTGTTACAGGCCAGGGAGAGAGGCACCCCAGAACCTCCCCTTTTCCTGGGCACCCCCCTGTTACAGCACCCAGATCCCTTGTTTTTATGGCTATGACTTGCACTGGGAAGTGCTGGAAGGGGACTTGGAGACCTGCAGAAAAGGGAGATGCAGAGACACTTGGGAGAGGTACTTGGAAAAGAACCTCTTGGGACTTTGGGTACCAAGTACTTGGGTGCTAGACGCACGTGGGCTGCTTGCTCCTGACCTTTGGCAGAAACAATGGCAGCCATTAACTCGGTGTGGTATATTTCCAATTCTGAGTCCAAGCCCACATCTCTGACCCCTTTCTTGTGCTTTCTCTCCAGAAGCTATCTTAGACTGTGGCGGGCTTTCAGGCTTCACTGGCCCCACTTAAAGCTAAGCCTGTCTGGCTGGGTATTTGCTCACACAAAGGGAGGGGTAATTTTCAGAGTTTGTTGTTATTTTCAAATCTGCTCTTTTCTCTCTTTCTCTCTGCGCACCAATTCTATTAAAAATCTCACTCTAAGAGTCTGTTTCTTATGCCTTTGTGCATGTGAGTGGACAAATCCCTTTTAAAGCACATACCCCTTAACAGTTTGGGGTCCCTGGGTATCCCGCAGTTGCACACAAACACCACCATACTCTTTTTTTTGGTCTAGCCTTAGTTTTTAAAACAGTATAACCTCACGTTAGCTTCTGATGTTTGAAGAAAAATCTACATCGCAAACAAAGATGAGTAGGAAAAACAGTTCAACTTTAAAAGAATATTTAAAGGGATAAGTAAGAAACACCTAATGGGGATTTTTTTAACAATCTGTGCACACACAAACACACACCTGCATATTCCATTAATGAACAAACCTCCCATGGTCTCTTTGAAACCTCTTAAAAGAGTTAAATAACTAGCTGTTCCTACATATTCTCCTCCCTTTTGCTTCACGGCCAACCCACCTAAGTGGCTTCCATCCCATTAATCTTTTGAAACTCCCCAGGAAACAGCATCCACTTGACTCTAAATGGTCAAATGCAAAGGACATTTCTTGATCATGGGGTGCCCCCTTAGCAGTTTCTCAGGGTCTACTGGATTATTAAGGAATATGCAGACATTTGTAAATTCAAGTCAAATTTATTAACATTCTTGTCTGCTTTTGCTGGTGTGATTAAAGGAATTTAGAGAGAACCCAAAGTTTCAAACAAGGAACACTTAATGTGACTCACACAGTAATAGAGGGGTGGAAAATACCCTGAACCACAAACTCATAAATTCAAGAATCCACAGATGCCAATTTCAGAATCAAATAAACTTTGCCTGAGTTGGACAATGGATCCATATTCTTTGTTTCAAGACATGACCTTCACCTCAAAATCTGCCAAACAAATGAATACCCTCATAACTGGAATTATGGGGTGTGTGTGTGTGTTAGCACCCCACAAAATGCCTGGCACATAGTAGGCCTTCAACTTTTTTTAAGGAACTGAATTCATTTTTTGACATTCAGGAAATGGTGTAACAAGGTTGAAATTCCAGATGCCATGGGCTGAAAGCCCAAATAAAGATACAAGTACTTAATTTCCTAAAATGTTGCAGAAAGTATAAAACGCCTCTATTTCTCATGGCTTGAAATAAAACTGAGAGGCTGCGTGTGTATTCGGCTAACAGCAAATGTGACCCTTTGGTAGGAGAAAACTAAGAGCCCCCCAGAGTCAATTTTGAACATATTTCTGTGGCCTTGCTCACACGCTTTTGACAGATTGACCGCACGGCCTTGTCACTCAACCATGGTTGGCCATTCGAGTGATAATTTAGGCAATAATCAAAAAGCATGGGGAAGGATCTCCATGACATTCTCCATTGCCTCAGAAGTGAGGCCACAGCTAATTAGAAGAGACAACACCCAGGCTGGCGGATTCTGAGTGCTCGCCTGGGGCAGACAAGGGAAAAATGAGTTTATTTCCTAATGCAGCTAAGTCTTACCTTTACAGGCATAAACCAAAGAGGAATAGAAAATAAATGGCACATAATTTTGCATTTTTATAATAAGTTTGAAACTAAACACTAGGAAACCTTGTCAGCCCCTGCTAAGCTGATTCCAATTAAGGCTTCTGGCAGTGTTCCAGCTGTTTTACTCCCGCAAATAGCACAGAGCATAACAAGGTTTATGAAGCATTCAAAAGTCAAATACCCTATTAACATAAACATGTAGTGAAATCAACTCTTCTACCAATTTTCAGCTTGCTTTCTTTCTTTCATTTAGGGTGGGCTGATAGAAGGTGATGTTTGCTTCCTTTGTGTTTGCTAGAATGCAAAGCAAGATTTCTTTTCTGAACAGCACTGGACTAACCTCCTGCGCTGACTCACAAGGTCATTTCATTAGGATGCACCCCTTTTAATACTAATTTTGATAGCAAGGGCTGGTGCTTTTATTTTCTGGAACACTGCTGAATCTCAAACCAAGAAAAATAAAAGTCAGTGTTCTGATCTACCTGGAAATAGATTGGTTAACTTGGACTGCCATGGCCAAGATTTCATGTCAGAAAGGGTCGTTTTCTTAGCCATGGAAGTCAAATAAACCCCAAATTGAATGATGTAAGTAGGTAAAATATTTAAAGTGAAAGTAAAACAAGCCAACAATTGAGCCGATAAATTTTTGTAGAGATTGGGTATAAGAAATAAAGAAGAAGGCAATTTTGTCAAAAGCCAGTATCCTTTTTGACAAGCCCCTTAAAAGGGGATAAGTTAAAATGTAACTGGGACAGGATAGGATGACTTGGATAGTATCCCAGATACATCTTCCTCTTATCGTCACTACAATTCAATATTTTAAAAGAGGAACCGAGGAAAAGTAACATATGTTCTTCCTCCAGTGAGCTGTAGAATGGTCCTTTCTTAGAGAATGTGAAAATAGCTTTACCAGTGGGGGAAAAAAAAAGACATTTCATGTGTATTTTCATGTATGTGTTTATAAAATGAAGAGCCATGTGGGAGGTGACTGCTTAATATGTGTCACAGATGGTAATAAACAAAGTATTATCAGGTATTAATTCCTTTGTTTAAGAAAAATATAATGAAAGCACAATTCTGAATTTTTAATTCACTGCTGCAACTTCTGCATTGAAATGCTAATATATTTCCATGAAAACAGCCTAATGAATACTCAAGGAAATACACAAGCGTAGCTTGTACATTTTGACTTCATCGTTTGGTATCCTTTTTAAAAGGCATGTAAGCAAAGGTATTTAAAGGCTTCCCCCCGCCTCATTGTTTCTATATACTAGAAACTTTCTTTATATACTATATATTTCAGACTTAATTATATATCCTTTCTATAGCCTTAAAACTAATTTATTAAATAAATGTCTTTAACTCCTACTCTCTGGTGAGAGTATCACAAGCATAAAGGGCAACAGAGGGCTTCCGAGAACATACAGCTTGGTGAGAGAGGTGGATGCAAATCACTCCATAATGTGACAAATGCAACAGTAAAGTTATACGTGGCACAAAAGAAGAATAAAAATGTTGGAGAAAAGGCGTGCCAAGGACTGCAGCGACGCTTTATGGCTAGACAGGCTGATGCTGCAGTCCTGGGTCAGCCTACACTCCCAGTGAGCCATTTACAAACCGCGTGGCTTGGCTGGGCTCCTGACCTCAGCTCTTTCATTGATAAAAGGAGAATGACAACACCTATCTCACCTGGTGCTATGAAGATTTAAGTATTTGTTACCTATGATGCACTCACAGTGCCCTGAGGTGGCCAGTAAACACACGTGGTTATCATTGCTGTCATGGCCGTGAACTCTACATAAATGGATTATTTGTGCTGAGTCTTATCGTAGGGGAAGGAAAAGGCAAAACATGGGCTGGAGGACCATTGAAGGAAGAAAACAAAAACTATAATATATAAAGGTCTAGAGCAAAAAAATTACATGACATACTTGGATTTTCGTAGCACCATAGGAGAGGGACAGTCATCACTGGCGCCCAGATGTTGGAACAATGCTGGGATGTGGCCATGTCTCTAAAAGCAAACCTGGAAAGGATGGACATCAAGGGAAAGGTTCTGAAGTTCTTTTCATTAATAGATATATTCTTCGACAGGATGGACTCTTCCTAGGTCCAAACCAATAAATGTTAGTCATCTTAATAATGTAGTATAATGCAGTACATTTAAGTATTCAGATAAATTTCATTCTCTATGACTTCTTATAATCTGCATTTATCAAGAGGGTTATTTTGTGAGCTATATCACCAAGGTACCTCTTGTTCATTCATTTTAACTTCTGTGTGGTATCCCTTTTCTTTTTTCTGATATACCATGATTTAATTATTCATTTTGGATGGACATTTGCTTTTATAAAGCTTCAAAAACCCATGTTTTTTGCAGTGACATCTTAAGTGTTATAATGTCCCGTATTACTCCCTTTTTGGATGGATGATTTACATTTCTGCCAGCAGTAAATGAGAGCTCACATAGGCCACATTCTAATCAATATCTATGCTGTCAATCTAGCTGTACCAACTGATGGTTATGAAATGGCTCCTCATTGCATTTGCCCAGTGTTACCTAGTGACATTGAACAACTTTTAAGGTATTTATTGTATCATGGTGTTTTTTTAATGCAAATCACCTTTGCATTCATATTCCTTTTTCATTTCCTTATTGAAATATGTTTATTTTCTTGAAAAAAAATTGTATATTTTGCCTCCTAACCCTTGTTGGTGATATAAATTGGAAATGATTGTCTTTTCTTTTTGTATTTTATCATTTACTATACAGAGTTTTGTTTTTTATAATTTTAATGCTGCCCAAAATGTTAGCCTATTTGAGGATAAGTGTTTTCATGTATTGCTCATTTTTCATTTGCTCACGACATTTTTGTCTTATGTGAGTGTTTGTGTATCCATACTAAGACTTGATATAAAATAATTCCGCACTGCAGGTCCTGAACAAATGGAAAACCATCACACCACCATGGGTGGCTAAATGAAAGACTTTTGTGAAAAATCTAATTTTAATTGTTTCTATAATGGACTCATTTGAAAGATATTACAATATAAATGCATATGTTCTTAGTTTTTGCTTCACTTCATTGAAACTATATGCTAATAATAATCTTCATGTTACTTGTAAATAGAGTGGATTTTTTCTTTAATTTTTTTTCAACTAAAGCAACGTACTAACAAAAGGTTCCATATAAACCATAGGCTTAATAGTTGTGCAGCTGTGGGGAGCTGCCATTCTCCTTACAGCCCAGTGCCTGTGCCAGTGCAGCTCCTGGGACCCGGCCAGCACTCAACAAATATATTTAATAAATGAATAAAACATCACATGGTAAATATTCCATCTCAAAGCCAACTATTTACATTCCTTGCTCCTGCATGCCTTTTTCCTACCTCTCAACTCAACAGCCAGAGAGGAGACTCAGCTGTGTCTACATCACATTTGGAGGCCCCACAATGCATTGCTGTCAAACCAGACTAAGATCCTCTTTGAACCCCAGACACTGCACTCCTCACATGATGCTGTTCCTCTCTTCGGACTGGGCTCTCTCCCTCGATTTCATATCTCCAAATCCACTTTCTATTTTCAAGTCCTAACTTAGAAGAGTGCCTTCTCTTAGTCATGCTTCCTTAACCACCAGCTCAGTGTCAGAGCACTCTCGAGCCCTAAGAGCATACTCAGTTGCTATTTCTCGTGGCAGTCCTAGTTCCAAGTTATTGCCAAGTTCCTTGGTGACACTAACAAGGCCTTTTCTTGGCTATTCCTCCAGGCCCAGCCACAGCGCTGTGTCCAGCAGAGGTACTCGCTGCTGTCCTGGGGAGCAACTCAGAGCATGATGGAAGCCTGATTTCCAGGGGCTCGCTAGACCCAAGGTCTCAGAGGCACTGCTTTCTCTCATGACAGAGCCAGGTCGTGATTTTATTTACATGTGAAGTATTAGCTCTGTGCTATCATTATAATAATTCTCTGACCCCATGGAGAGTTGGAAGCAAAGTTGAAAATTTAAAACATCCCTTCTATTGATCTCCTTGATGAAATTTCACATTTAGTTATGAGGCAGTGTGAGGCACAGTACCATTTTATTTGAACATTTATTTTGACCAGATTGCAAATTTTCTGTTAATTGAGTCTTGAATTGGCCAATGCGCCATTGTGGATTTGCTCCATAGCTCCTGCACATGGAGTTTATTACAGACTTTTCGTCCGCATCTGCTCACTTAGCTTGCTTAATCTAGTAGTGTTTCCCTTACATACAGTGGCATGGGGGAAGGAGAACATGGAGTGTGAAAAAAATAGACCCTCAAAATATTCACAATTAAGTGATATCTATATCCGGTTCCTGTAGAAAATATAAAAGCAACTATGCTACATTTTTGGTGCACATTATTTCCCATATTTTTCATTACAAAAATAACACATAATTGAAAAAACTTAAGTAATGCAGATTAGTAAACAGAAAAAGGTTCCCTAGAATCCTATTACCCAGAGATAACAGCAATTGACATTCTGTTATATGTTCTTCCAAGCTTCCCCCTTAACATATACAAACATAACTTTTTAAATGAATCCTATTCATAATTTTGGCCGAAATATTTTCAATTAATAGTTGGTTTTTCCCCACTGTAAACGTATTTCTAAGATTGTAAAGATATAACACATGTGTGCATTACATATGTTTCATATTTAATAGTTGAAGTATGCTTTACTGTGTGAACCCATGTACATATTTAGTAGAACAATCTTATATTGTAGGGAATCTAATTAGCTTTCAGTTTCTCAATTGGTTATACATTTTAATAATGAAATTTTTCATACAAATGTATTTATAAGTGTATAACCACTCCTGAGAAGAAATTCGAAGAGGAGGAATTACTAAGCCAAAGTATGATTATTTTTTTTATACAGTTTTGGTTTAATTTGCAAATTGTCCTCCAGAAAACTTACACCAATTTACACTCCTTGTCACACCGTCCCTTGCAAGTATTACATATTAGCTGTTAGTTTTCGTGTTTGGAATCTAAGTGGGGGGAAAAGATGCCTTTCCTTTTTTTAATTTTTTTTGTTACCTTCAATGATGTCTGAGGTTAACTGTTTCTTCATGTGTTTATAGGTTGACTTTATTTTCTCCCAGGTTGATAATCTTACTGATTTTCCAGAATGTTATATTTGTTCCAGGGATTAGTACACCTTTACTTAAAGATTATTTTAATAAAATAGTTCATTCCTTGACTTAATTAAGGAATAGATCCCAAACATATTTTCCAGAAACATTCCAACAAGAAACCCTCCGCTGAATCCCCTCCACCTCCATTCCACTATTCTGTTGTATTCTTTGAGGGCACATAATGAGAACCATGTAACTTGTGTTATTTTCAAGATTAATAGACTCAGGGTGCAAGAGATGCAACATTCCGAGCATGAAGAATTATTAACTAGCAACAACGTTTTGAGAAATGTTCTTGCATTTCAAATGCTTCATTGCTTCGTTGAGTAGTGAGCACAGGAACTCACTGGGCGGCAGCTGTTGTGTTTGCACCGATTACAAATGCAAACAATTATCCCCAAAGTGAACAGAGAGGAATGAAAAGAAAACATAAAATTATCTTACGAAAAGAAATACTGCATTGCATTTGAAAAATGATCTCTGTCTAGGAGATGCTCTCTTAATCTCGGCGACACTGCAAGGAACGTAAATGAACTGGATGATGAAATGAAGACTTAAAAAGCAAAGTAATTGTGTCCAATCTGGTGGTAGTTGGGGCTGGATTCTGAAGGGCTAATTCAACATGCAAAGCAGTTTCGTGATAAATCTTATTTCATAAAAGACTGTAAAGCCCCAGAAATTATACATTGCACTTGGTTTTGGATGAAGATATGTGCATTCTTCTGGGAAGAAGTCTCTCGTTTTAAATCAGATTCTCAAAAGGAACAAACATGCCGTTCCCTGCCATCACCCTAATATTTTTATGTTCTCCACTTTCTCTCTGGAATGATCTTATTTTTTATTTCTTTGTTTCTTTTTATGTGAAAATAATAATAATATTCTTCCTCAAACCCCAAGTCAAAGGTAACCTCGGTAATAAAACCATGAAATCATGAAATAATAATAAATAATAAAACCATAAAATCAGAGTGCAATGTACCTCTTCTGGGTAGAAACAGCACTTCTATCCAGCAATAAAGTCACATTAGAGTTGCTCAGTTTGCACGTTGGTCTCCACTAGCACAGTGAAGCCCTGGGCAGTATTTGGGTGCCATTATCTCTCCAACACCTCCCTAACTCTCTGTTTTGGGTTCTCTGTACTGGAAGTGCAGTGCCGTGAGCAACTACAGTCAACGGGTACGCATGGCTGAGAGCGCAGGTAGGCAGGTGATTCTCTGTCATGCGATTGAAGTTTCTCTTTCTAGTTCCTTTCACTTTTCAGCAATCTGTACCCTTAACACATCCTCTGGCCGCATCCTGGTTTTTGAGCTTGTGCCTATAATTTCTCCCCAGACTCCATGCTGTCTCAAGGTAGAAATTCCGAGAAACCTCCAGGTGAGGTTCTCTGTTGTTCTTTATCATTCTTTGCCTCTGGTGGCCAGTGGAGTCCATTCTCTCAGGGAGAGCACACCAGACAGTGGAGCTGCAAGAGGGGACCAGCTGGATTTGAGGTATAAATACTGTGTCATTTGCAAATATTTATTCTGTGATTTCTGCCTCAATTAGCATTGATTCCAAGTTGGAACTCCCTTGAACATTTTGAGATTGGAGTTCAAGCATTTATAGATGGTCAACTGAATTGTTGTTTCTCCTGCAGTTCAGAAAGAGCCTATGATTTTCCTCTTGACTTGTTATTAAGTGAGGAACACAAAGTAAGCAAGACTTTTGGGGATTTAAATGGACATCTTGGAAATCATCTTGGATATAAATGAAATCCTGCATCAATGGTTAGATTGCATTAGTGTAACTTTGGGTGTCACCTGACCTGTGGTATGTCAGCGAGGAAAGCACTTTGGCTAACAAGGAAAACACTGGTACTTTATTGTACTTTTCTGTACAGTAGAGAAATATCACAGGAGGACATAAAGAGATCTTTAGCCCCCAGTGCTTTGTGTTGATCGTATTATTTTGTAGCAGATAGAGTGAAGGATTCAGAGTTTGCACAGTTTCAAGCTTCCATTTATTGCCTTGGTGATCTCAGGCCATTTCCTTGAGATTTCTCCCTCCTTAGTTTCCTCCTCTTGGCAGCAGGGGTTACTCCATCCCCTCAAAGCGTCATTTAGGGAGGCATGTGTGAACAGGTGTCCTGGTTACAGAGAACAGAGAAGTGCTTCCACCACCAGGGAGCAGGACAATAGGGAACATTTTGTCACCAGTTGCACCCCAGTATTTCTCTCTGGGCTGATGAAGACCCTAAATATTGAAAATAGAGTTCAAGAGGCAAAGTTATTTCCCAGTAATTTATCACTTTGGTGTGTAAAAGAAGTCTTAGTCAGGGAGACTTAACCTTTGACCTCACACCTGTGCTGCTTCTGAAACTGCATTTGCTCACAAAAGTGAACAGATCACAGTGGGGGTTCCTCCCTCTCTCCATCCCTCCCTCCCTAACTCCTTCCTGTTTATTCTGATAACTGGCCATCTGTGCTTGGTGTGCTGGAAGCTAATGAAAATATTGCATTCTGCCTCCCTTAAAATATTTATTTTGGTGTGAAATCTTGATCTTTCTTGTTTCATTTCTTTCCTTTTCTCGTCACTGGGCTGCCCTTGGCCACATTGTGCTTTAAGAAAATAAAAAGGCTTTGTTAGTCAGGCTGTATCTGTAACAGATGTCAGTTCAAACTGAGCACCCTAAAGAGAAGCAAACTACACCCTTGGCAGTCAGAAATGAATACATCCTGAATCCAACAAGACCAACATGTCCAAAGGGCTATTCTAACAGATTTGACTCCACATTGTAAAGTGCTTGAGTGAATGTGGCAATAAAGGGTCGATGTATATTTCAACACCCTAGGAGTTCATTTCTGTCAATCAATGGCTGGAATTTACTTTGAGGATATTACCTAA
The DNA here is from genome assembly GCF_964194135.1 of Talpa europaea. NCBI lineage: Eukaryota > Metazoa > Chordata > Mammalia > Eulipotyphla > Talpidae > Talpa > Talpa europaea. The sequence continues at coordinate 91,904,079 of NC_140080.1, read as the reverse complement.
AGGTGTTTTTAAATCACTGGACATTTGGAAGACTGGTTTGAAACATGTATTTAAATGGAAGTGGAATGTTTTAAAAGCTTTCTAACCACTTGAAGCTGCTATTCAGAAAATAGCATTTCAGAGTAATATCACAATGCTGTTGGATTTTTACAGGGGAAGGCTGAAGCTGAGTGAGGTTGGATGAATTGTTCCACCAATGTACATGGTTAGGGAAACACATCACCAAACAGAAGCCAGGATTCATTAGCCCTGGCTGTGTTGTGTCCTGCCATTATGTGATTCTTGAGAGGGGAAGGAAAAGCATTAAGAAAAAGGGATACTCTCAAATTTTATTGTTTTTTAAAGATTCATTTATTTATACAAGAACTGGGTTACAGGTCAGAGGCACCGAAGGGTGAGAGAATTTACCAGAGACAGAGCGGGGAGCAGAACAGGCAGAAGGACCGAAATACACTGCTGAGGGGAGCAGCCAGTGAGACAGGAGAGGTCTGCCGCACCATGTGGGTAGCTCCCTGGCTGACCAGGAATCAAACCCATGCTGCAGAGGCTGCGGACAGCTTCACAGTGCTGTGCTCAACCCGCTGCACCACTAGGGGAGACCATCTCTCAAATTTTAAGAGGTTTCCCAAAAGAAAAGAAAGCATAAAATTAATTAGAGGTTAAGGAAACTTCTATTTTTAAGAGTTAGGAGTAGAACAGCAAATGGAAAAGGAAATGGAGGCTGTGTTTTTTTTTTTCCTTTGAATTTTTACTTTTACCATTAAAAAAATGAGCTTCAGAAAAAGAAAGCTAGAGACCAGATCTTGGTACCAGGCAGGAGGAGCAGAAATGCAAAGATTGCAGCAAAATAAAGTGAATAAGCCATCCAGAGTTTAGAAAACTGGAGGTAATTTCAAATTTCAGCACTTACTCACTTTTTGACTGTGGGAGAAAGTCAAAATCTCTGAAAACTGCGGTTCATTCAGGCATAAAATAGGGAATATTTTAGTTTTATTTAGAATTTCAAATTTGATTCTTATAGTTTTATATTATACTGTTAGGTTTAGGAGTTTCAAATTCAACAAGTTGCTTTGTAAACTATAAAATGCTAAAGGTGATTTTGTTTGTTTGTTTTTTAAAATATTTATTTGTTTATACATACAAGAACTGGAGTATAGGCCAGAGGTGTGGGTGAGAGGATTCACCAGAGTGGGGAGCAGAACAGGTGGAGCTACTGAAATACACTGGGGAGGGGAGCAGCAGGCGAGACAGGAGAGGCCTGCTGCACCTTGGGTGTTACCTCCCCGGCCGGGGATCAAACTCATGCTTCAGTGGCTGGCGATAGCTTAATAGCACTGTGTCTTTAGCTCCTACGGCACCAGGGAGGCCCCAGCTAAGGGTATTTTAATGTTGCTGCTACTTTTGTAAATATGAAAGACCAGAAGACACCACTGTCAGGTTCAAGTACACGGGAAAGGTGATGTGGTGGCGGCTATGGGTTGAGTCTATCTACCATGTGCATAAATGACATAAGCCACTTCCAGGCTTTGTTTAAACTTGAACGCTGGCCTTCGTGTAGTTCCCCACTGCTGCTGCAACAAACATCACAAACTTCATGGCTTCAATGACACCATCACCCTGTCTCCATGACAGTCAGGAGCCCTGAAGTCAAATGTCAACGTGGCCACCTTCTTCATTGGAGACTTTGCGGGAGAAGCCATTTCCTGCTCTAGTTCTAGAAGTCACCCACATTCCTTGGATCCCGGTCTCAGCCTTGCACTCTGATCCCTGCTTCCATCATTTCATCATATCACCTCTCCTGAGTCGGACACATTAGCCTCCTTCTTTCCTTGTAAAGGCCGTTGGGATGATGATGGCCCCACTTAGAAAACCCAGAATAATTTCCCCATCTCAGGATCCTTAACATTACCACAGCTACAAAGCCTCTTAGCAGGAAATTAACATATCCCCAGGATTAGGATGTGGACATCTTTTTGCGTGTGTGGGGTGGCAGAGGCTGCATCATTCTTCTATCACAGCATTATTAACTGCATTTTGATATAAGGGAACTGAAGGTCAGAGTAGTGAGGTAATTTGACCAAGAGGTAAGGCAGGCATCCAGGAGCCCCATGACAGGCCTTGATAAGAACCAACTAATTAGGTATTAAATCTTAATAGAGAAGCAAACACTGCTCATTGCACAAACCTCCTACTCCAGCAAACTGCTCTGCCCTTGGGTACAAAGTGAATTAGGGGGAGAAACATCATGAACAAACCCAACCCAAGCCCACTGCAAAAATAAGTATTTCCAAGATTATATACTTCACACAGTGAGTGAATGGAAATTTCTGGATGATATATGTCCAGAGGAAACCTCTTTGCCATCCATGTAAAATAGAGAAAATGACATGGGTGTTCGTTTTTATGATTTTAGAGAACCCAGCCAATCCTAAGCCAATCCAGGCACTGAGCACCACGGATCAAAGAAATCAGCCTGGTTCTCATTAAATATGTACCTGAAAGTGACAAAATCATGTTTTTATAATATTTGTGAGTAAACAGGTAAAATATATTTTGTTAATGCTATTAAGCTTGGCTAAAAGTGTGCCTATGTTTCCAGTTACAATTAAGTCACTGGAAAATCTCTGTCTAGCTGGGTGATAATCTTTCCCTTAAAATAATTGTCATCACAGAAGAAAATAAGGCCATTTCCCCATTTCTGGGAGAGTGGGGTACAAATGTGACTCATCTGGTTGGATTGAGTGGGTCAGGAAAGGAAGAAACAGGAGAAAGTCACGTGCAAAATCAAGTCAGTTCTTCAATATTGATTCTCTATTCTAGCCCCGATAGGCTGTTCCTTATCACACACACACACACACACACACACATACAGAGTGCACAAAGCTACTAAAAAAATATTATGGATGTAAAAACATTGTGTTTTCTTGAGTGAGTAAACCCATTATTTGAAAAGTTTTTCTTTGAGACCTAATGGAATATTAATAAAAATCCAGTGAGAAGGCTCATTTCCAAAAAAAACATATTTAATTTCTCTGTGCTCCTCTGTCCCCATGAATACCACAGAAATGGTGACGCAGGGATATTAAGGAGCCTGTTCACCAGAAGCTGAGATAATTCCCATGAGTGAGCTCCTTGTGTTTGCCAGCTAACTACTCCCAACTACTTGACAAGCTAGTCTCTCCAGAAAGAGAAAGCAGCTAAAGATTAAACCCTTTCCTGAAGGAACATGAATTATAATTAGGTGTTCACAATATTTACGTAAGAGGAAAAAAGTCTCAAGGATATTTACAGAGTGCATTTTAAATACTATTATCTCAGTTAAACCTTATGAAGAGGTATCTCCCAGATTAGATCCATGCTACCCATTTTATAATGAGAATAATAAGATTCTAAGTGGGAAAGTGACATGAACTGTATTCACACCCAGGCCATCTCTAATCCCTGCATTCTTTCCACTGTACCCCATGAATCATACGAGACATTGTGCCCACATTTCTGATGAGCAAACAGGAAGCCTCCACGGACAGATGTATTTTAATATGAATATTGAAAGAAGAAATTTAAAAGGTAGTCAGGTTTGGCAAAGAGCATGTGTAAAGTCATAGAGAAAAACTACTTCCCTGCTTATGCTATATATGCAATGTATAATACAGAGTTAATGTATATATGTTGTATACACTACTTGTCTAATGTGTATATATTATAGAATACATATCTAGTATTTATATAAACATACATATATACATAGATATAAAAACTTTTTAGCATCCTTTCATCAATGAGATTCAGCAAATTATTTATTGAGCACTTTAAAACATGCTGGATACATTACTGGATACTGAGAATAATCAAGTTAACAAGAACAAAACCATTCTCTGTCTTCGTGGAACCTGGAGTCTGGTAGGGGTCAAAATCAAACGTGCAACTTTCACTGAGTGCTGTAAACGCTAGGAGAAAGTGAGTAGGATAGAAGCAGAAGGAGTCTGATTTGCTTGGAGGCAAAGGAAAATTGGAAGTAGGAAAATAACTACAAATTTTCTAGAAAGCCACCCACAAATTTCTATACTTTATGACTGTAGTTTACCCTGAATGTGTACTCTGAATTCCTTCGGAGAGGTAAACCAACTCCTTACACTCTAAATGGTTGTTTATACTGTTTCTTTTTTTTTTTACACTGTTTCTTAATGCATAAGTGATAGAAAAGATAATTAAAGGGCTAGAACTACATTATCATCACCTGAAGAAAGTTTCTAAACTCTGAAGAGGATGCAGTGTAAGCAAACACTGATTAATTTCAAAATGGAATAGTGTGAGCTACCTCTTTGAAAGAGAAAACATGAAATCAGAAGCATTTGTCTTCCCTTAAGAAGAAAATTATCCTTGATTCAAAGGAACTTGTCTCCATTTGGGCTTTTATGAAAATTATCATAGACTGGGTGGCTTAGAAAGACATTAATTTCTCAGTTGGAAGGCTGAGAAGTCCCAGATCAAGGCTTCTGCAGATTGAATCTTTTAGGGACGCCTCCATCCTGAGCACTGATGGGGGTGTTCTCTCTGCTCACATGGAGGAGGCCAGGGAACCTTGCAGGGCCCCTTTTATAAGAGAACTAATCCCATTCTTGGGGCCCCAGCCTTTTGACCTAATCAACTCCCAGAAGCCCCACCAATAAAAACCATGATATTGACAGTGGAGTTCCATTGTGAGATATATGAGCAGACATGAATGTTCAGTCGGTAGCAGAAATGGTGAAGGAACCATTCTGGTCTACAATAATGTGTTTATTCAGGTAATGCTTTGTAAATTGTCTTCTCTGTGCTGATGAGAAAGCTGAAGGATATAGAATATTGATGACCCATGGCACTAAACAAATTGCCTATTCCCTGACTAATCAACTGAAGGCAAAGATAACAAATAAGATTAAATTTGAAGGTGTTCTGTCATTTATCACAAGATACAGAACTTCTCGTTGAGTTTTTGAATTCAAGGGAAGAAGAAAAATGCCTTTTAAAAAAATTGCATTATTTTTTATTGAGGGAGCATTGGTTCAACATACTGGGTCTGATTCTAAGCTGTAGGCCCAGGATGCACCATGCCCGCCATCTTGTTTCACGTTATTTCACTGCAATACTGCTCTTTTCCTACCTGAAAAATAAACACCTCTTTATATAGCCTTAAAATGTTTTGAAACTTAAAAAATTATAACATTATACATAAGGAACTTGTGAAACCTCTGATCATTTACACTTATAAAACCTGACTGTCATATTGGGTAATGATGGTTTAAATTGCACCTGTTAAGTAATATGTAGACTTATTTGTTTTTTCTCCCCTGGCTCCTAGCACACCTAGAACCACCTCCTTTGTTTCACTCACCACACAAACTGCATGTGGTGCTGGTATGAGGTTGCAGCGTGCTGCTTTATTTTGTCCTGCAATGGGTTAGGTAGAGTTTTGCTCCTAAACCAATGCCCTGATTCCCCGCAAAGAGTCCTGTGAACGTTGGAACCCTGCCCTCACCCTCCTAAGTCCTGTTGATGATTTTACAAAGCATCATTACTTCATGAGAAGGGATATGCACGCTTCATCTAGAAAAAGCTTAGCCCCGATTTTTATTTCTCCTCTCTTCTGCCCAACACTCCCTGACACAGCTCTGCTCTGCAAAGTTTCCATCCTCTCTGCTCTGTATGTTGCTGTGAGGGCGGTGAGTCATTACCGTGATTTTTTTTTTCCTTTGCAAAAAAGAAGACAACCTTTCAGAAGCTTCTCTTTGTTCCCTATTTACTTCTCTGTAGTTTATACGGTGTCAAAATAGCATGCTATATACTTGAAACTTATATAATGTTAGAAATCAATGTTACATCAATAAACATTTTTAAAAAGGAAAGTGGAGATAGAGACATGGCAGATAATAAGAAGTCTGCCCCTTTATTACCTCAATAAAAATTTTTGAAAAACAGTGTTGTGAGCTGCTATTACCTCTATTAAGAAAAAATAAAGGAACCAGCCCCTGGAAGCCCCAGGCCTGCATCCACACCCTCTGCGAGGCAATGATGGTGAACAGCCCTGCAGAGGCCTCAGCTGAGCTCCCAGAAGCACAAGGGCTTTGTAAGCATACAGGGTCAGTGCAGCTCCACCCCGTTCCCACCATTCGAGGTTGCCACCATCTTTGCTCTCCAGTGATGGCTAGAATACAAGCCTCCAAAGGGAGAGAGAGAGAGAGAGAGAGAGAGAGAGAGAGAGAGAGAGAGAGAGAGAGAGAGAAACAAGCAGCATACTTGATTGTGTATGTTGTCCAGCTGCTGCTTCACACACACTTCTTATGAAAGAAATATTACCTGGTCTAAGGTGTTCACCCACATTTTGCCCTCAGACTTATGTTCCTCCATCAGGTTGAGGGCATTAGCGGGATTAGCATCCTCTCTGCAGCCTGCTTACAGACTGGCCAAACGGTGCCAGAAGACCCCAGGAGGGAGATGATTTTAAAGCATATTAAAACCACAAATGCCAAGAAAATAGATGCAGAAAAAAACAGAGCCCTGTGGGAGTAATGACCCCAGAGCATGCAGGTGTCAGGCAGCCTGCATACAGGTCAGGGATGCAGGTGGGAGGATTAAGGAGCTGTGGGGTGGGGCTGACCCCTCACAGGTAAGCAGAGGCGCCAAAGACCTCACCTGTCCTGCCAGGCCAGCTCATTCCCGATGCAGCCGGGCAGCTGGTATCGAGCCTGTCTCGGTAAACATCTCCACTTTCTAAAAGAACATAATTCTGCTCCCCTGGTGTATTTCTTCACTTATAGCTGCCTGAATTGAAAAGGCAGATGTTTTATTTGGGGACTTGACTGCAAGGGTGATTGCTTTCAGGTGAAACAGTTAATAAATTAAAATTTAGGGAGCAGGAGAAGACTACTTAGGGAATAGAACCGAACCAGCTAAACGTCAGAAAAGAGCTCAGCCGGTTTTTCTAGGAATAGCTCTGTGGATAATTACATAATTGGGGTAGGGGGGCTGTGAATAGTTGTATTGATTAGCCGTCTAAAAATTGCCCTATTGCTAAACAGAAGCCAGACATTTTGGTACTGAAATAAAAGTTGTTTTTCAAGGCCAGAGGCCACGCACAGGCAAGCACTGTACACAAGCACTGTATGGCGCTGTGCCCCCGCCCCGGGGGCATCTGCTGCTTTTCAGCAAAGTCAGATCTCTTCCTTTTACACCCTCTCTGCCTTCATCCCACTTCCCCTCCAGCCCTGCCAGTTTCTTCCCATAACCCGATTCAGAAACCTCTCTGCAAGTTGACTAAGAAATCATGGAATCAAAACAGATGGAAAAAACACCCCAAATGGAGTTGGGGCCCACTAGGGGGCTGAAACTTCCGCACACAACTCTCCACGTTTGACCGCTTAGTCCCTGCACTTACAACCTCAAGCAGAGCCCTGTTAAAGGAGCATCCTGATGTCTAGAATTGGGGGCGTCTGCAGAAATGGCACCAGACCCCTTGCGGGAATCAGCAGATGCTGTCAGACCCCAGCTTCAAGGAGGACAATGTGCTGCCGCCCTGAACCACAGACACCTGCTTCCTTTTGCCTGCTTTTCCTGCCATGCTAAAAGAGATTTTGCTTTACCTGCAGGGAGCGCTTTTGCCTGTAGAATCTGTAATTCTCTCCTTTCCCCACCCACGAGCACCTGCAAGGCTCCTAGGATGCCCCCCAAAGACCCCAAAGAGAGCTTTGCTTTCACTGCTGACTGAGCTCTGCCTCCTTGTGGGGATATCGTGGACACCCCCATTTCCAGGGCCTCACTCCCACCCATGTTGGGCCCCCTCCATCTCCATTTTCCGCCTCTGCCACTTCCCTGGACCCTCTCCTGGGAAACCCTAAGGTCCTTCCACCCGCAGAGCCTGGGAGCCACTTTGGCCTTTCTGTTCTCAGCCTCCGTGACCCTGCGCGTCCTGGAAACCCACCTGCCCCGTCCAGGAACAGGTCCTCCCAACGTCCTTTCTACCTTTACCTCCTTCTCTCTGCCTTCCAGCTCACCCGGGCCCACCCAGTGGTCCTGAGTAAGCGTGTGCTCTGTAACTAAGAAATGGAGAGAAGAGAGACTCAAAAACGGCATTCAACTTCTAAAGGAAATATGGGTGAGCGGGGGTGTGCATTGCACGGTTGTTGGTTTTTCAGTAAGTTTTAGACACCTTGTCCCCGTCATGCTGACCCCCCAACACTTGCAGAGCCCAGGCCTGGGGGCAGACAGAAGCCTCAGGCTCCGGGACCGTCCATCTTGTCTGATCCTGCCTGCTCGGCCCTGCACGGAGAGAGGCCTGGCACGGGCAGCAGGCCTCAGGCTACACCACTACCAGTTCCTCCCACGCCCGCAGGCAGCTGCCCCAGCGGACCCCCTCGGGCAGCGAGGTGAACAAACAGCAGCTGAGGCCTCCCCTCGAGGACAAGCAGACAAGCAGCCTGGGCAGGCTGTGGAGGCCAGCCCGGGCTTCGGGGCCAGAGTTCGGAGTTCTGGAGCGTGGCCTAAACAGGGGAGCAAAGGCGGCGCTCAAGGGCACTCCCCTCGCCCTACCAGGGGAGCACTGCAGGCAGAGAACAGGGGCCCCCAACTTGCCGGGCCCAGGACAGAGGCCAGGCGGGGTTTCTGCCTGTGGGACTGGGCTCCACTGCCTTTAGGCGCTGTCAGGTAAGGAAGCTGAGACTCCCCTTCGGCTGGTCTTAGGAAGCATCAGAATCCAGTTCAGAGGCGCAACACAGCTTCTCATACTGTCAGTCTCAGGATGTGTCTCTTAAAGAAGCAAGATGGGTGCTCTGGGAAGGTCTACACCCTGTCAGAGGGGTTCTGGGCCATCAGGTCTCCTCACATTCCACATTCCACACTCTATTCCTAACCCCTGGAACCGCTTCTCTGAGATTTACTTTATAAATCTTTATACTGTATACAGTATAAAATATATAATATAAATATAAAATATAAAGTATACTTTATACTTTATAAATCAAACTTTATAAAATGTAAAGTTTCATTTTATATTTTAAACTAAAATAAATAGATGAGGTACACAAGGAAGACACTAGACAATCACCCAGTGCTATTGCTTTTCACCCTGCTTGGAGGCTGCTAAGGACCGAGTGAAGGAAATTTTATAAGCAAAAGGTTGTTGAAGAGATGGAGAACTTAATCAGACAGAGGTTTAATTAAAAACTAATGAAGTGAAGAAGCTGGGTTTACCCGGGATGGAAATTATTTCATTGTACGTTAGCCTGTTTGCTCATTATCTAAGCTAGTATTTTCAACTCGCTCATATGCATCTAGGAGAAAAATAATACTTTATTTAGCAAAATTGATCATGTATACCACCAATCTGTATCTATTTACACACACGCACTCATTCATTTCACATCCAGACTCACTAAAGGTGAGCAGGGTGAATGTTGCATGTGGTTTAATGCACCCAACTATGAATATTTATGATGAAAATGCAAAAAAAAAAAAAAGACGACATTGTGTTAGATTCGAAAGGATTCATAGAGTAAAAATCACATCATGTTAGCCCTGAGAGAGAAAAAAAAAATCTGAAACTACTGAAATTATTTCCCCTTTTCTCCCCAACCGCACAACTACTGAGTGACAAACTGAGGTGATCAGGCACTTCTGCACATCTGTGCTTTGCTGGCCTGTTTACCCCTGGGCTGCCCCCCTTTTATCATTGGGTAAGAATGTACCCATTCTTCAAAGCCTCCTTCAGAGACACCTCATCTGGAAATCTTCCCTCACCACCCAAGCTCGTGGGCAGATTAATCATTTCCAGTTGTTGCTGCAGAGGGTGATGCCACCTCAGATTCTTTGGGTTCAGCCGCCCTTCCTGCCACCTACTAGCTATATGGTGTTGGTTAATTGTGAGCCCTCATAAGGGCCTCCTGAGGTTCAATTAGCTATGAAAAACAAGCAAACAAACAAAAAATCCCAAAGAATTAAGAAGCATTGTGAGGACCTGTAAGAGCCCAAAGAATGCTAACTCTTCCTGTGACATGCCTTCCGCAGAACACGCCATGAGTGGTTACATCATCTGTTTATCTTTTCATTAGTTTATGAGAACTTTCTCTATTCCCAATTCCCTGGTGTTTATCACAAAATAGGCTTTCGATAAATTCTTGTTGCACTGAAGTGCAGTGACCCTAAACTTCCTTCTATTCAATATCTAAAATTTTACAGTACAGTGAAGCTGTTAATATGAGTTACTTCTTTTATAAAGCAACCATGAGTTGATCGTTTTACCAAAGAAGAATGCTCACAGCTCAAATGCCTGGAAAAAACCCGATCTGAATGAACAAAACGCTGTCACACCATAGTTTTGTTCAAGAGCAGTGACATGTCTATTTAAGAAGGGTGAGCGGTGCTTCAGCATTATTCACTTTGTTAAATAAACCAGTAATGTCCATGTTTCAAAAGTGTTTGCCACCGTTGTATATTATATATTGGTCTGACTTCACAATATCTTGAAAGACATTATTTCAACCAAATTTGCCTTGGTCGTATTTAGTCTGAAAGTCTTCTCACTTTCATGAGATGAATGGCAGTAACATCTGATGGTGACACTGAAGCTGGCATGTTAAGGGTCGGGAGGCCCTGATGACATTCGTTGCTGATTCATATGTTGTTGCTTTGCAATAATAGTCTGAGGACACCCATGCCTCATTTGGAGGTGTTCTAACTAACTGAGCAGTGGGAGATACGGGTTCTGAAAATGCTGGGGGCATGGAAAGTTCTGCTCATGTTAAGCAGGAGTGTAGAGACACTCGCCTTTATGCACATAGTGTGCCCACTTACAAGTCACTGTGTGAAGTCAAGTAGTTGGCAAGGGGTCCCCAGATTTTAGAAGAGGGACGAGGAGGAAAAATGACATGAACCCCCCTATGACACCACAAACCTTCAGGAAAATGTAGACTCTATAAAACACATGGTGTGAGAGGGAATTTAAGGGATATTCAAGGAAGCCCGTAATGGGTGATGTCACCTCCTGAGGACATGGAAGAAACAGAGGAGATAATGCACATGGCCTTGGCTGTGGTGGTGACAAAGGTGACCCTACGAACACAGATGCTGGAGAATTTGCAGGAACTTGGGGGTGACTTAGGCTGCCACAGACACGGATCTGGTCTCTTGGTTAATGTTACGTAGCTCTCTACAGGCTGGCGAGGCCTGACCTGACCTCAGAGTCACAGAGTGCAGCTGAAAGGGGGCAGGACGTGGATGGCAGGAAGCGATGTTTACCTAAAACCTTCGCAATAGGACATGGTTTAAATTAAGGGACAGGCTTATCGCTCCTCAAAGTGTTGTCTGAAATTTTAGACATAAAATTGGACATTTGTTGTATTCAGTGAAGAACGCATTGACTGATTCCTGGGAGGTCTGGCTTGTATTTCTTTTGTCCTCTAGGTTTTCTGCATTTATATGTTATGATTAAAGCTAGCAGTACAAACATCCTTCCCCATGAAATCACTTTTATAACTGCCTATCTCTAAAAATACTACAAAGAAAATTGACTTTCCCCCATATTCATTCCTTAATGGCCTTAAAACAATTATCTACTGCTATTAGAATACATGTCAACATCAAAGATTTTATACTTTCGTACATGGTTCCTATTATAAACTATCACTACAAGCAAAGGATTCACTATTGTCTGATGTTGAACTTGACATTTCTTTTAGCAACTTTGAAAGAATAATGCAATGCATTGAAGAAAATGACTGGTTTTCAGACCCACATGGGGAAATAAGAAAGCCTTACATCAAGCTTCTCCTTAAGATAAGAAGCATCATAACGTGCCTGGCCTGTTTGCTTACTGTATGTTGTAAATCAGATACAGAGAGCTCCACCACACTTCAGGGCATGCACAGCCCCCCGTCTACTGCATGGTTATCAAGTAGGTCAGAATAAGTAATGAAAATATCCCAGTAACCCCAATGACAAAGAGTCGGTCTGAGAAAGGCTTATTTTAGTGGCTCTTTCACCTTTGCCAACATGGCAGAACATGTGCTCCAAGGGGCCCCTCACGTGTCCTGAGGGGTGTATTGCAGCGAGTGGTCACTGGATAGAGACACTCATGACTAAATGTTCCCCAACCAACTATGGAAAAGTCAAAGGCCATTCAGTGAAGCCTCCTTCCTTCACTTGCTGGGGTTCCAGGCTCACTCTGGGTCACCCCTTCCAGCCTCTGAGCACTCTTTCCAATGAGTGGAATCCATCCTGTGTCTCACCATGATCCCCGTCACCATGGACCCGTGCTGAACTGTTTTTACAAATGACACTGCCATGATCTGGGGGGCGCTTGTGAATAAAAGATGTTTAAATTAAGCTAATTCTAAAAATAAATCAAAAATTAAGAATGAGTCCAGCAAAGCACAGGATACGAAACACCATGTTAGCAAAGCCAGGCGCCTTAGGAGTCCCAGGATGATCAAATTAACAGTAAACTGGAGGCATTCATTTTTCAACCACGCTTACAAGGTATTTTGCATTATTTTTCTCCACTGATAAATTGTGTGCTTTATGCAGACACCCCATTAGAGCCTCTCTGCTCTTTTTCCAAATGGCTTTCTTATTTCTTATGCACACTATCTCTGTTTAAAAAGTGATTTCCTTCTATGAAAAACTATCAACTAATAATGCATCCAAAATATCTTCTAACCCTGATAATAGTAAATTGTTTTCTCCACTCTAAGTGAAAACAAATATTTAATTTTAAGATTAGGATTGTACTCATTTAACTCGTCTATTTATAGCTCTCTTAGCATTGGAAACTGTTGAACACTTCACATTGAAACTCTCCTCCCTCCTTGGCTGACACCATTATTTTCATTGCCTTTTTCTCCTCTCTCTATGGTGGCTGGAGTTTAACATAAGGAGACAATTGCGTGGCAAAGAGTCTTGAGGTGAAAGCCACTTGCCACAGGGTGTTGAAGCTGCAGGTGGTTCAAAAACTCTTCGAGAGAGGAAGGCAGGAAGGCAGGAAGGAAATGAAGGAAGGGGTGAATGAATGAATGAACAGGAGTATTTCAGAGTCTGGAAATCAGGTCTATAAATCCAGTTTATGAAGCATCCAAGGGCTTGAATCTGGGTTTATGAGAAGTGGGGAGAATTGGATTTGTTATTTACCATTTTGACAGATGAGTTGTTATTAAGCTTTTATCTCTGAGCACTGGGCTCTGCTTTGAACTTAGCTTTTTGAGGCTGCAATTGGGACCCAGAAAACCTATTTCTCCTTTTCACATCACTTCTCAAAGGTGTCACAAAGGGGGACCAAAGCCTGCAGGAGATGCTGGGCAGGCTTCTTGCGATGGCTCGCTGCTCTGTCCCTGGCACTGTAGCAGCGGCTCTTCCTCCTAGAAGCAGTCTGCTCATTTCTAGACCTTTTTCCATAATCTCTGAACCAGTTTCAGAGAAGGCTACACTGGCCTGGCAGCACCTTCCTTGGGGATCTGGGTCCTCCATGGCGGGGCTGCCATGCTCCTGAGGCACCAGCAACACCTGGGAAACCCTCCAATTCATATGCCGGGTTCTACCCCAATGTCATCAGTTGTTTCCCCTCCTCAAGGTGAGGAAGTACATACAATAGAAACAAGCCCCTGAAGATTTCGAGTCTGTTGCCTCTGTTGCATCATTAAGGATTTTAAGAATCCAGTAATTGAGGGCAGGAAAGGACATCCCCTCACAGGTCAGGGAACATTTGGCAGTTGTACCTTCTGCCCCTAAGAAAAAGCCACAAATCTTGGTGTATTTTTTGGATTTTGAAGGTAGGATGCGCTGCATTCAGGGGCAGAGCCCTGACTCACTTTCTGGAAGACTCAAAGGCTGCAAAATTCGAGACAGACCCAGGACAATAAAGGGCATGGCAGAAGATTCAGATGATGTCCTCCAGCTTGTTAGCTGACCTGGGAGATTCAGGGGTTCACCAGGAAACCTGCAGCAGCTACAGCATGGGGTGGGGCTTCTCTTAGGACACCTCAAACAAGGGTCAGCATAGCAGAACTCTGGGGCTCCAGAGCAAGCCCAGGCCTTCTGCAGAAACTGCTCCTCATGTAACAGGGTGGTCCTCAGGAAAGGGGGAAGTTCCAGGTTCCCTGCCCCACCCAAGGGAGAGTGGAGCTGAGCAGGAAGAGGAGAAGCTGCAGAAGGGACTGAGGAAGGAAGCAGGATGGAGCCAGGAGACCTGGAGGAGGCGCATGGAGCCTAGGGACACGTGAAGAAACTGTGCTTGTCTTTTGGTCGTGGACTGGGTGACACAGATGTGGGTGAGACCCATGGGGAGGTGACAATGGCAGCTTTTATCTTGATGTTGATTTTGCTCTTTTCCTTCCGGGCTTGTCTGGTTGTTTCTGACCCTTTTCTGTGGGTCCCCACTGGAAGATGCTTTAGACTTGTGGCAGGCTTTGGGGCCTTGCTCTGGGCCAATCCCATTTGGATGGAGTTTTACCCACGAGGGGACGGGTAACTTTGGGTGCTTGATTTAGAAACTAGATTCTTTGCCTTTCCTGTATTGTTTCCTAATTAAAGTTCCTTCCCATTAAAGTCTCATGTTTTGTGTTGATGCGGCGGATGGCAGAACCCATTTAAAATAGGCAGGTTTGCGGGGTTTGGGCTGCCCCTCTCCCTGTCCTATAACACTCATTCACAAAGCTTCTCTTCCTTGCATTCCAGGCTGTAACAGACTGCAAAGAGAACATCAGAGTGGGGTTGCACATCGTGTGGCTGGAAATGTCTTGTCCACCAAGTTATGGGGTGGAAGAGGTGTATTAGGATATCACAGGCCATTGAAAATTGTGGACTCAGATCAAACAGGTCCATAAATTTAAAAATAAATTAAAAAATAAATTAAACAAATCAGTGTCCCAGATCTTACGTCTCCCACCTCCTTTGAACTGACATCCCTTAGCTTTAATTTATGCCTTTACCTGAGAAGTGGGGAGGAGAAAAGAGCTCCCCACAAGTAGTTGATAGGAAAAAAAATATATGGGTGCAGCAACTTGCAGTATTGGTGCAGACTGAAAATGGACAGCAGAGAAACTCTAAGTCCACTCAGGTGCAGCCTGAAAATACAGCAGGGGGCACCTGGCCTTGCGGCAGAGCTCTGAGGAATACTTCCATCATCCACTTTTGGGAGAGAAAAAAATAATCTGAAGGAATGATACATACAAACTCCTGGCCAGAAGCAAATACCCTGAAGATGAGAGGCATCAAGGGAGCAATCTGTAAGATCAAAGACAAGGACGTCCAAGCAAGAGACCTGTGGCTGGACCTATGGGATCCAGCATGAAGGGTGAGTCTTTGTGTCTCTGTCAGGGGCCATGTGCCACAGAGGACCCTGACCATCAGATGTCCATCCAGCCATGTCAGCCAACCCATGTCCTCTTGATCCCTGGGCCCAGGGATGGAGCAGCTATGGTGGCAAGAATGAAGAATACACAAGGCACAATCAAGATGAACTTCCTTTCTCCAGTACTTCTGCCATTGAAGGCTATTTGACCTGTCAGCAGCAGAGATCCAGTCAGAGTCCTCAATACAGCATCATCCTTAAGGAGACCCGTGTAGCTGCTCGGTAGCGAGGTGATGACAGTACGGATGCTGATGCAGTCTTGTTAGGACTGACATACACCTGCCAGAGCTCTGTGTCCCGGTCTGCCCTGCCCCTGCAAGGGTGCACAGACCACATGATTTATGGCTATCAGATCCTGCATCATATACCCTACAACCAAGCAGCCGATTTTATATCCAAGAAGCGAGAATGGAAGATCAGTGTGATCCAATGGTTTTTTCTATGCTGCATCCTACAGAAGCTGCCAGACCTCACAACCATGGAATGGCCTCTCAAGGTTGAGCTCATGGCTGACAAGTTTAAGGGTTTGTTCACTGCCTTCAAAATCCAGAAACTATTGAACCAAAGGCAATAGCTTTCTAGCTTTGCTTTGCAGCTGGAAAAGGCTAGAAGATAGAGACCAAGAAGCAAGAGAAAGAATTAGGAGTGGGGTAACCTCATCATCATCCTTGTGTTGGGGAGTATAAGCTTTCCCTGCCCATTCCACTGCTAGAAACAGTGTCTAAGTGACAGGAAAAGCCTAGGATCAACTTCCGAGCTGAAACAAATGTGTTTTCTTCTTTTCAAACCTTATTGAATGCTGTTATACAATAAATTATATATTTGTGTCTCCCCAAAATTCATGGATTGAGATACTAACCCCCATAGGATGATGTCAGGGTCTTTGGAATGTGATTAGAGCATAAAGGTGGAGCCCTCAGGAATGGGATTAGGACCCTTTTAAAAGGCCATGGACAACTCTCTTCTCTCCACCAAGTAAGGAGGTGATGAGAAAATGGCCGCCTACAACTCAGAAGAGAGAACGGTGCTCTCTAGAACCCGATCATGCCAGTGCCTGATCTCAGACCTTCTGCCTCCAGATGGCAAGAATTAAATTTCTGTTGTCTGTCAGCCCCCAGCTCCTGGCACTCTTTCAGCAGCCTGGACCGACTAAAACAAGTGCTTTAGTGTATTTGTGTGTTTGTGTAATTCTCACAAGGACATTTGCACCTGTGCACGAAGACATAAAGACTATCCTATAATAGATTTTAACTCTGTAGATAATGTCCACAACTTAGCAAACTCTTCTTGCCACACCCTGATTATAATGATTCCTTCACAGGGCAGTCTTTAAATAAATACATGTGTTGAATTAATTATCCCTCTCTTTAAACTGAAGGCTGGGCTTCCACTCAAGGGAGAAGCAAGAGGGTTGTCATCATGAGGCACAGATTTACTGAGCAGTTTTGAGGTGCCGATCTGGGGTTCCTGATTTTCCATTCAATCCTAACAGTGATTTCCCCATAATGGCACTGCCTTGATGGTGCTGCCTGTCTGTCACCTGTAGATAGAGGTGTCACTTGACTTGTGATAAAATAGAAAATAAACAACTCAAAAGACATCCAACAATTCATGTGTAATTTAAGCAAAATAACCCCATCCTGAAAAGGAAACAATACCCAATTCAGCTGAGCCTAACTGTTCCCACAACAAACTTTCATTTTTTTGAAAAAACAAAACAAAACAAAAACCATTCTACCAAAGGAAAGATGTCCGGGTCTAAAAGGGTATGTGTTGTTGACTGCATGTCTAAATTTCAACTCAATCAGCCTTAGTCCTATTGTTTTGCAATCTTAAATTCAAAGGAGATGTTAGTGCATTTACCCAAAATGTGCAGGACTAAATTTTTGAAGATACACATGACCTTGTGGTTTGTTTTTTCTTATAACTTTCTTTCCTGCCTTTCAGAAATTCCTTGTTGAGAATGACAACTTGATTTTGGAATGAAAACACAATGGTAGCAATTTGAACATCACAGTGCATTCTGAGATTTTTCAAATATGGAATCAGATTGAGCACAAGATGACGCAAAAATGCGGCAAATTTTGAGTTCTTGCACTCCATTTTGACCACCAAGGAAGTGGTGATGACAACTACTTAAAAGATCTTAAGATGAATGGAGCATTTGAAAGATAAGCTCAGACAAAATCTGTTAGCAGAGTGAAAGAGGTTCTCCTTAGCAGACATAGTGCTAAGTAGAAGGGCTTGACAAGCAGAAAGTAGGACACACTGAACAATGAAATCAATTGGTTGGGTAATGTCAGGCAGTTTGTGGTAAGTTTATATGCTACAATGAGCAAGTGATGTTGTATCTGACACATTTAAAGTATATATTTAAGATTGAGGAACACTTTGATCATACACTGAAATGTCAGCTGTGTACAGTTCCTCCTAACCTTTCAAAAATGTAGGTAGAGAGGTCTTAAATTCTCCCTAGTGCAATAGAAATAGAAGTTGTAATTTTGCCTTGTCTGAAAATAATAAAAATGTAACACACTGGGGGTGCCTAACTCCAGCCTCTCTTACCTTTATTACAAAAAAAGGAATTCTTTAGGTATAAAATTACAACTTTGGGGAGAGTAATGTGGATTAGTTCTTTCATTAAGTATACATGATTCTAAACTATTAAAAACTGAAGAAATGGTCATTCATTCTTAACACTCAGCTTCCTTCTATCAAGGAAGTAATGTCAGCAGAACGAAAGCCACACATGGACCAAAGAAATGAAAGAAAGAATAAAAGATCATGTGCCTATTTTCAAAGCAAATATAATTGCACTTCCATGCCAGGCTGATATAAGTATTCTTAGCCTGCCACAGAGCGTGTAGGTCATTGTATTGATACTAAAAAAAAAAAAAAAAAAAAAAAAAATCAAAACTTTCCATCAACTTAATATAAGAGCATCAACAACCCTTTATAAATTTATCAAAACTAAGTTGTTACCAAAAAATGATTAGATGTGTAAATTTACAATTTCACCTGTGATTTCATAAATCAGTCATCACAGATGTCTCCATCAGATCCATATTCAAAAAATTATATTCATGCACACACCCCATCTGCCAACAGTCAACTTACTCTCTCAACTATAAAAACCTGAAGGTCTGTGCTCTCCTGACCTCTCTACTCTCTCCCTTTCTCCCCAGTTCAACCATACATTAAGTGTGCATGGCCATGCTTACCAACATTGAAGAAGACCCGATAGACTGGCTGCTTACCACTGGGTATCTCTTCTCTCCTTTGGGAAAAACTTAGAGAACTTCACCCTAAAGGGCTTGAAGGGGACTGGACTCTTTAGTGCTGGTGAAGTTTCTATAGGTTCTGCTCTCACATTCCCTTCACGTCATGGGAGAAAATGCTCAGCGGATGGCGAGAGGTCCAGCTTCCTAGGTTCTTGACATCTCACTTTCTTTCTCCTTCTTGTTTGGCCTTTCTGACATTTTGTTCTCTTCCATTCCCTCTGACAGAGGCTTTCTCTGTTCCTTCTACAGGTCTGGAGGGAGCAGGGAGTGGTCAGCCTGCCACTCCACCCATCTGTCATCACCTTTTAGTTTCTAGAGGCCAGAAGTTGTCTGGAAAAGATCCATATTGCCTGAGGACTCTGAGCATGATATTAGTTCTGCGGAAATTTAGATGATTGCTTTTATCCACCATTGAAATGAAGTTCAGGAGCTAAGTCAAAAAGCAACAGCCACACAAATGGGGAGATGGGGCTACAAAAAAAGGAGCCCCTGTTACTGAAAGGGAGATTTGCATAAGCTATTGGAAGAGAGGCTTGGGGGAAGCAACACCAAAGCAGGGTCTCCATTAGATATGGATAAAGAAAAGGAAGAGAAACAGGTTTAGATTGTAACTGGTGTAAGTGTAAGTGCTTGAGTGCAGGAGACTAGAAGACTTCTGGTCTCTCCCTCATGTTCTATTTTTAGGAACAGTCGATCAATCCCTTGTGCAAAAACATGAAATGTTCATATCTATAGTGCTCAAAGTTCTCTTTGAAATTCTTTCAGCCTGTCAAAATGCAGCATAGAATATATGGAATGTACAAGAATGCTTTAAGCTAACAAAATGGAAAGATATGTGTTTATAACAATGATGCTTTTATCAATACAAAACTTTTATACTCTAGCCCATATACACACCAGAGTTCCATCATAGGAACATATTGTCATCAAAGTAGAAAAAGTTAAAAATTACTGTATGTAGAAAATTAATACATCATTTCCAATAACTATGGTATTTGGAGTTGGGATCTTTGGGAGGTGATCAGATCATGAAGATAGCACCTTCGTATATGAGATGAATGCCCTTATAAGAAGAGATGCTAAAGAGATGATCTCTCTCTCTCTCTTTCTCTCTCTCTCTCTCTCTCTCTCTCTCTCTCTCTCTCTCTGTGTGTGTGTGTGTGTGTGTGTGTGTATCATGTGAGGACACAGCAAAAATGTGATGAAGGCTAGACTTCCCAAGATGTTCAGAACGGGTCTTTCCAAGATGTGTCACTTTGGCATGTGGATAATTTTAAACCAAGTCAACTGAGCCCCTCCAGACTCTTGAGAAAATCTTACTATGCCCTTAATACCTAGAAGAGTGAAAATTGGCAATATTACCCAGGATCAGAATTTTATCAGAAGTAACCTCTATCAGAGTAACCCATTTATATGACAGGGCAAACATGTAATGACAGAGCTTCTTATCTTGTCATATGAATCCCCCTCTTCACTGTCTGAAGCCCCAGGCCCTAGGCCATTCCTTAGGGCAGAATAAATAACACTCATTCTGCTCCCTTGGCTTTAGAATCTGCATCTATTTAGATTCACCATACATAAGTAATTAAATTTGCTCTTTTCTGATACTAAATTGCCTGATGTTAATTTGATTGCTCACCAACCCAAGAGGAACCCAGAGGGTAAGGGAAATTTCCACCCCTAAACTGACATCTACAAATCAGGAAGAGGACCTTCACCAAGACACCATGCTGGCACCCCCATCTCAAACTTTCCAACTGACAGATCATTACATCACAATACAAATAATTTCTGTTGTTCTAGCCATGCAGCCTATGGTTAAAACAGCCCAAATTGACTAAGACAAGAGGTCAACAGTTATTCTCTCTATTATTGCAAAGCACCTGCACTATAAATCAACATGTTTTTCCTCCCATTAACCCAGCCATTGAACTCCCACCTGGGAACCCAAGGCTCCTACTAAATAAGGTCAATAGAGTTCATTGCTACAAGCAATTTTTTCCCGCTCTTTCTCTCCTGAGCGCTACCTAAATCTTTTATTAGTAGACTTTCTTCATGCACCTCTGTCAATTATTTTTCCCTTTTTTCTACTCACAATTAGGCAAGCGACTGCTCCTTTGAACTGCCAAGTGCTCCAGACTTCTGGTGTCCTCTCTGATGAAAGTCACAGAACACTCAGCTTCTGGAAAGTTGAATGAGTTTTATTTCTGCACAATCTTTAATCCTTGGTTATACTGAGAAACCTCTCTATCACATTCTTCTCAGTTGGGTCTATGTTATTTGATCATGTCTGTCTTTATTTATACATTTGGCACATTTTTGCTTTCCTCCAACTTCAGATCATCCAGCATTTCCTCGCTTTTACAGAATGACTTCCTCATTGTTTTCTGCATATACTCATACTTGCTGTTTTGCTTTCTTTGGAGCTGAAATTTTGAGTGAATTATACCTGACGCTTAACATGCACACAGTGAATATTCCGACTTCAAAGAATGCCAAAGAACAGACTCTTCCACAGCTGTCTGCTGTGTAGACAGACACAGACTCCACTTTCCTTGGCTTGCAGTGTCAACTGTCTCTGTCGCTGACTTACTGAAAGAGCTCTTCTTTGCTGGGGGCAAAGCACTGCTTACACATTGATGTTCCTAAACCAGAACTCAATCACACCATGATCTTTGTCCTCTTGGAAGCCAGTAGCTAAATTCAGAGAATATAGAGAATAAAGGGAATTAGATTGTACCTCTACACATCCTTTTAGAAAGAAAGTGAGGTGACTTCATAAATATAGTCACCACTTGAGAGGGGGTGTGCAGAAAGTGAAGAGGGTCCCCAGAGAAACTAAAGGTGTGCTGAACAAAATAATCCAAGCTGCTGCTCAGAGTAGAGGATATAGACATTTCCAGGGAAATAAGAAACGCTGGATCAATTTCTTCTTCACACAACCAACTGGTATTTAGTGAAGGAGACCAGAAGCTCACAGTAAGTGAGCCCAAGACAAACTTCTGCTTGGGGAAACTTCTTGAGTCAGTTGACTTCCCAGAGTCAGAAATCTAGAAACAGAGGAGAGAGGTAGAGAGTGTCATCAACCTTCTACATTAACCACTAACATCATTGAATTATTCAAGTCTACAAATAAAACTTTGTAGCAAGTGCCGGGTGTTTTAAATATTCCCAAAGTGCTAAGAAAGTAGTATCTTGACAAATAACCTAATGTCTCTGATCTAAATTACAAAGGAAACATATCAGTGTGTCTTCATCTGGTGTAGATACTAAGCTTTAGCAAGATATCCACCAGTTTCCTTTTCTTTGGAGAAAAAGATATGTTTATATTTATATTTATGAAAGTCTTAATACATTGAGGTATTCAGTAAGGAAACAAGAGCAGATGAAGGATCTAACTTGGAGGATGTGATAATATTCCAATTTTATTTAACTCAATGATTATTTGAAAAGTCCCCACCAGGCAGAATGCCTGGGCCAAGTATTAGAGAGGCAAGAAGTGGGATTTAATGTGTATCATATAAACCAGAAGTCTGACTCAAGTCACTACTTTTATCATTGTAGAAATTGAAGTGTTCGTGGTGAAAGCAATATTCCAACCAGCCCAGTGCCTGCCAGGCTCACTTCTCCTGGAGAGCAATGCGCAAACTCATCTCAGCTGTCTCTTCATGGTGCAGTGACGGCTGATGCTAAAACATCTGCCATTCAGATTAACTAAAACGCAATGAAACTGACTTAGGGTTTCAAGATCTCCAGGAAGCAAATGAGAATGGAACATAATTAAAAGCCATAAAAGGTATCTGAGAGTGAGCCAGGCAGCTTCAGGATCTCATAACTGTTTCTTGATTACTCTTCTAAGCTGACCTGCTCAGCAACAGTGATTGCTACCACTGGGATGAGGCATCGCTAGAGCTTCAGCAATATAATCACTGACATCCAGGAAGTCTAATCAGCTAACAAGGGTCTTGATGATAGATAGGGACCTGGTGGAGGTTGCACAACCACTTGCGTTATTCTTTGTCACTAATAAACACAATGATAAGCAGGAAGCCTCCCACACTCGTTGGTTCTGTGCGCTCAGCCCAAGTGCAGAGACCCCCCAGCAGCATCATTTCTTTGCAAGGTTTTCCTGTGGTTGCTAGTTGAACTTGAGCACTAGCACCTTACTACTAGTAGTGACTCGAGTTTTAGCCCAGTGGTGTGGCAGGAAATCAGTTCCTAGTGGAGAAGGAAGCAGAGGAGGTTGTAGCTTCCATGAGGGGTGGGTCTTTGTCTTACTTATTATGAAACTAACCGTGGCTGGGAGGATCCATGAGCATGCTAGGTGCACTCAAATACTGACTGAAAGAAGAAAAATGAGGAAGAAAGGCAGCGTGCTGGCAAGGCAGGAGGAGGGGCGGGGTGGAGGGAAGGGAGAGAAGGAGGCACAGCAGAAAAGAAGAAGAAAAAGAATCAGAGTCTCCTTTTAGAGAGCAGACTTTCCCGCAGTTGAGGAATCACACGCAGCATTTCTGAAAAGGCTTCAGAGCAGGTTATGGTGTTTACACCGCAAGTACTCTGGCAGTGTTTTTGGCATGTATGCCACTTTGTTCCAAGAGGTGGGAATCGAAAGCTGTGTTTACACTGAGTTTGTCTTGCAAACGTCATCACCTTTGCTTTTTCTTAGCACATTAAATTCTTTATCTTTAAAACTTAAAGAGTGTTCCTTCTTCATGCTAAAGATATAAAGCTGTTTTTTTCCTGCTGAATTGATTTTGACAGCTCAGCCCCGGGTAAACTCCAACAGCGTAAACGAGGGCATGAATGGAAATACCAATAAAACAAGGCAGTGCTACCAAACGTGTGCTGGCGTGGAGCATCTGAGTAAACCCATCATTCTGAGCTTTCCCCAGGAATTACCTTTGACTTTGCTACTTATCGACCACAAAAATCAGGGACACACAGCAACTGGCCTGAAGGCATCTCTCTCCAGGGCAGTGGAGAAAACAGAGCTCCAGAATTTAGGATGACTCCGAAGCCCAAGAGCAGGTATTCGCGATACTGATGAAGTAGATAGGAGGTTCCTGGGGACGCAGGTCAGTGGGGCATCTCAGAATCAGTGCACAGAGACCCGCTGGAGTGAGCCCCGAATCTGATCCATCTTGGCATGAACAATCAAGTGTCCGCTCCCATCCAAAGTGACCCAGTTGAGGAGCGACTTCTCCAGCGCCTTGTAGCTCATCCAAATGATTTCAAAGTGGAGCATGTATTGTTCTCTGAAAAATACCCGACAGCAAAGACAAGGGTTAACACTCGTGAGAATGATGTAGGTTTTTCTCCATGGAGAGACCATAACTTTAAGGAAAATGACTTCTGCACAAGAGTACAGACGCTTTTTAGGAAGTGCTCTGCCTCGCAGCTACTCCCCCTGGCACATGCAGTGGTGATCTATGTAATTCCACCCACTCTTGTTCCGTGCAACAGACAGATCTTGAGGCAAAGGAGGACATTAGATACCAAGCACTGGGGACTAAAAGCTGAGGCAGGAGGACATGTCAGTATTTTAACTGCCTGCAACAGCTGATGAAGACCCCTTGCTTTATGTGTGACTTGCAGCAAACACAAAATGGAAGAGATTTTGACCCTAGTCCTTCCTCTCCACGCCCCCTCCCCGTAGTGTGTCTCTGGTTTATAGTTGTTTGTTGATTTTGATTTTTTACTTTGTATTAATATTTAAACCCATTAGAATTTGAACAAAGCAAAATCCTTCTGGAATCTGAGGGGATATCAAGTCAAAAGCTTGATCGTAACAAAAGACTGACTTCCCCTGAGCTACAGGGAATTCTGCTGCAGACAGCTTTGGACTTGAACTGTAACATCAGTTCTTTTCTGGGCCTTCGGCCTGACAGCCATGAACCCAGAGGCTTGGCTCCCCGCTGTATTGCCCACCCTGCTGATTTCAGACTTGCCAAAGTACTTAATCACACGATGCACGAGCTAGTTCCTTACAATAACTCTCTCCACACACACACACACACACACACACACACACACACTTTCAGTTGTTTCTCTGGGAGAACTAGACCAACCATCCCCATAGACTATTACCTACATGAGGTCTGTTCTTCACCAGAGGCTCACGTCCTGTTCCGCTTCCCAGACACAGCACAAAATGAAGCCCTCTTCAAACACGTGTTCCCACCGGCCCCGCTGACACTTAGCACATTGCGAGCCTCCATAAATATTAAAAGACACGCCCAGTTCAAGCACTAAGTCAGCTCTAAAAATACACTAGGGATAAGGTGTGCTCCCTAAGCTCTGGAATTAGAAAGTCATTGCATGTTAAATAAAGCTTATACTTAAGATATGTTTTGAAAAGTGCTCTGGGAAGTAGAGCCCACACGTTGCTCAGCTGTTTAAGCACACCAAAGCACGCGCATGTGTGCACGCGCAAACACACACACACACACACACACACACAGGCAAAGAGCCCCCCTTGTAGAACTTATTACTAAACCCTCCTTCCCAATAAGCCCCGTCTCTGGGGAAGGCACATAAATCTCGGGGGACGGAAAGCCAGGATTCCAGCTTTCTGGTTTCATGGACTTTAATTCTCCATCTGTTGCTTGATTAATGGGGAGGTCTGCCCACCTGCCCCCCAGTCAGAGGTAACACAGGCTAATGATGAGCAATGGGCAGCCAGAACGGGGGGAGGCGGGCGCCTGACACTTCTGGGGAGACCTGGAGATTGTTCATCACTTTTAACTCGGATTCTAAAACTGGAGAAAGTGATTTTGATTTCTCTCTTTGCTCACAGCTCAGAACTCACAGAAACTTCCTGGCTTTTGTCCCTCATTTTAGATATTCCAGAGAAGAAGGTGGATTTTGAGTAAGGTGTGCATGCGGCGTGTATGTATGTGACGTGTGGCATGTGTGTACTTTGTGTCCATGTATGGGTGTGCCTGTGTGAATGTGGGTGTGGGTGTGTGTGTGCCCCTGTGTGAGGTGTGTATACATTGTGTCAAAGTATGGGATGTGCATGTGGTCTGTGGTGTGTATGGAAGGTGTATGTGTGTGTTTATGTGCCTTTGTGTGCCTATGCTGTGTGTGTGATGTATGTGTATGTGTCTGTGCAAAGTATATATGTGTGAGGTGTGTGTTCATGTGTGTTCCAGGTGTGATGTGTGTGGTATGAATGTCTGAGGTGTTTGGAGGTGCATGTGTGTGCCTGTGTGCTGTGTGTGTACAGGTGAAGATATGTAGGGAGCAGGGAAGACCCTTCCCCACGTGTGTGGCTCTGACATTTCCAAGGACTCTGCCTGCCACTCTAATTCTCTGCTTCATTCATTCTTAGTCACTTGCTCTTCAGCTAACCTCCTTGGCGACCACAGTGAAAATAACCCAAAGTGACAGCTCGTGACTAGCAAAAAAAACCTGGTATATACCCATAAAAAAATTATATTTCAGGCAAATTTGTCCCAGGGTACTTTTTTGTCAGTTTTTTTGGTTCAAAACCCTGTTATTTCTGCTTGAATCCACTCCTGTCATAACCATATTTTTGAAAATGAAAACTAAGTGGATGAAATGGCTTTGGTGGGGGTAGGAAGAGAGCAACTGATGGCAGGAGTGAAAAGAACTTGACAAAATGAGCCTTCCAGCTGTTTTTTCAGTCCGTCAAAACTTGCCCTTGTTGCTCTGGGGACAAGAGTGTGTCGGCTTGTGATCTAGTCTGACCCACTGAAGTCTCTGCGAGGATCCACCTGGATGACCAACATGCTGTGGGCAGGAAGAGTCTACACTGGGTAGTCAGTGCCTTTTGAAAGGGACATTCAATCCCCTGCTATTATCTTCTTAAATAACCTGTTCCCTTTCTCCAAGGGTGTTCATATCCAAGAAACATAGCGTCGTAGTCAGCAGCATCCGCTCGGATGTGTGTGGAGTCAGTGGGCTCCTAAGGAAACACACCCTCGTTAAGTTTGGGGCAGGACAGTCCCTGGGGACACGACATCCTAATCCAAGTGCAACTTTTTTTTTTAAAGGCATGTATTATTTATTTATTTGTTTGTTTGTTTTGTTTTGTTTGTTTATGCAAGCACTGGGTACAGTCAGAAGTACGGGAGGGTGAGAGGATTCACCAGAGCCAGAGGGGGGAGCAGAGCAGGCAGACTGACGAAGCACACTGCTGAGGGGAGCAGCGGGCGGCAGGAGAGGTCTGCGCGCCATGTGGGACCCTCCTCTGGTGGCCGGGGAGCAGCCGGGGATCCAACTGGCGCCGCAGAGGCTGCGGGCAGCTTCGCAACCCAGCGCTCAACCGCTGCACCACCAGGGGAGGCCCTTCATGTGCAACTTGATGAGGAAGGAGATGAGGAAGGAGGGAAGTTGTGTTATTCTAGATTCCCACTGGCAACCTCAAGTTCTCCCAATGGACACTGCTCCATTTTTCTTAGTGAAATTAAGAGGAGCAGTGGGTTAAAAGGCTGCCATTCCCAGAGGCCATTCTGTTTCCAGTCAGAACAAGCATTTGTTTTCCCCATTCCCCCTTCGTGGGGCGATCCTATGAATGAGGCTCTTTCACCCCCCAATTCTTTCTCCATGACATATATTGTAGACCGTGTGTGAAAAGGGCAACAAGGAGGGAGGAGGGCCAGCATTCAAATATAGTCCAGCTGACAGTAAATGGGTTTTTCAGCAGCAGCAGTGAACTATTCAAATGACCTACAGTTGGTAGAGTCATTCCTTGTAGATTGTTATTTCATGGGTGCAGCTATATTGTGGATGAAAACATGATTCCAAAGACCTCACTACAAACAAGACTAATTATATTAATTTTACTAGGCGTTTCCTTTTCCCCAAAATGGAATTAAAAGATAATTTCATTTTTTTTAAAGAAATGTGTCATTACAATAAATCTACAATATAAGAGTTGTGTGAAGAAAACTTTGTAGATCCACCCTTTGCCGCTAGGCAGTTCATAATTTTATACAGACTCTCTGGATCAAATGTGAACATGGCAGGAATAGCACAAATGTTAAAAGTACAAGCACCTCAGGCCATTTGGTGAACAGGAAATGACCCACACATGTCAAAAGAAGGCATCAATGTGTTAGATAGTACCAAAATCGCTGATACACAAAATGTTAATTTTGACTCTAAATATTAAATTATTATATTCAGAATAATTTAAGAAAGAAGTATATAATTAACTTTCAAAGCACCATTCCAATAGAAAATATTTAGATGAAGATTCTAATTTGTCAATGTTACAATAGCAAACTATCTGGAAAAAATAATTTACATGTACATTTAATTGCTTGACTTTGGGGGGTCAATGAGATGATTATAGAGATTCAATCTATCCCATGTCTGTTGCTGACACCCCTTATGCCTGTTAGAAAAACATCTATGATGACTCCCTGAAGAGGAAAAAACTAAACAAATGTAATAATTAAGTATTGGATTCTATTTGCAAACTTGAGAATTAAAGGAAAGATATTTAGCTCTTTGAGTAAAAGCAACTGATAAGATTAATGGAATGAAGGAGTCGTTTATATACAGTAAGGCGTAGTTCATGGTTGGAAAAGAGGGTGGCAGAGGGAGAGAGGTCTCTAGGTTTACACTGAACACAACCAAGTGCATTTACCATAATGTAGAATCTTAAAGAAGCTTCCATTTGAGCCAGGGTAGGCAAGGTCAAATAGTGGTAGGAAGGGCATATGCTCATTTTCAGATTTGCACAAATTGTAGTGCCCATAAAACATGCAGCACTGTCAGCATGAGTGAAATGTTGGCAAACCAACAAGAGTAAGTCAGCTTGCCCATGGGATTGATCACAATTGAGCATCTAATGATTAAGTATCTGAATTGGGAAAGAATTTTTTTGTATATAGATTTATTTATTTATTTATTTATTTATACAAGCACTGGGTACAGTCAGAAGCGCTGGAGGGTGAGAGAATTCACCAGAGCCAGAGGGGAGAGCAGAGCAGGCAGAAGGACCGAAGTACACTGCTGAGGGGAGCAGCGGGCGGCAGGAGAGGTCTGCGCGCCATGTGGGACCCTCACCTGGAAGCCGGGGATCGAACCGGCGCTGCAGAGGCTGTGGGCAGCTTCACAACCCAGCGCTCAAACGCTGCGCCACCGGGGAGGCCCCAAATTGGGAAAGAATTGTTAAGAGAGGTAATGACCAGGGTGACAGGGTTAAGTAAAAGTGTTTTCAAGTACATTGGCATAATTAGACAAGTGTTTCAGAGCCAGACCGTACACAATACTCAGTTTACAGGTAAAAAGACTGAGATGTGAATGTCACCAAAGGTTAAAAAGTAGGTAAGAGTTCAGTACATTATCCAACAATAAATAAAATGAACTTTGCTTTCGGTCACGCTAAGGAAAGTTAGCTTAGTGGATACTGATCACATGTACCCAAAGTTGGAACTATCCTTAGCTTCCAGTGAATGAGAAAAGGAAAAAAAAAAATTATATATTAGCCTTGAGAAGAGGGACTTATATTGGCAAAATGTGCAGTGTTTGGTATGAACAAAGAGAGAGACTAGTTGAAATGTCTCTTCTAAACTATGTACTCCCCAAGGACAAATCACACTTATATTTATTGCTCTAATGACCAGCATGTCTCCTTGAAGTCCTATTTGACTAAACAACACACACACACACACACACACACAGTTTGAATTCCTACAGTTAACATTTTATGATCCTCACCACAAAAATGAATGCACAAAGCTCTAATCTACAAGGAACTCACCATAATAATATCAAAACAGGTACACATAACTGCTGCAGAGTAGAATACAATAACTTGGGGGGAATATCTGGGACTTAAAAGGAATGAGAGCATATGTGGTTGTACAGGCTGAAGAATGACTTGATGGATGTGTGAGAGTTGAGAAATACTTTTAGAAATCACCAAGTACCTTGACAGCAAACAGAATGATGTATGAATTGGGAACTGTAGTGTCTAGGAAAATAGTTTAAATTTAGAATATGTTTGTAGGTAACACATAACTTACAGGCAAGCAATTGGAGAAGGTTAGGTTGGCACCATAAGTGAATGGTGTGTAATGTGTTGGTTATTTTTTTCACACCTGTTCAAATAGTATGCTATTTAATTGGTGTAGATGGAGAAGGCCATAATAGAAATGAGACAAGAGTAAGTTAGCTCATGAAGGAGAAAGCACAGGACATGATTGACCCACTTGTGCTGTTTCTTGGGATGCAGAGGACACATGGGGTGGATTTGTGACCAACAGCACAACTCGGAGTATAATGAGTTTTGACTGTCAGGAGTTGGTAGGTGAATCATGATGTGTTTACAATTTTTGTTGAGTTGAATTGACTCCAGAGTCTTTCAACTGAAAAAAACTGAAAGTACATTGACAGCAAACAGAATGATCTATGAATTGGGAAATTTAGTGTGTAGGGAAAATAGTTTAAATTTAGAACATGTATGTGGGTAACACATAATTTATAGGTAAGCAACTGGAGTTTTGCTTGGCACCATAAGTGAATGGTGGAACTGAGCAAATCAATTCCCAAGGAATAAAAGTGGAAAGTGTGAAGCGTGTAAACACAAGAAAAACCATGTCTCCACAATGTTATGATTTGTGAAACATTTCATATCCATTACAGAGTTTGGCCTCACCACTACGTGAGTCAAGCAGGCCAAATGTCCTTATTACTATTTTAGAGATGAAAAATAGGCTTAGGAAAAAGTCCCTTCTTCAAAAGAACAAAAATGTACCGAGGCTTTTATTTTTGAAAAATCTAACATAGGGATTATATTTTTTAAAATATATATCTGGATTCAAATCCAAGGCACTTTTCAAGATGCAGCTTAGAAAATAGTAGTAGTTAGTGAGCTGATGCTTGGTAAGTACTCAATAATTATTTTTGAATGAAGGAATGAAAGGATAATGAGTTATAATGAAGTGGCAAAGAAGCCAGCTTAAAAGAATTAGAGAAGGAAAAATCATGACTCCACCAGTATTTACCATTATTGAGTCCTCAATCTGTAGTAATTCCTGTATTGGAAACTTTACAAATAGGTTGTTTTCAGACTTCTCAACAACTCTATGAGCTAGGCTCTGCTTCTCCGCATTTTACAGATGAAGAAACTGAGTCACAGCATCACAAAGAGATTGGCAGGGGGTATCCCGGTAATAAGTGTCATACTGGGACATAGGAATCCTGTCCACAAAACTTAGCTTATTAGCAACTGTGATATACAACAGATAGGTGGGAGAGAGAGGGGAATAGATGCATGGATTGAAATATGGATGGATGGAGGAATGGATGAAGAGAACAGAGGGGTTAAAAGGCAGAGGGCGAGAGGAAGAAAGAAAGAAAGAAAAGGAGACAGAGAGAGAGCTCAACAACATAACAGTGAGTGGTACTCAACGTTGTGATGGAGGCTCAGGTCTGTTCACATAATCTTCACAAATATTCCCCAAAGCACCAGGCTCATGGCACTGAACTCTCATTCTTCATTATACAACATCGAATCTATTTCTCATCGGTGCCAGGACCCCCACACTTTTTTTTTCTAATTCAAAATTCAACTTTGAAATTGAAGAATAGGAAGTTACTTTAAAAAAGGAAATGTTATTTATAGGGACAGGAAATGTTTATGGAGTTTGTGAAATAGCAATGGGTTATTGCCAACACGTCTACTGATTTAGTAAAATCCCAACTGAAAATCATCAGATCTCATTTGGTCACAAGGCTACGAAAATGACTTTGTATCTCACTTTATTAATTTTTCTTCTTAACCGGATATGTAGCTCGAAACATTTGCATTCATCAACCCAGATCTGAAATAATCATGTCTCTTTATGTTACGTGTAACCACGATGTTCAGGATAGAAATGTGCTTGCCTACGAGACAGAATTCAAATGACATTTCAAAAACATATACATGGGCATGTGCACACACACTCACACACACACACACACACACACTTCAGTTTCCAAAGCACCTTAATGCTAAATTGCTGTTTCTCGCAGAGTGAATTTGATCAATCATTCTCCTCTACTCTTGATAAGAAGGGACAGTGGGGATGGCAACATAATGTATTGGGTTAATAATAATCAGATTCCCTTGTACTTACATAACCCCTGATTCCAAGGAGCTTTAAGTACCTTCTAGATATTATCTCATTAATCCCTCCAACATCCGCGTGAGATGGATGGCAAACAGTATGCTCGACTAGGTCCAGGAGAGATGGAGAAGATGATTATAATAATACATCGTGTTTGTAGAACATCCTGTGCTGAGGTGCTTGCAACGTTTCGCAGATGCTATCACATGAATTGCCTGATCCTCCTAAGAGATTGGCAGCCGGCGCACGCCAGCTTCCTGCAGATGAATGTGGAAAACTACAGCGTCAACAGTGACTTATTCAGTGCTACTGGTAGGGACCTCTTCATTGTGTGTACTTGGTGTTCTGAAAACTTGGCTATTATCATTATCTATTTGATACTAAAAGTAGACAGATAGCCAGTTAGAGACGGCGAGGGATAGGGAGGGGGCTTTGTGAATATTGACCCCTGGTATCAAAAACTGGAGATGTTTATGGCTGTCAATGCATGAAAAAACTACTATAGAATTAACTTTGAGAGGGAAAGACGAAGGCCAAGGGAGGGAGGGAGGGGAAGTAACAGAGATTGGGAAG
This sequence comes from Talpa europaea, assembly GCF_964194135.1. Lineage (NCBI taxonomy): Eukaryota > Metazoa > Chordata > Mammalia > Eulipotyphla > Talpidae > Talpa > Talpa europaea. The sequence continues at coordinate 91,871,761 of NC_140080.1, read as the reverse complement.
GAAAGAGGGAGAGAGGAAGAGAGAGCATGTGCTGGGCCCCCTGGCCTGTATAAAATACACAGTTTGGTTTCGAGGCCATAGTATCCACTGCAACAGCCCACACAAGGCCAGACTTGCAAAGTACAGATTTAATATTTAAAGTACCATAAATTATAAAGAAGCCAAATTTATTTCTCCATCAGAATTGCTTGAACTTGAAGGCGCTGTCCTGATTTTCGAGTGTGTCTCTGCCCTTAATTTTCTAATTTTAACCCTAGTGTAGTAAACATAATTTCTCAAGGCAAACCAGGTCTTTTCCTGGGGCTAAAGAGGAAGAGTTTGCAAGGGTTTGTATTAAAGGTTACAGAATGGAGCAGAGGAAGAGGATTTTTTTTTTTTTTTCAAATACCACTAGCATCATCCTCTTTCCTTAACTCTGATGTATGTCCCTGTGCTGTTCAACACTCTCTTACTCAGCACCGGCAAAGCTTCGCCTCAGCAGCAGTTGCAGAGTTCTAAGTGGTTTATAGATTTGAATGTTGAGGTAATCAGTTAGCAGTGAGGGGGGTGAATACCCAGATTGTTAATGCTTTCACTTTGGGTTCCAAAATATGCATTTCATTTATAATTTAATGAATGCTTTTCATTGGCTGAAATAATCCATTCTCTAAGGCACATCTGCTGATAATTATGGAATGCATAAGCAATGAAAAAATAAGGATGTTCAAACCAGTAAATAGAAATTTATCAAAATTGGTAAATAGCAAAGTTGGGGCCATTTTCCCCCTCTATTATCTTTATTTCATATACCTAAAATACACGTTATTACCTTGATGCATATTAATAAATGATATAAACCCTCTTAATAATCACGTTTAAATCACCCTTCTTATTAAAACCCAATTAAAGCTCTCCCAGAAGAGAATAGTCTGAGTTTAGTGAGTAGGCTTATGTCTACTCTCATTATTACTAATGGGATAAACTCAAAATATTTTAGGATTATCAAATGATTTAAGTTTCCATCCAGACACCAATGATTTGTTAAGCCTAAAATTTGATTAGAAGGACACATTACAAATAAATACTTTCGTAGAGAAAATTACAACTGCCCCTTACATAAAGCTTATGTTATTTCAGAATCTTCTTTTTTGGGACATTTTTATTTTTTCCATTCTAATTGACTAGGTTATTTTTTCCCAAGGAATACAATATCTATTTCTTCTGCAAAAATACCTTCATTGATGCTCTACAAATAAGGATTGAGACAATTAAGGACAATGAAAAATCATTTATGAGTTGTGTTGTGCAGCGTGGAGAGTGAGGAGAGCAGGGGTCAGCAGGGAATCTCAGGAGAACGCTTGAAAGGGGGGAAGTTATGAGGAACTGTAAAGGCTTCTGTAATAGGGTTCCAAACCCCAAGGACAGGTTCGATCACCTGAATACTCAGCACTCTCTTTTCTTGTATTTTAATATAAGAGAATGCAGGGTGAGCACATTTCTGATAGCAGAATGGAGATTAGTTATGTACCCTCCCCAGCAATTTTCCTTCTAGCCAAGTAAGTTTCTAGCTAGAAGGAGAACTCTGCATTTAGTTTCCCAAAAGCCTTTTGTGACAAATGATAGCTATATTAGCCTGGTAGATGGGTGTGCTGAAATAGAGAATTATTGCATCTACATTGCATTGGGTCCTGATTTCATTCATTCTAGGCAACTCCAGGCTACCTCCTTTGAAAGCTTTGTGGGCAAATTGTACCAGGAGGAAACTTTTTTCCCCCTGATTAAGTCTAGGGCCAGATCATGATTAACTGCTATTGTTGCTGCTTCCTTTCCAAAGTCTAAGGAGAGAATGAGCTACAGGGTGTCTCAAGCTATAGGAGGCATATAGAAAGTAACATTTCACTACAGAAAATATAGCATTGATCCTATGCATCCTTTCATCAGGCAGAGAACTATTTACCTGAAAGAATCTTCCTGTTCAGACATGATCTTCCCAGTAGAATCTGTAATGATATTCGATCTCTCAAGTCTTTAGGCTTCTGAAAATCTTTGCTCTGAGAGTCCATGTGATTATATGTAAATTAATTAGTGGAATGGCTTTGTTATAAGCTGTCAGTCTTTATAAGTTATAGCATGTCTGATCAATATTAGATTCTACGGACAGAATAATGCTAACTACGTGAGTCCTCTCTCACCACCAGTTTTCAAAGTGATTACAACTACTTCAAAGTCATTGGAAATCTGCTCCAAGTTTAACCACATCTCCATAGGACTCTGCTTCCTTCATATTCAGATGAGGGAGGCCAGAAATGTCAGTGTTTAATAGCTGGTGTTATACTATGGTATTTTGGTCCATTAAAAAAAGAAACAATACAGTTGTGTGAAAATGTTCATAATTTATAAATATTTCTAAAAATTCATTCAGTTAACTTATTTTTCAGTTAATCTAGATAATCTTCAGATGTCAAAAGGGAATTTTTTCCACTCCTTGTCTCAAATAATTATTTAAACTTTTTATTCATTCTGTCATACCACCACTAGAACAGAGTTTGACTAATAAATGAAAAGCAAAAGTGGGAATGGTGGATTGGAATATTGATTCTTCCAAGCTAATGTTCTATGGAAACACATATCCTTTTGAGACAATTCTGAGGTAGAGTGGAAAATTAGCATGCTTCTGGCAAAGAGAATTTGTATGACTTTGCCCACTGGCCTAGTCTGAGATCACACATGTGAAATACCTGGCAAAATCGTATCAAGGAAACCCTAAGGTGTTTTTCACTTGGGACACCGTAAATAAGCTGGTCAGTGTCCTTCCCAGCTTGCAGAGGGCATTTCCAGAACTCTTCCTTGAAACCTCTGCACTTCTTTTTTTTTGCATAGAAGAACTGGGGTGTAGGCCAGAGGTACAGGGGTGAGATGATTCACCAGAGACAGAGTGGGGAGCAGAACTAGCAGATCTACTGAAGCACACTGTTGAGAGGAGCAGAGGGTGAGACAGGAGAGGTCTGTTGAGCCATGTGGGTCAGCTCCCTGCCCGGGCATCAAACTCAGGCCCTGGTGGGAATAGTGCAGAGACTTAGCCCCTAGGCCACCAGGGAGGCCCCTACTTCTAACAGTTTAGAGCTCATCTGATTCATTGCTGTGCATAGGTGTCAAGGAAGTATTTTTCAAAGCTGTAATTGGAAAAATAAGATTTTGATTCTCATCCATAAGAAATCCTGGTGGGGGGGCAGTTTGCAGTCTGGTCCTTGATGTACATTTCAGTGGGGGCCAACAGTGCTATCTACCTTAAGCGTGACTCAAAGATTTGTCATTATATAGAGGCAAAGCCATAATTTTTGACTTTCCTATATTTTGAGCAAAATGTTTTAAAACCTAGCATGCTAATATAATATACCTCATTTGTTCATCTTATTTTTTGAAATCAAAACACTAGAGTTTAAGAGGAAAAGTCAACATTCAAAACTTTTACAAACTGATGCAAAAATGTTTCTTTTATTTGCCTCACTTTATATACTATCTAGACAATTTACCAAAATAATTAAAAATGATCTGCTTTTTTTCTCTAAGGATTATATTAGAATCCCAAATCAAAATAAAGAAAATGTATCATTAAATTACCTGTTTCCTATCTAGATTGCATTGCTTTTAAAATTAGCGATTCAATGTTATTCAGATAAACTTTGCAATGAGTTTTCTTACAATACTTCATCTATATATAATACATCCTACTTCTCATAGCTCCACTTCTTTTTAAAATCTCATATTTTCCATTTATTTGCAAAATACCTAAAATTAACCACCAAGGGAAACTCTCTTTCTGTAATATGTTTAATTCCCTCTCTTCCTCCTGATAAACAAACACCATGGAGGAAGAAAACCGAACCAAATCACACAGCAAAACTACAAATGCTTGTCTCTTGAAGGCACTACCTCAGAGCCTGATTCTCAAAAAGTCAAAAATAAATAAACACTTATGCAGCCGTGATGGGAATTTTCAGGGCATCTTTTATGCATGAGTGGAAATGCTCTGTGCACTCAACTCAAAAAAGAAAAATTGAGGATTTATACAAACATATAGCAGTTTAGAACATAGGGCAGGGAGTTGGGGGCGAGAAGAAAGTCCAATGAAAGAGAAGTTAAGATTGAGCTTTGACAGTCAAAAGCACATTATCATGAAAAAGAGCAAATGAATTCTCGCTGTAATGTTCTACTTCCCTCTCCAGCCGGCCTGTGCCTACATCTCTGGCAAGTGGACAGAGCAAGCTACATTCATTAACTCCCACAGACCTCCATTCTTCATCCATCAGACCCAGAAGTGACTGAATATTGGGAATTGGTGAGGTCCTTCCCTGACAGTCGATAAAATCAAGATTTCTGGTGCTACCATGAAAGGGAGATTAGAAATGAGGCGGGAGGACTTTATTTCTTCCCAAGGCTGAGAAACTGGGGCTACTGCAAATCTCTTTCAAGTAATGAGTTCCAAGGCAGCCAAGGGATGCTTGTCGAGGTCAGAGATGAACTGTGGTCACTGCAGCTGAGAGTCTCAAGTTCCTGGAATCGGATTTTCTCATTCTTGAACCTGGATAGAGTGATTGTTCCACACCCAGAAATGTACGGAAGCTTTAGGACTGAAAAGAAGCCAATTAGAGTGGGACAAACACAGAAACATGAGGGTTAGAAATAAAGGAACGTAGAGACCAGACGTGCCACTATTTGATCTGACAGATGAAACAACCAAGATGCTTGGTGACTCATTCTGCATCATTAAGCACCATAAATGTGGTCTTACCAGGGAAGGCCTTTAAAAAGCAGTGAGGCCCCTAGGCCAGGAGCCCTAAGTGAATATAATGGGGCCATTTTGATCAGTTACACAGTAGGTGTAACAAGACCAAAATTCCTAGGAATAGGGACAAAACTATAACATTTTACTAGAAGAGACCATGCTCACGAGAGTTATCTCCTTGGTTATACTTAGGCAAAGGGGCAGACACACCAATATTGAGGACAATTTCCAAAGTAGAGGCTGCCTACCACATTCTGCAACTTGCAGGACACTAATAGAGCCATGTCCCAGTAACATCTGCCCCACCTATTGGCCAGGTGACTCCAATGGCAACATCAGTCGACTGTTTATTATTACATGAATAATCTCTCTATTAAAATGAAGGTATGTTATTTCAGAAAAAATTAGTAGGTTGTCTGCCTAGCACCCGATAGCACACTGGCTGCAACCACTGATAAGGCAAGAGACAGTGAACCAGCAGGGCCAACGCACCCAGGGAATGCCTGTTAGACTCATGCTTCAGCTAAAAGGAAAATGTCCTAGACCCGGGACCTCCACTACGGGGCACTGGTAGTTCCAGGCTGAGTCTGAGCCCCCACGTGGCCATCTGACAGCCCTCCTACTTGGCTTTCTCCCTTCATTAAGCCTCCTTTTCTTTAGCTGTTCCTTGAAGCCTGTTAAGAAGGCTTCAAGCAATGAGTAATGAATCCAAAGTCACAAGGTAATTTAGTGGAAATTTCATAACATCTTTCAATAATCTCTTCACATATAAGGGCATAATCTGGTAGCAACAAGAAATCATAACAAAAACAACAAATCCCCCCTACATGTTCCCAACTCAATCCCACATGGTTTGCATCATAATTAACTGCTGGAAAGAGAAATATGATTTATCAAGGTTAGAAAGAAGAACAACGATCATCCCCTGACATCCCACTGTCCTCAATCCTGGAGCAAATTATTTTCCTTTAATAGATGAAGTCTACTTTCTGATGAATATTTAAAATATGGCCTTTAGCTAGAGCAATGCCACTTCCCAAAGAATTTCCCAAAGAAGCAATTTGGGAAATATCCAGGGGTACAGTAATTGCACTATCTTCAGAATTCCCTTAAATTTAGAAAATGCTTCTCTCTGGGCTGATCCTAGGATAGTTGAGAGTGGTTTCAGAGCCCCTGGAGTGCCCTCTGATATTTGGCATATCCTTCCCTGCAATTATTAATCATCCCCAAAGTGTAGAAAAATGAGACATATGTGTCATTTTCCAAAAACAGATGTGAGAAGTAGAAGCACAGGAAAAGGCAAGTGACTTGAGAGAATCTAGAAGGGAAATGCAGGGCTGTTTGATCACCAGAAAAAGCCTAATTTATCTCAAGTAATTTAAAGTTTAGACATCCTGGATTCTCTGCAAAGAGAGAGTATCACTTATCTCATTTATATCAATGTTCTCTTCACATATTCAACAAATGAGCCAGCAGATAATCAGGATTCTAGAAGCAGTCTAATTGTGAGAAAGTTGATGGGGGAATCATGCTTAGTTCATCCATGTTAAGGTATCTCTGCCATCAATCCCAGAAAGACACAGTTCTGTTACAGGAGCATCTGACACCACTGTGACAGACATAGTTACCCAGATGCAAAGTTTTAATACAGCGAAGTTCAGAATAGTTTTTCCAAACTTCCATATAGGAAGATGGTTGTAGAAAACTATAGATTATTTGTCCTTTTGCTACATATGCAGGCACCAAAGCTTAGCCAATTATTCCACTTCATTTTATTTAAATAACATTCAGTCCTTTCAAATGTATTTTGGAAGATTTCTGGAAGGCAACTATGCTCTGACTATAAATTCCAGTGTATAACTAACCCCATTTCCACTGGATAGTAAGAGCTGGTGATTTCAGGTCTCAGTTGGTTTATAAATATTTTCTTACATTTGAGGATCTTATATTTAATAAAGCCAACAATTGGCTAGTGATGCTATCTACTCTGCTGGCTCAATCTCCCAAACCACATTTTTACCACATTGTTTCTAAAAAGTGCTTGCATTTAGAGAAATGGTTCTGAAAATTCCATCAGAATCAACTGATGTGATTTGAGAACCCAGAAGAGAGGAAAAAAATCCATGTACAAGAGTAACTCCTTTTTAAATGGCACATTCCACTTAATAAATTGTCCTTACAGAAGTCTGAAATTAAATTTAATCTGTAATCCTTAAGAAGGATTTCACTCTTTTAAGAAATGCAGTTGTATTTGCAATATTTGGGTATTCATTTAAATTCACAATTGGTTCTGCGTTCCTTCTTTGCAATTTGACTTATTTTTTTAAAAACCCATTTTTTTATCTCTTATGGGAAATGGGATTATTCTTTTTATTTATTTATGAATTCATGTGCTGGGTCTTTTCTCCATAGAGTCAACCATCTTTTACAAGTAATATTCTCAAATTTTAATCAACTATAACTTCTAACAATACTCTGAGGAACTTTGTACCTTATTTTTTATTCAGCCTTATGCTTTCCCTAGTCTATGCAATATGAGGAGATATTGGAAAATGAAAATAGAAAAGTCAGAGAAGTTCTTTTCTGTCTGCTCCCTCAAATCTATAGGGCAGGACACAAGAACACATCTTAGATGCAGCTGAGCCAGAAAGAGGAGAAGCTGGGGGTGCAGATTGGAGGAAAATGAGAATAGCTGCCCACAAAAGAAAACTCTGATGACAAGGACTCTTTAGCAACACCACAAAGTGATCTGACCCACACAGCTTGTCCCACTCTGCTGTGGGCTTGGGGGAGGGACATGCATCCAATGATACGAAAGAGACAGAATTCTTTGCATCTTCTAGAAATACAAGAACCAGTACTTTCTTGAAAATGAAAGACACAATTTCAATTCCTATGATTTAACATCCACCTCTCTTCTCACAAAACACCTGGCAAAGCCCCTTGCATGAAATAGAAGCGAGTTGCATTCTCTCTGCCCCTCTGTTCAGTTGACATTTAGTGAACATGTAACAGGCTTGGTACTGAGACTGTGGAGATTAACAAGAGATCGACCCTACTCTTGAAAGATTCACTCTACAAAGGACACGGGCATTTAAATCACTCTACAAAGGACACGGGCATTTAAATAGGCATGGAGTCCATGCCAGGATTTCCACCCACCCAGACACAGAAGAAGGCAGAAGAGATACCAGCTGACTGGGAGGAGACATGGGAGAGCTCCACAGCCAGCAGGTAGAAGGGAAGGATCCTCAAAATGCCCCAAAGGAAAGCAGTGTCACACACAGACAGCCACAGACTGGCTGCGTTACCTGAACATGGCGCTCACCTGCACAGAACAAGAGAACTGGAGTAGAGAGGAGGGAACAGTGTGAGAACCACTGCAGGGTTTGCTGTCGAGGTCAAAGAGGCCAAATTTATCTTTTTGTTTCCTGCAGACCTATTCTGTCCAACATCAGTCTCTCAACTACTAAACTCTCCAAAATATACATTTCTGGGATATCATGTGGTCATTGCTATGACCGGGGAAACAGAGGCTTCTGAAATCTCTGGTTGGAAGTGTGCACAGCTTAGCATCACTAGTGAGCAAAGGACTAAAGGAGGGACTGCTGGGTTGGAGACAGGCAGGAGCTAGTTAGATGAAGAGGAAATGGGGAGGAAGTGAGAACATTTTTCTTGGGATCAGGAAATGGCAAAGAAATTGGTGTGGAAAAGATAAGGGTGAAGCAGGGCTGAGATCATGGAGGCCTTCACAAATCACACTAAGTTAGGGCTTTTTCCAGAAATGAGATGGTTGAAGCTGCACAATTGTAGGAACGTGTTTTGAGAAACTGATTAAGACAAAATACGATTGCAGACAAGGAAATAGATCATTTTAGTCATCTTGAGGAGAGAGGACAGAGGCCTAAATAGTGAAGATGGAGACTTGAGCCACTTTCAGAATTATGTCACAGGTAAAGACAGAATTAATTTGATGATTGCACATCAGAGTTGAGAGGGAATAAAAATGAAGTTGAGGATTTTTTTTTTTTTTTTTTTTGGTTTCCCTCTCTATTTTTCTTTTTTTTTTTTTTAAGATTTGTTTATTTATTTATTTATTTATACAAGCACTGGGTACAGTCAGAAGTGCGGGAGGGTGAGAGAATTCACCAGAGCCAGAGCGGGGAGCAGAGCAGGCAGAAGGACCGAAGCACACTGCTGAGGGGAGCAGCGGGCGGCAGGAGAGGTCTGCGCGCCATGCGGGACCCTCCTCCGGTGGCCGGGGAGCAGCCGGGGATCGAACTGGCGCTGCAGAGGCTGCGGGCAGCTTCGCAACCCAGCGCTCAACCGCTGCGCCACCAGGGAGACCCATGTTGAGGATTTTTTTTAATTCATTCAACAAGTATTCACTGTGCATCGATACATGCCACTCAAGATCCTAGAGTCTAGAATTAAAATGGTGAAGTAAACGGGAAGGTCCTTGTTCTTATACATTTTATGACCTAGTGAAGGTTGGCTTGGTGGGAGGCAGATGATAAAGGCACAAGCAAATCAATGCGATAGATCACTTCAGGTGCTAACCAGGGCTCTGCATACAACGAGCAGAATAATGATGGAGTAAATAACGAGACATGATTATAGACCTCCTTAGAAAGGGTAGTTCAGGCATTTGCTTCTGAAAACAGGCCATTTGAGCTAAGATTTGAATGATAGAAAGGAACAATGTGGCAATAACATATGCCTCTAGAGACAAGTGTTCTGGCATCAAGAAGCATTTGAGCAGAAAGAGAAGCAAGTTTGGGGATAAAGTAAGGAATTCAGTTGGGGCCTGTCATGGTTGGAATTCCTGTTATATGTACGGGTGCATTTTAGTCCAGCAGAGGTGTCTGGACTAAAGATAATAATTTGGATTCATGAACACGGAAATGGCAACAGCTCAGACGTCTGAGAGAGCGCAGAGCAGGAAGGCGTTTAGGCTGTCAGCCTGCACTATTTATAGACATCTGCAGTGAGGAAGCATCACTTGAAGAAAAGGGCAGTGGACTAGGGACCAAGAAAGAGTGAGAAATGTTTGCTAATCAGATGAGGGGGGATTCCAAGGGAACCAGTATACTGCCGTACTTAAAGAGCTAAGAAAACATGTGAAAAAGAAATGCATGCACAACAGAATGGAGGTGATATTATGAGAGAATGAATGACCAACTTTGGGGGCTTATGCTGAGTGAAGTTGTGGGCCAGACTCCTAATGTGGTCTGGACGTAATCATTTAGAAGCGATACTGAAAAAACAAAGACCCACTGAGAAGGTTTTATAATATCCAAGATGTCCTAAGCCAAAGAGTGGGGGGTAGAGTGGAGAAAGAAGTTTACATCCAACCAACTCTTGAAGTAAGGCCAGAAGGTTGTAGCCATTGACTCAATGTGGAATAATGAGAGATTAGTAATGTAGGAAGAAGAATTGCTATTTTATTAACTTAGATAAACCAGGCAAATGTCTATGCCACTAATTGAGAGGGTAGATGCTGTTGGGAGATCAGGTGAGAAGCGAAAACTCTTAATATTAGTGTCAGGAGCTACTGACTTCAGTTTTGCACTTGCCAGTCTGAGGTTTGATTACTCAACTCTGTCAATCTAACCAGAAGGTGGACATGCAAGTCTAAGACCTTCTAGAAGAACCAGAGGTAAAGCCATAATTTTGAGAGCAATCTACATATACTATTTAATTAAATCATGGAGGCAGATGGTATTTAAGTGCTTAAAGAGGACCATTATATTTCAGCAAATATACCCATAATCTTTGTGAGAGACATAATGAATGTGCTAAATATTTTACTCAGAAGATAGAAATTGACTTCTGGTTCCCATCTAGCATGTAGGAAGCTTGGAAATTAACACTGCATCTTTTTTTTTTTTAATTTAAATTTTTATTTTTATTTTTTGCAGAGAAGAAATGGGCTGTAGGCCAGATGTGTGGAGGGTGAGAGGACTCACCAGAGACAGAGAGGGAAGCGGTATAGGCGGATTTACTGAAATACACTGCTGAGGGGAGTAGCAGGTGAGACGGGAGAGGTCTGCTGCGCCATATGTTGGTCAGCCCCCTGGTCAGGGATCAAACTCAGGCCGCAGGGGTGATAAGGCTGAGACTTAACACCTAAGCCACCAGGAAGCTTCTGCCATTACGTCTAACATCTAAAAAGTCAAACTAGAACACCAACTACTCTTAGATCTGTAAGTGAAGAGAGATGACAGGGTAAATCACGGACCCTAAAACTGGGGGGACACACAGGGGGATAACAGAGAATCATACATACCTGAGTACAAATCCCAAAGCAGAATTAATGTAAGAGCCAAACCTAAATGGTGACCCACATATTGCTGGAGGAGGGGCCAGGGAGTAATAATTCTGAAAGATATCAGAATATTCTGTCCCTCTGCCCTCCAGAGAAACTTTTACTATCATGCAAACTACTGAGTAGCACAGCCTGACCTGGGGGAAGGGAATGGCCAACTCCAGGTCACTCCATCAGCTGGTCCCACCTAATTAGGAGGGTGTAGGGGGTAACCTGCTCATAGCCCAGGGTACAGGCTCAGTAAAAGACTGAGACTCAATCCCCACACATTACTGAAAGCCTATTTACCAGAGTTCTTGTCCAGGTTCATCATGTCTGCCTTTCTACCAAAAATATCACTAGGCATACACTAGACACAGCACAGTTTTGGGAACTAGCACCAGAAATTTAAAACGACTACGACCAATACACCAAGGATGCTAAGAGAAGAAGTAGACAACAAGCAGGAATACAGGGGTGATGGACTCAAGCAAGGGTCAGTCTAAGAAATAATCAAAGGGAAAGGCTAGATATCAGAAACGCTGTTTCAGAAAGACAGGGATATGAAAGATCATTGCAAGCTTCCCCCACCTCTCCATGCATTCCCCCAAAACTTCAGTTAATAAGTGAGAAGCATTTATTATGGGGAGATGGGAAAAGGACTCAGCGTCCTACTTAACAAAGCCTGGCACTTTAGACCAAGACAGAAAGCTCTGCATTTGTGCCCCTACTGCATTGTACCCCCTGCCTGGAGCCTTCAGGAAGCTCCCAGGAAAATGAATGGGTGTGAGACACCAAACAGAAGTGCTCTGCGCCGTGAAGCATGACAGAGCTGCTGCTTCCACACTGTCCAGGAGAATTACATTCTCGATTGTGTGCGTTGCTCCTTATTTCCACTAATTGCTGCGGAGAGAACGCTGCAGAGACGAGCCCAGGAAGGCCACGCGGGCCTTGTGGTTTATTGGGACCATCAGGGAAATTCTGTGCAAAGAATCAATTGCCCAGTAGCTATCAGCCTGGAAAAAGCAAGAGACACTCAGGTTTTTGTCGTACCTGAGGCCTCCCGAGGATGAATCGTTAATTCTTCATAGAAACTTGCCCTTTACAGTAAGTTATTTATTATATCCTCATGCTCACATGAACTTCTCAGCTCACAAATGAATGTTCCACAACTGGACCCCATTCAGGAATCCCAATACTTTAAAGACCTTCTTAATTCTTCACTTGTTTGCAGGGAAAGTTTCTCTGAAGTGCTCGCGGATGCCCGCAGCAAGTTTATGTTCTCTTTGGTAAATCTTTTTTGCCTTCATTCTGGCATGAGTTTTATCACTAAAGGGGTTCATGAAAAGAGAAACAGAGCTGCGATCCATGACATTGCTTCCTTTCACTGGGATTTCTGGGAAAGGTTTTAATGAACTCTTCTACCTGACTCACTGAGAGACATCTTTAATGTAATAACGTGGCCTCTGTGTGTTCATCCAGGAGAGATTCTGGTGCTTTTAGCAGATTCTCAACAGAGTCCTGGACTCCAAAACCTCAGAGACCACGTCAACCCTTAACTTGTCAGAGTATATCACCCCCCCCCCAGCATATCAGCCACCACAGTCCCCCCACGCTATCTATGAGCTCGTCCAAAGAATGACACCTCCCTGACTTCTCTGCCCTCTTGTGAACTGTCTCTAGCTTCTCTCTCAAGCTTCCTGTCTTACGACCAAGCAATTTATATCCCAAAGGATATTGAGTGATATTCAAAATTATTGAACCCCAAAGTGTGATGGTTCCTTTCCATTAAGGACACGACACTCCATTAAGGCAAGTTGGATGTGTGTTTTTTGAAGATGAAAAATCTGTGGGATTAAAAACAAAAACTGAAAGGTATACAAATTGACTTGCTAATATGTGAAGCTGAACTGAAAACATCTCCTTTAGTTTTCAGCAGGGGGTTCACTAATTATTAATTTAGCACAGTTCAATATAATAAGCACGCACACACTTAAGCCTCTCCTCTCAAAAGAAGGCCAAGTCAACCAGAAAGCTCTCAGCATTTCTATTGCTCTGTTCTTCCGTAGCGTCTGTGAAATGCTGACTCAGCTTAAACATCGCTGTATTTCTGAGTCTCCCAAAAGATTTGGGCATCTTCATGTTTTCTGCTAGCCCATTATTAGCAGATACTTCAGCAGCAACTTCGGGAAATAAAATCTTCGTTTTCCTGTGAAACCTCACTGGTCTGTCAGGGGCTGTTTGGTACATGCTGGTTATGTGAGGCTGCTCCCTGGACCACCCCCAAGGGCACAGGGGGACCCATGCAAGTTGCTCACATCTGTGTTATTTTGCTGGCACAAAATAGTGCCCCAAGTTCAACCTAAAAAGATTATGGTCACTTGCGATGCTTCACACGGAAACATCCCATAGTCATAGATTTTTATCACACGTTTACCATCCAAATAAAAACTGGTAAATTTAGAGAAAAAAAACATAATGGGAGCCATTTCTTGGAAAACATACATTGCCATCTCGCCATAGCATTGTTTTAAGAATGGCCCTCTTTATTATCAATCTGTGTTATTATTGATAAATTCATATAATAATGCCATTCCCAAAAATTCCTTAACCAAGACATAAAACATAATTTATTTTGGTGACAATATAATCTTGGACAAAATTAACTCAGTGCCAATGAAAACTTTGCAGTATTAACTTAAAATAAAAGTAAGTCTCTTTTGAAACATTTTTGCTAATTACTAAATATAGCCTGAGGTTTGTTCTGTCCATTAAATATTAATATTTTTACATTGGCTTTTTGGCCTTCATTCTGGAATAACTCATCTATATAGTTCAAATCTTGACTTCTGAGTCCAAACATTTATGACTTTTTCAAGCACATGAACACGGCAAAAAGAGACATCTTGTTCTCAGCAGCTACAATCGGCTTAAATTTGAGGACATATAGTTGTAGAGGCATGTGATTATTCTGGCATAACAACAAACACCCTGCAAGTACATTGATTTTCTGTTTCTTCTATAAAGAATTATCACAGATTTAGAACAATACAATTTTACTATTGTGCCATTCTGAAAATTAGATATCAGCAGTGGTCTTCCTGCGCAAAAATCAAGATTTCAACAGGAACGCATCCTTTCTTGGTGATTCTAGAAGAGAATTCGCTTCCCTGTCTTGTACAGCATCTAGAGGCAGCCCACAATCTTTGGCTCATGGTCCCTTTTTCCTACAATCAAATCCAGCATTGTTAGACCTTTATAATCATTATTGCATTACTATCTCTCTATAATCATTGTTCTGTAGTTACGTCACACTCTGATTCTGACCTTTTTCTCCTCTGTCACTTTTAAGAACCCTGGTGAGGACCTTGAGCTTACCTTGAGGTAAGTCCAGAATTCTCTCGCATCTTAATAAGTCCAGAATTCTCTCGCATCTTAAATTCAGCTATTAACAACTTTAATCCCATCTTCTTAATTATGTTAATTCTCCTTAGTCATGTAAAGAAATTTACTTAAAGGTTATGAGGATTTGAAAATGAACATTTTTAGGGCCCATTATTCTTCTTAGCACAGAGAATAAGATACTTAAGACAGGAAACCTAACTCTATAGGACATAAATAATTAACTAATGTTTGCATATTTCCTATTTATTTAAGTGCTTTGATTTTGACGTCAGTGAAACTTGAACTATGCAAACTAGAAGAAAGGCCAAAGATTTTACTCTGCCTCTAACCTTTGCCTACTCAACACTGCATTCTAAAACTCCATCCAAATTGCAGTATGTAGCATCATTCACTACTTCCAGCTGCTTTGTGATATTCCAACACATGCATCCTTCACACTTGAAATCAGTCCTCCCAGTCTTGAACACTAAGTTGCTTTAACCACTCTGACCAGGGTGGTGAAGGGTCACCATGTAACCATTTCATTTCACTAAGGGATACATATGTCCCAGCCCTCTGGGCTGACCACCTACCCTAGTGCATGGGACTCTGGCACATACACTGTAGCACACACTTGGGCTATTGAAACTGACCAGATAGACCAGTTTATTCAGAAATAGCAGGAATAGCTGTCACCTCTGCTTTGTATGACTTTGTCACTTGTTGGTGTCAAGACACCCACCATCATAAATACTGTTTTTTTGGTTTTTGGGGGGTTTTTTGTAGGACCCTCGCCGGCGGCCAGGGAACAAACCGGTGCTGCAGAGGCTGCGGGCAGCCTCACAGCCCAGCGCTCAACCACTGCACCACCAGGGGAGGCCCCATAAATACTGTTTAAAAGCCTCGGGCCCTCACTTCTGGGATTCGCTGGAATCAAGAAGCCACGCAGGAAGGATATACAATACCACATACTCCAGAGAAGACTGTCCCTATCCCCTTGTAACCTCCACACCCAAGTCAACAATGTTCTCTTCTGCCAATTATAAAATGAAAGCTCCATGCCAATTGATACATGTGTGCAGATCATTGGAGATCTCACCCCTTAAAGCTTTGATCTCTCCCATCAAATTTCACAGCCAGCAAAGTCTTGCAGCTCAGCCAGCAAAATGCCATTTCTTACACATGTTCATATATAAATATGAAGATAGGAGAAAATTTCATTCCAAGACCTTTATAGCTCAATAATGTACATCCTATTTTAACTTAGGAACTGTGAAACAAATCAGGTTTGTGAGCTCATAAGATTAATCAGCCTTAAACACGCCATAAATATTTTGAGCTGGCTTCTCACCCTCACATTAATCATGAACTGAGAATAGTCCCATTTTAATTATGCAGATAATGCTCAAGTACATTGTTTCAGATGCATGAGTATCGAACTGAAATGTTTAGAAAAAATGTACTTTTGAAAAATATCTTAGAATTACTGGAATGGAATATAAGTCCTTCAAGGATCACATTTCCAGTGCATCCAGAAGAATGGATGTTTTATGATTTTTTTTAATCATTTACAAGCATTTTTTACTTAAACAATATTTCTGGTTTTTCACAACCCCCCTTGTGAGGTAGAAACTAACACAAGCTCGACTTTGAAGGGACTCGCCCAGGGTCACAAGGCCAAGTATGATGGAATTAAGACTTGAACACCAACTGATGTCTTCAAAGTAAGAGAAAATTCAGTTTCCTTTACAATGACAACCTTAAAAGAAGACTATTCAATTTCATAACATTTCAGTCTATACCTTATATTCAATCCTTACTTTATACTTCCTCCATGTAATATCAGATAAGTAACCATTTAATCATTTAACCCTTCCTCTGCTGGATAGTAAATTATAAAATCAAAATATTGCCCAGGAAATCTATTTTTAGACTTCTCTAATTTTTTCTTTATTCTTCAATTATTTAATTCATTCTACTATTTTTTATAATTCCTCTAAATTTATAAAGAACCAAACAGGAAAAGATATCTGATTTTAAAAATCTGAAACCCTAATTTTATTTTTTAACAGCTTAATTGAAGCATAATTGGTGTTGAAAGAAATGCATGTATTTATACATACAATTTGATGATGAGTTTGGATGGAGGCAAACAGCCGTGGCAACATCACCATAATCAAGGTAACAGACCTACCCGAAACTTCCTGAAGTTTCTTTGTGCCCCTTTCATTTTCAGCTGTTGTTTTTTTCCAGTGGGTTTATGTCATTTTAATTTTTTCAGAAAGCACACTCCATCTGAGACTTACCTTCCTAACTTTTGAACCATGCTCGGTGGTGAGCTGCAAGCACCACGTTGTGCAGCAGAACCAGGGGACCTGAACATCTTGAATAACTAAAACTTTTTATCAGTCAAACCCCCTCCCCATACCTCCATCCCCAGCCCCTGGCAACCATCCTGTCCACCTGCTTCTCCGAGTCTGACAGACTCAGAGGCACCCATCACATGGAATCAGGCAGTATTTGTCCTCCTCTGACCGACTTCTCCACGCTCTTGCACATAAGGAAATTTACTCCTTTTATTTTACATACAATATTTTGTTTTGAATGCCACGCTATGTAGGGAAGCTGGTGAAAGAGGATGTAAGGCTAATACACAATGACTGCAAACACTACACTGATCTGCTCTTAAAAACATGATTTTTATCACATACTTTTATTTTCTCCAGAAAACTATGAGTTTATCCTTCATGCCCCATCCAGCTAGGTGCTGGGATCCTTCTTGACAACCCCTCAGCTTCCGGGCATTCTGCTTTCCTGGGCCTACTTCTCTGCACAGCCCCTCAGGCTCAGACCAGAAGATGCAATGACAGTGCCTGGGCCACGCACTAACCACTTTCGCCTTTGTGACAAGACTTCATTGAAACAAATTCCAGTACATTTGGATAGTCTATGACTGCTCCCTTCTATGATGGCACTTGTGACAGAGACCACATGCCCCACAAAATATAAGATATTTATTATTTGATCCTCTGCAGGATATGTTTGCCTGCCAAGCCTTGTGCTGGAACAACACGCCATCAGGTTCATCTGCGTACCAATTATAACATAAAGGTGTTCAAGCCTCACCTCAGACACTCCATGTGATTAGGACACAGGCTGGGAGCTCTAGGCAGCCATGCTGCTTGTCCCCAATACAGGAGGGATGGCTTATGGATGACAGGTCACCCCAACTCTGCCTGCCCCTTAGCTGCCACATGCTTCATTTATTTTTATGTAACTGTAGTATTTATAAATTATTTGAGAGTGAGTTTAATTTCATTCACCCAATCGTTTGGATTTTCATATTAAAATACATATGATTTTTATTTATTTTTATGCTCTTTTCACACCATCCAATGACGGGTCTGACTTCATTCCCATTAGTTCCCACTTTGCTTCATTTTGCCCTTAATTACGTGAGCAAAGGGTCGGGTGTTCTGAGCAAAGAGAACACACCCAGAAGACCTCGTGTGGAGGCTGCCGCCTTGAATCCATCCTCGCTGGAGATTGGGACCTCAGTTTCCAGGAGATTAAGAACTGAGTGGTTTGCTGAAAAGTATTTCAGTCAGCTGATTTGAAATTTTCAATTTTTGATTGCAGGTAGAGTGTCTGCAGATGGAGAATGTTTGCACGCTGTTAAGGACAATGTCACCGAAAAGAAACTGTTTCCTGCAAAAGTTCTATTACTAGGAGTTGCCTGTGGCAGTTCTGGGTGTTTTTGCTGGGAGCTGACAGCTATTACTGATATGGTCTCCCTGCTCCGGTGACTGCCGTGCCTGCTCACGCCGTTCTCTGCATTTGGATAGGGTCATTTACTGCAAGTTTATTCAAGTCAGTCCAACATTATCTTCAAAAAACAATGAGTAATGGTTGAACTTCACATCCCAAGAAAACTCAAAGAGAGAAACAGAACTGAAAGGCACTAGGAAAGAACCTGCCAGAAATTAAGGATGAAGCTCACCACAGCCCAGTAAGAAAATGGCCACAGAAGAACCAAGCCGACTGCGGCATGAAACATAAACAAACAGAAAGAAAGAAAGAGAAAAGACGAGACTAGAGCAGAATCCGTTCTGATGCTCCCTTGCCAGAAAATCTAATTAGAAAAGAAATAGCAAACCAACAGTGAAATTATTATGAACTGTGGAGAAATACAGAGAAACTGGAGAAAAGGCTGTCTGTAATTTTATAAACCGTAACACAGCCCAAGCCGGGTGTGATGTAAATAACATTTCCATCCGAAGGTGCTTGACTTGCTGCCTCTACTTTTTGCCATTACTGGAACTAGGGCTCTTACAATCCACCTCGAAAGACTTTAAATATAGGTAGCATTATTCTTTGGTGGATTGGACTCAAATGACAGGAGACAGAAAAAACAGAGCACAATTCAGGGCTAGTAGGTTGCTGTTGAGTTTTTTTGGGTTTTTGTTGTTGTTTTTTCACTTTTGGTGGAAAACAGAGAAAAAGAGAAAGCAGCCTGAATCTCCCTTACTGATCAATTTTCCATTTCTCTCCTCATTCCCAGAATGTGACCACTTCCCTCACTCATGTAACCAGCAAACTCACTCCTTTCTGCACAGCTAATAATAGCATCCTGGTTCCTGCAATCTTCTTCATCTGCAAACTGCTTTCTTGAAAGCATCTTCCTGCCCAGGAAAGCCCAGCACCACTGACATTCAGAGAAGCCATCTGAAGAATTTCAGCAGAGGAAATTGATATTTCCCATCCCAATCAGGTGATGCTCTGGAATTAAGAAAACACTATGGGTTATTAAAAAAAATAATAATAAGAGGGAGTAGAGCTGGGAAGGAAATTAGTGGTGTGTTTTCATTGTTGCTTTTTATTATGAGTTTTAATAACTCCTGCTGGACTCAGAGAAATTTATTTCAGTAAATGCAAACTTCAAGAAAGGCTTTATTCTCTGAACAATGTATATTTGATGTCCACCTTAAAAGGCTAGACGATATGACAACACAGGGACTCCCCGAGTCCCACTGAGTGGCCCCCAAAGACCAAGTTCAAATGAAGCATCACTCCTCAGAAATCTCCACATCAGAATCTTAATTCTGGATTAATTGTTGAAGTTGCTTTAAGTTTTAGTTTTGAAATATACTGCCTGCTTCTGAGGAGCTGGGTCTTTGCACCCAGGTTCTTGCTCGAAGCTGAAGTCTGATGTCTGTGATGTCTGTGTGGTTAGCTGGGTCGGTCCTAACAGGTTCCATGAGCTGGTGGCTTAAAATTACAGGTATTTTCTCATAGCTGTGGAGGCTAAAAGCACAGAATCAAGGTGTCCAGAGGATGATGTCCCCTCCAAATGAAATGGGGAGAATCCTCCCTTGTTGCTCCTGGCTTCTGGTGGTTGCCAACAACCCCTGAGTCTCTCATTCATCCTTACCTCTGGCACGCAGATGGCTGACACCCTTGTTCATTCCAGCCTTCACTGCCCAGGGGTTTCCTGCGTGTGACGCACACCCCCGCCCCAGGCTACACAGGTGACAGGTATCTGAACAAGCCTGCAGTATAGATGCACAGACCCCCCAGGAAAATGAAACCTGAAACACATTTGAAATCACATTATTATAGTAAATGCTGAGGTGGCCTCCCCCATCAACTGCTGTCCAGGGAAATTCCTACCCCTCCCACCTAATCTTGTGGATGGACCCACAGGAGCCCTAAAGATGGGCCCTCAATTGCCGCCTATGATGGTTCAGGCACCAGGGAAGACAGTTACCCATACCACTCCCTCCCCAACCCCACCCTTGGAAGACTTTAAAACGCCAGCAGTCACATTTTTTTGTTCTGTGACAAGTCAGTCTATAAAGAAAGAAAATAAAGCTGATGCAAAGCAGCACTAACAACCAGAGAGCAAATGCTGCCAACATTTCAAGGCCTGGGATGCATCTCTGTCATTTCGAGTTCCCTGGATTCTGTGAACTAACAATCTCCTCTTGTTGGACCAAAACCAGGTATATTTATGTTTCTATTATGTTTGTTTCTGAAGGCTACAGACTAGCACATCTATGGCCTTGACAACATGTCTAAGCTCAGAAGAAAGAACGGAACTTGCTGTAGTTGAATTATGTTCCTTCCCGCAGAAAGCTACTTTGGAGTCTGCACTGCTGCTGGCCCTGAATGTGGCCTTATTTGCAGACAGTTTCCACAGAAGTGAGCAAGTTGAAGTGAGGAGTTAAGGTAACCCTAAATTAATATGATGAGTGTCCTGGGCCTCCCTGGTGGCGCAGCGGTTGAGCGCTGGGTTGTGAAGCTGCCCGCAGCCTCTGCGGCACAGTTTCAATCCCCAGCCCCATATGGCACGCAGACCTCTCCTGCCACCCACTGCTCCCCTCAGCAGTGTACTTCGTTAGTCGGCCTGTTCTGTTCCCCGCTCTGGCTCTGGTGAATCCTTTCTCCCTTTCATGCTTCTGACTGTACCCAGTGCTTGTATAAATAAATAAATAAATCTAAAAAATATATATATATATGATGAGTGTCCTTATAGAAAGGGAGTGTCAGACAGAGTCAGACGCTCGGAGGGAAGGTTTTGCAGAGACTCAGAGAGAAGATAGCCATCTCCACGCTGAGGAGAGGGGCCTGGAGCAGATCCTTGGAGGCTCCCTCCCGCAGACAGCTTGCTCGCGGATTTCTAGCCTCAAAGCAATGAGTTTCAGTTGCTTATGGCACCCTGTTTGGGGCACTTAGCCCTAGAAAGTGAATACAGTCACGATCTGTTAAATCCTCAGTGGCAACGTTCCTGCTCCACGTTCCTGTTAACCCCACATGTCCTCATGTATAGCTCCATGTTCGTTTCCATCATTTTAGCCCAATTCTCGGCCCAAACTTTTTCAGGAGCGCTGCAAGCACACACTTTCCTTTCAGGAAGATAGTAAAGATTCAATAATAAATCTGAAAAGTAAACAAATGAGAAGCAAGAAGACGAGGCAGTCTGGACACCCATATTTATAACAGCTGTCATGATATTAGGATCAAATCTTTTAGTTAAACATTCTCATTTAAAACCAATTTACATACATAATGAGGAATCATTTCACAAAGAAACAACTCGGTGAGAGAAATAGGATTGACTAGAAGGGGCACAGACACATCAGAGTCCACGCTGAGGGGGCAAGATGTCCTGCCGTTACTCCAGGCCCGGGAAGCTGAGGGAAGGAAGAAGGGAGAGAAGGAAGGAAGATAGGATGAGCAATTTCTTGTTCTAGCTAGGGAAGCCGAGAAGTTACATTGTCTTCATAAAAGAAAAACAAATCTTGATCAACTCAAAAAAACTTATTTTATATGAAAACTAGATATAATCAAGAAACTCCCATTTACCTGCTGTTTTGTTGCTAATAAGAACCTTGATTTTGGTTTCCCTGTGAACAGCCAGTTGTAGGCAACTTCCAAGAGCTTCTGCTACTTCTATTTGCCAGATTTTCCATATATGACTGCCCTAAAAGTGTTTGGTGATTTTGAGTGATATAATGTGTTTACAGTGGTGCAGAGTGCTTGATATGTTTATATTGAGATCATCTATATTTTTTAAAGTCTAATTTGGTTCAATGCAAATTTAAAGGTATTTTCTATGAAATATCAACTGCTTAATGCCCTCAAAAGTATGTTTCAGTGTCTTTCTACTCAATTAAATATTTATAACATAAATATTTATCTTCAAAAATACTCTAAAAGCTATAGTAGTCAAGTATGTGCTACGTAATATGGAGCTGATTTTCATATGGGCAAAACTCTACCCTCTAGAAAAATGAAAAACTAGCAGATGTTTTATGCCATGAAAATAAAAAAAAAAAAGAATAAATGTGGATTTTGAAATATTGCATTAGGAACCAGGAGAATGACATGTTCAGAGGACTTGGTTTACTTGTATAAAATAAGGTTAGGAAAGACTTCCCACAGGAGGTGTGATTTGAACTGCTCTTGGAGAGATGGGCAGAATTTTAACTTTGGGAGTTCAGAGGAAAGGGCACCTCTAGTTGCAGGAACCAACTTGTAAGGTGGAAAGCAAAAAATGTCCATTAGGAAGCTCAGGGAGAGCTCGAGGTGGAGAAGTAGAAAGACTCCTGGCCCTGATCTCCTGAACAAGGTGACTTTAGCCTGAAGTTACCTGTAAGTCAGATGCTACAGACCTCAGTCTGGCACAGAGGGGCAGGCGACTGGGGAGCAGTAGATCTAGAAGTTGAGTTTAAATATCTATTTTTCCACTCAGGTTCACAAACTCAACATTCATTTCCTACACCCCTACACCCCTCCAATTGGGAGGTTCATTTCCATCCATCTCTGATCCTGGTTGTTATTTCCACTGACATAAAGTCATGACAATATATCTTTTCCTTGCCAGTGGATTCTAATCTATAAGTCCTCTCCAATCTGTCCCCTCCATCAGCAAGAGTAGCGCACAGCTAGAAAGTTAGCCACTAGCTGAAAATCCTCCAACCGCACCTCCCCTCTTACCGGATTAATTCTACTTTTTCTGAGACTGCTCTCCCTGACTTTTGAGATGATGAGGAAAGGAATAGAAATAACCCAAAAGGGGCAACACCATCAGCAGCAGGCTCTGGACGAGTCTGACAGTGTCCTGACGGGTGTCCAGTTGACATGACTTTATCTGGGGGTGACTCTGCTCTGGGAAACTAGATCACCCTCAGAAGACTAAGGTAATGTCACCCAAGGGCCCTCTGTGCTTTCTGTGACCCCTCCCTACTTCTCCACCCACAACTGTGCTCAGAGCAATCACCTCTTGCCCTCTGGCAGAAATGCAAGAGCTTCTCTACTCCTCAGTGCCAAACTGATGAGCCAAGAAGACTCAGGCCCCCCGCAGAGCCAGGCTCCTGGGAATCAAATGCTTCTGCCTCTTATGATCTAAGATGACTTACTAAGCTTCCAGGTTTGTGTTGTGTTTTGCTTCTCTTGTATAGAGCAGAGCGGTCGTATCCACTGGAAGAAAATTTCAAGATTTGCATGTGATAATGCATGTAAAGAATCCAGCACGGGCCTCCCCGGTGGCGCAGCGGTTGAGCGCTGGGTTGCGAAGCTGCCTGCAGCCTCTGCAGCGCCGGTTCGATCCCCGGCTGCTCCCCGGCCACCAGAGGAGGGTCCCACATGGGGGGCAGACCTCTCCTGCCACCCGCTGCTCCCCTCAGCAGTGTACTTCGGTCCTTCTGCCTGCTCTGCTCCCCGCTCTGGTGAATTCTCTCATCCTCCCACGCTTCTGACTGTGCCCAGTGCTTGTATGCATGTATGTATCAATAAATCTTAAAAAAAAAAAAAAAAGAATAGAAACTATGGAAAACAGGCCAAGTCCAGCCTGCTGCTTGTTTAAAAAAAAAAAAAAAAAGAATCCAGCACAATGCCAGAGACAATTACTCAATAGACAAAAATAATTAATAAAACGAGGCTCCCCTTTCTATCATCACACACCTATGGACATAAGGACCCATGCAGAAGGAACATAATTCTCAAGCTGTTAATGAATATCTATTAATCTATTACACAATAGATCTACTGCTAATTGCTTTGTTCATGCAAATGCCTTAAAATAATTCTACTTAACTTTTGGAGAGATCATTTAAAAAGATAACAGTCAATGTCTAATTTCTGCTCCCAATTTCTTTATTTAAATGAATATAGCAATATACTAATGTTATGCTAACACATTTACATTTTATTTAAAATTGGCACTGCCCCTGAAAATAAAACTAATTTTAAAATTTTTATTATTGCAGGTGTACCGAGTAGCACAATGGATGATCGATAATACAATGGAGTACACTGGAAAAAGTGTTGGGCTAGGAAAATTAGTGATTTTTAACTCAGGGTAGATATTTGTCCTATTTTATTTCAAGTGGGACAGGAATGCCGGCCATCTCAGCATTATCAATTCCCATTTCTCAGGATTCTTCTGGGTCTGTACACACAGTGCATTGCCTTGGGTGAGTCAACCGCCTACCACAACCTTCTTTTCCAATCCTTCCTGCTTGTTGCACCAAATCCCTAACAAGTTGATGCTGCAACTTTTCTAGTACTTTTCCAGCAATCACTGCCATATCCTGATCTATAAATTACAATCATAGGTTATCCCTTATTCCACTGAAATATTGTGAGAAACCATTCCATAAATGCTGTTTGAGCCCTTCATGGACGGATGCTATATATAAAGAAAAATTATTAGCTTTGTATTTCAAACCTGAACCACATGACATACCAACAATACAGAAACAGGCACTTTCCTCTGACATAAATGGATGATTTATCATCTCTCCCCTACAGCTGCCCAATTCAGTTCCTTTCAATTTTTCTACATAGATTCAGCTTTTCCTATCTGAATGATCTTTGTCAATGGGTAATTTAGATTTCTCAGCAGATGTCACATAAGCCTAGCATGAATTCTTTTTCAGGTGTGAGTGAAATTTGTGGCATAACATATAAAGGTCAATGATTCCATTATAATCGAAAATGATAAAGAAATTACTCTCCTATTTTTTTTAATAAATAGTACCACATAATTCCATATGTTTGCTCATGGGTATTATTATTTGGAATTGTTTAAAAAGAAACCTTTTAGCCACCCATATCAGCTGGAGACTATATTCATGATAAATTCCCCTATTTTTTGCAACATGTCTTCTCCATAATAGCACTGCACAGTAGCCTTTGGGCTAAGTGAGCTACCAAAAAAATCTAAGTGAGATACCGGCCTCCCTTGTCCTTGATGGCTGAGACATAGATACTTGATCAGCTACTTGTGTTAGCTGCCTTGTATGTTCCAACTAAAACCCAAGTTATTTGGTATGTGTTATAGATTACCTGATGCCCCACCATTCATCTGATGAAACCTAACCCCCAATGAATTGTTATTTGGAGTTGGAGGTGGTGGAAGTTCCTTTATTTGCTGGAATATAGAAAGTCAGAGTTCCTGGGGGAAGCTTTTTGATTGGAGAGATTTAGAATTATTTTATATTTAAGCAATGGCACGTCCCTGTGGACAAGCCTTGATTGGGATATGAGGCCCTTCCACCACCAAAAGAGAAAATAAATCATAAATTCAAAGAACTCCCATCAGTCCTGTACCCCAATAATTTTAATATAATGAATGTGATTTTCATGTCTATGCTCCCTGGTAAATCACCAAGGGCAGCTGCACTCAGGGGATGCACCCCCATCTAAAACCAAAGAGGTGAAGCTAAATGAAATAACATTTTGCAGAAGGTAAAGGTTCACTGACTTCTTTCAATTTTTGTTTGAGAGCAGTTCAAGATCCTGACCTGGAGGTGACAGGTGACAGGAGGCAGGTGGCGGTGTCACAGTCTAAGAATATATGTCTTTTCCATTCTCCTCATTTGGGTCAAATAAGCCAAGCTGATGAATAGCTGGGCACTTTCTGTGTGGCTCCAGTAGCTCAGGAGACTTGAAAAGATCACTTTTCCAGAGAATCACCTTTTCTATTAAATCTCTATAAAGTCTAACTGTTTGAATGTAAGTGACTTGGGTTGTTCATTTGCAAAACAATTAGACAGACACTGTTATTTGATTTAATCTGACACTTTATATTAGGATCAGGCAGTGACATTTAGATGTCATTGATAGAAACTTTAAAAAAGAACAATCCAAAGGAAGAAAAGCTTGGTTTTGACTGGAGTAACCTAGTTCCACCTTACAGAGCTTGGCATGGGAAACTGGGCTCAACCTCGCCCCTCCCCAAATTACTCAGTTAGCACAACCCCAAATTCCTGATTTTCAGCATGTTATGGGCATTCTATATGGGAATTAAATTCAGAGGAGAAAGTCACCGATACGAGAGATGCACCCCTCATATATAAGGGGGTTGAGCTTGGATGGTGTTAACAACTCAGAAACACACACAGAGATCAGTACTAATGCCACCCCACCCAGCAAGAGGAGGTTGAGGAGACTGGTTCACTTGACTGGCAGCCAGGAGACTTTGGAGGGTAATTCTCCCTTTGTTATTTTAACACGATCTGGGAGCTGATACGCAGGTTGGAAAAAAGGTACCCTCTTGCAGACCTGTCTCATGACAGATTAGGCTGAAACCAGATTCCCTAGTTATTTAGAGAGAGCTCTAGGACAAATCCATGCATGGGGCTAAGAGATGTAAGGATGAAAGTCTGTGGACAGCAAGGACATGGAGCCGTCCCCACTCATTCAGATTCAAGCAGCTGACTGATAGGAAGCATCTGTAGACCTTCATGGAAAGGATGCTCCAGCCTCATCGTTCCCGGATTCCAGCCTCAGAGTTCCTTGGAGATGTGCCAGCCTTCAGGGAAAGAGATGAACACATGACATAGAAAAGGCAGCTTCGGGGAATCCCACTGCTGGGAGAACAGCTCCCTGTTCAGAAAGGTTGGGCAGAGCCTCTGTGCTCAACACAGGGGGAGGAACGGAGGAGACAGACATCTAATGCCTATTTTGAGTATTGAAAAAACAGTCATCCCTTAGAGTTTCTTATAAAATAGCCACATTATACTTTTCTTGTGAAATATATAATCCCTTGCGATTGTTTTATGAAGACGTCTTCATTACAGAAAATTTGGAAAACGCAGAATAGAATAAAGAGAGAACTTGAAATTACTTGCAATACTACCAATGAGAGGGAATCATTATTGAGAGTCTTGTTAAGATTTTGGGGCAGTTCCCTAAGTGTGTGTTCATATTTACTATAGTGATTGAAAATATTTTTCAGAGAAATGGGAACAGAACCAGCATATCAGCTGTTAATGGCTAGACAGGGAGGTTGGAAAAGGAAACAATCTGTATATATCACAGGTTCATTAGATCAAAATGTGTTTTTATCAAAAATATATCCCGAATAAAGAGGACACTGAAATTGGAGTCAGACTTCCACTGACAAAGGGCCGAACTTAGACAAATAACTCAGGCTCTCTGAGCTTTAGTTCTCACCTACAAACCAGGAAACATAACAGAACCGCCTCCCGGAGGAGTAGTGAGGGCTAAATCAGGACATAGAAAGCACTTACTACAGTGCCAGGCACGTATGAGTGCTCCATAATTGTTTGGTAGTATCACCATCATCATTATTGCTGTTATTAATAATGATTCATAGTAAGATCTCATTAGCACGCAAGTGCTCCAGCTAAATTCAACAAATGTTTTCAAGTATTTTATGGATGCAATTACTATAAACAGTTATGGGAAGATGATTAGAATTGGTCTTTGACCTCATTCATTTTTTTAAAAAACTCAATCAGTTCACCAACAAGCATTTACTGAATGTCTACAGTTCCCAGACCCTGGACCTGGCAGAGCCTGGCAATCAGCGCCCCATGGGATTCCAGTCCAGTGGGCTTGGTGATGGACACACAGGCATGAAAGGAGTGCAGAAGAGGGAGCGTCTGCCAGAAAAATGGTGCGAACCCTTCCTAATAGACTTGGGTCAAATAGAGAGGCCGAAAGTCTGCTGGCTAGCCATGCTCCTGGGTAGACTGGGTGCTGATGGCGAGGTGGGTCCCTTTGGCTGTGCAGAGGGTAACCATTGTGATGTCCTGGAGAGGTACAGTCTCCAGGCTAACCTGGCGCGCACGTGCGCGCGCGCGTGTGTGTGTGTGTGTGTGTGTGTGTGTGTGTATGTGAGAGAGAGAGAGACTTAGAAGGCCTTTAGGAACCAGTAACTTCTACATGAACTTGACACTTTAGACTTAACACACAGAAAAATGAAAGAAAAGGGGCAGAGTCTAATTAAAAAAATGGACGTTTTTGAGATATCGGCTCACACCAGATGTGCGAGCAGAGTGGGCTGGAGTGGGATGACTAGTTTCTGCAATCTGTGAGTCTTGAAGATTTCTAAAAGAGAAGTAAGTTATTAGAACCAGTGTAGGAAGATGATTCTAAGTTTGTCGTGAAGGAGCTGGAGGGAGAGAGGGCCCTCTTGGCTGCTACTTGTAATCCAGAGGAAAAGTGATGAAGGTGAACTAGGACAGGTGCCTCAGAAGCAAAGAAAGGGTGGTGGCTGTGTTGGGGCACACTTAGTGACCACAAGCAGCTGTATTCAAAGGTATCTTTTCATACAACATGAGCATAACATGTACCATATTTAAACTACATGGGAATGGATGAATCATTGCCTTAGAAAATATTGCTCTCTTTTTATTTTAATAGACAATTTGTAGAGAAGTTTTAAATTCACAGCAAAATTGAGAAGACAGTATAGATATTTCCTAAATACTCCCTGGCCCCATACTCACAGCCTCCACCTATCAACCTCCCAGCAAAGTGATACATTTGCTATAATTTAATGAACCTACATCAACATGTCATTATCACTCAAAGTCCAAAGCTGATATTAGGGTCCATGCTTAGTGTACATTCGACAAATTTGGGAAAATACATCACGATCCAGATTTACCATTATACTATTAAACAGCATAGTTTTACTATCCTAAATATCATATACTTTTAAAGTAAAAATCAATTTTCTAAATTTTACTAAAATTTTGAGCACATATCTACAAGTAATTTTAAAGTCTAACACACTCCTAGCAATTTACAAGAAAGTTTTGCAGAAACACATTTTCCAGTAGTCTATAATCATCTACAGTCTGCTTTGTATCGTGCACAGAAATATTTAAGTGTGTTGATGATATTCATTTTCACTTGCAATCTGGTTTAACTGGCAACTAGCAAAACCAGTTAAAATTAAGACAATAGATATTTTGAGCTAAACTACAAACAATTCTTCCGGAAATAGAATGTGATAACTAAATTGCTATCATTCATGCTTTGGTCTCCAGAATCTGAATAATGGAGAACTGAACAGGCTACAATGTCCTTACAGAGAACTGAACTGCATTAGCCCTCCTTGAGCCTCTGAAATGTCCCCCAGACACTTGACAGATGCAGGAAGTCAGTGCTGAAACAAACATGCTTCTCAATCATCTCAACACCTAATAAGTTACACAGGAATTTCTCTCCAAACCCTGTGGAGCCTAAAAGAATACCCTCGTTAAAGTGTACATTTAATTTATCACCACAGGCTTTTCACTGAGGGGCTGTAGATAATTCATCTAAACCAGCTTTAGCAGTTAATAGAAAGATTTGGTGTGTCAATCAAGCAGTGTTTCTCTACATTTAACAACCATTCAGACTTTAGAATGTCTTCAGAATGACTTTAAACTAACAAAAAAAGAACTCAAGGCCATCTTAGAAAGATGACAGAGAAGGAGCATCTTTTCTGCAAACTGTCCCATCACAACTGGGTTGGCCCACCAGCGGAGTCTTTTCAGCTCTGTTTGCTTGCAGGAACATGGGCTGCTAGTGGCCATAAATCCATTTTTAAAGAAAATTAATTAAGCATAACTGCTTCTTAAAAAAATAGGAGGGTAAGGGCACATGAAAAATACTTAAGAGTCAAAACTGACTTTTATGCAGTTTTGTTGTGGCTGTTCTTTCTTCTCTATATTTTCGTTTTCTTCATCTACACAGTAAAGGACCGTCTCTGTCAATTTTAGTATCTTTCTCACACACTGCCTAAGAGTGCCCAAAAGCAAAGGAAAATTGTGTCCCAAGACTACAATAAGAGTTAAAAAGCAACCATTGAGAAAAGATGATTTGAACAGCGGTCAGTCTTTCAGATAGAACATTCCAGAAGATTTTCGTTTCTTGCCTACTGTCAAAGAGGTTCAAGAAAGCCCATCTTACCACTGAAAAAGGAGACCCCAGAAAAAGTGTCTTGGGAAAAGCTCATGGGACAGCTACTCCTCCCCTTCATTCACTATGAGCAATCACATCATAGCAGAAATGTGAGAAATATTGTGGGTGAAGATTATATCAATAAGGCAGAAAGTCTAAATAACTGAAAGCCCAACAGTCCTTCTAGAAGTCTTAGCTTGTTCAGTAAAAGCACCTGTACCCCATTTCATCTCATTTTGTTAATCCCTATAATATTGAGCCCCATAAAACTCAATATGTCATCAATTGGATAATTATGGCTAATTGCAGGGAATGGATATATAGGTTAAAAAGCATGCTAAATGAAAGAACAACCCCTTTTTAATATGAACTTCAGGAAACTCTCGGAATTTCTACCTAATCACTTCCCACATGATTTCCCGCTGGCCAGGCTGCCTCCAGCCTTTATCCAGTTATTCCACCTGCTTAGAATGTCTCCGACCCCCTCTACTCTCAGAGTCCCACTCAGGGGTTACTAAAAATCCCTCACTAGGAATTATTTACTCACTGGAGGTTACATCTTTCTTTTCTCTACACTCCGTTGGAATTCCTATATATTTTCTCTTTTTGTCCCTTAACTATTCATTGTCTGTCAAAATTCTTCATGGCTTAGCTAAGCCGTCCACACTAGAAGAGCAAAACCTGTGTTTCATTTTCACTCCACTTGCACAAAAGTGATATTCATTAAACATGTGCTGAGCCTATCAGCTCATGAATGAATTGTATAAAGAAAAGCAAATAAACCCATCATCAAACAACACCTATTCACTAATTCCCTACCTTGCACAAAATGTAGTTCTGAGTGTGAAGAAAGAACATATAATAGGGTCTCTATCATGTAGTTTTACTTTGCATCTATGGAAATAAGACCAAGATTGGTGCGAACCTGTCGGTGATGCATAGACTACAAGTATAAAATGAGCAACACAACAAATGATGAGTCAACGATGCATGGGATGTGGTAGGTAGTAAGTGTTGAGTGGAAATGTTAAGTCAAAGCAATTCTGGAGTTAGGGGAGAATCTTTACTTGGAAAGGCACAAGGAGAGTGAACACTGATTGGGGAGGGGGCTATCCCCAGCGGGCGAGGGGACCTGTCCAAAAGGGCAGGACTCTATAGAACAGGAAGAACAAGCATCCCGTAGGACATGCAAGTGTCTTCAAGGCCAGGCTGGAAGAGACTTTTCTGTTACAGAAACAAGTTAACCAGGCTGGGAAAATAAGAGGAGCTGACATGGAGCTCTGATCCAGGGACTTTTTCCTTGAAAGCTGCTGATTCTCGGAAGGGGCTGCTAGTGTGGGCTGTTCTGTTCGCCAGTGCTCACAGGTGAGAGAAGTTCCAGAGCCGGGGGGCAGGAGAGATGCAGGATGAGGATTTGGGTACTCAGCCCAACTGGCTTCAGGTTTATGCTAGCATGGAGCTGTGCATCATCTCCTTCACCTGTAAACGAAGAGCATTAAGGGAGGTGAAGGCTGAAGCTCCTTAAACTTGCTCTATTTATGCAAAATAAATACCAGAAGCACCCCTGACTAGAATAAAATACCTCCGAGCTGTTCACACTAAGTAATTACTTTTATATAATGCATTCAGTCCGGAGAACTCGGGCTCTCTGAGATTTTGTTCTCCCTAATTGTTAGAAAATCTCCCTAAGATGGGTATTGCTCACCACTCTTTAAGAAACAAAACAACGTATCAGAGAAATGACATTGCTTATTTACAGAAGGGCAAGAAAAGAGAAGCAGGCAGGGCCTAAAACAAGCCTGATACCAGGAGATGGTTTCATTTCCACACATTATGAGCCTCTCAAGGTGGGCTTGACTGTAAATATCACTCTTCCAGGCTCAGAGGGAAGAAATACCCAGGAACACAGAGAAAGCAGCTGGATCTACTGGTTGGAGGACCTAGAATTGTGCTCTAATTACACAGCGGTGATTTTACCACTCAAATATCTGACCCAGATACTCTTCCAAAAACTCTTCTGAGTGGGGTAAAGAGCTGTTAAATATGCGCCCCCTCCCCCAATAAAGCTGCTCTGTTTCTTCTGCTCTCGTTGCACATACTTCCATGGGCCAAGACACTCACTATGAGGATTTTATCCCTTAAGTAAAGGTCACAGAATTCCAAGCCCCGGAATGTGATTTATGCATCGGCTATCAATCTCCCCACTTTACAGACGAGGAAGGAGCAGAAGGCACAGGAAATGTACTGCTTTTGCAGCCAATGAGAATGAATTTTGAAATCAGCTCTTGATTACTTATGAAAGCTGGAGTATGAGGCTTTCCTTATCTGCAAAGCAGAACTAATTCCTTTCTCCTATAAATGCGATAAGCACTAGATAAGATTGTTCGATAAAGGGCCTGTCATAGTAGGGGTGCTTAGTAGGAGTCTAATTATTGCTAACCTGGAGTGCTTGGGAAGGGGCAGGCTGCTTTATCCAAGTCACAGGGCTCCCGAGGGGCCGTGTTCAGTGTTCAGGACCTTGAGTCAATGCTCCCATTCCCTGCAGAACAGAACCCGGCAGAAAGATCAGAGTTAGCATTTTGTTCCAATTCCTGAAAATGTTCCAAGGATTGTCTTTAAGCATTCAATTTATTGAAGTAAGTGAAGACTGAGAGCCTGAGAAAATTACTAGAGAGAATAAATTAGGCGCTGCGAAGAATGAAACTAATTGTTATGCAAACATAGATCAAAGCTGCAGTTGTGTGAATTTTATTTTGCTTTGTTTTCACAAAGGAATCAAGTATGTGGGTTTTAGCACACAACCCCAAAAGATGCGCTTTCCCACCTCAGGACTACAGAAGGTCTATGGAAAACTTGGACCTAAAATAGTTGTGAATTAGGACTTTTTGTTGTGTAAGAAAGCAGGGCAATCATTTTTACGCAACTATCAAAACAAGAATTGCATTAGTGGGCCTCCCCGGTGGTGCAGCAGGTTGAGCGCAGCGCTGTGAAGCTGTCTGCAGCCTCTGCAGCGCCAGTTCGATTCCCGGCCGGCCAGGGAGCAACCCACATCGCGACGCAGACCTCTCCTGTCTCGCTCGCTGCTCCCCTCAGCAGTGTCTTCAGTCCGTCTGCCTCTTCTGCTCCCCACTCTGTCTCTGGTGAATCCTCTCACCCTCCCGTGCCTCTGACCTGTGCCCTAGTTCTTCTATAAATAAAAATAAATCTTAAAAAAAAAAAAAAGAATTGTATTAGCTACATTAAACAGGCAGGGAAGACATTATTCAAGGCTATTGCAGTGGAGAGAGAGTGCGCAGAACTCTCTCAAATCTACTTAAACATTGAGCTGAAGGGTTTTAAAGAACTGAGGTGGGGACATTAGGCCTCTGTGTTTGCTGATTGGCCTTATCCAAGGAACTGGCAGATCTTCTCCTAACTCCTAAGGCAGTAGTTCTATCTGTTATTGTTTTTTTTTTAAGATTTATTGTTATTTATTTATGCATACAAGAACTGGGGTGTAGGCCAGAGGTGTGGGGGGAAGAGTACGAGAGTGAGAGGATTCAGCAGAGACAGAGTGGGGAGCAGAACAGGCTGAATGGCTGAAATACACTGCTGAGGGGAGCAGCGGGCAAGGCAGGAGAGGTCTACTACCTAAGGCAGTAGTTTTAAAACTTGGAACAAGGTGGGCTCCTACCCGCCCACAGAATCTGGGAAATAGGGGTGCAATCTTCTTTGGTAATGATATTTCAATGTGTCTTTGGTTCTCCCTCCACTGTCCCATCTGATGCACCCTCTTCCTCCTTCTTCGCTCACCCTCAGACAGTCCCCCCCAACACACACATGCACACACATTCACACTCACCCACAAGTACCTCTGACCTCACTTTCCTTCTTTCTTGCAAAGTCCTCAAGCTGAAAAATCTAACTTTGTTCCTAAGAAAGGTCAGGATGCCTCTAGCACCCCGCTTCTTGGGAAAGTTTCACTTTTAGTCCCTACAAAACATTCTCCCATTTCTGTATGCTTTTCATAGATCTCATGAAACCCTACTCAGATTCAATAGTCACTTGTGAAGTATCAATGGAAATTCACATTTGAGAAGATTACAAATGTCAATGTGTTCTAGAAAGTCTGAAGTTCTCTAAGAGAGATCATGGAAAATAGCAGCTTCTTATCATGGCTGGGTGGATTTCCAGTAGCAAAGGTCAAGGTCATAATCACAACCTCTTCCCTTCACATCTGCACTTTACATGTTGGTTCCACACACCCCATCATGGGGTTCAGCATATCTGGCCCTCTTCTCCCTGGTGGTGGAACAGGGTCCTCAGGGTGAAGCAGACCCAGTGCTCAGCAGAACCTACACTCATCTCTGGGGTCAGAAGGAAGCAGAGAATGGAACCTCGACACTCTCAATTACAGTGTCACCAGCCTAGGGGTCTAAACCTGCAGGGTGTCCTAGTAACTTAACAGTGCTTACTTTCCATTTCAGGAAGCTACTTGGGGTAGAGATGGGAAGAGCATAGAGAGCAGAGATAATGAACTGAAAGAAATAGTCCAACCAAAGGAAATAATTGACAGCTGTATGGCAGAATATATATGCATGCTAGATATTAAATGTGGGGTAACAATTACAACAATCTCATTTGGAGTCTCTTCCTAACCGCGAGGCATCGTGAGACATTATCTACAAGGTTTTGTTTTCCATGGAAAGGGGACTCTCATTTTAACTAGAAAACCAAGCGAATTGCTAAGGCACTAAATAAATTGCTAAGTGGCCTGGAAGAGGTGGCCCCATCCATGGGACCGCACACCCCACACTCACACTGCCTCTAGCTTGTTCTTTGGGATGTGCCAGAACAGGGAGCAGCTAACCATGTTAGAGAGTTTCACAAGAGTGGAAAGCCTGGGAGTTGAGTGTCAGAAAGAAATGGTTTCAAATGCCGACTCTGCAATATCCTCAATGTATAACCTTTAGACAAGTTTTTTAATACCTCTTAGTGTCAGTTTTCTATCCTGTAAAATATAAGACATTGTCATGAGCGCTGTCAGCAGAAGGCCCAGAATGTATTAATAGGCTCACAGTAAGTCTTAAGTATTAGAAGCTTCCTTTCTCTTCCTGGTATATGGGGAGGAAAAAAATACCACTGTTTTCTCATCAGGGGTCGGGGGCGGGGGGAGATTGTAATCAAATATGAAACTAAACCATTGATTGGAAAATAAAATATAAAGGATATTTTTAGAGAGGGAGATTTATGATGAGAGACAGGTACTAGGGTTAACAGAAGCAAGATTGGTGACTAAATATGAAGCACATTCTTCCTTATGAAGAGACGAAAAATGAAAGAATTAATAACCAATTTGATGAAATGTTGGCCAATCCTGAAGGACAGGATCTTGTTCATCAAGACAAATGAAATTATACCGTTAATTTTACTTACGTTGCTGTCTTGATTGCTCGATAAAAGCAATACCAGAAATACTGTTTCTTTCTGACAAACATGCATAGGCAAATCTTAAGTCACATAATTTATTCCAGGGGTAAATGTGACTTAACATTCTATAATAAATGTCCCCATTGTTCTTCAGGAGCAAACAAGTTTGGATTTTTTAAAGTAATGTGCAAAAGGGAAACATTTGAAAAATAATTTCTTAAATAGCAGTGTGTAGTTGCTAATGGACTATGACAAGCGATTTTTCTAGTCTTCCATTTTCAATCCATATTTCTGAATAGCTCTGTGAGATTCTGCATTAGTTTCACAGATTTCCCCAAATGATTATGCCACAGTAATAGAATAAGGAGCGTCTGCAGCTGACTGATTGTATCATAGTGTTTACTGAGAATGGAAGACTGTCACATGCAGGCTGATCGGAGAAATAAGCTTGAAGATTACTATTATTAAACAACCAACTGTTAAAAGACCCACACACCATATTAAAGGAAAATACAGAAAAAGTTGGTTTTGTTGCTTAAGCTAAATATTTTGGAATTCATCCACATTAAGCTCTCACTTTTTCTCACTATGGTGCTTGATTTTGTGATAAGTTTGCATACATTATTCTTCCCTGAGGTACATTTAGTTTAATTAAATTTTACTATTAAAAAGTATTAAAACCTGCTTCTCATAATCCTTAGGAAGCCTGGCGTGGAAACATGTCGCCTCCGTAACACTTTCCTGAAAGAGCTCACAACTGCTTTTTCTCAGGCAGGTGGAGAGACCTGCCTGCCCAGGGAGGACAGAGTTGCAGAACTCTGCTCAGTTCTCACCCTAAGACTTGATTCTGCCCCGTCAAGTCCCCTTTTAAGGGGTTCAGGGGAAGACACTTGTCTTCTGCCTTTGCATC
Organism: Talpa europaea; assembly: GCF_964194135.1. NCBI lineage: Eukaryota > Metazoa > Chordata > Mammalia > Eulipotyphla > Talpidae > Talpa > Talpa europaea. Next base: position 91,835,278 of record NC_140080.1, on the reverse strand, counting down.
CATCCAACTGACCTCAGTTCTTCTAGATGCTATTTTCTGAAATCACAACTGTTTATTTTCCTTACTGTTCTACAGACAAGAATCACATCGAAAACATCAGCCATGAAGGGGTGTTGGGGAGCTGATGTCTCTGAGCCTGAACGAGCACGGTAGCTGCTCACTGCTTCTGCGCTGAGGCACCGTGGACTGAGCACCTACTGTGCGCCAAGTGTTAGCCAGGACCTGGACATCCAGAGATGAGGAAAGCCAAATCCTTTATGCCAAGGAATTTGCCATGTGGTATTAAAAACACCCGCCTTAGTTCCTATCTCACACTGACAGCTGGTCTTAAAGGAAGGATGGCTGTAAGCTCTGTTAGTCATTCTTAAAAGAGATGAAATGGGAAAACATGATATGTCATAATAAGGAAATCAGCCCAACTAACTGAAGGCTACAGGACTGAAGATGTTGGTAATATTTTCCCCACACATTCATTCCTCTGACGGCTTCACCGAGTGCTCATTTGATCTGCAATTGCCAATCATCCAATCCGCCGTATTTAACAAAATGGAACCTCACTCTGTTCCCGGAAAGCACCACACAGGGATTCGCAAGCACTAATCAGGATGTACAAAAACACCCCAGTCACCTGGCATTGAAAACCCAGAAATGCTTCTCGAGCCATATTTCATGCTGGGAGGTCATTAGCGGTGCGTCCATCCACAGCCAAGTGTTTTGCCACAGGTAATAATGGCTGTAGTTATTCCTGATGTTTTCAAGTGTAGCGTGAATGAATGAGCTGGAGCTCAGACAGGCCCAAGAAAAGGGTCTTGTATGGTGGCTGTTTATTTTATTCAACATTCCACACTCGGTGGACAGGGAGTTTTTGGAACTTCAGAATAACTCAGGTGGAAAGGGTAGATACAAGGGCCTCAATGAGGCTAAGTTTCTTCCAAAAAGAAGGTGCACAAGTCCTCGGTGACGGTACCTTTATGTTACCATGATAGACTCAAATGTTTCTTCTTCCAAACCCTGCTCATTTATCCCCTCAAGGCCTTTTCGCTTTTCCTCCAGGCTGCCGTGCCTCCGCAGTGCTCTCAGTGTGGTTAGCTGGTTTAGGGAGCCATTCTGTCGTCCTATTGTCAGGCTTGGGGGACAAATACAGGTTCATACTTCAGTTCAACTGGCTTGGGCTTCCCAGCAACATCACTCCAGGTGCTGCCAATCCAAATAGAAAGAGTGGGGAAAAGCTGTATTTTTTCTTTCTCCCTTTTCCTCTCTACTAGCCTAAATCCAGTTCTTCCTACATCTTATTCATCTTATTTCTCCACCTTAACTCCCTAAAAGTACCACAAGGACATCTGTGTTCTCGTTCCACACACCTTGGAGTGTGGCCCAGGGACTCATTCTGAAATACTGGAAGAACAACATGAAATGACAAATTGATGTTATTTTTTCTCATATTTCAGGGTCAGTTGCAGCATCACAGGACCCAGAAACTGCATGTGACAATTAGCTAAGGGCAGGGAGAGTAGGAAAATAACTCAGGGGTAGGGAGCATTAAAGTGCCGGTGATAGGGGCCCGGAGTTTCTGGGCAGGGAATAGATCACATTTGCAGAATGTGACCGAAAAGAGAAAAGCAGCCATGTGGGAGTATGGAGTCTGATGTCACTTCCAGAGGAGCCAAGGCACTGGCATGGTCTCAGCCACCGTCTCAGTCGATGCTTCTGGCCAACACGCTTGCCCACATTTACAGAAACTGGCTGGGAAAAGCTAACCTCAGAGCAAGGGGATTAGGGGACTAAGCAGAGGTCAGTGACGGATCACTGGATAAAGCATATAGAAAATTCCAAATTGAAAGGTAACCTGAAGACATTGAAGCTGTGTAGCATTAAATAAACCTTCTAAAGTTCAGCTGCCAATCAGAACTTCAGTTTATAAAAGTAGAAACCTCAAAGGCTAACTCTGTTGACAAATCACTAGCATTTCCCTCCATGGGTCAGGCCAGAATGTCACTGGAAACAATGAATGTTGTGTACATTACCACAGTCTGCAGTGCCCAGGAATGCCTGATTGCAGTGGGGCAGACCCCAGAACAAAGAAAGTCTTTTTAATTACAGTTCTTCAAGGACACGCAGGATGATATTTCCCCCCAATTCAGTTCATGTAATATAACTGAACTGTTGAAATATGTGCAGCATCTCTCACCTGCTACCCCACCTTCTGTTTGTGTGAGATGGAGGAGTTCTCATGGCAGAATACGGGCAGAGTCGAAGCACCATCCATTGGGCGTGGCCCTAGGAAAATGCACCCCAGCTTTTGGGGATGACAACTTCACAACCAGTGTGTCCAGTGAGAAAGAAACAATTGGAGATGACACCTTGGATATTTTATGTTTACACCTTGAATGGACTTTCTACTCTCCTTTTTGACCATAAGTTTTATCAGACATTTATATTGAACCATAACTCGTCCCTATTTTCCTTCCCACAAGCAGGTGGAAGGAACTGCTCCACGCTATCTCTGGGAAGCTGAGTGGAAAGTTGGAAACACAAATGTCCTGCACTAATTTTCCTAAGTCTTTTTTGTGCCAAGGGTTTGTGGAGGAGGTTAAGAGACCAGGGTGGGTTCCTGCCATAATGAAGAGAGAGCTTCCTGGAGACACCGTCTTGATGGGGAGAAATGGCTGCATGGTGAGGGTCCAGGCAGACAAGATAGTGGGAAGCCTCTCAGAAGATTTGCTCATTGGAAGGAGAGGCAAAGCACCAGGGGTCACCCCTGCCCAAAGAGTCATCCAAACAAGACAGGTCCTTATCTCCCAATGAGGTTTTACTCTATAGGGTCCACAGAGGCTTTGTTGCTTCCCTATCCATGACAGAAAATAAACACTGCATCACCCAGTGAATCTACTCAGAATGCCCAGGTGTGACTCCTTTGACCTCCCCCATCACAATCAAAATCAGAACCGAAGCTGCAGAGCAATGAGGATGCTGCAGTGTCACAACTGCCAAAGGGTAGGCAGTAGCTGCTTAAGTTGCGAGATGAAAGACTGCCAAATCTTCCAGAATGCTCACAGGTTAGACTCCCAAATAAGCTCTGCTTTTCCTTTCTCTGAAGAAGAGATTGGCATCTGCTTTCCTCTGAAACACTCTGTCCCTCAGCATCTCCTTATAGAACTTTCAGGGTGGAGTAGCGGAGAGAAAACAGGAAAGGCACAGACCTCAGGCCAGCCTGGCTGGTATTCAAGGAAGGAGGGAGTGGTAAAGGCTTCAAGTGGTTGCTCACTCCCACCCCCAATACCACAGCTTCACAATAGACAGCCTGGAGACCCACCACCCATACTCACAGTATAAACTGTGTTCTGACCCCTGGTGTCCACTCTAGACAGAGTCACACAACCAGTCCTCATGCAGGTACCCCCAGTTCACAGAGATCCTCACCCTAGATGGGGACATAACACCACGAGGGTGGAAGGTTGCTTTCTGTCAAGAAATAAAAATTAATTTAAATTCTGTTGTGGCATAGCCCAGACATAGATTAAACAAAGAAATATTTATTTTTTATAAATAATGATACAGGTATAGACATATTTGCATCTGGAGAACTTCACAATGCTTAATTATGTGCCCCGAGTTGCATTACTGCCTATGTCCACAAGCCACAGTAAAGATTTGAAGCTGAAGTTAAAATATTCCCACCTGCACTAACAACACCAAAAGAAGAGAAATAAGGGTGGCACAGGGCAAAAGTAGCATAAGAAATAATGCTAAAAGTAGCATAAGAAATAATTCCAAAAAGTGGGTAGGGATTCTGCTCTCTGTTGTAAGGGCTTTCGTCTTAAAACACACAATGACTGTTGAGAGCCATGGAAGCCTGAATGGAAAGTTCAAATATACATTTAGTAGGAGCTGTCTGAGGTGTAAAAGAGAGAAAGTAGGGGAGATACAATACTCTGAGAGCAACTAAGAATGAACAAAGATATACATTTTCTAATTAAGAAATAAACTTAGGCAGGACACATCAACGCAAATACATTTCTTTTGGTTTTTTTAAAGATTTATTTATACAGGAACTGGGGTACAGGCCAGAGGTGCGGGAGAGTGAGAGGATTCACCAGAGACAGAGCAGGGAGCAGAACAGGCAGACAGACTGAAAACACTGCTGAGGGGAGGAGTTGGCAAGACAGGAGAGGTCTGCCATGCCATGTGGGTAGCTCCCTGGCCTGCTGGGAATTGAACCCGCACTGCAGAGGCTGCAGACAGCTTCACAGTGCTGCACTCAACCCTCTGCACCACTGGGGAGGCCCAAATACATTTCTAAAATGGAGAACAGGGAGGGAAGCTAAAAGGAAACAACCAGGAAGGAGAAAAAGGCCCCATAAAAGAATGCAATTAACAGGTTTTCCATTAGCAACAAGAGAGACAACAAATAAGGAATCATGTCCTCAGGCTATTTAGAAACAAACAATTGTCAACACTTATTCAGGTGAACTTTCATGTCAAGAGCAACAGCTAAGTGAAGAATTTTAACACATATAGGGCCTCCCGGTTTCTCAGCGGTTGAGCTTGAGCGCTGGGTTGCGAAGCTGCCTGCAGCCTCTGCAGCCCCAGTTGGATCCCCAGCCACAGGCGAGGGTCCCACATGGCGCGCAGACCTCTCCTGCCGCCCGCTGCTCCCCTCAGCAGTGTACTTCGTCAGTCTGCCTGTTCTGCTCCCCGCTCTGGCTCTGATGAATTCTCTCACCTTCCTGTGCTTCTGACTATACCCAGTGCTTGTATAAATAAATAAATAAATCTTAAAAAAAAAAAAGGTAACACAAATAAAGACAGAGAGAGTATTTCAGGAAGCAAGAAACTGATAAGGAAAGAGTAGATTAGAAGCGACACTGAAAAACGCTACAACTATGGATAAATCGAGGTCTGATTTTGTGTTTTACTTTTTTTAATTTTGTGATCAGGGAAACTGGATATGGAATGTGTTAAGGGAAAAAAGTAAGCAAATTAGGAAGAAATTGAGAGTTGCTTCTATTGTTAGAAATTATAAGGAAACCATTACAGGGTACATGCAATGCGACAGCTGTAAGTCGGGGTCCAAACATAAATTGCTCCAAGGCAGAACTACCCAGACTTACTTCAAGTGTTTTTTTTTTCTTTCCTGGTAACTGGCTGGGTGTTTATCTTTCTTTCTATATCATCACTTGTTAAATATCAAATATTTTCGATTTCTTTTTATTTTATCTGTTATGTTCTCATTATGAGACAGAGGACCTGTACACTCACACTGAATGTTCCTGAAAGCTGACATCCTAATGTCTGTTGAAAATGCATCCAAAAGTTGCTGTGAAACCTGAAGAAAAGGTGGCAGATAAAAATGTTAGTTTTTGTTATTTTTTTATCCCCTGAGCACATTATGTCTGATCTCACCAGATGCAGAATTAATGTGGATGAATACAATAGGGACAAGGTAATCAATCGGCCCTTGGAATTCTCGCACAAATGCCTTTTGGTGGGTTGTTGCTAAGTATTTATGGCCGTTAAAGAAAAATTTCAATTGTCTCTGAAATGAATGGCAGTCACTGGGGCACCGGCTTGGGAAGGTGCTGTCAGATTGTGAAATTGACTAAAGTGACCAGACTTTCCAAGGCTCACGTCCCAGGCTGAGTTTACACCAGACTGTAGGAAATGCAGGGGAATCTGTGCTCGAAAACTGTGTTTTGACAAATCACACCTAGTAGCCTGGAAGGGTCAGCCACATTCAAGAAGCCACATTCACTGTAGCCAACGGCTACACTATGAAAGAATCTGACTTTATATTTACATCATACTCAACTTGGGTTCCTATTTGGATAAATGATCCCAGAAAATTGGTTTGATTTTTTTTTTCCTGTGAAGCAGCTCCGGGAAACTGGAGACGCCTTCAGAGGATGAACTGGATTGGAGAGTTTACCCCTAAAACTCGTGACTACCCAAAACTTGTGAATGTGAACTGATTTGGAAATAGGGTCTTTGCAGTGTAATTCGTTAAGATGAGGTCATGCTGGATTAGGGTGAACCGAATTCAGTGACTGATCTCGTTAGAAGAGGCCGCTCTGGACACGTGCGCATGTACGGAAAAGACTATGTGAAAGCAGGAGGGAAAATACCATGTGACGATGAAGACAGGCGGAAAGCTGCTAGGGTCAGAAGAGAACAGGAAAAGCCTTAGAGGAATAAGGAAGGCTCCAGAGAAAAGGGCAACAAACTTCACAGGGGATGTGTCAACACCCCAGGACTAGGGGCAACAGGACATTCTGGAACAAAGATGATAAAGGAAAAGGACTCTAAGATAAGGGCTGGGACACAGAGACTTAATTCTGGGCACAGAGAGATTCAGGCAGAGTGAACGAGGCCACCGAGAACTAGCCAATCACACAGACTGGTGGGGCTTTAGAATAATTAGGGCAAGAAGGTGCATATACCCTGAGGCACGGCTCCACTTCGGCCTCCTTGCTTCTCAGTCCTGCTTTATTTCTGTTCCTTTTCTCCTTAATAAAATTTTCTTTCTCTAAACAAACCTGCCTCTTTGCTTGCTGGCCTGAGCGTCAGGGAAGTTCCTCCTGCAGCTCCGTGAGACAGCAGCCCATGGTGGTCTAGTGCCTGGGGCTCAGCGCTGCCCCCACAGCCTGGGGTCCATTCCTGGCTGGGAGACTAGGCCTGAAGACCTGAAATAATGGTATCAACAATGCAGGCAGACAATGGGGGGATGCATCTACTAGCCAAGAACCCCAGAGATGGCTGGTGCAGCCCAGCTGGAAGAGTGTCATGGAAGTGTGCCTCCTTCCAGCCTTCAGAGAGGGCGTGACCTGATCAGTAGTTTGGTTTCAGAATTCTGGCCTCCAGAACCAAGAGACAAGAAAATGTAGTTGAGTTTGCAGTGTTTTGTCATGACTAACAGCTCTGAGAAATTATAAGACTCTCATCCCGCAAGAGTGATATTATCTTCAAGGTAGTCATGTTCTCCTCCCTCAACCCTGAGTTTCCATCTCTGAGCTGAGTTCTTTCTCCCGAGTTGAGGCAACCATAATGGGTTTACCAAATACAAACCCACAGTGGACTTAAGTTAGAATGTAGGTCAAGAGCACCTTAGGCCTGTAGAAACTGGGTTACTCGGTGCCTCCCTTCCCTGATGTCCACATGAAGTTCCTCATCAGCAGTGATCGTTCTGCCCAGAATTTCCAGCAGATGGACTTGCAGAGGAGTCTGGATCTCTGGAAATGAGCATGCTGTTCCCCTCCATAAAATAAAGGGGGATACAAATGTGTTTTATGTCAAACAAAACCACAGTGACAACTCAGCAGCGGCCTTCGGGATGAAATTTGTTCATTGCCATCCCACTCGGAGCCCTAGCACTGAAGGAGGCCGGCCACAGCCTGGAGGCTAGCCACGCCTGATGTGATAAAGCAGGAGTAAGAACATGTGGGCCCAGATGCGCACAGGGCTCTAGAGCACTGATTTCAAAATACAGTAAATCCCGAGAGAAATGCATAGGCCAAATCTGCGTCGGAGTCAGTATGGCAGGTAAAAAGAGAATCTTTATTTTTGATTTCAGATAAAAGGAGACATTCAATGTATCCTAAGTCTTGGAGTCATTTCAGTTTTTCGACTTTACTTGCTTAAGCATGTGGGGAAAGGTAGGTTAAACTCATCTTCCGCCATCAGCTGCTGCTGAGTTGTTTAGAAGATCCTTCAAGTTGTTTAGAAGATTCCCTGGGCAAGACCCAACCCTGGTGCAGGGACAGTCCTGACATATTGAGTGGCACTGCCTCTCCCCCAAGGGGCCTGTTCACCTATGCAAGGAGTGAAGGGTTCCCATTTATTGTGTGTGGATTTTATGAAATGATGCACCGTGCGTGATTAGCTTTGTTGGAGAACTGAAGAATCACACAGACCAACTCCTTCGGTCCACAGCTCACTCATTATTTTATGTGTTACATGGTGCACAGAACTTTCAAGAGGACCAGAGAATCTGGGCATCCAACTCCTTTGAAAACAAACAAAATCCCCTTCTACCTAATACTTGGAGTGAGCAAGCCGTTGTCTTATAATAATAATTAACTGTTAAGTTTTTCTTTTAAAATATATGATTTATGGAGCCTCCCTGGTGGCGCAAGGGGTTAAGAAGCAGCACTATAAAGCTATCTGTAGCCTCTGCAGCACAAGTACCAGCCAGAGAGCTGACCCACATGGCTCAGCAGACCTCTCCTTTCTCACCTGCAGTTCCCCTCAGCAGTGTATTTCAGTACATTTACCTGTTCTGCTCCCCACTCAGCCTCTGGTGAATCCTCTCACCCCCCGCAAAAATAAATCAATCTTTAAAAAAATATATGATTTATGTAAAAGTGGGGTCGCATTACTAATAGACACTGTTGCTAACACAGAGTCTCAAATGCTGCTACGGAAGGTCCTACAGCTTAGCACGACTGAACTAATGTGTCTGAAAGGTGGTACATATGGAAACTGGAAAGCACAGTTTACATTTTCCCAGGCACTTTGACTGGCAGACTTTGTTGTATAGATCAGGTAAGTGCAGCAAATCATTTGCAAGGTGGAGATGCTATAGTAAGCTAGAGCAAACTACACACCAACTGTAGTTTTGCTATTAAAATGAAGAGCATGGGAGTAAGAAGTATAACCTAGAGTGCAGAATGTAACAGTCATGAAGATACTTCTTTGTTAAATTAGCATTGATTGTGCACAAGTTCTGCATTCAATTTTTGGTTCCAATATAGCATCTCCAAGCACCCCTAAGTTTATGAAGTGCTCAAACATACGGGCAACTGAATTACTCGTTTTAAATCTGAATGTTGATACAAAAATGTCTTTGATTAGATTGATGTATGGATACTTTCAAATTTGGCATTTATAGCATTATCCCAAATGAACTTTGTCTCTGTGTCTCTACTAAATAGCTCATAATAAAGTTTTATTCAGTCGTGACCTGTACATGTCTACTTATCACCTGCCATCTTGTTCTTTGGTTCATTCACCAACTTTACTACATACAAGAGAGAAAAACTAAAATGTATAAGTAAATACTTCAAACAGCCAGCTACCTTGTTGGTTAACAAAATTTACAAAGGTCAAATGTGTAAAGTGAGGACAGTAGTTGGAGTAAGAGATGAAATTCCCTTGATTAAGAATGAAGAAAAGTTCAGTATCTCATTAAATCATGAAACAAAATGAATTTTTAAAGCTATCATAAAGAAATATTTCTGTGGCTACATAGTTTTTCATTAGTATTCAATGTGTGGACTTGAAATAATATTATACTTGTGATAATAGAGTGCTTAGATTTTTTCTACTTTTTGCAATCTAAAAGCTCCCTCTTCTGACTGTGTGGAGTAAGTTTTCAAACAGTGTCTGCATTTTAGAAACTCTTGCAAATCTTCATAAGACCAAACAAGTCTGATATAATATAAAATATAGTTTGTACTTAAACCCCTGTCTGAAAACATAGCAATTGTAAATTTTATTATTTTTCTCCAAGTTATAGTAAATAGTATTTCTGAGAAAATCAGAATTCATTGTCTTAAGTAATAATTGTGTGGTTTTTATTACAAATGCTATTTTACTGAATCACCAGTGCTGGAACTCTGTTTTTTTATAAAAATAATATAATTTTATATTATATTTAAAAAAAAATTACTGAAAATATACAATGTATTCAACTCACAGCATATTACTAGCTTTTGAAATTTATCTTTCCTGGCTGCATAATATTCTCTGATAATCATATACCTTAATTTTCTTATAAAATAGCATAAGGTACATAGTTGGATTATTTCCAGTTTTCACCATTGTAAGTAACAGTGCAATTATTTATTTTAAATAAATATTTCTGATTATTTTATTATGAAAAACATAATAACTGAATGGCCCTAAACTTATAATTATTTCTTAACATTTTGGCACTGGGGCCTCCCTGGTGATGCAGGGCTTAAAGTCTCAGCACTATCAAGCTATCTCAGCCTGTGCAGCATGAGTTCGATCCCCAGGGCAACCTACATGGCGCAGCAGACCTTTCCTGTCTCGACTGCTGCTCCCCTTAGCAGTGTATTTCAGTAGATCCACCTGACCTGTTGCCCACTCTGTCTCTGGTGAATCCTCTTACCGCCCCCACACCTCTGGCCTACACCCCAGTTCTTGTATGCATAAATAAAAATAAATCTTTAGAGAAAAAATATATATATTGACACTAAGACATCTTTCTAAATTCCCTTTCAGAAGCATACAAAAGTTAGCAAGTCCATCAACAGTAAGAGTTATCTTTATGTCCTCAATTCAATTCTTAGGATCTTAGTAATTCAGCAAATTCATAAAGTAATATAAATGCTATATTAAAAGCATTTTATTAAAATCATAAAAAAACTTTTCCTTCCTGCTTTTGACACTATTTTTTTAAAGATTTATTGATTTATTTATACAGGAACTTGGGTACAAGCCAGAGGCACGGGAGGGCGAGAGGATTCACCAGAGACAGAGCGGGGAGTAGAACAGGCAGAACAGCTAAAAACACTGCTGAGGGGAGCAGCGGCGAGATAGGAGAGGTCTGCTGTGCCATGTGGGTTGCTCCCTGGCTGGCCGGGGATCGAACTCATGCTGCAGAGGCTGCTATTTTTATCACTTCTTTGTAAATCAACCTAGAGTTCTTCTAAAAATTTCTAGTAGGGTGTTCAAGAGTTTCTAATGGGTTTAAGTAGTTCTTCATATAATTAACTAGTTTCTTAATATGTTCTTTTGCTATAATATATTTCGTAATATAGAGTATTTTAATATGCCATACAATGAAACTCACATTTATATGTGGACATATTATTTCCCTTATGTTTATTATTTTATGGAATTGATATTTTAGGTAATTTTGTAATTAATCTAGAGTTAATTTTATAGCACAAAAAAGAAAGAAAATAACAGTTTACAAATAATAAACATTCTCAATATTATTTAATAAGTAATTCATATTTTGTACATTGATTTTAATGTCAATTGAATGATAAACTATAAGATTCTGTATTTGTTCCTATTTCTGTCTTTCTATTTTTGTTTACTGACTTCTCTTTCTAGTCAGCTGTGTTCATATTAACACTATAGTACAAAAATCACTCTTAGTTATTCCAACTTTTTGAAAATTTTTACTCATTTTTTCACATTGATAATTTCATAGACTCATTCTGCCAAGTCCCAAAACATTTCTATTGTTATTTTAACTGTAATTTGGGAAAAATTTTTATCACTGCAATATCAAATCTTTACCTCTAAGATTTGGAATTAAGTTCCCACTTATTATAGTTCTAATCCACATCACTCAGTCAAGTTTTATAGTATACACATAAAATTTATAGATAGATAAGTTTGTTCCTAGCTATTTATTATTATTAATTTTATATTTAATACTTATTTTAATAAACTGCTTTGACCAGTAGATAGAAAAGCTAATCAATTTTGATATTTTTTTATCAGTATTATTACAAGGCTCTGTCAACATCTTTCTAGTATTTTTTTCTATTTTGTTTACATAGCAAATATTCATGGAGAGAAAATTTAGATTTTGGTGTATTTTCATAACATTCCCCATGTTTCATAACTTTTCCAGTCCTTATTGAACTCTCTCTATATGAAGACTTGAAATTCTTAGAGCTCAGAAAAATTCTATTTTATGTCACTGAATAATTATACTTGTTTTAGTCTATGGCTAGGAATTATCAAATATGCATTTATCAGAACTCCTAATCTGTTGCATCAGCTATTGGTCATTTATCCATTTCCATGATGTTTAAGTTCCTGCTATGTGGATTCTATCTAGTTTTTACAAATCTTGTAGTATAGACAATCTTGATTGTTTTATGACTTCTAATACATTTTAAATTCCATAATTACATTGTAATTTTCTTAAATTATTTGACTTCATTTAGTTTCCTTTATTTTTGGCTTTCAGACAACTCAGATGACAGTCCTGTCTTCCATGATTCCTGTGGCATCTTTCACTTCTTTAGAAAACCCCCTTTTGTCTTATATTCTACTGAGGCTGTAAAGGAGGTATTGCCAAATATAATTTATTTCCTGTAGTAAGTGCTTTCAAAACCAGCTCTTTGCTTAGACATTGAGTATTATGTCCCTTTCTTTATTTTGAGCTGTAAAATCCTTTCACGGGCCTCCTGTCAGTGTTTTCTGTTTGCACATCCTTGAGAGAGGAAGGGTCTCCATGAGCCTCGAGTCTGCACATAAATAGAGTGGGAGGATTCTCCTCATGTCTCCTCACTGTCCATCTGTTTGCTGTTGGAAATCTCCTCTTACATTTAAAGCTTGACAGGTTTTTTTATTTGTTTGTTTTTATTTAAATTTGTTTTACCACTTTTGTGAAACCAATAGTCTAAATGGAATGAGAGGAAATCAGGATGGTGGGCAACCAAGTAAGTGTTGGGTTTCTCTGTGTGACTTGGGGGACAGCTCTCTGCAGGGGACTGCACTCGTCTGGGGCTTTATGACAAAACATGCCTTAGGAGGCTGCTTGTTCAGGAAGAATTTCTGCTTTATTACTGTCTGGAGAAGAGACTTTTCCACACTGCACTCTACTTGACATAGCTTTGCTGGAAGTCCTGAGCACTCAAGAGGATCTGTCATGGGTTGTTCCTTCATTCCCAGCAGCAGAAGTGATTCTGAGAGAGAGGGCTTCCAGTCTAACCACTCTGACCATAGAAATATTTTTAAATATTTATTTATTTATGTATACAAGAGCTGGGGTGTGGGGCAGAGGTGCAGGTGAGTGGGGTGGTGAGAGGAGTCACCAGACACAGAGTGGGGAGCAGAACAGGCAGATCCACTGAAATACACTGCTGAGGGGAGCAGAGGGCAAGACAGGAGAGGTCTGCTGCACCATGTGGGTAGCTCCTGGATGGCTGGGGAATCGATTTCATGCTGCAGTGACTGGCAGTAGCTTGATAGTGCTGTCTTTAACCCCTGCACCACCAGGGAGGCCCCCTCAACATAACAAATTAAGAAATATCCATGAAGTTACTCTGGACTTCTCTCTTTAACTCCCAGGTCTGCATCATCTTCTCAGAAGAGGACATTGTGAAATAGTCTTCAATTTGGCCCTGAAACTGAGGTTAAATAGTTAAATTGCTGCTAAGGCCTTAAAGTATGAAAATAAAAACAAAAACAACCTAAACTTTTCTTTGAGACTTGCTTTGGCAGATAAAGCAGTCTCTGGAGGTTTATCAGCAGGTTATACAATCTGAGCAGAAGTGACTAATCTTGAACGGAACCCCAAACCAACCAGATTTGGGAGACTACAAATACAGAGAAAGGAGTTACCCAGAGTTGAGGGACCCACCAATAGAAAATTCAAAATTCCAGTTACTGAAAAAAAAAGCCTCTTCCTACTCCTCCATGTATGAACTTCCCTGTAAGTAGACAATGAAACTTAGCCAAGTGCACACTTCTTTACTCTTAGTCTCTCCTTAGTCAATAAAATTTAACACCTTTGTTCTCAAATTTTCCCCCCACAGACTCCCCAAACCTATGTAACTTCATTTCCTTTCTTAATTGGGAAGGTATATTTGAGTTTTTTCCCTTCCTCCTTGCCAACTGATTTTCCATAAACCCTTTTTTTCCCTCAAAACCTGCATAAGAGTAATAGGTTTTTATGCACATTATTTAGCAAGCTCATTTCTAGGTAACATCTCATTTTTTCTTTCTCCAATTGAAATTCTATAGGATTTCCCTCAGGAGATTGGTTCTCTTTCTAGTTTTCAGTATAACAACATTGTCTACCTTAGTTTTATAATATTTTGTTCATTTCGAGTAAGATCTAGGAGAGGAATGAAACCCCCAGACATGATCAAGATCCATCTGACTAAAATACCATTCATTTAATTTTTCTCCTCCAGTCCCCAGGTATATTAAGGATTTGCACTTACCTAATCCTAAAATCTTTCAACTGAAAATTATTTCTCCCTCTTCACAACTGAGGACAATTATTTCTCAACCTCTATGTATACATCTCTTCCCAACCAGATCAGAAATTCTTTAGGAGAAGTGAAGTGATCAACATCTTCGTGTTTGCCTGGAGTCTCTCCAGAGTTGAATCCAAAGGACCCCTGCAGGCATCCATTCGGGCCTAGAATCAATATTACCCTGATTAAAGTCAAGGTAGGTGGCATTTAAACCCCCCCCCATACCTAAAGCAGGTGCTAGTGAAAGATATGTTGAAGTAGTCATTTTTCCCTGCCCTGGACTATAAGCACATGTTTATAGCACTAGTATATCAGCCTATGATTGTGAACCAGACAAAATAAATAAATTAACTAGCATGTCATGTATAGTCATGTAGTGAAGTTGCAAACTTCACTAATAATAACATAATAAATCACATAATATAGTTCATGATCTCAGATACTTACAAATTAGAAGAAACCTCATCACTGGAGAAGACATAATTGCAAAGAGTAAAGTAAGAATGAGTCTTCTAAGACTAATATTTTCAGAATCTATTCTTCTGTTCAATAGATAAGCAAAATCTGTTTCCAAGAGCACTGGTACCTCAGGCTGTCCTCCGTATCCATTTAAAATATTATAATTAATTACTTACTGGATGTGTAATAGTATACCAAATGTGCTTCAAGATATGTTCCCTGTCCTAAAGAAGATTTTTTCCAGAAGGTGTGAGGGCTGTATCTGTTTACATTTTCCCTACAGCCAACTCAAAATCACCCAACTACACCCCTAATAAAATATGTTCTGAGAAGTTTCTCACTTCTTCAAATATTCCTAAATGATTTTCCCTCTTTTAATAGGAAGAACATGTCTTGCTATCAGTTGTGAAAAAAGATGTTCGACGCAAATTAAATCGATGCCATCATGTGCTTGAAACTCCATCTTATAGAACTTCTCATTTTAAACTATTTACTGACTGGCAAGAACTACTTTCCAGCTAGACACAGCCTTCTCTGAGAACGATGCAAAGACTTTTTTTTCCCCACTTCTTAGAACCAAGCTTAACTTAACTAAAAGCCAATGCACTGTAAGTATAAAATCTGTAATGAAGGCCTCCCTGGTGGCGCAAGGGGTTAAGCACTGCACTATGAAGCAATCCACAGCCTCTGCAGCATGAGTTTGATAGCCAGCTGGCCAGGGAGCAACTCACATGGCGAAGCAGACCTCCCCTGCCTTGCCCGCTGATCCCCTCAGCAATGTGTCTGTCTGTTCTGTTCCCCACTCTGTCTCTGGTGAATCCTCTCGCCTCCCGGATCTCTGGCTTGTGCCCCAGTTCTTGTATGCATAAATAAATAAATCTTTAAAAAAAAAAAAAAGAGTTCCCTTAAAAAAAAAAATCTGTAATCAATCCTAGTACTTGACAGTGTTTGTAATCCTGATCTTCTTCCTTGATTCCTTTGTCCTTTGAAAACCCCCTAAACAAAGTCAGCAGCAGGACAGTTTGGGTTACTGTCTGCAATTTTGCTCCCCAATTTGTACATCTAATACCTTCAAATAAATGCTTTTATTTGATTTTAACTTCCTCATATTTTTCGCCATCAACACAATAATCGTTGTATGCAAGTCTCAGAGAATTTCATGAGGAGGAGAGAAGTCACTTGAGTCCCTGGTGGAGAGCACCCCCCCCCATTCGTCTGCAGCATCTCATATACATGAGTACTTCAGAGGTATCAGAATACAGTGGAAGGGAAAAAAAGACAACCTGCTTAATTTGAGGGATTGGTTAACTCAACAAGCATTTTCTAAACCACTGCAATATAGTAGACGAAAAAAAAATCATGAAGGCTATAGCAATTGATGTTAAAAAAAATAGAAATTAGAAAAATTCTGTTAAGAGGAAAGGAACAATTTGAAAATATGAAAACTTGTAAAAAAAAAAAAAAAGGCAATGTTGGTGAACTTTTCCAAAGGGAATTTTAGCTTTCAAACATATTTGAGTTTCTTGAGGACAGAGAAAAATTCTTATAAACTAATCCATTTTTACACTCATACCTCGGTGCATAGGAAGTGGCTTTGTGTGGAAATGAAAGAGATTGAATTTAGATAAATATGGCTACAAGAGCAGATGTTTAACTTGGATAAATGAATGAAGCACAGAGAGAAAAAGTCATTTGGAAATTAAAATTAAAAATCATCTATTGATTGTAGAGTGACTAATCATTGGACCAAACTACCCAAGACTGTGCCATCTGTCTTCAGAGATCTCCAAATATAGCAGCTGGAGGGCTGAGCTTGCTGAAGCTGAGGCAGTAGATCCCACAGTTAGCACATGGACTTTGGAGACTAACGACCTCATTCAAATCCCAGTTCTGTCACTTTCCAGGCAAAGCGACATTGAATGTCACTTTACCTCAGTTTTCTGAATCATAAGATAGGGATAATATTAACACTCCCTATGTGGGACAATAAATACCTCCTTAGAAGAATGAGATTGTGGGAGATGACATCACAGCTTTCTGTTATTTGATTCTTAGCATATGAGTCTGTGTTTGGCAAGTGTTCTCATTTACCTCTTATTTTATAATGGACCCATAATATCTTTATAGTCTACTGAAGAGCACACTTTATGCTTTCTGCTTCCAATCATTTAGTAATTAGGTAAAAATTCTCCTACTTGGGTTTAAAGAGATCTTTCTTTTTAAAGATTTATTTATTTATGCATACAAGAACTGGGGCGTAGGCCAGAGGTGCAGGAGGTGAGAGGATTCACCAGAGACAGAGCGGGGAGCAGAAAAGGCAGACTGATTGAAATACACTGCTGAGGGGAGCAGCGGGCCAGACAGGAGAGGTCTGCTGCGCCATGTGCATTAGCTCCCTGGCCAGGGATCGAACTTGTGCTGCAGAGGCTGTAAGATAGCTTCATAGTGCTGCGACTTAACCCCTTGCACCACCAGAGGCCCTAAAGAAGTCTTTCAAATTGGTCTCATTTCATTCATTGAACAAGTGCCCTTATATTCCTAAATACACGTTTCCATGGCTTGTGCAACCTGAATAGTTGCTTCACTGTACCCCACAAATGCTACGTGTGTTTCTACTATGTCTTTGGTTCTCCTGCTTGTTCCCTGAATTATCGTTCCCTGTGCCAGATCTGTGCCTATTTGCTTGATAATATTTCCCCGCCCTCCTCTTATTCCTGACTTTTGCAAATGATATTACTCAGGCTTTGTTGACAACTAGTAACCTTTTGGGTTTGGCCAGTGAAGCCTGAAGAGCAGTGGGCAAAGAGAAACTAAAACATGTCTTTTCACTGTTCCCCAACTCTGGCCCTAGCTGGGTCTCCTGCTGCTGCTGCCAGAGCCCCTCCTCCTGGCTCACCACAGGCAGCCCTGTCCCCTTAGTGCTCACAACACCAACTTCCCCTTTGTCCCTCTAGCCCTGAAACTGGTCCATGTTCTGTTGATGTTAACTTCTGGCTTGAGTTCTGTCCTCTTCTTTATCTCCAATTTTTTCATTGTGGTAAAATACACAGCACATAAAATTTGCAATCTGAACTATAAAGTGTGCAGCTAATTGATATTCAGTGCTTTCAAATTCTTGTGCAACCATCTCCACCACTATCGCCAGAACTCTTTCATCTTGGAAACTGAAATACTGTAACCAGTAAAACTTTAATACTCCCCACCCTTTTTATCTAGTTCTAACTGGATGTCCTGTCAATGTCCTTAGTCAATGTCCTCTCTTGATGTAACTGTCATGGGGTCTTCTTTCTTGTTTGGGTCTCCCACATTCAACTTAGAAGATTTCCAAAATTATTTAACAAGTGATTATTGAGTGTCTGTTGAGGGCATGACATTAGTGATACAGAAATGAGTTAGACAGTATAGTTGCTATTCCCAAAGAATTTATAATCTCATGGGGATAAGATTGAATTTAGATAAATATGGCTAAATGCATATATGATTGCATTACGGTATTTTGATAAGCAAGTGGGCTTTGGAAGCAATTCACATGGGTAGGAATCCTGGCTTATGACTTACTGGCTCTGTGAATATGGACAAGTTGAGCTCCCTTCCCACAGGTGTCTTTGACTATGAAATTGTATTGGGTGGCACATTTTGAACATCAGGGAGAAGGTTAGGACAACTGCCCAAGTAGGAGCATTTGGAATGCAGAAGGAATGTCTGACTGAGTGCTGGGTTCCCATTAACAGGATGGCACCATAGTTCAGGCTACTGGCAGTGCAAATGAGATGTTGGATGATTGGGAGAATCATCTGGAATTACCAGTAAACTGAGAGAAAGGGAAAGATGGAGAAATAACAAATGTTCTAGTCATTTCTAAAATCTTCGGTGGAACATTCCAGGTCAAGCTGAGATCTTCTTTCTGAATTCCTATTGAGAAATAGTTTCATTATTTGTAGATCATTAAGCCATTAACTCTTGCCCTCCTCCATCCAGACTGAAAGATAGGTCCTTAAAGAAAAAAGCATTAACTTACCATTTTTTATATCCCTCAGTGTTCCTTATAATATTTCATGTATCAGGATGTTGAACAGATTTCTTTGAGCAATCTGGATTTTTTAAATGTTCTTCAGAAATGATATATTATCACAAGGCACATTAATAATTCAAGAATTTAATAAAATAACTCTCAATTTGTAGCTTTCCAAAATATCAATTTAGTAAATACTAATTACCAAATGGAATAAAAATGCAATCTTATTTTCCAGAGTTTGATCTTTATGGAATCTGCTTAATCTTACTAACCTTCATTAGTAATAAAGAGCTAGTAAGGCTTGATGATTTGAATTCAGAAGCCCAATTTGATTGGAGTTTCTGATTAAGTGGACTAATGTTAACTATGCAATGTAATTATGCATAATAATATTTCAAACCCCATTTTTTTGGTTCTCTTTTAATAGAGGACTTACTGCATGGTTACAAAATGAAAAATGTAATTTTTCAGGATTCATTTACTGTAAATTGACTGAAATTGAGTGGAAGAAAAACCCAGGCCTATTTGCCTTATTGATGCTTTTTCCATGTATATAATAATTATATCTTAACATCGATTTGAGAAACTGTAATTTGCTTTCACATTTAATCAATGGAGAGCAATATTTGGATCAGAATCCTTCTGGAGTAATATCATAATCACCACATTATAGAGCCCTCTCTTGCCTTTCTCGTGCTAGCGATGTCAGGTTTCCGTTTCCTGCTAAACTGTTTGGAATTCAGGCGACATTTTACATGGGAAGAAGTGTGAAATGCCACTTTCCATACTGCTACCTTATAAATTATTCATCCCTGCCGTTTATCAAGGCAGCTTCTGCTTCTAGATAAGAAGTCACCTCTCACTTGCCACACGTATCTCAGGGACCTCAACAATCCAAAATAGTGTGTAGCCTGCTAAGAGAGCAAGAAGAAAATCTAAGCAAGCACAGGAGGGGAGGAAACCCTCCCACTCTGAATCCAGCCCCACAAATCTTCCCTGACGTGAAATGATGATATTTAGCTTGCCAAAGTGGACAGTTGGGAGAGAAATTCACATCCTCACCAGAGGACAGGCAATCTAGAGGAAATGTTCTCTATCTCAATGGGTAGTTTTACTCAATCAAAAACCAAACGAGAAACCATTATCACCCTTACAAGCAACTTCACAAATTGCCAAACCTGCAACTATCAAGAAAATCTCTTTTTTTCACTCTTGAGAAATGTGCAGCCTTCCTGTCTATGTGGTCTCATTATGCACACTCCTCTCCCGGCCACTTTGTGAGCCCTAAGTTGGGGGTGACTTTTTTTTGCATAGGAGAACGGGTTTGGGCCAGAAGTGCAGGGGTGTGAGCATTCACCAGAGACAGAGTGGGGAGCAGAACAGGCAGATCTCCTGAAATACACTGCTGAGGGGAGCAGCGGGTGAGACAGGAGAGGTCTGCTGTGCCCTATGTGGGTTAGCTCCTTGGCTGAGGTTTGAACTCAGGACTTAGTGGTGATAACCCTGAGACTTAGGAGTTGGCTTTTGATCTCACTTGTATTTTAATTCGAATATTCATTTTTCATACCAATTTAAAATAATAAATCCCTTAATAAATATAAATATATATGTATAATCCACAGTCAAACACTTGAGAATTTATCGGATTATAATTTGATAAAGGATGGGGTTTATTATGACTTTTCTCACTGACAGATCACTGAACAAGCTATAACACTTCTGGATCAGCTCTGTTTTTCCCATTGAGTAACATTCTTTGCTGCACTTGGTTCAATCCTAACTATGTATTAGATTGAGATTAGATTTTTTTTTTTGGACTTTTATCTCAGTCCTGCTGTGTCTAGTTTAATGAAATGGATACTTACGGGAATACAAAAGATAGAAAGCCTCACCCCTGTTCTCAAGAAACCTATAGTTTAGTTGACATTATAATATGCCATTAGGTGGCACACAGAGAAACAGACAAGTTACTTAGCTATATAAAAGTAGAAATTGCCTTCCTTGAATCACTATCTGTATGGGAGACATTGCTAACCAGCTGAAGAAAAATAGGGAACTAGCATAACGGTGAGAGAACTCCCCGAGGGACTTCAAGACGTCTGGGAAGGAAGCCTGTGCAATTCTGATTTCCATTCTCAGTCTGAATGTGAACCCTGGAGGTTCAGAATCGCAAGCCCTCGTCACCCACATCCTCCAAGGTAACAACAACCCAGCGCAGGGGCCCTGGCCATGAAGAGTTTCTGGGGAATAAGGTCCATGTCCAAGATAACAGCCTTTCTCCTCAGGCAAGGCCCTCCAGGCAGTTTAGATTGCCAGTACAAATCCTAGCAAATTAAGATTGCTATCAAGTAAGCTTATTTATGTGTATACATATATCCCTTAAGAAAAAAAGAGGGGGAAAAAATACCTCTACTCTAAATAGATGCCCTGCAAACTTTGGTAGGCCCAGAAATTTAGGAGCAGCTCTGGGAGATGATGCAGAATAGCCCCTGGAAGCTTCTATCAGCATAGCCGTGAGGCTAACTTGCAGAGAAGGGCTTTAGCCGCTGGCCCACACTCCTCCCTATGAGCAGCTCAAGCCCACTTTCTTGTTCACCATGGACAAGCAGGCCAGACAAGGCTTTTGCCTGAAGCTTCTCGTCTGGGCTGTGATCAACCAGATAGTGTTTTTCTCTTGGCCATTTGTTTCAAATGCAGTGGGGTGTGCATCCGTCAGTAGGTTTTAAATTCACAGGCCTTAGGTAAAGGCCAGAAAGTGTGAGAATTTAGGATGAGACACTATTCTGGGAAGTCAGAAGTGTCAGGCATACAAATTGAATGATAGCTGGTGGGACAGTTGGCATTTCAAGGTGAGAGGTTGAGGAGTGTTCCTTGCTCGGCCTAGGAACTGCATGAGGAGAGCCCGGGGAAGCCACAGAGCTTGTGGTGGGAAAGAGGACGTGGCCCCAGCAGCTCCTGTCTGTGGTGGGGGGCAGGGAGCTCCCCACAGCTCTGATTAAATACTGAAGTTCTCTGGCTGTTTTAGAATTATTTATGAAGAGAGAAAGAAAACAGTGGAAAAGCAGGAAAGAAAATTTGCAACAGGAGACCAAGGGAGGCAGGTTGCTAATAGGTGATGAGAAGTAAAATTGAAGGACAAGGTAAGAGAGAACCAAATGATTAAAGTTTAATAGGAACAATGAAAACCCCAATAATATACAAAATTTGAATTTTAAGAATTGAATCAAATAACTTAGGGAGTTGTCCATTTTTACATGGTGTTGAAGTCTACTATTTTTCTTTAAATATGTTAAAAACAGGAGTGTCAAAGGAAGAAAAAGACAAAAAGGAAGCAGCAAGAAGCCTCAAGCAGGTGAGATTAACTGAAGGATAAATGGAAAATAAATGTGAACTAGTCATCACTTAGCAACCAGGGGCCAAGCACAGCCCCTGCGGGTGAAGAGGGCGCCTGGCAGAGCAGGCAAGGAGTGGTGGGCGTGGAGGCACAGAATTCACACAGTGACCAGAGTGACAGAATTTACATGGGCTAGGGTGGTAGCTCCTGATTAGGCCTCGTGGGATCCATTTTTTGTTTATGCTGCTCATAGACATCAACCCCCAAAGCCTCAGGTTGGAGGTTCACCAAGGCCATCTGACATCTCCCCCGAATTTGCCCAAAGAATAGTCTTGTGAAAGCGCACATCACATCCCAGGGGGCTGTGCCCACCCAGAAGGGCTATTCTGCTCCCCGTGGTCAAGCAGCCTGGTCTTCCCAAAGTTTGACATCTCAAACGCTTAAGTCTTTGTATTCTTTTAATCTAGTCTGTATATGATTCGCTTTGAAAATATGCAGGAGTGAAATTCAAACTGGTATGTTGAACAAAAGCCACTTAAATTCTATAATAAATCACTTTTTATTGGCAGCAAATTAACCTAGGGAATCACTAGTGTTGTTAGCCTTTGAGAAGCGTGTTTTTTCTCTGCACCTGTTGGTTTATACAAATCGCTCTCTCTTAAGAGCTCACCCCCGACGTGACAGCTGGAGCACGCCACAGTCTCCTTCAAATGTTCCCTTTCATCTTCCCCCAGCCTGACCTGGTCCTTGTATGGTGTAATCCTTGTATTAATATTTTAATATAGGTTTGATCTGGGTTGAAATGAGCAAGAACATTCACGGGATTCTATCTAAAGAGATTATTTGTGTGATTTCATTTCACTGCATTAGTATTCTAGGAGTGCTGCATTCTATTAGCAGAGCATATCTGCTCAGAATCAATGTCTTGCCACCAGGTAAGGTGACAGCTAAGCTTGAGGTTCATAAAAAATAACTATTTGGCTCAGAAAAAATCAAACAGCTCTCAACTTTTCAGTTAAACCCAACTTGTTCCTCTTTTCTGGTGGATTATATTGGATAAATTTCTTTATCCTCATCTTCAATACTGACACACACAATTTGGACCTTGAGACCAATATTTTTCCTTTCTATAATAAATAATTCGACTACATTTTTATAAACAGAATGATTTTATATTTAAAACATAATGAATTGTAAAAAGAAACTAAAAGTTTCTTTAGAGATTTCTAGTCATACCTATAACAAATAATTATTGCTAAGATTTTAAATATAGTCTTACAAATATGTTATGTGTACATGTAAATGCCCATACAACCACGTATCTTAAAAGCTGATTCTAATTGAAATATCTCCCACTTATCATCATATCTCTTTCAAGATTATCTTTTAATTAGATAAACCATAAATTATATGACCTAGGACTTGAGATCTCAATCAATAAACTTAAAACTAGTTTATGGGCCCTAATTTGTGAATAATTCTTGATGACCTTCCTTGTGTAGATATAGATTCATACAATTATTTTTAGAATAATTGCCTGCAAGTAGAATTCCAAGCAATTATTTTTTAGAACAATTACTTGCAAATAGAATTTCTACTTCAAAAAGTATGCACACCCTAATTCCAGTATGTATACATTCTTATCATTTGGTTAAGATTTTTAAAATCCCTTGAGGTTTTGATGGGTTTCTTACTGAATTTGTAGAGTCGGTTAATGAGAATTCATTCATTTATTCATTTAACAAATATGAATTTAATTCCTACTATGGGCCAGACACTGGCACAGTGGAGGAAAAAAAAAGAGCCTTCCATAGTGTACATCTGCATAAAAGAGTAGAAACCAATAAATGAATGGATATATGGCAGGGAATCAGGGCGCTGCGTTGGGGGTTAAATCACATGGAGTCAGGGTGTGGGAAGATATATCATATGGAGTTAGGGGGTGAGGGCAGCTGAAGGGTAAGTGATCTGAAGAGAAGATAAAGCAACATAAGGAAACAAGGAATGAGAGGGTTCACAGTGTACAAACAATGATTAGGGTGGTTTCTGAAACCAGTATTGATCAGAGACCTGTAGGAAGTCACCTTTTTCACCAAACAGAAGAGGCAAAGAGGCAGAGGAGCAGGAAAACAGACTGGAAAGGGCCAGAGGTGTGCTACAAAGACCTTAGGATAAATGTAAGGCTTCAGATTTCATTTTGAGTGTGTTCAGAATCCATGGAAGGATTGTGTGCGGGGGAGTGACAATTCTAAACTGCTCCATCCTCTCTTCCTGAAGTAAGAGCTGCTCTCCGTTTGTCTTCTTTTACATCTCCCAGTAGAACATTTAGCTTCGGCACAGTCTTAATAAATGTTTTATTGCATATTTGTTTTACTCCATTGCTTTTCTAAATAATAATTTATTTACATTACTTTCTTAGTTAGTAGTTTACCTAAAATGTCTTGCAGGCCTCTTTAGTACTTAATTCTTGAAACTTTGATCCCAATGCTACTGTCAATGATTCACACATCTATGTGGTTTCACCTGGGAAAACAGTATATTTGTCTTTAATAAAATTGTTGGAAAACCAAACATGAAAATGCCTATTAAAGTATTCTATTAACAGCTACACACTTACAAACTGTCTTTCCATTTATGGTTCTGGAAAGCACATGCCAGTAGTGAGTGCTCCTTTACACAGTCCTCCTCAGGACAGAGTAGACAGACATTCAAAACTTGGGTGAAGACTACTTCTGACCTGATCCCGCTAGATAATTTGAGATCACAAAGCATCTGTAAAGACTGAAATTTATTAATAATACAGGACTGATTTTTTTTCACCAACTACTGCCCGCATATAAAAATAACAGGAAAAAATAAAATAAAAAACCATTGGGAAATACCCAGTTGCCTTTTTCACACTCACAGCACAGGACTCCTAAGATATTTGCAGTCTGCCTTGTAACACAAGCCAAGAACCACAGAGAAAGGACAGAGAACAGATGACACACAAGACCCAGCATTGTGACTTATTCAACTATTTTCTAAAGTTGATCACATACTCTATGAAACAAACTCTATTAAGCACTGAAGGGCATCGAGAGAGCAGGAACCATCAAAGAGCTTACAATTGGGGCAGGAAAGACAAACACACACCTGTGAACATTCAAGTAGTAAAATGACAGATTAAATAGCTTCCCCAGGAGATGTTAAAATAGAAGCAACAATGAATAGGATTCAATATACAGTAGGGACAGAAAAATCTCACTCTGGTTTTCCAAAGAAATGACATGTGACTGTCACATTGGAGAGTGACATTTAAAAGGATAATTCTCAAAAATAGGTATAGAATGAATACACGTTAAAAGTTTTATTTAACTCATCAATAATGAGGGAAACAGGAAGATGCTACAAGTAGCTCCAGAGAAGTGAAAAAGCATAAATTTAGATGTGAAGAATTTAATATGTAAAGAAATGTTGAAATGAATTTATAAATATAAAGGAAGCTGACTATGTAGAGAGGAAAGTCAATTAAACCACCAGACAAAATTATTTTTATCTGTCTAAAGGTAAGACTAAGTTTGTGTTGTTCAATTATTTATATCTTCTATAAACAGAAAAGTAAAGGCAGGGAAAGGCCAGGGTCCCCACGGCATTCAAACTGAATGACCCATGAGTCTGTCCCAATAACATGCTTAGCTTCCCACTAAAGCAAAAAGTTTCCTTCCAAGTCACTCAAATCCTAAACTGCCATTTTCCAAACTTGGCTTCCAAAGTGGATTTTGTCAGGAAGATATTACTAGCATGAGAAGACTTCCTAAGATTTATTATGTATTTGTACCATCCAAAATATTTTAATGACTTTAGTAATTAGCAAGTAAATCAATCAATATATTTGTGTCTTGATATGATGATGTATGAAATGAACTGTATTAATTGAAAGTACAGATCATCTAATGGAATTAAACATAAAGTGTTAATTTAAATTGTTACATATAAAAATATGAGACATCTGTAAAATGAAGTCTCCAGCCACATGTGAAGAGTCTCTCAAAAGGCTCAAAAGGTAAAATGTTTCTCAAGATCAGTTAAATCACTTGGTACACATTATTTTAAAATTTTTACAATTGAAAATAAATCTCAGAAAATTCTCTTTGGACAGTTCTAAAGAGCTTCTCTTTAAATCTTGTTTTTTGCCAAGGTATATCATACCGCTGATCTAATGTTTATCCCACAAAATAAATAAGTCTTAATCCCGAAGGAAGACAAGGATAGGGAATTTATAGTAATTCAAATCAATTTTTCTCTCCCCAAATAACAGTATTCCCAAAATGGAAAGTTTGTGTCCTGCTGAGTCATGGTTCTAAATAGTCACCTTGATTCCTGCTTCTCTTTTTGTCATTTAATTGCAAGTCTAGGATCTGCTAAATATAGCATTTGGCTGCTTTTACCTCCTCTGAGGGTTCTAGGTGATTTACAAAATGACACTGAAATGAGCTGGCTGACTCCCCGGTGTCCAGCCTGGAGATGGCACCCGGGACCCTTCTCTGGGCTCTGAGCCCTAACATTTGGGAGGATTGATCACTTTATATGCAACTCGTAAGTCTCAAAATAGACTTGCCTCTTAATTTCCCCTAGACTTAAAACCATGTGCTAAGGAAGCATTAAATCCCAAATTTAATTTCAAATTCTAGAAGGATGCAGGAGTGTCATCTCCTCCCAAGGATAAGTAATAGGATATTAGAGTCTAAAGAGTAGATCAACCCAACTTTCATTCTTTCTCGCACACGTTTAACCAACTCTTCCTGGGGAAAAGGTCCTGTGGAACCCAAAGCACAGAGGAGGGGCCTTCACTTGTCTTCAGCTTGACACCAAGCCCAAGATGCATTCCTACAAAATACTAGGGATACACGACACTGGTGAAGTAATTGGGGGCTCGCCATATCAGTTTATAAAAAGAATGGGAAAGATTACTTCTGGGAAACTGCATGACTTCTAGCTTATGAAACAGCTACATGTATACAGTCTTGGAGTGAGGCAGGTGCTGGAGCCAAGAGGCCACAGGTGGACGTGGGGCTTGGCTCACCCGAATTTCAGTCCCAGCTCTGCCACTCATCAATTCTCTAATCCTTTGAGCCTCAACTGGTTCATCTGTAAAATTGGAAACAGCATAGCTACTTTACAGAGCATTCTAACAAAAGTGAAAAACATGTGGACATTTAATGAGGTTTTTATAATTACTTTTTTAAAAAATCCTTTCTCCAGTAAATGAAATTACAAACACAAACTTATAGGCAAAAGGTTCTTCCAATGGGCTCCACAGAGAGAGTTTTTCATTTAAAATAAGAAAACAATGCACAATGTTCAGTGGGGTTTGTTCACCTTCAGGCTGATCGGCTCCTTACTCCTTTTCATCACTCTCAGGAGTGGCTGCTGTGTGCACCAAAACACTGACGCACAGTGTCTGAGAGAAACTGCAGCCCAGGTACATGACCCGTGGGAGAAAGAGCAGACACAGCTTCCCATCCCGGCTCCATTACGGTCTTTTCAATCATCTCCAGACTTTGTTCTCCAGCCTATAAATAAAGAAAATATCATCTTCCTTTAATGATTGTTGTAATAGTTAAATAACACATAATTGTCACATAATTGTATTGCATATGTATATTCATACGTGTGAGTGTATAAAAACACATGTTGGCCTCTGTTTATGTGTCAATGCCCTTCCCTTTCTGCCAGATGCTACCTATTATTTTAACTACTGCCAAATGTTACTCCAAAAATAGGCCTATTTCAAAGAACTCAAGTTCTATGGAGAGATGGGCCGGAACAATAAGTCAGGTGAGGGGTGCAATGATGTTCTTTGTGTAGCAAAGAATTAACCTGACCCTACAAGAGCTCTGGCATTTGCTGTCGGCTCCTGGGAGTCGATATCACACACCAGGGATCGTCCTTCCCAATGGGACCACCTTTGATTTCCTCAGGGTTTGGCCAGCAGACAGTCAAATATTGTGAATCCCAACAGGGCCTTGGTCTACACCATATCAGTTAATTATCCTACAAAGGAAATGATGACTAAAAGTATTAGCTGGACCTCCAGGAGGGCTGGAGACTAAACCAGTCACAGAGGCAGTTTGTAAGTGAATAAAACCACATACCAGAGACTCTGATGACCTTCCCTGGTTGGCAGTACTCGGTGTGTGATATCACACACTGTGGTTGGGAAGAGGGAACACCACCGTTTACTTCGCAGGAAGAGGTCAACCAGCACTCCACACGTGGACCCCCTCATCTCTCCTTTGACTGATTTTAATCTCCATCTCTGGCTGCAATAAACCATAGCCCCAAGTGTAATAGATCTCAGTGAATTCTGCGACTCCTCATACTGAATTACCAAAGCTGAGGGTTGTTTGGGGAACCCCTCAAACTTGCCCTTGGGGTGAGAAGTGAGGATTCAACTTGTGATTGTCTCAAATTCCTTTCCCTGCTTTTTAAAATGGGAAACACTCAATAGGGAAGATTTGCTCCATCCAGAGAGCTCTCAGGTTCCATTCCGATTTGGTCATTCGTGAATGAGCAATCCTTGTAGGATTTCTGTGTTGTTAGAGGACAGTGTTTCACTTCTGACCAAGTGACCCTTGTCACCATCAGCACAAAATCAAAGACAAGCACCCAAATCTGGGTATTCTAGCCCCAACATCAAGGGTGCGTTTAGGTATTTTTAATGTTATGCTTCTTTAACCACACCAGTTCTTTCATGTACATTTCTGTAATTAGCATCACTTATCTGATACTGGCCTTTTCCAGGTCCACAGGCTCCATGTGTCTCCAGGACTGAGTCCGAGGACCCCCTAGCTGAGGCGTATTTATAAAGAAGACCATCCACAAGACCCATGGTACCAGGCTAGCACAGGTATTCAGCGTCAGTCCATGCATCTAGCCAAATTGCTACCTCTATTCATTAAGCAAAATGTAGCTCTTGAAAGAGAACAGAGCAATTTAATGAGTGGAAGGACCTTTCAGACACTCACAGAACATAAACAAGTTTTCCAATAAATTATCCACTGAAACAAATAACTCAGACAAAAGAGGTATAGGTGTTGGCTTCTGTTCTCTTCAAACCCTTTTCTTCTTTATTGTTCTTAGTAACAGAATAGCCTTCTTAATGACCAGTTCTTTACCGACCATTCATTGAGAGAACATCTTTGAATAACTTACTCACATCAAGTTCTGCTGGGCAGATAGAAAGTTGTTAAATTCACAGACCCATCCTGCCTGCAAGGAGTAGAGACTGTGATCACATAGTTACATAGGACTAGTCTCACCAGTGGTCACTGGAATTCCAAGAAGGGAAAGGTCATTTCTACCTGGACAATCACGGACATTTGTGATCAACATCTGGGTTTCAGAGACTGGGAGCATTTGGGCAGATCAACATGACTGAGGGAATTTTAAGGGGATATAATTTTACAGGGGAACAGACAAAAAACTAAAAGCCTGGGAATGAAAGGACAAATGAGGGGCAGTGATGGGCAGAGGCAGCAGGTTGAAGAGGCTTTTCAGAGCAGTGCCAAGCTAGACACATAAGTTCTAGCAGGAAGCTTTCTGAAAATAAAGACTCTAGGGTCACCCCTCCTGAGATCCTGATTTAGTAGGTTCAGAATCGGGACTCAAAGAATCTATAATTTTTAGAGTACCCTGGGCGATTCTGATGGGCAGCCAAGTTGGGGGACAACTAATAAATGGGCAAATTAGAGAGGACTTGAAATGCCAAGCTAACGTGAGTGAACAATTTTTTCTAAGTGCCTGTCCCATAGGTCCTTTCCACTAAGCTCTTTTTTTAACAGCTAACAGAGTTCTTTATTAAAAATTCATTTATGATTTCCAAGTATGCCATGTTTAGCAAGGCAGGAAGAGTGCCCTTCAGTCTGAGATCACTTGAGGAGGCATAAAAGGCACGCCAAGCAATTCCAAACAGAGCTCCTCTTGTACCTGATCTTCATCTTATTCTTCCTCTCAACAGGGCTGCTCCAAGAGACAGTTTCACTAAATTAGAGGACAGAATAGACCCACACAACACAGCAAGATTACATGTGGGGTGGTCAGCTCTCCATTTCCTGGGGGTTCCACCAGAGGTTCCCCATCACCTAAGTGACCTGTGGTTTCATCTTACTGATAAACTTCTCAAAGTCTCCCACCTTTGTATTGCCAGCCCAATCCTTCACAATTACTTTCCACAGGACTAGTCTCACCAGTGGTCACCCACTTGCTGGGGTTCCTCCATCACCTTGTTTGACTCTGGGAGGTGGCCCCACCATCACGCTGCATCAAGGCGCCATTTTCACAGTGCTTCACATGACTTTTCCTCTCTCAGAGCCTTACTTCCCTTTCTCCATGAGTGCCGCCTCTTCTCTAGGGCCCAGTCACCTCCAAGCATCCTCATGCCTGTCATGCAGTCACATACCATCATCCCTTCTCCACAGGGGATGTGCTCCTCCTGTGACCTGGTCTCACAGCGCATGCTCTGCCGACTGAGCTAGCCGGGCCTACAGGGAGCACAGTCTAAAAAAGATGTATGTGGGTCCCTTTGTCCCTGAATTTGTGCAATTATAATAGAAAATATTATAAGAATTAATAAAATTAATGGCAGTGCTATTACAAGAATTAATGAGATATTTGTCTAGCAGTTTTCTTATCTAGGTGACGTCAAGTCTTTATCATACGCAATGATCTGCTTCAGGGAGAGAAGAGAATCAGAGAAAATGCATTTGAATTGTTTTATGACAGTGGTTTCCCGATGATAGATTTCATAGCCATGTATGAGGAGAGGAGACAAAAGACAAGTTTTGAGCTGTTCTTCACAACAGCTGGGAAGGGAATTTGCCACAAGTGGGGAGAGAGCCACGGCTAAGAAGCATGTGAAACTTAGAAACTTAGATCCACCCAAGTGGATCCACTCCAGGGTCCCTTTAAAGAAGTAAAACACAAAACCACCGAAGGGCAGGTTGTGCTCCCCCCTATGGAAGCAAGGTGGGTAGTGGCTGTTCTGAGTTCAGAGTATCACGTCAGTTTGAGAAGCAAGCTCCAGGCATCCCCTGACGTCTTGACCTGACTTGTGCAGGTAGATGAGATATAAAAGGCCGTCCAGCTCCAGCTTATATTGTAAGGTAACCCTCCTTTATACACTCACACTCAGAGAAAGACAGGAGACTTCAGATCTCAGCTAGAAAACCCAAAGGCTGTCACCCAGTAGAGCCTCCACAATGAATGTTTCTTCCCTTTCCCTTGAAAGACAAGCCCTTATAAGACACCCTTGAAACAGATTGCTCAACTCTTTCATTAGCATCCCCTGGATATAGCACCCTCATTACCTTCAGAAGGAATTCTTCATGCAAAGCGCCTGTAATTAGCCTACCAAGGAGAACCAAGGCTGCAAAGGACAGTGGTGCCGGCTTCTTATTGTCTCGCTGCTTCTTATCTCTGTCTGCTCCCCGAAGTCAGAAGGCCCCCTACAAATTAAGATGCAAGCAACTGACCGGTTTCCAAGTTTGCTGTTTTCCACTAAAAACCCCGCCGTGTGCTTTTCTTGACTGGGAACCCAGACCTGCACTTCCCATAATTAGTGCCTGATTTTCCTTTCACTCAAATGTTTTCTGTTTCTCTTTCACGGTTTCAGCCACTGGGTATTTAAAAGGGAAAAATCGTGTCTCAAAGTGCGAATCATTTTTCAAAGCCGGGGGCAGAGTCCAGTTTCTTGATGAAAGCTTCAACCTTTTAATTCAGATGATGTGAAGCTAAATTTATATTGTCAGAGGACTGGAACTGGACTGGGAGGCATGTGGTTCAACAGTTCAGGCTTTCTGTAATTAACTGTCAAATAAGAGTCGGGGACCATGCAGTGACATGCAAGTGGGTCAGCCTCAGAAGGATTTAAATTCTGATGAAATTTTATAACAAGAATAGCCTTTCATGGAAACAGTCAATAGTTCACGTAAAAACAACAGCTGGTGTAGGTGGTTATCAAAAACGCAGCTTGAACACCCATTTGCTCCCCACTACCCTTTCCCTGCTTGGTGGGGAGTTCTTTATGAGAAGCTCTCTCCCCTAGCACTTCTGTGCACAAGGACAGGCCTTTGAGGATGTGGGGCTGACAAAGCATCCTTCCACTGCTCTTGTGCCTCAAGTCACAGAGGGAGGCTCTCCAGAACCCCGACTTGGTCAGGGCAGTCTCCTCTCGCACACTTACAAATGAGTTGCTGGATCACGTAGCTCAGGGAGGTTCACAGGCTGGTGGGCAAACAGAGGGACCCATCCCACCTAGATTATTGTCATAATCTGAGCAAAACACAAGTGCTTGTCCTTTGACACAAAATTAAAATATTTCCATGACAACAGAGAGCTTTTCAACTCTACAGTGACTCAGAGCGAAGTCTCTGTGATGTCTTGACATTTATAATCACAGAGCATCCTAGAGAAGGGAAACCACTTGTCTGTCTGGAACTCGAATTGCATGGAAATTCTCCAAATTGTGCATAAAGTTGGTTATTTTCTCACCCTTCCTTTTACAGGCTAGTGATAAATAAAATCAAACCTAATTATGAGTTATTGACATGGACAGGAAAACCAGCTGCTGAAAAAGAAATTTATTTCCAACTAAATTGTAAAGGCCTAGAAAAAGAAGGTAATCACAAGGGAAAGTATTAGCTAAGACACAATTTTACCCTGGGTGGTCCCTGTAAATGCTTCCTTTTCATTATTGATCAAATGTTATTATTCCCTGCCCGCCATCTTGTGTCTGCCAGCTTTCCTCTCTCTAGATTTCCAAGTCCATCCTACATAGCAGGAATAAAATGCAATATTCTGCATTAAAAAGGAGAATTATGTTTTAGCACAATAAATTGCTTTCTCTAAGAAAGTAATTTCCAGAAAGTATAGAGGCAACCACAAGTCGCCAAAAAATACAAAAGCTAAGTCAACTACTTGTGCAGAGAAAATTCAGTAAAAGTGGGCAAAGCTTGAAGTATATTGACTTATTGTTAAAGAAAGTCTTCCTAGACTATATATGCATTCACTATCTCTGGTGTAACTATGTGTTAAAAAAAAAATAAAGGAACAAATTCTAACACCTTAACTCTTAGTCTATAGTTCTAAGTGTTAATTCATTTGGGATTTGTCATTTCAGTACAGATTTATTGTGGCTTTCTTTTTAAAAAAAAAATAGCATATTTATGGGAGAAAATTTGACATAAAATAAATTGTACACCTATAAAGCACTAGATTTGGTCAATTTGAATATATGTATACATCAAAGAGGTCATGACCATCAAGATAATGAACATCACCCCAAAAAATAGTCTTCTACTCCTTCTCAGTCCTTTTGCCTTTTTGGCATCCATTGCTCTGCTCTTCCTAGACATTAGTTTACATCTTCTAGAATTTTGTATAAATAAACCTTTTTTTTTTTTTTTGGGCGGGGGCGGGGGGGGGGCGCTGTGAGGGGAACTGCTTTCTTTTGTTAAGCAAAATTATTTTGATTCATGATGTAAGTATCAATAATCCATTTTTTAACTTTTTTTTTCACTTCTGAAAGTATCCATTTATATAAATGTGCCACAGTTTTTAATCCATGCCCTGGTTAAAGGACATCTGAGTTGTTTTTGGGTTTTTGTTATTACCAAGAAGAAGCTATGAACAATAATATGCAAGTATAAGTATCAACAAATGCTTTCATTTATCTCAAGCAATTTCTAAGAGTAGGAAAAATGAATAATATGCAAGATGTATGTTTAACTTTTGAAGCATAAATGAATCAGGAAAGAAATCTGCTAAATTGTTTTTCCAAGGTGACTGTATCATTTTAGATCCTAACAGCAATGAATGAGGATACGTCTTTCCACATCCTTGTCAACCCTTGGTATGGGGAGACTTTTTGATTTTAATCTTTCTACTACATGTCTACTGGTATTAATTTTGGCAAAGTTTGCATTTTCCTAATGACTAATCATATTAAACATTTTTTCATGTACTTATTACAGTCACTTCTATAACTTCCTCTATACTTTATAAGTCATACTTTGGGTATTATATTTAAAATCTAAAACCAGATCCCAAAGGATTTATCTTTTATTTTCTTGTAGAAATTTTATGGTTGTAGATTTTACATTTAGGCATATAATCCATTTTTATAACAGTTGATTTTTGTATACATTACAAGATCTGGATTGAAGTTCTTTTTTCTGAAAACACATATCTAACATTTCTGGCAACATTTGCTCAAGAGTCTGTGCATTTTTCATTGAATTGCTTTTGATCTTTTGTCAAAAGTCACATTTTTGTATATGTGTGGGTTTATTTCTTTTTTTATTTTTCGATCAGTCTGGCTAGAGTATATCAATTTTACTCATTTTTCTCAAAGAGCCAGATGGTGGGATTTTTTTCATTCTCTCTATTGCTTTGTGGTTTTCTGTTTAATTGATTTCTACTTTAACTTAAGTTGTTTCTTTTCTCCCACCTATTTTGGGTTTAATTTGCCCTTCTCTTTCTTTCTTTCTCTTGTTTCCTTTTCCTGGAACTAGTAGGTAATTGCTATCTAGAGTTGAACAAAATAATTCATATTTTTCCAGTGTGGGGGCTATTCTCTGTGAATATTTTAGATCCTGAAGGAAAAAAAAATTCATTCATTCATAGAAGGACAATCTCTTGTTTTTTAAGTGGAAACTTTCAGACACTATGTGACTTGAAGCATATCCTCTGGGCTAATGCCTTCCTGGAGAGTAATTGAGATAGAGGGAAAACCAGACTTCCTGCAAGTTACTGGAGTGCCTTTGAATTTAGAATACACTGAGGTTGAAATGACTCTGAAAAGTACCCCAGCCAAGAGCTCTGAGTGCCTGTGAGAAAATTCAATCTAATAATGCGTGGTGAATATTTACATCTTTATATGGTTTATAATATCTTTGTTTTCCCCAACCTTTATTATTACTTATGTATACTTCTCTATTCAATACTCACCAAACCCTGAGGCTACCCAATAACAGTGTAATGTTCTTTACTTCAGTCAATGAACTTTAACAGAAACCAATGCATTTTAACTGAATTTTTGTTTATCTCAAGGAGCACATTTTAATGAAATCAATACATTCTTGCTGAAAGCCACATGAATCCATTGGAAAGAATACATTGTTACCGAAACCAATATACAGTTTTATAATGTCTCTATGTTTTAGCATAAGCATCACCATACATTTTAGCTGTAACCAATATATTTCTGCAGGGCTGATACTGTGAGTCTTATTTCATAGTGAAGTCAATTCATTCTTACAGAAACTAATACTGTATTCCATATTCCTGAGCCAGCAGTGTCAGGCTAAATGAAGACTATGATTTATATTGCTGAAAAATGTAAATACTTCCAGAAAAGACATTTTTAAGTCATTTTGAAAGTTTATAAAGTATTTAAATATCTTCATTAAGTTACAAAAGAAATTGGAAAAAAGTTTTTGAATTGAAAAGTTAAGGCCTTGTTTACAATTTTAATTTAGATGAACCATTCAAATATATTCATCATTTAATATTCATCATTATATTTGTCTTACTCACTGAATTTTTTCAATTGTGTTTAATTAGCAGTCCACAAAAAAGTGGATTTCCTGAAGGAGAAGTCAAAGGTTAAAAAACATTTCAAAATTTCCAGTCTTAGAAATATCACATTTTAAGATGTAATAAGTACAACCATTTGACCTTAAGAAACACCAAAGTTTCTCCCTCTGAATCCCTTCTCTTCTCAAAAATATTAATATTAATGAAGTCACTGTAGTAAAAAAAAAAAAAATTAATGGCGAGACATTGCAGGAAATAAATTCAAATAATGAGTCAACAGTGAAGCACTCAAATAAAAATCTTTAAAAAGTGTTATGCAAATGTTTATATAGTATTAAGCATGTAGGCAGTACTCTAAGTATCCGTAGTTACAGATGTCAAAGTCTCTGGACCTGGATTATTGTATTTTCACACACAGGCTGGCCTACTGCACTGTGTACTTGGCCTAAAATGGAAAATGCATCCACCTAAAGCTAACATTTTTAAAATCCAAATGTGTTGTGTTTAGGAAGTGACTGGTAACCTCCCAAGGACATTATCTAATTGGGAGAGTAACCTTGTTGTATAATTTATCCAGAGGAAAAGCAAGGGCAGCTTCTTCCCTA
This sequence comes from Talpa europaea, assembly GCF_964194135.1. Lineage (NCBI taxonomy): Eukaryota > Metazoa > Chordata > Mammalia > Eulipotyphla > Talpidae > Talpa > Talpa europaea. Next base: position 91,799,314 of record NC_140080.1, on the reverse strand, counting down.
GACATCTTCATTTGCGTCTTTACTTTTCTCTCCTAATGACATTTCCAAATGAGGAATAAAATGAGGAAGAATTATACTACAGTAAACATAATGGACCCAAAATAAAATTCAGAGTCTTTTTGAAAAGACTCTGAAAATTCTGCATTCTCATTAAAATCGAAAGGTTGTGCTGAATATTTATCTCAACAATAAGAAATCAACAAGCAGTAAGAAAATTCCCAATCCACCTTGTTGACTTTTCTCATCAGAAAAGGTAGAAAAATGAACACCAAAGATGTAAAGAAAGGGCAGTATTCTTGTTAAACAAATAAATGAAACAAACAAATACAATTCTATGGAGTGGATGCTAAACTAAAAGGTAGCACGGGGATCTCTCGTATTGAAGCAAATCTTTAAGTCAGTCAAATTTCTTTGGCCTCAAGGCTTCTTTCTAGACAAGTTTAGCAAGATTCCATGACCTGAGTATCCTTTCACACAGGCTTTATCTGTCTTAATGAGGCTCAATGCAGATGCCAGGCTCAACTTTAGAGATAGGTCTTTACAGTAAATCCCTAACTTCTTTAAGTCTTGGGATGCTAGAAACTTAAGTAATCAATAGATCTAAGAAAGCACATTTAAAACAAACTAAAACATCACAAAAATAAATGTTATGTTCTCTCACTTTCTTTCATACAGGTTCCCCGTTTTTTCCCAGCTATTCAGATGCTGAAGTTGAACTGAGTGTTTCCAACCCATGAAGGACACTGCACTTGCACCCTGGTCTCTCTCTTTGTTCTGCTTCCACATCACTATTCACTTACCCACTTGAAAAACACTCCATCAATCTTCAGCCTTGCACACTTACATTGCATTTAAATCATTTAAGACTGAGTCTAAATATCAGCTTGTCCTGAGCAGGTTAAGGAAACCCTGATCTTGCAAACCTGCCCCTCCTCCCTCCCTAGGGTAATTAGACATTACCCTAATTCTCTGAGACACCCCGAGTGAGGGCCAGGACACATTCAGGGAGTGAGAGCTCTCACTGGCTCGGAAGGGAATGATTGTTCATTCCCTGCTACCTCTAATTTGCAAATGGCCTTGACCAAAAACATATACACATGCTTTTCTCAGAAGAGGTGCAGAAAGCCAGATCAGGAAAACACCTGTCTTACTGTTGCCTTGTATCTGCCCCAACTTGATGCTTCAAATCTCACCCCTTCCCAAGGACTTTTCCTGCCTAACCTTGGCTTCTTTCAAGGTTTATTCTTGATGAATATTTTCTGTAAAATTCAAACTTGCTAAATTTTCTTTTCTCTTAAAAACAATACATTGTCCTCATGTTCTTTATAATCCCACCATTTGGTTTTGTTTTACGTCTGGAAAAACGACCTCATCAGCATATAAAATTCAGCATCCTAAAAGTTGAGCTCATCATACCCACCCACCACTAAAGTTCCCTCCATTTCCAGAGTTCCCCAATTAGTACCACCCTCTATTCAGCCACTCAAGCCAGAGCCATGGGGCACATGCGCCAGACACATCTGTTGGGGGCATCTCTTGATTTAACCTATTAACCCTGCAGCCAGCCCTGTTTCTACTGCACGGGGCAGCCTCCCTGAGTCTCATCATTTCTCCCCTAGAATATCGCGAACCCTCTTCCTGTTCTTGTCCATTTCCACAGCTTCTAAGGCGATCATTTGACAAGACAGACTTAATCAGGTAGTACTCAGCTTTAATTTCCCCCCACTGCTCGCAGAATAAAGAGCAAATTCCTTAGCCATGGCATATCCGATTCTCCTCAGCCGGATTCTCCTTCTATCAGTGTTCCCTGTCAAGTCTCCAAATTCACTCCGTGCAGACTCACTCAGCAGGGACGCTGCTGCCTCTACCCAGTGAGCTTCCTAGTCCCTTTTCTTGCACACCTCCCTGTCCTTGGCCAGAGAGTGAGCTCCTGCTCCTGCACCAATTCAAAATGGACATCATCACCTCTTCTCTGAATGAGACAGAGTCCTCTTCTCCCTGCTGCATGTTGCCTTAAATACACCTGCATTGAGCAGTTTCCACATAGTTTTGTAGCTATTTACATATATATCTAAATGTGCATGCATTATTTGTGCATATACCCACTTGAATAAATATATGTATATTTATATGTGTGAGTGTATAGATACATCCCTTTTACAATTGGTGATTTTGAAGGAACACAGGCTTGTCATCTCTGTCTTTGTATGAGAAGTAGTATGATACAGTGAAACAGCTTTTTGAGGCAAACTAGTTGGAATTTAGCTGCCTGCTCTACAAATCGATCTAAGCATTTGTATTAGAGATTTAGCCTCCTTCTCTGCTCTTCAACTTAAAAATGGAGATAAGGGACCTCCCTGGCGGTGCAAGGGGTTAAGCATCAGCACTGTGAAGCTGTCCACAAACTCTGCAGCAGGAGTTCAATCCCTGGCTGGCCAGGGAGCTATCCACCTGGCGCAGCAGACCTCTCCTGTCTCGCCCGCTGCTCCCCTCAGATGTGTTTCAGAAGATCCGCCTGTTTTGTTCCCCACTCTGTTTCTGGTGGATCCTCTCACCCCCAACACCTCTGTCCTGTATCCCAGCTCTTGTATGCATAAATAGCTAAATCTTTTTTTTTTAAATGGGGCTAAAACAAGTGAAAAAAGTTTGATACGGGCCTGGCACCTAAAAGGGTCTCAGCAAGTCGTGGTTGTTTCTGTCACTGGCCCCATCATAGCTGCCTCCCTACCCTTGTCATGCCTGCTACCCTTCAGGTACTCAGTAAGTGCTTTACAAATGAAGGCCAATACTTATTATAGTATTATTACTGTAAATGACTGTCTTGTGGATAATAACTCCTATTATTTATTGTTCTTCCAACAATTTCTAAAATGATATCTTTCAAGCAGGCATTCTCAAAATGTTTATTGACTTAATTTCTCAGTGGACTTTTGCTTCTTTGGGTGGAGAAAAAATAAGTATTTCTCTTTTTTTTTCAGTTTTATCAATCTGTATTTATTTAATTTCTTCACATCCATAATTTTATAGACCGTAAAACATTTATAAAGAGGCTAGGCATGAATTCAACTAAAATATCCTTGCTATACAAGAGACTTTCAAGAAAAAATTATAGCATGGGTTTATAAAATAAGACTATTTTAAAAAGGGGCCTCCCAATTCAGCTCTCACATGCAGTGGAGGCCTTGAGTTTAGACATGGGGAAAAATATGTGCAGTGGTCACCTCTGGCCGATGATCTTTATTTTGCTTTTTTTTTTTTTTTGTCTTCTCTAAATCCTATAGTAATTATATTTGTAATAACAAACACAAAAATTACTTTTAAAGTCCAGCTGAATACTGGCTAGGACCTTTCAGCTAAACACATGAAACTGGGACAAAAGACCTATCAAAACGACTGAAATTGTCTCTCTTTCCTTGATTGCAACTTGTGGAGCAGATACAGAGAGCGGGTTCAGAAAAAGCTAGTGGCTGAATCAGAATGTTGCAGACCAAAGACTCATCAAACTACCAAAGAAAATAAGCTATTATACCCCAAAGAGAGAGCACTGGATACCTCTCCTTGTGCATTGTATTTCACCTTCTTCTATCATCTAATCCATCAGTCAAGTTTTATTGCATTTCATATTTGACCTGTGTCTCTCACAGTTGACACTATGCTCTTCACGGGGAAGGAATATATCTTATTCATCTTATCTCCCCAGTGCTTAACCAGGGCTGGGAAAGAGAGAGAGAGAGAGAGAGAGAGAGAGAGAGAGAGAGAGAGAGTACGTAAATGAACAAACAAGCAATTGGTCCTGGGGCTTTGGACTCTGCCAGAACACCCACTCAGTCTTGGCAGATTCCTGAGCTCTCTGAAGCATGGAGTCTTAGCACCCAGAGGTCTGCAGGTGTAACCCTCTTAACAAAGAATCTCCTTCTTCCTGTGCCATCTCAAGACTACCGTTGATAGAAGACTCACTGTCTTCTGAGGCAGTTTGTTCAATCTTTGAACAGCTTAAATTGTTAGAGAGTTGTTTCTTTTATTGAACTGACACCTTTGGCTTCCTCCCACACATTCCAGCTGTGCCCTGAGGGCTTCCGGTGAATAAATACAATCTCTCAGAAGATTCTTTGCCATTGATTTGAGAGCCACGTCCAGGCTCTATCTGATTTCAGTCTAACCCTGTTACTCGTTCTAAGTCTTTTCATTCACAAATCCTAATAAAAGATGATTGGAAATCCAGTGGAAATTGTTTAGGGCTGCAATATCACAGGGATGGGGCCTTCTTCAGGGTTTCACCCTAGTTTATCCAAAAAGAAGAAAGAACAATAATCTGGTTAGTACCCACAGTGTGTCTGCTAGTTCCCACACACCTCTTACCTCATCTGAGTCAACTTATCAAACTTGGTTCAACTAACATCATTATTTTCCTTTTATAGATAAGTTAATAAATATTGTTCAGGAATCTAGCTGTCTCTGCTTCAAAAATATAATGTTCTGCATTTGATTTTAGACAGATTACTGAAGGATGTCATAAATGAATGCATGAGGTATAAGAAATGAATTCATCTTTGGCAGAGAGATTGCCTTCCTGTAGGTAGACACCATGGATTTTGGAACCAGAGGGACGTTGGTTTGATTTCCTGGCTCTCTCTTTTCATAGCTAAGTAATCTAGAGCAAGTCATGTATCTTCTCTGACTCATGATCCTAATCTGTGAAGTGATTATAATAAATAGACCTATGAGGTTGAAGTGAAGATAAAATGGGATCATGTATGTAAAATCTGAGCACAACACACAGGACAGGATGATAGAGATAATGATGAGGGAAACAGAACATAAGACCAGCTAAAAGCCTCCTATATTTGGGCCTCACCAGTGGCGCAGCGGGTTGAGTGCAGGCTGTGAAGCGGTCCGCAGCCTCTGCAGCACCAGTTCCCCGCAGGCCAGGGAGATAGGCACATGGCTGGGCAGACCTCTTCTGTCTCACCCACTGCTCCCCTCAGCAGTGTACTTTGGGTCAGTCAGCCTGTTCTGTTCCCCACTCTCTCTCTCTGGTGAATCCTCTCATCCCCCACCTCCATGCCTCTGGCCTGTATCCCAGTTCTTGTAAAAAAATAAATAAATAAAAATAAATAAATAAAAGCCTCATATATTTATAAACTGACCACAAGCCACTGGTTTCACGTACATTCATAGAGCCTGCTACCTGCTGCCCAGGTCTCCCCTGTGGCCCATGGAGGCTTTGAAGTTTGGCTGGTCCGCACACCATGTCTGTCCGGTCCGGACAGACACCCGCAGGCCAGGCAGCCCCCCAGCACTCAGCCTGTGTGGGGGGTGCAGGGGAGACAGATAGCACCTCCTGAGTCTCTCCACATACTTTCTCCAATGTTCCTTTCATATTCAATCGCCAAAGACAGTCACATGAAAAATAAATCTTTATTTCTGTGTGGTCCACCTGCTCCCACGACTCACCTGGACATGAGAGAAGACTCATGAATGCACCTCAGTTTCAAAGGAACAGTCAAATAAAATGCCACCATCCAGGCTGCCTCACGGGGATCAAAGCCACAACGTTGGGCTGCTCCTGAGGCAACTGGCTCTCCGCCTCCCTCCCAAATGGCTGTGATGTTCCTATTAGTGAGGAGGATAAGAAGAGTCTGTCAAAGCTGCTTCCCCAGGACATGGGCCCTCAGGCAGTCAGATGTGCTGAGTGTGAAGAGATAGTTTTCAAAAGCCTTCTTCACTCCCAGCCCGGGGCAGAGCAGATGGGGCCTGGGCCATCTGTGCCAGTTACTGGCCTCCAGGGCTGACACCACAGTTCCTTCGCCCTGGCTCCCTCAAATCCAAAGGGTCAGTTTGATGGAAATCTTGCTCCATGCTGGAGGGTCACTGCCCTCCAATGATGGCATCCCCAGGGGGTGTGGCTGGCATTTCAGGGGCTGCAGAGACTGAGGACTCACCACCATTCCTAGCCTGTAAATGATTTCTGTAGCTGCCAGCGGGAGATACCCATTCCTGCCCCGAGGAATGAAAACCCCTGTCAACCAGGCTAAGATCTTCATAGCAATTATCTCTGTGCCACCCGAGGCAGGCCGTTTGCCATCACAGGCCTTTCCCACTGTCAGGGAGGCTTGGCCTCACCATGGTTCGCTCGGGCTATTTGAGAAGCGCTGAGACCCACAGGGCCAGGGGCCATTAACAGTGAACCTCGATCAGAATAGCGAAGGCCTGGAATGAGGGCAATCAGAGCCACCTCCTCCACACCCTGGGATTCCGAGTTTCCAGACAAAACTCTTCTGATACAACATGGATGATTGCAAAGTACCATCCAGGATTTCCTGTCTCACATTTCAGAATTAATTTGAGAATATGGCTCTGAAGTCAGGCGGCAATCAACCATCAGCAGCAACCAGACCGGCAGACATCACCTGACCCTGGGGAGCTGCAGTTGTGGAAGGAGTGAGGAGACAGGACACAAGACACGGAAGAAGCAGAAGCAAAGAGCCCCGAGAAGAGAACGGCCATGGCCATAAACTGGCAGCTACAAACATTGCTCAGAAGGGTCAGAACAGCTGTGTAGCCCACAGGGAACCCCAGGGGGACAGAGACACACCCTTACCTCAGCCAAGCTCACTCTCTGTTCAACCCTCTGTTCAGCCCTCAAGACACTGAATAAAAGTGTCTGTGTCTGAGGAACCTGACGGGCTAAATAATTGGAATGCGAGGGGTGGGTCACAGAAGATTGTGTTAACATGAAAAATAAGGGCAAATGTTTAAAAGCATCGCAGTAAGAGTCTCCTTCATTCATGTGGAGTGAACGCCTGGGAAGGCAATGAACGTGGCCTCCCAGGCTCCCTCTGAACCTCATGAACTCAGGGCATCATCTGGGAGAAAGAAGTGTAAGGGGGAAAAGGCTGTCTTAAAGCTAATTCCATACAGGCTTTGTGGACTCCACCCCCACCCCAGGCCAAAGCCAAAAGACACTGGGAACTCCAAATCCCATCCCCACCCAAGGGAAGGTAGCTGGGACCTGAGGGTGGGGTTCAGCAGCCAGGATGGTATAAAAGGCAGACACGTGGGCTTTGGGGCTCCCCCCATTTTGGCTCTCCGCCAGCTCGCAGCATCCGGCCAGCTCTGAGAGTGCCTTTGGGTTTCCAGGTCGGCGGATCGGGTAGGACGCATTAAAGACTTTATTTCCCTATTTTCTCCCTGAGTTGTCCATTTTCCTTATTTCCTTTTCCCTTGTAAATAACCTTGTATTAACCTTTTGTGTGCGCCTGTAGTGGAGTATTCATAAGGCCCTTGTAAGCGCGCGGGTGAGGACGCACAGCCAGGCAACCCGTTCAATAACGGGGCTGCTCTATAACAGAAGGACTAGCCAGGAGAGAGCCTCAGACCTGGCCAGGCTCCAGCTGTGCACTCTGTGGGAGAACCTAGTGCCTCCTTCCTTTGTTTTCCTTCTAGTGCAGGGCTCCTCCTTTTGTTTTTACTGAAACTGTCAATTCTGAGGGAAGCTATTAGGGACATGAATCTGCTTCTCCAGGTGGGCAGGTTGGACCTGGAGCCTGTTGACGACTGGGTGTGGAGTGAGGAAGAGGGACCCCCAGGAGGGAGCTGGTGGAGAAGGCCAAGGAGCGCCAGCTTGTGCTGGGAACAGCTGGGGCAGATAGAAGTGGAGGGTGGGGCTGGGTGTTCTGGGAAAAGCAGGGGGTGGGGAGGGAGCCAAAAGGGGAGTGGATCCAGGACCCAAAAGGGTAGAAATCTTGGCCAATAAAACAGAGCTCTCGGCCTGGGTTTGAAACTGGAAGTGGAAAAATCAGCAGGCTGGAGAAGGGCCCCAAACTCATAGTTGGGGCCCTAATTCACAGTTGATGAGAGGTGGGAATTCACAATGAAACAAGGTTTTCTGTTCCTCTTACAATTGTGTGTTGGTGTTCACTTTTTAAACTTTTGATGTTTGATATCATCTATAAAAAGATTATGAATCTTATTGAACTTAATAGGGTTTTCTAGAGACTTTCCCATATGAAAGTCAGACTTTGTATTTAGACTCTGTCCCCTGCAGCAAACAAACTCTTAAGAGGAGAAAGTAACAACACAATTTTTCAGCTATTAGATTCAAAATTTTTGACTTTGAGTTTTCCCATTTTGGAAGTAAATATTAAAGTAGAGAAAAAAGTTATAGATGACAAAATTTTAAATATGAAAGAATAAAATCTTTCCATCAAGGCAAAAAATGGGTAAATTTTAAAAATTTAAAATATTTAGGAGCAAATCTTCTGTAATTGGTGCTAAAAAAAAAAGGCAGCTAGCATAAATGCTAAAGGAAGCCATCCTCTAGTTTACTTAGTAGTAAGATGTGTTTAAAACAAAAGCTGAGTGAGTCACAAACTTCAGTAGCTAACCCTGTTTAATGCTTTATTTAACAAGATGTAGATATACTTTTTTAATGAAGAAAAAAATCTTCATTCTCAAAACGCCTAATTTTAGTTATTATGGGTTATGTTAACTATACACGAAGGATTTTTTAGCCATTCCCAGAACCAAAGGCAAAATATACTGGAATAATTTAAAACCTATAATAAACAAAGGATATAAGATATAATAACAAGTCTAAAATAGGGAAAATGAACTCATTTTAAAATTGGTCTTTAGCAGGTATAATGAAGAAGATAAATTTGCACAATTAGGAACTAATGAAGATTTTGTAAAAATTGCTATTTACAAAGAATAAGTGAGAAATGCTTGGGAAACACGGACATATATTAAGCAACAGGCCTGAATAACAAATGTCCAAAGCTATTAACGAAATTAGTCAAGAAACTTAATTAACTAATAATGATTTTTCAAAACTCCTACAGTAGATTGGATACTGGTAAAGGGTACCTATCCTCAGAAAAAGATTAGGAAGAACGAGTTCAAAAATAACCACATGGTAATTTTCCCACTACTCATATTAATCACTAGTAAAATCACAAGGTTATAATTCAGTGCATAAGCAAAAGATCACGTGACATGAATTATAATAATCATGAACATGTTTTATTATTTTGTACAAAAAGCATACTTAACAGTATGGAGATTTCTCTACATTTTAAAACTAGATCTGCCTTACAGTTCAGTAATCCCTCTCCTAGTTATCTATCTAAAGAATGCAAAAAGACCAATTCAAAGGGATGATATATATACTCTCTGATGTTCCTCAGCACTGTTTACAATGGCCGCACTGTGGAAACAACCTAAGTGTTCAATGACAGGTGAGTGGATCAGGAAGCTGTGGTGCATTTATATATGATGAACTCACATATAAAAAAAAATGATGAAATTTAATCTAAAAAATGATAAACTCGTGCCATTTGCAACAACCTCAATGGACCTGGAGACAAAATAAACACTGGATCCTGTGACTTATATGTTGGATATAGAAAAATCAAAGAAAGTGTCAGATAACACCCAACCAATAACAAACCTTATACATCTGACTATAAAATTAAGGCAACCAAAGGGGGCGTGGGGAGCAGGGAGTGGGGGAGACCCAACAGAAGATGGTGGAGGACTCTGGACTCCTTGGTGGTGGGTGTAGTGTGGTAACAAACCTCTACCTCCAAATCACATTCAGGATTGGAAACCAATGTTACCACAATTTTTTTTAAAAAGGAGCAAAAAATCTTTTTTAAAAAAATCTTAAAAAAAAAATAACAAAGCAATCTTGCTTCTTTTTCCCTCACTCTCCTTGAAATACTAGAAAAGAAAAAGAAAATTTGCATTAACTATCAAATATGTGTCATTCAATATAATTTTGGATTGTAAGAACTCAAAGATTCACTTGCCGAATCATTTTTAATTGACTTGTTTAGAAGTTCAGCTATGTAAATTGAAACTTGTCCTTGGCAAGGGAAAACTGATAATTATCTTCACATGAGAGAAGTCTCTAGTGAAGGGTCACAATAGTTGGCCAGAGGGCTAATTTCCATTAGTTATACCCTATACTAATGATGTCAAGACCGAACATTGTGACATTTGGTTATGTCTCAATAGTGAGAGCAATTTTCGGATTTAAGCTTTCATTGCACTGGGAATTTGTGGTTAACATTGGTATGGGTAGAAAATAAAGTGTATCTAAAACCTCAAAGCCAGGGGAAAAGTAGCTTTAAATGGGAAAATTGGAGATGAGGTATTTGTGAGGAAACAAAGTCTTTAATGAAGATAAATGTGTGGATAAAAGCAAGTAATCTGTGGAAGAAGGGTGCTCCCCAGCCAGTGGCGATCCTAATGAATTATTCACTAGAACCGTGCCCAGGCCTGCCGGGAGCTGAACTCCACTCTCTGCAGCTACTGGCCAAGACAATAGCTGTGTCCAGACTTCGTGCAATCTGGACCAGGCCTTCGGAGAGTCACACTGCAGCAGCTTTGGGGCACTGCCTTCCTATGGTTGGAATAGAAAGTAACCTAAGTCCACAGGCCAAACATATGACACTGAAAGCTTTAAGAGATCAAGACAGAGCCATTTTGTAGAATATTAAACCTCTGTCTCGTGAGCTTTCTTCAGGTTAAAACTAATAATAAAGTTCTTCCCAGCTCCACACAATTAGAAATTGAATCTTCATTTTCTGCTTTAACTGTAAAGTTGAGATGGTTTTGTGAGTGACCTACTTAACAAGAGTTATCGGGCATATTGAGGGGCATCCCAGGACACCCAAACTTGCATAGTCTAAAGGGATTCTGCCATCTACTACATGAAGTCAAAACACCCTCTTAGAGTGAAAAATCTTTATAGAATTGATTAGAGAGGAAAGAATAGAAATGACATTGTTTCCCAAAGAAATACCCAACGTTACCCATCCCCTTGTGGGTAAACGCCCAGCCAAACAAGGTTGGCCCAGAGCAGGGCCACAGAGGCCTGAAAGCTTGCCACAAGTCTTAGGTTAGGTACTTTCTGGTGGGGATCCATAGGAAAGGGGCAGAAGGGCCCAGACAAATCTGGGAGGAACCTCAAGCCTCTCACCCACATCTCTCCCATGTGCTTCTAAGTGTCTGCAGTCCATGTGTGCCCCCAAGTCCCCGGTGCAAGTCCAAGGCTGAGAAGCAAGTGCATCCTCCTTCACAAGTCTCTCTCCTCCACGTACCTCTCCTCCTGTGACTCTCCTTCCTCAATCTCTTCTGTGTCTCTTGAGCCACCTGCCTTCTGTATTAAATGGCCTCACTTAGCCACACATCATGCCTCTCATTAGGTAAAGTAGGGAACCCACAACCTTCCCTTTTTATGGAGATTACTCTGCTATGCAAGGTGAATGTGAAGATTAATTACATGCCATATCACGTGTAATGTTAGTCACAAACGTTCAAGTGTTACATGCACTAGTTACGATCTATGCTGATCATTCTGGTTAAGTCATATTTACACCCCTCACCAAAGTATTAACACGTACAAAGACCATTTCACAAATACATACTGTACCAGGGCCTCCCTGGTGGTGCAGGGGTTAAAGACAGAGCTATCAAGCTATCACCAGCCACTGCAGCACAAGTTGAATCCCCAGCTGACCAGGCAGCAACCCACATGGCGCAGCAGACATCTGCTGCCTCACCCTCAGCAGCGTATTTCAGTAGATCCTCCTGTTCTGCTCCCCACTCTCTCTGGTGAATTCACTCACCCCCAGCACCTCTGGCCTACACCCCAGTTCGTGTATGCATAAATAAATAAATCTTTAAAAAGAACACACAAATACATACTGTACCTCCAAATACTGTGTTACTAAAACAGATCAAAGAAACAGTGATGAGTAAACAGTTCTCCACCTTTATCATTTATATTTCTGGAAAGAGTGTGATATTACAACACAACACAGCTGTGGATCTGATACAAAGAGAAAGAAATAGGGTATCCTTGGAGGCACGTGTATTCCAGTCTTGGGCAAGGAAGTCTTTCTGGAAAAATTGACAGCCAAGGGGGGAACAAAGGATATGGAAAATTTAGCGAAGTGAGAAAGGTTTTGAAGGAACGTGTAACCCAGACAGAATAAATAACCTGTGTGGAGACCTGGAAGAAAACTTCATGGTAGCCTTCTAGAACTGACACAGTCCAGTTTAGATAAAATGAACAGTGTAATCCTGTATGAGGGAAAGATGAGACTTGAAAGTTTTCTATAACCCAAATCGTGAATGATCTTATACCACCTTGGAGAGTGTGGACTTCCAGTGGCCCACAGCAGCTGTTAAGGGCATTCATCAGGCTGTGGTATGATCGGATTAGCATTACTAAGGATTGGATGAAGGATTTAGATTAGTTTAAGGGAACAGATCTCAGTAATCCCGATAAAACACAGTGGTAAAGGCAGGAGAATGCAAGCTGTCACCACTCGGAGAATTTCATTTGGACTCAGCCACATTCATATATGTATCATTCTGTCTATTTCAGCCCCACAATTGCAGGTCTTGACAGTCATGATAGAGGTGGGTTGCCCCCCCCAACTTAAAATATTTACTATTAAGCACTGACCAAAGACATTTGCCAACCTCTTGACAAATAGCAATGGAACAAAATCAAAGGTATTTATGAATATCAAGGAGCTAACACTGAATTTGGGACTGATTCAACATGGAGTAGGAAACAAGACAAGTCTAATTCTGTTGGGGTGAATGGGTTGAATGAATGGATGATCAATTATTTTTCCAATTTTATTGACCTGTCAATGGTTTACACAGGTACATAATTTTAGGATTATACTTCACAGCTTCATATGCATGATTCACTCGCCCGCCACCAAAACCCCAGTATCAATACCCAACCTCCCTCCCCAATCTCCCTTCACCACCCCCACCTTAGGTGGCAAATAAATAGCTATCTCTGATGCCCTGTCTTTATAAATACTCAACTACTATGATCATGGTTTCTGATAATCACAGCTTATTGTGAAATATACAAAACATGATTTATTTATGAGGGGGCAGAGCAACATGGTGGCGAGGAGACGCTGCGAGTAAGATCTCCCATTAAAAAAAGTTAATAGGGAGGAAAAGCGGCAGGTCCCAGTGAGAACTGGGACACGGAAGATAAATGGGTGACTCCAGCAAACTGCCCGAAGAAGAAAGTGGCCATAAAAGAGGACCAGAAGGGAGGGAAGCGCAGAACCCTGCTCCCCTCCCCCGCCCACAGAGGCGGCACTCTCCGACAGGCAGAGAGGAGGAAAACAACAAACCAAAACGGCCAACAAGAACAAACGACGCAGCAAGCGGGACTGTGAGTGGAAAGGAACTATTGCAGCCACCACACCCCGTGAACGGGAGCTGTGGAGAACCCTGCAGGATCCACCGCAGCAGTGAGCGAAGGGCTCCGGGCGCCATTAGAGAAGAACAAAGACCCCGGGAGACGCGCACACAGCCCGGGCTGCCGGTAAGCTTGCGCGGAAAAGCGGCGCGCTGGGGCATTTGAAAAGCAAATGCAGACCCAGATCCCGGCTGCCCAGGTCTCCGCGCCTGCGACCTAGGCTTGCGGGGAGACGCGCGGAGGTCCTCACTGAGGTGAAGGTCCCTCCCTGAGTAAGCAGGAACCAGGCGCCCAGGCACGGCACGGGAGCGGGTGCAAAAGGCGCCATTCCCACGCCACTGAACTGGGCTACAGCCCGCATCCTGGAACTGAGGGCTTTGAACTGAGACCCGGGGCACGAAAATTCGGGGCGTGGGTTCTCCACGACGGTGGGGCACAAGGCAGACACAGCACCCCAAAGCCGTTGAGGTGTACCCTACCATTCCCGCTCTGTTCCCTGTCCCACGGGGTGGGGGGAGGCTAAAAACAGCCCCCCAAGGCCACTAGGAGAGATCTCTGGCGCCACCTAGCGACCAGGAAAAAAAAGTCACTAACACCCCATAGAACAGGAAATTTCTTAAGACTGCTTGAAAAGGGCAGAAGGCTTCTGGAGGACCCAGTGGCCAGCCGGGAAGTTAGCCCACGCCAGGCCCCTTCCGACCAGCAGTCTGAGCCCACAGAGGGAGCAGGCACCCACGTCCGGGGCAGACCGGGTGCGCAGAAGAGTGTGCCTGAAACCGGAGGCGCAGGGACTGCATCCCGCTTCGCCATTTTAGAACAGGGACATTTCTTCAGTAAAAACTGCCTAAAACCAGCAGAAAGCGCCCCCAGAAGACAGAGATGGCTCCGGGAAGAGCCAGAGGGGAGTGGAGAAGTTCACCCAAGATGCCAGTCAGTCCGAGCAACACAGTGTCCCAACGCATACGACAAATTAGAAAACAGACAGTAGGGAGTAGAAGAACCACACGCAACCTAACAACTCCTCAGGAAAAAAGTACACCACAAAAAGAAAACCACTCCCCAGATTGCAACGACAGCAACTTGGAAGAACTCTGAGCCTTCCAGAAAGAGAATTTAAAATTGCCATGATTAAAAAAGTAATAGATCAGAAGAAGGAAATTGAGTCCCTAAAGAGGGAAGTAAAAGAAATGCAGGAGATCAAAGAATTAATGGAGGAACTAAAGAACTCTGGGAAAAGCAATGAAAGCAGAATAGGTGAAATGGAAGAGCGAATAAGTACTCTTGAAGACACAGAAATAAAAAGAACCAAAACAGAAAAGGAAAGAGAAGTACGAAGGAAAAAGAATGAAGAAAGACTTCGGGAACTATCTGACTCCATGAGGAAAGGAAATATAAGAGTTATAGGAATTCCAGAAGGAGAGGAGAGAGATGTAGGAACAGAGAAAATATTCATGGATATAATTGAAGAGAACTTCCCAAATGCGAAGAAGGAGCTGAAAATTGATATACAAGAAGCAAGAAGAACACCAAACTTCCACGACGAAAGGAAAAACACAGCAAGACACATAATAGTAAAGCTCCCAAGAATCCAGGACAAGGAAAAAATAATGAAGCTGACAAGAGGGAAGAAACAGATAACATTCAAAGGAAAACCAATCAGGCTGACATCAGACTTCTCTGAAGAAACACTACGGGCAAGGAGAGAGTGGAGGGACATAGTCAACAGACTCCAAGAAAACAGATGCCAACCAAGAATACTCTATCCCGCAAAGCTCTCTTTCCTCCATGAAGAAAGGATATGGACCTTCCCAGACAAAGAGAAACTCCGGAATTTCATTACGACTAAACCCCCACTCCAAAAAATACTACAAGGAATCCTAAAGCCAGAACCTCAGAGGGACGAATAACAACGAAAGAAGACCAAAAAAAAAAAAAAAAAAAAGTTATTAAAGGAATAAATAAATAAAATCAAAGGAAAGACAAACATAATGGCAAATACAGATGCTAACATATCAATATTAACCCTAAATGTAAATGGACTAAACTCTTCAATAAAAAGACACAGAGTTGCAGCCTGGATTAAGAAACAAAACCCAACCTTTTGCTGTCTCCAGGAAACACATTTAGCTACAAAAGATAAAAATAGGCTCAAAGTCAAAGAATGGAAAACAATCCTACAAGCAAATGGGCCAAAAAAGAAAGCAGGAACAGCTATACTTATATCAGATAAAACAGACTTCAAACTCAAAAAAATAAAAAGAGACCCCAATGGTCACTACATTATGATTAAGGGGACAATACTTCAAGAAGAAATAACACTCATTAACGTATACTTACCAAACGAAAGAGCACCAAAATATATCAGACAACTGTTGTCCTCTCTGAAAACAGACATCAGAGAAAACACATACGTAGTGGGAGACTTCAACACACCACTATCAACAATGGATAGATCAACAAGACAAAAAATAAGTAAAGAAACTAAAGCTCTAAATAAGGACCTAGAGCATTTGGGCTTAACAGACATCTATAGAACACTAAACCCAAAAAAAAAAACGGAGTACACATTTTTCTCAAGCGCACACGGATCATTCTCCAGGATCGATCACATACTGGGGCACAAGACAAACATCAACAGATACACCAAGATTGAAATCATACCAACCATCTTTTCTGACCATGAAGGCATCAAACTAGAAATAAATCATAAAACGAAGGCAAGGAACTATCCTACCTCATGGAGATTAAAAGCCACACTACTGGAAGACCGCTGGACTAACGAGATCAAAGAAGAAATTAAAAAATTCTTTGAATTGAATGACAAGGAGGACACTAATATCCTAAATGTATGGGATGCAGCAAAAGCAGTAATAAGAGGAAAATATATAGCAATAGAAGCTCACATCAAAAAACAAGAAAGAACTCAAAGAAACAACCTAATCTCGAAGCTCAAAGATCTAGAAAAAGAACAACAAAAAAACCCCAAAACCAGTAGAAGAAAAGAAATAATAAAAACCAAAGCAGAAATAAATGAAATTGAAACTAAAAAAACAATCCAAAAGATCAATGAAACCAAGAGCTGGTTCTTTGAAAAAATCAATAAAATAGACAAACCCCTAGCCAGGCTCACAAAGGAAAAAAGGGAGAAAGCACAAATACACAGGATCATAAATGAAAGAGGAGAAATCACAACGGACACAGCAGAAATCAAAAGAATAATCAGTAACTACTATCAACAGTTATATGGAAACAAGTTCAACAATCTAGAGGAGATGGACAAATTCCTACAACTCTACAATCACCCAAAGCTAGATAAAGAAGAAATAGAACACCTAAACAGACCAATTACAAGCAGCGAAATTGAAATGGTAATCAAAAACCTCCCCAAAAACAAAAGCCCAGGACCTGATGGATTTACAAATGAATTCTACCAAACATTCAGAGACGAATTAGTGCCTATCCTTCACAAACTCTTCCAAAAAATTGAGAAGAAAGGGACAATACCAAACACGTTCTATGAAGCCAACATTACACTAATACCAAAACCGAACAAGGACAACACAAAAAAGGAAAACTACAGGCCAATCTCCCTAATGAACACTGATGCAAAAATCCTCAATAAAATTTTAGCTATCAGAATCCAACAATGTATCCATAAGATAATTCACCACGACCAAGTTGGATTCATTCCAGGGGCACAAGGATGGTTTAACATCCGAAAATCAATCAACGTTATCCAACACATCAACAAAAAGAAATATAAAAACCATATGATAATATCAATAGATGCTGAGAAAGCTTTCGACAAAGTGCAACACCCATTCATGATAAAAGCCCTTGAAATTCTTGGGATACAAGGAACATACCTCAACATCATAAAGGCCATCTATGACAAGCCAACAGCCAGTATCATTCTCAATGGTGAAAAGCTGAAAGCAATTCCATTAAGATCTGGAACAAGACAAGGATGTCCACTCTCACCACTGCTTTTCAATATAATACTGGAAGTCCTAGCCAGAGCAATAAGACAAGAGAAAGACATCCAAGGAATCCAAATAGGAAAAGAAGAAGTCAAACTATCACTATTTGCAGATGATATGATAATATACATAGAGAACCCCAAAATCTCCACAGAAAAACTAATTCAACTCATCAATCAATTCAGTAAAGTGGCAGGATACAAAATCAACACGCAAAAGCCTTCCTATACACAAACAATAAATCTGAACAAGAAGAAATAAAAAAAACCATCCCTTTTATTATCGAAACAAAAAAAATCAAATATTTGGGAATAAATCTAACAAAAGAGGTAAAGGACCTATACAAAGAAAACTATAAAACACTGTTAAAAGAAATAGAAGAAGACACATAGAAATGGAAAGATATCCCCTGCTCATGGATTGGAAGAATAAACATTATTAAAATGGCCATCCTACCAAAAGCAATATACAGATTCAATGCTATTCCAATCAAAATCTCAATGGCATTCTTCAAAGAAATAGAACAATTAATGATGAAATTCATATGAAATCACCAAAAACCCCGAATAGCCAAAGCTCTCCTGAAAAAAAAAGAAGGGAATGGAGGTATCACACTCCCAGACTTCAAACTATACTACAAAGCCATAATCATCAAAACTGCATGGTATTGGAACAAGAACAGACATACAGACCAATGGAATCGAATAGAAAATCCAGAAATAAACCCACAGATTTATGGTCAACTAATCTTTGACAAAGGAGCAAAGACTATGCATTGGAGCAAAGAAAGTTTGTTCAATAAATGGTGCTGGGAAAACTGGGTCGCTACATGCAAAAGAATGAAGCTTGACCACTACCTCACACCATACACAAAAATCAACTCAAAATGGATTAAAGAACAGGACATAAGACCTGAAACCATAAAATATATAGAAGGAAATATAGGCGAAACACTACGTGATTTGCACATCAAAGACATCTTTACAGACACATCACCCAAAGCAGTGATAGTGAAGACAAAGATAAACAGCTGGGACTACATCAAATTAAAAAGCTTCTGCAGAGCAAAAGAGACAATAACAAAAACAAAGAGAAACCCCAAAAATGGGGAACATTTTTGTACCCAACACTAATGATAAAGGACTGATCACAAAAATCTGCAAAGAGCTGATGAGACTCAGCAACAACAAAGAAAATAATCCAGTCAAAAAATGGGCAGAAGAGCTAAAAAGAAACTTCTCTGAAGAGGAAATGCAAATGGCCAACAGACATATGAAAAAATGTTCAACATCACTTGTAATCAGGGAAATGCAAATCAAAACTACCATGAGATACCATCTCACACCAGTGAGAATGGCACATATTAAAAAAACTAGCAACAACAAATGTTGGCGAGGGTATGGAGAAAAAGGAACTCTTCTGCACTGTTGGTGGGAGTGCAAACTGGTCCAACCACTATGGAGAGCTGTGTGGAGATTTCTGGACCTACTAAACATAGAGCTTCCATATGATCCAGCAATTCCACTCCTAGGTATTTACCCAAAGGACACAGAAACATCAATTCCAAAGAGCACCTGCACCCCTATGTTTATAGCAGCACTGTTTACAATAGCTAAGCTTTGGAAACAACCCAAATGCCCAAAAATAGATGACTGGATCAAGAAGATGTGGTACATATATACCATGGAATATTACTCAGCATTCAAAAAAGATAAACACATGCAATTTGCAGCAACATGGATGGCGCTGGAAGGGATCATGCTCAGCGAAATAAGCCAGAAAGAAAAAGAAAAATACCGGATGGTCTCACTCATAGCAGGAATCTAGAAAACTTAAATAAGGGACCAGGAAAATGAATATAAGAAAGTGAAAATCAAAATCAACAAAAAACTATGAACCAGAGACACTTTTTGGGGGTGGGGGGCGGGAGGGGAAGGATTGGGGTCAGAATGGGGCGTTTGCAATTGTATGGGGGAATATAAAAATAAAATTTATTATTTAAAAAAATAAATAAATAAAATTATATGCATGTATTTCTAGGATAAATAAAAGTATTTTTAAAAGATAAAAAAATATATATACAAAACATACCACAATACATGAAACCTACACAAACTCAGTTCACATGGCTTAACACGTAAATAGAACAGACCAGTAATTTATTTAGAATCAAAATTGAAATGCACGTGATTTTCTTAGTAAAGTTAAACTTGCCCCTTCATATCTGAATCTCATCGCTGTTTGTCCGTAGCATTACCTATGCATCTGGGGTAAATGTTTTCTCAGCTTTCTCATCTGCAAAATTATATTTACATTGTCTCTAACCTCTAAAATTCCAAGCCTTAATTATTCTAGATCATTATGATCAATTAATTTGCAGCAGAAGAAAGGAACTAAAAGATGGTTGAGGTAGCCTCAAATCTAACTGAGAACTAAAACTTCAGGAAAGAGAATAGTCTAAGGGAGATATTATTGAACTAAAATAGAAAATTCCAAACCCGATGCTTGGGAGGCATACATCCCTCTAGTCTAAAACTGGACTGGTTACACACTATAGTTATTTGGACCCCTTTTAAAAGATCAAAAATGTGAAGCCTCCTTTCTGCACTTGCTAATAGTACTGATGCCCAGATGATTCAGCTCAGCCCAGAAACCCAGTGCAATTATTGATTTGTTTCTTTCTTTATTAGAACCAGTCAGTATAATGGTCTTCTCAACTGACCAACAAGCAAGTATATTGGAAAGATTAGGTGGGTGACCTGAGATGCCTACTTGGTAAGCCGCTTTGATTTTTGATGTTCTAGGATGCTTTCTTTGTATTGGGTTTTTCTTCCCATATCCTAGTAGAAGGTGAGAGGAAGGAAGGATCTTTTGTAGCATGATATGGTTGGTTGCTTCTAAAGATACTATTAGTCATTCCAAAGAGGGAGATGGAAAGAGCAAAAGTTGCACATACTGATTTTGTGCTGCATTGTCTATTACTCCAGCATTTAGGCCTTTGCATTTAAAACCCAGAGCACAATATCGCGAGTCAGGATCAATTTTGCTTTAAATCAGTTGGGTAGGTTCAGAGCCAAGGCCCACTGGCAGCCAAGGTACCTGTTAAGGGAGATGATGAATTGAGTCCTTAAGTCCTTGGCAGAGGAGCTGACTTAGAGATAAGAGATAAGAAAATGAGTTTGCAATAGAATCTCTAATGATTAGTTGGGATGGAAATCAGAAGGTCTTCTGCAGTCTTGATTACATTTTTTTATTATCTTGGCAACTTATTTGGTGCATCAGCATATTTTGCAACTTTCCCTACTCCATTCCCTTCAGTAACATCTTTTGCATGAGTGAGCAGTAAATAACAAGGAGAAGTAGGGACAATTAACTATTATTGTAGCCCTATGACTAATGAAAATTCGTACATTGCACTTTGGGGGAAAATGTACTTATTAACATGCCTGTGGGGGGTAGGTTAATGTTGCTATTTTAACGTTGCTTGGGAGAAACTGGAGTAGAGGAACGTATCCAAGGTTATTCAGCAGCCAAAATCACACCAGCAGAAATCCTCCCAACGATGGCCCCGAGACACCTGGTGGAAAAAGTTGGGGGGCGTGGAGGTTGGCCTGCAGTCACAACTCTGACCACACCCCAGCCAGGATTTCCCTCTGCCTGGTGAAGTGCCTTTGCTGGTTAAATAGATGTGTATGTATTAACTAGTAAACCATAATACTACCAAATTTCTTCACATGCATTCACTCATTCATTTAATTTTGGAAGATTTTTAAATCTAACAAAATTTCAGGACTCAAAAGAAGAACGTTTTAATGGTACTGTGACATTTGATGGGATGAAGACACGTGAATCCATTAGCCACCAAGTTCCACTGCTGCACAAGTAAGTGGGTGAAGTTAAGGCTGACTTCCAGGCTTCTGACTTGGGGAGCAGGGTGGGCGATGGTGCCTTTCAGGGAGACTGGAACACAGGGTGAATCCCATGGGCACTGGGTGGAGTACAAAAGATGCAGCAATGTGCAAAAAGTCCTTATTTTAAAATATGTTGGGTTGAAGTGACTGCAGACAATTTCCAACAGGCAGTTCACGATATAGATCTAGACCTCAAGACCAAACTCTTCAAGCCTAAAGCTGGGAGAGTAATGAAGCCGTCGACACTCACTGCCAGCCTCGATTCTTCAACTCGACGGGGTTTGATCCTGAATGAAGGTTAGGATCCTTAGAGCTGAAAAACCAGAGATGGTCATTCATTTTTCTCTCTGACATTTCTTTAACCTTGAAGAAATATGATGATCTTAGCAAGTCGTAGGAAAAACATGCAGTTAAATATCAAGACGTGTCTTTGACACAGTTTCATAAATCTGTGTGAGGGAGTATAACTCACAGATGTTTCCTGGGTTTTCTCTGGTTTCTAAAGGTTTTCCTGAGTATTTTTGCCCTTTGCTCTCTACCTCAAGGGAGGCATTAAGACAAAGTGATTTGTAAGCTGCCAAAACATAAAAAAAAAAAAGTGACAGTGATGATTAGCGATGATTATACGTTTAAATCACTTAACCACTATCTTCACCCCATAAATAGTGAGTAATGTTATTTGTTTAGCCCACATCAACAGGTCCAAGAATCATAGTTCGGAGTCACAGGAGAAACTGAAGTAAGAGTTAGGAAATAGCTGAGGGGGAGAGACAGACAGACAGACAGAGACAACAAGAGAGGATGATGAAAACTTGAGCTAGATCATGCTTACAGCATCTCCAGCACCATAGAACTAGAATACTGATCATCAAATTACAATAGGGTTAGGGCATCCCCGGTGGCACAGCGAGTTAAGCGCAGTGCTGTGAAGCTGTCCGCAGCCTCTGCAGTGTGGGTTCGATTCCTGGCCAGCCAGGGAGAATCCCACATGGCACAGCAGACCTCTCCTGTCTCGCCTGCTGCTCCCCTCAGCAGTGTATTTCAGTCTGTCTGCCTGTTCTGCTCCCTGCTCTGACTCTGGTGAATCCTCTCACCCTCCCACACCCACACCTCTGGCCTGTACCCTGGCTCTTGTATAAATAAAAATAAAACAAATCTTATGAATAAATAAATATTTTAAAAATTACATCAATTCTAAACAATCCAATTTACTTTGCATTGATACCATCGCTGATATTTCAAAGGTTTCCTTCTGTTCCCTTTATTTCTGTTCAACACACCAAGATGACTTGAATACAGTATCTGAGAGTTTTTATTTTTAATTAGAGAAGATTTATTTGTTTAGGAATATGTCTACTGAAAGAAACCTAAAGTTGATGTCAGTTAGGTTTTGAAAAATAAAATTAAAAAGCAGAAATGTTCGTTGAATTCTGGTAAATCTCTTCCAGGTTAGCACAAGGTATTTATTTTAATGAACAAGTTGTCATTTGTCTAGAATATCTGAAAACAAAAGCGCTTTCCAGCTAACACCATACAGACTAACAGTGACACCAAGTGGTCTCATATTGGAGATTTTTTCTAATCTTTTTTTCAACACCTAAAATCACAGTCTGGGGAAGCGGCTGTCTCGACCAGTATCACGTGCAATCTGGTTCTCAGTAGGTGGGGTTTTGTGTTACAATTACACCCACTGCATCCGTAATGAAAATTTTGTCTCTAGCCCAGACTCATTCAAACAAGAAACTCCACACTAAAAGCCATGACGGGTAGATAGAGGTGCATAAGTCATTTCATCGATGTCTCAGAAAGGAGGAGACAGATGTGCCTCTGCAAGATCTCAGCACCCTGCAGAGGCAGCTGCTGCCCGGATGACGGGCGCTGCCAGTGGGAAGGTTCAACCAAGGAAGGTCAAGTCCTTCCCTGCCTCGTAGGAGTATGACTTGTAGTCAGTTCTTTAAAATCTCTTGGTGGGTATTTTCCCCTCATCTCTAAAGCAGGAAGAGCTAACTCTAGGATTTTCATGAAGATTCAGTTGGTTTGGGAACAAAAAGCTTTCCTGCACTGCCTGCCATAGGAGAGAGCAGTGTCACCCAGAGACAGTGTCTGACTTGGCTGCCCTCAACCTCTTCATTAGCAAGTCGATCGATGGAACTATGGTTCTACACACAGGATCCTCTCCTTGACTGATAGATTAAAGATCACTGATAGATTAAAGATCACTGATAGATTAAAGATCAAAGCCTTATCTGATTCCTGTCCTCAAAGGAAAAGATTGTTTTAGAATCAGGATTTGTCTCTTTAAAGATGTACCTGAGTGATTTTAAAGCATTTTTCAAATGACATAAGGATTTACATAGAAAAATCTTTTATTGAAGAGTCCTTCACCAAATCCTGATTCTATTTCAAAGATTCCTAGAGTTCTACGTGCAGCTCACTCAGGAGCAGAGCAAGGAGACAGGAAGTCTATGCCCAAACCTTCTGCTGATGCCACCAGGCTGCGGGCTCTGGGGAGCACCCCAGAAACAGCCATGTCACCTGGAGGAGAGGATTGTTCCTGGGTGGATTTGTGACCTTGTTATAATTGGCTCCCACAGGCTCCCACAGGCGAACTCACTGTCGCATCCTGTGACAAGCTCTGCTTCCTTCCATGCAGTTCTTAAACCTTCCTTATGGGATTAGAAAATAAAAAACTCCAGGGGACGGAGAGATTTGGGGGAACACACAAGCAAGATGGCAGAACAGATGCTTTCAATCCAGCCCTCCTCTCGAAGATTTAACAACCACCTGGGGATGGGAGGGCTGTGTTGGAGCCTGGAATCCAGCAGAGAGGCTTCAACCTCCTGTTAGAGCCCAGAATCCTGGAACAGGTGCGCTGAAGAAGCTGAGGCCAGTGTCCCTTTCCCTGCACCACCCCTCCCCCAAAATGACTCAGCTCCATGCTGCGACCCCTGGAGCCCACAATTTTACCTTCCCCAGCAGACCAGAGAGCTGCCCGGAGGCCCATTTCTGAGGAAATGATCTCAGTGAGTCATAACGAAGGTTTTTCTGGATACCTTCTGGAAGCATCCGGGGTAAGCAAGGCCCCTTCCCAGGGAAGGACTTCATGGCTGGCTGGTTCACCTGTGCACCGCCCCTCAGGGGCTCACCTGTACAGCACCCTGCGGGCAAGGATAGCCGAGGAGAGGAGGCACGAAGGTCTGTGGCTACAAACAGGCTGGCTTCCCAACAGCAGCTTTGAGACAAGTGTCACCACGGCCTTCGGCAGTTTTATTTCCTCCCAATCCTAGTCCTGTCATTGCAGGCAGAGGCCCAGCTGACACTGGGTCTGGCTGGCAGAACCCAGTGAAGGCCTTGATTCTGCTGAGAGAAACTTTGAAGGCCCCAAACGAAGAAAGACGTGTCACTGGAAAATGTGGAAGAGACGAACAGCAACACTTCCGCTGACAGAAGATGAAGATGAAGCAAACATTCAAACAGAAAAACATGATTTTATTTTGCCCGGCTCTCCCTGGACACGATCATCAAAGCCTTAAACTGAAATGAAAAAGGTGTGGATGTAACAAGCACACAAGAGCCCACTTAGGTTTCTCACAACAAAAATCATCTTTGAAATAACAAAAGCTTACAAAGTAATGAAAAATCTCAATGTGGAAAGTAAAGCGCCTGCCTGAACCATCTCGGCTGCACACTTGGAGGAGGTGAGGGCGGGAGCCGCCGGGGATCACGGGCCAACCCTTTCATGTTACAAAGGGGGAGACTCTGAACCCCAAGGACTTTCAGTAACCAGCTCAAGGTCATATACTTCTACCTCGTTACTGGCTTTTCCATTGTTAGCAGCTGCCTTTTCCCGGTGTGCAGCCCCCTCTGAATCCTGTCTGCAAATCCGCCTGTGCCCACTTATCCGCCTGTGCCCACCTATCCTGTGCCCTGAAGTTCAAGTTCACCACAAGGGCGGGCCTATGATTTGTCTGGCTGCCTTTGATCCATTCTGTGTTGGGGTCCTGGAGCCACAGGCCTGAGGAAACCAGCCTCCCCCACTCCCTCGACCACTGCAGAACCAACGGCATCTGAGAAAATGGACCGTGAGAAATTTCAGACGGATCCTGGGCAAAAAGGATGGCAGGCTGGGGAAGGCAGGGTGCACTGAGAAGAAAATACCATGGAATAAAAGTAGCTAACAGCGTGACTAATTAAATAGAAATATTTTTATGGCATACCCCACCCTCCATGACCCAACTCCTTTGCCACCACCCCTGAATCACTGCCTCTGGCTGTGACCCCCACACCCCACACCAGCACTGTTCCTGCTGGCATTCAGGAAGCATCTGACAGGAACCTGGGCCAGCTCTCCCTTCTTCCTGCAACACCTTCCTGGTTACTCTTATTTACAATTTAGAGCTTAATTTAAATGGTTCTTTCTCAAAGAGGTCTTTTCCATCATTGCCACTGTGAAGAATCTCCCAGGCCACCCTTGCTGCATCAACAGCTTCCTTTCCTCGTACCTAGATGGCTTGTGATGATCTTGTTTTGCGTCCCTTTTGTTCATCATCATAATCTCCATCATATCAGAGGGGCTGGAACAAGCCCACAGCCCACAAATAGCAATCTTCTGATAAACAATAAAGAACCTATGCTTGCCTCCTTTTCTTCTAAATACCCTATTTTAGTGACTGTGTGGATGGAGAAAAAAAAGAAATACACCAATGAAAACAGGAGTGGAGGTTTGGGTTGGCTTCGGAAGTCATGTTGCCTATGGCAGGATATTGATGGATCAGTCGAGATGGAAAGATACTTAGCATGGCATTCATAAGGGAGAATCATCCATAAAGGAGAATGTTGGGGTTCTGGTGGGGGGCACAGCCTCCAGACAAGCTGCAGATGCTGAGGGAGCAGCAGGTGCTTGAGGGAGCAGTGCTAAAAATGTTCAAGGAATTTTAATTATTTTAATTTATTTATTTATTTTTATATAAGCACTGGGTATAGTCAGAAGCACGCGAGGGTGAGAGAATTCACCAGAGCCAGAGGGGAGAGCAGAGCAGGCAGACTGACGAAGTACACAAATATTCCAAGTTGTATTTTTAGCAAATCCAGGAAGGTATTCACAAGCTCGTGTGCACAAAATCACATGCAGACACACAGATTTACCTAAAAAAAAAAAAAAGAAGGAATAATCAAAAGGCAAAAAGATATGTTTGTGAAGTTTAAAACATTATTGCCAAAAAAATCAATAGAAGGACTAGGAGGAAAAATTCAGTAACTCTGTCAGGATTTAAGGATATAAAAAACAGAGAAAAGTTGAACTGTAGATGATCAGTTGGTGTGCATGCATTCTTGACAGTTAGATACAAAAGGAAGAAATGATCAAATTGCAGTGCACTTCATCAATGCTAAGTTGACCTCAGCTCTAAAATGCATTATTATTTCATGTATCACTAAGGAAATAAAGGCTCTGCCAGTTGAATTTATGGTACAATTCTCTCTCTTACTTGAATTTTATTTTATGATATGAAAAGAGTTCTTTTGGATATATTTGTACATGCTTTTATTATATCATATTCTTGTCCACATGCAAAATTAAATATTTATAAAAAAAATTACAAAGTACACTTAAAACATTTTGAGAGTCAGACTCTTGTCTTGGGACTTGAAACTATATTTTTTTAATCACTATATTGTTTATTGTGTCATTAAGAACTCTGCTACATGAGCCCCACCAAACACTACCAAATGTGAGCCTAAATTTCCTTTCTGCAAGTTTTCATGTTGCGTGTGGATGATAATACTGCAACCCAGTTGCTTCTCGTGTCCTTTCTTATGTTCTAAGAATCACAGTCATTGCTTTGTAAGACGACAGGGAAGCTCACTCATTCCTCCAAACCTCAGTCCTTGATGCTCTAATATCACTGTTTCACTTCAATAATTTTTAGTGTTCACAATGATTTTTTTCAGTGTCAAATACTAATATAACCTTTAAAACTTTATGACAATCCTCAACCCATAGAAGACCAAACTGAAGTGAAAAAAGTATCAATGTGACAAAATACAAGCACTGTATAAACAATGACAATTACGTAAGACAGTTTCAATTTCAGAGGTGTGAAGATGTACAGTATGGGTTTTAACGTAAAATTCAGTGTAATGCTGTGAGTTTAAGTCAAATTTTTGTGATTTATTTCATTTATCTTTTTTCTATGTTTTTCTGTTCAGTATCGGAAGGGGCACATTAAAGCTTGAATTTTACCTCCACCATGAGTCATACCTTTTTCTCCATCAAATGACAGCACTTTTCCATTTAAACTCATTTCCTTCAAGTTTACTTTTTCTGATTTAATAGCTTGACTTCTGCTGTCC
The DNA here is from genome assembly GCF_964194135.1 of Talpa europaea. Classification (NCBI taxonomy): domain Eukaryota; kingdom Metazoa; phylum Chordata; class Mammalia; order Eulipotyphla; family Talpidae; genus Talpa; species Talpa europaea. Next base: position 91,771,823 of record NC_140080.1, on the reverse strand, counting down.
TTTTGTTTTAATTTTCCAGCTATATCTTTGTTCATTTTTTTCATTTAGTTTGAAATATGCTAATTGAAAAACTATATTTGGCAAAACAGTTTTTCATCTCCAACCTCAAAGATTTTTGTCTTTTAATAGGAAAGTTACATTTCGCTTGATTATTAAATTTATAACATTTAATGTTATGTCTCTTAGCTGATGTAGTTCTTATCAGATCATATTATGCCATAATTTCTCCATTTGTTTGCTAAATTTCTTTGTATTGTGAAACATATCAGCATAAAACAAAGGATATATATACATATATACACATATATACATGAATATATATATATATACACATGAATATATATATATATATTCAAAGGTTAACAGGTTAATAGCAAATTGAATAAACATCTAATCCATTACCTAGCTTAAGAAATGGAGAATCATGAATAACTTTGAAGCTTCCTGTTAACTTTATCATATTTTTTCTCTGCCCTGGATTAAATGCTATCTTAAATATTATCCTACATTTTGTATTAATAATTCTTTTGTTTTTCTCCATACCTTTACTAAAAATGTTTATATATGTACATATATGTTTATATTTATTTATGTGTGTTTGTATAAATTTTTATGTGTGTTTGTATGTATATTTATATGTTTATATATATATAAGCACAATGGTCATTTTATTGTTTAAAACAAATGCAATTGCTGCTTATTATTTTGGGTCAGCATTGTGTTTATGCTAGTAGCTGTGACCAGGAGAAAATGATCTCATTTTCCCTAATATATGATATTCTGCACACATTTGTTCAACCTCCGGAAGACACCTGTAATATTGTGATTTCTCTGAAAGGTGCTAACAATGTGACTGGAGCCCAAAACTGAGCAAGATGATGACCCTGCCTCTGCTGTATGAATACAACATGATTTATTCATTTTAACAATTCAGCGTTTCTCCTTGGGTTTTTTGGGGGGTTTTGTGTGTGTGTGTGGGTGTGTTTTGTTTTCTTTATTTTTTTTGCTACCGTGAACAACATTGCTATGAGCATTATTTTCCATGTTTCCTGAACATAGAATTTCTCTAGGGTTTTTAATTCACATTGACTATCTGGTCACCCTGACAGAGGTGAGGCATGTGTACAAATGTTTAACATACAAATGCTCAGGAATGTCATTTGTCTTTCTAAGTGGCTTTACCACCAGCTTCTGCTCCCACCAGCTTTTTGTGAAAGCTGCTATTGTTCTTGGTGAAGATTTCGTATTTACAGACACTGTTTTAAAATCTAGAAACTATAAAATCTAATTTGTTTTTAAGAGAGAGTTCAAGATTGATAAAGTTGCCTCCATCAAAATGAAAATTCATGTCATGGGCTGGAATAAAAATGTTTATAAAACACTTAGCTAATAAAGGATTTGGTATCCGTAACACAAAATTTCTCAAAAGAAATGAAAAACAATAAAGCAAGCAGTGAAGATATCATGCCATTTGCAGCAACATGGATGGAACTGGAAGGGATTTTGTTAAGCAAAGTAAGTCAGAAGGAAAAAGAAATATCAGATGATTTCACTGTAAGTAGAATATAGAGAAAGGTAACAAAGGGTCAGGAAAAAGACAAAACTTGCAAGATGACCATAGAGCTGAGGCATCTAGCAGGGGGGGATGGAGAGAGATCAAACAGTGGAGGGAAGAGCACAGGGACAGGGGATCGCTGGTGCTGTGGTGGTGGTGAACGATAGGAACCACACTGGAGGAGAGAAATAAAATGCTGTCCCAATATTAACAATGACGTAAGACAATAAATAGATAAAGAGATATAAAGAAATTTCAACCAACATTAAAAAATTGTCACTCAAGAACATACAGAGATGACAAACACACACACACACACACACACACACACACACACACACACACACGGAAAAAATGATTAACATAGTTAGTCCATGGGAAATTAAGCAAGTTAAAACCACAATGAAATACCACTACACACCTAAAATAAGAGCATTGACTTACCAAATGTTGATGGAGATGTAGAGTAACTGTAACTCTTATATGCTTTATTGGGAATGTTAATGTGCAATCATGTTGGACAATTTGGTAGCTTCTTAAAAAGTTAAAAGTACACCTTCCATATGACCCAGCCATTTTACTTCATATATCTACCCCAAAGAAATAACATGTGCCCATACAAAGACATGAATAAGGATAAGAATGTTAATAAAAACTTCATTTGTAATAGACAAAATCTTGGGAGCCATCTTCAAATGTACATTTATGTGCATCGAAAGAGAAAATGATAAAATGTGGGCTATCCATACAATAGAATAATGTATGAGTATGCATTATATGAATATTGCTATAATAGGAACAGTTCTTGTATCTATGAACTGTGAACCAAAAACAGAGTGAGGAATAACCACTTTTCAGTCCAACTCATAAGAAAAAAGTCAGGCAAGTTTTTGGTGCTAGGAATGGCTAGAAGTCAAGTTTGTGGAGACCAATTTGCAGGGCTCTCAAAATGTGTCCAACTTTTGGTTGGACAGTATCATTTTTAAGACTGTCTTTTAAAAAATATTTAGATTTATATTTAGTATACTCATAACTATATAGTATACAAATAATTTTAATTACTCAAATCATCCAAAAAATTTGATTGTAGAAGCTACAGATGGTCATGCAATTTCATACATCAAATCAATGGCATAAAAATAATTTTCTGAACGTTTATAGTGAGGATAGAAATAAGCTACAAAATATATGATTGTGTTAAATGTTTATAAACTAATATTTATATATAAAGGGAGCATATATATCGTGGTTAACAGTAGTGATTATCGGATAGTAGGATTGTGGGTGACTTAAATTTTCTTTTTTTTTTTAATTTTTCAACTATATATCATCCTAGCCTAAAGCTTTTTATATCAAATAATTTAGAATGGCAAAATTAAATTGTTTTTAAAAAGGCAATAGAATAGAATGCAATCATGCATTCATATCGTTGTTATTAATCATGTTGATATTCTCCACAAACAAAATGATAAAATGCTATGATATTAATATCATGTGGAGAAAGCATTTGATGAAATATAGCCCCCATTTATGATAAAAATTTTGAACAACAGGGGAATAGAAAGAACCCAAATCAATATAACAAAGGTCATAAAACACAAGCCCACAGGCAAGTTCAGTCCTGAAGCTCATTGCTGAGGCCTGAATTTGCATCTGGGGTCCACAGCAAGAGGATCTGACGGTCTCTTTTGAGATAAGGGACACAGGGGCTGTCTGTGACACTGATGTGGCCAGAGACACATTATCTTAGCTGTGCCTGAGGCCTGGGCAGCTGCAGGGTTTGCTCCGGCATCTACCCTGAGCTCTGCAGCGGGGGTGGCAGAGCTTCGAGATCACGGCATGGAAGACTGGAAGGACTCACCAGTCCCTGACACCCTCCTGAAGACACCCACAAATAAGGGGCACAGACTCTGGGGAGAGCTGGTCATCTGACAGGTGGGTGAAGACAGGACCTGAGAGACAGAGGAGCTCCAGGAACACCCCAGAACAAGCCTCACCCTCTGCACCCCAAACCTCACGCATCTGAAGCCTCCCTGGTTCCCCATGGCTGTGGAATAATTAGTAACATGCTCACAAACACCCCAAGGGCAGACACTTTATTTTGGCCATCAGCCCCTAAAACCATCTGGGCCCCCCGGAATCTGAGTTAAGGCAAGTGGGGCAGACGGGAGGGAAAGGGACGTGTGGACAGCCCTGCAGCTCTTCACGGAGACGAGAACCTGCCGCAGAACAAAATGTTGTTGGTTTTGTGGTGCCTGATGAAGAAAAGGAAGGGGTGGTCCGCGCAGAATCTGGGTTCCATTTTGCAGCACCGGGAGTTCCTGACCACGGCCGTGGTGGCGGCCGCCTCGGTGCCCTCCTCATTCACCTCGACAAAGCACTTGTGTGCAACCTTGGACACCGGCACGTTCTTCTTAGTCGACATTCCAGAAAAGTCTGCCCTGACTTCCTCAAAGGCATCCGTCATTCCTAAACTCCGAAGAACAGACTCCAGGTCATAACTCTCTTCCAGCTTTAGTCGAGGAAGGAAAACTTGAACTTTATCCTTGGTCATCTTCTCTGGATCTGTCCATTCGCTCAGCTTCTCATAGGTAAGTGCTTTTTCCACCTGGAATAATGCCGGGTCAGAGCTCAACATCTAGAGGACAGCGGCTCAGTGCCCACCCGCCCCCACACTGTGCCCCCCACCCATGACAGGCAACGAGATGGTGAGTGCCGGTCCCGGCCCATTTCGTCCACAGAGATCATTCCTCTAGTAACCACACATGATCTCACCTCAAATTCTCATCTTTTCCCCACCCCCATCTTATGGACTCTAGAACAATATGACCAGAAAGCACCTGAGACAATAAGGCGTTTGAGAAGAGACAATAAGAAAGTTTCATTTAAACCATCTGTGCCAAGTACATTTCAAATGTTTTTTAGGTTAGAAAATTCTCAACCAATTGATTGTATGTGACACGCGTTCCTGTGAGTTGAGGATTATTTGACAGAGATAAACAGAGTGACTCAGGACTGACAGGTACGTGGTGGGTGTGAGGAGCATCTGAACAGGAAGGGAGATGTGACTTCTGAGACGGGGAGAGTCAAAAGGGGAATTCAACAGGGTGCTGCTGCTGGCATCCCTTCGCCCTCTGTCTGCCCTGGAGTTCATGAGCGCCAAAGCCTCGAAGACCCATCACTCATTCTATTTATCCACAGGAAGGAGAGGATGGAGCGGGCCTTCCCCTGCATCTCTCCCTTTACCACCTGGAGCCCAGGTGAGTCTGGCGCTCCCTTAACAGTTGTTTGGACTTTAGCTCTATTCCTAGACGATCCTAATATTCTTCTTAAGTGGCCATCACAGGTCTCATCCTCAACTCATGCCAATAACTTCCTGGTTCCATAGAGAAACCAGGGAAATCAGGCTGGCCCGCCCTCAGCATCCTAGTCCCTGCTGGGCTGCCGCTGGCCTGTATCTCTGATGAGTCAACTGTAAAACCCTTCATGAAATAAATTCAGTATTTATACCAGGGAATCAGCAAATGTTACCTGCACCCCCGGAGCGCAGGACACCAGCATACCACTGACCCTGCACCTTCCTTTTTACGAATATGCTTTCTCCATTCGGGAATCTTCTGTCCTGAGAAGAGGTTTCTCTCCTCCTAAGGTAAGGTCCTCACCTGTGCTTTAGATTTTTCTCCTCAATGTGTGGTCCGTGACCAAGAACACCTGACTACTGGGATCTTGTTAGAAATGAACAATAGCCCTCAAATTAAAATCTGCATTTAACAAGACCCCCAGGACACTCCTATGCACACTAGTGTTTGAGTTGTGTTCTCTCTTTCTCCAGCACTTTTGTTCAATAATTATTGGACCCTCGATCAGCTCCTCCTTTCAAAATGAAGAATACTATTACAGTTTTGGAACTCTTAACTTCACCAAAATCTGTCCTCTTAGTAATTCCACTCCTAGGTATACACTCGATGGCAATGAATACACTTGCTAGCTTAAACACGAAAGGGTCACTGTCAGCACTCCTGCGACCACCCTAAACTGGAGCTCCTCCAATACCCTCTGTCGGGGGAACGTAAAGAAAGTAGCTCAGGCTGCATGCACAGATACTCCTGAATCTGAGCCTAAACGATTAAATTATTTCAAACTCTAAGAGCACAAAACAAAACAAACCCATATTCTAGGCCTTTCTCTCTGAGGCTTGTATTTACAGAAAGCAGAGCCTGCTGACTCAGCCGAAGCCAGAAGAAGCAAAGGACCATCTGGAGACTGAGAATGCAGGTGAGGAGGGGGCTGCCACGGGCAGGGGCCGCGGACAGAATTCCAAACTCCACTACCCGAGGAAAAGCCCCTTCAGATGTCATGCATCAAGTACCCTGTGCCTTGCCAATGAACTTCAGCCACGTTCTCATTTCTTTGCCCCTAACTCAATACTCAGTCAATAAAATAAAATGTTCTCAAAAACTATGAACCAGAGACACTTTTAGGGGGGCGGGGGCGGGAGGGGAGGGATTGGGGTCAGAATGGGGGGGCTGCAATTGTATGGGGAATATAACAATAAAATTTATAAAAAATAAATAAATAAATGTAATCACAATTAAACTTAACCATTCAAGAAAATTGAAATCCTTAGGTATTAGTCTAACAACACATGTTTAGGACTTGTATGATGAAAACTACACAATGTTGATAAAAGAACTCAAGAAAGATCTAAATAACTAGAGAAATATACCATGCTCATGGATTGGAATATGCAGCATAATAAAATGTTCATTCTCCCCACACTGATAGCTTTAACATAATACCTATCAAAATCCCCGCCAGGTTTTTGTAGCTACGTTAGTATACAAGATTAATCTATGGAAAAGCAAAGGAACTAGACTATCTCAAACAATGTTGAAAGAATAGAGTAGGAGGGATCAGTCTTATTTCAAGACTTGGAATCACTCTTATTTCAAGACCTGTTTATAGTTACAGTAATCAATTCTGTGTGGTAGAGAAAAGGAACAAGTACACAGATCAAGGCAACAGAATTGAGATCCTAGAAAGAGACCATACAAATATGTCCATCTTATTAGGTGCAAATGCAACTCAGTGGAGGAAAAAGCCTTTTCACCAAATGATGCTGGAGCAAATGAACATCCAGAGTCATTTAAAACACACTTCAGCCTAAGTCTCACACCTTTTACAAAAAGTAACTTGACCTAAGTAGAAAAAAAAATAAATAAAAAATAAAATAAAATAAAATAAAATGTTCTCAAGCCTGAGAACATTTGTAAACCTTTGTACCCTTATTTCCTGTCTTTATCGGAGAGGAAGATTTAAGTTGATCTCTTACCTCCTTGCCAGTCTATTTGCAAATAAAGCTGATTTCTCGAATACCTGACAGCGTTATCTAATCACTGCATGATGAGTGCACTCCCGCTGCTCAGCCACACTCGGGCCCCGGCCAGGGACTCACCTCATGGAGCCCAGCGTCGTCATCGGGGAGCAGGATGACCATGCTCAGCTCCTCCCCCGCGTAGGGCAGCTCCAGGACCTGAGCGTGCACCTCGTCCACGTACCCCAGGTTAACCTGCGCTTGCTTGAACATCATCTGCACTGTCTTTTGCTCCTAGAAAAATGCGGTATTAATATCAGATTATGAAAACACGCGCACATTTACTGACAATGAGATATGTCAAATTCTAGAACCCCTAGGCGCCTACAAGAGAATTACTATTTCTGTGCATTTATACTGATAGTTATAAAATCTTTATTACATATTAGTATTGAGCACAATCTGCTACTGTCCTAGCAAATCAAGTATTTGCTAGATAAGAGAATAAACTGACCAACAGGGACAGCCAGAAAGCTCTCAACGTGATGTTTGCGAAAAGTTGTGTTCTTCTCTTTTGAGAAGATGAACAGAGAAGTATACCAAGGACCTTAGAGTTAAAATTATTTCTTCAGGGCCTCCCTGGTGGCTGAGGGGTTAAGTCTCAGCACTACCACAATATCACTGCTGTGGCCTGAGTTCGATCCTCTGCCAGGGAGCTGACCCACATGGCGGAGCTCGCCTACTGCTCCCCTCGGCAGTGTATTTCAATCGGTCTGTCTGTTCTGCTCCCCACTCTGTCTCTGGTGAATCCTCTCACCACCCCCCTCACCTCTGGCCTGAACCCCAATTCTTCTGAAAAAGAAGTACAGGCTGGAAGAACTTCCACTTTTATTCTGAAAAGTAACTGTTTTTCTTGGAAAGGGAAACAGCCACGTGAGCAGCTCTGCCATCTTTAAAGCTTACACCAAATATATTCGAGACTTCTGAATCATTGTGCAATATGTATGCTGTTATGAAGTGGATGGAAGTCAAATTCTGAGTTAATGTCTACTGACCCCCAGCCATTATCATATGAAAAGGAAACGAAAAAAAGTGTCTTTAATGTTAGGCTTTTAGGACCAGATATCTATGCCTATATTTAACGACACTGGAAATTTGCTAACAGAGTAGATTTCAGGTGCTTTCACAATACAAAAGATGGTGACCACGTGAAGAGAAGGTACATGAATTAATTTGACTGTAGTAATAAAAGTAATAATTTAGCTAAGTATATCAGATCATCATTTTGCACACCTAAAATATACAGTGGCAATTTTATTTTTTAAAAGATCCAAAAATGAAAAAATAAAGTTAGCTATAACATCTACTAACAACTTTGGTCTTGTGTTCAGAATTATATAGCCACGAATTCTAAGGCAATAAAGAGACACAGTTGTCACTGACGTTACAAAAAAAAAAAAAAAGCATGTAAATAAATACAGAGTGACAATACAAACAAACACAACACCAAGGCTTAGAAGAAATTGTCTTTCAATCCAGATAATATAACCAGATAGAAGATCAATTTGACCAAGGATGCAAAACAAAAGCAGCAACATAAAAACTTTTTCAGCATCTCCCGTCCCTTCTCCCAGAGAAGCTGTACAGCGGGCACAGAATACATTCACGAATAGATTAAGGATCAAGACAGCATGAAGTCATTTATTTATGTTTTCCATTTTCCAGCGTGTTACTTTCAGGAAGAAGTGTATCTGAAAAATATTCCCCTACCTGGTTGGTTTTAAAGGGCATTCCCCTGGTGTGCTTTCTGTCGAATGGCTGGTTCCATTTTCCTTTGAAATAAATAGCATTCACGAGCACCAGCTTAGTCAGGGGGTCGACAGTCCCAGCACCCAGGATCTCTGAAATCTTACCTGTAAAGAATACGAGAAAAGTTTATGGCTACTTGGGGGTGAATAATATTCTTCCACCAAAACCTCCTCAGCATGTAAATTCTTGGCTTCTTTGAGAGCAGCCAGAACCCCGTCCCTCTGGCACCAGGTGAGGGTGGTGGTGTTTAGGGTCAAGTCCCTGCACACGATGCATTGTTCGTCCTTCGATAACCATTCGAAACGGCAGGACAACTATCATTTTGCCCTAACTAAAAATGGAGAATTTCAGATTCAGAACATCCACCTGACTTTGTGCCAAGATCATGTAGGCAGCAAGTGACTGAGCTAAGATGATCACCCAAGAGCCCTGATTCCCCTCTTGCACTGTAATTAGATAATTCCCTGTGGGACTGTCCTGCGCAACCTGGGATGTGTGGCCAGTACACGCCCCTGTTTGTGACAACTGAGATCATCTTCAGTCATTGCCAGTGTCACCAGGAGTTCGATCCTGATCAGGAACGATTGCTCCACGCCAACTCTCAGCCCTCACTTAGGTGAGGAGAGGCTTCCAAAGGATGGGCAGCAGCCCAGTGAGCGGGGAGGCTTCCTGGAGGGAGGGAGTGGGGCAAAAGAGTGTGGGAAGGAGGCCCAAGTTGAACTGTCCAGTGACGGTGGGGACAAGGGGATAATTCTGAGGAATGGCAGGTGATCAGCCTGATGGAAGGACATGTACACAGCTGTGGGGGAGGGGGTGGGTACAGGGAGGTGAGTGTGGAAAAGCATCTGAATTCCCCAGGTGACCTGTGCTGTTGCAAGAGGCTAAGCCCCTGGGGCATCCCTGTTCTGTGGCTTCAGCACAAAGACCCAGGCCATGGCTGCTCCCTGAGGCACAGAGGGCACCCCCAGACTGATGGATGGATCCTGACTGCCAGGTTGGAGCATGGAGAAAGGGGCTGTAATGCCCCCACATTCTGGAAGCCTCTAAATTATACACTAGGTATTTAGGGTGCCTACAAGCTTGTTTTCTCTGCCTTCTAGTCAAGAACTGGGAGAAATATTTCTAGTGAGAGGAATGTGATCTGGGCAGGGGACACGGCAGTACCTCCGGCATCAGGAACAAATTCAAGAAAAGCTGCCTCTCTGAAAGCCACACAGCACAGCCCGGCTGGGGAGGCAGTGAAACCAGAGCTACTCACATTGGCACCAGGAGGGACCAGAAACTCTGTCACGGCTGATGTGCAACCGAGCAAAACCCCACCCCTCCACCGCCAGGCCCTCCCAGGCCGCGTAAACAGGTCTCCCAAGAGGAAGCATCTTTCAGGAATTCTCCAGCATGGCCCAGAGGGGAGGCTACTGAGATTCTTACACTAGGTTCAAGTATTTTTAGCAATCAGGGCCTCATGATCCACTAAACTCAAGAAGAATAACAGAACTTCATAGTTGACCTGAAACCCCAGCAAACACACAAACCGGCCTCTGCAGAATCCCGTCCCAGAGGCGGCAGCAAGGAGGTCACCGCCCGGCCAGCCCGTCTGCCCTTCCTCCCGTCCTCAAGTGCCGAAGCCCTCATCTCTCACCCTCTGTCTTCTGGGCCACCCAGTCGTTGATGCGTTTCCTGCAGCCCTCGGCGTCCTCAGCAAAGGGCAGCTCCTCGAGCTCCGCATGGTAGAACTCCAGGCAGGAGTCCTTGAAAGCCTGCATGGGCGACAGACAGGGTTTGGCCCCACAGCATGAAAACCTCTTGTTCTTAACGTTTTTTCTAGCACAAACGCTCGCACAGGACATCCTGTCCTGAAGACTTGTCCACGTAACTGATGCACAGAGCCAGCTCTGGCCTGTGCTGCAGCCCAGGGTGAAGTCGTGATGCAGACTGCGGGCTCACAGGCCGCTGAGCAATGCGGGTGCACCGGAGGGTCACACATGTTAGAGACCCTGGCAGGGGTACCAGACCCACAGCAGCCCACGAAAATCCCGGCCGACACACTTCCTTCCACCTCCTGTTTGACCCCCTGTCCTGCTCACCAGCAGGCTGACTCTCTTTACTCACTTCTGCATCATCGGTACCAACTACGGCGTCTAAAACATACTTGTTGAATAATTGAGAGAGCCCATGGTGGAACCAGATTATCCAGAAATCTTACAGGCCCTGTAGGAGTGGAAAGTGATAGACCGAGATCATAGTGTGTGTGTGTGTGTGTGTGTAAGGGATTAGAGAAAACACAGTGATGGCAGATGAGTCTTGAAAGGTAAGCTGGGTCAAGTCACAAAGGGCCTTACCCGCAGTATGTTAAAACCCAAGAATAACTCACTCACAAAAACTCAGTTTTAGAGAGACTATGCCTGGCAACCAGGGCCTTGTTCTCATCTCATGTTTGCAAATATTTTAGCCTCTACAGAAGATGTAGAAAGAAGGAGCAAAGGAACCAAGAAAGGTGGAGGGTGGTTCCTGTGCCCCGATATTCCCCAGTTTCAATGTTCAAAGATCAGGTGGCTATTCAGAAGGAACACTGATTAACCAGGAGACCCCAAGTCTCTCCTGGAAGACCGAGCCAGTGGAAGAATGCAGAATCAGCTCCACCGGTACTTCAGCCCATTGCAGCCACCCTCCATGGGGTGCAGCCCTCATGTGGGGTGGGGAGGGAAGAGCAATCAGGACAGGGTGTACAGGAGGCTTCCAGAGAACCCTTGGAACTTCCAGTCCAGAGAATGGCGGGGTGCCCTGAGGTCACTGCATGGCCTGCAAGTCGTTGGGCCTGATTTCCAGGACCACGCCCTTTGCTGGACTAGGGAGTGTTGGAACTGCATGCCAAACTCCTCAGACTTCAAACCTCCCTTTTATGAACAGTTTTTAATTTTAGAAAGACTATTCTGTCAGTAGTGTGGATGGATGAGATGAAACAAAGGAGTTGGCTGGGCTTGGAAAGCAGTTGGGAACCCATTAAATAAGGATGTAGAAGATGCAGGAGAGTCTTCAGCCAGGCTAGGGGCAGCTCAACTCCCAGAGATGGGACAGGGAGGAGCCTTGCACCCCCGGGGAGTTGCTGCAGTCGCTGAGATGGCGGGGAGCAGAGGGTGGCCTAGGGGACACTGACATCCGGGAGGGATGTATCAAGAGCAAGAAAGCAAAGGACATAATTCAGAAGCAATCATACAATTTAAAGTCACGCGTTTGCCACGGCTCTCTGATTTTCAATTTGTCCCCAGGGTGAGAACTACTTACAGGAAGGAAATCACAGGTCTTTTCTCCAAAGAGTCTGTTGGCGGTCGTGAGCACACATTGAGCGTCAGCTTTGTTAACTTCTGCGAGAAGAGACTGAAAGCCCCGATGAACATCTCCGCCTTTATCCAAGCAAAGGGCCTGTGAGCAGAGACAAGGACAGTGATTCGATCATTGCCATTTCACTCCACCAAGGAGCAAGCTCCAAACCGACCTCTGTGCTGAAAATCACCGAGGACCACAACATAAAAGAATCTGGTTTGACTGCCTTTCGCAGGGTTTCTCAGCCTGGGCACTGCTGACATACGGGGCCCATGCTTTGATGTGGGGACCACCCTGTGCATTGCAGGGCACCTTGCGGCCGCTCTAGCCTCTGTCCACTAGATGTCAGCAGCACCCCGCAGATAAGAGAAGCCCTCTGTCCCCACCAGCCAAAGGGCCTGGCCATTCTCCCCTAGAAAGTTTATCCACTCAGCAATCCTGGTGATCCCCCAGGCAGGCAGCTAGTTGTGATAACTCAGGGAGGAGGCAGAACAAAACAAACAGGCCTTCGGAAGCAATCTACCGTGACAAAAAGGAGCAGAAATAAACATAAAAAATGTTTCATCAGCAACTTCACAGTTCTGCAGACCAGTGATTTTGTCAAGGCAGAATGGGAACTCAGGTTGTTCCTGCATCCGCCGTCACCCCCAGCGCAAAGCTTCACTCCTCTGAGACTAGAAGGACAACCGCAGGGACTTCCACTGACACCCGGGACGCACTTGCAGAGACGGTCCCGCTCCCCGGCCTTAGAGGCAAAGTGGCCGCAGAGGGCAGCCGTCCGGGATATTCACCAGACAGTCGAGGAAACAAGGCAGGAGGAGGCTAAGGGCTGCTTTCCTAGACTCTTAGCTGCTAGTTCATTTGTAACTCGGCTCACATGTCACCCATTTCTGATCAATCAGATTATATGTTGCCTTTAAGTCACCCCAGGAGACGAGCCCACATCTGTGTCATATTCTGTTCCCGAGCGAGCATCATCATGCACCCAGCACAGACCCACTGAAGGCAGTTTGCTTCTACAGCCGCATTGCCATCGGAAAGACGATGCTAGCAAATGTTTCGAAGGTAATAAAATTGAAATGCTTTGCCTTTGGTGGGGTGGAATTTAGAGTTTCCTCTCTTCAGCAAAAATGCAGCTTTGCTACAACCCACTGATGCTTTGTTTATATGACTTGCTGGCTCCCATGAGCACTAAGGGAGTCTGTCCTCACAATTCACCTTCCTGCCCATGTCTGTCCTCTGGACAACACCGCATGCTCCCCACCCCACCCCACCTCCCAACCACCACTACCAGCCATGGGACTTTCAGCTGCTGTGTGAGGCAGGTAAATAGCCGCTCCGGGCAGTGCACAGAAAGAAGCCAACCCTTGTTCTTCCTCCGTGGCGGCACATACCTGGGACATCTGGGTGGCAGTGTTGCCTTTGGCCCCCATGAAGACCATGGCCAAGGCAGAGGAGATGCTCAGCGGGGAGAAGAACATGTTTCTTGAGTGGTTCTCTTCCCCCAACATGTTAAATAATTTGATGGCAAAAGTGCCATTTGCTTCGCAGAGGTCATCCATGAGAAAAGGCCTGTGTCAAAGCATAGACGCACATCAGCCGAACTTGCCGGTCTCACCTCTGCTAGCAGGACTCTGGGTGCGGCTGGCAGGTCTCATCCCCCCAAAGTGACTGTGTTATCCTCATGTCCCTGGGTCTCTGCAGATGTGATCAATTCGGGATCTCCATGTGGGGAGATTCTCCTGGATTCTCTGGGTGGGCGTGTTGTATTCAGTGTCCCCATAAGCGGGAGGCGGGTGGGTCAGAGTGACAGAAGGATGGAAGTAGGGGTCTGAATGATGTGGGTCCACGGAGCAAGGAACCCAAAGAGCAAGGAAATGACCTGCCCCCTAGAGCCACCAGGAAAAGCGTAGCTGGCGACCTGTCAGACTTCCGAGCTCCAGAACTACAAGAACTCGCTGGGAAGTGTTCTGGGGCTTCCCTGCTCTAGCAGGCAAAGCAAAGCCAACTGCTAGACTTGCAGCTGTGAAGCAGCTGTGCAAAAACCTGCCGCCTGTGGCTAAAACCCCCCACTGAGGACGAAGGAGTCAGTTAAATAAGAGTTAACAACGGGAGTCTCTGCAGCCGATTCCTCTCCAGGAAAGCCTCAGCGCCTGCCCACCCTGCCCGCTGTCCCAGTCACATCTATACCTTACAGCTTTGGGGAGGGCTGGGCCATGAACCGACATGGATCTTGCCAACAACAAAAATATATATATATTAATTTCAACATAGCAAAAGATAGTTCTTGGGGGGCGTGTATCAAAATTCAACGGTGTTATCAAAACACCACGGGCTGGAGAGATGGGATTTTCAGTAAAAAAAATATATATGAGGTATCAGCATCCAGTTTTCGGGAGATTGTAGGGAAAGCATGACAGGACCGGGGGCTGCGCGGCGGAGGGAAGACAGGACGCGCTGAGGCCTTGCGGGCCCCGAGGAGACAGGACTGGACGTGGGGGCGCGGGGAGGGCGCCCTGCGGGGCGCAGGGAGGGTCTGCAGGGCTGGAGAGCCGGGTGGAGGGAGGAGGCACTGCGAGGCAGCGGGCAGAGAATCTGGATTTGGCTGGAGGCCGCAAGGCCCCGGCACCTCCCAGGACTCGCCCGAGCTCCCAGGCAGCGCCAGGCGGGCGGCGCCTGCAGCGCACCCCTGGGCTCCTCCCACGCAGCTGCGCAAAGTTTCCACACCTCGCCCGGCCTCCGCGCCCGGCTGGCCACAGCCTCTTCCCCCGCGCAGGCCAATCGCGCGCAGCGGCGCCTGCACGTCCCGGGGCGTCCCTCGCAGGCCGGGGAGCCGGGGCACCCCGGGTGGTCTGCGCCCCGCGGGGGCCCCGGGGGTCAGCCGGCCCGGAGAGCCCCACTTCGGAGCCAGACGCGGGGTGGGGCCGAGGGCCAGGCCGATGCCCCGAGACCCCACGGCTCTGCGCCCCAGCTCCCTGCACCGCCGCCCAGCTCAGCCCGGGCTCCGGGAAGGGGGTGGCCTGGGGAAGGGGGTGCGCCCGGACCGCAGCGCCTCCCGGGCTCAGTACCTGGAGTTTGCACCTTTGCTCGTGCTGCTGCTGCTGCTGCTGCTGCTCCAGCCGGCGGATGCGGTCTGGTCTCTGGGATTTCGGGCGAGGCTTCCGGCAGGTGACTCAGAGCTGAGGTTGCGCCAGGCCGCCGCCGTCCCGGCTCCTCCTCCGGGGATGCACCCCTGGGGGCCGGAGCTCCCCGGCCGGGTCCCGAGAGCCCGAGGGTTAGCGGGCGAGGTCACTTAGCCCTGGCCGGGAAGGCCTCACCCTCGGGGGCCCGGGTCCGGAGGCACAGGGTTCCCCCACTCCTTGCCCTGGGTGTTGTTTGCAAACCCCAATGGTTTCAGAAAGGAGCTTTATGATGCAGATTTACTAAAACCAGAACCCGAGGGAAGAGAGTCTGGAAGCCAGTGGTTTCCAAGCTAGTTTGGCAGAAACCCAGCAAAACAACTTTTGAAAACACATACCCCAGCCTGCATGGATGTCTGTGCTAATAGCCGGGGTGTATGGAACACTGTGAACAAACAGAAGTTCCACAGGAGAGGGGAGAAGTAGTAGAAATGAACGTTTTTGTTCTCAGAAAATTATTTTAGAATTAATGAGAACCGTGTGATTGCATTTGTTTGTTTTAATAATCTGTAGCTCTTTGCAAAACAATAATAGGAGGACCTGGGTTGTTTGTTTCAAGACCTGGTTAAGAACCTTTAATCTTGGATTAAAGGCTGCCATGAGGAATGGCTACTCAGGAATTGGGTGGGTTTCAAAAACTCATCACTGGGAATACAGACTTGACCTTGACCTTGATTTTCAATCTGCACACTAATCATGCAAAGAATTGTAGTTGAAATCTAATCAGTAAAATGCAAAAGTTGTTCCTGCAAAAGGTTTTATAATTATTTTCAATACTCTGAACAGTTTGAAGACCAACCAAACCTTCATTTCCCAAGATTTTAAGATTACATCCTTTTAGGAATAAAATCAGTTGATGCTGGGAAAATATCCAAATAGATGTTCTCAAAATGGATGCACTTGTACCTGATGGCAGCAGCTGTTTTCCCAGAATATCTGCGAGGGGTCACTAGTGATGGCCACTTGTCACCAGAAGGGTTAGCGCAGTTGGAACCTTGGGCTTTTTGTAAGAAAAAAAAAAATGCATACAATGAAACTGGTGTTTTAAGTATAATAAGCAAGTCTGGGTCGATTTCAGGCTTTACTTAGGACACTACATTGATTGTTACAGAGTATTGTCAAAGGGCTGTCACAGAACACTTCTGAAGAGTTTCAGGGCCACCTCTGGCTTTTCAGACACCTCGTACTCTGCACAGTCTTAAAAGGTCCTCAGCCCTGACACAGTCTTGACTGATGATGAATGGGACAAAGAACAGGATTCATTCTCTTGGTCTCTAGCAGATAGTGGACAAGGAAAAGTCTGATCCAAAACACTTGTATCTTTAGGATTTCCCCTTTACTGTCCTCATGGAGAAGTGACCGCTGAGGACTATTGGGGCATCAGTGGCAGGCAGGGTGTAGAAACATGTTTGAAGAGATTTTAACCTATAGCCCCTGAAACAAATAAAATGAAATACCAACTTTACCTCAATAAAATCCTAACATGGAATCTTTAAAGAAATTTCAAGGACAGACCTTTTGCTAGAATAAAATGGAATGGTTCATTTTAGAATAAAACAAAGAAGAAAACATGTTTCTTTGAGAAACTAAAGATGCAGGCGCATCCTACTGGGGACATTAAATTAACGTTCAATGATCAAGAATAAACTTAGTTAATCTATTCTGTCTACCTTTGTGAATGTGCAAAAGTCTCAAGTCAAATGATAAAGAATAAAACAACTGTATTAGGTGAGAGAAAGTTAAAATCTTTTCTGTAAATAACATTTTCAAAGATGAAAATAATTAAGCTCCATGTCCATCCTATACATACCTTTCATTTATCTATTTTTAAACAAAATTTGGTGCCTATGTTATTTTTGTCACCAAAAAAGAATGAGGATATTGCATTGGGTCTGTATTTCTTTACTATGACATCCATGCTGGGTGTTTCTGAGAAAGCATTCTCTGTCCTTGAATACCATTGGAAGGCATAAGACTTCTTTCCCCCTGCCATGCTATTCACCCAGCAGGGAGCGCTGTGATGGCTGGGAGGAGAGCATCAAATGGGACAGTGGTGCTTCCCCAGGAAGGGTTCCCTGAGGTAACACCAATGGAAAGCAAAGAGCATGCAAAGAGCATAAATTTTGTATCCAAATTATGAAGAGCTTCAAACATTATACTGTGGAGTATTAATCTCAAAAGCCACAATCAGAGCCTCCCTAGTGGCTTAAGGGGTTAAGTCTCAGCACTCTTAAGCTACCCACAGCCCTGAAGCAGCTCAATCCCCAGCCAGGAAGCTACCCACATGGCACAGCAGGACCTCTCCTGTCTCACCTGCTGCTCCCCTCAGCAGGGTATTTTCAGTAGATCTACCTGTTCTGCCCCCCACTCTGTCTCTGGTGAATCCTGTCACCACCCCTCTCACCTCTGGCCTACACCCCGGTTCTTCTTTGCAAAAATAAATAAAATAAATCTTTTTTAAAAAAGAGCCAATATCAGTACAATCTGATGTATAATATAGTATATCACAATGCAGTTGATACAGGAGCCTGGACCAGCAGCTTCCAAGCACGTGGCATTATTTGTGAGTGATAAAAAGGAGAGGAAGTTGGGAGGGAGGTCGCAGGTTTGTGGGAGTGAGGAGCTGGGCTCCACAGGAACATGGAAAGTCAATGTCGTTGAGCTGAAGCCACACTCATGTTATAAAACCAACATGGACACAGGGCTGGTCCCAGCACTTGTTTGGACAGTGTGAACTGTTCACCTTGCTGATCTTAAAATGCATCTCCATGGTCTGCTCTTCCTGCCTGTTTGGTGTATATTTATGTGTTCCTCTTCAATTCACAAATCTCTACACTCAAGGAAGCAACTGCATCTTGAAAAGCCTGGATGGCACAAACTCCTAATCTTCCAGCTTGAGCCTGGTCCCCTAATAGGCCCAGGGGGTCAGGGTACTTGGCCTGTGGGAGGGATGAATCACCGGGGGTCAGGGGAACAACTATGACAGTGATCGGTGGCCTCAGGGTCGCCCCTCACTATTTCCACCATTTATGCCTTGTGTGGTCACTCAGGCTGGCCTGAGCTTGGTCATGTGACTGCCTTGAGCCAATGGAAGCAAGGCCCAAGTGGAGACCTGCTAATCACAGTCGTGTTCAAGCTTGTCCTCGTGAAAACACTCCCTTGCAGCAGCCTGGGTCCAGGGCTGAAGGAAGAGCCAGCTACCAGGTTAAGGGAGCCAGAGGGGAATTCAGGGCATAATTACTCAGAAAGTGGACAGCAGCAGAGAAAGCGGTGGTGGGTGAGCTCAGTGGGGAGCAGCACCTCTTTGTCTGATATCTTTTATAAATATTTACCGTTTAAGATTTTACCAGTCATGGCTGGCTGGGATTCTACGATACCCACAATGACGCACCTGAAAATAGGCATCAAAATTCAATACTTTTGACTGAAAACATTTGATGTCCATATGTCAAAAGATGCCAACCATGAGAAGATAAATGACAAAATAAGAAAATGTATGAAAAAGTAATTTAAATATCACTTAAGGGGCTCAAAGAAAACATTGATAATAAAAAGAAATTCCCATAGAAATATGGACAAAGAATATTAATAAATTTGCAATAATGAAAAGGAATAACTAATAATTACATAAAAGGTGTTTGGAAGGCTCCGGTAGACTAGGAGGGTGGACAAGGAAGGAACTGAGTATTGTACCCGGATTACTGATTTGGACAAACCCCTGATGATGGGGCACTATGTAAGGCTAGGAGAAGAGGAAACAAATTCTGAGGCTTTTGCTTTGTCATGGAAGGTTACAGCTCCATGGAAGGGCCACAGAGAGGTCTGGGCATCAGACAGTAATTTGGGAGTCATGAGCAAATGCCCACAGCTGAAATCCTGGGCCATGGGCATAGTAAGATTTTCCTGGGAGTGTGAAAAGGCAAAGGAGCCACAGAATGCCAATATATAAGGAATGAGTTGAGGGGGGAAGCCAAAAAAGACACGTGGAATGGCCAGAGGAGACATGAAAATTACCAGGGAGGAGATTACTCACAGTGGCAATACCAAAACAGGGGAGGGCAAGGTTTGGGGTTTGGGGAGGTGACAAGGTCGATGAGTGGCCACGGGTCAAACAGTAACCGTCCTGGGGATTGAGCAGGTATAGGACTGGATGGATTGGGGCTCGGGCTAGGATTGCCGTCTAGGAAGACACATGGCTGGGATGCGTGCGTGATGGTGGAGGGACGGATGGAAAGGAAGCTGAGCCACATGCTAGAATGCTCTGCTCATGGCCTGGAAGGACCAGGTGGGCAGGACATGGTGGTGGAAGGGGAGATGGAGGCTGACTCTACTTGGTGTCCTGGGAGCAGCGAGCCAGAGAGCCAATTTGCCTCCCATCCCTTGGACCTGGAAGGAGACATTCCACCCACCAAGAGGACTGCAGAAGAGGGGGCCCCCAAGGGAGATAGCACAATGGGATAAAAAAGTGGGGTTTTCCCATGTACGTTTATATGTGTAAATGTGATTATTTTTTACATTCTGCAAATAGACATCTCTTCATCCACCAAGCTCAGCCCAGAGTATAGTTTATCAAGCAATGTTGCCAAAGCAGTGCAAGTATAATTTATAACAAAACCAACCAGTGCAGAATAATAGAAATAAGGAGGAAAATAGTCTTCTCCACCAGACACCACTGGATACATTAAAATCTGTATGTGAGAATGTCTGTATTTTACCTTAATGATTTTCTAT
Source organism: Talpa europaea (assembly GCF_964194135.1). Taxonomy (NCBI): domain Eukaryota; kingdom Metazoa; phylum Chordata; class Mammalia; order Eulipotyphla; family Talpidae; genus Talpa; species Talpa europaea. The sequence goes on along the minus strand of NC_140080.1, from coordinate 91,751,914 downwards.
GTATTAAGTTCCATAATCCTTTTAAAAAGAGAGGTATACATTTTCTTTGAAGGAGGAAAACTTTTAATGTCAGCAATGTTCTCCACTTAAAGTCTGTTTATAAAAACCCACACATACCCCTCCAAGATGACTCCATGGTATTTTGCAATGATTTTTCTTTGCACTAACTTCCACTTTGAATCCAGTTCCCCCAGGATTTGTAAGCAACATGTCTCCAGGAGACTAGGGGACCCAGGTCTGCTGTGGTTGAGGCATATAGTTTCCTTCTCCAGAATATCTACTAATACACTTTGGGTGCTCAGTAAACCTAACTAGACACTTCCCCGACTCTTACCAATGTGAAGTTTCTAATATCTTTTACCCTTTCTCGTTGATTGTTCGAAAGAAAGCATGCAATATTTTCTCACTGGCAGCCTCTCAGAGAGTGTTGGCTGGTGGGTATGATATAGAACATTTAAGGACTTTTAACTTACTGGAACACAGCTACAGGGACTTCCTCCATCGCTTCTTAAATGTGAGGTGTTATGGATACAAGCCATTTCTCTTGAAGATATGATAAAATACCACACAGTGCAATTGCCAATCTTTGAAACAGAAAATCATTTTTTTTAACCTTATAAGACCAAACCAAGACTTGAGATACGAAACATTTATTCTTGTACTAGTTTTTATCCTTTTACTATCAGATCAGTCTTTCACTTTATTCGTGCACATGGAAAAAGCAGCCCAGAAGGACACTATCGGTTCCGACATTTGGAGTAACAGCTGATGAGACTAGCGACACAGAGGGGCAGCTCAGCATTTTTAAACAAAATTAGAAAAACATCACCAATTTTATGGCAATTTAGTATTATTAAGAGTATCTTCTTGTAACAAACAGTACGTAAATTAGAAATTTAGTCCTCTAGTTCATAAGGATTTTAAAGGCAGTAATGCCAATATGCCTAAACTTTTATGCACAATAATTAATTCTGATAAAATTTTATTTTGGGATAATTTTAGATGCACAAAAAGTTGTAAAGATGGTACAGTCCACACAGTTTCCCTTAAGGCTAAGAGCTACCATTGTCCTGGTAAAATGTTTTAAAACTAAGAAGCCGAACAAGATTTCTTAAATAAACTCTAGATTTCACTTGTACCTCACAAGTTTTTCCATTAATGTCAACACAAGTATTTTTTTAATAGTCAGCAACAATCGGGGATTTCAATTTACAGTGGTAATTTATGAACCATCAGGATAATTCTTGGAAAAATTCTTGCTTATTAATCTGTCACCATCCTAAAGATTTTTCTTCATGAAATGATGCGTGTGAAATGAAAGTGACAGTGGGGCACAGATGCAGGACATGCAAGGATCGAAAGCAAGTGGCTGAACAATGAAATTTCTAAAATGTAACTAAAAGTCACATGAAGATAAAATGTTTAGTGGTAAAAATAAAACTTGCCATTCTGTCTAGCTATGCAAATCTAATAAGACCTCTAAAGTACAGATTTTCTTGCTAATATTCAAACGAGAAGAGATCCAGGGAACCAACCGGTTTTTATTTTCATTGTGTATTTTCCATCTTATGGTGCCTTTTTCTACCTTGTTGGTGAGAGAGATGCAGGGATTAGGGAGAGCTGAATCTCCCAAAGAAGAGAATGCTGTCTGTCTTGTTGTGCTTGATGAAAAAGAGGAACGGGTGGTCTGCATTGAATTCAATGGAGGGGAGTCTAATTCGGAAACCCACCTCGCTTCCAGTGGCAGCTGCAGCCTCGGTACCTTGCTCATTTATTTCCACAAAAGCCTTGTGGAAAACATTGGACAGATATAGGTTTCTCTCCCCAGACATTCCTGAGAAATCAGCTTTGCCCTGGATAAAGGCGTTGCTCATCCCCATGCTGCTCAGGATAGACTTGAGATCGTAAGTCTCCTCCAGCTTGAACTTGGGCAGGTGCAGCCGGACGTCATATGCCTCCATCATGTCTTCGCTGCTCCACTCTCTCAGCTTCTCGTAGGTGATGTCCTTCTCCAGCTGCGGATATGGAACCGAGAAAGAAGAGTCAGTAACTTCAATGTGGAGTGGCAAATACAGGTAAGACTTCTAGCACCACGGGGCTGAACTGTGACTACTCCCATGCTAAGGGTGACAAAGCAGACACAGCTCGAAATTCTTTGCACAGTGGAACCCTCCACACTGCTGACCCATCAGAATCTCAGGGATTAAGGGAATTAGACCTTGATTCAAAATGGAAGTACTTCAATAATATGCAAGACATCAGTTATACCAGCAAATATATCAATGTAAATATTCATTAAGACATTGTCTACAGAAAAGCAGACACTCTAGAACAAGTTGTATGTCAAGGCACAAAAAGCATTTGTTTTAAAAACATGGGAGACCACATTTTAGAAGTCAGTTTAATGTTTAAACATGTGTATCTAAGTTAGATTAATGCTAGTGATTAAAAACATGAATCTCTAATCAGGTAGGTTTTGCCAGAAGGAGAAGACTGACTAAACGGTTTGGGGGTGAGTCCACACAACGCTGAGACTGCCAAAGAACACCTGCTTCTATTGCTCGTGTGGCTGATGTGTGGCTGGGGCAGCCTCACCCCCCAGACGTATTGATCCATGAATTCAACTTTCTGAGGACGCGCGAACCAGCCTTGCAGAGTTGTATGTAAAGGAGAGACACCTGTGCGCAGGTATGTGGCTCGCCTTCCTCTATGGGAACTAAACAACAGGACAAGACCTTGTATTTCTCCCAGGAGAGGTAAACACCAGAACCATCTTCACATCACCCAGGCCAATGTGTTTACCTGCTCCAGCCCACCAAAGTCTTCCGGCAGGAGGACGAACAGGCTGAAGTCTTGGTTCTCATAGTAGAGTTGAAGGCCTGTGGCTTTCGGCTTTTCGATGTGAAACACTTGAAGTTTTTTCTTCATCGACATCATTTGCACAGGTTTGCTTGTAGTCTGTAGAAAATAAGCTGTGAAATCACTGAGATGTTCCCAAACCTTTCTTTTTCAGCATCACTTCCCATTAGTTGGGGGCGCTGGCAATACCAGCAGTCCTCTGCTAACTACTGAGTAAGTGATGTGGCCCATGCTTTCTGGGGGCAGGTGTTACACAGGATAACAATATCAATACACAATGTGGGAGTTTCTTTTCTCACACTATTGTGACAACCTCTGTAATTCACAGCAAGCTGGGTTCCACTAACTACATAAAAGAGATATATACTCTTATGTAAACCACACAGATGTCTTTTATTCAGTTAAGAAACTGAGTAGGGTGTGTTTCACATGACAGTATTTGAGAAAATATTTTAGAGTCATAGGGCCTCCCTGGTGGCGCAGGCGGTTGAGTACCACACTGTGAAGCTGTCCGTGGCCTCTGCAGCATGGGTTCGATCCCTAGCAGCTGGCGAGAATCCCACATGATGTGGCAGACCTCTCCTGTCTCACCTGCTGCTCCCCTCAGCAGTGTATTTCAGTCAATCTGCCTGTTCTGTTCCCCACTCTGAATCTGGTGAATCCTCTCACCTTCCCGTGCATCTCGCCTGTACCCCAGTTCTTGTATAAATAAATAAATCATAAAAAAAAATTTTAAAGTCATAAAGCTGAAATACACTAAGAGAATGAAAAGACAAGCAATAGACTAGCAGATAATATTTTCCAAGTACATATCAGGTAAAGGACTGGCATCCGAAAGTTACAGAGAACTCAAAACTCAACAATAATAAACAACCCTATTTTAAAAATAGGCAAAAGATTTGAACCAACACCTCCCTAAAAGAAGACAAATAGTCAATGACAGAATTGTCGATCACATGTCATTAGGGAATTACACATTCAAGCAACGAGGACACCACCTACCTATTATAATAATTATGAATCCAAAACACTGACCGGGCAAACTGTGGGTGAAGGTTGGAGTTGTCATTGCCTGCCAGTGTGAATGCAAAAGGGACTTGCAGTCTCACTTTGAGAGGCAGTTCGCAGTTTCTTATCAAGCTAGACACAGTCTTCCCATGTGATCCAGCAACTGCACCCCAGTGAATTTGCCAAAATTCGTTAAAAACTTAAGTCATGAAAAATCTTGTACACAAAGGTTTTTAACAGTTTTACTCATAATTACCCCAAACTGGAAGCAAGCAAGATGTCCCCATCTCCGGTTAATGAATAAACAAACTGCTACATCCTTACAACAGAAGATTGTTCAGCCATCAATGAAATGAGCAATGGAGTCACACAAAAAGACTTGGGAGAACCCCCAATACAAAATGGAAGAAGCTGCTCCAAAAAGAGGCTATATGCTATGTTATTCCAATTTGTGACATTCTGGAAAAGGCAAAGCTATAGACATAGTAAAAAAAAAAAAAAAAAAAAAAATCCCTGGTTTCTAGGAGATTGGGTAGGAGGGATGAATAGGTGGAGGCCAGGACCTCCTTAGCATGCTGAGGAGGTCAAACCTCACAAAATGTACAGCACAGAGAGTGCAATAGTGCAATCTATGGACTTTCTTTAATAATAATGTATCAGTACTGACCCATGAAGTATTACAGGCATGCCACACTAAAGCAAGATGTTACTAATAGGGGAGAGGCGGGTGAGCAGAAGTGGTATATGGGAATTATTTATTCTTTCAACTTTGCTGAAAACCCAAAAATGCCCTAAAAGATAAAGTCTATTTTTACTAAAACCAATGGTGAAACAAAACCAAATCCCTGTTGCCGATAGTGTACGCTCGTTGTTTATCCATTCTAGAGGTCAATCTCAATGCCATGCTGCTGCCAACGTCAACATGAATGAACCAACCAGTGTCTTCGGGAGTTTTCTGTAAGTGCTTTGAGTTAAGAGCAGACTCTGCCTACTAGGGTTATGAAGTGAGAAGGCTGAAAGAAGGCAGTCGCATCCCCTGGTCTTGTGGGAAAAGTCCATCCTCAGTATATCAGAGAATGAAGGCAACCTCCAGAGAGGAGAGAGACAAACGCAGGGAGAGAACTAAGGTTCTATAGTAATACTCTAGTGACCCTACTGCCAGATTTTCCAGTCCCTCTTAGTTGCATAAGCTAATGCCAGTATAACTTGTTTCGTATGGAACTGGGTTGGAATGTGCTTTCTATCACTTGCAGCTGAGAATTCCTGGTGCGTGTACTAGGCCTGGTATTAGCCTAGTAGACTGTATGTTGGGGCCTTTTCCCCATCTTTACTCCACAGATTGCAAACTTCCTATTGCAATTTCCACATGACTCTTGCAATAGGTTCCCGGCAGGCAGCTCTGTTTGGATGAGTTGTCCCACCCCGTGCCTAAGCAGCCTTAATAAATGTTGGTCAATCAACTCCTGTCCTGGGCTCTGGCATGAGACTGTCAGCCAGGCTCTGGCATGAGGAGGTGTTGCGGGTAGCTGTGTCCTGCCACTTGGACTGGGAAGCCGAGAAAGTTAAACTTCAGTCTGGGAGGGAATGATGGAGAAACAGTGGTGGAGACTGAGAATGATCCTGACAACACTGGAGTCTTTGATTCCATTTTCATCCCCAAACCCAGCCACAGCCCAGTCCTGGAGCTCTGTGGGTATATCTGTCTCCCTACATGATCTGCTCTTTGCTGTAGTGGGTTCCGACTTCAAAGACAAGTATGTTGTATCCTAACACACAGAGAAACCTTCAGGAAAGAACTGAGAGTTTATATTTTTATTTCTGTTACTTATGGAAGGATAAGAGTTTGGCAGCGAGAGTTCTGGTTTAGTAAAAGTAAAAGAAGAACAGAAAAGTGATGAGCTTTGGGTTATGGTTCTGGCGGACGGCTGGCTCAGGTTGGGCTCCAGTCACTCAGCCACACTGTATTGATCACCTGGGCACTGAGTAAATGTGGTTACTGCCTTACCTTCTCTACAGATGTGACAAGGACTGAGTGATAAGCTCAATAAATGTAGTCATTTCAGAGAAAAATGGTGAAAGAGGAATTTCCAGGTGGGATACAACTGGGAAGCTACAGCTCAGCCATCCCTGCCCTAATCAGAGTCACTGGTTACAAGATCGTGTCTCCAGAAAGAAGATGGAATTTAAAATAGAATCTTCACAATGCCATGTAAAAATCCTAATGATTATTAACAGGTTCCTACCTTGTTTATTCTGAAAGGTTTTTCTGTAGTGTCTTGGGCTAAGAATGGATATTCCCAGATTCCTTTAAAGTACAGGGCATTCACCAGAATCATTCTGGTTGCAGCATCCACAGCATCTTCAGGTAAAAGGTTCTGGATTTTACCTACAAGAACAAAAGTGCAGGTTTCAAATGGTATAGTTACATCCTGGTGATATACCTCACTTAGGAAAATGATATTTACAAAATACTGTTTTTACGATTACATCTTCTATCCACCAATCATCCAAACCAGGAGTTAGCATTGACAGTCTACTATTAACAGGTCCTATTTAAATTTCACCTGTAACTCCAATAAAGTCCTTTTTCTGGACCAGAAATCAAAATCTCATGTTACTCTTATTTGTCATTTCCTCAGTCCCCTTTAATCTGAGATAGTTTCTCATTATCCATCTTTTATAACTTTGACACTTTTGAAAATATCTGTGGTTATCCCTCAAGTTCTCAGTTAAGATTTATCTGATATTTTCTCAAGATATTCAAGTTGTACATTTTTCTAAAACTACCTCTATATGGATTGGATTGTGTCACCCCAAAAAAGATATATTAAGTCCTAATTCTCAGGTCCTATAAATGTGGCCTTATTTGGAAATAGAGTATTTTCAGCATGAGATCATCCATGGCTACAAAAATTAGAGATCAAAAGTCTGATGAGAAACATATTTACATAAAAAGATAAGCAGAAAACCAACAGGAGTAACAATTAAGATCAACCACATGACAGAGAAGCACCAAACTCAACAAGTGAAATGAGGAAACAGCACTCAACAGCAAAACAAAGACATAATACAAGTGAGATTTATAAATCTGGAGAGACTTGGTAGAGTTCCACTCCTGAAAAAAAGAAATAACCAACAACCATGAAGCTTGAAGAGGAAAAACAATTGCAAAGTAGAAAATACATAATTGTTGAAGTAAAACTTAATTAAATGGCCAGGACAGCAGAGTGAATACAACTGGAGCAAGTTCATGAGCTGGTAGAAAATTTGCAGAAGTAAGGCAAGGTCAAAAGGAAGACTAAAATTTGAAAGGTTTTAAACACTGCATTTACATTTGGTTTTAAATGGTGATGTCTAAACTTTCCCAGGTACTTAAGAATTGGCTTTACTAGCTTACTAAAATTAATTTACATTAAACTTAACATAGAAGTATATTGAATATAATTTTTAATTAATTTGATGACTCAACATGGGGAAGTCTTCTGTATCACTTTATTTTTTTTTTGACAAAAAATATAAAAATAAACTTTTAATCACTGGCAGACATTTCTCTTAACTATATGCAAACCCTTAATAAGGAAGTCAAGCAAGGTTGAATAACAAAAAAAAATTCAGTGTACAGAAATCATTTACATTTTTATTTTATTTTATTTTATTTTATTTTATTTATTATTTCATTGTTGAGGTTTACAAGAGTGTAGGTGAGCTGTGCAGAGGGGAAATCTGACTCATTTGCATGTCACTACACCAAATCTACCACTAGAACACCCATAGTCTTTTATCCTAGGTCATTGGCATTAATCTCCCCTTTGGTCCCACTCCCACCAACAGTAATGTCAGTCTATGGTCAGATTTCTAGGGTTGTTTTGGTTTAGTTTTGTTATTTCCTCTACATTGTTTTTGTTATTTTCGACATATGAGTGAAATCTTCTAGTATTTGTCTTCTCCTTCTGATATATTTCACTTAGCATAATCCCTCCAGTTCCATCCATATTGTTGCAAATGGCAAGACTGCATCTTTTTATAGCCAAGTAGTATTCCTTTGTGAACACTTAATCCATTCCTCTGTTATTGGATACTTAGGTTATTTATTGATTGAGCTATTGTAAATAGCACTACGTAAGTGCATCTATCTATCTTTTTAAATTATTTTTTGCACTTTTTAAATTGTTATTTTTATTATCTTTTTAAATTATTATTTTAAATTATTATTTTTTGCACAGATAGATAGCTAGGGGTGGAGTTGCTGGGTTATATAGTGGATGTATTTTTAATATTTTGAGGACCATCCATACTGTTTTCCCAAGGGACTGGATCAGTCTACATTGGCACCAACAGTGTATAAAGGATCCTTTTTCTTGACACTCTCACTTTAAATCTCTTCTTTGTACAAAAGTTTCCTTGTTTAGAGCTCTGTGTCACTGTTAAACACTCCATCACTGATAGAGTTGGGGGTGCGAACAGACCCCATTGAGGCTTGAGGTTTGCACAGATTTATCTCAAGTTGGTTAACAGTCAGTTGATTTTAATAATATTGCATTGTTCTCTCGGTTCATTGGCTTTCAAGAAATTTAGCTGCTTGAGCCCACAATTGTTAGGACATTAAATATATAATTTATCTTACAAAGTATGTACCAAATCTATCAAAAATACAACTTCAAAGGAACACACAGAGCAAATTTGACTGCAGTGAAAATTTGTTTTCTATTGGCTGGTTCATTGCAAGGCCCTTGGTGTTCAGGTAAGAGAAAGACCTCGCTTCTCACACTAAGGGTAAATCCTACTGGACACATGTTAATGTGACACTGCAGTACCCACTGTGCAAGCATGTGATAGATTCGAAATTACAAACATGGAGACAACCTCTACGGCCCCCCACTTGTAAGACATTTGTAGTCTATAAAGAAAAACCAGGACAAAAAAATGGCAACATATGACGGATTCCTTATCAGTGAAACTTGGCTGTGAGCATCACGTATGAGCTGGCAGACCCTATGGCTGCCTGGGAGAAGGCTTGTTCTAAAGCTTCAGAAAAAGAGCTAAAATTTGTATTTCACAGAAATTTATTGCAGCAACTCTCATGACCAACCTTCCCAGTTGCCTAGGACTGAGAGGAAGTTAGGAGATAAAACCATAAAAGTCTCAGATAATTGTGGACAAGCTGTCTCCCTAGCAGGAAGCGTGCCACGTAACCCAGTTTGGACCAGTTGAGTTGGCGTGGAATGGAGGTGGGAAACTTCCTTTTAAATCAAAACACTTTCCCTGGGCTTTCATTTCCCCATTTCCTGTTGACTTTAAGTGACAATTTCAAGAATCATCCTTTTAAATCAAAACACTTTCCCTGGGCTTTCTTTTCCCCATTTCCTGTCGACGTTAAGTGACAATTTCAAGAATCATCTCAGATGCAGAGATGACAGCCATGACTTGAGAGGGGTGGACTTGACCTCCTCGCCTGGACCTTTGGACAGCCTAGTGGGACAAGACACTGACCTATGTTTGCACTACACTGGGAGAGAAAGAGCCGTTTCTATCTTAGTATTCAGTCACCAAACTTTAGTTCTCTTTGTTATAGCAGCCTAGCCCGTGCCTGAACTAATATATGTTCTCATCATCTTGCTTTTTGATTTTTCAATAAAAATAAAGACAGATGTGGGAGAATAGGGTGCAAGTTCAGCATGAACTTCTAAGCTTAGCCAGCACTTTTGGGCTTGGGGGAAAGTTTGGGCTCACATGTAGGTGGGAGGGAGGTTGGGGGTGAGCGCATCAAATATGCAGAACCCTTGCTGACAAACCCCAGCATTTCCCTATCCTACTTAGGAGACTTGAGGGAGAAATGAGAAGCCCTGGCTTCCGTGGCAAAGCTGTTCATGCCAGTGTTTCAGGATGGGGGGACCGTTCATGGCACCACAACACAGAGCCAGGTTAGCGGGGAAGGTCACCCACCATCACCACATGATAACAAGATCCTTCCGGACCTGTCAGCAGATCACCTCCGACCTCTCCCTGCTCCCCCCTTGAATTTATGCGAGAAGTCTGGGCTTGAACAGGTCAAAGACAAAACAAAACAAAGCAACTCTATACTCCTGTGGAAGTTGGTGTGGAAGTGTGGTCTAAGGTTTCATTGGGCATTCTGAAGGGGAAATCTGGGCTCCTCCTTCCAGCCCTTGATGGTCTCCCCAGCAGTTGTCCTAAGTGGACCATAGCCGAGGTTATGGGGACACCGCCTTGGGAACATAATTAATTCCCCAGGACAGCTGTGGTGCTCCTGTGGCTTGCTCACGTGTTGCAGGAAATGTGTGTGGTTATAAAGTGGTGAATCAATGCAGCTTCCAGGTAGCGGAAGGAAGATTGAAGATAGGAATTACAAGTTCTGTAGAATGTATAATCTAGTCAAAACTGAAGGCCGCAGGGCACACCAGACACTGTTTGATGATGGGCTCTGATTGAGCTCTCTGAGCACATCCAGGGCTTCTGGACATTTTTTTAAATGTATCACTGAATATCCCTGTGTCCTCATTCCCAGGCGCCCACCCAGCTCAACAGCTCTGCATCTTTTGAATCAGATAGAATTTGTAAGACTTTCAGTGTTAAAAATGTCTTTAAGACATTTTGTGAAGTCTGGGCTTGAACAGGTCATGTTTTTCTCCCTTGATCCTTTTCCCACCCCCTCCCTCTTAACTTCAGAAACTTCACTTCGGTCATCAATGGCTGCTAGTTTTTACACATGATCTTACTTTGAAAAGTACTTCAGATCACCTAGAATGTTGATGTTTTCAGTTTTGTTATTAATTAGTAGCTAGTTTTCTCTAAAAACCACAAGTGCAGCAGTATTTCTTATATCCTTTATACATTTTCCTGCTTTTTATCAGTGGACTCCTCTTGGGAATTCTGGATATGATTGTTTTCTTGTCTACTAGGCAAACAAGTAGGTGGTTTGACATACATGTTAGATAAGACTTGTTGAGAAAGATGTCCATTTAAAAATAATAAACATGCATAGGCAGAAATGTGAATATTCCAAATGTATAACAGTTCTATTTAAGAAATATATAAACATATCCGTTACACGGATTCAAAATCATGAAATGATACTTGGAGAAAGCTTACCCTGGGTCTGACTCTCAACCCAAGAGTTGATGTCCTTTCTGATTTGGTCAGAATCTTCTACAAAGTTAACAGATTGTGGTTCTGCACCAAAGTATGTTTTCATGTCTTCTAAATATTTCTGGAAGATACAGGCAAAGTTTACTTTTGTAGAGTTAATCCATATCTCCAAAATAGAAATCAAGTCTATTTAGATTATTTGAAAAAAAAAAAAAAAAAACTAGAGAGACAATTGCAAGCTCCCAACTCATTTCTCTCTTCTCTCTCTCCAATCTCCAACCTTGATCAAAAACTAAACATTCCCCCCTTTAAACTTAGCTGGGTGCTGACAAGCCACCCAGAACTCTACATGTGGAAGGGAAATCTGCTTCCCACAGTCCCGGAGCTTCCACAGCCCTTCCTACCTGTATCTACTCCTGGGAAACTGGGCTGCATGAAAAAGGAGAGCCCTCTCAGCATCCACGAGGGACTGGGGTGCTGAGAGGCAGTGGGAGATGTACTTGGCACCAAAGTGAGGCCATGGACTCTATGTAACCCCAGACCCAGGCAGGGTCACTGAGCAAAAACAAAACAAAACAGAACAACCCTCTATACTCCTGTGGAAGTTGGTGTGGAAGCGTGGTCTAAGGTTTCATTGGGCATTCTGAAGGGGAAATCTGGGCTCCTCCTTCCAGCCCTTGATGGTCTCCCCAACAGTTGTCCTAAGTGGACCATAGCCGAGGTTATGGGGACACCGCCTTGGGAACATAATTAATTCCCCAGGACAGCTGTGGTGCTCCTGTGGCTTGCTCACGTGTTGCAGGAAATGTGTGTGGTTATAAAGTGGTGAATCAATGCAGCTTCCAGGCAGCAGAAGGAAGATTGAAGATAGGAATTCAAAGTTCTGTAGAATGTATAATCTAGTCAAAACTGAAGGCCGCAGGGCACACCAGACACTGTTTGATGATGGGCTCTGATTGAGCTCTCTGAGCACATCCAGGGCTTCTGGACATTTTTTAAATGTATCACTGAATATCCCTGTGTCCTCATTCCCAGGCGCCCACCCAGCTCAACAGCTCTGCATCTTTTGAATCAGATAGAATTTGTAAGACTTTCAGTGTTAAAAATGTCTTTAAGACTTCTTGTGGCTTTTCTGCTTTTAGTAATAACAAAGCCCGTTTCCTGACCTCCCCAAATTCCCCATATATGGGCAGGATAGCACTGCTTGACATCAACTGTGAAATCACAAGATGGCGTTATCTTGTCTCTTGCTATCTCTCCAGTTTCCTTGCTCTCTGGTCGCTGGGCACCCTCCCCTGCTCTCCTCTCAGATGTGCCAAAGGCTGTGCTGGGCAGAGGAGTAAATGCTGGCTCTGGTGACCCACTAAGGAAGCCCTTGAGTCTGAGGACAGAGGCAGGGTCTGCACTGGGCATCAGAGGAGGGAGAAGCTTGAAGAGCCTTTCCTAACCCCTCTAAGTCATGATGTGAAGGGACTTGTCCAAGCCCAAAGTCAGCCCAAAGTCGCGCTTCAGCAGTGTCCGGTCACACCCTGTGGCCAACACCCCCTCTGCTCCTCAGGAATTCCCCTACTGAGCTTCTCTCCAACTGTGGTTCCATGTCCTGTGAACACAGGCTGACCCGAGGATTACATAAATTCTGTGTGTGCTCGTAGGCGATTGCTGAGGTGAACCCTTTTGTTCGGGATAAGGATCAGATCACTACACCCAGGTTGAGACCCATTTTCCTTTTCAAGTAGACACTGATTGTCTGGTCTACAGGATGATTTACCGGAAGGGGTGACCACATAAAGTTCCCTGTTGTTCCTAGAGAAATATACAAAGAGGCTATTGATTGGGCTCATGTGACTCATCCTTTTCCCTTAAAATAACATGTTTGCACTCACATTGTGAAATGGGTAACTTTTCTCCCCGTATATCCCATTGGCTGTTTTAAGTATGTTGGCATTGCTGGAATTGTTGATTTCTGAGATAAGTTTCTGGAAATCAGAGTGTATTTCATCAGCCTTGCCTGAGCTGAATTCCTTGAAAAGAAAAAGGATTAGTCAAAAAAATGTTGATCAAGAGTTATATATACTTTTTTCAGCAAATATTGACACACACATGTGCTCTCTCGCTTTCTCTCTCTCTTTCTCTCTCTCATACACACACACACACACACACACACAAAACCTATAGCTAAATGAAATGATTTTGTATATTCTGAGCAAGAACTATACTTGAGTCAAAGACACATCAAACGTCTTCTTTATGTTATGAATGCAAAAAGTTAAGTTACTGAGGGTATTTTTTTCCTTCATGTTTATTTTGCAAAGGCAAATACAACTTTGAAACTGGAGCAGTTTTGAAAGGAAAGAAAAAAAGAGGGAAGTATAAAGGGTAAGAATATGGCCCTTCCAAAAAGTATTTGTATTTAAAAAAAAAAGTATTTGTATTTTGAAGTGTTTCCATGATTTTAATGCATTTCTCAGATAAAGCACCCATTAAAGTTTGCTTAAATCAACCACTAAAATGCATGTACTAAATGTGCTTTCTCCTTAATCGCCAGATGGATATTAAAAGTAAGACATACCATTTTCCTTTTCTTTTCACTGTCAGGACCCGTCTTGGTGTCCTGGTCTCTGCTAAACTGAAGCACCTATAATTTCAGTAAAAAGAAATCATGAGAGATAAATTGCAGACAAATGATCATCCCAAACATACATCCACTAACACGAGTCAATCCTTCCTGAAGCTGCAGAACATGCAATGAGTTACCAAGAGGGCTCCGGTGAGTCAGCTGAGTTAATACAATAAGTCAAGAGCTGCTTTTATAGATTGTTAAAAGTCTAATTTAAGTTGTTAGTCTCTTTATTTTAACACTTTTTGTGGGATGTTTACGATGATGTTGGCCATATACTTAGAAACCCGGATACGGCCAGGATAGCACTGCTTGACATCAACTGTGAAATCACAAGGTGGCGTTATTTTGCCTCTTGCTATTTCTGCAGTTTCCTTGCTCTCTGGTCGCTGGGCACCCTCCCCTGCTCTCCTCTCAGATGTGCCAAAGGCTGCACTGGGCAGAGGAGTAAATGCTGGCTCTGGTGACCCACTAAGGAAGCTCTTGAGTCTGAGGATGGAGGCAGGGTCTGCACTGGGCACCCCACGATCAGAGAAGAGAGAAGCTTATATTTTCCATGTTTCATTTCTGCGTACTGTTGACTTGGAAGGAGAGCCAGGTGTTCAATGGAGAGTGTCATTTGGACAATTGAAGCAAAAGCCACTGTGGCCCCAGTTAGCTGGAAAATCAGGACTGGAGTTATTTTTGCTTGGGAAGTGCTTCAGCTCTCACTGTCTACCCCGCTTGACATCTGCTGACATGTTCTCTGTGCCCACATGCAAGTTCACAGGAAGGATGTGGGCAGCTCTGTTTCCTGAGTTATGCAACAGCCAAAAGCAAGATATTAAAGCCATCTCCAGACCCGGGTCTCAGCTCACAGTGAGGAGCATGATAGTTTACCAAAGGCGGCCCTGACCATGGGACAGCCGGGAGCCACTTACCATAAAAAGGGTTTGTAGCCGTTTGTGGAATTACAAACTGAAACCATGAATATTTAAAGAACATTTAATAAAACAAGAGCAAACAACACCTGGCAGTATTTCTATGAAATGGACCCAAATCAGGAAACTTCTTGAATAAAGTCTGTCACATTCATGGTTAAGTCTTTTCGTCATTAACTGTTTTTCACTAGTTGTGAATTGGATTTTGTTTTTAACCACAGGATACCTTGTGAATTACAAGAATAAGGGTGATCTCCTAGGTTCAAACCAACAGAACAGATATTCTGTCTGTCTGACTCAAAACTACTGAATGGCCCCATTTTCACACTTGGTGTACAGAGTACCCGCTTGGGTAGAAATTCTGTCACCTGAACTTACATTGGCTGAACAATTTGCTCTTTTCAGTTTTTTAGGGTTTTTTAATTTTTTTTTAAAAAGTGTACTTATATAATTACACTTGCACATATATACATGGTTATATTATTGTATATCTTATTTTATTTATCTTATTTTTATTTGTATTTATTACACATACTGCATTTTGGGGATGCTTACAACAAATCAATATTTTCTTATACAATAATATTATTTTGCTCTTTTTATGCTCTGATGGATTCTTCAAATTTA
Organism: Talpa europaea; assembly: GCF_964194135.1. NCBI lineage: Eukaryota > Metazoa > Chordata > Mammalia > Eulipotyphla > Talpidae > Talpa > Talpa europaea. The sequence continues at coordinate 91,736,779 of NC_140080.1, read as the reverse complement.
TTCAGAGACTGAACGAAAAAAGAGCCCCAAAATGCATAAGAAACAGAATTCACTTGATGTTTCTTGTGTCTTCAAGAATATCCCCTGAGAGGTGAAGGAAACTCTACGGGTACTACACCTGAGGCAGTGGGGGGAAGCAAATATTGTTTAAAAATGAACATTGATGTAAAAAAAATTTAAAAATTAATGTATATAAAAAAAGAATATCCTCTGAGAGAGACACTGACTGCTTCTATTATTTAAAATTTGAGTCATTAACTTCTTGAATTTTTTTAATAATCAAAATAAAGTTATTTTTTGTGTTGAACCAAACTCGACAAGTTAATTATCTCTCCATTTGACTGTGCCAGAGAACACAAATTTTTAACTGGCATTTCTAGGAACAGTTTTCAAATGGGTTTTCTTTTCCAGATTCCTTTGTATGGTCTAGAAAAAAATTTTAAGTTTCTCTTTTGTTTTGAAGGTGATGGTTGCAAAAATAGAGATTACTTGGGTTTCAGAAGAAAAATAAATATGAAAAGCAAAGAGAGCACTTCATCTGAAGGCAGAGAGAGAACTACTGCCCTTCCCACTCACCTGTGCCATTTGGGAGGCCGTAGTCCCTCTGGTGCCCAAGTATACCATGGCCAAGGCAGTGGAGATGCTCCAGGGAGAAAAGAAGATATTTTTACCCTTGTCAGATTCAGCAAGCTTTTTGCTAAACTCTAAGGCAAATTGGTTGATTGATTTTGCTAGAGAGTCCATTGAGGGATCCTAAGGAAAATGAAACAGAGAGCACGTTAATAACTCTTTCCATTTACTTCATGCTTGTAAAAGCATGTATTAGCTTACACAATTATCTGTTTTAAGTCATACTTTATTTAACTGACAAAAATGTATTATATCCAATATAATTATATCCTTATATAGTGGTGTGTCCATATGTATAGATATATACCCATCTTTCCATACATGCAAACTCATTGTATGTGTAGATATATTTGTGTGAGCTGAATGGACTTCAGGACTCCCTCCAACATTATTATTTTACATAGCAGAAAACTGAAGTTCACAGTCCTCCAGTTTGAGTGCTAAGTCTCACCAGGGAACACAGGTCAGTGAGTTCTCTGCCCAGGATTTCTTCTCAAAAAGCCACAGGCCTGCTGACTTTACACAGCAAATGAGAAATAAATATACATCTTTTCAACAGTGCACATTTTCTCACTTATCTTCATCCCTGTTTTTATAATTTTAAACCTTGTTTTTTCCTACTTAGCTGTATGCTCTTTGTGGTTCCTGGAATTCCTTTATCCTCCTTGGTTCTATTGAAATCCCACCTCTTCAAGTTCCTCTTTTCCTTGAAGCCCTTCCTGACCTTTTGGGTCTACAAAAGCATACATGCTACCAAAGTCTCATAACATAGCTTGTGTCACTTGCTTGACACATCGCACTGGTACTTGTGTTTTCATGTGTCTTTCTCCAATTCCAGGGTCAGTTCCTTGAGAAAAAAATTGCCTTGTACAGCTTGGCACATCCAACACACCTACCTCAGGACTTTGACAAAATCGGATATTTATTAAATACTTGTTTATTACTTGCTTAAATGCCATTGTTAGGGCTCTATCACCATTTTTCAATTTGCTTAAACTTAAATCATGTGTAATTTAGAGGACATTCATGGAGAAGTAGAGAAGTCTTCACTTTCACTTACTTGAGACCCTCTGAAATTGATCTTCTTGAACAAAAGAACTCAAACTCAGGTGTTTTGCTTTACTGGTTTTTGGTTTCTGCTATTATATTCAACTTCTAAATTTCATATCTACTTAAGCTGATATTTCAATTTAAGTCTTGGGTTTAAGTCTTGGGTGTCTATCAAAAAAAAAATCTATTGTCATTTTATAGCCAAATAATTTCTCAAACTGGTTAAATGACTTAAACAAAATTCCAAAGCCTGACACCTACACAGGCCAGTGTTGAGGAAACAAGTTCTGTGCTGGCACTACCTGGCCCAGGGGAAACCAAGACCATGATGAACTTGAGCAAAGTCAAGAGGTAGCACTGTCAAGTGGCTGAATAAAGGGAGAGGCACAAAGAGTTGACTCAGGGAGAGGCGTGTGCAGGCAGAATTTGGTTTCATCATGATGTGGATTCTCAGTGATACTTTTGTAATCCCTCCTGGTCCTGGCCTACACATACCCAACTTCCCAGTCTCTAAATCGTGCTGCTGTCTAATCCAAAAACTGATGGTAATTCAGACTAATATTATTTGATTGCAGAAAAACACACTAACTCTAGTTTTGCAGTAATTCTAGACCCTCATGTAATATGTGAAACTTGCCTGAGTATTCTTTCTCAGCAGATGCAAAGTCCTCTTGCAAACAACCTCTCTATTGACTTTAGAACCATATTCATTTAAATGATGTTTTCTTTACTGCCCATAATTAAGCTTTGTCTCTTTAGAACTCAGGAGTCTCATTCAAATGGAAAATGTGTGAGTCCATGGCTGAGGCTATTCACCAGGTGGGGTGAAGAAAGTTATATCATAGGGCCTGGAATTTTTATATTTTACTTACAGTTCGTGGTTATTCTAAAGTTAAGTTAATTGTGACAAATTCCTGAAACAACAATCCGCTCTAATGAAGGAACAAATTCCTTGTGGGAAATTAAATCCAGTTCTCTCCAACCTCAATAATTCTCTCATTAAATATCATCATTAATATTAGGTGTAGCCCAGAACAGGCAAGAAGAACCATTCCTCCCTTTTACATTTTTAAAGAAGTTGGTAGAAGTGCTAAAGCAGTCATAGGTAAAATTTAATCTTAGCCTGAAATGAACTTGCTCTAGCTACATCCAAGACCACCTTCATGGCCTAATCTAATCCCACTTACCTTCCAAAGAATGCAGAATTTTGGGAAGAGACTCTATGGTAAATAATTGACCCATAGAGAAATGAACAGAGGTCTTTTCAGAGAAGACTATAATGTCTAGGTCTGAATCACTGTGCCATTTTCAGAATTAATTGCTCATTTGCAGTTTCCAGGCGCTATAAACATATATATGTAAACTGGTATCTCAGTCTATAAATGAGCTTAAGGGAGGAGCTGAAGAGAACTAGAAAGAGAGAAAAGGGTGGTCACTCATCAAGTTTCAGAGATACAGGTACTCCTAGCACAGAGTCGAAAGGACCTTGAGGGACCGTCCAACCTAGTACAGCTCCAACGCTTTGTTTGTTAAGAAATGACGGCCCAGAGAGTTTGAATGAGCTGACTGACATTCACAGCAAGCTAAAAGCAGAACCAGCACTGCTGTCCCAGTCTGAATTCTGAATACTGTTGTTTTTGTCTTTGTATCTCACTGTCTTTAAGAATCACCTGGTAAAAGAGAGAGGTGGGGTGAAGACGGAGCAAGAACAGAAGAAAACAAATGATGATGAAAAGGAGGAGAAAGTGGGAAAGATTTTCATCCCCTTTTCCACAGAGAATGCCCAAGGCCTCGGACTCCCGTGGAAACCAATGATGTTGCTCCATGTTGGGGTTCTGACATCAGGGAATGTCACCTCCTCCCTCCTAGCATGATATATTACCTAAAGCTCTTCTCCAAGGGATGTAATAATTTGGGGTGTTTCGTGGTGATTACTGAGTGTAATCATTAGTGAATGATTAGGGGGATAGATTTTTTCCATGGAAAACAAGAAAGCTAATGACTCATGGAAAGGTGAGGAGGCAATGTTGAGTGGGGATCGGGGTAGAGATTTGAATTTGATTTCACCTGTTAATGACTGGGATCAAATTAATATTGCCAAGTCCACTCTTATGAAGATTAGGAGGGTTTTGGCTCAATAATTCAGATAATATTCTGTGCCTCTTTGCCTATACTAATAGCAAGTCAGGGAACAGAACTGGAAGAAACTCCATTCATAGTTTCATGATTCCTGGTAAAATAATTTCTCTAACTTCTTTGGAAATTAGCCCTCTTTCTAGTAAAACTTTACATCACGTTCAGAGTTGCCCATTAAATCCATCCATTATAATTACACAGAACTCTTGAATTCTTGGGAAAGGGTAGAACTATTATTATTTCTGTCTGGCAGTCACCCCAATCATTTGTTATTTAATCAGTCAATGAAACAAAGAAGAAAAACATAAAAAAATGTTAAACAAATAAATATTTACAATACCTTATTTTCTTCTGCGGGAGCAAAATTGGAAAGTGTTTCCTTTAGCAAAAGATTGTGGCTGAGTTAAGTAACTTCTAACTGTAGAAATTTAAAACTGAACTTCTAGCACCTCCCTCTTCTTGGCCACACCCTTTGATTCACATTCTCATCTTGTCATGTTTGTTTTGGCCAGAAGCTCAAATAAAAAGACCAAGAGTACGATGATTAAGATTTCACCTGGATGACTTAACTACCCGCATTTTCCATGTCTGCCCACAGGTAGAGACGTGAATCCTGACAAATTGAATGACACACTTGCCTATCTCCGTGTCTCCTCTATTCTGCCAACTGGCAACAATTAGAGAGCTCTACTCCAGCAGATCTTTTATAAGAAGCAGAAATAGAAAGCTTCAAATGGGTGGAATAATAATTGATAATGCCATGGAACATTTGCTGTTCAACTGCTCCTGTTGTTCTTGCCACGTGGCCTGTTACTGTTGAGCCTCAAGTGTGACTCCAGCAAGTGTGGGGCACATTCTCTTCACCCAGGGACAAGGGTTAATGCTCTGCACACAGTCGCAGGCCTTGTCCAGCTCTCTTTCATTTCTCCCTCCATATTTGTTAGAAAGAAAAGCAGTCGGTTATAGCTCCACCTCCTACTTCCATACACATGGGCATGGAGGAATGGTGAAGGGAGTAGAGAGAGGGATGGGCATGGAGGAGCAGTCCAGAAGGGGTGAAGAGAAAGAAGGGGCCTCTCATTTAGAACATGTTTGGAAGACTTGACTTCATGCAGTCTGCATTTTTCTCTCCATGGAGGCACACGCATCTCATCAATCGGTTCAGCTTTTAATATTGAATGTTGGTATGGAATCTAGAGCAGAATGTTTCCCTGGATTTCACCGGGGAATATAATTCTGAGCAGGAAATTCCATGACTCCAACTGACCATGCTGTAGATATTATTCCCCAAGGATGCCTCTAGACTATTATTAGCACAAAACAGCATGTGGAGGCTCTAGATAGAGGCACTGTTCTTCCTGAGTGGACGCCATCACCATGCAGCCTAAAGATGCTCTGGTAAGTAAGTGAAGCTGACTTGTGTTGTGTTAAATGCATCACCGTAGATTCTGTTGAACACGCCAAGAAATGGTTTCATCTTCTTTAGAATAACAGACTAAGTTTGACTTATGTTCCCCTAACATTTCTCCAGATTCCTTTTCCACTTACCTCTCAATTAAGATCCTATATCTAAGCATCCTGTCTGCGTAGGTAAAACCATGGGTGTGCTTTATTTTGATGCCAGTTTTGTGGGGAGGGGAATGAAAATAGCAAGTGGTCATACTCTTTGGGTAACAAAGTATTGATAGCACAAATTTGTTGATCTGTTGTTATAATTTCATATGGAGGGATTGAGGGGTAGCTGCTGAAGGAACAGGGAGCGGGGTTGGGAGGAAGAGCCTTGCTCTAGTCCATGCATCCTGTTTGATGTTCAGACCACATATATGAGATATTAAATATATGTGATATTAAAGAAAAGTCTTGAAACTGACAGACGAATTCCAGGTGTATCAATATTGAGTAGGAATTTAGAAAAGAAAGTCGATAGGGACAGGCAGAGATAAGTGAGTGGATGTGGTGTTATCAGTTGGGGAATGAAAACAGAATACACTTATGGGGACACTTAAGGAACAAAATTTTATTGTCACAGCTCTAGAGGCTGAAAGTCTGGCAGAAGTGCCCACTGGGCTCTGTTCTTCATGAAGACTCACCTTGGTTCGCTCATGGCTGCCCATCCTCTGTGTCCTCACATGGTAGGGGGAGGAAGTCCTGGTCCTCCACTTATATGGGCACTGGCTACACCACCTTCATGGCCTAATCTAATCCTACTTACCTTCCAAAGACCTCATTTTTTAAATTTGGGGGGATGGGGACCAGGGAAGGCACCAATATTCTGTTCACAGCACTGGCTGAGGGATCCCACAACTGAAGCAAGATACAAGTTTGCAGATGAAAAAGCATTCTGTTCATCAGTGGCAAAGATCAACTTTGGTGCCACAAGATAATAACATCGTCCTCTTAAAGTGCTGAAGGGTGCTTTGAACCTAGAATTCTGCATTTATAGTCTTTCTCAATAATAAGAGCAAAATAGGGGTATTTTAAGCCTCACAATGATTTAGAAAATTAATACTTATCACCTTGCTCAATGAAACATTATTAAAGTACATAGAAAAAGGAATCTAAAAGTAAGTAGGATAATGCAAGAAGCAAGAACCCATAATTTTCAAGTGTCTGATTAGAGGAAATAAACCATAATTCAAGGTTTAAAATATTAACTATGTAATTTTCTGGAATTCTATGTTTAACCAGCTAAGAAACAAAACCAGCTGTTTTGTTACTGACACAGACAATAATTAAAATGACTAGTATTTAATAAATACTCTGTAAGCTAAGTATTCTTTTGTTTGTCATGTATGAATTCATTTAACCATTATAGCAACCTTGTGAGAAAAGCATTATTTCATCCATTTACAATGAAAGAAAACTGAAGCATGAGGACGCCCCACTCCTGGCCTGCGGTTACATGACTGGTGTGTGTAAAGACAAGGATTTGGATTCAGAAGGCCGAGCTCTCATGGCCCCTCACCGGCCACCACACTCAGGGACCCATCCCTGCCTTCCACCCCAGGAAGGGCTGTGGGGCCTAGAAGATATCTCCAGGAACCAGTCAACTTCTGCAGGCAGACTCTGCAGTCAACTGAGGCTCTCTAAGCTTCAACTCTGCCTTGTTCTCAGGATTTAAATTGCGCTCCACCTCTGATTCCATCAAAAGCACCAAGTGCTTACAGGTGTTTAAAAGGGGCCACTTGTGTTTCCCTCCTCCTTGCACACACAGCATCTCCACACCTCTGAACTCTCAGCTTAGTGACTGTCAGTGATTCTATGTCTGGGTGACTGCTACCCTTGAGGTGTACACGCGGGAGACTCCAAGTGACTCTGACCCAGATTATTCTGACTTGCTGTGCATTGCACAGCTGTGAGAAGGCAGCTCTAAACAGTTTTTCACAAACCACACCTCACCTCTAATGTTCAGGCTTTTGGCAATAAAGTCAGTTATTCTCTCCATGCCTTTATTCTGATTCCTTGCGGGGGCAGGTGTCTAAACACAAGTGACCCACAATGCCTGATTCCTGGGATAACCAAGTGATGGCAAGTCTTATGCTTTTTTTTTTTTTTTTTGAGATTTTATTTTTATGTAGCGAACTGGGGTGTAGGCCAGAGGTGTGGGGGGGAAGGTGAAAGGATTCACAGAGACAGAGTGGGGAACAAAACAGGCAGATAGACTGAAGTACACTGCTGAGGGGAGCAGCAGGTGAGACAGGAGAGGTCTGCTGTGCCCTGTGGGTCAGCTCCCTGGCCGGGGATTGAACTTGGGCCGTGGTGCTAATAGCGCTGAGATTTAACCACTAGGCCATGAGGGAGGCCCAGGTCTTACACTCTTAAAACCTAAAGAGATGTCAATAAACAACTGGTTGTGAGGAAACATGTTTATTTTTTATATCTTTTTTACTTAAGATGCAATTTTGACTCAAGATGCAACACATCTTCATGACATAAAGTGCTAGAAAGGCACATAACAAATATTAGCCTGTTGTTCAATTTTTTCTTCTAGGCTCTTATTACAGAAGGACGTCTAAGTGCACTACACAAACTTCATTATCAGAGTAAGTACATGCATTTCCTTACACAGAAAAATAACTGCTCACCTGTTTCTGTAATTGTGCCAGTTACATTAAGTAGACAGTGAGCAACAATACAAAACCATTATATAAAATAATAAATAATACAGTAAAGGCTAACACTATAAAATAAGCTAATAATAAGGACTGACTAAATGATACTCCCATTTAGGGGGTCAAATGATTAAAAGGGTTCTAATGTTACAATTGACAGCTGTCTAGTGATTCTTGTACTTGTATTTAGTCTCTAGTAGAAGCTGCTCAGAGAAACAGAAATACATAATTAAAAAAAAAAACTCCAAATTTTTGACATTGTTAGCAATTCTGAGGCTTATAACATCCTATGCAAACAGAGAGACTTTCCATTTTAGGGTGAAGCAAATCTTCCAAAAAACAGGATGCTCATGGTTACTTTGTCCATGATGAAGAAGAGAAAAGGGTGATCCGCCACGAACTGTGGGCCTCCGTGTCCTGTTCTCCCAGTCATCACGGCTCCGGTGCCAGCAGCTGCCTCAGTGCCCTCCTCATTCACATCCACGGTGGCTTGATGGAAGACTTGGGACAGAAAGAGGTCATTACTTTCTGACATTCCTGAGAAGTTAGCCTCGCCCCTGCTGAAGGCATTCTCCATGCCCATGCTGCTCAGAATGGGTTTGAGTTCATAATGCTCTTCCAATTTGAACTGGGGTATGAACACCTCAACATCATCTTCAGCCAGAGTGTCATTGCTGATCCACTTGTTGAGCTTCTCATAAGTTATTTCTTTTTCCAGCTACAAATCCCCAAAATAAAATTAAATTAATGAGTGCTTGGAAAAGAAAGAAAACAACTTTTAGAGCTAATGTTAAAAATCCCTGACTTTAACTTTATTGTGGGTGATAGAACATTTAATAGATGGTGAAAATTTTGCAAAATGGTAGCATTATGGCACAGTACAAGGTTTTGAATGAAAGTCTGACACATGTCATGTTTACTATCAAGAAATTCACATGTTTCTGAGAGGAACTGAGCACCACTTCCTAAAGTATAGACTTATTCATCATAACAGTAAGTTCATCTAGAGTTAAAGCAATTACAGTTGGAATGCCTTACCAACTCCAAGCCAGTGGAAGATTCACCAACTTCATCTGGAAGCAGCAGGAACATGCTGACGCCTCCAGCATAGGGGAGTTCTAGGATCTGAGTCTTTAGGTCTTCTATGTATCCGATGTTCAGCTTTTGCTGCAAATGCATCATCTGCACGGGTGTGCGCTGAGTCTAAAATTATGAAAAAGTAATACATGAAAGTACATATATGCCAAGTTGTCAAGAGGTTTACAATTACATAGAATGGGTTGTGCTTTAGAGTTGAAGAAATAGAGTTTTTAAAAATCCACAAAGTAAATTATTTGTGTATCCTTACAATGGCTGTGATCTTCTTAGATGGTACCAGTTCAAGATCAATTACTATTATTAATAAGATAGAGAATAATCATAGTAATAATGGTACTAAAATATTTGTTCAGTACCTACTATGGGCAAAGAAGCCCGCAAAACATCAACATATCCTTCCATCTTTTTGAGTTGGATATTATTATTATCTCATCTTCATTGATCAATAAATGGAATGCATTCAACATGAGTAGCACCATTTAATGGAGATCCCACATTTGAATGCAGAATTGTGTAATTATAAAACCCATGCTCTTCATCACCACTCATATTGTCTCTCAGAAAATAAGTGAGTCACTTCTGTAGCTTGAAAGAATCAATCAATTGTCCAATGTGCATGAATTATATAAGAACATTAACCAGTGGACCCTAATTTTTCTTTTTCTGTTTTGTCTAGAGTCCTAAAATGTATGTTAGGAAAATTCATCTTGCTCTCCCATACCGAGTTCACACGGAAAGGATAAAGCCCATTTAATTTCTTCTGAAACGGAGTTTTCCACTTTCCCTTGAAGTAGACAGTATTCACCAGGACCATCTTGGTATCCACATCAACAGAACCTTCAGGTAACAAGTTTGGAATTTTACCTGCAGAAGACATGATACATGTTTAGATTTGGTGTTTAAGAATTGCAAAGTTATTATGATTTCTTGAGTCTTTTGAGTTGCCATTAAACTCAGCATCCACATTTGTCAAGCTCTACAGAAATGTTGATCTTGAAGCTCAAACTTTTCCCTAGATTCAATAAAAGCATGAGGAAAAACTCAGACTAAATTTCTCGGGTGGTTTATAGCATTCAAGATAAATGAAGAAAGAATATAGTTAAATGTTAGAATTACTATCAAACTTGGAAAGGAGATTTTTCACTTTCTTTTATATTGTTTTCACAAAGCTTTTGTATTCAGAAGGGATTAAAAAAGTCTTTTAGGACAATAACAGTATTGGGGAGAAACTGTTCCAACCCTATCCTAAGAGGTGAGAGGAGCTGTCCTGGAGGGGGCTGAGAACACTGGCAGAGACCTTCAAAATCAATTTTCAATCAATGTGATAAGTTCTATAATTAAGCTAAGTAGAGCAAAGTACTATGACAATACAAATAGAGTTAATAAATGAGCCAGAGATGGCCCCAGAAATGATAACATCCAAGTGTGATGGCTTTTTGAAAAGTTGATTTAAGAAATGCCCAATTATAGTGAACACCCTCTGCAACATTTCAACCTCTACATTCTTTTATTTAATCCTCTCAACTACTCTATTAGGTGACAATTATTAGAATCATTAACACAAAAGGATACCATTGTGAAAAAAGCTAGAGGTCTTCCCAAGGTCACAGTGTTGGTAAGTTTGCTTCCCAAGCTCACATGCTGGCAAGCTAGTCAGGGTCCTGCCTTCACAAATCCAACACCTTCCTATCTTACTGGTGGACATGGGCTCTAATTCGAAGGCCACAGCAGTCTCACCAGTTCCGTATCTCCACTCATTATATCCTCCATGCAACTAAAAGTCTTGCTTACGATTGAAATCTACTAATGTTTCATTTAACTATATGATACATGTGACAAAAATTTGACCATAACCAATAAAACTAAAAATTCTCTCAAATTACTCTAAAATGTGGTGAAATGATTAGCCTCCGTGACTATTTGGCATTCTGACTCCGGCCATACAACTGATGGACAGCCACTCAACAAATGCTTAAGGAGAAAGATGATTCACGGTACTTTCAAAAAGCAAAGCTGTCATGTGTCTCCTTAATTTTGCACTTTGTTTTTACTTTCACTTTTTTTAATCCTTATTTTCCCTATTTCCCTTGTACTAGGGATTTGTCAGCATTTTAGTAACTTAAAAAAAAAATCCATACTGGAAATGAAAAGCTAAAACAGATCAGCTATTTTTAGAGAAACTATCTTTTTTTAATTCTATAGAATTTTCCCATTTGGTGGTAAAACAAAACACCAAACTATTGTTTCAACTATTATTTGAAACAATTTATAAACATAAGACTATCCATTGGTTTTGTATTAAGTCCAGAAACTCTTTAAACACCAAATGAAGAATTCCAGAGTTAGCTGAAGGATTAGAAGAAGGAACCCAGTTTCACCACTAACTGGTAGTGGATCCTGGTAGAGACAATTACCCCCGGGGCACAGATTTGTGGTGGTCCACAGCCAGAGAACGGTGAGTTGGGATAATGCTTTCCAGGACCTTTCCAATCCTAACAACTCCTAAACCTGTGAAATACCTAAATAGTTCTGTATTTGTTTTTCCTCTTAGAAATCAACCCATTTATCTACCAGGAAAAGTAGAAGTTTTAGGGTGGCTTTAAAAAACAGATGAGCTTTCTAAATAGAAAGAACAGAAAGTATTCCCTTAGTTTTTTACCTTTGGTTTGAGTTTTGACCCAGGCATTAATCTTTCTTCTGGCTTCTTCTGCACATTCTAAGAAGTTGACAGCCTGGGGTTCTGTAGCGTAATATTTCTTAGAGAGCTGCATGTATTCCTTTAACATAAAACAAAACAAAAGCCAAAGGTTACATAGAATATCTATTGAACAAGTTTTGGTGCAATTGTAAATTGCAAAGTTCCTGTCCAGATTAGGGGACCTGATATGGGGGTACATGTGGAGGCTGGCTCTTGGGGGAGGGCAGGGACTGGAAGGAGAGATGATGCCATTAGAAACCTTCTGTGTCTCCCTTGCCCCACTCTCTGGCTCCAACTCTATTTGTTGCAAACATTCTTTGTTTATAGACATGAAATAAGAGTGGAGTCTACTTGGGAGAGAACGGCTCCAGAAATCAGTCGTGTTCTCCTGATCTCGGGTTCTGCAAGTGGGACTTTCATGGCAGGGAGAGGAAGCAGGACAGAAGGACCCCGCCCCCCATACCCTCAATGGCCTCGGGGTGCATGTAGCAAACTCTCTGCATAAGCCTTGAGAACAGCCCTGAAAGTGAGCTCCTCGCAGATTTGGGGCCCTGCCATCTCAATTACAGGGTTCACTTACTTCCTTGAAGCCCGCAGACTTATCTCCAAACAGCTTATTGGTGCTTTCCAATAAATACTCCCCTGTGGATGAGTTGATTGCTGAGCTGAGCGACCTGAAGGATGAATGAATTCTCTCTCCAGCTTGTGCCTTAAAGATAGAAGGGAGATGATCTTTAGATCAGCCAATACCAAGAAACAAGGTGTTTCTTAAACAGTGCTTTGACTTTTCAATGCAATAATAGAACGTTGTACTCATGCATACCCTTTTCCTGGCACTTTAGGAGACACAATTTAGAAATTGTCTTGTTAGCTTTAATGTACAATGTCCTTATTAAAAATAATATTACAAGGCCTCCCCTGGTGGTGCAGGTGGTTGAGCACTGGGCTGTGAAGCTGCCCATAGCCTCTGCAGCCCCGGTTCGATCCCGGCCAGCCGGCAAGGGTCCCACATGGCGCGGCAGAGCTCTCCTGTCTTGCCCGCTGCTCCCCCAGCAGTGTATTTTGTCAGTCTGCCTATTCTGCTCCCCACTCTGTCTCTGGTGAATCCTCTCACCCTTCCATGCATTGGTCCTGTACCCCGGTTCTTGTATAAATAAATAAATAAACCTCTAAAAAATAGTAATAATAATAATGCAAAAGTATTACCCTTTTGCTTTTCCCTCCTAAATTGAAGTGGGGCACACATTAAACTTTCATGGAATTCTAAACTCAGATTCCAAGAAGAAAATCTCAGTTTTTCATCTGTGAAAAGTAATCATGTATGTGGACCTGGCAGCCCCTAGGCATGACCACAGAAGGCGTGTAAGACAATTAGTCTTGCTGGGAGGTACCGACAGTGGGGCAAGATTAATGTATTTGTTTTTCTGTAAGTACAGTTTTGTTTGGTAAATGCAGTCCAAACTGCAAGCTTAAAAAGAATGAAGCCAGAGTGTGCATTGTAGAATATTCCCTCTATATTTTTAATTATGGCCCCTTATGCAGTTACAAAAAGATGACTTCTTTCAAATTTTGCCCTGCCTCTGAATTGGACTTTTATCATGCAGTATTCAACATCTTAGAAGACGGCAGCGTTCCTTTCAGTTTCCCAAACTTCAACACTGTGAAAGAATTTTAATTATATTAAAATGCTGCCTCAGAGATGTTCTTTAAAAATTTGAAATCACTTCTAGAAGTTCCATCTTGTCATTAAGGCAGATGATGTGTGGAAACCCAGGGCTTTGGAAAACCACAAAAGTGAAGGGGAATTCAGTCCTCAACCTACTGCGAGAGATGCAGGGCTGGGAAACAACAGCGACCATGTGAAGCAGAGGACAGGGCCCTGCAGGTGGGCTCTTGAAAATCCCAGGAGACTTGGTCAATCTCCACATTGAATTGTTCTCTCCCTATGGCGGTGGACTGTGAGTTCTTTGGTGCCATAGTGCACACTCTATCATGCAAACAACAATGGAAACTAACATTAACTCAATAAAAAATATTTTAAAAACAGAGTGGTGCTCTCTGACTCCTACAGACATGGCCCCTGGGGGAGGAGCAGACAGGACATCACTATTCCCAAAAAGAGCATTATGGGAGATATCTCCCCATAACCTAACTCAAGAAGATGGTTGACAGTAGGTGTACATCCAGGACAGTTGCTATCATTTAGCTGGGTAACTGGTGTTTAAGGAAATAGAGTATTAATAAAAGATATTACCACCTGAGATGGATGCATGGATAGATGCAGAGTTGGGAGTGATGCCTGAGGGTTAGTCACCTTCCATGAAGTCGTCAAGCCTGATTTTTCTCATTCCTCAAGTATTTGTCTCTCCTGAGCCTCTCCCCTCTGAAAATGCATTCATCTGCATATATTCTAGGAGTCTCTACCATGGTTTTTAAATAAATAAATAACACACACCCAACCAATGGCAGAGTGATGTTGCTAGGATTTGGAAACAATCTTGGCCCAAAAGTCTGAAGTCTGGCTGCTCTCCGGCTGTGCCCCTCCTTATCCATGTGGCTATGAGATGTTTACTTCAGGCCTCTGAGCCATAGTTTTCTTTCTGTGAGTGAGGGAAGTTCCCTACCTGACATTGTGATTTTTTTTTTTAAGATTTATTTATTTATACAAGCACTGGGTACAGTCAGGAGCAAGGGAGGGTGAGAGAATTCACCAGAGCCAGAGCGGGGAGCAGAACAGGCAGACCGATGAAATACACTGCTGAGGGGAGCAGCAGGTGGCAGGAGAGGTCTGCACGCCATGTGGGACCCTCGCCGGCGGCCGGGGATCAAACCAGCGCTGCAGAGGCTGCAGGCAGCCTTGCAGCCCAGCACTCAACCACTGCGCCACCAGGGGAGGCCCCTGACATTGTGATTTTAAAGCAAGAAGATTCCCTGTCTGACATTGTGATTATAAGGCAAGAAGATTCCAGAAATAAAATACAATGATAAAAATATGAAAAATGAGTCATTACCTTCAAAATGGCATCAGGATAAGTGCCCTTCTGGATCTGCTGTGTGAATTCACAACCAGTAAAGTTCCAAGGGGTCCCTGGGGTCACTTCATAGGCTCCAACTTTGTTAAACAGAAGCACCTACAATTGGAATTAGAGGAAAGGGTTGTATTATCAGGCTAAGTTATTTTACATGTAAACCAATGGCTATCAGGCACCTCTGAGTGGTCCTATGTCTGTTTGGAACTTGAAATTAGAAAGTCACTATAATTCAATTTGATTCACAAAATACATGAAATGCGGTATGGTAGCACATAAAATAGAAATAGGAAGCCACTGCTATATTCTCAAGCTTTATCATAGTGGACATGTAAAAACATGCAGTTAGAAAGCTCATAGAAAGGTCCCTGGCGAAGGCTCTAAGAAGTATTACACTTTTAACAACTGCTGCTGCTAAATGTTTTACCTACAATCTTTAGTTTCCAAAATAACCCTGTGAGTGATGCATTTTCATTCTCATTTTGCACGTGAGAAAGTGAGATGCGGCTTAAACACCTTTGCTCATGCAGCACAAATCGGATACAAATAGATCTGTTCCTAAGTCCATTTTTTTTTTTTTACAGCCAAAGAGTCTCTCTTCTTTCCTTTTAGTAGTAAATTAACCAGAGTTGCCTTTGAATTTTAAAATCTGGATGTGCCACAGAATCCTAAGAAAACCATCCAAATCTTGGCATAAATCCCACGTGATAAAGCACGTTCCAGACACAGAGAGGCTACATCATGTCCAGAGGGACGAATACATTCATTTTCCTCTCTTATCAAATCCAGATTTCTACTTTAAAACAGCAATTCATTTGTCATTTTTCTCAAAATACATTGCTTCAGATTCCTTTCCATTTTAAAAATCAAGACTCTGGCGGTTCCTGGAGATTTCTATGCAGTTCGATGGTTCTATTTTCCTAAGAAAATAAAAGGGAAGCTGTGTCACAAAACGTTGCTGGTGTCAGGGGGTTACGCAATTGCATTCCGGTGTTAAGTCTCCACCCCTGAACCACCATGAGCACAGCAGCAACGAGTTCCTCGGGTCCCTCCTGTGTGAGCGGGGCCAGGGTGCTCTCGGAACGACATCAAGCGAGGCCCATCTTAAATGGGTCACCACGTACCTGGGAAGGATCTCTATCGACACACTCAGATACAATTCTCACAGAAACCTGAGAGTTGCCTGTGGCATTTTGGTGTGACTGAAAGCACAGCTCGTGCATGCGAAACCAGAGCCTGTGCCAGGAGCACTCGTGTCCAAGGCTCGTGTTAAAGAATGTGAACGAGTTTTCATTTCATGATGGCTGCCTCTGGGGCACTGGGCTAGGAAATAACAGACCCACGTGAATTTTTAACTCGCTAAATCATTCCCATAGGACTCTTCCCAGGCAAAGCCAAAGTAGTTCAAGGTATTTTCAAGGCCCCGGGCTCATCCGAAGGGTCCCCGACTGGGCTTGTGTCTGTTCTCCAAGGAAGGGGGGAGCAGCATTGGCATCGAGACACCTCATGTGCCCCGCTCCAGGATGTGGCACACCAGCGAGCATGCCAGGTCCCGCTCGGGTAACAGGCCCTCGCTAAGGTGGCTGAGGCCCTCTGAAGACTCGTGGCTCCCAGACACCTACAAGAGTGGTGTGACCACAGCTCTGAGATGATTTTCTTTTTTCTTTCCACGACACTCTCTTAAAACCCTTAGGAGGAAATCTTGACATGAATGGGGATCCTAAAACAGGGCACAGCAAAAGGAAACAGCTTGAGCCAGGAGTGAGGAAACCTCAGGAGACCCAGGAGAGGCACTCCATTTTGGTGCCCGTCCTTCCGTCTGCAAATGGAAGAGTTGCCTTCAAACCAGAAGAGAATGGCATGCAAGAGACTTTGAACTGTACACACATTGTATGATTGAAGTGTAAGATGTTGTCCCTGTTCACTATTTCCACCTTGCAATTAAGAAACCCCAATTCTCCTTTCTGCGATCTACGGTTGAGGTTTTCATGGATTGGCTGTTTTGGAGCTTTGAATCTCAGGAATTTGTGTTGTGATGACATAAAATGATGCTCACCTTGTAATAGACGAGGGACCCCAGACCACAGCTATTGTGCAGCTTAGATCAGGAATCCTTCAGTCCAAATGTGGAGTTTATCAGAACTTACTGTCTACATGGCCAATCAGGAAAAGGGGGCAGTGGTGTGGGGAAGGATAAATTTGGACTTTATGCCATGTGTTTGTATGCTGATTCTCAACAAGGCACATGTGAAAGTCACATCATGCTATTGTGCAATGTTACTGCAACACAAAAACAGAAACTCACTCTGGCCATCTGGTCTGCAGTGTTACCCCGAGCTCCCAGGTAGACCATGGCCATGGTGGAGGAGATGCTCCATGGGGAAAAGAAGATATTCTGGGAGGCGCTTGTATTTGCCAGATGCTTGAAGAAATTGAGAGCAAAGATTGTGTTGGCCACGTAAAGTTCTTCCATCGTTTCAACCTAGAAGAACAGGAAGGTAAGGAAAAAAATGGCTCTGAGAGATGACTCAGGATTTCAGGTGATGTCAGCAGACCGCAACAGATTGTGCCCAGCACTGCGCAGGTGCTCTGTCCCTGTTCTTCCTCTGTTCACGCGGCAGAGAGCAGGGTAGCATTGTGGCCGCATGACCTACGTAGCCATCAAGGGCCCAAGCTTGGTGCGGGAGCTGTGCCATCACCAACTCGATATTCTTAGTGATTTTAAACAAGGGGCCCTGCATTTTCCTTTTGCCCTGGATCCTAAATATTATATAGCCAATCCTGAGATACAGAGAACATTTACATGATAAGTAGTGACACTTGCTAGCACTCCGCATAATGATAATAATGACAGCAATCAGCAATCTTAACATTTACTGAATTCTTACTGTACAACAGATGCTGTTCTATATATTATACCTATACTAACCATTAAATTCCTACCCGAGCCCTATGAGGTAGGCATTGCTATCCCTATTTTACAGACAGCCCCACACATAAGATAAGAACAGTGACTGTGGCACTCAGCCATAGGAGGTAGGACAGGAAATGAAACAAGGTGGGTGGATTCCAGGGTCATGCTCTCAACCTGTTCTTCATCCAAACACACCACACGCATATATGTGCAAATACACATACTCTCAAATATGCACAGATGGTTGATCCGCTTTCAAATTTCCTGGACTTATCTAGGGGTGGTATTTTTGTCTACCCCCACCTCTTGTAACCGCATCTTACATACATACATTCCACAACTTCACTAGAAAGTTGCTTCATATCCTGAGGAGTTATCACTGGGACTGCTGGGGTGATATCTTTTACTCTTGCCCCACCCACCCTAGCAGGGAGTCACTGCCAGGCAACACTGCAGGTACATGGGCATGAGAAACAAACATGCTATCAGTCATCTGAAGGCAGGTGGCAGACACACCTTCCATGACCAAAGGCTCCACATGCAGCCCCTGGTTGGACACACCCAAGGCATGTGTGGGTGCCTGCGGGAGCTACCCAGGAAGCACCCCGACCCTGTGTTATGCTTTCATAGTGACTTTAAACACATCCTATAATTATCAAAATATATAAATAGACCAAACGACGCTGGCGCTCATTATCCTACAGGAAACTTCTTGTGACCGTAGCTTCCCAGAGTTGGGGAGGGAGGAGCCAGGAGGGATCCAAGATGCTAACTGACGTTCAACTGTGCTCTTGGCTCACTCGCAGAGCTGCCCAATAAGGGCCAGTGATCATTTCTCTCCCTGATCCTGCGACTTCTGCTGCGATCACTTGATTCTTGAGTTCTTCTTTTCAAGAAAGCGATTATAATGTGCCTTCAAAGCTCTCATTTGAAATGCCACCCAGCTGCATTTTATTAAGATAAAAATAGTAAATTAAGCAAAACTTGTCCCTGAAATTCTCCCAGCAATTTTTGCTTCCCCGTTTAATCTTCATGGGCTCTGCAGGTTTTGTAGGTTACGCCCTTACGTGCAGAGAGGTGGAGTAGCTTGGACAAGCTCACACTGTTTATATGCCATGGAGCAGGATTCAAGCAGGTGTACTTCAAAAACTCACTCTCTCCAGCACCCCTCACTGCCTCACGGGCTGGTGTCTAACCTCAGTATTATGTGGAAGAGCTTAAGCAAGTCACTAGTTTAGGAAGTGCTAGAGAAAAGGAACGCAAAGAGGAAGCTCATCAGTCTTTAATGCTCCTGAGAGGCTTATTAAGTAAAAAAATAAATCACTATTTTTCTTCTTGCCTTATCACTAAGACTAGATCAATTCAGGAATTTGTTTGTTCATCCTCCCACCAATTTAAAACTAACCTTACAATTACATATATATAATTATATTTTATTGAACAGGTATTTTTTTTTGGTAAATTATCTCAAAAACTTTTTGGAAATAACAAAAATGAACAACTTAAAATATTTCTCTATTCCCTTCTGAATAGAGATCAGGGTCAGAAAAGTAAATGCAGGCTTTTCCTTCACTGACTCCTTTATAATAATCTGCATAATCCTCCCTTTGACACTAAGAAAATTTAAGTGTCAAGACAAAATAGCAAGGAGGACTTTGAATGCCAAGTTAGGGTATCAGATGGATTTATAAGGAAATAAAACAGTAAATAAGAACAAGACTCAATGGTCCCAGATGTATTTACCTCTTAAAAATAGTCTAACTTTTATTCTTAATATAATTAGCTGCATTTAACCGAAGAATGAACGTCTGAAGTCTGTGTTGCAGTTACTGACCTCGTTCAGCCGTCTAATTTTGTTTAGTCTGTGTCATTACATGTCTAGTAAAGTCTAGTAATTCCTGTTATACCATCGAAACTATGGAAATGGAGACTGCACAGCCAAGACTGAATCCCTTCTGACTCCAAGCCTGGCACGTTTCCTACACACCTCTCACAGGTTTGAGAAGGTTCTAGAAATCTGTGCAGGCATACCTAGCCAGTGTTTCCTGATTCCAGGACAAGTCCACGTCTTACATTTGGATGCAATCTGCCTACAAATGTGCAAAACTGAAATCACGGAGTGACATCAAGTGTCAGAATCTCCCAGAACAGGTAACACCTGTTGTGAGTTTCTTAATACACTATAAGTTATACAACTTCAATAACTTCCAAAATGTATGCTCCTAATTAATGGTTGCTGTTCCCATTGGGAAGAACGGGTGGAAAACTAACATGGGGCTCCGTGATGCCCGTGTTATTCCTGTAACACAGGTTGACAAATGTGCCACTGAAACTTGGCACAGCTGGCAAAGAGCACAGGCATAGAAACACAGTCCCTCTTCTCGCTTCCTGGTGTTATATCTGACTCTGCTGTGGCATTTAGAACAATTTTCTGTGTGTGACTCACAATGCAAATTATTTTGATATTAACCCCTTTAAATTAATGGAAATAAAGACAAAACAATAGCTCCAAAGAAATTTGCCACCTAGAATAACCACATTCCCCCCAACACAAAATTAAAGGCAACTTCTGTTATTTGATGACTTTCATAACTAATAATTGGCTGTCTGTAGGTGATTAAATTATAGATTAGAGTTTTCAGTCACTTCAACAGCCAGTTTAGCTGACTCTTTCACTAAACAGACAGATCGTTGAATTAAATTTAGTAAATATATTCTGATATGGAAATGATCCAAGTCAGAATACTGCTTAATTTCTGCCATTTCTCATTGCTTTAAATGAACACTGAGTTCATCTTTTATATTTTAATTACATTATATACCATTCTTAGATTATTTTCAATTGTTTAAATTAGTACATTTCAATTGATCTCGCAATTTCCATCAAAGTCGGTGTCAAAACACTAGCTAGCAAAGAATATACATGTTAGCCTTGAAATCACAAATTGAATATACATTTTGATTTTGTTAATGATATGTAGATATTTTCCAGCTACTGAGATTCAAGAGTGAGCCTTGCTATGCATTTCATTAAAATTTTGAACTAAAATCTTTTCAGGCAAACCAACAAATGTACAAAGAAAACAGCTCTAGATTTTTACTTATCCTCTAAGACTGTCCCACATTTAAATTTTCTAACTAGTAATAATACTGGTACAAAAGACGACAAAGAAATGAAACCATATTTCATAGAGATGGCCATGGGAATGGCTGAAATACCTTATTTTTCTCTGAGGTGTTAGATGACAGGCAGAATCCTCCAGGAGTTACTGGAGTAGAGACATGGTGAGGACTGGTTATAAAGCTCTGACCCACCCACAAAGCTTTTTTTTTTTTTCCTCTCTCTCTCTCTCTCTCTTTCTAATCTGTGATTGGAGTGATTCAACATTTCACCAGAAAGACATCATAAAGATGTGTTTGCCTGCTTAGGCACCATTTAGGAAATTGGTTAGGAGGATGACATCACTCAGAAACCAAAGAATTTAGCAATATCTATACATGCCTGTTAAAATCAGCTCAAGTCTGCCAGCCCCAGTTTTAAGTCACCCTCTTCTACACCTGTGCTTAAAGATATTTACCAAATTTTAGAATATTCCTCCTACCTTGCACAGTCATGGCCCGTGGGCTTGTTACAATGAAGAGACAATGGAATAGTTTCTCTCTTGAGCAAGGTAGCCCCCAAGAAACTCCTTGGGCATGGAAAAGAAGAGCAAAACATCCTTTTTTATTCTGTATTTCTATTTTTCTATATTTCTTCATTATATTTTCTATATGTGTATTTTTTTAATTTTAAAGTTGTCTGACATTTTCTTGTTATGATTTCTTAAATAATTCCAGGTTCCACCCTAATCCCCTGGAACAAGCCACACCCAAAGAGGTTTTTGTTTGGCCTTCATTAGAAATACATCTAATCCTTTACTAAGCAGTAAAAATTCACTTTTAGTTGATTTTTAGTAAAAGTTGAGTATTTTTAGTTGATTTATAACTGGGTAAAAATCATAGGTGCTGATTGGATATTATGATTTCAAACCTTGATTTAAAATTACTATATATTTAGACACAGCCAAAGAAATTTGGGGGGTAAAAATAGATAAAAGAAACTTAAGTCTGAAAGTGCCCCATCGTTAGCATTCACTGAAAAGTGTAACACATTTTGAAGATGGTTTCTCTTTCCTGTGTTTTAGGAAATGCAACAGAGGGACAGAGAGGAAGCTGTTGTCACAAGCTCTGCCAGCTCTCTGGGGTGTCAATGAAGAAAGTCCACCTGAGCTCATTTCAGCTTGACTGGGGTCCACAGAACCATATTATGCTTTCCTCAACCTTGCTAATAGGATCTCCAGGGTTACTTAACCCACAACCCTCATTACTACTAGAAGGGCAAGAGTATAGGCATAGTCTTCAGAATCTGTGTCTAACAGCAAGACAAA
Source organism: Talpa europaea (assembly GCF_964194135.1). Classification (NCBI taxonomy): domain Eukaryota; kingdom Metazoa; phylum Chordata; class Mammalia; order Eulipotyphla; family Talpidae; genus Talpa; species Talpa europaea. Next base: position 91,714,685 of record NC_140080.1, on the reverse strand, counting down.
TTACCAGATTTTTTTTTTAATTGCTGGATGATGTCAGGTCACTTAAAGAAAAAGACCTCAATCATTCACAATAACCAAGAGCAGGAAACAACCTAAATGTCCATCAACAGATGAGTGGATAAAGGTGTGGTATATAAACATAATGGAATACTACTCAGCTATGAAAACAAGCCAACAAACATGAAATCTTGCCATTTGCAACAACATGGATGGACCTAGAAGATATGCTTGGTGAAATAAGTCAGATGGAGTAAGAAAAATCATAGATGATTTCAGTACTATGGGGAAGATAAAGAAGCAAAACCAATAAACAAACAAAATAAAAATAAACTGTTAGACTATAAGAACAAATCAGTGGTCGCCAGAATGAAAGAGGAAAGGAGAGTGGGTAAATCAGGTCAAAAGGGTCAATTTTATGGCAAAGGATGCAAACCAGAGTTTGGGTGGTGAATATAGTGTAGTGTATACAGATGTTGGCTTATAATGCTGTGCACTTGAAACTTATATAATGTAATAAACTAATGTTACTTTAATAAAGATTTTTTTTAAAAAAAGTAAGAGAAAAAATCAAAACCCACCCTCTACACTGATCTTTCTACCCTTAAGTTCCTTCATGAGACAAAAGAAAACATTCTTTCATCACGGACAGTTAACCCGGTAGTAGGTAGGTCGCTGCCTCAGTGAGTGTCTGTACGTGCTACCCCTTGCTGCTCTAGGTCTCTCTCCCCTTTCAGCCTCCGTCCCCTGGAGGGCATCTTCTGGCCCTGTCTACTAACCAATCTGCTGCATGGTTCTTTACCATGGTTCCAGAAACAGTCTGCTGAGCTGGCAGTGAGTGGACCTGGCATTTTAGCCACCCTTTGCTTTGCTCACTTTTCAGTCTGTTGGGCATGTCCAGGGAAATTTTTCCGATAAACACACCAAGAATTTCCCTCTCCTATACTCTCTTCTCTCATCCTACCTGATTTTGAGTACTGGTGTATGAAGATCGGACACAGGGACATCTTACTGTTAATATCACAACCATTAAAAAAAACCTAAGAGGGTGGCATAACGGGTTAAGTCTCAGCACTATGAAACTATCGTCAGCCAGTGCAGCACAAGTTTGATCCCCCACCAAGGAGCTGACCCACATGGCGCAGCAGACCTCTCCTGTCTCTCCTGCTGCTCCCCTCAGCAGTGTATTTCAATAGATCTGCCTGTTCTGCTCCCCACTCTGTCTCTGCTGAATCCTCTCATCTCTCTGCACCTCTGGTCTACACAAAAGAAAACATTCTTTCATCACGGACAGTTAACCCAGTAGTAGGTAGGTCGCTGCCTCAGTGAGTGTCTGTACATGCTACCCCTTGCTGCTCTAGGTCTCTCTCCCCTTTCAGCCTCCGTCCCCTGGAGGGCATCTTCTGGCCCTGTCTACTAACCAATCTGCTCCATGGTTCTTTACCATGGTTCTAGAAACAGTCTGCTGAGCTGGCAGTGAGTGGACCTGGCATTTTAGCCACCCTTTGCTTTGCTCACTTTTCAGTCTGTTGGGCATGTCCAGGGAAATTTTTCCGATAAACACACCAAGAATTTCCCTCTCCTATACTCTCTTCTCTCATCCTACCTGATTTTGATGCATTTTGATGCACAGCTCTTGTATGCATAAATAAATAGATCTTTAAAGAGAGAGAGAGATTTACAGAGATGTGAAACGAGAGCCCTGACTTCAGACACTCCTAAGTCCGTGCTGGAAACCACCGACCTCTAGTTTTTGTTCTCATTGTTGCACAGAGCAATGAATAATAAATCTGCATTATGTCAGCATTTTAACACACCTTTGGCCCTCGATCATTTACAGCTAAAAGCAGTCTTAAATGACACAGTCTTTTGTGAATAGATGATATAATGTTTGTCAAGTGTTTAACAGGTAAGTGCTCCACAGTATTAGCAGGTAAAACAGGGTGATTTTTGGTGGCCAGGTTTAGGAGTTATCTTCCTGCCTCAATTAGAAGAATTATATGAATTCAGTATAAGAAGACAAGGTGTTCGCACACCAATCAGCGAAAGGTGTAAACGGTAATATTTGAATAGAGGTCAAGGTGAGTGATGCCAATGGTAGTATCACAGGAAGGAGGGGTAAGGATTGTGTGTGCATGAGGGCTTCAAGGAAAAGAAGGAGAAAAATTAAAAACTGGATGCTTGGAAAGGGACAGCTCTAAAACTAGAGAAGCATGAAGCCACGACGACAGAGTGGCTGTATGACATCTGCTCGGAGCTGGCGTGGAGTTGTAGGGGAGAGAGGAAGACGAAGGAGGGCACGTCCCACAGGGAGACTCTGATTCCAGCTTGAGTTGAGGCCTAATCTAAAGGCAGCCTCTTCTGAACTCCAGAGAAGAAAAGCGACTGGTAAAAAGGAGTGTCTTAACAAGAAAGTCCTGGAAATTCTGAAAGAGGAAGAACCCAAAGGGTGAGACACCTCTTAGACGGCCACAGCAGTAACCCAGTCAGCAAGGTCAAGCAGAAGAAGAATTTGCTGCTCCAGAGGCCCTTCTGCCATGAGACAAGGTTAAGGGCAAGGTTCTCAGATTACCTGGAACAGCACATGCAACTATAGTAGAGCAGAGGCCTTTGATGGAAGCTGAGAATAGTGAAAGGAAAAGTCTCTCACCTCTTGCTTCCTTAACTTCTAAAATATGCATTTGCCATCATCATAAGCGCAGTAAGATTTCAACTCTATTCATAAATGTTTGGAAAAAGAATTGAAAGAACTACATCAAGATAGAAACAGTTTGGCTCTGAGTGGTAACTTTATGGGCATTTATCTTCTTCTTGACAATTTTAAATTTTCAGCGTATTTTCCATAATAGATATACGTGCATTTTAAAATCAGAAATATTTTATCAAAATATCTATATGGTGGGATTTATTTCCTTCCCAGTAGCACTGCAGTGAATCATGTATAAAAGGAGAAGTAACATCCCAAGTAAGAAGATTTTGTGAGTAAAAGTCTGATATTCTATTTTTTTTTAATTCATGTTCTCCCCCATTATTGATTTATTTATTTAAATTTATTTTCTGTTGAGTAATATTTGGCTATTCCCATCAGGTATTGCCACCATAGTATACGCAAAGTTCTAATATTCTAATTTGGAGATTGCATACATTCTTTTATTTTATGTTTTGGAAACACCTAGCCAGGCTAGGAAACACCTAGCCTGGGGGTAACTGTTCATTCCTCACCCCTAGATGTCAAGCACTGTGATTTCCACAGCCACCCTTGTCTTCCTCAATGACTGGGACAGGCAGTTGGCTCATATCAAGGTGCTCACTAAGTGTTCACTAAATGACTTAGTCATGTGCAGCACATTGTGATGCATTTCTAGTCTCTTCTCTACTTTGAATGAACACTGGTACTTCCACCTCTGCCTTTTACACGTGACTTACTGGTAACTTGAGAATATACAAATTAGGAAAATGTCTCACCTCTACATCGATAGTAATGTCAGCTCTGGAATTATCTAATGTGTGATATAATTTCATATCAAAAAGGAAGTCCCACTTTGACAGAAAATTCCACATAGTAATTTTATTTTATGAATGACTTTCAGTTAGATAGATTGAAGTCCTATTCAATCATAACAAAGATCACTGAGACAAATTACCCTTTTCAGATAACAATGGATCACTGTAGAAACGTAAGTAGCTATTATTGGCACAAGCTAATATATATGAAGGGGTCCCTTGCATGGTGTGAATTTGGGGTCACCTGACCAAGCATCCTCCAACATATACTTCTTGAGGTATCTTTATCTGAGAATAAATTCTTCCTTTACAATTGGCAATAAAACAGCATGATCTGTTAATGGCTCAGAGAAAAATAACACAGGCTTCCAAATTCCCATAGAAAGGGTTTTGAGGGAGTGGAAGGAGAGAAAGTCACAGAAGGAGTTTCGGGGTGTGTGAAGAGGCTAAGCAAAAGAATGAGAAGGCTTTGAATAGACTGGGCCTAGACCATAGGCAAGGACGTCCAGGAATCCAAGCACCAGAAGCAAACCTCGCCTATTCTAGGATATTGCCCTGGGCCAGCCATGAGTGTGAGAAAGTTTGCACATGAAGCAAGCTTTTTCAGGGAGTGTAACACCTCAGTCAGAGTATTTACCTTGTTGCCAAGTGATACCCCAACATAGCTGCTTTGGTTGGCAGACTGTGGGAACAGATAACCAGTGTTGTGTGATTCAGTGACTCGAGAAAGCCAATAACCTTCCTAAAACTTATCATGTCAAAAGCATGCAAAGAGAAAATGCATTTTCAGAGCACCCAAGAATGCATGGTGAGTCACGAACTCACTCATCATGTACCAGGAGAAACGCAGCTCACAGCACTACATTTCTTGCAGGGATTTAATGATATAACATTGGATGCATGTGACCACTGTTGCATGCCTCATTCGACTCTGTTATCCTCATGGATTATTTACAGGATAAATGGATTATTTATAGTACTTTAAGAATCTTAATTTAGTGTTTCTGTCTTATCTAATAATTTCCTAGTACATTTGGCCAGTGCTGTATGTGTAGCAAAAGTCATTTCAACTTGACTTTCATGGGTACTTAGAAGGTACCCATAAGCTTCCTAATTATAGATGCATTCCAAATCTACATGTCAACTCCTTTTGTTTCCGCCCTTAAAAATGTCTGTATCTCTTTTCATTACAAGTAGGTTAAAGACCAGAAACTGTTTGACACTTAGTATTAAAAATACATACATGATTCAAACACAGAATTCAGATCTTGGTTATCTCTAAAATGACTGGATGGGTCAATTAATTTCTAGGAAGGAAATGTCAAAGAAATGTTAGATGAATCGTGAGACAGGAATGGGTTTCATCACAGGGCTGGATCAGAGAACTGACATCATGTACAAATCATGACAACCTCATTTAGACTTGTGTAAAAATGAGGAGGAGGGAGCAAAATTATTGCTCAGCTCTTCCCCCGTTAATTAGTCATGAGCAGCGATATGGAAATAGATGAGCGGGTGATGGGGGCAGGAGGAAGGGGAACAGCCACAAAGACTCCTACTCTCCCCCAGCCTCAGCCTTTCCATGGATTGAGATGGCAGATCCAGCCTCCCAGTGGATGGCTGCTCTTGACCGCTTGTGGCCACTGCATTTTCAGCACATCCAAAACTCGGCGTCATTCTCCCGTCCTGTTTTTCATCTACCCCCATCTGTCTTCTAGTCGTCAAGACAAAACCAAAGTGACGTCCTTGACTCTCTTCATTTGCGTTCAGTCCATCACTTAGAACATCTGACTGATTTTAGTTTTGAAACCTGATTTGAGTTGCCATGCTTCTCTTTTTTCTCTAAAGCAATTGTCTGCTCTGGACCTCATCATCTAATTGCCAATTCTCTAGTGTCTGGTCCCTGAAGTTATAAGCTAGATCTATTTACAGTTTATTTCTAACCTCCTAAAAACTCTTCAGTAAGCCCATTTTAAGTACAGAATAAGGTCCCAGTTGGGTTCACATGAGTTCAAGATCATCTGTGATCTGCTCTCTGACTTCTCCTATCACATGAGATACTGTAGAAAAGTGATATCTGTCACATAGTGGATACTCAAGCTAGTTAGCAATAATGATTATTATCATTATCATTTCCATTGCTGTGCTTAGAAAAAAAATTTTTTTAATTTGATTTTCTATGTGTGCTTCCCTAGTAAGCCTCTTGAGAGCAGGTACTTAAGTATCTCAACTTTGCAAATCCACAATACTGTACAATACATACTCACTGGAGAGACTGGTTTACTACATTTTAAAACAAACTGAAGACACACTTTTGTATCCCAGTTTTGATCCTCCCTGGCACTACTGAGGTAACCTCAAAGAGTGAGCTTCCTTCTCTTCCCCTTCGCTATGTAGATTAGAAACTTTCACTTCGGGTAAATACCTAGGAGTGGAATTGCTGGATCATATGGAAGCTCTATGTTTAGTAGGGATTGGGGTCAGAATGGGGGGGCTGCAATTGTATGGGGAATATAACAATAAAATTTATAAAAAAAATAAATAAAAAAAATTGCTCATGTCATAAACATGAAAAAAAAAAAAAAAAAAGAAACTTTCACTTCCAGGACAGGGAGCAGTGAGGGCGTGCCCCATGAACAGGATGTGAGGGATGTTGAGTCTTGGGTCTAGGAGCTCAGAGACTTCAGCAGCAGTTTCGGGGCAGGACTCCACAGTCAAAGAAACAGAAACCTTGACTTTGGTGGGTTGGTAGAGGCACAGAAGAGGTCAGGCCTGTGGCCGGGGAAATGTTTGCTCTACCCCAGGATTTGGAGGGAAGATAGCAACTAGGATCCTCGGACTGGTAAGCAGGAGTAAGTGTCGAGTACGAAAGATGGAGGCAAGGACCTAAGATGGAAAGGTCAAGGTCCGAGTAAGCTCATGGACAAACGTCTACCTCAGTTGCCTCAATATTCTAAGTTTTGTACTTAACCCTTAGCTACAAACAGAAATAAAACTCTCAGTGGGAAAAGCAAAACACTTTTGAATGTGGTGCTAGTCACCATGCACCAGGTAACAGATTATATAAGATCACAAGAATACTGGTTCGGAGAAAGAACATAATTTGAATGATTTATGTTTGACACAGTGAGATCATCCAAAGATCAGAAGAGCTCAGTTTTCCATCCAGTCAGGACTTGTGGTGGCTTATTTTATCCTGATACTTAATCCATACCATTGAATCTCTTGCTTATCTGCAGTCTGAGTCAAAGGAATGACTATCGCCAGGAGCATATTTCTTCCCAGTGGTTTTTCTCTTGACACCCTTCCAACACTATTTCAGTCATGTTTCTTGATCACACCCATATGCTTATGGCTTTAATACAGAAGTGTTCCCTTTTTTTTCACTCACTGGGATTGAGCACAGTAATTTAATGTTTTTATTTTTTATTTTATATTATTTTATTTTATTTTTATTTTTATATTCCCCATACAATCGCAACCCCAATTTTGACCCCAATCCCTCTCCCCCCCAAAAGAGTGTCTCTGGTTCATAGTTGTTTGTTGATTTTGATTTTTTTCTTTCTTATAGTTATTCTTTTTCCTGGTCCATATTAAGGTTTTCTAGATTCCTGCTATGAGTGAGACCATCCGGTATTTTTCTTTTTCTTTCTGGCTTATTTCACTGAGCATGATCCCTTCCAGCAAACAAAATCCTTGCCAACAGAATCCAGCAATGCATCCCTAAGATAATTCACCACAACCAAGTAGGATTTATTCCAGGGACACAAGGATGGTTCAACATCTGAAAATCAATCAATGTAATCCAACACATCAACAAAAAGAAATATAAAAACCATATGATAATATCCATAGATTCTGAGAAAGCATTCAACAAAGTACAAAACCCATTTATGATAAAGGCCTTTGAAATTCTCAGGATACAAGGAACATACCTCAACATCATAAAGGCCATATATGACAAGCCCACAGCCAATACCATTCTCAATGGTGAAAAGCTGAAAGCATTCCCATTAAGATTTGGAACAAGACAACGTTGTCCACTCTCACCACTGCTTTTCAGTGTAATACTGGCAGTCCTAATTTAATGTTTTTATAGTAGTGACTTTGTGTTCAAAGGGTCTTTAACTCATCAGACCCAGCTACACATTGTATCAGTCTCACATCTCATCAAGCAGAGTTAAGAAACCCAAAATACACGGAAAGATAGGAAATAGATCCATACCACTTACTCAAGGAACATTCTAGACTTTTCTACAACATTCAGCTATATATATATCTTTGGGACCATTCTCTTAGAATTACAAGTATTTAACCATTCTTAATCTACCACAGATTTCTTTTTGCCTGGTCATGAGAACATGAAGCCCGTTTCAAAAGAAATTTGGGGAGACTTCATCTTTTGGTCATTCCACTTTTCTAATAAAGATTCATGACCCTTATCCTGTATCTATGACTCATATCGAAATTATGGTGCATGACTTGCTAATACAGCATCATAACCTTGAAGCAAAGATCCTCTTTCATCATCATATTGATGTGAAAAGATAAGCAGATGTCCTCATTTCCAAAAGTTCTGATAAAATCACTTAACATAATAAATCTCATGAGTTCCAATATCTCTGGATAAAATTATGAAGTAGGGGAAATTTAAAAGTCATACACCCATATGCAAAAAAAAAAAAAAAACCAAGAGGATAGCTGTTACAAATAAAGTAATGTAAGTTTAAGCAGAGTATCTAATCAAAATAAACATTCATTAATACAATTATTATTACTACTAATAATAATATTACTCCCAATAATAATAATATTGAAGAACTATCGGTCATTATCTCTACTTGATTGTTATACTAACATCTGATATTAACCGTGTGGTTTTGACGCGGTCACAACTCACAACTTCTTTGGGTTTCCCTTTCTCTACATTGTAGTGGTCCCAAACAATTTATAAAACACTTCAGTGTACATTTTTTTATTTAATATTTTCAGTATCTGCTTGAGTAGGAGGAATCACTGTTTTACAGCTGAGCAAAGAGAAGAGCAGTTTAGTCGAGGAATTTGCTGCACTGTTAATGAAAGGTAAAGATGAAGTTAAACCCACATATCTAGGTCAATACTCTTTCCACAGACAGTAACTTTCATTTACTTTCAAGTTTTGAAACAACGTGTGAGTCTATCTTTCTGGATTAATTAAGTAGCTATTAAAACAAGGCCACTCCCTCTGGACTTCCCCAGTACCTGGCAATGCAACTAGCAAGTGGTTAAGTTCTCAGTCAATGTGCTAAGTTAGATCCTGCACCCCCATGCTGCCTCTGCCTCAGCATCCCAAACTCACATATAGTTGGGGTTCACTCTACTTTGGATGCTCTCAGAAAGGGGTATGTGTACAAATCTTTGATTCGTATTACCACAAATCTTATCTATTGGGAGGGGAGACCAGAACAAGGATAAGATTACAAATGGGAAGGAAGTAGCAATCATTCTGGAGTGAGAGTGGGGTATTGGTACTTTTTGGTGTCCCAGTGACCTTTTGTCTATGCTTGAACGAAAGTGTGAGATGACCTTATCTTGTCTCATTTTATCATGGTCTCAGAGTAACGTGTCTGAGGTTGGTGTTCTGTGACCTGGTTTTCATCTAACAGGAGAATAGCAGGCGCTAGCTGTGAGTATCACAACAGCTTCTGGATGTCAGGGTTTGCTGACATTTTTATTTTCTTCTAACTGCCAAACAGCACTTATTTCTGAATGAACAACTTCACGTAAATTGAAAAATCGATTGTGTAACATGGTAGATTACAAAATTCATCCTTGTGCAGTCAAGCTACTTTGCCCCATTAATTTCTTTTAAAGAAAGGCCAGTTCTGGTGTATGTATTTTGTTTATCGGGAGAAGCTGATCATACTTAACACATCAGGTAGCAGTCTATGGTGCGTTTGTGTCATTTATTTAAATTTTTTTAAATAAAACCATACAATGTTTCCCTCTTCTTAGGCTATTATTTTTAAATCCTTTAGCTAACCCTTTACCTACATATTTTTCCTACAAAAGTTTAAGGAGTAGCAGTATAAGCATGGTCTTTAGAGATACACATACACAGTTCCCCTCTTGCCATATATCTAAAACAGTAATGTAAAAAAATTTGGTTACATCAATTATTTGTTGTTTACATTATGACTATGTATAGGGAATCCATAGCTCAGCCACATTTATAACTGTATTTTCTACATATTTTGTTTTCCAAGCATTATTAATTAACTCTTTGCAAAATTTTGTTTAGTTTCACTTTTAAATAACTCAACCGCAAAGCTTCTACTAACTGGAAAGAACTTGCTTTAATACATTCAGACACCTAAGTGTCTAAACAATTTCATTTTGTTAAAATATTGACACTTGAGAGCTCCAACCTGTTCCAACCAGCAGGTTGCTCCCTGAAGGTCTGTCCTCCCGTGATGCCAAGATCCGAGGACTCCTTTTCTGTCTTGGTTGGATTCAATTCTCTCTCTTTTGATGGCCAATAACTCATTGATTTCAGCAAACGCTGATGAATGCTTGACCAAGTAATAGCTGACTTGCTTGTGTGAGCTTCATAAAAATCAGATATTATTTTATACATACTCTAGAGCTGAGATCTGCAAACTCTTTTGTAAAGGGGCAGAGTAGGCACTTCATTATCAAGGGTCACGTGGTCTCTGTCACCATTATTCAGCTCTGGGGACAGGGGAGGGCAGGGAGACATAGCAAGTGGGTGCAGCTGCCTTCAAATACAATTTCACTTCCAGGATCAGATGGTGGGCCCTATGCTGTAGCTGCCATCTCTGACTCTGTAGAAACTGCACATTGATACCCGAAATGCAAGAGCATTTTCTTCAGAGCATATAAGAAACAATGCCAAAGAGTTTACAAAAAAAAAACTGACATATTCTATAGTCTTCTACAACTTGGTTGTCCGATTCTACACTGTTTCTAAAATTCAGCCACTAAAAGTCCAACTTATTGTAATATATACACATGCTGATTTTCAAGGAAGTACAGCTGAAATATAGAATGTTTATAATGCAATGTTACTTAATAGTTAATATAAATAAACAAAAATAAAGATTCAAAAGAGGTAGACATTGTGAATAAAAATAAATAAATAATAAAATAAACTTCAGCCAGGTAGTCTCTTGTGGGTATAATTCGTTTTATCTTTGTTACTCCATCTAATGAATTAAAGCATCACAAGTGATTTATCCATTCTGCAGTCAGTTCACATTTTAGTTGTTTCTAACTGTTATCTCCGATGTCGTTTTCGAGCATATATTCCCACCGACACTCTATAAACACATCCCCAAGAGACACTTCTCCAGCACTTGATACTGTCAAATTCCTTAATTTTTTACAGTCTGGCATGTATAAAATGGTGTGTCAGGATTTTCATTTCCTGATTGCCAAAGACATGGAACATTCTTTCATAATTCAATGACGATGTGATCTTCCTCTTCTAGGAAATGCTTATTCAAATTTTTTTCCTACTTGGGGATGGAGGATTTTGTTTGTTTTGTTATTTGTCTTTCTCTTGTCATTTTATTAGCTTTCTTTATGCATTTTGTTGCAAAAATATTTGCGATTTAAAAAAACTGGGGGTGTGTTTTTTAACAATTAAATCTGTCTACGATTTCTTAGGACATTTTGTGTCTTCTACTTCAAAGTCAGAAAGATGTTATCTCACAGCAATTTCTAAAATTTTTGCCTCAAAGAGGATGAGAGCAACCCTGAGCAGGTCTGTCTGGTGTACTGCAATCTGCTGGTTGCTCTCTGTCTCTTACTTTCTAGAAAATCAACCTCTGGTCACCTGGGTCGGGGAGGGACGGCTAGGAGTGTGGGAGAGAATCTGAATGTCACCTGCTTCTTTAACAGGCTGAATCTGTGCATCTATTTCTGGCTCTTCCCTCCATTCCTGAGGTAGTGGTGCTGTTAATTCTGCAGCCTTTCCTTCCTGTAAGTACATTAAATTGATTACCATCCTTCCCCATCGCTCACTTTCTAGGATTCAACTTTCTTGGTTCTGCAAAGTCAATTTCCACTCGCAATAACCAATCCACTTTTAAAAATTAACTTGCTTGTGTTTACTGAGGCCATATTGGCTGACATTGCTGTATGGTGGAAGTATAGACTCTCCCCATCCGGTGTTGTTACATTTATTGCTGTCATATTCTCTTCAAGTCTCTTTATCATCCTTGGTTAATGTTTTCAAACAACTCTAACAAGAATAAGAAAGTTTATCTATTTTCTTGTGTGATTTTGGAAAGGACCAAAATCACGTCATTAAACAGAGGACCCCCCAAACCCCCACAGCAGCCTTCCAGAGATGGTGTCCTTGCTTTAGTGGACTGACACCATCTTGACTCGGATGGGGAGTTTTCAACATTGTGGAAGAGGCAGTTTTGAACTATTGGGGCCTCTTGGTAACCAACCTACGTCAATGCAGACAGCAGTTTCTCCCGATGTCTGAGCTGGTCACAACACCTCAGAGACAATCTGAGGCAAGTGATTTCCATGTGACTCTCAAAATGCCTTCCAAGCAGAAATGGCGGGGTCAATTCTAAATCTTGCCTTGTTTTCTATTTTTCTCATTGCTATGTCCACATCCAAATTTTCCTCCTTAGACTCTTTGCCTCTCCCATGATACCCAAAACCACCTTGGTTCCAGGAGTGGTGATGGAGGCCACAGAGTCTGTGCCTCATGAGCACCTGGCAGGAGAGCACTTAGGAGAGCAGTGAGCACTGCCCAGCTTTCACCAGAGGATGTGTTTCTTCCCCCTGGTGTCAGCTGCTAAGCCAGGGAATCTTCAGATAGAGAACCTTCCAAGTCCATCACAGCGCAGCCCTGATTTGGATACTTAATTCTTCCTACCAGCTTAGGAGAAGAGTATATCAATTTTCTAATATTCTGGAACCGAGTTTCTTAGAAATTAATATGCATACAAATTGGATGGAATCTTCTTAGTATTTAGATTTTAATGACCTAGCTCCTTGGTGAAGTCTGAGATTCTATGTATCCAGCAAGTTCCTGGTCCTGGATCACCATTCTGCCAATTGGAGACCCACTGGGCCTGGCGCTCAGTCACATGCCTCTGCCGCTCACTTCATCTTTATATCCTGACAACAGCCTTCCAGCTGGAGGGAAGAGCGGCCAGGCTGGTGTGCTGGCCACATGCTGGTACCCCAGGTTATTGTACCCAAATAACTCCTAGGCAGGGCTGGCCCATTCACTCCTGTCCTCTAAAGCATGTGAATGCTACCTGGGGATCCCTGGGAGAAAGCTCAGTGCCAAATGATTCCAGATCCCACTCCTTGGACCACAGATCTCTGCTGAGGCCTTGGCAGCTGGCCGCCTGCTGCTTGAGCCCCACCCTCCACCTTGTGCGGGGAGAGATCACCAGAGAGTCTAGTAATTGCTACACTAACACAGAGCCGCTGACCCAGCGCTCCTCCCTGATGTCTTTCTAATCATGAGGTAAGACAGGAGGGGCATGCCACATGCAACCTCATTTCCTGCATTTCTGCAACAGCAGCCCAGTGAGTGGCCGGGGCATGTGGCAAGCGGTGGTCACGTATTCTGAGAATGCAGGTCCACAGATGCACACGGGTAGGAAGCGTCATCGTTTGAAGGACAATGAAAGTTCATGGAACATTTTGAAGAAACTTCACAGGAATCTTACTTTTCTGATTCCTTCAAATCATCGCATAACATAACAAGAAATGGGAGAGAAAGTGTGTCCTGGTTGACATAGACATGATGCCAGACCAGAGAATTATAGGTGGAGTTGACAATTGAAACACACAAAGATAAAACAATTGTCTGGTTATTTTTTGAAACAGAAAAGGTGTCACAACTTTTTTTATTGGATTATTGTTTGGGTTAGTTTTTGTAAACTTATCATTCTATGACATTTTAGAATAGTATTTTTTTTAATTGAAGTAGCATTTGCCCAAGTAATCATTTCCATCCCTGAGAAGTGGGAAACATCTTATTTTGACTTCCCAAGGAGAGATGTGAATAGTTAAAGATGTTGGCTGAAAGCACGCTCCCTTCTGCTTGACTGGTAAGCAAATACTCTCTGTTGTACATTTTGCTTTGTTATGTATTTCTGCTAATTCTTCACATGGTTTTCTCTTGTTTACTGGTTTATTGTAGCATCGACCCATTCTAGCTTAGGTCTGGTTAGTCCATCATGCTTTTATAATAGACTATGAAATCTTGTTGGTGTGCAGGGAAAAACTGACTTCTTGCTTCCAATGTGATTAAGCACTTCACACACAGGGAGGACATATTTGCATCCTGAGATCATTCATAACATAGTCATCATCAAGTGACAACCTTTCCCATAATAAAACCTTGACAGAAACCATTGTATTTCTGATTTGGGCTGTACTGATATCTGCCATTATGCCACAACCTTTCTGAAAATGAAAATGACACATAGAAGTCATTTATCCAACATGTATCATAAATCTCGAAGCTTTGATCATAATTCATACTCGTTTCCCTTTTGAAGCCTAAAGTTAATTTTTTCTTTACTTTTCTGAATGTTTCTCTCTGGGTCTTTTTTATACAATTCCCAGGTTCCACAAACACCAAGCCCACCTGAGTTCTATATTCAATATCAATAGTAAAGTGCAAATAACTATCCACTTTGTCCTGACAATGTAGTGACCAGAAATGATCAAGAAGCAATTTCAACCTTGACCGCCATCTCTTGGAAGAATATGAAAGATTTCCAGTCGGGAACCCATGGCAATACCACATAGATCTATATATAACTCTTCCGCTGTCAACACCAGCCTAACCCCACACTTGACCTCGCTCCTGCCTTTGAGCCTCTGCTCCAGTCTCTGGCCCAGCTTCCGTGCTCCCTTTCATGTATCCAAGGCTGTTCATGCTACAGTTCATCCTGCCTCTCTCCCTTCCCCTCTTCATCAGTCCTTTGTGGCTCAGGTAATTTACCCTCTGGCTTCTATTCATTGTATCTTGGTTATTTGCATTACTCAGCTTCTCCTGCCTGGAAGCTAGTCCATGAATCAACAAACCTCCCATAAAGAAGAGTGAAGAGAGTAGAGGTGAGAAGCAGGGATGGGAGAGATGTTGAACCCTCACACATTAATAATTTATTAATTTAATATTTTATTTAATTCAATAAAAATCATTAAAAATGTTTAATTCTATTCAAAATGAGGATTTACTTCACATTAATTAAAAAATGTCATGTTACTGTCATAAAACTCTCCATGAGCACAATCTGTGCAGAACATCTGCCTCTCCCTACCCCCGGGCACCCAGTTATTCCCAGCTAGTTGAGACATGTCTATCCCTTCCCGATTCCCAGTGTCTGCTTCCATGGTTCAGTTTTCCTGCTGCTTTCGACCTCCTTTGTCCTTGGACTCCCAGGCCGATGGAACCAGGCGGTGGAAGTGGAGCCAGGCCTCAGGGAATATGCACCTTCTTGCCCTAATTATTCTAAAGCCCCACCAGTCTGTGTGATTGGCTAGTTCTCGGTGGCCTCGTTCACTCTGCCTGAATGTCTCTGTGCCCAGAATTAAGTCTCTGTGTCCCAGCCCTTATCTTAGAGTCCTTTTTCTTTATCATCCTTGTTCCAGAATGTCCTGTCTCCCCGAGTCCTGGGGTGTTGATACGTCCCCTGTGAAGTTTGTTGCCCTTATCTCTGGCGCCCTCCTATTCCTCCGAGGCTTTTCCTGTTCTCTCTGACCCTAGCAGCTCTCCTCTAGCCCTACGACTCCTTTGGATAAAGAATTTCTCATGTAACTTTTAGTTCTCGCTCCTCATTTTTTGATAAAACCCTTCCTTGGGCTGAGACCCTCCCTTGTTCCTCATCACCCACACCTGCATCCCTCACCCCCCATTCAAGCAGGTAGTGGCTTACACATCTGTCCTGTTCTCTGGGCTATGGTTTTACAGAGTGGAACTGGTATTCCTGAATGTTGAGTGTATTCAATTCAGTTGTCTTGCATGGTACTGAATCAAGACCCCAGCTACTCAACGCCATGCTCTGTATTCTTTGAACATCCTTTCCAGAACCTTCTCTGTGAATGCTCCATGGGATCACTTCATCTCTTGCTTCTCCCCACACCCCACGGTCCTCTACCATCAATGCTAACGTAACCACTTCATTTGTGCTCTCCTATGTTTGCCCTTATCTGTAGATGATACTTTTTTCTAATGAAAAAGCACAAGCTTTGGTTCAATTAATAGCAATAGCAGCAACATGGTGATGAATAGTGATGGCTGGGTGTCATCATGTGCCTTCCCTGTGCTGACCAATTTACATGTATTATCTCATTTAACTTACACACTAGCCATATATTAGTGCTATTATTACCTCTGTTTCATAAAAGAGAAAATTAAAGCTTAAAGACATTAAGGCATTGGCTCAGGTCTATAAAGGTAGGTAGTAAAGGTCAGAGCTGAGACTGTAATTGTCTCTGGAGAAGGAGTGAAAGACATTTAAATGCCTGGGTTTCCGTTTCAGAGTGTTGGGTGTGAAGAGACAGCCCCTGAGTCTGAGGGCTGAGGAATGGATGCGCCCCAGAGAGAAGTGTGCCTGTAAAATATCATCTAGTTTCATATTGGTCTGTTCTGTTGACTCCAGCTTTAGCTAAGTCTTATTAAGTGATTTCAACCAAGCTGCGTGTCAGAGCATTAGAAGGTTCAGCTGACACTGGCCAGCTGAGAATGATCTGCTACCACCAACCTTGAAGAAGCCAAGTTTTATCTGTGTTAAGGAAGGAGGGTATGTCTATACTGGATTATCTGGTTATATCCTCCTTGAATGAAGTCTTAAAATATGCTATTGTTGGGCCTCCCCCGGTGGCGCAACTGGGCTGCGAAGCTGCCCGCAGCCTCTGCAGCGCCGGTTCAATCCCCAGCCACCACCGGGCGAGGGTCTCACATGGCGTGCAGACCTTTTCTGCTGCCCGCTGCTCCCCTCAGCAGTGTATTTTGTCAGTCTGCCTGTTCTGTTCCCCGATCTGGCTCTGGTGAGTTCTCTCACCCTCCCGCGCTTCTGACTATACCCAGTGCTTGTATAAATAAATAAATAAATCTTTAAAAAATGCTATTGTTTCCTATTGTGACAAGTTCTTCATCTTAGAGTTGGCTTTTTTTTCCTCTTTTGCTTCATGGATCAGATCCCACGTGATAATGGGAGCACGTCTTCCTCTCTGACACCCCTCACAATTCTCAGTCGATGTCGGTAAGGAGCAGTCCTGAGGGCTCCCCATGGCAGGATGGCCCTGCCTTGGCACTATTTATGTTTGGGGCTGGTTTTTATTTGGGGGGCGAGGTGTGCTTTTGTGTGCACTAGAGGACGTTGAGCAGCACTTTGTGGCTTCTACTCATCAGCAGACCCTCCTCACCTGCCAAAAAATATTGACAAATATGTCTCCAGACATTGCCAAAAGTCACCTGGTTGAGAAACACTGATAAAGAACATTGCAGCGCTCAAACGATTTCACTTAAGACAGGGTTGTAGGGTGTCCCTGGTGGCGGAAGGGGTTAAGCACCGCCCTATGAAGCAATCTGAAGCCTCTGCAGCACGAATTTGATCCCCTGGCAGGCCAGGGAGCAACACACATGGCGAAGAAGCAGACCCCTCCTGTCTCACCCGCTGCTCCCCTCAGCAGTATATTTCAGTCAGTCTGCCTGTTCTGCTCCCCACTTTGTCTCTGGTGGGTTCTCTCACCACCCCCCACAACTCTGGCCTGTGCCCCAGCTCTTGTATGCATAAATAAATAAATCTTAAAAAAAAGACAGGGTTGAAAAGGAGGCAAGGAAGGAATGAAAATAAAAGTTGGCTTACATTTATTAAGTTCTGTCATTTTTAAATATTTACTTTGGTAATTTTTGAAGTCTCAAAGTAAGTGGAAGAAAGGGCAGCACCTTTAATAGAACACCTCCTAGATATTAGGTGCTTAACTCGTAGTGATGCACAAAATATAATCAAGTGAATTAGCATCAGGCCCCGGGGAGGCCCTACTCACTTGGATGTCCTCCAGTAAAGACTCACCTTCAATGTCAAAATAAAAGAACAGCAGGTCACAATAATCAAACCACAGACTGCAGAGACTAATAGTGTGTTCCAAGCCTGGTTTTGCCATCTATAAGCTTATGACTTGGGGCACGTTACTTACTTAAACTCACTGGGCTTCAATTTACTTACCCATGAAGATAAGTTTAATTACATCATGTCCTTCAAAGGGTTTTGTGAAGATTAACTCTAACCATTCTACGTGCTTAGCACATTACTAAACCTTAGTACTCAATAAATATTAGCACCTAGACATAAAAGTATTAATTCTACATAAAAAGAAGTACATCAATTATAAGCTTATCAATTATAAGACCTAAACTAATTTCAGAGGCATTAAAATAAACATTTATCATTTCCCTGGGAATCGATGTACAGCACCTTTCTTGTGCTTATTGGTCACTGATATGTTTTCTTCCGTGAAATGTCTATTTTTGAAAATCTGAATGTCTTTGAGTTCATTATATTTTTAATATAAGTCCTTTATCTGATATATGTGTGCAAAGAGGTTCTTCCCATCTGTGCCTTGCCCTGTTGGTTTTTTTTTTTTTAACAGCTTCTTTCAAAGAGCAAATGTTTTTAACTCTCTTTTTTGTTTGGTTTTCATTTATCATGTGTTCATTTGGTAGTCTCAGAAAGCATTGGCTATCTTAAGATCACACAAGTTTTCTCCCATATTTCCCTCTAGGAGTTTCAACTTGCACATCATGATCACCTCAAGTTAAACAAAATGTGGTATATCCATACAAAGGAGTACTACTCTCCAGTATTAAAAAAGGAACAAATCACAAACCCAGAGAAGTTTACATGAATTTCAAAATCACTAGGCTAATTAAAGGAAGTCAGACCCGAGAGAGTAGATGCTGAATCATTCCTTTTACAAAAAATATTCTGGAAAATAGAAAATCATCTATAGACAAGAAACAGATTAGAGGTTGTTGGAGGATGGGGGCGAAAGAAGGGAATATTACAAAAGGGAAAGGAGAAACTTTGGGCAGTGATGGAAATGTTTGTCATCTTGATGGTGCTGAAATACAGACAACTGTCAAACTGATCCAATGCTTCTTTTTTAAATATGTCCGTTTTGTATGCATAACATGTCAATAAAGTTATTTAAAAGCACACATTTTAGATAAAGGAGATATGGAATTTTGCTCAAGCAATTGGTGCAGAATTAAGATCCCACACTCCCAAATTGCCAGCATCTGTCTCCTTACACCACAATTTACCAGCACTTAACGTTTAGGCTGGGCGGTTTGTGTGCAACACTTATTCTGGCCTCTAGGGGTCAGGCTTGTTCCATAAAAAAATTGACTCTCCTAATTAATTACACTGGCTCACCTCCGCTCAGGAAGTTTGCCTTAAGATGATTTAGAGGAATCTCTCTCCCTGCCTTTCTCCCGGCCTGCCTCCCTCCCTCCCTCAAAAAAAAAAAAAAAAAAAAATGGCTTGCTTTAATATGACAGATCTCTGCCAGACCACTCTCCAAAAAATCCACTTCCCTTGAGTGAGGGTGGAAACAGTTAACATTTCACAAGAAGAGAAACCTTTACAGGAGACTAAAGAGAATCTTAAATTAAGAACACTTGGTTTTGTTAGGGGGAAAAGGCTGTCCTAAAGCTAATCCCATACAGGCTTTGTGGACTCCACCCCCACCCCAGGCCAAAGCCAAAGACACTGGGAACTCCAAATCCCATCACCACCCAAGGGAAGGTGGCTGGGACCTGAGGGTGGGGTTCAGGGGCCAGGTTGGTATAAAGCCAGACACGTGGGCTTTGGAGGTTCCCCCATTTGGGCTCTCCACCAGCTCGCAGCCTCAGGCCAGCTCTGAGAGTGCTTTTTGGGTTTCCAGGTCAGCAGATCAGGTAGGAAGCATTAAAGACATTATTTCCATATTTTCTCCCTGAGTTGTACATTTCCTTAATTCTCTTTCCCTTGTAAATGAACCTTTTATTAACTTTTTGTGTGTGCCTGTAGTGGAGTATTCATAAGTCCCTTGTAAGCGCGCGGGTGAGGACCCACAGCCAGGAACCCGTTCACTATCGGGGCTGCCCTATAACAGTTTCACCAGAGCTCCCTTTTCAGCGACACTCAGTGAGTTTCTCCGCGAGACAGAGACATTAGTTATATTTAAAGGGCAGGTTTATTAGGGAAAGGGACAGAAGAATAACTTGCATAGACACAAGTGGGCAGAAGTGCTGCCCCAGAAGGGACAGGTTTGCTGAGAGACGCCTGCGTGGTTGCAGGCAGGCGGCCTCAAGGAGAGCGGCCTCTGCCGAGGGAGGTCAGTGAAGAGAAGTCCGGGCAGGTCCCGGGCAGGCAGGAAGGCTGCTGCCCTGCAGAGGAGAGAGCTGGTGAAAAGAGGCACCTGCATGGGCACAGGTGAGCAGACAGAGTGCTGCCCCCAGCTTGTGCAGAGGCTGAGCTCATATAGTCTTCTGTTTGGGAGAGGCTCACTCCCTGCTAGCCTTCCGGTTGGCTGCTGATTTTGGATAACTGCAGAATCTGAAAGGCACCGGACATTCCACAATGGGCTCAATCTCCATATCTTTTACCTTTGGATGTGCTCTGATACCTGCTTGGATGTTATGCTTGGTAATCTAGGTGTGGGTGCCTAAGGATCTTAGTTTCCATAGCTGTGTCAATGGCTATGCTAATCTCTTCTACCCCCACCTCCGTGTGTGAGGCAGGTTTCTGGTCTTGTGGCTCTTCCTTTTTCAGTTTTTTTCCTAGTCCTGTCCTCCATCAAAATGATTCGGAATCTGTTGTTTCTCCTTCTGACTTTCTTCCTTCAGCATCATCCCCGCCCCCCAATTTTATCCAAGAGCAATGTTCCTTTAAGTTGCAACTCTCCCTCAAAGAGGGATTCTCCACAGGGGAGGGGGCCTGTTGCTCCCCAGTGAGCATCATTCTCCACAGTCACCTCAGAGGCACTAATAGTGTCTGGCAGGCAGAGGCAAGGGCACTACACGCAGATGTAGCTTCCATGTACAGGGCAGCCAGCCACAGAGACTCGTCTGGCACAAAGTGTCAAATGTGCTGGGGAGAGCAGGCCTCTGCTTTGTGGGTGACCTTTTGAAAAGTGCAGAAGCAGCAAAGCAAACACTAGGGGTCAGTAAGAGCGCGTGCAAGCTCACTCCTAAGTAACCCTCAGCTTGTCAAAGGGAGTTCCAAACTGATTCTCAACCCTTTTTTCTGTGTACTATAGGAAGAGAGCAAATCCATTCATGTTTTTTTGAGAAGCAAGCACCTTCGCGGTGGGAGATGGGTTTACAAATAAAAATGGGACAAGTGGGGAAAAACCCTGCAGGACTGAATTGAACTCATGTTTGATAATGGTATTGTGTGCATATTCTTAGGCATATTAAAGAATTTAGGGGAAAGTGGCATGTCTGCACCTTGCATTCAAATTGTTGGGGAGACAATGTTGAATCACCGAAGTAGTCTTTGGTGTACTGTGTACACACTAACTGACAGTGTGCAGAAAGAACACTCCAGCCAAGCTGGAGGGAGCCTCGGGCACAGTGGACTAAGGCAGCTTATGTAACTACTCTTCACAGTGCCTGGCTATGATGCTAGGATTTTCTTAAAAGATAGCAATCACCCGGTGGCTACCTCATGACTGTTCAGGATTTCCAGAGGCATACATGAGAAATGACCCAGGGCAAGTCAGTCTTGCAAAGCAAATCAAATTAAGCTTTGTTTGGAAGACTAAGCTGGTGTCTGCTAGAGGCATTTTCAAGCCTGCTTTCCATTTGCTTTTCTCTTTGAACATTTCCCCAATCTTGTCTGATTCTAGATTGCGTTGATGGGTGGCTGGCCTGCTTCATATTCCTGGATGGTAGAGATTTGAAAGGGCAGCTCTCCTGCCCACCTGAGCCTATACATGTGCAACCTGTCCTTTTAAAATGTAAAAGAGAGAGTGAGAAGTTTTGATTAAAAAACAGGACATTTAACAACTGACTAAGGTGCATAATTAAAAATTCTTCCCATCCAAATCCCTCCATTTTCTAAAAGTAGCATATAAACTGGAACTGAAATGAATTTTTACCCTAAAAACGCCTCAGCTGAAGTGGAAGTGGGCATCAGAAAATAGAGGACAATAATATTGTAATATATTTATACTAAATAATAGCAACATATTTAGCAATATATAATAATGTACAAGACTGAATGTATGAATTCTTACAGATTCTTTTGGAGCCCATTGGAAAAAAAAAAAAGAGCTATCCCAAAATACAATTATCACTAAATCTGCAAGCTAAGAGAGATTAATAAGTTTCAAATATATTTTCCCATTTTATTAACCCATATAAAGCTACAATATAATGAAAAGTACATTATCACTTAAATAAAGATCCCAGGTCAAATTCAAGCCTGGGTTTCTTTAAGATGGAGAGAGAGAGAGAGAGAGAGAGAATATCACTCACTGTAAGTGCTTTCAACTCTACAGGGCAGCTGCATAAACTGAAAGTATTTGCCTCATTTTCCCAGATCGAAAAATGCTACCAAATTTAACAATACAAGTGTCAGTATCTTAAGCAAATCAGGACCCAGATAAAATTAATTAAAATTGGAAGCAAATAAACACCTTTCCTCTGCCTTTTGTTTTAATCACCATAGTGATTAAAACACCAGTATGGTGGTAGAGCATGTGACATGGCTTCCTAAAATTCTTTAGAAGATCCTTTTCTAGAAAATTCCATGTTCCTAGTGCCAGCGTGAAGTTGTGCAAGTTACAGTTCCTACACTATAAACTTTAGAATTCTCTGATTTAGAAATAATTCTTAAGTAGAACATTTGTTGCCAAACAGCAATTTAGAAAAATATTTAAATTTTATTTCTCAGACAATACTAGTCCCACATAGAAATACGTGATTTTCTGCTCTAAAATTTTAATTGCTCCCATAAAATTAATTACAAGTTTTTACTGCCGATCCTTTGAACTTCTAGGTGTCTTGGTCTAGCTTAGTGCCAAGTTAGGCTTATTTTAAATGTTCCATTTAATGATTGATTCACTATTTTGGCAGATTTTGTCTCTTCATTCCTTGTTCTTAATTTTTGAATGTTCAGATCAAAGAGATTAATTCATGAGATAGTTCATTTCAAATTGGATCTTTCATCTTATGCCAGATTTCTCTTAAAACAGAGACACAATGATTCAGCACAGATCTGTAGGGCAGCTGCAGGGAGGACAGTCCCAGGCATTCTGTCCTGGAACGACTGCTCTGGGAGGAAGCTGGGACTTTCTTGTGCAATGGAATCTCCTTGTTGAAAGTGGAGAAACCTGTGCGTGGCACTGTGCTGCATGTGGGTGCTCACACGTGAGCATGCAATACATATGTAGTATATATATAATGCATATACTAACACTTATATTTCTAAATTTGGTAGGATTTTTGGATCTATGAAGAAAGACAAGAAAAATTAAGAAAGGAAAATGAGGCAAATGCTTTCAATTTATGCAGCTCCCCTGTGGAGTTGAAAGCACAGTGAATATCTCTCTCGCTCTCTCTCTGTCTCTGTCTCTCTCTTTTTGCTCAGTCTTTCCAGAGCTTTGTCAATTTGGTTGATTTTCTCAAAGGTCTTCATTTCATAGGTTTTCCTGATCTGCTTTCAATTTGATTTTGTCCTTATCCTCCATCTTTTTTTTTTTATATAACTTCCTCGGTTTAGCCAGCATTAATTGTCTCCTCGTACCTCTTTGGCTGCTTCTGGCAAACTTCATTTGGAAACTATGGTGACTCAGATGTCAGCATAAACAATGGAAGGTATTCACAGCAAATTCTGGGAATGTGTTATTAGGGTGTCCCAAGACACTTGAAGAATAGAAGGTGTGCAAAATTACTCAATGCAAAATACTCTAGGCAACTAGTAAATGTTTAATAGTACAGTATTACCAATATTTCTTGGTATCTAGACACTACTGAATTTTTATTCATTCCTGTCAAATTATAATTGCTATAACCAACCTAAAGCTATTAAATTCTAAATTGTGAAGCTGTCAAGATTGAGAAACAATCTTATTATAATGAACAAACATTGGGAAGATGCCCTTGATACAAGTCACCGATCAAGTGAGTTAAGGAAAGTGGTTCCTGCTAGATGTAATAAATCCTTAAATGTGAGGCTGAATGGTTGAAAAAGAAAAGGTTCTGACTTGAGCTAAGGGATTGAAATGGTGGGCAGTTGGAGCATGCCCCCAATCACTTAAAATGTCGAAGTCCAATTCAAATTTTCAATTATTTAAGAGAAATACTCAAAATTCTCTGGATCATTCCTGCCAGATAAAACTAGAAATGGAGACTGTTTGCAAAATTACATCGCAAAGGTAAGTCATTGGCGTGAAATACTGCAGCCTCTAACAACATGGGGGAGTAAAGCTCTTCCTACAGGAGCAGAATGTAGTTGGGGAGGAACAGAGACAGGACAAGATTTCAAACAGATTTGCAAGACCTAAGATAAATGTTAATACCTATAGTATGCAATGAGCTCTGTCAAATTTACAGGAAGGAGATTAAACAAACATTTTTTAATACATTTTTGGTAAAGCTGTGAATTACTGCAGACTTTTTCAAAAAGAATTCCACAATTTTTATTTAAATCATACATGTACTCATTAACCAGCAATCCTGCTCCTAAGAATGTCACAGGTGGTATCAGTATAAAAAGATATTATGTAAGGATAGCTATAAAATATGATATGCATTAGAAAGTTAGTTTTTATAAGGATATAGATTTAAAAGCTTTGTATCTATAAAATATATAAATTTCACACTGCTAATACTGTCAAAACATTATAATTGGCATTATAATTGTGGAGTCATTTAAGCCTGGGTAACTAAAACAGAGTTGGGAGACTACTGAGAGTCAGATCTCATTCACATTCACGCAAGTGTCCAGGCATGGCCAGCCACGGCCAGCCACGTCCAGGCTCATCCAGGTATGTCCAGGCTCAGACACACCAACCTGCAGGAAGGAGCTGAACCAGAGACCTGACTGTGAACTAGCCCTGCCTTTTGTGTATATAAGCATACCCCACCCTGCGCAAGTCAGACACATAACTTGGGGTGTCCTTCTTGGGTTTGTGTTCCCCAGGCTGCAGTTCTAACAAAACCACCATTCCGGGAAGCTATCATACTGATCCAATTACACCATAAATGTTAGTGCGGCTTTTTTGTTTTTTAGTAAATTAGCTCTCAGTTAATATGATGAGATTGCCATGACAGTGAAATTCCCTGATTTCATCCTCATGTTCCCCATGAGGTAGAATGATCTAAAATTGAGAGCAAGGAATGGATCTCAGATTCAGGACCTACCACTGATTTGTATGTAAATTAATCAGTTTATTTAAACTTTCTAGGTCTCAGAATGAAGCTAATAATAGTACCTAACTCATAATCTTTGGGGAAGATTTAATGAGATAATTGATGTAAAATACTCAAAACAGTATATTATATAGATTATCATTGAAAAGCAAAAGAGAAAGTTGGGAAATTTGCAGAAATAAAGATTTTCTGCTTTTTGTATTTCTTCACTTCTCGAGTAAAACTGATAAGTTGTCATGGACTTTCCTTTCATGAAATGAAAAAAAATGTCTTTATTTTGGTCTTCAACCAATAGTGCTAAAACAACGGATTATCATATGGAAAAAAAAGAAGAAAAAACCCCATCCTTATTTTACATCCTACATAAAATCAATGAAATGGATTATAAATCTAAACAGGAAAACAATAAATCTATTAAAACAAAAACAGAAGAGAATGTCTTTGTGAACTTGGCATAGCAAAAGCTCTTAGAGAGTATACTGGACGCACACCGTAAAAAATATGATGAATTGGACATCACTAAAATTAAAAATTTCTGCTCATCAAAAATACAGTTAGAAAAATGAGCAACACAAGACCCAGACTGGGAGAACATATTAGCAACATATATATCTGACAAAATATATGGAAAGACTTCCTGCAACTCGATATTAAAAAGAAAACCACCTAAATGGAAAATGACCAGAGCAAACACTTCATAAATCAATATAAATTAGGGATCAGTAGACAGAGAATGCTGGGAATCATTGGTCATCAGGGAAATGCAAATTAAGACCAAAATGAGATACTTCTACACACTTGCTAAAGTAGTTCAGTGAAGACTATTTACAACTCCAGCAACTGGAGAGGATTTAGAGTAACTGGAACTTTCATACAGTGCTGGCGGGAATGTGACATGGTTCAACCACTTTGGAAAACACTGGCAGTTTCTGAAAAAGTTAAATCTCTCCCTTAGCCTAAGACATAGCAATTCTACTACCAAGTATTTATACAGAAAAACGAAAAGATATGTACATAAAAGCCTTTACAAGAATGTTCACAACAATATTAATCATAATAACCCAAAACTAGAATCAGCACAGATGCCCATGAACATGAGGATGGAGAAGCAAAAGGTGGACTATTTGGGGGTGAGTGCTGTGTAATTCCACTCATTTGGAAATTTAGAAAAAGCAGACAACCGACTTCTGACAATAGAACCACCAAACCAGTGATTGCTTAAGGAAATTTTCAGGGTGATGGAAATGTTTTGTAACATAATATACATCAGTCAAAAGGATCTGAACATTTCACTGAATGTAAATTACCCCCAGAAGGAGAGAAAAGTGATGAAAGACCTTAGGTCTCTTACCTTTTTTATTTTCAATCCATGAGTTAATCTGCATTCTGGCTTCTTCTAAATTATTTTTGAAATCCAAATTTTTTAGCTTCCACTTATATTGATATAGTCATTCAATGCAGTCTAAATATTTCTATATAGTGAGAATGGAAAAAGAAGACACAGCAAATATATTATGATTTTAATACATTTGGACCATACGTGGTAGGAATCATATCATTAGAGGCAGAAGACATATAAAACAGCATTATGCAGGATTAGGCCCATGTAATAAAATTATCCATCTTGGTTGTGTTTGAGGAAGAGCTCTAGAGAAAACTGACAAATTGCTCCCGGCTGTTCTTTTCCTGAGAGGACCTGTTCTTTACGGCCTCCAGTTACATAACTGCATAATTGGGGTAATCACACTTAGGATATCAGGTCCTCAGTCTGGGGTTCCAAGACAACAATTCCTCTTTCATTACTGATGTGAAAATATTGTCAGATCCTAAGTTATGTGAAATGTATGATTTAAACGCTTCAGTTGAACGCACCTGAAGCATCACTGAATGTGCTACAAATTAGCTTCTGATGAGAGTCCTTTTATACTTCTAATGAGATGCTTTTATACTTTTCTACATGAAATAAAATACATACACAAAATACTTCCGTATTTTTTTATGTGGAGCCAGATCTAAGTAGATAATTTTTTTCTACACTTTTGATAACACAATGATAAAATAATTACTTAAAGACACAAAGAAAAGGCTTCTGCCTCCCTGAGGGAAACCGGTGTAACTCACCAGGTTTGGACTGGCTTCTTGTGGTCTTGACCATGGCTGGATCTGCAGATTTCAGAGGTTGCTTGAGCATGGGAACCGCTACATCTTACACACACTAAGAAGAAATTGGAAAATATTCGAAATTGGGGATCACCATATTACACATGTATAGACCAAGGATAAACAGGAGGTTCTGGTTTTGCATCAGGACGTGCTTTTCTAGAAAAAAAAAAAAGTAGATTCAAAGGACACTCTTCCACCATTTGAACACACTGAAGTTTTTGCCTTTGGACTGCTTCACCCCCCACTGATACACGTGGAGGACAAGCACCTCCCCTACTCGCAGGTGGGGGCGCTGGCAGGCAGGGGCTGTGCCTTGTCGAAGCTTGTCCTGTTCCGCCACAAGTCAGTCCAGCACACACAGCCCGTGCTCACATGTCCATGTAAGTACAATTGGCAAAAGGAAAACTGTATTTACTCTAAATTTTAATTAGTAAGTATTCTAGTCATTAAAGATGGTTTTAGTAACCTCAACACAGTAATACCAGAAGGTCATGTCTTCCAGGAAAAGTATGTACCCATAAAACTCAAAAAGATGTGCCATCTTTAGTTACATTTGCCTAAAAAAGAGGTGCATTTCTATTTTTTTGAACACTCACTATGGTGCAGGCATTTCTGTCTGGGTAGTTGTGGAGTCCCGTGATGAAATTGCTTTGAGAATGTTCTCCCTTCTGCACATGTTCAAGGAAAGGAATAGCTCTTATTCTTAAAGTTGACTTGACTCCATGTCAACTTTTTGCTCTATTACTTTTCATTGAGGTGACGAGGGTTTGCAGCATGGTGATGTGGAGGCTCACACTCTCCAGATGGACATCACCACAGCACACCCACAGTCCTCCCAAATAATCCATAACCTCAACTTTTTGACAGTCCCCATTTTGTCATCTCTCATTTGCAAACCTCAGTATATTTTAAAACAGCACACACAAGAGTTTGACTGAGGGTATCTATTATTTAGATTCAAAAGACAGTGGATTAAATAACCAGATTTATTGCCTTAAACTTAGTCCTCATTTGACCAAGGCAGTCTGTCATCAGAGCAACAAAGGAGGAAACAGATCTACTTTTGTGTTACAAGAATTTGCAGTTCCTTTTAATTCATTCAAATGAAGCATCTATAATGGGAACAAAGGACCGTTTTCAAAGGCATCTTTCTTTTTCCACTTCTTTGTTTAGTTTATCATTTTTTAAAAGATACTATTTTGAAGAGGAACGGTGGATCTGAAAAACAAAAACTTTCCGTGCTGTTAGGCAGGAGCCCAAGTCGGGTTGTATGAAGCTGCAGTGTAGACACTCACTGAAGCGTGCACTTATTGAGCTGGATAATCCTGGTGTAAGAAGGCACGCTGAGCTTCCAAAAAGTATTTAAAAATTAATCCACGCTTACTCGTTTGTATTGTCCCTTAGTTATGTTTAACCCTCCACCCCCAGTTGTGAAACACAGCAGGAAATACATGTCAAAGAATGAAGGGTTGTGTTCATAAGTGAATCTTATTATCATTTACTGGCTGATAATATCATTGCTTACTCTCTGACTTATGCCCTTGGCACCAAACGTTTTGCCTTCTCTGGTTGCAGAACCTGAATCATGCACCGGAGTAGGTGGCACACCAGTCATCCGACTGTCTGTCCCTTGGAAGGGAGAGAGTGACTCAGTCATACTCAACCCAAGTTGACTTGTAAAGACTCTCTCACAGCTTCTTCATTGTCCACTATTTCTCCCTCTCCACACACCTGTATTTATTGAGCACCTACTACGGGCAAGACATTTGGGAACTATTCTTCACCTAGATGGAAACAGAATAAAATTGAACACAAGAGTATTTGCATTTAATTTTTCTCGAGTTTACATATTATTAAATTCAGAGTTTGACTTTAGTATTTCAAATTCATTTCACTTTTAATCCTGACCAAGGAGAAACTGTTCCACTAGTTCATCATTCCATCTATAATAAACAGAGATGATGAAGGCATATTGAAAGATTCCTAATAAAAACTATTTCTTCCAGTTCCCCAAAATTATTGGTTGAGCTAAAGTACTGGTGATCTTGGAAATGCCATTTACAAAATTGATATAGAAAAAAAAGTGTGCAATTAAAATCAAATCCAGTCACTCACACTAGCTCCTCTTATCAAATTACAGGCACACATACATCGATAAAATGGTGTTCACACTACAAGCACATCCAGGGGAAGAAGAAGCTAATTAATGAAAGAAGAAAACTCAAGGCAATTGAGAGAAAAAGATGTGATTTAGATCTTCTGTATTTTTATTACATAGACCCATGTGTGTAGGTAACATAAAAACAGATTCCAAATACAGTTACAACCGGAAGCACATCCAAATCATTCCCCTTATTAAATTTTCCAGGAGTTGATAGTGAATTTCATGAAATCATCGCATACACAGCCATAAAAGCTTGGAGTATAAACTTCACAAAACAAACTGGCAATTGCCCCTACCGAACAATCAGAGGTGTTTGACTTCACCCTAAAAGGGTGAAAAGAAAATCCACACAGGTCAGTAGAAACAGCCCCAGGGCTCCATGCCTTCCCAGGGCCTCAGAAGGGGGAGGGGAGGGAACAAACTAATTATTCATAACCTCAGTGAGCGGCAGCCCGGATGAGCTATATTCTTCAGGAGACCTCGCCCAATCAAAGAGTCAGCCCCCTCCTGAAGCACTCTGAACAGCCCCCACCTCTGGAAGAACCAAGTCCAGGTGCCCAGGAGAGGCAGGAACACTAGTGCAGCCAGAATAGGAGCAGGGTCCCCATGCCCTGGAGGTGAGTGGCTGCAAAGTCTTCTTTAGATTCAAAGACACACAGCTTGAGTCAGATTGTCCACCAATTTAGAGAATTTCACTTTTCCATTTTGAGGAAGACTTAGCTGCAAGGAAGAAGGGGGTATAGAGGGGATAACAATGGAGAAAGAATTCTATCAGCTTCACAGAGACTTTGGTTCATGTATAGCTGCTGCTCTCTCAGGGACTCCAGGAACAGCTAATAATTCAGTAGATGACTGTATGGAGATGACTGAACTTGTTCAGTAGCTACTGTGCACACTTGTAAACTGTTGTTAACAAAAGAACGTTTGCTGGTTTCTTTTGTCTGTAAAGAGTCTGATTAATAGCTAGGAGTGAGGGCGTGTCTCTGTCTACTGTCCTAGATGTTTAACCGCACATATCATAGTGAGTGGTGACCCCTGGATCCCTCTTCCACAATTGCACCCACCTGGTCCTTGCTCGTGATTCTCTGTGTGCCACAATGAATGACTCCATCTGGAATGCTTAATTTAGGGATGCCTAGAATATTTTTAACCAGTGGATCTATGGCTGATATTCGACAGATTTTTGAACTTCTTAAAAATAGATATTTAAATTCTTGTATTTGTGCATGGATCCTTTAGATGTGTCCCTTGCAAATTGTATAAAATCCTCCTAGAAATGCAGAGTCCCAGCAGCTTTCCCAGCCTCTCTGGAGGCTGTTCAGGCCTTGACTCCTGAATTCTACTTCTTTAATAAACTCCATTTAAGAAGGCTGACATAGTATCTGTAAATGTAACTTCATGTGCAATAAGTTAGTAACATTGAACCAAATCAGATTTATATTTAAAATATATTGCTTCTTTTTACATTCCTTGCTTTGCTAGGTTTAGGAAATAAAGTGCTGAGAGTCCCACAATGAGGCAGAAGAAAGCAATCACAGTGTCCAGGTGTGTTACATTTCTTTACTGTGATAAATTAGAGAAAAAACTTTGAAACTACACAGCATCTGAAATAATATACTGCAAATAAAAACTGGTAATAGTGAAAAGGTATTTGATCTTTGAAAACTATATACATTTTGTCTCTATTAAGGAGAAACTAAAAGATATAAACTTGAAATTAATGCAATGTACTGGTTGACCCTCCCAATCCCAAATCCGTATTTTTTCTTTTTTTTCCAAATTTGTTTATTGACATGAAACGAGTTTACATCCTGTATTTGCTCTAGGAGTTATAGGTTCAAAACTCCACAAATTAATATTTTCACACCCCGCCCACCACCAGTGCCCCAACAATCTCCCACCATCTGCCATTGGGTTCATCTCCTGCCCCACTCCCATGCCGCCACCCTCCCCCTCTTATTGACTCAATTTTGCAGTCAGATGTTATGAGTTTATTGTTGGTTTGACTGACTTTTGTTATGTTTCTCTACACCCCACATATAAGTGAGATCTTTCAGTATTTGTCTTTCTCATTCTAGCTTATTTCACTTAGCATTATCCTCTCCAGCCCATGTATGCTGTTGCAAATGGCAGGAGTGCATCTGTTTTATAGCTGAATAGTATTCCTTTATAGAGAAATATACCATGTTTTTCTGATCCACTCCTCTGCCCCTGGGCACTTAGGCTGTTTCCATAGCTTAGTATTTGTAAATAGTGCTGCCGTGAAGAAAGGAGAGCATATATCCCTTCAATCCCTTCAGACTAGTATTTTGATATTCTTCAGGTAGATACCTAGGAGTGGAATTGCTGGATCATATGGTTGATCCATTTTTAATATTTTAAGAAACCTCCATACTGTTTTCCATACAGGCTAGACTTGTCTATATTCCCACTAAGAGTATATGAGGGTTCTTTTCTTCCACATCCTCACCGGTAGTTGCTCCTAGTCTTTTATGAGGCAGATCATTCTCGAGGATGTGAGATGGTATCTCATCGTGGTTTTGATTTGTATATGACTATGTTACTGATGACGAGCCTCATTTCATGTGCCTATTGGCCATCTGTATGTCTTCTTTGAAGAAGTATCTATTTAGCTCTTTTGCCCATTTCTTGATTGTTTTCTTTAGTTGATTTGTATGAGCTCTTTATATATGTTGGATATCGGTCCTCTGTCAAAAGTGTTATGTGCAAAATATTCTCTCTCATTCAGTAGGGTGTCTTTTTTGTTTTGATAGTTTCTTTTGCTGTGCAGCGGCTCTTTAGTTTGATGTGATCCCATTTGTTTATATTTGCTTTTGCTTCTTTGCCATTGCAGATGAATCCCCAACAATGAATCTGAAGCCAATATCATGAATTGTTTTACCTGTTTTCTTCAATGTATTTTGTAGTTTCAGCTCTTTTATCCATGTCTTTAGTCCAATTTTGAGTTAATTTTTGTGTAAGGTGTAAGATGGTGTTTCATTTTTTGCATGTAATCGAATGCATATTTTTAGCATCCAGATTAGACCCTGGCTTTAAATAAGATGTGTTAAAGCAAATGCTAATGGTTTCTTAGGTCAGCAAGGGAGAATGATCCTTCACACTTATTTCCAGCAATTGGGTTTATTCCCTGGGGTTTACAAAGAAACTAGAATATCTATGATAAGTATAGAGTTTCAGGAATGAGCCCTAGGTCTGCTTCTACATTGCCATGACCTACAGTCCACCCTCTAATTCCCAGATGATGCTCAAATCTGTGTGCAAGAGTAGTGGCTATGGGGGAGAGGTAAGAATGAGCGGCGGTAGATAGACAATGAGATAAGAAATGGCAGATGGTGGTAGAAATGCTAAGAGCTGAGTTTGGGACAATCAACCAGGTGCCTGAAAAGAGTCAAGTCACCAAAATCACCTTCAAGCACTGTTAGAAGGAAGTAAATGCAAAGGAACCCTCCCTTGCTTCCAGAGGAACTCAGATCTGTCACTGGCAGTGTTTCCTTGATGTTGCAGGCATAGTTGTAATTGAAACCAATTGAATTTTCAAGGGCAGGAGACTTTGCCACTAAATAGGATGATGTCATCCTTCCTGATGAAAAATAGGAATGGGTGATCGGCTCTGAACACCGTGGACTCAGGGAGCTGCTTTTCCATGATGTTATTTCCTGTGGCAGCCGCGGCCTCTGTCCCCTCCTCTGTCACCTCTATGTAGGACTTGTGCATCAGCTTGGACAAATACAGACGACCTCCCGCAGCGATACCGGAGAGATCGGCTCTGGATTCATCAAAGATGTCTTTCAGCCCCAGGGCTTTTAAATGACGTTTGAGTTCATAATTCTTCTCTATCTTGAACTGAGGAAGGAAGACCTCCACATACTGAGGCCTCATTTTTTTTGGATTGGTCCAGTCCATCAGATTCCGGAAGTTCAGTTTGCTTTCGACCTGGAGGAATATGTAAAGGGCAATTTAGAGCCATATCATCAGCGATAAGCAGGGGGAGGAATTAGAGAATCAGCGCCTCAGAGGAAGAAAGGAGCTCAAGATTGTTTATATTAGTGTTTCCTGGCCATTTTCTCAACAGGAAAGGCTCAGTAAATGGTAGTGCTTCTCAGCTTGCAGGAGTAATCAATGCAACTCCAGCTTTCTGGGGCAAGGAGCCCAGAGCTCTAGCCTCCAGGATTGGGTGATCAGTATCTCTCAGCACAGTCACCCCCAATGCCTGGGAGCCGTCCCAGGAGGATGCTGCTACCTAATGCAAGAAAGAGCTGATGCTCAAGACAGTGGAAATAGCCCAGGGCCACTGTGAGGAAACTCAGTTACTCAGCTACAAGCCCATGTCTCTCTCCAGCACCCTCGCTGCCCCCAAATGATTCACATATCGAATTTACGGACTCTTAAATGCTGAGAATATGATCACATAATTATTCCAGGCTTACCACGAGGAGACTATTAATGACCATTGTTTACAAACCTTACATGTGGACATTTCTTCTTGAAGTCAGGCTCTCTGGAATCCTAAACATCTTTTCACAGCTATTTAACCGTACTTGTATTTTTTTCAAGGATCTGACTTTATATCATCAAGTTTAGTGTATTTTAACTTTTCTGTCTATGTCCAGTTTGTGGATATTTTGCAAAACTATCCAATTTTTTCCTCACTTAACCCACTGATTGGCCAACATTTTCATCTTTATTTAGTTATGTAGAATTAGGTGGATCTCTAGCTTTTAAAAAAATCTGATCTGTACGTTAGGACAATCTATTATAGAAAAAAAATTCAGGACATAAGCAGAAGAACAAACCTATCTTCTGAAATATATAAATATATTGTTTTATCTGAACAACTTATCTATTATTGCAGATTCTTTGAAGTTAAAATAATTTAAAGCTATAAAATCTGACGGTTACGCTTATCAACTTAATTTTTGACTTACTGAGTAACAATATTTCATGTTGCCACACTTTAGATTTACCAGTGCCAACTTCATGACAGCTTCCTGGCTGTCCATATCAAATCAGATCTCGTTAATCAAATGCAGAGCACGCGGTTTGACACACAGTGAGTGGCTCAATAAATATCCCTGTGGATTGGAAGCACACAGATGGGAGGCGAAATCCCCGCTGCTGAGACAGGATGCAGACTCAGGGGACCAAATTCACAAGGAGAAGAGGACGCAGGGCTGACAGGTGATTGGGACCTGAGCTACCACCATGATCTCTGTTTTGCCTGAGGGTGAGGCAGTGGGGGTGGGGGGGTTGCTGGCCTGTACTGGTCTGTAGCTCTTGCTACACCCCTCCAGGGTAACCCCTTAGCCTCTGCTTCTCCTGGAGGCTCAGCACAGAGTGAGACCATACATTGTAATGCTCAAAGACACAAAAAATGCCATTCGATTCCTGCTACCTGAAGTTTTTAGCTTATCACTCAATAATACACCAAAAAAGTGTTTTTCATAGCTAAGGGCAAGGAAAACTGAACTTCATGCCCTGGTCACTCCATAGTTGAGATTTCAGAAGGTCCCAACTTTAAAGCTAGTAAAATCTCAACAGCTAAAACCATGCCTGGCACTTTGTAGGTGCTCTAAATATTTGCTAAGTCAATGAATAAATGCACAAGTCTCTAGTATTCCAAATGACTTGAAATCTTCAAGTTGATGGATGAACACAGAATTAACAGTATCCTAAAAGCCTTTCCCAACAGCAAAAGTGACAGCAGCAGCTTACCTGGGAGAGCTCGTTCTCAGGCAGCATGATGTACATGCTAATGCCGCCGTGATACCTGAGTTCAAGGACCTGCATCGGTGGGTCATTAATGACCGACATGTTGAACTTCTGTTCTTGATGCATCATGGAGACTGCTTTCCCAGGACACTGAAAGTCAAGAAGTCAAGTCACACACACACATACACACATATATATATAAAGCACACCTCATTTCACTTATTAACCACGTGAAATAAGAATAGTGCTTCAATTTTTGCTCAGTTGCTCCTATAGAGATTTCCTTGACATGTTGCAAATAGTGGTTGTGCTGGGGCACATCTTAGTGCTAAAAGCACAGACTTTGAGTATAACTGAGTTTAAAACTCCCCAGCTGTGTGACATTGGGTAAGTGCCTCCACTTACTCCACAGTCATCTCTACTGCATGGGATTATTTTAAGAATTATGTGGATATATTCTAATATATCTAGCACTTGGAGCAGTGCCTTAGTGTTCTATCTGAAAATGTCCATATAACAAGTAATGAATAATTTTTAAATAGCATTAAAATTAAAATAAATGCTATAGGTTTTTTTCTTTCTCTCATCAGAAGTAAAAAAAAAAAAAAACAGACTAGATCATCAAAACCACACCATTTAAGAATGAGATCTTATAAAAACAAATTATTCCTCAAAATATTTGACACAGGGGAGATAGGCTGTTCTCCATGTAGGCTGCTGGGGGCTAGTCCCTATAACCAGGCTAGAGGTTGTCCTGGCCCCCATTCTACCCTACCATCGATGCCTTTCTTCCTCCAGAACATTACCATACCCTGCCTAGGTGGCCTTTCATTCCCCACCCCCTCACTCATTCATTGATATTTGATTGATTTTTATCAGCTCTCAGTACTCTGGTGTCTAAAGCTTATCATGCGGAAAAACTATTTGAATAATGCTATTTCCCACTTAAAAAATAAAACTCAGTTTAAAAGTTAATTCTGAATTTCCTTGCCTCAACATAAAAGGCTGAGTGATCGGAATTTCTGAAAAGTCTGATTTCTGAAAGGAATTTCAGAGATCAATTCATGGAATCATTCTATTGCACATGTGATTAGGGAGTCTACAGTGGTCAAGATGACACAGCTTCTAAGAGGTAAGGACCCCCACATGTTCTTTCTGGAGTCAAGATCTTTGACATTTCTATACTAAAATGATGATGTACAAATTGATCATAAATATTGTTGTTTCATGATGTCTGGTTAAGATGTTTTAAGTCAAATAGAATTAAATAAAGGAACAGATATAACCAACATTCAAGATGCATAACTTTATGAAATACAACTTTTCCCTTTATGAAAGGAAACATATTTTTGCTTTGACTCAGGAAAAAAATCATAGCTACTGGTATGCCCCACAATTAGAATCACAAAAACAAAAAGCTACATTTTCACATACAGGTTCCCAATTAAAATTCATAAACTGAATCCATACTTTGTTATTTTTCCCAATTTTGAATATATTTCAAGAATTATCAATTTACAGGACCTCCAGTTCTGTTCCATGACCTGCAGGAGCAGGAAAATTCAAAAATTTGTTTTATAAGCAAGTAACTGTATAGTGACTGTGCAGTAAGCCCTAGGAGAAATGAAATAAGAAATGGTGACTCCATTGTGAATACATATCCTCTGAAGAGGAATACTACTGGCAAAAAAAGTCCTAAATAAAATAGATTTCCATACCTTAGGAGATCTGAAACGGCAGTTGAGAGTATCGCGCTTGGTGAAGGCAGACTCCCACCTGCCTTTGAAGTAGACAGCATTCACCATCACCATCACAGCCGATGTGCTTATGCTACCTTCAGGGAAAATGTTCCTGATTTTTCCTTTGAAAAAGCAAATTGAGAAAAATACTTAACTAAAATTTTAGTGTATTGACTTGTTACTCGTTTGCTGATACTGTAACTTGTTCTGTGTAAACTCTGGGAGTGAAGCTTCACCCTTCAACACACGTATAAGCGTCACCTCCCCCCCAACCAAAGTTCTAGTGCCCCTCCTCTAGGCCCCTCTGCCCCCCTCCTCCCAGCCCTTCCCTTTCCCTCTGATAATCACATTTTTCACAATACTAGAGTTATTTTTGTTGTGATTTATTAGTTCATTTTTAATGCAAGTTTTAATGTTTATAAAGACCTATTAGATAATCATGAGGTTTTTCCTTGTAATAATTATTGTAATAATGATATTAGTAATAATCTTGAACAATTACTATGCCCAACACTTTCTAATTTCTTTATGTGCAATATTTTCTTTCTTCCTCACAAAATACTTGTGAGGTAAGCCCTATTGTTGTATCCATTTCCTATTTAGGAAACTGGGGCACAGACAGATTAAGTAATATGTACAAAGTCACACGACAGAAGAGTTATGGCAACAGGATTCCCACCCAGGAAGACAATTCCCAGGGCCTCTCCCTGCTTATAGGCACCAAACTGCCTTTACTGCATTGAGGAGGCCATTAACACAATATAATTTAACTCCATTCCATTGAAAGGGTTAATTACTTCATTCCATATGAATGAGATTTTTGCTGGATGCCAAGCACTGCGCTGGAAACTTGAATCATAACAATGAAAAACACAGTCCTTGCCACCCCTGGACTCACAGTTCAGCTCAGGGGAGGCAGCCACCAAGCACAGATGTAGTGCATCAGACAGGACAGGGACAGCCAACTAGACTGGCCACCTGATTGAGCTGATGCAAAGGTGGGGAATGGGCAGAACTTCCGGGAAGCTGAGACTATTCAAAGAGAAGGTATCTTGGATAACTGAGGCATAATTGGGGAAACCCCAACTCATTTCAATGTGTTAGGGAAAGCGAGGTTGGGAAGTTTGGAGGCAGAGGTCAACTAATGAAGAGTCTTGAATGTCTGGAAAGAATTTTGGATTGTCCTGAAGATGATCAAAAATGATTGCTCAGAATTCACTGCAAAGGAGAAAGTGCATGAGGAAAGTGAACCAGGTTTGCCAGCGTGGCTCAGGCAGTCTGTGGAGAATGGGGGGAAATAAGAACTGGGTGGGTTTGGTGGGATGTTAGCAGCATTTTGAAGTGTTTCCCATGAGTATTGAGAACATATGTTTGTAGACATGAGAATAATGATACAGATTTGCACAGAAAGGAAGAGAAATAATTGGTATTAGTATTAGTGATCTAATACCCTTAAGTGCTAAACACTAAATAGAATCCTACTCCATTATTAGGAAAGTAATTGTCTAGTTTCTCTTGATTAATAAATAGTGAAGTGTGTGCTTACTAATGATCATCTGCTGATATTATATAAATGAATGAACAAAAAAAAAGTTGAGACACTATTCTTATGCCAGAACTAAATATCTATGTTTAAGAATGCACATCACTTGTTTCATACTTTTGAGACAGAGTCAGATTCAGCAAAGGTATATTTCTCAGAGTATAAATCAAGCCTCAGTCTGAGGTAAAGGACTTACTAACTTTGGAATTTGCTGATTAACAAAACAATGAATACATTTCCCTATTGTTTAAGCAATGAAATGAAAATATATGTCATCGACAACAGGACATCATAATTTTAATGGGTTTTTTTAGTCAAGAAATTACAGTAAGACACTGGATTGATCATCAGGTTGGTGTGTTATGCTGTGTTCATTGAAAATAACATCCTACAGACCGCTCTTAGTCTTTGTTCACTAACTAGTCATTACTTCAACTTGTCACTAACTTACGAAATGTTCATAATAAAATCTATTTGTCTCACTGGATTGTTCCCAATTGAATGAGATCATGTAATAGACAAGATTTCTAAAAAGGATAAAGCATTCAAATTATAAGATTACCCAAAACCACACTGCAGACAAATACTAAAGCAATTTAAATAACAACAATCATTACTGTAGATTGGGAGAAGCTATTCTTTATATGAACAAAAGACTCCCAGCTTTAAGGTTCACAGCTGTCAGCATTCACATACAGTTGGTAAATTTTGTGGCAAAGTAAATAGGGGATTACACTCACCATGTGTTTCATCTTGTATCCATTTATTAATTTTATATCTGGTATCTTCTACATCATGTGTAAAGTCAATCCGTTCCACTTTGGCATGATATAATTTTTCCGCACACCCAATAAAGTTCTAAAAATATAAGTAGTACACATTCTGTGAGTAACATATTGTTCTTGTATTTATGAACTGGTACCAACTAAGCTTTATATATATATATATATATATATATATATATATATATACACACACACACACACGTGCGCGCACACACACGTATGTATATATATATTTGAACTTATCTGTTCATTTTCACTGCCTTACCCAAGGACTTATTCCTGCTTCAAATATAAAGAAATAAGGCTAGAAATATGGAAATAGGTTTGAAAGGGGGTGCTGGAGACTTGAAGTTTAACTTGCAGAGCAAGCACACTGCTTTAAGTTGATCAGAAATGGATTGGGGGAGGCTAATGGTTGTTACAGTCCACCCGTTTGCTTTACCATTGCTTTCTCACCATAAATACATTAGGCAGTCTCCTGTTTCCCTTGCTTGTGTCACTTCCCTCCTACTGAAAACCATCCAAGGCAACTTCTTGCATTTAAGTTAAAGTCCAAACCCCAAAGCTCTGCTGATGTCCTCATTCACCTCATTTCTAGCCACCTCCTTCATGTTCTGTTCGCTAACCAAACCAACTACTTGGTGCTCCTCAGAAGTACTATGTGTCCTCTCTCCTTTGGACAGCATTCTTCTACCTGGAATATCCCATTGTTCCCATGGTCAGCCTCCCTCATTATCTAACGCTAAGCACAGATGTCTCTCCTGACTGGAAGGCTTTCCCAGGTTCCTCCTATGTCCTCTAACAGTCCTTTCACCTTCATTTTCTTACTAGCTGTTATCATACTGCATCCTGCTTACTTTTGAGATTTTTCTGAACTCTTCACAAGCCACAACATTCAGGGAAATCTATATATGACTCGTATATTATTGTATTGCCAGCACATTGCCTTGTATATATTAGGTGCTCAGGAAATACTTGTTTTTCATAAAAAGAAATCATAGCTACTTAACTAAATCAGCACATCAGCAGTACAACAAATACACATATATATATTTTGAGGGGAATATCTTTATAATTTGTGAAATAACACCTAAATATTGTCAGAGGGTACCCTAATAAGTTTTAGAGGATTTTCAAACCATATGATTAGAATTAGATATTGACCCATTGTCTATCTACAGGATGGCATTACTTCCATAAGGATAGCTTTGTGTGTAATTTCCATGGATGAAATTTTCATCTCCTGATTAATTCATCCACCCGTCCATCCATCCACCCAACCATGAATCCATTCCAGCACGGTTACAAAGAGTAGTTTTAGAAACCAATCTCTGGCCCAGGGAAGTTCATGAATGTAGGATTCCCTCATTCCCAGAAAATAGTAAAACAGCTATGGGATGGGCTACTAATAGTATATATATATATATTTATATTTGTATTTATATTTATAAAATTTTTGTTCAGTTACTCTGTCTTATCAATCTCCTTCAAACACTGTTGTTTATGTCATTAAAAGGGGAAATGAAACCAAAATGACAAAGAGTAAAACTATTGAGGTAGATGGTTCGTATGTTTATGGGTCATTTAAATATTTTGCAAAATGCCATTCAAACTTTCTACTGGGCTGTTTGAATTTTTATATTATTTTGTAGGAGTTTTTGTATTTGGTTATCAATCTATTATTGCCTATATGTATTGGAAATATGTTGGTTTTTTTTTTAAAGATTTATTTATTTATACAAGCACTGGGTACAGTCAGAAGCGGGAGAGGGTAAGAGAATTCACCAGAGCCAGAGTAGGGAGCAGAACAGACAGACTGATGAAGTACGCTGCTGAGGGGAGCAGCGGGCGGCAGGAGAGGTCTGCGCACCATGTGGGACCCTCGCCCGGTGGTGGCGGGGGATCAAACCGGCGCTGCAGAGGCTGCGGGCAACTTCTCAACTCAGCGCTTAACCGCTGCGCCACCAGGGAGGCCCAGTATTGGAAATATGTTTTGCCTTAGAAGGCAAGTTGCAGCTTGCCTTATAACTCTTTATGGTGTCTTTTAATGAAAAATATTTTTAATTCTAATGCCATCTATGTGATCTGATTTATCCTTTTATTCATTAATGTAAGCTTGACATGTAACATAGTTTCAGGTGTACAGCATAATAATTATATATTTTAATATATTGCAAAATGATCATCACAAGTCTAGTTATCATCCTTTGCCCTCTATAATTAACATTTTTTTCTTTAAGATTTACAGTCTTAGCAACTTTTAAAAATGCAATACAATATTATTAACTATAAAATTAACATGCTTATATTGGATCGCCATAATTTATTTATTTTACAGCTGGAAATTTATACATCTTTACTCCATTACCCAAAGCTCCCCTCTCTCCTCCTCTCTGGCAAAAACCAATCTGTTCTTTGTGTCTTCAAGCTTGGTTTTGCTGTTATTATTTGTTTGCTTTTTTAGATTTCACAGATGAGAACACACATATTTGTCTTTCTCTGTCAGACTAATTTTACTCAGTATAATACCCTCAAGTTTCATTCATATTGTTACAAATAGCAAGATTTATTTGTTTTTTAAGATTTATTTATTAATGCATACAAGAGCTGGGGTATAGGCCAGAGGTGTGTGTGTTGGGGGGTAGGGTGAGAGGATTCACCAGAGACAGAGTGGGGAACAGAACAGGCAGACTGACTGAAATACTCTGCTGCAGGGAGCAGCGGGCAAGACAGGAGAGGTCTGCTGTGCCATGTGGGTAGCTCCCTGGCAGGGATCTATCTTGTGCTGCAGTGGCTGCAGATAGCTTCATAGTGCTGAGACTTAACCCCTTGGCCACCAGGGAGACCCCAAATGGCAAGATTTCACTCTCTTTAATAGCTGAGTATTCTTCCATTGTATGTGTTTATGTGTGTAAAAGTTGTTGAAAATTTGAGTTATATGGATTCTTTATTTTGAATATTAAATCCCTTGTCAGATGTATGATTTGCAAATATTCTCCCATTCAGTAGGTTGCCTTTTCATTTTGTTGATTTCCTCTGATGTGCAGATGCTTTTTACTCTATATAGCCACATTTATTCATTTTTTGCTTTTTATGCTTTTGGAGTCAGATCCAAGAAATCATCACTAAGACCCATGTGAAGGAGTATACCACTTCTGATTTCTTCTAGGAGTTTTATGATTTCAAGACTTACATTCCAACCTTATTTCATTTTGAATGAATTTTGAATGTGCGATGTAAGATAGTGGTCTAGTTTCATTCCTTTGCATGTGACTGTCCAGTTTGCCTAACATCATTCATTGTATGTATTGTCCTTTCTCTGTTGTATGTTCTTTCTTCCTTTGTCATAAATTAAATGACTATGTATGTATAAGTTTGTTTCTGTGTTTTTCATTTGCTTCATTGATCTTTGTGTCTGTTTTTGTGCTAATGTTATACTGTTTTTGATTGCTGTAGATTTATAACATAATTTGAAATCAGCGTGTGTGATACCTCTGATTGTTCTTCTTTCTCAAGACTACTTTGGCTATTCAGGCTCTTTCGTAGTTCCATACAAGTTTTAGGACTGCTTGTTCATTTCCGTGAAAATATTGTTATTGGAATTTTAATGGGGATGGCATTGAATCTGTATATTGCTTTAGGTAAAATGGACACTCACAATATTCTCCCAATCTACTGCACAGATTATTTTTCCATACATTGTGTTGTCCTCAATTTCTTTCAATATTATTTTATAGTTTTCAGTTTAAGGATCCTTTACCTTCTTGGTTAAATTTACTCTTAGATTGTTTATTTAGTTAGTTAGTTAGTTAGTTAGTTAGTGCCATTGTTAATGGATTGTTCTCTTAACTTATTTTCTAATAGTTCATTTTCAGTGTACAGAAACACATGATTTATATCTTAAGACTAGTGCTTTATACATTATAAAACAGAAAAATTTATCTAAGATTATAAGGATAACAATCTATATTTATCTTCTAAAACTTTGTTTTACCATTCAGAATTTGTATTCATGATCCACTTGTAATTTACTTTTTTTGTAATAAAATAGGCATCAATCTGCATTTTTAAATATGTCTAGCTAGTTGAACCAATGTCATTTGTTATACACAATCATTTTCTCATAAGTCAAGTGTTCCTATGTGTGAGTCTGCTTGAGAACTATACATGTCCTGATAGTCTATTGTCAATCTCTGAAAAAATACCCACAAATTTTAATTATTTTTGTTTTTAAAGCCTTGATTTTCAGTAATATGTCCTCCAAATTTTGTCCTTTTCTTTGTAGTTGTCTTGACTTTTCTTTATTCTTTGCAATTCTGTGTAAATTTTAAAATTATCTTGTCAATTTCTTCAAAATTATTAGCCGCTAAATCTAAAAATAAATATGGGAATAATAGACATTTTTATAACATTGAGTGTACTACCCAGAAACATGATGTATCCTTTCTTTTTAAAGTCTGATTTCTCTTAGCAATGTTTTTCATTTTGTGTATATCTATCGTTACATTTATTCCTTGGTATTAGATGTTTTATAATTCTCCTGTAGATAGTATAGATAAGATAATTTCAATTTTCTAATTTTCATTAGTACATGGAAATATAAATGGATTATTTATATTAACCTTGCAAACTTCACTATTATATCTAATTATAAAATCCTTCAGATTTTCTATATGTATAAGTGTTATCTGTGAAAAATGAGTTTCTTTCCCAATCCAAAAATATTTTACTTCTTTTTTTTTCCTATCTGTGACCCTAGCTCAGTGTTTTATTCTTTATGACCTCCAGTGTAATATTTACAGAAAATGTCCTCTTTTTGCTCCTAGTGTCAAGGGGAAAACATTTGATATTTTACCAAGAATATTTTATGTAGAATATAATTTTTCTAGATTGTAAAAGTTTTATTTTCTGCACCTATTGAATTGATATTGAGTTATTTCTCCATTAATCTCACAATATAGTGAATTGCATCTATTGGTTTTTAAATGTTAAATCAACATTGAGTTACTTAGTCATCCCACCATATATTGTACACTTCTTTATACATGATCAGTGTGCAGGAAATGGTTATTGAATATTGAATTAAAGGGGTACATTAGTGGCACTTTAAATTTAACTGCCAAGACATTATTATGTCTAATTTCCATTTTCCAAAAATATGTTCATTCAAGATTCAATGATAAATATTAAATGATAAGAATTTAGATCCATATTGACTGTGTAACACAATTCTCTCATTTTTCAATGAGGAAACTGAAATCTAGACAGATCAACTGATTATTGAAAGACACAGAACTAACTATGAAAAGAGACAGGACTCAGGTCTTCTGACTCATAGCCTGCCATGCTTTTCATTATACCTGAATGCTAATAAAAAATGAACATGTGATCCAGTGCTTGTGAGAAGCTCTTTGATTGATACGGCATGTGGTACAGCAGGGTTTAAAGCTGGGAACTACAACCTTCAAGAAACTTTAATCTCTGTGGGTTGTTATTGTCCCTTCCCATCACATGTCTAGGACCATCGGGAAGCTGGTAACACTTCACTTCACTGTCTCCTGCATTGATGCTGTCAGATGCTTGAGTTAATGACTGTTCTTTGTGTAATTATAATGTGAGGGGGCCCACTGAATTACCCCATCTTGTGGTCAAGAAAAATGTTTTTTTTTTTTTTAATTAAAGTAAATAGTTTTCACTAGTCAGAGCCCCATCATTATATCATGATGCTTGGGCTATGTTACTCATTTTTCACTTTTTATAAATTTTTATTAAGGTTACATTGGTTTATAACACTATATAAATTGAAGCTTACAGTATTAGACATCTGTATACACTACATCATGAGTACCACTAGAAACTAGACTAGAAAATGTCTAGTTTCCACCTATCACCACTCAGCCAATCTCTTTCACCCATTTCACCCTCCCTCCAACCCCTTTCTCCTCTGGTAACCA
Source organism: Talpa europaea (assembly GCF_964194135.1). Classification (NCBI taxonomy): domain Eukaryota; kingdom Metazoa; phylum Chordata; class Mammalia; order Eulipotyphla; family Talpidae; genus Talpa; species Talpa europaea. The sequence continues at coordinate 91,669,688 of NC_140080.1, read as the reverse complement.
CCATTCTGTTCCTATATCTAATAACTTGTTTACATTTTATTTTGTTTATGTGTTTGCTTAGTTTAGTATGAATTAAATCATAGGTATTTCTCCATCTGATGTATTTCACTTAGTTTAATACATTCAAGGTAAATCCATTTGTCACAACCTGAAAGCACTTCTCAAAAAAAAATTACTGAACAAGAAAGGTAAAGAGTAACTTCACAGCAAAGAAATTTAATTAAGTCATCAAAGATAGCATTACCACCAGTAGGATAAATCAATATACTTACAGGATTTGATAAGGATAATGTAATGGATATAGCACTATGCCTGTGATGTTTTTATCAAATTGATGGAGTTGCTAGTTAATGTTATGGTGATAATCATGTAGCAATAGATATGGTGATCAAATCAACACATTATATACCTTAAATTTCTACAATACTATATTTCAATTATATCTCAATATAACTACAAAAACTGTAACTCTAATCACAAAGAGACATGGAAAGCCACACCGAAGGACAGTCTAAAACTGGATCCTGCAAATAATCATCAAAAAGGTCAAACTGGTGCAACCACTATGGAGAGCTGTGTGGAGGTTTCTGGACCTACTAAACATAGAGCTTCCATAGGATCCAGCAATTCCACTCCTGGGGATTTACCCAAAGGACACAGAAACATCAATTCCAAAGAGCACCTGCACCCCTATGTTTATAGCAGCACTATTTACAATAGCTAAGCTTTGGAAACAGCCCAAATGCCCAAAAATAGATGACTGGATCAAGAAGATGTGGTACATATATACCATGGAATATTACTCAGCATTCAAAAAAGATAAACACATGCAATTTGCAGCAACATGGATGGCGCTGGAAGGGATCATGCTCAGCGAAATAAGCCAAAAAGAAAAAGAAAAATACCGGATGGTCTCACTCATAGCAGGAATCTAGAAAACTTAAATAAGGGACCAGGAAAATGAATAACTATAAGAAAGTGAAAATCAAAATCAACAAAAATCTATGAACCAGAGACACTTTTGGGGGAGTGGGTGGAGGGAGGGGAGGGATTGGGGTCAAAATGGGGGGGTTGAAATTGTATGGGGAATATAAAAATAAAATTTATTATTAAAAAATAGGTCAAGATCATGAAAATCAAGGAAAGGCTAAGAAGCTATTCCAAATTGAAGAAGACTAATGTGACATAACAACAAAATATAATGCATGATTCTGAACTAAATCCTTCTGTTATAAGGAGCGAGGTAAGGATGATGATGAAACTCAAATGGGTCTAGTGATTAGCTGGTGGTAATGTAACAATGCCAATTTCCTGATTTACATGGTAGTGTCGTGGTTATATAGCAGAATTTCATTGTAAAATTACACTGGAATATTCAAATGTGATAAGACATCTCAAATAATTTAGGAGAAAAACATTTCTTCTATAGTACTTGCATTTGAGTTAATTTTTTGTGTGTGATGTTCCTTTTTTCATTTTGATGCCCAGCACAACAGCTGAGGGAATTCATGCCACTGATCAAGAGACTGAATGACCCAATGCAGTAAAAGAACAGGACAGGTGGGGATAAAATAAGGAGGGAAAGAGAACCATGGGATAATGTGACCACAAAATGGGAAATTAGAGTTGTAGATTTCAGAAGTGGAATCGTTTGGGTGTTGATGAGTTTCCGGGCATGACTTGGGCATCAGTTACAATTATGGGGTAGAGAGAGGTCAGGAAGCAGAGTCATCCTCAGAGTCACTGAAGTGACCCAAATGGGCACAGAACTGGAGTATGAAACAACACTACAGAACTCTGTCCCCACTGCATATTTAGCATGATTGAGGGAGGTGGGAGAACAAGGAATCAGAGACGGAAGTTGCATCTTCTGTAATACTACAGTTTTTGTAAAGATAATTTATACACAATTATTATTGTTGTTTTCATGAATTCTAGTAGATGAATCCCTAGTCAATGATGATTTTAAAAGAATGATATAAAAACAAAATGTAAAATGTCTGGAGCTGATCTATCTTTGTACTGGGTTGACTAAAATTTGATGATTATTATGTTTTTTATCAAGTAGTTTTTAGAAAAACTGTGTTTGTAAATGTTTGGGAGTTGAATGGGCATTGTCCCTATATTCCATTTTCTTGCTCAGATCTCACATTCCCTGTGCTTCTGGGTGCATTGCTCTGAGTGCCAGAAAAAGGACCATGGAGATGTGCTGTACAATGTAGTATCCTCAACATATCAACTTCCATCCATGAAAGCTGGCTGTCCCTCCGGGACATATCAGTGTGCTTGGGAATAGAGATGCAAAATGTGGCACCGATCACCAAGGGAACCCCAAATAAACATTGTGTAGGATTTTCTGGGGAAGATTTAAAAATACAAAGTGGCCTAATGCTTCATAATTGACAGGCTGCCAAGGGATTTGGGAGTGGTGCTGGAGGGGCAAAGAATTTGAGTGGGTGATAGAGCAAGCAGTGGTGGCTGGGTGGAACACAGAGAGCTGGCAAATATGTAAGTGAAGATTAAACCAGAGAGATACCACTGAGGCAGAGATTTACAGTTTTCTGAGCAATGGAGAAGTAAAGCGAGCTCAAACATGGCCTCTACATCTGCTTGGATAGAACTAACCAGCTCCTGGTTGTCCAGGCAGATAAAGCACATTCACTCCCAAGAGCATTGCCACAGGTAGCAAGCACTCTGGGGCTCACTGGTCTCTGGGTGAGCAGGACACTATGATCAAAGAACTGATAACACAAACAACGTACAATAACACTAAAATTAAACTGCTAACCTCAAAGGAACCCATCCCCCACCTCAGTGTCAAGTCTGAACTGCTCTTCTGCCAACGGTCGGGTCTCCACTTACAAAACTCCTTTTATGAGGGAGTTTGCTGAAAAGTCAGTAGCTCCTGGAAGGAGCGATACATGGGCATGGCTGAGGCAAAAGGCAGTGAGGAGAGAGATCTTGGCATTGGAGATGCAAAACTACCCGAGTAGACCCAAAGCTCAGAGGATTTCTCCTCTGTTGCCCCAGGACAGCCTTCACTAGTGCCTGCTCCCCTCCCAACTACAGCTCCATGTCTCTAGCCACAGACAAGTTCTCTTCTGTCTTGGAGTCTGTCAGTCCCCTGGCCCTGAACGTGTGGCTCACACAGGTGAAGTAAAGAATACTTTGGATAAAACAGGGTGATGACAGTTTGAAGACTCCCGGGAGCATAACTAGTAGTGACAAGAAAAAAATCTGTTTGCTGACTAAGTAGAAAAGTGCGAACCCATATCCAGAGCATGAGTTGACCGAGACTCAGGCCCAGGACAGAGTCGCTTCTAGCACAGGAGGCCGCGCTTACCTTGTGAATGTCAAACACTTTTTCTGCAAAAAGACCATTGGCAATGCTGAGCTCATAATCCTTGTGGGAGGAGTTTATATCGGAGAGAACTCTTTTCAGTTGCGATTGGAGTCCTGACTGTTATTTAAAAGATTATAAAAATTTATTCTTGGTATATAAAGATACGCATACTCTTGTCTACATATGAAAAAAAACAACAAATATACCATAAAAGAATTGAAAAATAACAACCTTATAAAAGTAACAACACTGCATGCCCCTACCACGCCTTCTCCCAATCAGAATAGTATCTGAGATCAAAGTTAATTAAAGGATTTACTAAAATAATCTCCAAATAAAATTAACAGAAGATAATGAATTCATTTAGTATGTGTGCTAAATAAATTTCACCAAAGTTGGCTGTGATTAGCAAAGAATAAAAGCAGACACATCGTTCCATGCTAACTTATCAATTCTAGCCAACACACAAGTAAAATATTGTTAAATAAATAGCTAACAAGTAAATTATCAAACCTTGTGTTTGAAATATTCACACTATGGAAATCCAAATGAGATCAAATGTGTTCCTTTGATTTCAAAAGGGCAAAATGAGCTATGCCAGTAAGACAGTAATTTTTCCAAAGTCAGTCTGTCTTTTTGCTCTACGAGAACAGACAGTCTTTACCTGAGTGTCAGAGGAGTTTCCGCGCCCGGGAATGGTGCTGAAATGCAGCATCTGCGAGCAAAGGACAAAACAGCAGTGAGCACAACAAGCAGGAACCTGGAGAATCAAACAAGGGGCTGAGACTTCATAGTCAGTGGTGATGTGTGTGTTGTTACACGGGGCAGGGAGGCAGTGTGCAGGTCAGGGAGGCGGTGTGCAGGGCAGGAAGGTAGTGTACCAGGCAGGGAGGCAGTGCGCAGAGCAGGGATGCAGTGTGCAGGTCAGGGAGGCTGTGTGCACCTGCCTGGACCTGGTTAAAACACAGAGGTTTCGTGGGGGGAAGTAGCATAAACCAGTGTCTCATAATTCATTGGCCACAAAGTGAAATGTGTTTCATTATTTGCATCTGATCATTCTGGAGGAGAAATTTCATAATTACTTATTGATGAAGGCTGGGCAAGAATACAAAAGAGCAAAATAACAAATGAAAACTTTGTCCAATCAAGTGGGAGCAAAGATCAGGGCTAATTACATAGGCACCAAAACAAAATGGAGAAGTAGCTATTGACTATCTGGAAAGATCTAAATATAAGCTAAATTTGTACTTGAGGGAGAGGTTAGGATCCAGCAATTGTTTGAAATTAAGTGATTTTAGGTTTTACCTTTCCCAGTGTGATTCTCAAAAGCTGGTGACTTTACAAATTGCTGCTATGCCCAAGACATTTTTACAAGTTTTCTATCACACTTTATCTGAATTTCCTCAAGCGCTATGTCTGTAGGCTCTGCAGTGGTTGCTCTCGCAGGGAGTGATGAAGCATAGCACACACGACAGTCACTTCCAAAACTCCTGCACTCCCTCTGAGGAGATGGACCCTGCGCGGGGCAGCCAGGGACCACCCACTCACTTACATTCCTCCAGCCAATGGTATGAATGAGCTAAACAACTCCCAGGTGATGTGGGTTTGTTCTACTGACTGTGACTTCAAGACTCTCATTGGTTGGAATTTTGCAAAAAGACAGGCCGTCTATGCTATTTCGGGACTACATTGCTCATGAGCAGTGACACAGGGTGAGGAAATTTTGTCTGGAAATGCAATTACTGGGCAAGTCTGTTTTCTGTGCCTCTGTTTGGGTTTTCAACTTCAAGGCTTCAGGCCTTCACACCTAAGCCTGGCTGAGGATTCTTTGTGCAAATATGAAGGCAGCACACTTCATTCCTCTCTCTAATCACACTGTCAGTATCTGTTGCTAAATCTATGGCTAATTCCTAAGAGAAGGGATGGAAACCTTGACCATTTCACTTCCCTGCAAGCCTGGCTTGGCTGGTGCCAATACAGTGAGTTAATAAGCACTTCCTAAAGGTGCCAGTGGTGACAATGATCAGCTTTCAGGTGGGCTTCTATCCCCTGGGCTGTACTATCACCTATCATCTGCACCCAGGTCACTGGTACTTAAACTAGGATTTCACGGGTATCTTTTTTCTGGTGCTTCCTTCCCCTCCATATTTACTCAGGCAGTGGACCTCAAACGTCAGTTTGCATATAGTGGCAAGTTCATTAAACACAAATGTCTGGGCCCCATCTGCATAGTGTTGGAGCCGGTGGGTCTGGGGTGGAGCACAAGTATCTGCAATTCTAACAAGTTCTCCGGGTGACACTGATGCTCCTGAGCTGGAAAATGTGTACTATGGACAAGAATCAAAGCTGCAGTCCAGACTCCTGCAGTCTCGCAGCTCAAAGAAGACCTATAAGCTTCAAAAGCAAGTGACCCTTGGTCACACAGCTGGAGCAATTCATTGCGATGGCTGTTTTGCGTGTGTGTGGCCACTCTGCCATCAATATGCTCTTGGAAAAGAACAAGTCTGCCCTGAGGATGATGGTGGAAGCTGTGGGAAGCATCACAACTGAGACTGACCTTATCAAGCTGAGCGGCACAGTCGCCCCGCGCGCCCAGACGGATCATGGCCAGGGCGGTGAAGATGCTCAGCGAGGAGAAGAACACGTTGCCGGTGCCTTGGTTGTTGTCCATCTCCCTGAACAAGTTGAAGCAAAACTCTGCATTTGCTGCAGCAAGGGAGGCCATTGTGAAATGGAGCTCAGCCTGGAGGGCGAGAAAGCAAGGTGAGTTGCGAGGACATGCTCTGCAAATACTACGTTTTCTGTATTTGTTTATCTTTTGATTTGAAGTTTCCTTTCTTCAGCCTTGGACAGAGCATTGAATATGTAGAACTAAAACGAGAAGTTCCTTGGGCCCACGATCCTCGTTCCCAATACCCTAAAACTCTCTTGCATCAATATCACAATATACTTTGTTTTTGTTTTTTTTTTTTTTGCATGAATGTGCTTTATGTTTCGTGTTTCCATGTGCTGGTGCTCATACCCGAGACAGAGTCCCCTGACTCTTGATACGGCATTTCTGTCCTCACTGGCCTTGGGAGCTCTTTTTTCAGTTCCTCAGTGAACATATTGGTGTGTCTGGCTACCATTTTTCTCTACCATCACTTTCACATAGACGTCCTACACTATTACTATGTACTATTCCTGTGTCACTATTACCGCTTCTCAAATAGCCCCAGACTTGTAAGTTGAAACAGAGCAAAAGTACTGTTTCCAGGAAGTAAATATAACATTAGACAATCTACTCAAAGAGCTATCATCCTTGCTTTCTCAACCATCTGCAATTTAAGAATAAAGTTTTTTTAATGAATCTCCTTAATTTCAGGAAGATAGTGTAGGCTAGGTTTTCTCCAGTTTTCAAGAATTCATGTTGATTGCTAAAAATCATAGAAAATGAAATTATTGTCATTCTTAGAAAAGTAACTTCAAAAGCAAAATTATCATAATCCTCTCCAAATACTTACAATGAAAATTATAGTTCACGGAGGATTGTGAAGGATCTAAATATACTGACATAATGAGTGCTAGACTCTTTCAAATAAGACCCAAAAGATTTTAAGTGACCTTGTATTGAAGACCCAGCTGCCGAGTCCAGTGTGGCATGACTTAAATACCATATATAATACATAGCATTATGTCCCCAAACTCAAAACATGCTTTCCAGAACATTTTTCCTCGGTCAAGTCTCAACTTTTCTGTTACTTTATAAATTGATGTCTTGCTCTCTTTCCCCTCTCGGGGGAAACACTTTCATATTTTTAAAAGTCATTCTTTAAATCACTTTCAAAACAATAATCACATTTTTTGTGTTCTCATTTTTTAATCATCCTGGTGACTTACACAAAACTATCAATGTACTGAAAAGAAGAAAAGGAATTTGCTCTGCAAATAGGCCGTTGAGTATGTATTTTTATAGTTTAGGTGAATTCTGTGGCACAGAAGCCATATTAGATAATGATTACAGAGAAACATGAGCCAAGCTTTTCCTAGAACAATATAAATTCTCAAGTGATGACTTTTAAAATGATAAATGGCTCTAAATGGCACTAGATGATAGATCCGTAAGTGTTCTTGTACAGGCGTGTTCATGCGCTTTGAAAATAAATACGAAGCAGTATTTTCCACTTCACATATTACGTTTATTATCTTTTTCTAGGCAGGTGTCCTGATGAATCCAGAAATGAACACAAGATCCTTTCCTTCTCCTCTGATAGAAAGTCTAAACCCCACTGGCAAATAGACAAAATATTTACGGTTGAATGTCTTATTTTATATGCCAAAATTACATCAGCCAACACATGAATAAATGGAAACACAGTATCAAATCTGTGCTATTCTTTTCTCTTATAATTAATTTTCACAGTAACTTTTTCAAGAAAATAAACACCACCAAAAAAAAAAAAAAAAAACCTAAAATTCAACAAATACAAGCACCCCGTGATCTGGGTCTTAGTTAAATAAAAAGGAAACGAAAAGGAAAATAAATGATGTTAAGCTCCAGAAAGCATGGTAGGATGCCATTGTCCAAACAGAGCAATGAAGGAAAATTCTTTTCAAATCATAAAAGAACTTGGCTTTAACTTTTTATTTCAATAAAAATATACCATATTCATATGTGTAATATTTTATTTAATATAGAAATAAGTAACACATTTATCATTTTCAAGTTAACACAAAGGACACCCTGTTGACAACTATTCATGAATGTTTTTAAATCCCAAACATCAAGACTTGAGCATCTAAAATTCCACAGAAGACTAAGCCTGTATGCTAACTTATGATATCTATGAACTTGAGGATTTTTTTATTATCCCTTCCTTCAAAACAAAAAAATAGACATGTTCTTCCTAAAGTCATGTAAGTCTAATCAAAAGAAAGAAGAATAATTTTAAAATAAAACATAATGAAAAGGAGGGACAAAACACATTAGAATGTGCTTATTATCATACTATTTCATGTGTCTAAACTTTCCGTACCTAATAAATAATGTGCTTTAAATATATGATCAAAATATTATCTAGTCTTAAAATAATTTTATCTCTGCAAGGAAAGAGAATCACATTTCATGGTACATTATTGAAAAAAATCTCTGGTATTATATATAATACAGATATGAATAAAAATATACCTGTGGGGGAAGGAATAACTACTGTTGAGCATTCTTAATTTTTATTCTTAACGCATAAGTCAAATGTAATACTATAAATAGTTACTCCTCTACAGAAATATTTTCAAATCTTCTAAAAACATGGTTCTTGATTTTGATAAATTCCCTAATCACTTAAGTACCTAGTTATGTAATTAAAAGGGTAAAATTCAAATCGCAAAAATCAGCATATTCCAATTACTAATGCCTTAAATAAGAGCACTGGAAATATAAAAATCCAGATTTGAACATCATTCCCCAAAGGCTGTTTAAATCACTTTCGAGAGGGCACAGGAAATGTCCAGGTCTGCCGCCTGCTCGGAGGGAAATGCTTTTCTCCCCAGGACACCCCATCAAGTCAGCCATAGACCAGAGGACAGAGCTGCTAAGAACAGGACTAACAACAATTCACACAGCCTCTGATGAGTTCAGACTCTCAGGTACAAAGAAACTGTCATGATTCATTCATTTCTCCCTCTTTCTCTCTCTCATCAGTGTCTGGCCAAACTTTAAGTTGTGGACTTTGGAAATATTTACCTTACTATCTTCATAGAGGAAGTTAGCAGCTGGCTGGGTGAGTCTGAAAGAGTTCATTGCATTACTCTGAAATATAAAGCCTCTGACTCAGACACTCCCTCTTTCCTTTTGTGATGACCAGGGTAGTTTTAAATAATGTCATTAAATGGAATTACATTCAGGTCCTTTAGAGAGGAAATTAAAAGAAATGTGTAGGGATTAGCTACAGATCCAATTCAAAGTTGTCCACATAGAAATTCTTGAATGAAGCAAATTGTAGATTAACATTTTATTTAATTTGATAGTAACATCCATCCATAGAATCTTTACTCATGGAAAGATAGACTTTTAAGATTCAGTCACTGGCCTTTGTCATCATTGTTTGTTGGATTCATCCTTCTCCTCCACATCCAGGATGAACTAAAGAACAGAACCTCAGCTGCCAGGACTTGTAGTCCAGATGCAGACATTTAACCATCACCGAGGAGTAGCCCTGCAAACTGGAGATGGGAAGAAAGCTGCGATGGTGAGCAGGCTGCGCAGGAAGTTCTACCCTGGCTCAGAACTTGCAGATTATTGTACTGGAGGGTCTAGACAGCGATTCTCTCATCAAGAAGCAGGTAGGATTTCGGTTCACATAATGTTTCTGACTTTACCTTCTACATTATCATCACAGACTTTTGACCCCTGCCTTCATTTTAAGCACATGCTTTCATGTTAAATGGGTTTTCCTGCCTCTTGAAGTTCTCTAAGGGAAATATCCTGTGAGGTGCACAGATGTGTTTAAATATATTGAACACAGGGAGCATGATCTGCCTCCATCACAAGGAGTACACATTATGATAGAAACACCAAACACTGAACAAACAATAAAAAGCGAGGGAAAAAAGGTAACTCCGGAGAAAACCAAGATTACACAGTGAAATGTACACCAGAATCAGACTTCCTTTTACAGCCCATTTGTGGATAATATGTTCTTGGTTGTAATGATTTAAATATTGAATATTGAGCTGAACAAGACTCATGATGGATCTCTAATGGGACATTAGGACCAGGTGGGGAGTGAGGAACAAGGTATTCAAGAGACACCGCATTCTTCCATGAAGGAAAATCTATAGTCTCTAAAAAATAAAAAGCAAAAGAGAGCAGCATTAGCATGTTAGATGTCTGGAGGGAGATGCAAAAGCAGCACTAAAAGCAATTGAGTTCAGAGAAAAGGAAATCCCCGGCCCGTGAAACTGTCCCACATCCATCAGCCTCAATAAAGTGGTTTAAAAGGAAAAGCAGCCAAGAGCCGCTGCTCCTGTTAAGTGAGAAGCAGAGCAGGGGGCGGGGGCAGGAGGGAGAGCGTTGGGGGAGGAGACTCCCGCCTTCCGGGCTGACTGGGGGCCGCCATTTTGACTCCTCGCGCGTGTGAACTAGATCATGGAGGACAGAATCCTAGACCTGGAGTAAAATTCCAGCCTAGCGAGTCTCCCAGCTGCGTGATATTGAGCAAGTGATGTCATTTTTCTGAGCCACCCTTTTCTCCTCCATAAAATAAGAAACTGGGTCAATTACATTAGATTTTCATTTAGAATGTGGAAATTCTGTATAAACATCCTCATAGTGTTTGGTGTAATTATTTTAATCTCCCCCAACCTGCCTCTACCCCTCTCCCCAACACACACACTTTGTCCTTATGACAGGTTATTGCCATACAGCATATAGAATTGGATTCATTCAGCCATTGATATGCAGCATTTTACTTTCTGGAATCTGACATTTTACTGCTACTATCCCTTCTGTGTGGTGGTGCAGGCCCTCTAATAATACAATGGCTTCCTCCTGGGGATTTTATCACAGGAGGAGAGCAGAGGGCTCCAGGGACAGTGGGTGGTTAGGAATAGAAGCCAGTGTTTATGGGAGGGAGGGAGGCTGGCAGCAAGGAGAGAGCCTTGGGCAGGGAAGGTCCGGGTGACCAGCTGCTGGTGGCTACTTGGGACTGTCCTGGCTTTAGCACTGAAAGTTCCGCATCCTTTGGTCTCCTCAGTTCTGGGGGGTGTCACTGGGATACTCTCTCCCTGCACTTACAAGGGATCAGCCAATATTGATCTAGTACCCCCAAAAAACTGTGCTCCCCCCTGGGATATAGCCATTCATTTCTCACTATCTTAAGACATACCAAGTATTCCTGCCTCACGGAATACACCCTCATCTGCTCCATGACATGAGCTCCCACCCCGCAGTTAGCAGTAAGAAGTCAGGAACAAAGGAATACACACGGGGATTCCCCTGACCAAAATGGCAAGCCCAGCAAAATTGCACTTTTAAAGACGGTTACACGGGTGGACACCTGAGGTGAAGAAATGGTTGCTCTTCTTCCCGCTACCACCTCCAGTGGGGAGGGAGGTTTCAGAGATGTTGGGCGGTTTTATTTGCTCAATTGTAGGCAGATGTTGAATGCACTTTTAGATAGCCAGGGCATTGTTGATAAGTTTTTAAAGTTAATTTAAAAAAAATTAAAAAGCCTCAGGAACAGGATCACGGTGCCTTACATGTAACCCGTCATTGATCTGTTCCTGAGACATGGTTTTGAGGGACGATGAGCTGGGGCCTGGCTCTGAGGATAAGCTGAATGTCCTGAGGAAGAGGATGCCAGATAACACCAGGCAGACTCAGATACATGGAACCCAGCAAGACCGGGGGGCCCAGGGTTCCCCCAAACCTGACACAGTTTTACTGGTGGTGACACAGGCTACCTCCCCAGAAGAGCAGTCCCTCCAAAGATGCGACCTGGAGAGACTTCAGGCCTCTGCATGCCCTCATGGGCCATTTTCTACATCTTTCTCCAGACTCAGGAGTGTGCTTACCTCTCACCTACAGCAGCGGAGACAGGTGTGGCCTGTTGAACAGCTCTAAAAAGCACTATATATTTCCTCCATTCACTTAGGGAAGTGACAAGAAGCAGTGAGGTGGGAGCCTCAATTACCACTCCCTAAGGAATCAAAACAAGCATTTCCAGACAGATTTTTTTCCTAAAAAACCTTGAGTTAGGTTTGAAGCTGCTGTAGGAGCAGTCTACACCCTGCCCAAGCATCTGCTTACTGCTGTGGAGACCTAGCTTCTGGGATGGTTTCCCTGTGACTCAGAATAAGCACTGTCCCTACAGAAGCTTATAAGCATTTAATCTTTGCACCAAGTTTCAAAATGGTCTCTGACTAACGCGGTCATTATGGGTTCATTCACTTTGTAGTGAGTCAGGTTGGAAGAGTAATTCGCCCATCTCTGTCTTTATATTGCGGGTGGTTTTGATGCACCCTGACAATCAAATGTCAGGCTATGGGCAGTATCATCAGCCTGTCTCGAATCACCCACCTCTCTGTGATAGGGAGCACCAATAGACTAAAGCAAGCCAGGGGTAATGGGAGTTTGGCGTGTGATTTTATTGTGATTGGCCACTGATTTCTTGTAGTCTAATTTCTGTCCTTCTGCACCCTATCCTGTGTAAATGTGCCTCATCTAAGAACCTAAAATAGAATTTAATACAATATTTACAGCAGTCCTCAAACACAGATATTCATCTGGACCCCAAACTATTTTCACTGGCTTCTCTTTATATTGCTTTGCAGCCCTCCCTTCTTCTTTATCTCCCCAGTTTTCTCTGGCTTGGAATTTTCCAGAGACATATCTGTTGGGTTAGTAATCTCACCTGGCTTCTCCAGATGCTTCCCAGAACTAAGCAGCTTCAGATAGGAGCTGAAACTCAGTGTTAGTACATTCTCAGGTTCATTCTTGTCACCCTGCCAGCCCCATCTCCACCCTTCTGATCTAGCGATGGAAAACCACATCAGCAACACCCAGCTCCTCCCTCCCATTAACAAGCTAGAGTTCACTGAAGTGCTCTTGCCCCTAGAAAAGTGGCCAGGTGTAGGGACAGGTAGGTTAAAGCCCATTGTCACTAACATCGTTGCCATCAGAACATGCCATATTCGAGATTGGTTGTCTGTGGCACCCCCTGCATCTGCTGGGCACAGAAGGAACTGCAAGCCTGATTCTTCAGGGTGATGGTTTCCAAAGGATAGCCAAGGTGTACACAAAGGACTGAGTCCTCTATTGTAAAAAGCTGTTGGAATTGAAAAGGTCTTATCACCTCTCAGTTACTTTTCGATTTTGTTCAACTTTCCCTCTTACCCAGAAGAAGGAGACCCTGCTGGCTCATCCAGAATCAAGGAGAGGACCCTTTCCTCCTTTCATGATGCTCTGAGCATCCTAATAGTGGAGGGACACAAAGTCACGATTAATCCCAGAAATTTAATTTAGATCTAGCAATTGCAGTCAGTTCTCTGGTGGAGAAGATTGTTGTTACTGTGGAAAATATACAAGCTTAAAAGGGGGTTCCTGTTCTCTTATTGATTGCAGTGAAATTGGCCAGAGTGAGATGAAATTATTTAATCCCACATCCTTTCTATTGTCTTCCTCTTGTGGAGATGAAGCACTTTGAAGTGGCGAAATGACCAGTAGGTAAGAGGGGAAGGATCTGAGTGACACACAAACTGGATAATCTTCTGGAATTACCAAGAGTCAGCCATCATTAAAGCTCTTCTCACCATTGTTTTCTTCTCCACTGGAGTGCAGACAACCCTCCCACTACTGTGTGTGCAACAGTTTATTTAGAATTAACCAACCCCAACGTGTCATAAGTTAGAGAAGGAAACTCGGCCCTGGGAACTGACATGTCATTTCAATTTTTCCTCCTTGCCATCCATGATAACCCCTATTTCCATAGGTTTTACCAGTTCATGAGTACAGCTGAGGTCACATGAGCCATAATAACCTAAATTTTGCTGTCTCTTGTTCACACTCACTTACCAGAAGCCTGCTATGGTGTTTGGGGGTTCCCAAGGAAACAAGTTTGCCATCAGCTACAGGTACCACAGAGACCTTCTATGTCCCCCTCTGTCCTGGTACCAATGTCCTCCAGTACACTGGAGAGTCTCCTACCATGCCTGCTACTGAGGGTGTAAGATACCTAAATCCCTTCCAAGAATACCATTTCCTTTGGGGTGCAATTGTATGGGGAATATAAAAATAAAAAAATTTATAAAAATAAATAAAATTACATTGTAAAAAAAAAAAAAACATTTCCTGGCACCCCCATAGATACCAAGCAGGGGTCAGCATCTTCGCTAGGTCCCGTGAAGAAATGGCAAGACAGTCCCTTCCCCACTCGGTTTATACTTCACTGCCAGCAGACTGAGTTTCACCGATCCCCATCTTCGGAGCATAGCACCTAAACAATTTCTTAGGCTGATGCTTATCCTCACGACCAGACAAATAACAGATATCCTTCTGTGTTTCTTCTCACCCAATTACCCATGGATGCCCATGCGTAATCATTCTTTGGTGGGTTCCTTTCCTCAAATAAATTAGCAATTATAAATTGGCACTCTAGGGAGACTACGAAACCATCGTAGAACCCACATATGTCTGTATTTTCTTTAGTGCTATTATTATTGAATTTTCCATCACTGACATCTTTATCTGAGGTATTTTCCTTTCAGGATCCACAAATGAACCTCTAGCCATAACTTATCTTTAAAGTCATAATATAAAGTGAATGAAAATATTTACCTTCTGTATCAGAAGGCTGGGAGATAAAACAAAGCTGTCTAGTTTGTTCTATGCTCCAGAACTGAGGTGTTTTTCATACCTGGGAGTAGTTTATAAATTAGATGAAACCCCACTGGGCACTACTTTCTCACAGATAACCTTATATAATTCTGTAAGAAAAGGGCTAAATTGCCACATAGCTTTAAGGTCATGACTGCCAGCTCAGAAAGGTTTTAGTTTTGGTAGTTCTCCAGCAACTAAACAAATTCTTTTCTTTTCTTTTTTTTTTTTGAAGATTTAAAAAAAACTAATTCAATTCAACTTGTGGGTCCCCCCCCCATTGGGAGACAGACCCTCCTGCAGACCAGAACAAAGAATTATTCCTATGTCTCCCCCATGTATGTTATAGTTTCTGATATTATATTCAATCTTAATAAATGTTATTAAATTAGCAAAATGGCCTAGGGTAAAATAAATGTTATGACAGAAAAAAAAAGGGCAAATGAGAGAAAGAAATAATTAATTGGAAGTGTGAGTCTAAAGTCGGCATCATAAATGAGTGGTCATTTGATCTGAATCTTGGAAAGTGAAGATGAAAAGCATTCCACGTACAGAGACTAGCATGAGTTAAAGCTCATGGGAAGTCATATACAGTATGAGGTCAGGAGCAGCTAGCCAGAATCTAGCAAGGTGGAGATTACTGTGGAGGCATTTAAAGCTCTGCTTCCTGGATAGATGATGGTAACATTGACAGTGGATGAATAAGCATGACATAGAGCCAGGAAATAATGTGTTTAGTTTGGGGTATATTGACTATGAGATGACAACATGTCATTCAGTCAGAAAAAAGTAATTGGAAATTCAAGTTTGATATAATAAAAAGTGATTGGTGATACATATGCTAATTTGAGGGGCTATAAAACATGGGTGGTTTTTTCAACCATCATTGAGATTCTCAGAGCAAGAAGAGCAAAGAGTATAGAAAAAGAAGAGTCTAGAACAAGAACAAAATCATATTAGGAAAGGCCCCTGGGAAATTCCTACAAATAAAGGATAACACTGGAAATGGAAAGGCCAGGCAACCAGCTGTGGCAAGAACTATGTGCAGAGGATCTGAGTAGCATGTTTATGTGACTTTTCTGCAGTAACAGCCAGAAATCCAAGAGCAGGACAGAGAAGATAAGTACTTGGGTTTTGAACTATAAATACAGGTGCGATCAGTACACTGTGATGGGGTGAGAATTCAAAATCTGAAGTCATTTGTGTTTTGTTTGTTTGGTCTTTTGTTTGTTCTGAATTGTTCTCAGTTTGCAGTTGCAAAAGTGAAGATTTGATATAAACTATATTTTCCACGTCTAATCTTTCTAATTATCTAAGTTACCTATTTGAATAAAATCTTGTAGTAGCAAGTTCCATGGCTTAATTACATGTTGTGTCATGGCTAATTCATTCTAAATGCTTTGCTTGGTAGGTCTATTTTTATTTCTTGATGTCTTCTCTGTTGTTTTGCTGTTGGCAGGAGACAAAAGAATTCAATTAGTCTATACTTCTTATTTACATGTGGATATTTATCCTATCTTCTCTCCTCACTCATCTTCCTCACTTTCTTTGGTCCTCTTTTACTTTTGAAATGAATAATCTCAGCTTTCACTTGCCAATGAATACCATGTAGTATTCTCCTCAGACCCCTAAATAAATGCAATCGTTGGAACATCTAAAATGTCTCCTATCAGAATTCCAAATACTGAGGCCATATTGGTTTCTACTTATGCACGCAATAAAATCCAATCAAGTTGACATGGCCCAACAGGAATATGTTGAATCATCACTGTTGCTTCTTAGTGAATTTTCCAATTTGAGCTCTTTGTTCTATGATATTTATGAACAGACTGGGACATGGAGGCTACAAAAATAAAATTTAATTCCAATTTCCTACAAAGCAAATTAGAATTCACTTTTACCTCAGAAATTCAGCTTCACAAATAACTACAATTAGTCCCATTTGAGTTCCTGAATTCTTTCAACACCTCCACTTCACAATATTATCTTTCACTTAAAAAAATCAGTATTTTAAGTCTCCTGATTTATTAAGTTTTACCCCTCGTCATTTCCATGGGTAAATTAAATATAAATGATATAGTCAGTCTATATCACTTATGTACACTTTTATTTTCTCATCCATAAAAATTATTTTTCTGTTTCTCAATGGGAACTTTGAAACTATGTTCTACATTCTTCTACTTGCAAAGTAATTTGAAAATCTCCACTTTAATTTTAACTAAATTTGGTGGTATGGGACATAAACATAAGTTGAGTACTTTTTTATTAACAGGTGGATAAATGATGAGCTGTAGGAAACATTAGAGATCATATAATTCTAAATCTTCCATTTTGCAACATGAGAAATCTGGAACTAAAAAATTTGCACTTTTTTCAAATGAGAAACTATTGGACTAGACCCTAGGAAGCCTTTGTTATTGTTTTCTCACTGTGATTCCTTCCTAAGTCCTTCTGGACCTTTCTGCAGCATCTCCCACCTCTCCCTTTAAACATGCCCTTAGTCAGATGTCAGAAGTCAAGGTAATACCGTCTTGTTGGTGAATATGCCCACAAGAGATTGCTACCTCAAATATCACAGCCCATCTGTTCTCATAACAACCTGAGGAACAGAGAATCCCATATAATTTCTTAAGAAACAAAAATAAGCCATTTTGGCTCAGAATGTTTCCTTACTATTTTCCAATGCTATATCCCAACCCTTGCAAACCCTTAGGTCGCCTCTATTTCATGGATATAGACGGCAACAACAGAAAGAGAATCTGTCTTTAAGGAGAAAATCTATGCACTATAGATATGAAACACACAAGAGCATATTAAATTAGTATAAATGAATGGCAAGTCTGCCAGAATTAAAGAATATTTAGAATTCATACCTTTAAAATAATATTTTAAAATTTAACTTAAATATGAATAAGATAAAATTGAGAATAAAATGTGCGACCACCAGGACCCAGTCTGTGTGAGAAGTCACATTCAAAGAAAACACTTATCCCATTCCATCTACTTAGGCTTTCTTAAAGAGACCCTTCTCAGGCTTCTAGAAAGCATGCCAGAGAGTGCGTCCTAAATCCTATTTGGCTATTCCTTCCCATCTCCATTCTTTCACATATAGCAGTGACTAAATACCTTCCCTCCATCTCAAGTGCACTGTTTCCTCACCTCTTCTGTCACGCACCACTTTCCGCTCATTCCCTCCTTTCTGGGGAACAGAGCCCTTTAGACTAGACACACCCTATTACAGACAGATATTGTGAGGAAAGCAACACCCCTCACCATCCTCACTGACTTGAAGAGGATCATAAAGAGCAGGACGAGAAAGGGATCCTTTGAAAATGTATATGGAGTCCTGGGCTCCATAAAGCAAACACTTTGTTCCAGAATCATAAAGCAAACACTTTAAGAGTTTAATTATTGCGTGATTTCAGACCAGCTACAGGGTAATTCAAAAGCACGCAGGTGGGGGATATGCAAAGACACTGACAACTAAACTGGTGTTAAAACCTCAATCTACCGAAGTGGAGGACGTACTTTCTGATCATAAATGTGCTGACGGCCTACTAAGTAAGATGTAAACACGTCATTATATAACACTCAAAATGTCCCGGACACAATACAAAATTACTCATCATATACCAAAAAACAGGAAAATCTCAATTCACATGAAAAAGGCAATGAGTAGATTTCAACATCAAGATGATACAGGTGTTGGAATTATGCAGCAAGGGTTCTAAAACAGCTATTTAAAAAATGCTCCAGGGCCTCCCCGGTGGCGCAGAGGTTGAGCGCTGGGCTGAGAAGCTGCCCACAGCCTCCGCAGTGCCGGTTCGATCCCCAGCGGTTGCGCGAGGGTCCCATATGGCGCACAGACCTCTCCTGCCACTTCTCCCCCCAGCAGTGTGTTTGGTCAGTCTGCCTGTTCTGCTCCCCGCTCTGGCTCTGGTGAATTCTCTCATCCTCCCGCGCTTCTGACTGTACCCAGTGCTTGTATTAATAAATATTTTTTTTAAATGCTCCAATACACAGTCCAAACATTCTCATATTAAATGGAAAATTAGAAAGAGTGAAAAAGAAGACTTAGAATTGAAAATTCAGACATCAAAACAAAAATCTCACTGGATAGAAATTTTGGAAATAACAGATACAAATGTCCCAAGATGTTAAAAAAGAGTACTTGAAAATATAATGCCTTGAGTTCTATTCCCAGCCAGGGAGAGGACCCGTGTGGCCCAGCAGACCTCTCCTATCTCGTCCGCTGCTTCCCTCAGCAGTGTATTTCAGTCAGTCTGCCTGTTCTGTTCCCCACTCTGTCTCTGTTGAATCCTCTCACCCCCTCCACCTCTGGCCTAGACCCCAGTTCTTGTATGCATAAATAAATAAATCTAAAAACTATAAATAATAAGAAAGAAAGAAAATATAATGCATGAAAACTTTCCAAAGTATGCAGGAGATGAATAAGGTGACTCTACAATGAAGAGAGGATGTAACAGGATTTAAATAGTAATGATTTTTTCTGTTTCACTTGGTGTGGTCAAATATCATTACAAATAATCTGTCATAAATATTGTATGCACATTTATAATCCCTAGAGCAACCATTAAATGGAAAATTCTATGCAAAAATATATACCAGAAACAATAAATTAAAATGTAATAATAAAATATATTCAAGCAATCTAAAAGAAAACAAGAAAGGGAAAACAAAACAAACTGAAAAATTATAGTATAGCAATAATTACATTACAAACAAATGGTCTAAAGAAATGACTGAAAGGACAAAATTGTCAGAATGGTTTAAAAAAATGACACAACTATGTGTTGGCTATAAGAAATCCACATCAAATATGAATTTTACATGTAGGTTAAAAACAAAAGGAAGGAAAACTTATACCATGTAAACACTTACCTAAGAAAGCTGTAGTAACTCTAAGTCAGACAAAATAAACTTCAATACATCATTTTCTTAAATGACAGAGGAAAAAGTAAACAAACTCAAAGAGAAATCAGTCATGGAGGGAAATATTTGGAAATCACATATCAGATAAACAACTTTCTAAATTCAGCAATAACAAAACAAAAATCCTATGAAAAATGTGCAAAAGTCTTGAAATAACATTTCACTACTGAGGCTATGCAGATGCCAAGTGAGTACGTAAAATGATGCTCAAAATCTTCAGCCACTAGTTAAATGCAAATTAGTCACCATGAGATACTTTCACACCCCTATCAGATTGGCTGAATTAAAAAATACTGAATTAAAAAGTAACACATGCTGATGAGGATATGGAACAACTGAATCTCTTATATATTGCTGGTGGGAATACAAAATGCTCCAGACACCATGAAAAACACTTTAACAATTCCTGATCAAGGTATGATTACACCTACTCTATGACCCAGAAACTCCACTCCTAGGAGTCTACCCTAGAAAAATATAACATGTTCACACAAAAGCCTGTGCATGAATGTTATTCCAAGTCTTATTTGTAACAGCCCAAAAGCTGAAACAATCTAAATGTCCTTCAGGAGACAGCCAGAGAAAATGTGGTATACTCAGACAAGCAGTCACTACTGAACAATAAAGAGGAATCGATTATCAATAAGTTCCACGACTTGGGGGGACCTCAAGAGCGTGAGTATGAATGAAGCAAAGCTAACAACAAAAGTTATATTCTAGGTTGTTCGACTTATGATTTGATAGTCTCAAATCATAAAATCATAGCAGTAAAGAAAAGATGACAGGCTAGGAGTTGTGGGATGGTGTCATCAAAGGGACGAGCTGAGTCGGATGGACAAGAGAAATCAAGTAGAAGAATAAGACTGGGTTAAAAATCAGTAAAATTATCTGTATGCAGTAAGAGTATACCAGGAGAGCCACAGATGCTAATGGTAAGAGCAAATCAAATAATCAAAGGATTCAGAAAATTAGCAGGTATAAAATCAACATAAAAATAAAGTCTAGAGGGCCTCCCCGGTGGCACAGTGGTAGAGCGCTGGGTTGCGAAGCTGCCCGTGGCCTCTGTGGCGCCAGTTCAATCCCCGGCTGCTCTCCGGCCACTGGAGGAGGGTCCCCCATTGCGCGCAGACCTCTCCTGCCACCCGCTGCTCCCCTCAGCAGTGTACTTCGGTCCTTCTGCCTGCTCTGCTCCCCGCTCTGGCTCTGGTGAATTCTCTCACCCTCCCTCGCTTCTGACTGTACCCAGTGCATGTATAAACAAAACAAACAAATAGATAAATAAATAAATAAATAACATGCCTCTATTAAAAAAAAAGAGAGAGATAAATAAATAAATAAATAACATGCCTCTATTAAAAAAAAAAAAAAGTCTAGTGTGATACCCAAGTATATATGAAATGTTAGAATACAATAAAGGTAGGAGCTCAATCAGATAGAGATGGATATTTAAGTAAACAACTTTGTGACAGTTGGATATTTAAATTAACAGCTCTGGGACTATTCATTAAAAAAGAATAATCAGATTCATATATCACCCCATACAGAGCAATAAACTCCAAATGGATTAAAGATCTGCATGGAAGTGAGATCACAGAAGCACTAGAAAAGAATATGCCAATCTTCCTTTTTTAAATTTTTTATTTTATTTTATTTTGGTTTATTTTAAATAGTATTTGCTTCCGCTCCTCCCTCCCTCCCTCCCTCTGATCTTTCTCCTGCCTCCTCCCCTGCAGGATGGCTCTGGTTTATAATTGTCTCTTTTTGCTTTGTTGTGTTTTGTACTGTATTATTTTTTACACTGATGTCTTATTGGGTTCCCCTATATTCCTGCTATAAGTGAAACCATCCGATATTTTTCTTTTTCCTTCTGGCTTTTTTCACTGAGCATCATTCCTTCTAGCTCCATCCACGTTGCTGCGAATGGCATGAGTTTATCTTTGATTGCTGAATAATATTTATGGGCCAATCCTTTTTAAGGTCTCTGTAGGAAAAGACTTTCTAACTAGGACCCAAAATCCAGAGACAATGAAAGACCGATCAATTTGTATACAAATAAAAGCAAAACTTGTGTGTGTGTCAAAAAATACAAAACAAACAAACAAAAAAACCAACGAAAAACCAAGTCAAACTGGAGAGACTAACACAAGATGTAACAGAGACAGGACTAATATCTGTAATACATGAAGAACTGTTAAATATAAAGAGCAAAGGACCAAAAACTTGACTGCAAAAATGTAAAAAACACAGACAATTCACCCCAAAACATTGTTTGTTTTTAAAATTGGTTTAGTGGGATTTTGTAGTTATAAGTTCATTGCAAAACTGATATTTCCTACACACGCACTGCCTTGTCCCCATTAGCACAGCCTCCCATACAACCCCTGTCCCCCATCCGAGCAGCACATTTGTTAAGAGAAACCGATACTGAAACATCATGAACAACTCATAAGGAACAATCACAATCACAGCAAGTTTCACTCTTGCTGTTTGCTATCCTGTGGGTTTAGACAAACGGATGCTATGTAACCACCAGTTTAATATACTGCAGGGTTTCACTGCCCTAAAATTCTCTGTGTTGGACCTATTCATTACGCCCCTCCACCCCATTCCTATTTTAAATGTTTATGTTGTTAAAAAATATTTCATTTCTCCTACTGCTCTTATGTGTACAAAATTCTTCTCTGCTCTGGGGTTTAATGCCTAAATATCCAGATGTTTGCTAATTTTGGTTTTATTTCCTTCTATAATTTTTTGAAAAGTGTGAAGATCTACATATCTAATAGTAAAATTATAGTTAATCAGTTTTCCTGGTATCATTTCTTAAAGTCTCTTTTCCCCTAAATATGTGTGATTCCCATTCATGACAAGCTGAAATCTAGCAGTGTCATTGTTTATTTCTCACCTCTATACTCCTTTCATTCATCAGTCCATTTATATTCAGTCAGTAAAGCTATTTAACAAAATTGATTTCAGTATTTGGTAGGAGAAATCCCTCAAAAATAGGTTTTTGTTTTCAAATCATTCTAGACTATTTTCACTCATGTAATTTTTCCACGGGAATTGTAGATTTATTTTTCAAGAAAAACATGCCACTACAGAGTATAGTGGGATTAAAGTCATGATTTTTGAAAATAAATTGAATCCTGTGTTGTTCAAGAATAGCCCAGGTGCCCTGGGACAGCCGCACCCGAAAGCCTAGTATGAAGGTTGCTCAGACGTCACTCAGTGGCCGGGAGGGGCAGGAAGCACATATATGGGATGGACAAATGAATGGGAACTGCCAGACTCAAACAAGCAGAGACCTGACTTCCTTCGAGAAAGAGCAAGCCACTTAGTCACTCAGTATTTGCTCTAATACAAAACGGACAGAAACAAATTTGACTTTGAAACCCCGGAGAAACTGGGGTATGAGCTACCAAAGGTGGAGAAGAAACATCTTCTTAAATTAGGTAACCAGTCTCCCTTCACAATATTCTACTCCAGACATCGAAAACCGAGACTGTAAATGGTTTAGAAAAAGCCATCCAAATGTATCAGATCAGTCACCACTCATAAGAATCCCCTTCTTGAGAGAATTTGTTTATTTTACCCTAAAAGTTGGGTAAGTTTCACTCATGGACCTGCCTTCAATTTAGTTCATACCTTACAAATGGCACACAGAGTTTCTGTTTTCATAACTTGGGAAATACTACACAATTGCAATTGTATTATAATGCAATTCAGTAGTGACCCATTTAGAAGCACAGGTCAAACTTGTTCTTTTCCGGATTCCTCAGCCTGGAAAACATTCCCAAGTCATGGAATTCTCACCGCATGAGAGGTTAGGATATAAGTCACCAAAAGTTAGTTTTTAATTTAGTAAAATAACATAGTGAATGCACATTCAAGGGACTTGACCTTTAACAAATGAAAGTGGCTACAGTTTTCTTTGCACCACAGCCACCCAATCTCACCAGGCCCAAGTCAAAGCAACCTCTGAAAGCTGCAACTCCCTTAAACCAGGTTCCTCAGCCCATACCTTCCTTCTCTGACTTTCTGTCACTTAAGTTGCTCTTCATAAATGTTTTATATTAACTTCTATTAACTGCAAATACTTCAATTTTACACTAGAAATTATCCAAAATGTCAAGCATCTGGTGAATGTGAACATTACCAAAGTTAGCTTGTGATTGCCACTTCACCAGGATCATTTTTAAAAGAATAGGGCAGTCTAGAATAAATTAAAAGTTGCTCACCAATTTTCATAACGTTGAAAATTAGATCAGCTCAAACAAAAAATCGTTTTATAGTGAAATTTTTCAATCCTTAAGCAATCACAAGAGAAAAACTACGGAACAGTTTATTCTAGCGACCAAATTATTTTCTGAAAGATGTCTTAAGTTGTTTCCATTTGTTAGCTTATGATTTATACTTGCTCAAAAAAAATTATTATCAGGACAGTGTGAAACACAAAACTGGAAGAACATAGAATTTTCA
This sequence comes from Talpa europaea, assembly GCF_964194135.1. Classification (NCBI taxonomy): domain Eukaryota; kingdom Metazoa; phylum Chordata; class Mammalia; order Eulipotyphla; family Talpidae; genus Talpa; species Talpa europaea. The sequence continues at coordinate 91,645,563 of NC_140080.1, read as the reverse complement.
ACAATTTCCTGTAGCAACTCAATACAAAGATGTCAACATTTTATAATGAACAGCAGAGGCTCATCTGACATTACTGAGGAATTTCAGACTCTGTCTAGAGCAGGATTTTCACCCATCCTTCTATTCTTTTCCACGAGCAACTGTAAAGCACATCTGTGACTAATCACAATCCACCCAAACCCCAAAACAATGGAGCATATTTGACTCTAGACCACAGTAGGTGGGCCCCACCCTTTCTTTCCGAATGTCATCTAAAAGTATGTGACCTGAACTCAAATAAATCTCATCAAATTCAATTCATAATTATCTACTTATGTTATGGGCATGAGGGTAATTCAATGTGTAATTTTTTTAAATGTCCTGTTTTATATTCATATAACTCTTGTTTTATGATCCGATACATGATAATTGAAAAATGAAAAATGAATCTAGAATGTATTGCTGAATGGAAAGAAGCATGACATCATATTGAATGACTCTTCCTAAATATGGTACAGGGATAGGCAAAGATTAATAAAGCCCTTACTGTGCATACCTTTATTAAAAAGTATTAGTATTTATAACACTTGGTTGGGAAGAGAGCATATGCTCAAAGCCACAGAAGAAGTGACTGTCAAAAAAAACCTCAGACCTCTGACTCTTGCTCTCTGAACTGCCTTACCCTGTTTGCTTTATGCTATGAGTTTTGAAGCATGAGAGGTTTCCCTCTCTCACATTCATTCCAGAAGATCGCACCTGCGCCCACCACCACAGACTCCCAAATGTATATCTCCAGCTGTAACCTCTCCTTGGGTTCTTGTACTCCCATGCCTACTTGACACTCATAGGCATCTTAAACATCTCACCTTAAAAGCTGCTAACCTGATCTCTCTCCCAAACATCTTTTTGTCTTCAACCTTCCACACCTCAGTTAGTGGGACATCCAGTGGCCTGGTTGTTTGAGTATGAAATTTGAGACTGGTCATTGACGTCCTATCTCCTGCACACTCATGCCATCCACTCAGAGCTACTGCTTCCTCCTCCAAAATATATCTCAGGTCTGTCCTCTTCTCATCCTCTCTCCACCAAGCACCGTAGTTCAAATCCCATTGTCTTTCATCTAAACCCTTGAACAGCTTCTTCACTGCTCTCATCTCTTCCACTTTTGTCCTCTCCAATCTGTTCTCTAACATCATCCAGAAAAATTTTCTTTAGCTAGAAGGTGAATCATGTTACTTTCCTGCTCCATGACAGACTGTCTCTGTCCATGACACTGCCTGCAAAACCCTGCATGAGCTGGCCACACCTCTGCCCACCTCTCCAATATTCTCCTCCCCACTCCGGCCATGGTTGAATTGTATCCCCCAAAACAATATATCCAACTCTTAGCCCCCTATATATAGGAATATGATCTTAATTGAACAGGGTCTTTGTATATTTGATTAAATTAAAGAACTCAAGAACATCCTGACCTGGGTGGGGGGCAGAGGCTAAATCCAATGACTGGCTTCTTTATGTGACAAGGGAGAGTGAGACTTCACAGAGATGCAAGGGCAATGGCCTGTGAAGATGGAGGTAGAAACTGGAATGATTCATCTACAAGGCAAGGAAGTTTAGAACCAACAGAGGCTGAAAAAGGCAAGCAAGGATTCTCCCTAAAGACCTCAGAGAAAGACTGTTTCGATTTCAGAATCCTGACCCTTGGAACAGTGAGAGAATACATTTGTTCTGCTTTAAGGCCCAAAGTGTGTGGTGTTTGGTATAGCAGTCCTAAAAGCCTAATAATCTCTCTAAGCTCCAATATATTGATTTTTTGATTATTCAAAAAAGTTAAGCTTATTTTCTCATGACTTCTTATATAGATTTGTACCACCAGGAATGAAAGCCAGAATCTTGATACAAATGTCACATTTTCAAAGAGACTTCCAAAAATCTAATCTAAATTGGGCCCTCCCTCCTATACTCAGAGACCTTCCATGTAGCATTTACAAGAGTGCATAATATATTTTGTACATGTTGACTGTTTGGCCTTCCTTTATACTCCAGGCTCGATGTCTGCATCCATGTGTCCCTTTTATAACCTCTACCCTTGGCAGCTCTTCCTGCCCACTTGTGTCTATGCAAGTGTCTTTTGCTATCCTATCCCTTTTCTAATAAACCTGCTCTTTAAATATAAAAAAAAAATAGTAATAATAACCTCTACCCTTGAGAGTAGAAACTAAAAATAGTTCTTCAATAAATGAAACTACAGAGATAAACTACTTCTTCTTTTGTTAGTAAGTAATTTGAGAAAAGACTTGTCTTCCATGTTAGCTGAAATCAACCACATTGAAATTAAATTTTAACCAAATATTGACTAAGTGAATTATAGTGCATAGATATAGAATGAATCCAATTAAATCAATATAAAATTTGAAACAAAAAATACCATTACAAAGGAAAATACTTCCTCTTTGATATTTGATCTGCTGGAGAGCAAGGCTGATTCTTTGCTTGCACCAACTACTATGTGAATTGCTTGAGATGGCTGATAAATGCAATTGAAAATCTTGCCAGGGAACACCATGAAAATCCAATCCTCAGCACATGTAACTTTCCTTCAGTGTGCCTGAAGCTAGGATCCTTAATATATTTAATCTCTTCACATTTCCTCTCAGCCCATAAACATGTCTAGGAGGATGCAGTGTCTCCTAGCACCTGGTACACAGACTAATACACATGCCGATCTACAAATAAAACTTAATAATAGCAGCATGTCTTGGGCAGGTGAGATATGAATCAGGATACAAAGAGATAAAAGAAAAATGTCACAATCTTTTATTTCAAAGGGAAATTCCATGAACATTTTGGCATGAGTTCAAAGCCAAAGAAGAATACTAACTATTATAGATCTTGTAAATGTACCCATTCGAAATCCTGCATCTAGTGACTCTTTCCTTTACTCAGTAGTTTCGTTTATCCACTTTTTGATTCAACCAGTTCTCATCAAGTGTCTGCTAGGTACTGCACCTTGTGCAATATCATAAGGATACTGGACTAGGAGACACACAGTCCCTGCCCCCCTGGGCCCAAAGTCTGTAAAGGGAGCTAATGTATGAGCAATTATGAAGGGACATGGAAAGTGCCACAGGAGGAACAATCAGAAGCAACCAGGAAATGGAGTTTGGTGAGAACAGTCATGCATTACCCAAAGATGTTGGAGTCCTTAAGGCCATATAGGAGATGTTCCCAGTAGGCTGTGCTATAGCTTCGGCAGGTGAACCATACTGCCTAAATTTGTATGATTATCACTCTATGACATTCCTACAATGATGAAGTCACTTAACGACGCATTTCTCAGAATGACCCGGTTGCTAGGCAATCCATAACTGGGTTAGAGGGAACAGGAAATATTTCTCAAAGAAATCTATAATGGGATGTTAGGTAAAATTGGCCAGGCCTAGACTGGCAGGACAGTAGCCAGAACCACTTGTGCAGATGCTTCAGGGGCAAGAGAGAACGTGATAACCCCTCAAGTTATCCCTGGAGCTAGTGGTCAAAAGGAGAAAGAGAAAAAGATGGAATGGGAGAGGAAAAGGAAAACTAGGTCATGAAGTAAAAAGGAAATCAGTGTTTTCAAATAATTAGTAGTGGGAGAAAACACATGTACGTGCCCAGAGAGGCCTGGGTGTTTTTGGGTGTGCCCTGCACCATATCCAGGTAAAGGAAAGTGTGCAGTGCTTCACAGATGTTCATCTTAGTGGGCTGCAGTTAGTAACATCTATTGTCTAGAACATTGTTTTCTAATGGTGGGTTCCCATCCTCTGCGGGAAATAAGATAAATTTAGTAGATGGACAGGAACATTTTGGGGGAAAAAATGAAATACATTATAAATGGTGCAATAGTATAAAATGGGCTAGGATGCAATATATCCTACAGATGCATAGATTAAAATAAATTACAAAGTGCTGTTTATAATAAGGACATGTATTGCTTTCCTTGTGCACATGCCTATGACCAATTACAGTGCTTCTGGATTATGTCAAAAAGACTGGAGACAACATATATGTTGTCTGTTGCTGTGAGATGTGGCAATATGTGAGTGACACCAGGTATGAAGAAATGCTCATTAGAATATGAGGACAACACACCCTCCTGGAGAAGCTACCTGTGGTCAAGGGAGCAGGTTAGGGATGAATAAACAATCAGGAAAGGATCCCTCAGAAACTAAAAATTATCAGAAGGCAAACTAGACTGAAATTCACAGAGAGCTCTGCTGCTACTTTGTTTTGCTAGTTTTTGTGTACTATCCAATGCTTTCAATTAAATGAAAGATTAAGCAATGCGTAAGATTAAGTAATACAGAAGTTTAAAGAAAAAAAATTGCATCAAGAATCCCTAAAAGCAGAGGTTGGCAAACTTTTTCTGTAAGGTACCAGGTAGTAAATATTTCTGGACCATCTGTCATGACTCAATTATTCAGTTGTAGCATGAAAGCAAATTTACAAAGCAAATGAGTAAACAAATGGACATAAATATGTTCCAATAAAATTGATTTACAAAAACAGTTGGTAAGCCAGGTTTGGGCAGAAAGCTAAGTTTGCCAAGCTCTACATTAAAGCCTTAATGACACTCTGGAAGTAAAATAGAAGATAAAGACTTTGTCTAATCACAGAGTGGACTCTTGACAGACCTATATCCAACTTTTAGATAGATGTATCTTTTTGTAGATTCAATTAGTGCAATAATATAATAGATACACATGTATGTACATATGCATACATACAAATATACAATAGCTTCTATATACAAATAAACATATGTATATGTATACATATGTGTGTATATATACAATTGCACCAATTGAATCTACAAAAGATAATAGCATATTATTAGCCTTTCTCTTGACTTTCATAAACATCAGCATTATATTACTATGATTACTTATGACAATTCCTATTTACAGCTGAAAGTTGAGATTTTTTTGTCTTTCAATTGCTTTTACATGTCATTCATTGTAATGAATGGAACAGAATTTACACACAATCCTTTGACTTTGTATGAATTAGAAAGTCCCGAATCTAAATTTTCCCTTTGTTACTGACTAAATTTCCTAGACAAAAAGGTAGGTCTTCTGTGTTACTAACTCTTCACATGGACTAAAATTTTCAAAATGCTGCCGGTGATCGATGTGGGAAGAGGCAGAGATTCTGACACAAGAAAATGCTTTATTTGCTGTGAGGCCAGCTTCAAAGAGATGAGAGTCTTATATGATTTTCCATTTCTTCACCCAACACACACACACACACACACACACACACACATGCTGTACCCCAGGACACTAGAAACAAGTAGCAAAACCTAATGTATGGGGCAAGAGTCTGGAAGGAAGCTAGAGAATACCAGGCCCAAGTGGCCTTGGTAGCCATGGCCTCTAACTTCACAGGTCTCCTTCATCGGCCCTTGAAAGAAACAAGCACAGAGGCAGGAAGTCCTCCACCAGATTTCAACGAAGTCGAAGAACAGACCAGAGTCTGAGTCCTGTAAGAGGGAAAGGCTGCACAGACCTTCCACAAGAGATGGGGTGGCATTAGCGGAGCAGGGCAGTGTGTCGCTGATCCCATAAGCCTGGGACACAGTGCCCCACGTCCCCAGCAGAGGGGTCACTATGTGGTCACAGGGAGATACACCCCGGGCAGTCTGCCAGCATTTCCCACACCCTCAGTGTAATGGTTTTATGAGCGCATGGCTTGACAATGAAGCAGGTAACAACATGTTGGGGGGGAGGGGAGTGTGGGTGGGGGCCACGGAAACCTCTGGTCTTTACTTTGTACCCCCCAAGTCAAACTCTTATTACCTGACATCCAGATGCACTCTGCTGCTTTGCAACTTCAAATGTTAGTGAAGAGATCCCTCATCTAAATTTCAATAAATATTGTTACTCTTTGTTTCTCCCCTCAGAGGTAACTAATAACGTATTGGCCAGACATTGTAATCCACCTCTGTAGAGAATCTTGAACTTTTTTTTAATTAATATTTTATTTTATATAATTCTTACATCATTTTTAATTTTTGCCCAATGTATGCATTTTCATTTTGGTTATAGTCCCCATACGATTGCACCCCCCCTTATTTTGACCCTAATCCTACCTCTCCCCATCTCTCCCCCGCCCCCCAGTGTGTCTCTGATTTATAGTTGCTTATTGATTTTGATTTTTACTTGTATTAATTAGTCTTTTTCCTGATCCCTTATTTAGGTTTTCTAGATTGCTGCTATGAGTGAGACCATCCGGTATTTTTCTTTTTCTTTCTGGTTTATTTCGCTAAGCATGATCCTTGCATTTTTATTCACAAAGTGATGCAATTCTTGTCAATAGTTGAATAGGAATTTTAAACATTGTTCAAAACGCAGATCACCTCACAAACTCACCTTTTAAAATAACACAGCAAGTGAATTTTGCTCAGCTACTCACAAACCCCAGCGTCTGCCATTAAGGCAGGCTAATTACACACCAAGAGGACCATAGAAAGAAAGTAAGCTCATCTTGTCTCTAATTTCCTGCTCTATTCATGCCTCCTCCAACCCCAAAATTTCTCTTGCTGTCTCCCAGGAAAAAAAAAAAATTAAAAACCAGGGGGAAATAGTGGTTTTATCATTTCAGAAGAAAGGGAGAAAACAGAAAGCCTCTAGTGTAGACTGAAACCCCTCCTCCGTTTGGCACCTTTCTTTAAACACAGTGGGCGAGAGGAGATGATTAAAATATCTCCCCTGCTGTGCCCCCAGCGTTCACGATGTAAAAGTCAATTGGAGAGTCAGGCTAAGGTGTGGAGTTGATGGTTGGAAACATTTGCAAAGGGCCTGAGGGCAGTGAAGAAATCCGGAGACTTTAAGGGCTGATGATGGCAAATACCATCTGGCAGAAAGAAGAGGGAGAGAAGCCAGGAAGGTGGGGTGTGCTGGAGGGAAGGAGAGTTCAGCATGGAGAATCTAAGACCCCCACCATCCTCCTGCTCCAGTGACTCTCCGGAGCCCCTAGTGACCCTTGTCGCCCTAACCTGTGTCTTTGCTAAAGACACAGAGGCCAGGGGGCACTCTAAGACTGCAGGACTAGGGCCTACAAAATGTCACTTACGCAGCTTCGAGCTCTTTCCACATATTCCAGTCAGCATTCCCCAGGGCAACACAACCAAGTTCAGACATGAAAACCAACTTCTCCAAGAATAAAGGAGAAAATTGAGCAAACCCAGACCAGACCAGACCCAATTGTCACTCATCAGACATGGATAAACATACATTTCCCTGGTGTGAATGTTCTTTTTTCACTCTACCCTCTGTAGACCTCTAAAGCACTTTCCAGACTAGTGGGAGGCTTTATAAAGCTCTTTAAAATAAAACTATAATTCCAGAAGAGCTTGACTTAATACTTGTCAAAGAATCAATATGACTTTGCTTATCAATAGCTATAGAGACTTCGCTACTCCTATGCTAGCTTTGGAAGCCCGGCCACACACTGTAGGGCTAAATCATCTGGAAAACCACAGCTACTAAATGTCAGGTTGCCTGTTAACTGCCTCTGCTCTAACCCTCACTGATATAAATAGTCCTTTGCTTCTTCTCCTCTGTCATACCTCATAAGAGGGCCTCTGAGAAGCCCACTCTCTAGTTCAGTTTTATTAAGTGCAAAAACACTAGCAGAGATGTCCCAGGAATAAATCATTGTAGAAGACAAGTATAGTGCAGAGACATTCTAAAGTTTGGCTCTACCCAGCTTTGGCTATTTGGAAATCTCTGATTCTGAGTAAGTTTATCGAATATTCAAAAGTGCCTGCTGTTACTAAGAACAACACCACGAACTCAGGGCTCTCGCTATTGTGACTAAAGAATGCAGGCATCATTTGCTTATCATGAAAATAGAGAGTGTCTAACACCAACCTATTGGGGAGTCATTCTTACCACTACATTGTGATCTCCAGCTTTGTTTTGCTGACCTGTCAGAAAACATACAATTTGTCACCAGGGTATTGGCTCATTTGTTTTCAAAGAAGGTTAAAAAAGCCTACTTGTAAATATCCATTCAATCAGCAAATCACACATATTTTTTCAGTATCATTCTGATGTTCAAGGGTAGAAAGGCCAGACAGAAGCAATCAAAACATATTCAGTACATAAGTTCTCTTTTTTGAATCTCAGGATTTGTTGAGTATTAGGCATTTCTAACACGAGGTCACGAATAAAGCTGATTCTCCCATAGCCAGTTGATAGAGACTGCCACCCACTTCATCCTAATGCCAGAGATCACTCTACGACAACCTGAGAGAACAAAGATTGGACAGGGGGACTGGCAAGGCCTTCAGGGAAATGCAGGAGGCTGTGGTTTTACCAAGCAAGAGCTGTCTGACTGCCAGGGGCCTGGATGCTCCAGAAGAAGGTGTCCCTTTGAAGGCCTGTAAGAGGCAGCGCCCTCCAGCTGCAGGGGCCACGAGTTCCTAAAATGGGCAAAATAATCCAACATGCTTGCGAATGACACTTACCTCTTCGCACTGCAGTTCTGCAACCTCCACTGCTTGGCTCCAGTCGCAAGACTCATCACTCCTCCCATCTCCAACTTCTGCCAGGGTCAGAAGAAATTCCTCATTGGCTCACCCGAGGGAGCGGTTGGTGACAGCACAGCAACAGGAGCAGCAATAGCAATGCCTGAAAGTCCCTCCCTCTTCCAGATTAAACCAGGCAAGAAATCATGGCAGGAACACCAGATGGGCTTCCCTGTCCTGTTCAGTAAGGCCTAGGCCCCCCTCTGCTCGACAGGAAGCAGGGAGCAGTGCCACGGCCTGTTACTCCTCCTACAACTTAAGCATGAGGAAGTAAAGCCAACCAACTCCAGAACAAAAAATTCTAAAGACTCTCACTTTCCCATCTAAACTGTGTGTCCCTGGAATGGGGCAGGTTGAAGGTGGAGTCAGAAATGAGAGCCGAGAGAACAGAAGAGAGAGGAGATAAACATGGGACAGCATCAGAGCCAAGAGGGCCCAAGACCAGCCAAGTGGAGAACATCAACCGGCCTGTTCCCTTCCAGGACCGGGGTGGAATGCCCGGGCTTTATCCCTCCCAAGGCGGTCATTATCTAGGGTTCAAGTGGTGTCCCTGAAGGATGAAGTGACTCAAGTCCCAGATCTCATAATCAGCTTGCAACAGAGATGGGTTTTGCCAATGACAAATGGCAGGAAGGAATGCTGGAGAAAACACAGCCACACAGGGCAGAGACCATGTGATTGGCACTGAGTGTCAGGCTGTCTTCCAGGAAGTGCACTTTGGATGGTGCATTGAGAAAGTCTAGCTCCTCACCTTGGTCCCAGGTGACCTTTGGCAAGCTCTTTAGCCCATGTCTTACTTTGCTTATTTGAAAAACGCAATGAAATTTTGTTGAAAAACTCAGTGAAATCTAGGGTTGAGTGCATTATAGATAATATAGTACACATTTAACAAATGCAGTTATTATATTTATTATTAGTTATAGTTTGGAACAGTCTTGGAAATTGCAGATGTGTGAGAACTCCACCTATAATATTCTTGTATACATATGTTACTTCTTCCTCGAGTCTCACCATTTCATTCTTCTTCTGCGTTATCATGAGCTCAGAGAAAGCACTCTTTCCTGATGATATACTTTTATACATTTTAGTGAATCTCCACTTTTTATACCTAATTTCATGGTATTCCTACAAGACAAGTTCTTATTGAGCACAGAAAGAAAACCACATCATTTTCATCTTTATTACTCAAAAACAAACCTGATGAGAATTGGAAACATATGTACTTAATGAATGGTGTCCAAATAATATTTTTGGTTGCTCGTGGTGATAAACATCCTTCATAAACTCCAAGACATTTCCCAAATTATTTTTTGGAAAAAGACTCTTGACTTTTGCGTTGCCCCAATATCTATACGGGAAATCAAAACCCTACCTACCTCGCAACACTGCTGTTCTTGACCTTTGTTATTAAATACAGTCCTGGCCCAGTGATTGTGAAGTGTGGAGGTGCAGGGTCTCTGTGCTAAAACAACAAGATGCTCTGCTTGTATTACATAAAGCCAGCTAAATTCCTTGATTCACAGAACCATTTCTATTATTTATTTCCATATATCTTGATTGGGGGACACGCAGTCTTCATCTTACCGACTGCCTTGGCTGAGTGGGTCAAGGTAGGATAGAAAGCAAAAGAGATCTGACATGACATAGGCTAGCAGGAGGTCACAAATTTAGTCCTTGAAAGAGACAGCACCAGTACACCCCCCCACACACACCCACCCCTAAGGATACAGGTAAACTAAGGCTAGACCTAAGAAATAATGCTACTTGCAGCCTTGTGCCTCATCTGCTCTCCCCTCTCATCTGAATACCCAGCATCTCCAAATCTCCTTTCTGTATTTGATTCCTCCCCCACCAACAAAAAAAGCAGTGATACCTGCCATAGTTTCTTAATCTGAATCAGTTCATCAGCATCACTAAGAACATGTGCTTTATCTTCCCTCTTGTTTTGGAGGAAAGGGTTTGCCTCTCCTTAACGGAGCCCAACATCAGAAATAAGTGGAAGAGTAAGAGAGTCAGGCAGTACCAGGAACATCAAGAAAAGCTGGAGTTCATTGCAATTCACCATGACGAGGGGCAGTGACTTTGAGGGAATACATGATGGGGACCTTGCACAACCCTCCTGAAGATTAAAACAACGGGTAGGAGAGGAGACAAAGAGGATGAGGCAGCAAGGCCAACCCAGCATGAACACAGACTGATAGAATTTGGGGACACAGTGACAGTGGAACTGAACATGCAGCCCCTGAAGTGGCAGTTTCCAGAGATAACATATCTTTATATTGAATAAGTTGCCTGAAAAAAAAACATGGCGGTCATACCAGGGATAGTGGCAGGTACACCAGGATAAACCTCATTTGGAAGAATGAGTTCCCAAGATGTCTTTGTTATAAATAACAAACAATATGAATAAAAACAGGGTTATTCTGGCCACAAGAGGGTCTTGCGCCTGCCGTAGTGCTTTGGAAAACAAGTACCAAAGGACAAGAACTAAACAAAGAATTAAAACACTTGACTGCACAGAATTGAATTCTCTCTACCAGGCTTGTCCATGACCCTGCACCTCATTTTCTGCCCTGACATTTGCATTGCTGAATCTGTTACAGGGCAGGGAGAGGGGCAGCCCAAACCCCGCAAACCTGCCTATTCTAAATGGGTTCTGCCATCCACCACATCAACACAAAACATATGAGACTTTAATGGGAAGGAACTTTAATACAACTAGGAAACAATACAGGAAAGGCAAAGAATCTAGTTTTTAAATCAAGCACCCAAAGTTCCCCGTCCCCTCGTGGGTAAAAGTCCATTCAAGCAGAATCGGCCCAGAGCAAGACCCCAAAGCCTGCCCCAAGTCTAAAGCATCTTCCAGTGGGGACCCACAGAAAAGGGTCAGAAACAACCAGACAAGCCTGGAAGGAAAAGAGCAAAATCAACATCAAGATAAAAGCTGCCATTGTCACCTCCCCTTGGGTCTCACCCACATCTGTGTCACCCCGTCCATGACCAAAAGGCAAGCGCAGTTTCTTCACATGTCTCTCCATTCCATGTACCTCCTCCAGGTCTCCCCCTAGCTCCATCCTGCTTCCTTCCTTCTCAGTCTCCTCTGCAGCTTCTTCTCTCCCTGCTCAGCTCCACCCTCCCCTGGGTGGGGCAGGGAACCTGGAACCTCCCCCTTTCCTGGGGACCACCCTGTTACAAATTAGCAAATTATAAATATTGATTTTATAAAACAAGCCAAAAATCACAGAAAAATGAAGACTATAAAGGAGAGAAATGAAAGAAAACTCAAATGATGAGATATATCATGTTTATGGATTAGGAAACTAAACACGGTAAAGATGTCCATTCCTCAAAGTAGTTTGCCTATTTTTTGTTACTCCAACCAAATTCCAAAATTATAGCTGACCTGAAGTCTATGCTATAATTTTGCTGTTTTAGTCCTATGGACGTATTCAACAGAAAGGTCTACTTATGTGAACCAAACGAACCACATGTTCTCTGCTTCCCTCGTTTCTGCCCTAAATATTTAGTGCCAAATCCTGCAAATTCAGAGAGTTTATCTCTTTCAAATTCAGGGATGTAGAAGCAAAAACCAAACTTTCGAGACTATTGTCACTATTATGAGCCCAGAAAGTCCACTGAGAAGTTTCAGTGCACCACACGTGCGTCCTTTCTTCATCAAGGCGGGGAGCACAGAGCCACAAGGGAGGGCATAGACATCAAGGGGGATGGAACCCTCACGATTGTCTCAAAATAAAATCTGCTCCATTCAAAATGTAAAAAACGAAACCAGCTGCAAACTACACAATATAAAGTCATTATTGATATAACTCTTGCTGAGAACTGGAGATGAATACAGTACTGTTCTTAAGAGGTATTTTGTAGAGAATTCTTATTGACACAGAAATGTGTCTGAAATACAAGTACAAAAAGCACATTTAACATGGTGTTTGCAATGTGGTGTATTTTTAGATAGAAATTTGAATATATGCATAGATACACATGGGCAAAACCTGGAAGGTTGTTAGTATAATTTTACAAGAGTTAGAGTTAAGGGAAGAATTACTAATGAGTTTTTATTTTTCTGAATATCTGTGATTTCTTATGTTTATACCCCTGAATAAATTTTGTAACTATGTCTCTTCACATTTATAATAGATTGCAGAAGGTGCATCCTATTTAGTTAATTATTGTTGACATCTGCTGCCAATATTTTTTTCAGAACAAAACTTCTCACTTTAGAAACATGCACACTGAGGTTCCTCCCCAGAGGTCCAGTTCAAGAATATAATTACAATTCAGCAAAGAATCTTTATCCCAAGCAGGCGACAGTCAGTATCACAGCATGTGCACCCTTCCCTACCTTTTGTGCTCTCTCCAGGGGAAGGACTTTAGGTCCTGCCAGAATAAACAGTGAGGCCAACAGCATAGCAATGCAGCCCAGTGGCTAACAGAGTCATCATAGGAAAAACGTCGATGCCAGTGTTTGGGGGTTACACTTGAGAGAGAGAGGATTTACATTGTCTCTGAAACATCTCCTCAAATGTTAATTTATTAACCACAAAAGTATAAAAAAGCAAGCTGACCCTGGAGAAACATCATAGTCGCCAAATTACCCAACTTATCAAGATAAACGTCACCAGCAAGAAGACATCATGGTCTTGAGCCATGAGCATTCTTTGGATTTTCTCTCCGCAAATGCATAACCTCACCCCAAGTAGGGGACTAGATCAGACAAATCCTAATTAATTGATTATTCTGTAAAATAATGCACCCGTACCCTTCAAAACTGCCAAGTTACAAAGTACAAGGAAAGACCAAGGAATATTTATAGACTGGAGGAGACTAAGAAGAAATAATAATTAAATGAAGTGTGAACCCCTGGATATGATCCCAGAACTGAAAGTGGATATTGGTGGAAAAATCAGTAATATTCAAATACGGTTTTTCATTTAATTGATAAACTGAACCACTGTTGTCTTTATCCTCTCTCTCTGTAGCATGATTATCTAAGATGTTGACAGTATGAAGAACGGAGTGAGAGGTATGACGTCTTTGTATTATGTACACAACTCTTCCATAAAACTAACATTCATTGAAAAATTAAAGTATTTTTAATGAAGCGCTTAGAACATGATAAAAAGAAAATGAAATATCAGATAATTGGGTCTCCCCGGTGGCGCAGCGCTTGAGCGCTGGGTTGCGAAGCTGCCCGCAGCCTCTGCGGCGCCGGTTTGATCCCCGGCTGCTCCCCGGCCACTGGAGGAGGGTCCCACATGGCACGCAGACCTCTCCTGCCGCCCGCTGCTCCCCTCAGCAGTGTACTTCGGTCCTTCTGCCTGCTCTGCTCCCCGCTCTGGCTCTGGTGAATTCTCTCACCCTCCTGCGCTTCTGACTGTACCCAGTGCATGTATAAACAAAATGAACAAACAAATAAATAAAATAAAATAAATGCCTCTATAAAAAAAACAAAAAAAAAAAAGAAATATCAGATAATTTTGTGACCCTATCATCAGCCAGATACTATTCTAGACATAGTCATGAATGAGGCAGCTAAATTCTCCACTATCTCATTTATTCTTCTGCAGATATTGAATAAATATGTATGCACTAGAAAAAATAAAGAGAAGTGGAGCTTTTAAATGCAAACTCAAAGAAATTTGATGAATAGAAATTTAACAAATATGCATCATACCCAATTACAGTAGCCCATAAATTTCTTTTAGTAGGATTCCAGATAACATTTACAAATTAAGTATCGTACACCTACGGAACCCTTAGCTCCTTCCTGCAATCAAGTCTGTCACCTAGTGATGGGATACAGAACTGCAGAGGACATCTGCGGCCTCCAAACCAGTGTTGACACAAAAAGTTAGGGAATAAATCAAGGATTTTAAAGAGCCGTGGCAAAAGCAGTCTTAAAACCTGGGACTCCAAATTGCCATCTAACCCCACCTCCAACTTCTCCAAGTAACGTTAAACAATAACACAGAAGACAGGGCAAGCTCTCTGAAGCCAAGAAGCTGAGGCTCAAATCTTGGCTCTACAACCAACAATGTGACCTTTAACAAGTTACCTACATCCTCTGAGTCTCAGCCCCAGTAAGTGAGTGACATCAGATTAGAGTTATGGGGACCTAACTTGGTAGAAGCTGCTTCAGGGGACAGTTCAGATAGACTCCGCACCATCCCTGAACAAGGCCAAGGCAGCCTGACTCAAGAAGGATGGATTAAGATTCCATCAGGGCTGGCCAGCGCTTTCAACACAACCCGCCACCCCAAATGATGAAATTCCTCCCCAAGCCAAATCCAAAGGTCCTTTGGACAGAAGGAGCAGCTCCTGGGACTCGGGGAGACCTGACCCAGTGCAGGTCCGGATGCCATGTATGCCTCTGATGGACCTGTTCGTAGTTACAGGTTTCACCGCTGTTGTGTGACGCCAGGAGAGTGATGTGGACTGAGACAGTGAGGAAGTGGAGAGTGGGGAACCCCAGGGAGAACTGGGGAGACTAGTGAAGTAAGGGAGTGGGATTCAAAAGGAGCCACAATAGCCAGTGAGATCTAAGACAGAAAGAGATTATTAGTTTCATGTAGCCTGGAGACACAAGATCTACAGGGACATTCAAAGGTTTAATTAACAAAAAGCAGTATTTTAAAAATAGATAAATATGTACATTGCATATAGAATCTAGAAACACTGCCAAATCTCATACTGGTTTTATTGCTTCTTAATGAAGGGTCTTTTCAACACTGATGGTCAAAATGCTTGGGACCAGATAGGAAAATTCTTGGCACGATCACAGCAGAGCTGCTGCAGGTAACTATGACTCATACCCACATGACCAGAGAATTCCATCACCCAGTGAAGCCACTGACGACACTATGGTTGGATTCTGAACTTCCCAGAGATGCTATCTACCTATAACCCAAATAAACCATGAACCGACATTTTATCCCCACCTCTAAGATATTCTACTCCTGTCAAGGGGTTATTAATATGGCAAACATCCTTTGTGCTGTCTTTCACGTCGTAGTTCATAATGCATCTTTCCCATCATAAAGATGGCCATTTGACCCCACGTGACCTTTCCAGAATGTATGTCTTGTTCTGACTCTCATGAAGTCATGGATGTCAGACTCACCCTCCTGTGGTAAATCACTATAAAACTGGACAAAGTACAGGTCACCCAAGGCCACAGTCTTGGGAGAAGGAATCCCTTTTAGTGAGACGTCCCAGCTCTCTGCACCCTTGCAGAAAGATTTGTTCCTGCTGGGCAGAGGACAGAGGTCAGCATTAAGGTTTTGAACTAGAATTTGGGGGCAAGATGCAGACAGGAGGGAGCTGAACAGAGAGGGTGGCCAGAAAGCATGACCAGAAAGCTATACGTGAGTCTCCTTGAGTCCTGGGTCAGACATATCTGCCCATTAGAGTGGGTATCCACCCTACCTATACCCTTCCTGGCAGAAAACAGTCATCAGGAACTGAGTCAAATGAAGATTCCAGAGGATGCAAAGGACTGAAAATGTTGGTATTCTGACCAGTAGAGGGGAGAGACCTCCAGAACAGGCATTCGATAGAAATCTCAGCGAGACTTTGTCTGAGGACTCAAAAGCTATTTCAGCCCAAAACAGAGATTCACAAACATTTTCAGTAATGGGCCCAGTAACAGATGTTGTTGGCTTTGTGAGCCAGAAGCAAGACACTTAACTGCTTGTCCTGTCCCTCCCTATAAATCTGATGGAAAACATTCACCAATAACTCCATAAAATTCACCAAATCTCAACCAAGAGGAAGAGATCCTTCCAGAAAGATAAGGAGTTTAAGTTAGGGCTGAGTGAGGGATGAGGGAGGACAGGAAGATTTTACCAAAATTTTCACTGTATTGTTCACTGAATTAGACACTCAAAATTTTCTTTTCATAAATCATTTAATCGCTGGAATATAGTCTTCCCAAAACTGTATTCATTTCCCATATTTATTATAGCCAATACAGAATTTTGAACTAAAATTCATTTACATTTCCACATGCAAAGCTAATTACAGTATTTAAAAATCCACCCAAAATTGGAGCTCGTAAATTGGTCTTCAGAAGGTAGCGTGGTCCCCTAAGAGCCACTGATATACACAAGTGAAGAACATCTAATCCCTTAAATTTTTGTCATCGACTTGATCGATTCCCCCAGATAGCACTCAAACGAGGTTCCAAAGATAAGAGAGGCAGAAGAGCTTTTTTTTTTTTTTTTTTAATAAATAGAACTTCTTCCATGATCACCACAATCTCGGGGTTCACCAACTCTTGGAATTATTTGGGAAAGATCCTAGACCTGTCGTGTAGATGAGCAGACTAAGGTGTGAGGTCCGCACCGTGCTCAGCCACAGGCTTGTGCCTTCACCACCTGAGGCACCAGGCCTGGCTCAACCCCATCGTTCTAGGGAGAGGTGAGCTTGCCGCAGAAGAGAATGGTGTTGGTGCGAACGTGCCTTATGAAGAACAGGAAGGGGTGATTTGCCATGAACTGAGCCCGGATGGGGAGTCTTTTTACCACGACGTTTTCCCCAGTGGCGGCCGCTGCCTCTGTGCCCTCTTCATTGACATCCACATAGGCCTTGTGGATGACCTTTGACAAGTACAGGCCCTTTCCTGGGGATATTCCAGAAAGGTCTGCTTTGATCTGGCTGAAGACATCTGTCATCCCCAGGGACTTGAGCAGGGAATTCAGCTCATACTTGATGTCCAGTTTGAACCGGGGGATGTGTACGTCAACTTCCCTTTCCACCATGTTAGACGTGCTGGTCCACTCAGAAAAGGTCTTCAGGTTCAGCTGTTTTTCTATCTAAGAGATGAAACACAGCTGAGTCCACCAGCCAGAACACACGCCCTGCCCTGAGCACTGTTCCTTTTCTTTCTTTTTTTTTAAAAGATTTATTTATTTATGCATACAAGAACTGGGGCACAGGCCAGAGGTGTGGGGGGTGAGAGGATTCCCCAGAGACAGAGTGGGGAACAGAACAGGCAGACTGACTGAAATACACTGCTGAGGGGAGCAGCAGGCAAGAGAGGAGAGGTCTGCTGTGCCATGTGGGTACCTCCCTAGATGGCCGGGGATTAAACTTGTGCTGCAGAGGCTGCAGATTGCTTCGTAGTGCGGTGCTTAACCCCTTGTGTCACCAGGGAGGCCCCACTGTTTCCTTTCTAATTCTCAGTGTGTGTGACTCAGAGCCACCACTTCCTCTTCTAAATTTAAGACCTGCACTGTCCTATCAGGAACAAAACCATAATCTTGCATCCAGCACCTCTTCCCTTTCCTGTTGCCTGTGTCTCAGCGATATTCTGTAATTAAACTTCTGAAGCATGTCCTACCATCTTGTCCCTTCATTCTCTCAGCACATAGGTGTCCCCTATACTCCTGCTGCTCGGTCTCTATCTCCTGGATGAGTTGGCCATTGCGTCTTGATTCTCATAGCTGGAACATTTCATGGTGCTTGGCCCCCACCCCATAAATTTGTCTCTGGTGTGACTGCTGTGACTCCTGGAGCCTTGTTCCCTCTGCTGTCATCCCCTTGTGACCACCTTCCCTGTCTCTGCTGTGCTGTTTTCCCCAAACTGAACCCTGGCCTCCCTTCACTCGATGTTTGGTATATAGGGAACAAGCAAACAAATAAGGAAATAAATCACATGCTAATGAAGAGCAGGTCTGAACAGCTTCCCAAATGTTCTGGGCCTGCAAACCTCTTCACACGGAGCCCACCCAGGGGCCTGGAGGCCGAGCCCTCCTGCCACCATGGCGGTCATTCCTCCAGCCTGCAGTGCTCATTTTCCAGTGAGGCCGGCATGTAAAATGCCAACGAGCCCGAGAAAGCATGTTCCAAGTGAATCCCACAGACCGCCTCTGAGAGCAGGGGGGCGGAATCAGATTTCTGTGCACCGGGCCCCCACTGTAGTGGAACCATTCCCACAGGAAGGTATTCCCCACGTGCATGTTTGTGCGAGATGGCACTTTGGCTTCCAGCTGTTTGTTTGGTTTTTTCTTAATGCAAAAATAGATTATTCTCCAGAATACCTGGCAGGGAGCAGGTGCTCCCCTCCCCCTCCAGGCCCTGGGCATTTTTGCTAAATATTAAGAATGAATCAGAGACTCACTAAATCATGGGCCACAATGTGTGCCTGTCCTCGTGTGTGCATGTGTGTGCACGCACAGGCGTGCAGGTGTGCAAGCATGCTTTCTCTGCACGCTGGCGTTCTTGTTCCTTTACCTGTTCTAGGTCAGCCGTGCCAACTGGAAGCAGAATAATCATGCTCAGTTGTTTGTTAACGTAGGGCAGCTCCAGGACTTGCATCCGAGGCTCCTTTATGAAGGCCAGTTTAAATGTTCCTGTTTGGTACATCATGTCCACAATTACACTTTTACCCTATTTGTAAAAAAAAAAAACCAAAAAGGATATAATTGGAGGGTACAGTTCCCTGTGTTTACGCACAAGTATGTAAACTGATTTTCTTGCTTACCGTGAACGTCTGCATTAACACTGTAAAGGCGTGGGGAAAATACCATCTGCGAAGTGCACCCTTTAACACTTTCTTCTGCAAAGCTTTTGAATTTTTTTACTTTAAAATAAGTCATTGTTAAAGTATGACATTTTGTATACATAGCTTGACTATATAGTAATATACATAATATTTATCAGAAACATGTGTAGTTATATATATAATAATAATAAATAATAATAATATATATAATAATATATATAATAATAATAATATATAATAATAATAATAATATAATATATATATAATAATAATAATAATAAATTTGTTTCCCAAAAACAAAGCCAGTGTTTCCACCTAAAATAATTTGTGTGGGAAAAATGATATCATAGAATCATTTTCTCTTTTTATTCCAAATAGAGTTTTTCTGGGGGAGAAATCATACAGATTGCTTTGTAGTGCTGCCAGAGAAAATCGCCACAGCATAGATGGAGAGAATGGACAGGTGCAGAACAGTGAGGAAAGGACAGGACACCCACTCTGAAGGGCAGCTGGTGTCTGAAGCCTCAGCAGATCCCCTGTGAGAAAGCCAACTGTCACGTCATGAGGAAAATGGAGATGAATTCACAGAAATCACAATTAAAGGGACTGAGACATCTACACTGGTATTTTCAATAAAACTTCTCAACCATCCTTAAACAATTATTGCATCCTGCAAAATGTGTCATTGATCTGAAAATGAAATACTTACCTCACTTAGCTGGAAAGGAGTTTTAACTGTCTCCCTCTCTTGAAATTTATTTTGCCATTTTCCTTTGAAGTATATGGCGTTCACCAACACCATCACGCACGAGGGTTCGATCGCACCCTTGGCAAAGAGGTTTCTGACTTTTCCTTGTAGCAGAAAACAATAGATGGTGCTTTTAGATAATAATGGAGTTGAGTAATCGCAAGAAATTTGGAGACACTTCCTTCACGAGGCTAATTATAAATTTGAGATGCTGCAAGACCTGTTTCCTGCCCATGTCAAATGTTTGCATTGATGACTTTATAATGATACCTTCCCAGGAAAACTCACTGGCTGCAATTGGAGAGTGCTGGCTGAGGGGTGGAGGGGTGGGGGTAGAGTGGGGGGTAAGGGGTGAGGGATGGAGGATGGGGGTGGGGGGTAGAGGGACATTATATTAAAATCTAGTATCGAAGAGAAAGAATTCAGCATGATTTTTTGTCTTTGACTTTTTTCGTATGAATTGTACTTTAGGGTAACTGAATGCTTTATGAGGCAAAGTTTCTCACATAGAAATATTCTAGCATATAAATAAAAAAGGAATGCAAGAATTGAAACACTGTGATTTTATAGCCCATCATGAAATAATTGACCCACGCATTATTCCTCAATGGTCACTAACATCAAAAAATTAAAAAACAGAGAAGGGGCCAAATGTTATTTACTTTCTGCTGAAAATACAACATCCCCAATGAAGTATATTTGCCAAAAGTAAAGTCAAAACAAAACAAACCTGAATCTTATCAAAATATATCAATTGTGTCAAAATGTTTCTAGCAACACTGTTCATAATAGACCCAAACTCAAAATATTCCAAACGTTCATTAAAAAAAAAAAAAAAAAACAGTAAAATGGGTTACTATAGGTATATTCAGAGAGCAAAACAGACATCAATGAAACTGAATAAGTCACGCAGCAGGGAACCACACGGGCAAACCTCACAACCAAAACATTGGCCTAAGAAATCTAAACTTGCTTTATGATTCTAACTGAATGGAATTGTTTTAAATAGGTAGAACAAATTAATAGTATAACTCAGAGACATCTTAAAGTTTGGATGAGGTGGGCTAGTTTCCAGAAGGAAAAATCTGAAGGCTTGGAGTGTGCCCCGCCCAGTAACTAATATTTTCTTTTCCGGACCTGGATGGTGTTACACGAGTGAGTGCGTTCACTCTTGTGATAAATTCTGCCTTGTGACAATTTGTCAAAAAGCAATGCATGAATTTTTATAAGTATGTATACTTCAATCAAAACATTTATTTTAAAAATGAAGATTTAAGGGAGCTATCAACCAATTACAATACGCAAATATTTGCATCCTGACTCAAACGAAAAAAAATTAGGGAAATTAGAAAATTCACTGGATGTTTAATAGTAAATGATTGTTTTTAATTTTGAGATGTTATCATGATTTAGCAGTTTATTCCTTTTAAATAACCTGTATGTTTGACAGAAACAGCCTGAAACATATACAGGAAGAAAGATGTGATATCTGGAATTTGCTCCAAAACAGTCTGGAAGTGGTGGGAAAAGGACAAACATTTAGATACAAGATTAATCTTAAGTAACAAATAAGAATCTATTAGTCTCTCTACATTTTTTTCCCCAACTTTCTTAATGAGTTGCTTTTAAATAACAAAGTGATCACTTCTAGGCCTTTTGGTTGGGATCAAGTGTTTAATAACAAAGCATCTATGCCCTTGGTATCAAATATTAAATCTGGCATTTTTAAAATAAATATTTAGTTAATACATAGGGTTTATCTTAAGATTGCAAAAGGTAGATTTAAATTTAATCAAATTTAATTGTGGAATGTACCTCACGTCTATAAATAAAAATAATGTCCTTTTCATTCTCAGTCACTTGACTTACACTACGAAAGACATGTGATTGTAAGAGAACTTCAAAATAGCCCCCCATTTTCCCCACTGTTGCTCTCCCAGTGCCAGGGTCAGTCCTCTCCCAGCCTCTGCTAATGCTGATTCAGGAAGTTTACCAACAGCCCCCCCAGAGTCTGCAGACACATGAGTGAATCCCTTGCTCTTACCATTCGTTTTACTTTCAACCCAAGCATTAATGATTTTCCTGGTTTCTTCTGTAGCCTGTTTAAAATCAACGGTTTGCAGTCTGGCTTGATAAAGTTTCTCAGAACAGTTTAAATATTGCTGTAAAAGAAAACACAAAAATAGTATAGGAAAATAAAAGCCTCCAGCTCGAGGTATCTAAAGTCCTGACCTGCAGACGAAAGCAGGTCAGGTATATGCATCTGAAAGGAAGCAGAATTCACCAATGCTTGCTTTTAATAAGAAAAATCAATTAAAACAAATCAGAAGGCTTTCCACATAGATCCTCAGAAATGTCTGGTTTTCTTTCCTTCATCTCCTTGGCATTCTTATCTAAAACACTTTGTTTAGAAAAAAGACAAACTGCATTATAGTCCATTCCTTTTCATTCTCCCTCTTCAAAGCAGATAAACAGGAGTTGCTGCGTTGATCTAGACAGGAAAACAGTCAGAGTGGTTACGGGACTGCTTGTTTGAGGTACAGGAGAAGGTATGTCTCCCTGTGGTAGGTATTGCCCTCCCCCCAAGCACTAGATATAAAATGAATAATAGTAATGGCTGATGCAGACAGTTGACATGTTTCAACTTTCTGTAGAAAGTGAACATAACATCTTAACGAATTCACTGTTTTGTTCACCTATAACATGTTGTCCAAGTAAAAACAATGTGCAAATTCAGCTGAAAAAACCTAACCCTCTCTTTGAACTAACTTTCCACTCCCAAACTGGTTCCTTTTACCATCTTGGAGTCACCTCCTCTTACCTCCCTTGATTCCTAGACCTGGGTGCTTCCGAGTGCCTCTCTGCCAAGGCAGCCATCAGCTCTCTGTGAGCCCAGTGATATGACCCATTCTCAAAAGCGAGGGGACACAGCTCTCAGCCCACAGGAGCCGATGCTCCACCACAAATTGCCGGGGATGATAGAAGGCATAGGAGTATGGCAAGGACAGAAGTGGCTGCCAGGTCTGGCCTGCCATTTCCGCAATGGGTTTGTTGGTGCGTAAACCCAGTGCAGAACAAAAGGAAACCCAAGAGCAAAATGTGGGCCTTGAGATGATTCTTGTCCTGAGCTGGATCCCACTGTGTTTGACGCACACTTAAGTGACTCCTCTACCCCATGAGATGGGCAATTTTTCCAGAAAGAACCCAGTGATAATAAACCAAATCATGACAATCCCCACAATGCTAATGAGGAGCTTCTGACTTCTAAGCAGATGCAATCATTAGTCTCCAGCCACTGTGAGAATCTCTCTCATGTCCACAACACTGCTTTGGGAAGACAAAGGGATGTAAGAATGTTCCAGCTCCACGTTGTTCCGCCACTCCCGCCCCCAGCAGGCTCTCTCCACAAAACTCCCTACATGATTCTTGGGCAGAGAAGGAATCACCTGTGAAATATCTGGTATCAGGGTGGGTTTCCCAAAGTTGAATACATTCTAACAATCAAACGCTTGTCTTCTACAGGATACAGTCAGCACTTCTAGGCTAGCAGAGAATATTAGTAATTCAGGGTTTCATCCTCCATGACCTGGCTGGTATTTAAATAACTTTGATCAAACAAAAGTTATGCCACTGATGCTACAGCATACACCTCAGTCACAGAAGAATGATGCAGCAATTAAAAGCAGAATGATGAGTTTGGATAAAGATCAATCTAGGCTTTGCCACTTAACTCTCCATCTTTTGTCAACTTGACTTTTCAGAATCGATTCCACAATTGTAGAATTAATGGTAATTTTATAGCTGTAACCTAGCACTACATGAGGACTGTGTGAGAAAATGCCCATATTGTAGGAAGTAGAAAGACTGCATAGTAGTAAACACTCAGACGATGTATTATAATGCTGATGGAAAATGGCATAGGGGAGCTAGAATGAACATTGTCTAAAATTCATTTTAATTATAGTAGCGACTTGTCTGAAGTCCTGTGTCTTAGCTTTCCACAGCTCACATCTCTCAGCTCAAAGAGTGGTGTATGCGTCACTAACCCTTGATTCTCTGCCACTAAAGACCACTGAAAATAAGATGAGAAATGTATTTCATTTTTCTTCTGGTCCATATGGAATATTTCTAACCTTTGTTTTGTACTTCATGTCTGACCTTGGTGTTTAACAATTTTGGTGATTTTTCAGAAGTAAAGCTATTATATGATATTTCACAACGCTAAGTGAGTGTGCCAAGCCATTTCATTGAAGCTCAAATCTAATCTCTTGATGATAAATGCCTTGTGACTGTTCTCCCTCTTCATATGAAGTTCAAAGGATGACAAGGAAGCTGTTGCCCACCTGGTCAGGGGATTTACCTGATGGAAGGCCTTTGCCTTTGTCCCGTAGAGTCGGTTGGCGATGCTGAGGGTATAGTTAGAGTCTGGCTGGTTGAGTTGAGAGAATAGGACTCCCAACTCTGGATGTATTCTTCCGGTCTGGCTGCACTGAAGGAACAGGAAACAAAGAATGGAGTATTAAATTGCCTGATTTCTTGCGATTAGAGAGTTATAAATAATGTGAAAACAATAAATAGAGGGCTAGGTGTTTGCCTCTGCATAAAAGGGCAGCGAATACTAACAAACAAGGAGTTGAAAAGTTTGAAGCATTTCCTTCTCTAGATTTCCTCTAGCACAATAATCTCAGTTCTCTGTGACTTTGGTTACAGATTGTGTACAGAGTTGTAAGCTGTTTCAAAACACACATGCTCTCATCGCTCCAGTGATTTAATCCAAAGGCAGGAGATTTTATAAAGAGATCCTTGTGACATATCCAGGGAAATAGTCCAAGTTCTGTTGCTGCCTTTGTACCTATAGAATCACTTCCCCATTCACACTTTCTCAATGTCTCCGTTTCTGTGTTACCGTTGGATCAAACACTCCCAACCTCCACTGACCTGCCTCACACACCCATCTCTTCCTCGTAGAAGCAGCTTTGCTGCATCTGTGAGCTGACTGGCAAGTCATGGATGTGTTAGTGTTAAGCTCATATTCCCTAAAACAGTGGTTCCCAAAGTATGGTTTTTAATCCTTTTACAATAAACAGGGTCCTGTGAAGCAAGTATTTTGTGAATCTGTATGTCCGTATGCATTCTCTCAGTTACAAGCAAACATACAACTATTTCATGTAAGAGCTCCACATAATTTTATCTTTTATTAAATTAGTTTTTATACTGAGATAACATTAGCTTACACACTATATTTTAGGAATATAGACTCTATATGATTTTAATGGCAAAAAGAATCCTCTTACTAGAGAACGAGGAACCATAGTCCCAAAGCATGTGGGTTGGGGACTATAAGGCCCTGTTTTCCTGCATGTAATTATATGGCAAAGCATCAGGGTCCTAGCTCGGTGCCTTTATTGAACAGAAAAACATCTAACACTGGACAGAGGAAGCTGGCAGACTTTCATGACGTACAACCATAAAAAAAGAGAAAAGTTGAGTAAGAATGACATTCATTCATATAATAAAATCTGGAGGACATTTTCAACGTTACTGTGACCATTGTTATCATTATGTTAAATTCTACAGGCTGTAGCAGTTATCAGGATGATTAAAGGAGTAATCAAGGGAGACGACTAGTTCCCTCTTGGGCCAAAGGGGGCGCTCTGCTGTTCAACCTAGACCATTATTTCCTGGTGCTCCTATTTAAAGAGCATTTGATAGCTCAACAGGGATAGAGTCATACCTTAGCTGAGTCCTTAAACTCTGGTTTTAATGATTCTGCAATATGATTAAAGTGAAGTACCTGGAAAATGAAAGGAGGATTAGTTGGTATCAAAAGCAATGCATTGTTTACACAGATCAGCAGTAACAAGACCTGCTTTCCCATTGCAGATCAAGACTTACAGAAATAGCCAGTGTTTACCATTATATTCCCAGTCATGAACGAAGCTGTTACATACTTTACTTCCTCCTCCCAACAATTTGATGAGGAGACACTATTATCCACATGTCCCTTTTTTATTTTTTAAATTTTATGTATTTTTTACATCATTTTTCATTTTTGCACAATGTATACATTTTCCTCTTGGTTATAGTCCCCATACAATTCCCACCGCCCTCCCTTATTTTGATCCTACTCCCTCCTCTCCCCACCCCCTAAGTGTGTCTCTGGTTTATAGTTGCTTGTTGATTTTCCTAAGCTACGGAAACAACCCAAACGCCTAAAAATAGATGACTGGATCAAGAAGATGTGGTGCATATACACAATGAACTATTACTCCGCCATTGAAAAACATAAACTCATGCAATTTGCAGCAACATGGATGGAGCTGGAAAGGATCATGCTCAGTGAAATAAGCCAGAAAGAAAAAGAAAATATCAGATGGTCCCACTCATAGCAGGAATTTAGAAAACCTAAATAAGGGACCAGGAAAAAGACTAATTATAATAAAGTAAAAATCAATATCCACATATCCTTTTGGGAAAATTGAATCAGGGGAGATTAAGTGTATTGCCCCAGAATACTGTCTATTAAGTTCCAGGAATAAGGTTTTGTCTACAGGGCTCTTCTGCCCCTCTCCCGCTGTACCAGGTCATTCTCTGTGATGTGGCCATCAGGGCCTTGTCAAATAGCACATGTTTTTCCAACACAATACCTACTTTAAGTGCATGGAAACCATGAAAGTGCCTCAATATATGTAATAAAGGAAAAAAGACAAACAGAAAAAGATGTACAAGTATCCTAAGAGTTGTTAAGTGACCTTCTTCTAGACTTTCCACAACAATATACACAATGGAAAACCTCTACAGATTAGCCCCATGTAACCTGAAAAGTCACCCTCACTCTGTTGTGGGTCTCAGTTTCCCCACCTGCAAAATAAGAATAATAATCCCTACCTGTCACAGGAGATTGTTATAAAGTTTAAATGTACCAATAAATATTTTTTAAAGCTTGGTAACTTTTAAAGTGTCACTCAGTCTTATTACAAGTCAATCTTCTAGAGGTAAGAATAGTTCCAAATACGTGTCTGTTGTTTTTAAATCACTGAAAGGAGGAACTTGAAAGTAAACTGCAGAGATTGGTTTATAAAAACAGTGATAACAAGGAAGAAACTGTGTCACGTCACATTAGTAAGCCATTATCCATTTTTAATAAACATGATTTGTCTAAATGTGCTTTTTCTTCACAAGATGGCGGCATTTTCTTGGTATAAAGATGACTCACAGCGGGCGCATGTAAGACTTCTCAGCTGCATCCCATACCTTTTCGATCTGCTCCGCACAGTTTCCTCTGGCTCCCAGGAGGAGCATACTTAAAGCATAAAGCAGACTGAGTGGGGAGAAGAAGATATTGTCTCCTATATTGTTGCTGTTTAGCTCTTTAAACACATCAAGGCAAAATTCAACATTTGCGGTGCTGAGGGAAGCCATTTTATGCCAAGCACCACCTGAGAATAGAAACAAAAATCTCAGAATATCGCTTAGAGGTACAGATAATATCTAGAGTTCAGTTACTATAATTCATGAATTTAAGAGTCTGAGAGCACACTGATTCATGAAGGAACACATACTAATCACAATTTCTGAGAAATTAGTCAATTTTAAAAAGGAGTCATTTTAGCGTCTGATGGACTTTTCAAGCAACACTTCAAAGCTATCTCACCACCAATGTGTACAGTTAAAAATGAACTGCAATTGTTCAGGAGCAAGAGAGCAGAAGAAACTGGATCTCTGTGCTCTCAATTTCCATGCTTTCAGACACTCCTCATGCTGGAATTTGTACAAAAATATTCTTGAGCTACACAAACTCAGCCAGACACTACTTTCCCACCAGACTCTCTACCTTCACAGCCTCATGAGGAAAACAGCTCTATTCTATTCATTTTTGCACTCACAAGGTGATAATCAATAAAGCAAACTTGGGCAACGTTCCCTGCACATTTTCATCTCCTTGGTGGGACCTCATTTCCCGGCCCCTCTGGAAAGCAAGGCAATACTAGCAAATAAATCATTCCCAGAGACCGGTCAAAGCCCTCACACCAGGGCCACAGCCATGAAGGCAGAGAAAATGGAGGACTGGCAAGGAAAATCTAAGCTTTGCATTATCTGAGGACAACCAAGAGTTTGTTTCATTCCATCCTGCAAACATTTTTTGAGCACCACTAACTGTACAGAGCCAGAGAGATGATGGAGCCTCTTGCCTGCCCTCAGGGAGGTTTTATTCTCCAGGAGACTCCATGGCTATCAAACATTGTCTTCCTTTAAATTCCAGGTCATCATTCTCTCCTAGTTCACCTCCTCGCACATCGGGACACTCCTCTGTCTTTTTTGCAGGAGCTAATTCACATTGTCAACCTTCATAGATCACAATACATCAGGATTCAAACCCTGGTTTCTCCTCTCTTTACACTAACAGGTAATCTCTTCCAACCTCAAGTCATTGATATACTTTAGCTTCCAAATTTATATTGTCCCAGAATCCTAGATTCATGTAACCAACTACCTACTTTGCATCTCTACTGGAGTATCTACCAGCAAGTCCAGAAACAGAATCTTGATTTCCTAACCCTGTTTCTAGGCTGCTCCTCAACAGCTTTCTTCATCCCTATACATAACTTCTCCATTCTTCTATTGCTCAGACTAAAAACCTTGGGAACATCCTTAAATAATGTCTCATTCACATCATGAACAATCTATCAAAACACCCTGCTTTTTCTATCTTGAAAAATATTCACTTTCTGCTCAACTCTCACCTTCTCTAAATATCATCTTGATCAAAGCTCTTATCAACTTTCCCTGGACTACAGAAACAGTCACCTAGATATATTTCCCTAGTTCAGTCCTTACCTGCCTCTGATCTATATTTTTGGAGAAGATTAAGATATTTCTAAAATATCAACCCATTTTGTTTTAACTGCTTGAGAACAGCTGAAGGCCTCTGTTCCAACATTCCAGTGGCTTCCCCTTCATGGTCTGGTCCCTGATACCTATCAAACTCATTTCCCTATCAGTTTCCTGCCAGCTCACCTGGTCCAGCCATGCCCCTCCTTATAGTCTTTCAACATGCCAAGTAGTTCCACTTCAGGAACTTTGTACTTTCTGTTCCTATTCTGGGATGCTCTTCCTAACGATGGCCCACTCCAGCAGCTCATTCATCTCTCTCTCTGCTCAGATAGTGTCTTAATAGCCCATATCCCCCCCATTATGCTCCACCCCATTTTCCTAATTCATATAAATGTTAGACATATATAAGTACATATAAACATCTTACATACATGGATTTATTATCTGTCTCCTGCCCTTGCAGAGTATGCCCTCCAATAGAGTAAAGACTTTGTTTTACATGCTTTATTCTAGCACCTCAACTAACCTCGGTCGATGAGTAGCTACTCAATAAACATCTGTGGAAGGAAGAAATGAAGTAAGAAATGTCAGTCCAATCAGTGCTACAATATGCACGTGTAGACAGAATTCTGTAGAAGCACAGAGGAGAGACATAAAGTCAACCTAAGAGTTACATGGAATATTCCTGAAAGAGATGATGTCCCTTTTGCTTCCTGAAGAAAGAAGGGTGACCCAGGTATATGTATGTAGGAAATCTTTACTCCAAAGGGAACAGCATGAGCAGAGACTCAAAAACCTGACAGAGAAATTTTATAATACAAGAGCGTGAAATCAGAAACCAAATATTGTGGGTGGCAGAGCTGGAGGTAGGCAGGAATGTGACTTGGAAGCCTGGCATGCCCCGCGGAGTCCATGATGGAGCTGGATCTCCATGCCACCTAGTCAACAAATCACAGGGTCTTGGTGACCTTTGTCCCCCTCTCTCCCACTTCCTCTGGTGTCCCTCACTCTCTCCCTATCTCCCTCTTCTCTTTCCTCCTCCCTCTCTCTTTCTCTCTCTCTCTCCCTCTCCTCTCTCTTCTCTTTTCAATGATCTCCTGGTCTCCAACAATTGCCCCATTAGCATCTTTTCTCTTTTCAGGCAGCTGAATGGCCAACTGAGCATTGATCCCCTACTCTTCACCTCTTCCTTTCCAGTGTCCTCTGTGCTAAGAGAACACAGATTTCATGACAGAGTTCCTGTAGTTTGCGCCTCAGTACACGTTTATCTCTCTCTGCACCAGCGACAGACACCCAAGGGGCCTCTTGCTCCATTACAAATAGAGTGTTGATGAGCACACTCAAGCCCCGTGAGTGCTCTTACACACATTACAGATTCATGGCAGGGGTGGGGGGTGGGCTGGGGAATCCACACACTGTAAGGGCAGGAACCATGAAGGGACCACGACCCCATGTCACCTGAAGCCTTTCACTTGTCACCCTATTCTCCTGTCACTTGTCACCCCATGCTCCTGTCACTTGTCACCCTATATTATTCAGATAAGTTTTCATTTGAGATAAAATGGTTTTATTTTTATTGTACTATGACTGTTGAAAAAGGGCAGCATCTTAGCAGAATAAATCCAGAAATTTTGACCAAGATAAAACCCATGACTAGACACAGCTGGTCATGGTTAGTCGATATCAAATTATTTGCTCAATTCACAGTACGACCCTGTAACTCCTCCGGCATTTGGCTCCCAGTACCAAGAAGTTGAGTTCTAAGTATTTCTCAAAACTTTTTGGAAGTACGTAATTAGAATTAATTCATGAACTTTGGTGTCTGGAAATCTTATTTGCAGGACAGTTTTAACTGTGTCTTAAAAGGGAATACAGATCCTAAAGGATTTGCAGGGGGACAGAGGGCCAGGCTGTGCTTCTGTGGGGGAAATTTCCTTGGCAGCGCCAAGGATTTCAAATCACCAGCTCCTTACAACCTGGCACAGAGCCCAGGTAGCTTCTTACCCATTTCACACGACCGTTCCCTCCTGACTTAGCTTTATTAGTACCTACCTCCCCTTCTCCAGACCAGCACCACTCTTTTACTTTCACTCTGTCCTTCAAATGTATACGTCTCGTGTCTGCTCAATTTCTAGGAATAATAGAAACCTTCAGACTAATCACCCCATCAACAAACACAAACCCTGAGCCCTCACCTATTTACCACCTAACAACAAAGAGACAATTATTTTGCAAAACCCATAAGAAGAAACGGACAGCCAGGACGTTAAGGACTCCTTCCCGCACATCAAGAAATGAATGAGGACTGTAAGATTTTCTAAGACACTGAGAAGTACTTCATCACACAGAGACCACAGCTCTGCATGAAGAACTCTGCTTGGAATAACAGTTATGACCAAGTAAGTAAGTAAGAAATAAGTAGAAAATCTCAACAGTGTTCCATTTTAATAAACACATCAGAGAGGCGAAGTCCAGTGACCTGCCTCCAGGATTCTCAACGCTCCCTATGGCGGTTCATGCAGCAGCAAACCTGCTCACCTGCTCATCAGGAGTCAAGAAAAGTCACTCTCAGTTAGAGAAGAAGGTGCCTCCTCACCGGACTCCCTCCTCACCTGTCCAGGCCCCGCTCTTCCCTGCTCTCTCTTCTCCTCTGACAACAAGCACCGCTGAATAATAAAGCGCAGAAATCCTCTTTACCTGTGTTGCTTTCCGGCGGGGCAGCGGACAGTTGGGCAGGTGAGCTGGGAGCTGTGTCCCTGAGAGGAAATATAAAGCCTTCACTTTTTGCCCCTCCCTGTGCATGTGTGTCCCGGTGATTCAGCCCTGACCCGCGGGGCGGCCGGCCCGGCCCGGCAAGGAAGTCCCTCCAGAGGCTGCTCTGCTCGGCCTCCGCAGGGCCCCCAGGATGGCCAGTGTCTTTGGAGAACTTTCCTGTTTCTCTGCTTGCTTCCTGGGAAAACATTTACAAACCCACCCTCTCGGCCAGAGAAGAGGCTCTTTCTAGAAGCAACAAGTGTCCTGCTTGAAACTCCAGGCACTGCCCGTGTCCACGTGCATGGCACCGAGCCAGCCAGTGGGGCAGGGAGCAGGTCCCAGCAGGGAGGGAATGCCAGCTCTGCTGCCCAGAGCAGGGGTTTATGTGGAGTCTCGGGAATCTGTGGCAGGTAATTCCTGCCCCATCAAAGGAGCGCAAGGATGAGCTTCCCCGTGAGGCACTCTGTGGTTTCAGTTTAAAAGCTTGGTGAGAGCAACAAGCCACCCGACCTAGAGGAAGTTCAGGGTGATTCAGGGCCAGGTAGGATTATGGATCACGGGCGGCAAGGAAAGTCAGAGACAATGTTTGGGGTGTGCGGGAGCCCCCAGGGGCTGGCATGGGCCCCAGCAGAGGAGTCCGGCTCCCCAAGGCTGCTCTGGGCCCGCGGCACACAGCCCTGCCTCGCGCTGCTCCCACCAGCCTCGTCCTGACCCCAGGTCCTAGGCTGGTGAGGGCTGAGGGGGGAGACCTCGGTGGCCGGTGACACCGCTCCTCAAGGCCCCAGAGCTGGCAAAGTCAGGTCTAACATGAGAGCCCCACTAACCACTGGGCCCCCCAAGGTGCTCATAAAAGTGGGTGCACAATCAGCCACTTGGACCTAAGAAGAGTCCTGCTTCGGCCCAGTCTTTATCTGCTCTGGGAGTTTCCTGAGGTGAGCTGATTCCCGCTGGGGTTGCCATCACCTGGAAGCCTCCTACTCACGGTTGGGGCTGCCTCTCCCTCCTGTTTCCGTCCCGCTAGAGATCCAATTTTGAAACAGAAACGAAAATATTCTTAGTTTTCTCGCTATCTGCATGGTTGATCCAAGAAGGTCTTTTTCGGCCCTGGTCTAGGTTGTGCCCTGTTAGTTTCCCTCTCCAAGGGGAAGTTCTTGTTCTCTCTTTGATTTCTCCTTCCAGGTGGGAGAACAGCTTCAGCATAAGACTCTTTGCCCCCCACCCAATCTCTCCCTCACGCCTCCCCCCTCAGTGTCTCAGCCTGATTCCCTGAAAACAGAGCTTAGGCAAAGCCTTGCGCGCATGGAATTTATTTGGGAACTGATCACCGGAAGGAAAGTAATGAAGGAGCGTAGAACAATCAAGCTCACCCCACGGGCATGGTAAGCTGGCCGCTGTACTTGATCCATGGACCTTCAGAGGAACCTTACAAAATGCATCTCAGAACTGTTCACCCAAAGGGAAAAGGAGGGACGCGTTAGTCACCCGACTTTCATCCCCATCAGGCAAGTATGGCTCATGATGTTAACTCAGATGACAGGTAACCAAACACACACATAAAGGCGGAGGGGCTAAGGAAAAGAGGAACACTGGTAAGTGGTAGAAAGCTCCCCCCAAAAGAGATGTGAGGGGGCAAGAGACAGAGCAGGTGGGAGGACCCACTTCACACCCAGTGAGAGCTGGTCCTTCCTGAACACAAGAGCAGAACAGAGAAGGAGGCTGCCTATTTAAATACGTTTTCACCATGAAGCGTTAACAGTTTTATCCAGGTAGTCAATTCTATGGGGTCACATACTGTGTTTCTGCTAAATGCTGATGGTTAGGAAACACTTAACAACCATTTGTTAAACTGTTTATCTTTTCATTGAGGAGAGGAAAAGGCATGTGCTTGGGATGGGGTGAGACATGAGCTGAAGGTTTGGAAAACTGGAGAAGGACTTGGTCAAGAACACACAAAAGGCTTCCTCACCGGCCACCACGGAGGCTGGAGCCACACGTGATTAGTAATAGAAAGTGAGAGTGACTTTCTTACAAGTGCATTTTACTGGGATCTGCTGTTTCCCAAGTCCCAGTCTTTCCAAGCCCTTGGAATAGAACCCCTCCAGCAAACTCCTTGCATTGGAAAAGCTTCAGTTTTCTTTCAAAGAGATAGGATTTTTTTTTTTCAATGAAACCTTGTGACTCTGAATTTCCCACACAGAAAGCAACTCTTTCCAAAGAAGACTTGTCATGTGAACGTTGAGGGTTCTAAAATCAACACCTGAGGCTCTTTCTACTTAGTCATATCAGCTCTTGACAAAGACCCACTTGCAACAAATTGGAAAGAGTGTGAACACAGACCCAAGAAAAATAATCAGCGATACTAGTGTTTTATTGTCCAGGAGGCATAGAAAGAGCCTTCTACTCCATTAGCCACTCTAAGAACCAGAGAGACAACTACCTCAAGCCTTGGAGGGGACTTGTTACTTCAGCCTGTACAGCTGGAACATTCCCTCAGGTACGTGAACACATAGGCTAAGAAAGGACTGTTGTTGTTTTTTAAGAATCCTATCGGCCTCATGACAAGACACTATTAAGAAACGAGACAAGTCACAGGTTGGGAGAAAATATTCACACACATAAAGAAGTGTGTGTATAAAGAACACACAAAGAACTGTAAGCCAAAAGTCACAGACAAATAAATAGGCAAAATATTTGTCCAGGCACTTCACCAAAGCGTATGTGTGAATGGCTGACAGACACATTACCAAGTGCTCCACATCACTAGTCATCAGAGAAATGCAAACTGAAACCACAAAGACATACAAAAGGGCTGACTACACCAAAAAAAGAGGAAGATGTGGAATAACCGGAATTCCTGATGGACCTATAAAATGGGACGGACATTTTGGGAAAAGTGTCAAATTCTTTTAAAGTTAGACATGCATCTACCGTGTGATGTAACCATTCCTCTCCAAAGTGTGTGTCCCAGAGAAATGGAGGCCTGTGTCCACCATGAGT
Source organism: Talpa europaea (assembly GCF_964194135.1). Lineage (NCBI taxonomy): Eukaryota > Metazoa > Chordata > Mammalia > Eulipotyphla > Talpidae > Talpa > Talpa europaea. The sequence goes on along the minus strand of NC_140080.1, from coordinate 91,611,156 downwards.
TCTTGGTTGGCTGGCTCAGCTTTTCCTGCTTCTCAAAGGGGCTTTCACAGAGCTTAAGTTTTTCATTTTGATATGATCCAATGTATTATTGTTTTGTTTTATGGGTTGTGCCTTGTTGTCAAGTCTAGGAATTTTTTATCCACCCTAGATCCCAAATATTTTCTCCTATCTTTTTTCTTTTTTTTTTTTTTTAATAGAGGCATGTTCCATTTGTTTATTTGTCTGCTTGTTTGTTTGTTTTGTTTATACATGCACTGGGTACAGTCAGAAGCGCGGGAGGGTGAGAGAATTCACCAGAGCCAGAGCGGGGAGCAGAGCAGGCAGAAGGACCGAAGTACACTGCTGAGGGGAGCAGCGGGCGGCAGGAGAGGTCTGCGCGCCATGCGGGACCCTCCTCCGGTGACCAGGGAGCAGCCGGGGATCGAACCAGCGCCGCAAAGGTTGCAGGCAGCTTCGCAACCCAGCGCTCAACCGCTGCGCCACCGGGGAGGCCCCTCCTATCTTTTTTCTAGAAGTTTTGTTTTTTTTTCATTTGACATTTACATTAAAACTGTGATCCATTTTGGGTAATTTTTGCATAAGATTTAAGTCAAGATTCTTCCTTTCTTTGCCTGTCTTTCGGGTCTATGGATATCCAATTTATCCATCAACATGTGTTGAGAGGCTATCTCATTCACATCTAATAATATGTCTTGTTTTTACTTTGAACTTCATTCTTTAAATTGTAGAGAACGGAGGAAGACAATGGGTGATTTATCGACAGCATATCTGCATGTGGACTCCAGTACAAATTTGGTGATGGAAGAGACTTAAGAACCTGCGTGCATCTCAGAAGCAAAAGAACCTAGTTTTAAAAATAAATGAATAAACAAAATAGAAACACTCTTAGATTATGAGACTAGAATGGTGGTTACCAGAGGGGAAGAGGGATGGGGGTGCACAAGTCAGATAAAGGGGGTCAATTGCATGGTGGTGGATGGAAACTAGACTTTTGGTGAGGACCATAATGTAGTCTATATAGATGTCAAATTATAATGTACACCCAGAACCTATATAATGTTATAGACCAATGTTACTACAATAAAAATAATTTTAATAAAAGAAAGTCATGCTATAACCTCCAGCTCAGAGAGGAGGAGCTTCATTTTATTTTCTTGGATTTTAAGAATCCTGAAGATGCTTCTTCCTCCTTCTCTGAAGCCCCTTAAGCTCTTCTCTGAAAGCCACAGGCCCTGAATTTGCAACATGCTTGCTAGTTTGACTAACCAGGGCTCAGGGCTTCCCAGGTTTCACAATCTCAAAAAATCACCACCCATCTTCTCTAGCCTGTTCCTCCCTCTCTGTCTCCAAGTTCCTTAGAGACTGAGTTCTGCAGTGTTTGCATTAATAGGGTGGAGAGCAAAGTTCAGCTCCCCAAAGAAAGGTTTTCCCAGAGAAAACTCAGCTTGACAGTTGGGAGTTGCTTGCAGTTGTGCTACTATTTTTAGATTTTCGGCCTGTGTGTTGAGTAAAGCTAAGAGCAGGAAACACTAGTGTGGTCTGCTCCTATTTGAGGCTCCTGCATACAATCAACTCTTCTTTGGAGAATTAAAAAGAAAAGAAAAGACTCTTTTCCAGGGCTACCATCTCAGATCAAAAGAATCTCTGCAGAGTCACTAAGCGATTTACTGAATGTATGGTTTTTAGAGAGAAAAATACAAAATATCGAACATAGCCTTTTGTTAAATTGTAAAAAAAAGAAGCAAAACCCATCTGATTTAAGAATAAGGACCCTACGGTACAGCGTATTAGGCAGGGAGAATCATGGAAGGAGCTAGATGTCAATGTGGAGGGATGAAATTAGGGTGGGGGAGAAAGCAGAGGCTGTGACCCAGAGGGAATCAGTGGTGGCATTAGGCTCCGGAGGTCCCGGGAAGTAGAAACCAGGTCCCTCACGTCTTTCTGGTGGAGGTCAATGACTAGTCCATCTTCCTCTTGAAAAAATCCTCTGGACCTCATCTTCTTCACTTGCAAATTGGGCATCACATCAAGTGATTCGGGGAGTACCTCTTCTGTCTCCGTACCTCACCCCATCTCAGAGGCCCCAGGCAGTAGCCACATTCAACAGACCTACTGAAGAAGCTACACTGCTATTTATTTTGCTCTATGTTTAATTTGCTTGTATGTTTTTCATCCTTTGAGAATATTTTGTCATTTAATTCATGCTTGAGGCTGATTTTGCTTCTGTGGTCCTTTTTAGCTCCAAAGGGCTATGATTCTGGAGACAAAGGTTATCTGATGACCGGTTTCTCCAAGGTTCCAGGGCCAACCTGTCATCTCAAACGAGAGACTGTGTTGTTAACCAAGTACAAGGGTCTGCAAAACACCACATCCTGAGATTCTGTAGCTATCCCAGGGATGAATGTCGATAGCCTGTTCTCTTGTCAAGCCCTTGCTTCACAAGGAAAAGACAAACTAGAATTGCTTCTTCCAATTACACAGCACAATGAAATGAGACAAGGTGACAGCACTTGTAGTTCATGTTTGCTCAACTTATTAAAGAACAAAAGCTCACAGAATCACTGGAGCTTGCTCAGGAAGGCCAAATAGCTCTGAGTGCTAAAGCTTTGAGATGCATTGTGTTTAAACAATGACCCCAGACTTCCTAGCAGCTTCACAGAGAAGAGTGTTGATATCTTGTGCTTTGAATCTAATTGCATTCCGTGTCTTGGCCTCTCAAGTTACTTATTCACATTATTTAATGTGTGTTTTTGCAGACATTGCCAAATGAGTGGTTCAGCAGAATGAGGGTGGAATTGGTCTCACTTTACTTGTTATCTTTTATAGAACCTGGGACAAACCAAGCCCCAAGTCAGTACCCAAAGCATCGTGGATTACTAGTGACAGAGAGCTCCGTGAACGAATTGTCAAAGTGTGGTTGTAGAGAAAGCAGATGGGCCAGAAGGGCTCTCTGTGGCCTGTCTTCCCACACCTGATAGCCTCAACTGCAGGAAGAAATCTGTGGCCCTGGACCTTCATGTAACTAAATGTAAAAGAGATGGATTTCAGCATATATACGGGGGGCTGGAGGAAACCCCACAGTTCATTTAGAGCAAACCACTCATCTTCCAAGAAAGCAAAGTTTGGGCCTCCCTGGTGGCGCAAGGGTTAAAGACAGAGCTATCAAGCTATCAAGAGCCGCTGCAGCACAAGTTCCATCCCCAGCCAGCCAGGGAGCAACCCACATGGCAAGTTAGACCTCTCCTGTCTTGCCTGCTGCTCCCCTCAGCAGTATATTTCAGTCAGTCTGTCTGTTCTGCTCCTCACTCTTCTCTGGTGAATCCTCTCACCTCCCATATCTCTGGCTTACACCCCATTTCTTGTATGCATAAATAACTAAATCTTTTAAAAAAGAAAGAAATCCAAGTTAGAATCGACGTGTTTGGGTAGGTTCTGACTAGGCCTGGGACCAGTTAGTAGTCAGCCCCTGCCCTCCGGATAGAGCTCTTTATCTGTGGCCACCTGGCTCTGCCTTTCTTATGACTACTGCCTAAGTCCAACAAAGAAGGTCTATGTGAAATTTGGGGGGACAGCCTAATGACCTTCTTGTTGAACTCCACCAGCACACCAGAAGCAACGACCTCTCCCTCTGAAGAGGGGAAGACTTTGCTCTGAAAGTTGCTAAGAAAAAACAAGTTTGTGACACTAGGACTGGAGAACAGCATGGCAGCTTATAAGATGCTTAATTGGCTCCTACCCAACAGGAGAAGGGACCCAAACCAGCAACGCCTGACCCCAAGCAAATGGTAGACTCTTTCCTCATCCTGACTGAACAAGAGTTCCCCTGACAGCATCAGCTGGTCGCAGGTATCAGGACGAACAGGTGACTCTGCAAATGAGAATCATATAAGGAAGGACCTTTCTTTCCCCCTGGGCTTGAGACTCACCTCTGCTTTCTAGAAACACCAGCTGGCTGGCAGCAGCTCCAGGAGGATCCCACCACAGCAGATGATCAGGCCTGGGAAATGCTCTTCTTTAGGGGACAGAGACTTTGAAAATTCCTTTCTCCCATGTAGAGGCAGCAGATGGCGCTGGCCAGGGACCCTCATCTCCCCCTGTCAGCTGGTACAGGCCCTGAGCAGTGGGGCAACAAGCATCAAACAGACCAAAACAGCCCAGAAAAAGCTCTAAAAATAAAATTTGGAACCAGAGCCCACAAAAGTAGGCGAGGGCCTACCTGTTAAATGTAAACAGCGTTGACTCCATACTGAAAGGAATATGTTAACTAGGATCTAGACTCTCCAACAATAATATGAAATATGAATTTTTTTAAATACCTGTTCTACCAAGAACAAGGAAAGTAAAACATGAATGAGAAAAGATAATCAGATAATCAACTGCAGCAACCTCAGGTGAGTCAGATGTTGGGATTATCTGATCATGCTTTTAAATTAGTCCGAGCATCATAAATGTTCCACCAAGCAATCACACGTTCTCTTCAAACAAAATGGAAAAAAAAATTTGGAGGATTTGATGTGGAAGAGACCGAGGAAAGGATCAGTGAATTTAAAGATAAGTTAGAAGAATGTTTCCCATTGGGACAGATATATAGAATGCATGTAATTTAACAAGAGAAAATAGATTGAAAAAATAGACTTCTGGAACCCTCCAGACAATAGCATAACTTCCAATATTTGTATCATCAGTGTCTTAGGAAGAGAACAGAGACAGCAGGGCTAAAAGAGTGTTTTAAGACATAATGTCGGAAATATTCCCACACTCAGCAGCAGACATAAACCCACAGAGTCAAAAAATTGAATGAACCCCAAGTAAGATAAACCCAAAGAAATACATGTGAAGACACATAAAAAATAAAATTTTGAAAGGAAAAAAATTCTTGACATCAGCCAGAGAAATATGACATGAGACTGTGGAAAAACACTCAAATTCAGATTTCTCTTTTTTTCCCCTTGTGTATTTTATTATTATTATTATTATTTATTTTTTATCATTATTATTATTATTTATCATTATTACTATTTATCATTTTTTTACATTTTTTAGACAATATTTGCTTCCCCCCACCCCCTCAGATTGAGGCCCCATAGAATCTCCTTCCCCAAGGCACCCGTGCACCATCACCTCAGTCCCCTGTGCTCCTCCCTCCCTCCCTCTGCTCCCTCTCCCGCCTCCTCCCTGCAGGATGGCTCTGGTTTATAATTGTCTGGTTTTGCTTTGTTGTGTTTTGTGCTGTTATTATTTTTTACACTGATGTCTTATTGGGTTCCCCTATATCCCCGCTATAAGTGAAACCATCCGATATTTTTCTTTTTCCTTCTGGCTTTTTTCACTGAGCATCATTCCTTCTAGCTCCATCCACGCTGCTGCGAATGGCATGAGTTTATCTTTTTTGATTGCTGAATAATATTCCATGGTGTATATATGCCACATCTTCTTGATCTAGTCATCTATTTTTGGGCATTTGGGTTGTTTCCAGGTTTTACCTATTATAAATAGTGCTGCAATAAACATAGGGGTGCAGGTGATCTTTTGAATCAATGTTTTTGTGCCCTTTGGGTAGATCCCTAGGAGTGGAATTGCTGGGTCATATGGTAGCTCCATTTTTAGTAGACTGAGGAACCTCCAGACAGCTTTCCACAGTGGTTGGACAAGTTTGCACTCCCACCAGCAGTGCAGGAGAGTTCCTTTCTCACCACATCCTCGCCAACATTTTTTTGCTTGTTTTTTTGATATGTGCCATTCACACTGGTGTAAGGTGGTATCTCAGTGTGGTTTTGATTTGCATTTCCATGATTATAAGGGATGTTGAACATTTTTTCATATGCCTGTTGGCCATTTGCATTTTCTCTTTCTCTGTGGAACCACAGAGACCAGAGGGAAGGGGCATGCCTTTTTCAAGAGCTGAAAGAAAAGAAGTTCTATCAATTCCATACCCCAGAAAACTACAGGTCAAAACTCCAATCTCAGAGAATTAGTACGAAGGTCACCTGCGAAGCTACCAAATGTTAGGTGTGGATCTAACAGACTTACAGGGGGTTACTTGCATTGACAGGGAATTTAACAAGCTCGCTTTTGATGTTTGAAAGCTGAAAGGTTGTAAAATGTGCTTCATCAATTTCAAAATCTTCTCACTGAACTAAATCAACACACTGATGCCTATGAACTAATCATCACCAACAGGTTCTATGGAGAAGTTTCAATTTCATCAGGGAAGTTTCATTGTCCTGCCACACCTTTAATTTACCTCCTGGTACTGGTCCCCCAGTCACCAAATGGGTGTCAGTGAGGCAGCCTGGCTGACCCATGTGGAGTCCCTTAACCGCACTCCATCCACTTGGAGAGTCCCAGACCTGGCAATCCCCAGTCAAGCATGGGGTTAGGGATTGTTTCATGAGAGAAGAGGAAGGTGAGTAGCAGCTAAGTCATGAGGTACCAGGAATGAACATAGTGTAAATTTGCATGAAAATTTACCGCAGAAAAAGTACAGCTGATGGGACATTGTTGGAATGGGCAGGCATAGTGAGTCCTGGAGAAAGTTGGGGAAATACCAGGGAATACTGAATGCCCAGGATGAAAGCTATAATCAAAGATGAGAAAGAAAGGGTTGAAACTACTGGTGGCATCTCAGAAGAAAACCATCTCCCCTGGGACAACATGACTTGTTATTTGCAAACCACAGTGTCTTCTGCCCCTGCCTTTCTCTGGATGATTCCCCTCAGAGACCTCATTGTCCAACCTGCAAATTCCCTGTACAAAAATTAGCATGTGCAAAACAAAGTAGAGATCTTCTCAATCTCGAATTCTGTGAAATATTTAGTCATGATGGAAACTATTGATGACTTAATTTAGAAATAGCTATGATAAATTACTCTGAATGCCTTAATTTCCTAATCCATTGCTTTTTTGGTCTGTTGACCAAGCATTGCATTCCAGAAACAAATACTATTTGGCAATGATGTGTAATCCTTTAAGTATGCTGCTAAATTGTTTGCTATAATTTTAGGAGAATTTTTTATGTCGATATTTTCAAGGCATATTGATCTGTAGTTTTCTTTGAAGAGTGTCTGGGTAAAGCCATCCTTATAAAATGCATTAGGAAGGGCTCCCTTCGCTTCAGTTCTTGGAACCTTTTGAAAAAGATTGATGTTAAATTTTTAAATATCTGATAGGATTCACCCATGGACACTTTTGGTCCAGGATTTTTCCATGTTTGGAGTAAATGTAAAATAAGACTACATTTCTTTTCATAATCTGATGAATCAGATTCACCCAACATCCTGTCTTCTACTGAAGACAGGCGTGCTTTGCTCTCCCTGAGTCCCCCATCTCTTACTGCCTTTGAGAACCCAGAGTGTTTGCCTGAGCAGGTGTAGAGGAGATAATCAGCCTTGCATTCATTTTTTTTAACTTTTTATTAATTTTTATTACTTATTTAATTGCAGCATTACTATATACTATATTTGACATAATTCCTCCATTTTGTACAATGTTTGCTTTCTCCTTTCGGTTGTAGTTCTTGTAAAATTCCCACAATCAGTTCACTAGTGCATTATCACCATGGTCCCCTATGCTCTTGCCTCTCCTGTTTTGATTCCTCTCCCTCCCCATGCCCTGATCCCTTCTTTGGTTCCCCTACATTTCTCCTATAAGTGAAACCATCCAATATTTTTCTTCTCCTTTATGGCTTATTTTACTGAGCATAATACCTTTCAGCTTCATCCTTGTTGCTGCAAATGGCATGAGTTTATCTTTTTTGATTGCTGAGTAATATTCCATTGTATATATGTACCACATCTTCTTTATCCAATCATCTATTTTTGGGCATTTGGGTTGTTTCCATATCTTATCTATTGTAAATAGTGCTGCAATAAACATATGGCTGCAGGTATCCTTTAGAGTCCTTTGGGTAGATTCCGAGTAGTGAAATTGCTGGGTCTTGTGGAAGCTCCATTTTTAGTAGTTTGAGGACCCTCCACACAGTTTTCCTTAGTGGTTGGACAGTTTTCATTCCCACTAGCAATGAAGGAGAGTTCCTTTTTCTCCACATCCTCACCAATGTTTGCATTCGTGTTTGGTTTTTGTTTTATTTTTAATTCATTTTGAAGAGGCAGGCCAGGAACTTGTCCCCAGGAAGTCTTTTATGATTGAGTTGCTGTTGCAGCCTTTGCCACATGGTGTCACTAGAGAGGTAGGCTGGAATGTTCTGTGCCTGGGAACCCAGCACCAGCAGGGCCTGCATCTGAACTCTGAGACTGATCGCCAAACCTTTTGCTCAGCAGACCTCTCCTGACTCCCCCGCTGCTCCCCTCAGCAGTGTACTTCCATCAGTCTGCCTGTTCTGTTCCCCACTCTGTCTCTGGTGAATTCTCTCACCCTCCCCACCTCTGGCCTGTACCCCAGCTCTTGTATGCATAAATAAAATAATAAATCTTAAAAAAAAAACTACTCAGATTTTTATTTAACACTTGCACATTTTTTAGTTGACATCTAAAATTTTGTTCACAATATAAATAATTCAAAAAGAGATTATTTATGTCATATTGTGAGCATTGCTACTTTAAACTTGTTATTTTACTCTTTTAAAAGCATCCAGTGGAGGGCTTCCCCGGTGGCGCAGCGGTTGAGCGCTGGGTTGCGAAGCTGCCCACAACCTCTGCAGCGCTGGTTCGATCCCCGGCTGCTCCCCGGCCACCGTAGGAGGGTCCCACATGGCACGCAGACCTCTCCTGCCGCCCGCTGCTCCCCTCAGCAGTGTACTTCGGTCCTTCTGCCTGCTCTGCTCCCCGCTCTGGCTCTGGTGAATTCTCTCGCCCTCCCGCGCTTCTGACTGTACCCAGTGCTTGTATGTATAAACAAACAAAACAAACAAATAAATAAATCTTTAAAAAAAAAAAAAAGCATCCAGTGGATCCAGATCACGTGACACCCACTCTCTTCCATTCTTAAAACACATAAACGAGTTCTTTAACTTTCCAATTATATTCCCATTCTACTTCCTCCAAAGAATTTAGTTTAATGGTTTTATATTTGAATGTCTTTTCTCTCCATGAAAATATGTACATAAATTTAAAGTACGGGATGTCCTTATTTCCCATGATCACATTGTTCTAAACAATGAAAAGTTCTTTTTGGCTTGAGCAAAAATGAGATAACTCATTAAAAATATCTGTGCCTCTATAATATAAAAATGTGTATTGCTAAAAATTAATGGGTTTTGCATCAACATAGAATTGAACTTTTTTTTTTTTAAGATTTATTTATTTATGCATACAAGAGCTGCGGTACAAGCCAGAGGTGTGGGAGGCGGAGGGGTGAGAGGATTCACCAGACAGAGTGGGGAACAGAACAGGCAGATTGACCGAAGCACATTGCTGAGGGGAGCAGGGAGTGAGTCAGGAGAGGTCTGCTGCGCCATGTGGGTTGCTCCCTGGCCGGCTGGGGATCGAACTTATGCTGTAGTGGGTGCAGATTGCTTCAGAGGTTGCATCTTAACCCTTTGCACAACCAGGGAGGCCTAGAATAGAACATTTTTAAAGATGAATGAAGAGGAATAACTTTCACAAGCAGCAAATAGTCATATTGACACTTGATGAAACAGAAAACGTGTAATTGCTTGGTGGAACATTTATGATGCTAGGGCTGATTTAAAAGCATGATCAGATAATCCCAACATCTGACTCACCTGAGGTTGCTGCAGTTGATTATCTGATTATCTTTTCTCATTCATGTTTTACTTTCCTTGTTCTTGGTAGAACAGGTATTTAAAAAATTTCATATTTCATATTATTGTTGGAGAGTCTAGATCCTAGTTAACATATTCCTTTCAGTATGGAGTCAATGCTATTTACATTTAACAGGTAGGCCCTCGCCTACTTTTGTGGGCTCTGGTTCCAAATTTTATTTTTAGAGCTTTTTCTGGGCTGTTTTGGTCTGTTTGATGCTTGTTGCCCCACTGCTCAGGGCCTGTACCAGCTGACAGGGGGAGATGAGGGTCCCTGGCCAGCGCCATCTGCTGCCTCTACATGGGAGAAAGGAATTTTCAAAGTCTCTGTCCCCTAAAGAAGAGCATTTCCCAGGCCTGATCATCTGCTGTGGTGGGATCCTCCTGGAGCTGCCGCCAGCCAGCTGGTGTTTCTAGAAAGCAGAGGTGAGTCTCAAGCCCAGGGGGAAAGAAAGCTCCTTCCTTATATGGTTCTTGCTTGCAGAGTCTCCTGTTTGTCCTGATACCTGTGACCATCTGATGCTGGCAGGGGGACTCTTGTTCAGTGAGGGAATCAGGCTGAGACACTGAGGGGGGAAGCGTGAGGGAGAGATTGGGTGGGGGGCAAAGAGTCTTATGCTGAAGCTGTTCTCCCACCTGGAAGGAGAAATCAAAGAGAGAACAAGAACTTCCCCTTGGAGAGGGAAACTAACAGGGCACAACCTAGACCAGGGCCGAAAAAGACCTTCTTGGATCAACCATGCAGATAGCGAGAAAACTAAGAATATTTTCGTTTCTGTTTCAAAATTGGATCTCTAGCGGGATGGAAACAGGAGGGAGAGGCAGCCCCAACCGTGAGTAGGAGGCTTCCAGGTGATGGCAACCCCAGCGGGAATCAGCTCACCTCAGGAAACTCCCAGAGCAGATAAAGACTGGGCCGAAGCAGGACTCTTCTTAGGTCCAAGTGGCTGATTGTGCACCCACTTTTATGAGCACCTTGGGGGGCCCAGTGGTTAGTGGGGCTCTCATGTTAGACCTGACTTTGCCAGCTCTGGGGCCTTGAGGAGCGGTGTCACCGGCCACTGAGGCCTCCCCCCTCAGCCCTCACCAGCCTAGGACCCGGGGTCAGGACGAGGCTGGTGGGAGCAGCGCGAGGCAGGGCTGTGTGCCGCGGGCCCAGAGCAGCCTTGGGGAGCCGGGCTCCTCTGCTGGGGCCCATGCCAGCCCCTGGGGGCTCCCGCACACCCCAAACATTGTCTCTGACTTTCCTTGCCGCCCGTGATCCATAATCCTACCTGGCCCTGAATCACCCTGAACTTCCTCTAGGTCGGGTGGTTGTTGCTCTCACCAAGCTTTTAAACTGAAACCACAGAGTGCCTCACGGGGAAGCTCATCCTTGCGCTCCTTTGATGGGGCAGGAATTACCTGCCACAGATTCCCGAGACTCCACATAAACCCCGCTCTGGGCAGCAGAGCTGGCATTCCCTCCCTGCCGGGACCTGCTCCCTGCCCCACGGGCTGGCTCGGTGCCATGCACGTGGACACGGGCAGTGCCTGGAGTTTCAAGCAGGACACTTGTTGCTTCTAGAAAGAGCCTCTTCTCTGGCCGAGAGGGTGGGTTTGTAAATGTTTTCCCAGGAAGCAAGCAGAGAAACGGGAAAGCTCTCCAAAGACACTGGCCATCCTGGGGGCCCTGCGGAGGCCGAGCAGAGCGGCCTCTGGAGGGACTTCCTTGCCGGGCCGGGCCGGCCGCCCCGCGGGTCAGGGCTGAATCACCGGGACACACATGCACAGGGAGGGGCAAAAAGTGAAGGCTTTATATTTCCTCTCAGGGACACAGCTCCCAGCTCACCTGCCCAACTGTCCGCTGCCCCGCCGGAAAGCAACACAGGTAAAGAGGATTTCTGCGCTTTATTATTCAGCGGTGCTTGTTGTCAGAGGAGAAGAGAGAGCAGGGAAGAGCGGGGCCTGGACAGGTGAGGAGGGAGTCCGGTGAGGAGGCACCTTCTTCTCTAACTGAGAGTGACTTTTCTTGACTCCTGATGAGCAGGTGAGCAGGTTTGCTGCTGCATGAACCGCCATAGGGAGCGTTGAGAATCCTGGAGGCAGGTCACTGGACTTCGCATCTCTGATGTTGATCTTTAGAGATTTTCTACTGTTGAGATTTTCTACTTACTTGGTCATAACCGTTACTCCAAACAGAGCTCCCCGTGCAGAGCTGCGGGCTCTGTGAGGGGCAGCTCTGCTTAGTTTCCTCCTTCTCGCCTCCTCTGCGAGCGCAGCCTGGCTACCTGACCCAATCATGCCGTACCAGCCCACCTTCTCTTCTGTGGTCTCACTAACACAAGGAAACGCCGCATTTCGCACTCCGTTTTTCAGATTGATGTGCGCGCAGGTTCCTAAACTGGTGACCTGCCTGGATATCTCGCCTGTGCGGCTCACTGCACCTAGAAGCCAGGGCTTCGGATGAACCGCTCTGTGCCTCATTTCCATCATCTGTAAAATGAAGAATGGGCCTGCCCGAGGTGTTCAGAACAGGATCCCCCAAGATGTACCACTTGGGCACATGGATTATTTTGAAGCCTCCAGACTCGCAAGAAATTTTATTAGTCCCTTAACTCCCTATGAGAACACAAACCGAGACGTCTTACCCAGATTTAGGCTATTAGCAGAGTCACAGAGCAAGCATCTACTGACAGAGCAGTGGGTCTTTGCCACGTGACTCGCTCTCCCTTCATCAGTTGAGCCCCTTCCTCTCTTCTTGCAACCCCTGGTCCCTGTCCCATGCCTCAGCTCAGGATATGTACCCCAGCTTGCCTCCCTGTCTTTGGAAACCTCACAACTGTGTGCACTCCTGTGAGGTTAGAGGAACATCTAGTAACTTCGACTAAAGGAACATGGAGTGACCCGGGCTCTTTTTTACTTTCTGGAGGCCTGCCAGAGGCTTAGCAGACTCAGCCAACACGGCAGGTAGCCCCAACCTTGCTAGTACTCCCCATGGGCAATAATGTGCCCGTTGTGGAGCTCTGAGCAGAGCCTCCCTGTAGCTTGCTGCCCTGCGGCCCCCCATGTTCTAGCCTTCTGTTGCAGCAATAATAAAGACCTGTTCCTGCTCCCTACGTATGGGGTTCATGACCTGCTTTCACATCTGCCGCCATTGAGAACCAGGCAAGCTTGAAGCTGCAGCCCCACAAGTCCCCAAATGTATGAAATTAAATTATTTTTCCCCTATCAATCTCTCTGGTGTTCATTTGATCATTCAATCAGCGCAAGGAGAGCCCAGAGGGGTAGGGGAAAATTCCCCTCCTGCCCCTCATAGGGTATTTAATATTATCCTGCCTATAAGAATGCCGTGTGTGGGGAGAACGAGGCCTCAGTCATAATAAAAGTAACTATTGTACTCAACGTACACTTTTTTCTCATTGTTTTCTTATAGGCGCCTGACCATCGTCCAGCCCAGGAGCCCGGAACTGGGGCTAAAGACAGGGGCAATTCTGGTGGCACAAACCACAGTTGACCCTTGAACAACATGGGTTTGACTTGTGCGGATCCACTTATTTTCTACCCATGGGTTCCACATCCAGGAATTCCGCATCCACACATTCAGTCAGCCGCAGGTGTCGGTGGCTGAGCCCCAGATGTGAACTGCGTGAATGCAGAGGTGACTGAAAATTCCAGGGAGGTTTGTGAATGTGTAGGTTGGACCCCCAGCCCCACCCCACCTCCCACATCATTCAAGGGTCATTTGTTTTTATTTTTGTTTCATGTTTATGTTTTTATGTTTTAGAATGTTGTTATGCAAAATGGCCCCTATTAGCATGGATGGTTCTTATTGCACACATGTTAACACTGCAAAGCACTTGAGCTTCCCTGAGACCTTCAAACCTGGAATTAGCTGCAAGGAGGCAGGCAGTTAACAGGACAACCTCTCTCATGAGACAGTCTTTCAGGAAATCAAATGACTCCTGTTCTCCACATATTGCTGAACACCTTATTGGTTCTCAAGTTATTTTCCTGGTTATACAGAATAATCACAAGGAAAGTGATCATTTCAGAACCTAAAATTTGGTTGTGTGGTGCTTCAGGTGGGATAACTCGTCACCCAGAGATAAAAGATTTTTTGTAAGGGTTCGTTCTGTGTGGGTGTAGCTGGGGAAGGATGAGGAAGTTGGAATTTTATCTTTATTATCATTGGCGCTAAGCACCTACGTGAATGTCTTGTGAGTCAATTAGCACCATCTCTGCAGGTCCAGTATTTTTTCCTGCACTTATTATAACATTGATCAAGTCTTAACTCATGAATTCATGCTTATGTAGGAGTTTGATTGGGAAATCACAAGTTGATTGACTTGTAACAGCACCCTCTTTGAGAGAGAAAACACAGCGAGCAGAGGGTATATATTCAGAATCACACCATTCACTGCACACGGCTTGCAGCTCCCTGCTCACCTCTGCTTCCTCCAGGCACTCAGGTAAGAGCTTCTACCTGCTCCCACCTAAGAACATGGGCCATTTTTGAAATTAAGAATGATGTGTTTATATTGTGCATGTGTTTTATTCTACATGATTTCATTGTAGTTCATCGTCACTTCTGATTTTGTTACTTCTAATTTCTGGGGAAAATTTATGTATCTTGTTCATCTCATTTGTCCTTTAGCAGATTTTTTTTATTTCCCAGTCAGCAAATGTGTTCTTAGGAACTCTGTGGATGGTGCCTGACACTGCCCGTGGTTTAGGAGAAAAGACAGGGGTGCTCAGGAGAAACAGTGGGGTGCCTGCCCCTTGGGTCCTGGGCTGTGTCTCTGTCCTAAAGCCTTTTCTACACAGAACTAGTGCAACCAGTTACCCAGGCAACATTAAGATGTCTATTCCTTTTTCACAGAAATCTTTTAAAAGGAATAATTTTGCGAATCTAGTTGTTAGAGTAATACCTGCACATGATGGAAGACTTGAAAAGTTAAAAAAAAAAAATTTAGCTGCTAGATAGAGTAAATCAAATATAAGCAGTTTATTCCAAGAAAATTTCATGGCCTGGTAGCCGCTCGATGACATATTTTATCATGAATCTCCTGCTTCCCCAGGTGTTCCAGGTCACCCCAAAGTCACCATGAGCTCACTCAGGTGTGAGTTTGCTGTCAATCTATATCAACAGATGAGAAAGTCAGAGGAGGGAAATATCTCCCTTTCTCCCCTCAGTATTGCGTCAGGCTTAACCATGATCTGCTTAGGGTGCCAAGAAAAAACTTCATCAGAAATTCAGGAGGTAAGTGACAGCTTCCTTGACATTGACCAGTTCGGACTGGCAGCTCTGTGGCTGGGATGTTATCATCTGATAACAGACCTGGCATTCCCCTGGGTGCCCTGGAGGCCGAGCAAGCTTTCCCATGACTCGGTGAGCACCGAGCTGTGTGAGGGGGCACCCTTCCCCCAACACCCCAGCCCCAGGTGCCTCCCTGAGCTGAGATAGCCCATTGGGTGCTGGGATTGCAATTGCCCAACCATCAGAGTGAGACCCCATGGAAGAAGGGAGAATCTGACTAAAGTCCAAGGGACAGAATCATCCCATTTCCTCAGCAATGAATAAATGCTTCTTGGAAGCGGTTGACCATAACTCAGCTTTGTTGTAGTTGTCCAGGGAGCAAACGCTTACCCTGAAGATTTTGTTATTCTTTGTTTTCTTTTACTTTCATGTCTTTGTTTCTTTCTTTCTTTCTTTTTTTCCGGTGTGTTTGGGGGCTTTAGGGAGCTTTGTGTTTGTTTGGGGCTAGAGTATTTTTTTTTTAATTTCCTCTGATGGACACAGCTCTTTTGAGTCATTTTCTTGTTCCCTTCCTGTTTCTCCCAGGTCCTTTACCTTAAGGAAAATGAAAGATCCAAGGTGAGATTTTGTTGTTTCTTTTTAACATGAGAGTTTACCACAGTTTCCATGAGACAGAGCACCTGGGACAGGAATGTCACACAACCAAGAGGATCATAATTTAAAGTGGGAATTCCCCCAAACTCCGGAAAGTCCATGTTGATAAGGACTCTTGAGCAAAGTAGATTGTATAAACAGAGTCATTTCTCGTTTCCTTTTACATACTCATTCTTTCACATTTTTTCCCCCAAGAGGAAGGCAGCATTTTGTTGAAGAGCGTGGGTTTAGGAACCAGAAGTTCAGTTTCAGGCTCCTGCCCTGCTGTCCAGGAACGGTGACCATGGGAAACACCACTGCCCTGAGCCAGAACCACTCACCCCAAGAATCCAGGGCTAATAAAAGATCTACCTTGATAGATGCACATTTCGGCAGGGGCCCAAGGACTGGAAAGACTCATGCATGTTATGTATCATTATCATAGATCAACAAGGATTATAGCGATCATAATCATGTTGCTAAAAGTAAATAATTTTAATTAATTCAAATAATATTAATAGGAATAAACATACATTGAAGTACTTTGGGAAAATGATTATAGAAGATGGATGATAGCAAGTGGAAGTTTCTAGATTCAGATAGACCTGGGTTCAGAAATTGGCTCTGATATATTACATCTGCTTGGAGAAGTTATTTAATTCTCTGAGCTTTCTGGCTTTTATCTGAATTGGAGGAAAGTCTTAAAGACTCTGATGTAAAGACCTTTGCAGTGTCCCTGCCTTGGCGTCCCACCAGCACCAGTGAAGAGCCATGCATCAGCTGGTCACAGGAGATAGTGCCAGGAGGGAGTATAATGGGGTTTTGTTTTTAAAACAATGCAAAGTTTACTACTCACACCAATGATGGCTATCAGAAAATGGTTCTAGCCCTTAAAGAACTTAACTTTAGCTAAACCTAACCATTAAAACCAATTCAAGGATATCCCAAAATGGCCTCCCTCTTGGCACAAGGGGTTAAGACATAGCACTGTGATGCTATCTGCAGCCACAGCAGCAGGAGTTCGATCCTCAGCCAGGGAGGTGACCCACATGGCACAGCAGACCTCTCCTGTCTCGCCTGCTGCTCCCCTCAGCAGTGTATTTCAGTGGATCTGCCTGTTCTAGTCCCCACTTTTTATCTGGTGAATCCTTTCACCACCACCACCACTACCCTGCACCTCTGGCCTGTACCCCAGTTCTTGTATGCATAAATAAATAAATCCTTAAAAAAAAAAAGAAAAGAAGAAAAACCCAATAGTAGAATGGAGCTGTAGCTACAGTTAAAGAGAAAAGATGAAAGATTTAAAGGACATTTGAGCTAAAATACACCAAATTTTGGGGAATAACAACTAACATTATCTGTTCCTTACCAAAATGTAGATATGGATCTAACAGACTTACATGAATTTAGATTTATATTGACAGATAATTCAATGGCCTCACTCTTTGATATTTGAAGGTTGGAAAGTTGGAAAATGTACATCTTCACTTTCAAAAATTTCTGGCTAAAGAAAATCAGCCCAATGGTGCCTATAAGCTAAAGATCGCCAACAAGCTCTATGGAGATCAGAAGATTCCGTTTCATCAGGTAAGTCCCACTGGTTGGCCATACCTTTAATTTACTCTCTGGGTTTTCCTCCTCCACTCACTAGATGGGGGGAATTGGGAGGTGGTAGGGACAGTGAGAAAGTAGCCTGGCTAACTCACATGGGGCGCTTCCCCCAGGGAGCACCAGGCTCCTAAGCCCACTCCACCCACTGGAGTGTCCCAGACAGAACCGGGTCATCCGCAGGAAGTGTGAGGTTAGGGGTTGTCATATGTACAATATTTGATCATGATTGAATATAACTTAATTTGTAATCACATAGTTACTGATAAACTACTCTTAATTCCTCCTTCTTTCTCCTTTACTGTGTCAAAGGAATTCTTGGAAAACATTAAGAAATTTTACCTAGCCAGCTTGGAAGCTGCCAATTTTACAAATGCTGCAGAAGAAAGTCAAAAGACAATTAATTCCTGGATGGAAAGTCAAACAAACGGTACAGTAGGAGAGGCTTAATAGCACCAAGTCTCTGCTGTATGGGAAGCCTTGGCACCCCACATGGTGTGCCAAGCGGGGCAGGGATGACATGAGTGTGCAAAGAGGACAGGGGAAGGCCCTGGAATGGGTCTAGGAGCCAAGCAAAACAAGGAGAGCCCAGAAAGGATATCAAGATACATGGCAACAGCTGTCCATGTGGCCTCGCACATGGTCATGAGTAAATGTGTTTTTATGTATCCCAGTTCTCTGCTCAGACCCCATCTGACTGGATGTCCATCTCTTACTTTAAATATGAAGCTTAACTCTAGAATTATATCCCTAAGAGAAAATATTACAATATTAGAAAAGCGTCCACTTTTCTTCTGTTAACTGAGAAAAAACAGCTCTCCTACAATGAGCTCCCCTCCGTGGGACCTGCAGCTGGAGCTGCCCACAGCCCTTCTCCCTCCCCATACTCCATGGGGATGATCTCAGCTGTCTTCCCCAATCCCGCAGAGAGCTTGGCAAAAAAAAAATTCTACCCTAAAATTTATATCCTACCTCTCACTCTGATTACAGCCAACCTACAGCAATTCCAAGTGGAGAATGAAGAGGATGACCCCCAGAAATGGTGGGGGGACAGTGCCGAGCATGTGTATCAGATTACAGAGTTTACATATATGTGAATTCTGTGTTCAAAAATATGTATCTTCAAGAATATGCAGGCCCTATTTCCACTGAGTAGTGAGCCAAAATGTGAAAAAAAAAAAAAACACCAGAATAATCAATGACCATTGTACCTTTCAAAGCATCTTGCAGACAAACCACTGTGCTCTTCATGACAGTCCTTTCTTTTTTTCTTTTGCAGAAAAAGGCAAGATTGTTTTTCCTAAAGTTTCTCTGAGCAACACCACTCTCCTGGTTCTGGCGGATATAGCCTATTTCACAGGAGAATGGGACAAGAAATTTGATGGGAAAATGACTGAACAGGGTGAATTTTGGCTAGCCAAGGTACTGTCAGGAATTAATTTATCCAATTAATGCAGCTAAATCTGGAGTGTTGAATCTAAACACACCTTTGACCAAAGTACAACTGCAAGGGGGAGAATAGGATTCCCCGTGGCTGCATTTCTTGGGGTTTTTTTTAAACTTCATTTAGTTGGATTACTTGAAGGAATGTCCCAATTCACAAATTTCCCAGGTTATCACTTAGAAGAAAGATGTATGGGGTATGTCTATAACATTACCTTCTTTTTTTAAAACTTGGCTTCTTTGGACATCTGTTTGTGACGTTCATTTTCTGCAGGATAAGAGCAAACGTGTGCAGATGATTAAACAAACCAACTCCTTTAATTTCTCCTCACTGGAAGACTTGAAAGTGAAGATCCTGGAAATCCCATACAAAGACAAAGAACTAAGCCTGGTGTTGCTTCTGCCCAATGAAGTAGATGGTCTGAAAAAGGTACAATCTTGTACAGTTGACTCTTGAGTGATGCAGAGATTAGGGCATCAACCCCCACACTCTCAAAAATCCGAGCATAACTTCTGACTCCTCAAACGATTACGAGGAGCTTGCTACCTGATCAGAAACCTCACCAAAATATAAAAAGCCAATGAACACACATGTTATATGTTATATGTATTATACACTATATCCTTATAATAAAGTAAGTTAGACATAAGAAAAGATTAAGAAAGTCATTAGGAAAAAACTGCATTTACAGGGCTGTGCTGTATTTACAATGTCATTAAATTTACATCATCTCTTTATGAGACAATTCATGTATAAGTGTACCCTTGCAGTTCAAAGGTCAGCTGTAATTCCTATTCTTCTTTCTACCCCTCAGTTCCTAAGACTATGAAGTTTGTGTGGACTGTTCCTGGCAGCAGTGCTCACAGATGCTGGCGGGGTCTGGCAGCGCTCAGGAATAGAATATATCTACTTACATGCATAAAGAATATATCACTTCTTCTCTGCACACAGTTTAGGTGGTGAGCTGTAATGGAGAATCTGACATCCTGTTGGGTTAAATATCTTAAGTATCACACTTAAGTATCTTAAATGTTCTATGGAAGAAGATACAGAAAATCTTAACATCAGATCCCACTAATATTCTGATGAAACAATGGGATGTCAGCTCAGAAAAAAATATACCTTGGCTCACACACTTAATATTTTGCAAGCGCAAGATCATTTGATATGTTCTAATCTATTCACTTAAAGATAAGGAATCTAAGACTCAGATGTAGGCGACACATGGAAAACATGAGTGAATTGCAAATTCACTCATTACTGAACCAAGCAAAGTAAATAGCAATGGGTACTATTTGCATATTAAATCACAGTGATATTGTGGACAGTGAACAAATAGCTCTATCTTGAGCTCACTTTCCAGGTCAGAAGTATCTGTTCCTAGGAACTCAAAAGGCATTTGGAGCCTCACTCTTGAGTAAGGGAGGGCGAGGAAGGGGAAGTGAGGTGGGGGAATTTTCCTTTTAACATTGTTATAATGAATAAAAAAATAATACCAAAACCCATATCTGGATCGTAAAGACATTCCAAAATGGCCATCTGCAATTATTATAATAGCCTAACAGACTATCATATTGCTGAGTTTGCAGTGAACTTGCCACACTCAAAATATATTTTGCGGGGGCCTCCCTGGTGGCGCAGCGGTTGAGCGCTGGGTTGCAAAGCTGCCCACAGCCTCTGCGGCACTGATTTGATCCCCGGCTGCTCCCCGGCCACAAGAGGAGGGTCCCACATGGCGCGCAGACCTCTCCTGCCACCCGCTGCTCCCCTCAGCAGTGTACTTCCATCCTTCTGCCTGCTCTGCTCTCCCCTCTGGCTCTGGTGAATTCTCTCACCCTCCCGCGATTCTGACTGTACCCAGTGCTTGTATAAGTAAATAAATAAATAAATCTTTAAATATATATATATATATATATATATATATATTTTGCGGTAACAGTAGAAATGGGAATTCCTCAGAGAAAGTGATATGGCATTACAATATTTGCACCCCAACTCAGCAGTCCATACTATCAATGGCATCAGGAACCTCAGTACTGGGATTTTATCCAAAGGTAACAAGTCAAAACAAGGCAAATCTTTTGAAGAAGTGGCTCAAAACAATGAAAAATTCAAAACCAGGGACAATAGTGCAAGTAGTTTAACTTAGGGACTCGCACACGGTGAATGCTAACAGGACATGAATTTAGATATATGCATTCAGTATCAATTTAATGGTTGTATGTTCAAATTTAAGCTTAATTAGAGACATATACTTATATGAAAAAAAGTTTACAATAGATCAAGTGAGAGAAATGAAAAGTTTCTAAGTTATCATTGTATTATATAAAATATTAGCACAGAAGGACATTAACAAGAAAAAACTATTTAAAAATAAAATATACAGTGGGCTGGCAGTTTAAGAAATGGAGATATGCAGCTCTTCTTTCCAAACTAACTTTATTTGGTGGCTCTGTTGTTTTACATAAATAGATATACTATACACATATCTCTACTAGCCATATCCATATTACATGGAATACAGAAGTTTCAGTTCACGATATATAATACAGAAGATTCCTTTTAAAATATATTTTTATACATTATGTATAATATGTCTAGTAAATGAAATTTGTATTTACTTTTACTGTCAAAATGAAGGTTTTCCACATGATTCCACCTAACACTGTGTGCGCCGTCCACTGAGATCGCATCAGTTGTTTCTTTTTCCCTTTGTTACAGCTGGAAGACAACCTCACCCCTGAGAAACTAACGGAGTGGACGAGCCCCCAGAAAATGAGCCAGAGGCAGGTGAGCGTGTGCCTACCTCGGTTCAAAACGGAGGGATACTATGACCTCAAGGCCATGCTGATGGCCATGGGGATGGTGAGTGCCTTCAGCGCCCACGATGCCAACTTGGCCGGCATGACAGGAAGCAAAGGTCTCACCCTGTCTGCTGTCCTCCACACGTGCTTTGTGGAGGTGACAGAGGGCAAGGAGGCTGCAGCCACGACCAGGGCTAAGGCGAGCGCAGAGTCCGCACAGGCCTCTGAAAGCTTCTGCTGTGATCACCCCTTCCTGTTCTTCATCAAGCACCGTGGGCTCAAGAGTGTCTTCTTCTTTGGCAGAGTCTCTTCCCCTTAGGCTCAACGGGTGGCCACTATTTTAGAGAGAGAGTCACAGACCTGTTCCATGCCACTTCCTTTTCCTTTCTGCTCTCATCATCATTAGTAAGAGTGGGGTGGTCTCAAGATAAGATGAAAAGATATTTCAACTCTGTGTTCTCCAAAATTTGAAATATTGTATCTGCTCTTTCAAAAAGCATGTCTATTCTTCAAATGTCTAAATCTAGACATATGTACCTATATGGAGCTGGTTGATGCTGGGAATTTTACATGGCTGTTCTTAATAAAATACAACTTATTCATGAAATTTTTCCCTTTTCCTAGTTTTTTTTTTCTTTTCACCAAAGCGAAAAGAAATATATATATTTCTCTATATATATTTGCTATGAGGGGTGGGCAACTTGCACTTTGGTGCATATATATATATATATATCTTAGAAACTTTGGTGCAAATATATATATGTATATAATTTAGAAATATAATTTAGAAATATATTATCATGTTAAAGGAGAAATTCAAAACAGGAGTTGGGTGTGAGGAGGCTGGAGGACAGGCTAGTCCCAGAACATGAAAGGTTTTGTCGCCTGTGTTAAAACATCCTTATTCTACATAGAAAACCATCACCAGTTTTGCTTGTTTATTTTCCAAAGAAAAGAATGAAATGCTCATGTCTACATCTTTAAAACAAATCGCTAGCTATTGTAATATAAGTGAATGAGAGAACCAGAGTTTGGACTCGAGTAAGTTAATTAATAAACCATGAGAATGTCAGGAGTGAAGACAGAGAAACAGCTAGTGTGCGAAACGTGTAGGCAACAGAAACCACAGAATTGTGGCAACATCTTACACATGGCAGAAAAGAGAGCTAGAAGCAAGAATGGTGCCAATCATTCCCCCATACCCAACTGCTTAGATGGGAGATTTTGTTTTGGAGAGAAGAGAACATCTCCGTATGGAATTGTCTAGTAAACATCTGGCTATGCATCTAGAGCTCAGATGCAGGATCAGAGTCGAAGCCCTAAATTTGTCAAGCTTGATATTACACTTTGAGAGTTACTCTCTTGAAGTTACTGAATAAATATGGCAACTCCAAAACTTGATTTTTTTTAAGTAATGAAAGATCCTAGTGCAAGAGTAAAGATGAGAGGAAAGATCTAAATTGACCTTGCAGTACATCACTTTTATTTTCTAGAATATAGCTTTTCTAGAACAGATTAGCATTCGTTCCAAATCCTTCCCAGTGAGTACTGAAAACCAGATGATTGTATTCGCCATGAGTTGGAGGCCTGGAGCAAGGTCTAAATTCTCTGCAGCGGAATTCCGTAACCCAATAACTGAGCAGAGGGAGTACAGGTTTCACCATGCAGATGTGTGACTTGGCCAAAGGGAAGCGACAGACTGCCAAGAAATTGGGTGACAGGAGCACATCTTGCAGTGAATATCCTGGGAAGGGAAGGGAAGAGGAGGGATGAAAAGAGAGGCCCTGGGGCACTGAAGGCTGGAGTAAAGAAATGGTGGGCATGAGTTGTGGAGAAGTATGAAGGGATCTGAAATTCGACCCAAGGCCTTAAGTCACTCAGTGACCTATCATTTGTTCTATGAGGACTCATTTGCAATTTTTATTACAAAAGAGATAAGCATCCTAAAGGCCAGCATTAGAGGACTGATTCCAGCGCAATCAGACCATAACACGGAACAATACCCTAATGTATGGGTCAAGGCAGAGTTTGGTCTGCAACTCAGTGGCAGGATGGATACAAAACATACATGGAAGTACCTGAGGTCAGTCAGAAAATAGCCCTGGATAGTCAGAAAACTAGAAATCTACAAAACTTAAGGCTCTCATAAAAGGGGCCAACTCAGAAATTCAGGAAGACATTTTGCAATAGACACAGGAGACCAGGGAGGATTCTGTCCTCCCAAGAGTGTGTCGTTCCCCAAGAACAGGCCCATTCAGGATTCCTGTCTTCTAGGATCTTGAGGTCTAAATCTGTATTGTCCCTGTTTGATTATTATCTGCCCCAATGGGTGAAACCAGAAACTCTTTTCCTCCACAGCATTGCATAAGACAGGCCATGTTTCATTTGCTAATGATGCAGTTTCTTCCTCCCTAAGATTATGTAAATTATGTAAATTTCCCTCTAACAATAATTCAAAGAAAAGCAAAAGCTTCCTTTTTTTTTTTTTTTTACTACATTCTAAATTAGAGATTGATCAGACAAAAGTGAGGTTCACCTTTAGATAAACAGCCCATCACAAATGCAGCACTGACTGTATGTCCATCTCCCTGCAGAGATATTTAGGCCAGTTTCAGAGGCTGCAAATCAATGACCTCAGTGGCAATGCTGAGCCAATCACTGAGAGAATCATGGTGTCTCTCTACTTCCACAATCGGGGAGCTCACCATCCTGGGACCAATGAAACCCATCACAGCATCCCTGATCCCTGACTGTTCTATACATCTGCATTTCACAAATGATGGTGCTGGGAAGTTCAACCTCTCCTCCCAGTCCCAACCTTCCGAACACACTAGACAGATATGGTCGTTAGTTACATGCTCAGGGGTTCTGATCCCTTCTATGAATACCCAAAGAGGGGCATGGAAAGAAAGCTTGGCCATTTTAGATTGGCAATTGTAAAATGTCAATTTGAGAACTGGTTTTCCTGCCAGCACCTTCTGCAGTGACAGATTGGGTTTGGCAATGAGAAGAAATTGACTTGGAGATGCAGAATGCCTCGCAAATATAAGATCAAAAGTAAATATTTTTCAAAACCCAGGTCTGAGTCTGTGCCATCTTAGTAAAACAGAACTTTTGAGGGGCTTGTCCCAGCACCGGGGGAATTTCCCCCATCTCTCTGGGTTCTTCTCAGGCTGGAGAAGCAAATAAATTAGACAAACGAGGAGGAGAATGACCCACATGTGGAGAATCACAAAGGAGACTGCCTGAGAGTTTACATCCTGAGCTGAGGAATGAGATGGGGGCCTGGTGCATAGGGGAGAAAAGGGGGGTCTCAAATGATAAGGAGATGACTTTGATGTCATTTTTGGAGTCTGTGGGTTTGGAGGACGGGGTCCTTGGGTCCACCCTGGGAAAGGTGTCACCAGAGCTCCCGTTTCAGCAACAGGCAGCGAGTTTCCCAGGCGAGTTTCTCCACGAGACGAGATGGTAGCTGTATTTTAAAAGAGCAGATTTTATTAGAGAAAAGAACAGAAGAATAATGGACACTTGCATAGACACAAGCAAGCAGAAAGGGTTAACCTGAAAGGGGCAGGTTTTTATGTCACAGGCGGGCGCCTTTGAGGAGAGCGGCCTCCCCTGAGGGAGGTCAGTGAGGAGAAGTCCCGGCAGGTCACCGGCCGCCAGGAAGGCTGCTGCCCTGCAGAGGGAGAGAATTGGTGAAAAGAAGCAACTGCATAGTCACAGGTGAGCAGGACTGCTGCCCGAGGTCAGTGCAGGGACTGCACTGATACAGCCTCCTTCTTGTGAGTGGTTGGATTGTTACTGATGTGGGACAGCTGTGCAGAATCAGAAAGAGACCAGAGATGCCACAATGGGCCCAATCTCCTTATCTTTCCCCTCAGGTCTGTGCTCTGACACTCCCTCCAGCAGTCTGGTACCTGCTTGGGCCTTGTGCCTTGTGATAATCACTGATGCCTAAGGATCTTGATTTCCATAGCTGGGTTAATGGCCATGTTCATTCCCTCTACCCCCACCTCCTTGTGTGAGTCAGGTTTTAGTCTTGAGATGTCTCCTTTAGGTTTTCTATTCTTTCCTCCATCAGCTGCATGTGGTAAAATGAGGCTGCTCCAATAAGAAGGTTATTTCTGGAGATGACCCTGTGTCTAAATAATCTCTGTCCTTTAAGTCACTGGTCATAATCTCCCTGAGGACTTCAATGTCATTAGCTCCACGTGTCAAAATGATGCACTTGGGGGATAGGTGCTTTTGGGAGAAGCACTTTCTTCAGGCTCAATACACATCAGTATGGGGTTTCTTGGAACACTCACCTCCTTTATATGTGGAGATATAAACTGTGGGAGGAGGGAAAGACTCCGTCTTCTCTCCATTCTTCTAAGTTGGTAAGTATTCAAGTCAACATCAGACCGATTGACAAGAGAAAAAGCAAAATAAGCTCAATAACGACACATATAACGGCAGGCACACGGGAGAGACCCAGTGAAGATGAGTGACTTCACCAAGATGGCTTAAGTCACCTCCTTAAATATTTTCCAGCTAAAGACAAAGGATGTTGGGGGTTGGGATCTGTGACTTGAAAGGAAGGAAGACAATTAGAGGAAAGCAAATTTGCAAACAAATGTGTATAGGGCCAGGTAGAAGCCAAAAAACACAGCAAGATGCTTTAACAAACTTTCTGAGTTTCCCCCAGTTTACCACATTCAGTGCAAATTCTTTAGTGCTATCAATGAAAACATCTTTCCCTTCCTGCAATACGGAAGGAGACACCCGTACAACAGAGATTTGCCCTGTCATGTCAATATCTCTTACAGAGGGGCAACCCCCATCCAGCTTTCAGAGCCCCTCCATGCAATAATCATTATGCCTAAGAGACATATGTGAGGTGGTAAAGCCAAACATGAAGAAAAATGTCCCTCTGACCTGGAATCCATTTGCATTTTACAACTGATGAAATAGCTCAAATTCTAATAATGTTGCTAAGGACAGGATGGCCATGATTTGGTTTCCAAGCAAAGATAGAAGATGCTACAGTTAATGATGATGGTGATGATGATGGTGGTGGACATGGTGGTGGTGGTGATGACAATGATGGTGATGAATGTTGGTGATATCATGTTGATGACCAAGAAAATAGCAACTAACATTAATCTATTTTAAAACAGGCCCAAGCACGCCACAGTAGAAAAACCACTTATTGTACTGGGCCAAAGGGCAATTGTTTCAAGCCTTGTTTGAGAACTCAACTGAATAGACATTCTCATCACAAGGACTGACTGATGATTGAATACTTTTGCCAGACAATAGAATCAGTGACACATTTTGTATCGCCAAGAATAATTCAAGCTGGATTTGTGAAAGAGCACACAGCGACCCATCATAAAACCCATCACTGTGCAATGCCCAGTGCCCAAGGTGCCGGAGATAAACTAGAGATAAGCTGACAGTAGTAAATACTCCAGCAGACCCTCCGGGCAGGAGAGATCCCTCCATCCTCCACCCTCAAGTGCCAAAAAAAATCCCTCAATAGCCTAACCCTATAAAGACTAGAGCTCCCATTTTTGGGGTGAACTCTTGGCCTGCAGAGAGTCCTCACCTCATGGACTTTCAATAAAGCTCGTTTTTGTCTGATACTCTTGGCCTCCTTTCTTTTCTAATAATTAGTTAACACTAATTAACTTTCTTCCTAACCACTTACCTCTTCTACCACTTTTCTTTCATAAAAACTCCCTACTTTTACCCCTTCTTGAGGCAAAATCTCTAAGTTTCTACCTGGAGGTATGCAATACAAATTGCAATTCTTTGACGCTCAAATAAATGCTTGATTGCCTCTTTTTTGACTCTTTATTTTTGAGTTACCATTTTCCAAATCTTTTAACAAGCATGTATTTTATTTACCCACACAACAGCTCAACAAGGCAGAAAATCCTATAAAACCCATTTTTCATATTAATAAACTGAATCTCAGAAAGATGAACTAAACTACCCAAGGTCATTGTTATATGTATTGATGCTGTAATGATCCTGATTGATGGACATGGCATTGACCTTGGAATGACCCTCACTGATCCAGGTGAGGGCAACTGAGAGACAGCATGTTAGTCAACAATTAAAAAAGCAACCCCTTTTTTAGAATGACAGGCATGTAAAGTGCAAGGACAAATTAAAAACCTAGAGGTACCGAAGGCTCACCTAAATTAAAATGAACAAGTGGTGCTAATAATATGCCTCTGAAAAGTCTGGCACCAGATTAAGCCAATTTGAGATGTTGATGAACTCCATGTCCATGGTTCTGAAGCCTTCTCCAGGTTTTGCCAAAAGCCTCAGAGGCCTATACCCCAGTTCGTGCATGCATAAATAAATAAACCTTAAAAAAAAATAAAAAGGCTCCAGGGACTTCTCCATCTGAGAAGTGACTCTCCCTGTGACCATTTGGCTGCCAGGAATTTTTCAGACCTGTCCCACCACTCTGGGCTCCAGAGCTTTGCCAAGTGGATCAACTTCCTGCCCCGCCTTTCACTGCCAGTTGAATGCTATGTTTGTATTGTTGTAATGTAGTTACCTCCAAACTCCTAGTCCCAGTAAACTCACATTGAAGTCATAAGCATTTGCCTTGAGTTGTAAGTGAATCCTCTCTGCTCTAGCAGAAGGGTACATTTTTGAGAGGCCAACTTTATATTACAGCCATATATCTATTTCTGATATGTGGAATATTTATATTCAGTTTGTCTGAGCCTAAAGTCGACACATAAGAGGAGGATTTAGAAATGGACATGAAAAAAATTTGTTTTTATTGCTAGTGTGGTTGACCTGAATTCCCTCTTTATGTCTGAATTATTTTCCAGTACTTGATGATGGATCATTTCATAGGGAGCAGTCCCCCATATAATGATAAAATGATATTAGAGATCATTTATACAATTCTCTTTACTTAAACAATAAAATAATATTACAAAGAAATTGACTGTCATCCTTGAGATCACAGGTTGAGGTTGTGCTGGAACAGAAAGTCCAGCTTCCTGGCCCTAGGTCCAGAGAGCCTCACTCTGCTTCCATCTCCCCCGCCCCCAACCAGGTTGACTAATTTAGTGTTATGTGCCAGGTCACCCGCTTGGGTACTCATCTGTTATCTCACAAAAGCCCTGGCTACACAGGCTTATGGTCTTCATTCCCAGATCCTTTTGCTGATATCAACAAGCCCAAAGCCTTTGCTCTACAGTTCACATGTAGGAACACAAAAGTGACTTCATCCTGTATCAACAGCATGTTGGTAATTGCCCTAGCCTGGGAAGAGAGTGAATTTCTCTGTTGCTTCTTTTATGTGTATTAACCTGTACCTTGGATTACACACAACTCCTTTGATCTTAGTAGAAAAGGGTTCTTTGCGACATGTCCCCCCAGATCGCAGGCGACACAAGAATGATCACACATACTGAGTGAGAAAGTTAGGAGATGGGAGTAGGTAGTCCGTGAAGACCAGGGTGCCCCAAGTCCTTTTATCAAACTGAATTAGAAACAGCGGATGAATTTCCCTTCCTTCTCTGGAAATGATTGGCATAGGGCCTGGGCACCAGGTCCGTGACAAGAAGACTCTGGGGCTGACCTGGGGCAGGAGCACAGAGGATGCACATTACCCCAGGAATCTCATAACCTTCCAACTTCTGTTCTGCTGGAGGAAGCTAAAAAGATCATGCCGCTCTTACAGAAAACCTGAATAACACAAATGCTCAAAGCAAATGGAAACCATGACTTCGAGACAAACACCAACTTGAAGCCTAAGGAAAGACCAGTCCTTCCAAGAAGAGACAAATGCAAGCACTGATTTGCTGAAACGAACATGGAAGAGGGACAGGACACCAGGCATGGAAAGGAGAGCATCCTCTTCCCCTGGGGACTGCCATGAAACTGTCCCAGACCTGACCCCGAGAGGCCTTCTACCTTTGGGGAAAGCCAGGAAACCAGCTCCCCTCTGGCGCAGACAAGCAAGCACCACACAGCCAAAAAGGCCCCTTCAAGGTCAAGGTGCACAGATGGACTGAAAGTTGAAGGTCATACAAGAACTCGGGAAAACCTTTCAGCCACCAACACTCCACCCTAAATGCAAGGTAACTCCCCAGCAGTGCGAAAGCCGGGCAGCTCTGAAGGCCTCTGTCCAAGCAGCAAAATCCAAACTCAGCTCAGATCCCACCTGACACACTCACTGTTGCTCACGAGCTGCACACCAGAAGAGACATGTCCACGTCCAGGATGAAACATTTTTTCCCTCAGTCTCTACTCGGAGTTTTGTATTCAATACAAATTTGTGAGACACACACATACCCACTAACGCATACAATTTAAAAATCACCAACTTTCCAGGAGACAGACAACAGGATCAGACTCAGATGATACAGATGCAAGAACTCTCAGAGAGGAAACGTAAAATGATGATGCTTCAGATAGGCAGGCATCTAGTGTGAGCTTTGAGTAGCTTTTAGAAAAATATTTGCATTAATGTTCTTATCACTGGCCAGAATATAAAATACAACATAAATCATGTCCACTGGACTGAGGTAATTACATTACTATCTACAGTGTTTCACAATTCTCTCGGGACTGTGATTCTAACAGTTGGTTTGGTGACTATTTCCAAATATATGGGAATACTAGTTCAAGATAGTTTTAAAAAAAATATGAGTTCAAAGAGAAAGAGAATTGAACATTTACTAATGACCAGATAGTATTTTATGTAAATTTATTTTATGTAAATTCCTCATTTACATAAAATACATCATTTACAAAAAATAGTATCAATAGGACTGTTGGTGATAACCAAACTGTGGCTAATTACCCTTCACGCTGGCAATAAGCAATTCCCTGCCTTCCTTTTTCTCATATAAATCACTTTAGAAATTATGTGATTTCTCCTCTTTGAAGTATGTATTAATTTTTTTGATGACTAAATAAAACTTGACTCAGCTTTTATGGCTGAGGGATGCTTTTTCTCAAGAACCTGGAAGTTATCTCTTTAAAATGCAAGCCTCAAGGGAGTAGGGCCCTTACCTCCCAGTTTCAATAGGAGGGTAGGAAGGCTTTGAAAGCAGAGGGGCGACCTATCTGCTGTGCTCAAGATGTGCTTGGTTTTCCTCCGGGTGAAACTGACTACTAGCTAACACAGATGGCCATGCCAGTTACCAGGTAAGTCTGGAACGATCTCTGTGTGACGAAGGATGCTGTAAGTACTCTTACTTAAGATTCATTAATGTTTCTTGTTTGAGAACGTGGGAGTAATGAGTTATATCTGTTTGGCTGTATGAGACGATAAGTGAATTCCCTTCTTTATCTGCAATTTCTTGGCAAATTGCCTGTGCTGTGTGTCACAGTCTGGCTTAATGCTTGTTCCATAATGAAAGTGTGTTCCTTTTCCATGGCCTTTCTGGAGAGGATTCCTGGGTTGGAATGTTTCCTTTTTATTTCTATTTCCCTAGCACATTCCGTGATTATGTAAAGTATATTTTGACCCACCAGAGTCCTTCCATGGACACTAAAAGGAAATGTGTGTGGTGATTTAATTTTGACGAAAAGAGGCGTTTGTTCGGCTTTCTTAAAGCATTCTGAGCTATGCCGGGGCCGGGAGAGAGGGTCATGCTGAAAATAGCAGTGATAAAGTTAATGGCACGTAAAATGGATGAAACACCTGGTAAAAATGAAAGGAAAGGATGGTCAGGTCCACTGAAGCGCCTGTGTGAGCTAAATTGCCATCTGAAGGCAGATACATCCAAGCTGGTCCAGCATCTGTCTTCATGCTTCAACTATTGATGTTAAGTTGGAGTAAAAATGATGGTGGAGGGCCTCCCCGGTGGTGCAGCGGTTGAGCGCTGGGTTGCGAGGCTGCCCGCGGCCTCTGCGGCGCCGGTTCGGTCCCCGGCTGCTCCCCGGCCATTGGAGGAGGGTCCCACGTGGCGCGCAGACCTCTCCTGCCGCCCGCTGCTCCCCTCAGCAGTGTGCTTCGGTCCTTCTGCCTGCTCTGCTCTCCGCTCTGGCTCTGGTGAATTCTCTCACCCTCCCGTGCTTCTGACTGTACCCAGTGCATGTGTAGACAAACAAACAAACAAACAAATAAATAAATAATGCCTCTATTTAAAAAAAAAAAAATGATGTGGAAAAAGTCAGAAGCTTGTATCATCTCCTGAAGGGAACGCTGTATCAGTTACTCTGATTATTAGTGGAATTAATCCATTTCCAAACCCTCCAAAAATGATGGGTATAATTATTAGACACGCCTGGGTGTTTATGTTGTAGATTCGATCATCTGCTAGCAGAGCCTCAAGTTGACCTAGTTCTGCGCTGATTAAAAAGTTTAAGGCAGTGCCTGCTATTCCAGCTCGAGTGCCAAATACCACGTAGAGTTCTGACATCTGTATGGTCTATTGAAAATAATCAACGGTTTAGGAACTTAGTTAGAAAGGAGAAGTAATAGACTGTAAATCTGAGAACAGCGGTTGAGCCTCTTGTGACCAGATCCTGTGGTGAAATGCAGATTAAGGAAGCACCTTCAATCTTGCAGGAGCCTCTCCTGCCCTCTTCTCCCTATCAGTGGGGGTAGATTGAAGCCAGGTGACTGGGTTATTCAGCCACTAACCAGAATTTGCTGGGATGGAATTCACCCCTCCAGTAAGGATTTAGTTTAATGAGTGTTTGATGTGCGTTCTGGCTGATGTGAGATAAAGTCTTGCAATCCTTAATTTCAGGAATTGAATAATGCTATTGCCTAGCCTTTGAGGATTCTTGATCTCTGTTAACCTAAATGCCTATTCCAATACTAGTAATACTAGTGTTAGTGGGAGATGCATGTTTGATATTACAATTGTGGGGCCTCCTCCTGGTCCACATGCCATCCTACCCTTGTCGCCATGTGTGGGGCCTCAGCTACAAGCTTGCCCGGTCTTGACAGCAGCAGAGGAGGAAGCAGGTCACGAAGCCCATGGGTGAGGAGCAGGGACAAGCCTTTATTATGAGGCAGCAAGAGATACACAGCTGGCAACAGGAGCAGGCCCAGGAGCGACAGCCCCCGTGGGCTCCTGCTGTTGCAACAGAGGCCCCATGCCCGGAGAAGGCCCAGTGAATGGCCAAGGAGAGTCCCCCCAACAGCAGCCCTATTAGCTTTTATATAATTTATAGACACAGCAGCACAGGGGCCAAGTTTAGGCCTAGTTTAAACAAGTATGTTTCGCACATGTGAGCCCTACGTCAAGGTTACATGTTATTTACTGCTTTCGATAAATGTGGGCTGCATCTCAAGGCTACTCAAGCTACTAGGCCACCCGTGCTGGAAGGTCATGGCAAAAATCAGTCTGAGAAAACTCCATGTTTTCCTGGGGGGTCTGACATGCCACCCATTCTCAGACTTCTCGCTGCACAAACTTTATGACATGCTTTTGTGAGGGTCCTTGGTGATGCATATGGAGCATTGCACCGGTAACCAACAACAATAATATAAACTACAAAATGCCACTAAGATGCAGGCAGTGCCCCTCCAAGACAGCCAGGGCGGCCTGCCAGCTGGGCGTCAGGGATGCCCAGTGGTTTCCGCAAAGGATCGCCTATAAGTGTTTTAACGCTTTGTTTTCTTGTCTAGGGTTGCCAAGCCTTGATTAACTCTTTTGTGCTTACTGGGGACATACACAGCATTTAGAACCCACCGTCAAGGGCTCAGTTTACTAGGGTATTGGTGCAAACCAACCTGGGAGCGAAAGATGAAGGGGTTACCTGTGCCTGCTGTGGTGAGTGTCTCCCTTCTGGCAGTACACAAGCTACGTTCTTGTCAGAAAACAGAATTGTGGTGGCAACAGCAGTCTCCCAGCCTGGGAGTATCGCATTCACTTTGCAAGGAGGCATCAGAGGGTTTTACATGCCACAAGAATGATTAACTCATGGGCCAAAATCAGGGCAAATGTCCCTTGTAAAACAGCCCTTTGAACAACAGTCTCTGCACAGGCTGTGTGCACTAGCAGGTGCCACTGCCCTTTTACCCAAGGCCTTATCTGTAGCTTAGCCTCCTGCCCCTAGAGGGCTACTAGGGCTACCCAGCACATCTGGGCAGTCCATATTGTTCCAGGCCATACCCAGTCCACCGTTTGTCGCTGGTCCACTGTTCAGGGTTGGAGGCAAAACATTGTCCTGACGCCCAGGCTTAAGCAAAATGTCCATAGTCTGTGCAGCAGGATGGGCCAGCAGCCCCGTTCGCTCCTTTTATTCAGAGTCCGTGACACCTCCCAGAAAGGTCGGCTCCACCCGCCTGTGTCCATGCGTGAGCACCGCTCACGTCCTTGTTTCAACAAGCCGTGGTGGTGTGCTATGATGTCGGGGGAGTGCGCCGCTCCAGGAACCTCCTCTCAACGCCCATGTCCTTAGCCCACAGTTGGTGGACTGTCCATCCATTCAGGCAATAGGTGGAAATCCACAAAGTCAGGCCTCTGTATACTGCCCAATGGTCGGTGCAAACCACCAAGGGGAGGGGTTTATCGAAAACATTTACATACAATGTTTAGAATTTACAGGGGTGCAAACCTTGTCTTATATCACAGAGTGTTGTCCCCGGGCGCACAGCCACAGCTGTCCACACAGCCGGCTGGCCCCACTGGAGTTAGTGTCCACCCCTCCTTCTACGGACTAGGGGCAGCCTGCACCATGCCCACTCCTAACTCTACTACAGTGCCTGAGGCCTTTTATGGCCTCCAGCAGTGGGTACTCTCTGGTGTCGGTCACTTGCCTAGGAATGGGCAGCTGGAGGGGTGGACACTCAGCACACCTGCACAACGCTGCCTCTACCACACATTTCCCAAGGTGAAACTCTCCAGCCATGGTCTGTAAACAGAGCACAGATGCACCTGATAGATTTAAATCAAAATATGAGAATAATGAACACAAACAATAATGTCTGAAGATTCTTATTTCAAGACTCTTATTTCAAGAAGAGAATTTTTTAGGCTGCACTGAAAAGCAAGACCCAATGTAATAATGAGCCCAGCTCCGACTTTGAGTGCTGACAGCCCTCTAGTTCCACCCTTCTCTTCCTCTGCCCACACCTGGGTTAGCTGGTAAGAATGTCCTTGCACGCCCTCTCTTGGCACCCACAGGAAGCGCCAACCAAGCAAGCCAGGACCCAGCACGTAGGCTCACTCCCCCTACAGCCAAGGCCATCCTGCCACTGGAGCCAGGTTCCCTGCCATGCTCACCCCAGAAAGCCTCAGACTACTACAAATGGAGCAACCATATGAGCCAGCCATCCCACTCCTAGGAATCTACCCAAAGGACACAAAAACTTTAATTCACAATGATACCTGCACCCCTATGTTTATTGCAGCATGATTCACAATAGGTAAGATATTTTGGCTGTTTCCAAAATGCCCAAAAATAGAGGGCTGAGTCAAGGAGATGTGGTCTAGCTACACAATGGAATACTATTCAGCAATCAAAAAAGATAAACGTATCCCATTCACAGCAACGTGGATGGAGCTGGAAGGGATTATGTTCAATGAAATAAGCCAGAAGGAAAAAGAAAAATATCGGATATTCTCACTTATAGCAGGAATGTAGGGGAACCAAATAAGGGACCAAGAAAAAAATAAGTATAATAAGTTAAAAAAACAAAATAAACAGGCAACTATTAACCAGAGACACTCTGTAGGGGAGGGAGAGGGAGAGGATCAAAACAGAGGCGAGAAGAGCAACAAGGGACTTTGGTGATGGTGCACAGGTTGGGTATTGGGGATTTGTGGGGATTACACCTCAGAGGAGAAAACAAACATTGTGCGAAAAGGGAGAACATTGTAAAATATATCTAAAATAAAAAATAAATATATACGGGCACCTTCCTGGTGGTGCAAGGGGTTAAAACACAACCTATGAAGCAATCTGCAGCCACTGCAGCACGAGTTTGATGCCCGGCCAGGGAGAAACCCACCTGGCACGGCAGACCTCTCCTGTCTCGCCCGCTGCTCCTCTCAGCAGTGTACTTCGGTCCTTCTGCCTGTTCTGTTTCCCCACTCCGACTCTGGTGAATCCTCTCACCCCCATGCCTCTGACTGTACCCCAGTGCTGGTATAAATAAATAAATCTTTAAATAAATAAATACATATATATGAGTAATAAAGATATTCATACTTTCTTGCTGCCTCAGCAGCCTCAAAGTTCAAATCAATTCTCCCCCTGTGGAGTGAGGAAAGCCCATTTTACCTCCATGGAATCAACACAAACACACTTTTTTTTTCCCCCAACATTCTTAAAGGTAACATTGGCTAACAACAGTGTATGTGATTCAGGGGTACAGGTTCACACCTCTAGGTGTATGTCATCACACCACAGTCAGAACCAAAGCACCAACAACTCTCTGCCATTTTCCCCCACCTTCGCCCTCCATAGCCTCAATTCTGAGATCACATTTCTAGGGGTTTTTTTGGTTTGGTTTGGTGTGTTCCTTTCTTTTGTTTCTTTATAATCTACATATGAGTAAAATCATCTAGTATTTGTCTTTCTCCTTCTGACTGATTTTGCTTAGTATCATCCCTTCCTGTTCCACCCATGTTGTCATAAATGGCAAGATTTCCTCTTTTTTTTATAACTAATAGAAGGACACATTTAGTTAAATGACAGGATGAACAAAGAGAAAGCATGCCAGCCCTTGCCATATGAAAAGCTGAATGGTTACGTTACTATACCTATAAGCCTCAAGATAGGACTGTTCTGAGGGACGGAGAAGTATTGGCAGGTGATAGACACACAGTGGAAGAACAGAAGAACAGAAACAGCCCCTCACATATATGTGTGTGTGTTTGTGTGTGTGTATACATATATGTAGATATAGATATAGATATAGATATATAAATGAAGTTTCCAAGGTAATTGATTCATGGGGTAAGGAGGGTCTCTTTGCCAAATGATGCAGAGATCATTGGATGTCCACATAAAAAACAATGAACCCCAACCCTTCACAGTTTAATTCAAAATAAATCATGTATCTAAAATGTAAATGCTAATGCCATGAAAGGTCTAGAAAAAAAATAGCAAAAGTCTTTGCAAACTTAAAAAAGGCAGAGAATGCTTAAATAAGACAGAAAAAAAAACTACGAAAGAAAAAAATTAATATAAAATATTAATATAATATATAAAACTGCTCTTAAAATATAAAACTGCTTTTCAATGATGCCATCCAGACAGGCAATCTTGATAGATGACAGAATTTTTATTCAGAATTATTAAAAATAATTACAGGTCCATAATAAGAAAATAAACAATCTAATTACTATGGGCAAAATGCTTCACACAAGGTGATTTGGTTAATATCCGCTGGAAAAAAATAACTCATTATTCATAAGGGAAATGCAGGAATTCAAACCACAGTGGGGACCACCCACAAACCCATGACAACAGCCATAACAAAGATCAGCCATGTCAACCATTGGTGTAGACACAGAGCATCTGGGAAGCTCATACATTGCTCATAGGAGTGGAACACAGTAAACCACTTAGAACATATTGGCAGGTTTTTACCATTTTAAGCATATACAATATGACCTAGCAGTTTTAGTCCTAGACGCCTACCCAGAAAAAATGAAAACACGTCCATGCAAAGACTTAGGCACAAAAAAGTGCTTATTATCATGAAGAAGAGTAGCCAAACGCTGGCAGAGACACAAATGCCCATCAACGGGTGAAGAGATGAACAAAACGTGGCTTCTCCATACAATAGAACACTATTTGTCAATAGAAAGTAATGGACCAGGACTCATGGATGACTGTCAAAAACAGCTAAGTCAATAAAAGTACTGAGCCAAAGAAGCCAGACACAGAATACAACATGTTAGGTAAATCCATTCAGATGAAACTCTGGAAATGCTAAGTCTGCTCTGTAGTGACTGGAGGTGGGTCAGCATTTGCTTGGACCAGAGTTGAATTGGGGTGGTTGACGAACCGCCAGCCAGGGCACCTTAGAGGGATGAAAATGTCCTGTATCTTGGATGTGCTGGCATTTTCCCAGAGGCATTCATTTATCAAAACTCATCAAGTTCTAGGCTTCAACTGAGTGTATTTCACCTTACGATCACATCTATTTCACAATATCAAAATGCTTATTCCACTGACAATGGATCATATATTTCAAAAAAGATGAGACTCTAAGACTCTCTCTGCCTGGCATATTGCTCCACTTTGTTCTTGTCTTAGAGTTTCAATTTATGTTAAGCTAATGTGCTTCTAAATTCTCTTTCCTATGGACACTTTGCCAAACTGTTGCATAAGAAAGAAAAAAGTAACACGTGAGTTAATTGTTTTATTTTACCAGTGTATTTATAATATGCCAAACTATTAGAACTGGAGAGACTTCCCAAAATCACTAGTCTGTGGTCTCATTTGTGCACAAAACTGCAACAAGACTCATATATTTTCAGAAGAAATCAACAGGAGATTATTTTTAAAAAAAACAAACTTTGATTTAATTTACTTTATGCATTACAAAAGGACATTTTGCATTCAAGGAAAATTGTAAACACACGATGACAGTCGTGAGGGCATCGATCTGGGTGGTAAAACTGGAATGCAAAGACAACAAAGGTTAAGGAGCGGGCTGTCCCCACCACTGCGTGAACAGCCAGCCCTGGCACAGGTGCTGGTTCTCTGCCAAGGCAACTGCTGGGCTAAGGAGATGAAAATCGGCCAAAGAAGAGGATGCTGTCGGAGTCGTTCTGTCTGATGAAGAACAGGAAGGGGTGACTGCAGTGGAAACTTTCATCACCGAGGGCTGATGTGACCGCAAAGTCCACGCCTGTGCCTGCTGTGGCCTCCGTGCCTTCCTCGTTCACCACCACGAAGGACTTGTGCAGGAACTTCTGAGCGTGCAGCCCCGAGTAGGAGCGTGTGCCCGAACTGTCCACGCCCGACTCCGGGAAGACGCCCTCCATCCCCAGCACCGCCAGGACGGCCTCTAGGTCGTAACTGTCCTCCACTTCAAACCGGGGCAGGTGCAAACTCACGCTTCTCTCCTCCATGTGCCCTGGGCTAGTCCACTCTACTAACTTCTCAGGAGAGAGTTTATCTATGATCTATTAAGAAGGAGAAAGGAAGACTGGCATGGTTATCGATAAAAATGTCATTTCTTATTCTATCAATCTAACACAGTTCATATTTTACTATTCCCTCTAGTCTTTTTTTTGGTAAGATTTATTTACTTATGCATACAAGAGCTGGGCTGCAGGCCAGAGGTGTGGGGGGTGAGAGGATTCAGCAGAGACAGAGTGCGAAACAGAACAGGCAAATGTACTGAAATACTCTGCTGAGGGGAGCAGCGGGCCAGACAGAAGAGGTCTGCTGTGCCATGTGAGCAGCTCCCTGGCCAGAAATGGAACTTGTGCTGCAGAGGCTGTGGATAGCTTCACAGTGCTGTGCTTAACCCCTTGTGCCACCAGGGAGGCCCCCCTGGTATAAGATATAATTTTATATGTAATAAATTATACAGAATAAATATATCATAACCAATATAATTCATATTATACTATATAATATTAAAATATAGAATATATATTTCTATAGCTGCCATCATAGTGTATGTCCATTTTACGTGTTTTAATGTAAGCTTTTTTATACTACTGCATCTCTCTCCTAAATATCTTCAAACTGATATTTCCATCAAGTTGGTAAATTTTATCTGCCATTCACGCATTGATTTAAATTGATTTAAATTCCAGAAGGGTCCTAAGGACTCCGGGTGATAATGATGTATGCTCACAGTACATCAGTTACAACATATGTACCCTCAAGTGAAAAATGTTGTTTATGGGGGAGGCTGTGTACGTGGGGGCAGGAGGTATGTGGGAAGTCTCTATACCTTCCTGTCAATCTTGCTATAAATCTTGCTATAAATAGGTAGGGCCCTTAAAATTGATTTAAATTCCAGAAGTGAAAGCAAAATAGAGGGAAAACAGGGCCTTACCTTCTCCAGCCCATCTATGTCATTGGGCAGCAACACAAACATGCTCAGGTTGTTATTTTTATATGGAATCCCTAGAATCTTGGCTTGAAGATCCTCCAGGAAAGTAAAGCGAAAGGAATCACGCTGTGTCATCATCGGCACAGATTTACTCGTAGTCTGCAACAGATTCAGAGGGCCCACGAAGTCAAAAGAGGGGTAAGACAACCCAGGCAGCTCACTAAAATACGAGCTCAACCTGCAATAATGCTAAAGGTCAGACCTCAGAATCCGCATCGGCTCCCTCGCATGTACATTTGCTCAAATAAGAGTCTAGACTTTACATTCCGCGTGTAAGCACACCACATAAATAAACGAAGGGCCATACCTTATTCAGCCAAAATTCCTCCTCCTTGGTATTTTCTTTCTTAAACTCCCTGTCCCATTGCCCTTTAAAATAAACTATGTTCACCACCACCAGCTTGGTGGAGTTGCTTATAGAGCCATCTGAAAACAGGTCCTTGATTTTTTCTGCAAACGAACAACAACAACAAAATTGGCCCTTCTTCAAAATTACAAGTGCTATGCATGGCAGATACAACACGTGGCCTTGACTGATCACTTAAATCTCAGCCAGGTCTGCACCGGAAGAACTAAGCAATCAGAGGAGGGTCTCCCTTTGTCCATCACATATTTATCCCACTGGGGAACTTGTGGTGTGATGGCCGGGAAGCAGGCACTGGGTTCAGATTGCCTGTTAGCAGCCAGGTTTGCCTTTAATCAGCTGACAGTTTTGGGCAAGTTATTTAAGCAATCTGTGCCTCTGCGTCCACATCTGCCTCACAGGATGTTAAAAGAAGAGCTGATTTGATGTGTGTAAAGCACTTAGATCCGTCTCTGGTTCCTAATAAGCTCTGGACAGGTGGTAGCGATTATTCTTTTTGCACATCAATACAGAAGCCACCCAGATTTAGAGATTTCTTATTTTATTGAAAAAGGAATGATGTTTTTTTATTTCTGCTTTAGCATAGCCCGGATTCAACCCACCCTTTGATAGACTCTCTTTTAGCCTGCTTTTTGATTTTTATTTCCTTTGGACTAAATATAAATGGAAATGTGCTTTATGATATAATAGATGTATCCCCCAAAACTGGTATAAAAATATATTGTGAAACTCTAAAAAGAATGTATCAGTCATCACGTCCAAAGTGTGTTTCCACATTAACATTCCTCTCGGTAGTTCTCGGGCATTTGGGTCATAGCAGGGATGTGGGGAAGTCAAGGCAAGGGTCAAGTTCTCCACTGCGGAGGGACTGAGGGTTGTCATCAGCCCCACCCGGCTCTCCAGGGGAGACAAGTCTCTGACAGCCTGTGCTGTAGGAACAAGGCAGGTCTTGATCCGAGAACTGCATGCTTCTCACTTAGACAAAGAGAGGAGAAACCCCCTATAACACTTTCACTATGGACCCAGCCTCCATCAAAAAGCCTCTGATATAAAGAAGATGTGAACCCAAGACAGACATGAGCCCAGTTTCAGGAGCCCCAAAGATGATCGTGACACACAGCCACGTGAAATAATCCTGCACTGACTATTTCCGTGGAATTTGCTCCCTCCCTGACCCCACTGGCTCTTCTCAGAGACCCACTGCTGAGACCCTCCCGCCCTCTGCAGTACCTTCTCCCACCTCTCGAGCCCAGCCCTGCTCTTCCATCTCAAGCCCCCCAGATGTGTGCACCCCAGCATGCACGCAGTGTCAAGCACAGGCTTCACTCACAGCGGGGACTCAGAAGCGTGTTTACTGTGAACGACCCAGTGATACTCTACCGTTGGTTTGGCTTTCCACCCAGGAGTTAATCTTCTTTCGACTTTCATCCGCTGCATTGACAAAGTCAACTGTCTCCATAGAAGCATGGTAATATTTCTCAACATAATCTAAGTATTTCTTTAAGAGAAGCAGGGAAGGAAGAGCAAGAGCTTAAAATTTTGATTTATTCACTGCCAACAACTCTAAGTAAATTTATCTGCACATTAAAATGACTAATGTTGTAAGCAGGGATTTTTAGATCCAAGGCAAATCACTTTGAGAACTTTTATGAACACTTTTATGCAGGTACAATAAGGTTAAGGCAAAAGTGAGATTCAGACCGCCAGGGTTAAAAAGTAGTTCCCTAAGGCCTGGCTGTCTGGAGAGCAGGAGGGAAGCACCCCTAGTGATGGGGGCTGAGCCAGCTGTCCTCTGAGGCTGCTGGCCCCCAGCACCCACCCAGGTGGCCTCCCGGGCCATCTGACGTGTGTGAATAGTACTCACAATGTGGCGAGCACACCAAAACTTACTTGAAGGAAGAGGTAAGTCTTTTCTCCAAAGAGCCTATTGGCTATTTTCAGTTCATAATCATTTGTGGGTTGGCTTATCTCACTCAAAACTTTTTGGAATTGGTGATGCAGCTCTTCCGTCTTCTCAATCTACAAAATTGAGACCAACCTCAATGAGTTATCGTGGCAAAAGCAACCCTAGATTCTTCTCCATGAGGACTGCTGGGTTTTCCCTCAGTTTGGCGGCCTTTATAGGGTGGCCCACCAGTCTGGTGTGGCCCCTGATGGCAGGTGGCCTTTATGCAAATCCTATGATAATGTCACAATAATCTCAGCTCCCCAAAGAAACTCGCTCCTCCAGCCTAGTACTACAGATTTTGCTTTTCTGGGTTGAGTTGAATTTTTATCTCAAATGCAATTGCCCACTAAGTGTTTCAAATGCTTGCTTTGACTTCCCACAAGACTTAGTACTAAAGAAAGTAGAGGAGCTCCTGAATGATTCTCATTGTCTAAAGTGGGCAATTTTAATTCCAGACACGGATAAGAAAAGTGACTCCATTTGTAAACCCATCAGTATTCTGAGTGAGGACTGAGGAGGGAGCACTCCTTGAGAGAGAGCTGCCCCAACACATGTCCCTAAAATAAGGAGCAACTCTGGCCACCGCCTGTCCAGTGATATCTGGCTGCTTCCATTCACACCCGGTACAAGGGAGAAGCCTTGCAATTGGGAACTAAAGAGCATATTCCTGATGGTGAGGCAACTAGAAAGGCTTCTTTCTCTTGGATATGAAGCCTATGTGTTTTTATTT
This sequence comes from Talpa europaea, assembly GCF_964194135.1. NCBI lineage: Eukaryota > Metazoa > Chordata > Mammalia > Eulipotyphla > Talpidae > Talpa > Talpa europaea. The sequence goes on along the minus strand of NC_140080.1, from coordinate 91,568,646 downwards.
TGTTTTGTTTCTTTATTTCATTACTGGTTACTCAATGCCTAGAGTAGTATCTGGCACACAGAAAATAGTTGATTCTTGTGGGTAATTAATGAAACTTGGGGCCTCCCTGGTGGCACAAGAGGTTAAGCACAGTACTACAGAGGTATCCACAGCCTCTGCAGCACAAGTTCGATCCCTGGCTGGCCAGGGAGCTACCCACATGGCGCAGCAGACCTCTCCTGTCTCACCCACTGTTCCCCTTAGCAGTGTATTTCAGTGGATCTGCCTGTTCTGTTCCCCACTCTGTCTCTGGTGAATCCTCTCACATCCCACACCTCTGGCCTGTACCCCAGTTATTGTATGCATGAATAAATAAATCTTTAAAAAAGTTAATGAAACTTGAATGACATCCAAGTTGAAAATGTAAATGTATGTAAAATGTAAAATATCTGAGGCTGAATTTGACTTTGTCTCCCTCCTTGCTACGATGAGCCTTTAAAAGACTAGTGATGGTTCTGTGGCTACTCAGGTTTCCAGCGATGTGGCATGAATGGCCATATTAAAGCCTTTTTCTAGAATTGATGGAAAGTATGAATTTTTATATTTAGGAAATACAGTAAATCAGCATTGGTAAATAAAAGAAATCCATACCTAGATGCATTGTAGTAAAATTCAGGAACAACAAAAACAAACAACAAACTTAAATGCAGCCAGACAAAGATCACCCACCAAGAAATAATCAAATAAACCAACTCCTTAACACCAACATGAGGCATAGAGCGGGGGCTGGTATCTTCAAAGAGTTGAGAGAAAATATCAACATTGAATTCAATGAGCAGACACTCATTTAAGAACAAAGGCAAATACAAACTGACCTCATCTACCAGGTATACATCTTTAATAGAGAAGTTTCCCAGGAATGACGCCAGCAAGATGGCCTAATAAGAAGCCCCAGACCATTCCTTCTCTGGAAACACTGACTTAGCAACACTACAAGGATAAAATGGCTTTGTAATAAATTTGGAAACCAGTTGGTATTTTCTGTACCCCAAATGAGCGTGAAACCCAGTAAGAAAATCCATGACACTCACTCACCAATTACTCCCCACACACAACATGGTGCCACTAGGAGAAAACTCCCAACACCTAACTTCTTCCTGAGCAGAGAAGCAGAAGTGCAAAATACATGCCCCACGCTCTGCCTTTTCCACAGGCTGAGGGATTGGCTTCGTAGTGCCTGACTCTAAGAGCTCACAAGAACCGGCATCAGGTGGGCCAAAGAGAACAAAGGTTAACTCATAGCAGGAATTTAGAAAACCTAAATAAGGGACCAGGAAAAAGACTATTTATAATAAAGTAAAAATCAAAATCAACAAGCAACTATAAACCAGAGACACACTGGGGTGGGGGGGTGGAGAGTAGGATCAAAACAAGGGGGTGGGAATTGTTTGGGGACTATAATCAAGATGAAAATGCATACATTGTGCTAAAATGAAAAATGATATAAAAAATATATAAAATAAAATAAAAATGCTCAAAAAAATACATGCACCATGGTGCAGTACCACAAATAGACGCCAGGGAGAGCACGAGGCTAGAAACCAGTAAACCTTTTCAGTTGTATTCCCTGCGCAAGATGATCCATTCCCAGAAAAGATTTAGGATTAGATCTGCAGAATCTCTAGTCAGGCTGATGGGAAAAAATTCTTTCCATATTAAACCAAACCTAAAAGACTGGGAGAAGCAGCTGATTTTCCAAATGCCAAAGCCCCAACAAATGATAACAAGGTATACAAGAAACAGGAAAACGTGGTCTAATCAAGGGAACAAATAAAATCAGCAACAACCTAACTTTCCATCTCAGAGGAGTAGAAAAAGAACAAACTAAGCCAAAAGTGAGCAGAACAAGAGGAATAAAAAAGATTTGAGCAGAAATAAATAAAATATAGCATAAAAAAATAGAAAATAATCAACAAGGAATTGAAGTTTTTTTTAAGAAAATCAACAAAAATGATCAATCCTTAATTAGATTAAAGGGAAAAAAACATATGACTTAAATAAAATTATAAATAAAGGAGACACTATAACTGATGTCATGGAAATAAAAAAGGCATATGAGACTGCTATGAACAATTGTATACCAAAAAAAAATAGATAACCTGAAAAAAAGGATAAATTTCAAGTAATATACAACCTACCAAAACTAAATGATGAACAAATTTAAACTCTAAACAGATGTAACCAAAATAATATTTAATCAATAAAAGAAACCTCTAACAAGGTCCAGAACTAGATAGTGTCACTAGAAAATTCTACAGAACTTTAAGGAAGAATTAATACCAATCCACTTCAAAGACTTCCAAAAATTGAAGAGAACATTCTCAAACACATTCAATATGGCCAGAAGTATTCTGATACCAAAACCAGACAAAAACATAAGAAAATTGTAGCTCAATATCCTGATGAATATTGATTCAAAAAAATCCCAACAAAATTCAATAACACATTAAAAACCAAACATAAAGTGACCCTGGGATGATAACATCCCAGGATCTTTATTTTTTAATTTTTATTTGAAAGGTAACTGCAGCCCATGTTTCATTGAAATTTTCATAATTTCAAACCAAATTCAATCACACATTAAAAAGATCATATACCACCACAAAGTAGGATTTATACCTGCAACAGAAGTTCAATATATAAAACTTAGTCAATATAATATGTTGCATCAACAAAATGAAAGACAAATTGATAAGACCATCACAAGGATATACAAAAACATTTGACAAAATGTTTGAACTAGAAACAGAAGAAACCTGCCTCAATATCATAAAAGTCATGCACGAAAAGCCCACAGCTAACATCACACTGACTGCTGAAAAGCTGAAAACTCCTCCTCTAAGTTCAAGCTGACTTTTGCCATGACTACTCAGCCAATTCAGCACAAACTGGAAATCTTAGCCAGAGTAACTAGAAAGAAAACAAAATCTAATGAAAGCTGTGCACAAAGGACATTCTAAAACATTACTGAGAGATGTTATAGATAACTTAATTAAATGGATCAATGTATCATTTTTGAAGATTGGGAAATTTTAACATTATAAATATGTCAGTTCTCCCAAAGTTGATTTACAGATTCAATGTAATCAAAATAAAAAATCTTAATGGGATTTCTTTGAAATTGACAAACCGACTCTAAAATGAATGTACACATACATGTACTCAAATGCAAGGAATAGATAATGGTGATTTGAAAAGAACAAAACTGAAGTCTTATATTACCAGATTCTTACACCTATAATATAACCCATAGGATTAAGACAGTAGTATTAGCACAAGCAGTGCAAAGCAGACCACTGGAATGGACCAGATTTCAGAAATAGATATATATTTATAGATCACTTGATTTAGAACACAGGTGCCGCTTCCGGCAATGAATTTCAGTAGATGGTACAAAAATTTCAGTAAATGGAATGAAGATAACATAGGACACCATCTTCATGACTTTATGGTAGGAAAAGATTTCGTAAACAGGACACAAGACACTAATCTTAACAGAAAATTTTGATAAGTTGGACTTGATTAAAATTATGAACTTTTGTTCATCAAGGAACATCACAACAGGGTGAAAAAAATCAAACAACAGAGTGAAAGAAGATATTTCTATTACCTATAACTGACAAACATTTCATATCTATATTATATAAAGAACTATTACTCATCAATAAGAAAAAGATAGATAACCCAAGGGAAAGAGTATGCATTAAAGAATTTATGGCATGGTATAAAAGAGATCTCCAAAGAATAATAGGCATATGAAAGGTACTCACCAAAGAAATGCAAATTAAAATCACAATATACTGCTCTACATACATTGAAAATTATCATTTTTTAAGGACAATACCAAAAGTTGTTAACAGTACAGTCACTGGAACTGTCATCCACTGTTGGTGGGTTGCAAAAGAGTACAACCATTTTGGAAAAAACTATATGGCAGTTATCTACCAGAGCTGAGTATGCTGCCTATGGTCCAGCAACTCCACTCCTGGAAAATACCCAAGAGAAATAAATTCATGTTTGCAAGAAAAGATATGTGCAATAATGTTCACACTGACTTGATTCCAAATAGTCCAAATTAAAACAAACTAAATATTTATCCATAGGAAAATGAACAAATGTATTATGACATGATTATATATGGGAGTATTCATAGCAACAAAAATTAACTATTAATACACCCAAAACATGGATCAATATCACAGACATGTTGCAGACATTTTAGCCTTTCTCCCTCATGAATACTCCCCCAGATAAGTACCTGCTTCTCCCCAGTTCAGGGAGGTGGCCTTCGAGATGGCCTTGAGCTATGGACTTCCACCAACTCTTGTCTCTCAAGTTTTGGTTTTCAAGGGTGAACAGCCAGACCCAGGCTCCAGTCACAGATACAGAGAACAGAGCGGTGGCTGCCAGAACAGGTTTAGTAGGTGGTTAAAAGGCCCAAACACCCAGTTTTTAAGTAAATAAGCAATGGGCCTGTTCTGTACAGCATGGTGACACCCCACCCCCCCACAGTTCATACTGTATGCAACATTTGAAAGTTACTAAGACAATGAACCTTAAAAGTTCTCATTATAACAAAAAAACTGTTACCAAGTCCTATTCAATATATAATTTTTAAAAATTCCGAGAAAGTCGATTATCCCACAAATGCAAATACAGCTTGTTAATGTAATTCACTGCTTTAACAGATAAAAATAATCATATTGTCACCAATAAGTACAGAAAAAATATGTGTATGTGGGTTTGTATCTTACATGAATGAATATGGATGACTGGAAATTGTGAGACCTAAAGGATTTTAAGTCACCCTTTCTTGTTTCAACTGTGTGAAATGGACTTGTTTGCACTGCTGAGAGGGAAAATATTGGTATCATTCCTTTGGCAAAAAATTTAGTAACATTTAATGAAGTTGAACATGCATACACCCTACCTCCCAGCTACATGCTATTGGCCAGAGCTGTCACATGGAATGTAATATGGAATCATGCAACCCAAAGATGGGAGGCACATATATAATCTTAAATTGTCTAATAACTACATTCTTAGAAATATAAAGAAACAGGGCCTCCCTGGTGGTGCAGGCATTAAGCTCAGCACTGTGAAGCTGTCCACTGCCCCTGCAGTGAGGGTTCGATCCCAGCCGGCCAGCGAGATACCCACATGGTGTGGCAGACCTCTCCTGTCTCGCCCACTGCTCCCCTCAGCAGTGTATTTCAGTCAACCTGCCTGTTCTGCTCCCTATTCTGTCTCTGGTGAATCCTTTCACCCTCTCACACATCTGGTCTATATCCCAATTCTTGTGTAAATAAAGAGTTTTAAAAAAAAGAAATACAAAGAAACATATGAAGTCAAGTTGAGCATATGTTTCATCAAACAGAATATATCTAGAACATCATCATTTCAACATAAAACTCTAATAAATAATAGTATGTAATAGTCATATGTATTATATAATAAGTATTATATATTCTTTCAAGAAAAACAACAAAAATTCATGAGATCTTTTACATAAAATATAATTTAAAAAATACATATTTTTTTCTCTGCCCCCAGTTCCTGATATAGAACTCCCCAAACCCTTGTAATTTCCTGAGTGATAGGGATGCTAGAAGTATCTTCTGAATTTGTTTGGTTGTTTATTTTAGCATCTTTTGTTTTAATCATTGCTCTTGGACTCCAGTTCTTGACACAATATCCTAAATCCCTTAGATTTTCCAGAGTGATAGGAGCATCTTTTGTTCTAATGAATCAACTCTTGCTGGACTCCTGAGTAACTGCAAGACAAGGGTTAGTCACCAGAAAAACCAAACCACAAGCAGAATTTGGGATTTCCAGTCCACCCCCCACCCTCCAGGGACAGGAAAGAGACTGAAGATTGAGACTGAAGATTGATCTTGCCTGTGTGATGGAGCGCTATAAAGAGTCTGGATGCTGGCTTTGGAGAGCTTCTAGGTTGCTGAGCACATCTGCGTCAGTGGAGGACGGTACACCCCAAATTCCAGGGGACAGAGCTTCTCCTTTGCGATCCCACCCTCTGTACCCTGTCCATTTGTACCTTTCACAGTAAACCTCTAACCATAAGTAAAGTGTGTCCTGGGCTCTGTCAGCCAGGATGGCAAAATACCACACATCAGAAGGGGGTCATGAGATCCTCTGGTGTGCAGCCAAGTGGGACAGAAGTGTGGGAACCCACTTCTTGCAACTGGCATCTGAAGTGGGGAAAGTCCTGCGGGACGGAGCCCTCATCCTGTGGGTCTGCCTGACTCTGGGCAGTCAGTGTCGGAATTGCTTAAGGAGAGGAGACAGCCATAGCTGGTGTCAGAAGAGCTGTGAGTAGAAAAACGATTTTCTTTTAACAATATTTTCATACTAAGTTTTTCAAATCCAGTGTGTATTTGACACTCGCAGCACATTTCAGTTTGAACTGGATATATTTTAAGACTCTATAGCCACTGGGATGGCTGCCACGTTAGGTAGTTCAGGGTTAGAGAGATTCTCATCCATGTAAACTACTAAGGCTTAAATAAGGAGGGTCACTTTTTTTGTAATGGGGAGGAAAAAGAAAAGGAGGGACAGAGGGAAGGAGAAAAGAACACTCCATCCGAAGGCTAAATGGATTAATAGTTGAAAAAATGAATTAACTAGAGCTGCAAGTATCCACCTAAAATAGATTAATCTTGTAAGTACGATTTTGGACCAAAAATTAATCAGGTTGTAAATAATAATATCAAGGCAGATACTACATGATATGAAATAATCTATATATGGGAATACAAACACCAAATGTAGGATCATGAACTTTTTCCAAGAGAGGAAATGTACTCAAGGAAAATATTGGGGTGTTAGTTGACTTGGTAACAATGTATTTCTTACAGTGGAAAAGAGGGTTAAAGGGTATTCAGAATTACAGAATTGCATTATTCCTTATACCTTTTGTACATAATGTTTTAAGAGTTTTATCTTCAGTATTTTATATTTTTGTTGAGGCAGCACTGATCTATAACATAATACAGGCTCCAGATGTAAAGCATTATAATTCCACACATGTATATGCTACATCATGATCCCAACAAGAGTCTGTACATCCTACATTATAAATACCACCAACAGTCTAATTTCCATCCAGCCACAACATCAAGGCTCAAAATATTCTGAATTTACATGATAAACACACCGCTGGCCTGTCTCTGAACAAATCATATGCCATCCACAGAGAAGACTCTGGAGCAGATGGCCTGTGGCTATGTCCTGGTCCTGAGGGCCTTAGAATCTGTCGTTCTGTTCTTCACACCACTGTGACTCCCCAAAAACTGTTGAGGAGCGGACAGAGCTGCTATGCAATGCAGAAATGTATGCATCATGACCTGCACCAAGCTGAATTCAAACCTCACCCCAGTCCCCAAGCCAGGAGTGGGGTGTCCCTCCAAGGGGGCATGCTATATCCAGCCACACACAGATGCCCTCCCACCACGCTTGAGGGAACGTGCTGTGAAGGACAACCATGTTCCTTGATGGAGTGGACAGTGGAGCAGCTACAGGACCCAGCCTTGCTGTTCAAACTATAAGGAAATTTGACTCTTCTTGGGCAGTTCAACCACCCAGACAACCTGGCCACATGGGGTTGTGAGAGGAACAACTCGTGACATCAGCTATGACTTCATGAGAGTCTAGGAATGGGCTCTGATGACGTCATTGTCGGCGCACCCTTCCTGAGATACAGTCAGAATCTGTGAGCTTCGCCCCTCTCTGGTGTTTGCGCCCTCTCCTGGGATGGAGGAATGAACACCACAGTGCTGGAGCTCAAGAGACCCCAGGAAGGCCCTGGTCCTGTGCCGATGTTTCTTTCAATAAAACATCAGCAGGGGGATTTCAAATTCAAATAGAATATAATAATAATACCACCTCCTGCTACCCAACACCCCCAGGTGAGTACAGCATGTCCAGACACCCTACTGGACACTTCACATAGGGGCAAAGAAGACGAATCCCTTGCCCACAGGAGCACGGCTGCTCAGTGACCGAGCCAGGCCTGGAACCCAACTCTATTAAACTCCAAAACCCATTCACCTTGCTCTCGGGCTTTCTCCATCAAGGAGCCTTTCCCAGGATACGTCTTAGTCTGTTGTGCATTGACATTAAGGTCTCTTCTGAGCATGAAAGGTTTGTTATTGCTGCATGTTCCTAGCAACATTATTTGACAGCAGGGATTACTGTGGCTTGTAAGGGAGTGTCAGGCGTTACCTGTTCTATGCACTTCCCCAGGGAGTCCACATCTAGAAAGCAGCCATACTGCAGGTGCAGGACGTGTCTCGCCTCCTCTTTCTCTTCAGTTTTGATTCTTGTGTTCTTTGTGTCTTTTTCAGAGCAAAGCATCTGCGAGGGACAGAAAGCACTATAGAGAAAACCTCAGCCCCATCAGCAGGGGACCGTGAGTGCTTGTTGAGGACAGGTGCGTGGTGCGCAGGTAACAGCCCTTTCTGGGCAAAGTCATGAAGGAGCCTATTTGCCCCCTGATGAACTCGGAGGCGCCAGCCTTGGCTCATCCATTCCTGTGTTCATCTCTGATGTGTCATTTCCACCCTCCTGGGGATTAAGCAACTTCTCCCAATCAATTTTGTCCTTCATGCCCCCTCTTTAACTACGAGGTCAAAGGCTTATGACAAGGCCACTCACCCAGCCCCCAAGCCAAAGAATTTCGAGCGCCAGGGAACAGACGGCATATGGTGGCATTGCAGAGGAAGGAGGGCTTCTTGACAGACCTGAAATCTCTCCGTCTTCACATGCTGTCTCTATTTCCTGGCCCACAGGCCGAAAGGAGCATGTTTCTGAGGGGACGCCGGTGTGCTACCCCAGAGACCCGTCTGTGGCTGCAAAGCCACGGAATCCCACCTACCTTCTGTAACGGGGTGGTGGTGGCTCCTTGGGCCCCAAGGAGGAGCATGCCGGCCGCAGTGGACATGCCAACAGGAGAAAAGAAGATGTTACCATCCTTTATTTTATTCAGCTCTTTGAAAAGTTCAAGGCCAAACCGAGTATATGCTGAGCCGGGCGAATCCATGGTAAGTCCAGCGAGCTGTAAAACAGCAGCAACAACCAAAACCAGTGAGCACTTTTCACTCAGTGGAATTATTTGATGTCACGAGGACTCTTTCCCCTTTTCTTCCACATTGTCCAGAAAATGGGCCTTTTCACCCCCTGCATGAAGAGTCACTCTTGCCTGTTCTCACCCCTGCCCTTGACAGCCACCTGGCAGCTCGCAGTGACTCTCAGCTCTCGCGGCCCCAGGGAGCAGGGTTTTATTCTCAGATGGTTTTATTCTCTCGTTCTCTGTCAGAACCTGCCTGCATCCGCCTCCACTGCCTCCTCCCTGTGCCGTGCTCCTCCGGGCAGGCCCAGCCCCTGTCCTCCTAGGTCTGGCCTGTCCAGCTTCTGGGCCCAACCAGGCAAGGGGTGGACTAGGAATCCCCAGCACCCTCGGGTCTGCACAAGGTCCTGCCATCCAGACTTGACAACGGTAAGTGCGTTCTCTAAATAGTTTCTATTTCTTCATTCAAATCCAGGGCAGAGAGAGTGGCGGGAGAGATTAATTCTCTGCTTTTAAGACAATTCATCTTTAATTGCATGAAAATTTGATGCTGGGCTAAATTTTCCCTAAAGGGCAATAATATGTTTCTAACCCTTGATTATCAAGCAGAGAAGAGAGGGTTTTCTTATACCTACTTTTCTAGAGTGTTTTAGGGTACAGTGGGTTCCTATTACTCTTGTTACATCACAGAAAAGTTAATGTTTCAAGAGCAACTCAAATTCACCAAAATGAAACCAACAAAACATTTTAGAGTTTCTTCATCACCAGCTATGTTACAACTAATCAATAAAGCCTTCAAGGAAAAATCCTAAAAGAATTCAATCACCGCAGATTAGACACATTTTGAAAGTATATACAGGTAGAGGATTTTTACTATCAAAGTCCCAACCATTTTGTTTGAACAGTTTGCTGGTCAAGCTTCCTTTTCAACCTCATGTTTTCTTACAGAAGTTCCTTGCAGGTTAATTTAGAAATAAAATGAATTTATTCACTGTCAAACAAGATGAAGGAAATACTGGCATGGCTATACAATCACTAAATTAAAGAAAACCACCCTCAGGAAAGTTATGCACTATGCAAGGATAGTGCAAGTATTTCTTTCAATCAATAAACATCAGTGTTCTCAACACACAGAAATCTTACGCTGAAACTGAAGGAAGAACTTACCTAACTTTTGGAGAGACAGAGGTGGCTGGGCAGGGAACCAGGGAGCAGGTGTAAAATGAGGAGCTGAGATCTTTAATTTATAGCTCCTGTCTGCCTCTCCCTAGTCATTATAGTTTGCATTTCCGGTGAAACAACTTTTGGTTTCTCAATGATGATTTCTCTAATAAAATTAGCACATGAGGTGGAAGGAAAACCGAGGATTGAATTTTCTATTTCTTTCATCAATGTCCATGAAGTAATGCTATTGAAGTTGTCAGCAATCGTGTTGTGAACAAAATCTCAAGTAGCATAGAGGAAGAGAGTTAAATTCCATCTTCTACCCAATCCCCGAGACATTCCTTTGCATGCAGGCATAAGATCTAACTTAACCAGACTACAAAATAAGACCCAGGACTAAAGGACGGCCTGAGAATGGCCAAGTTAAATAAATTATGACCCAACAGGGCAGACAATGGGAAGCACTTCATTCCCAATGATAGGGGAGCCTCTGCAAAGAATAGTCTAGAACACCAGTGCCCCATCTTGGATGCACATGAAAATCTGGGGAATTTCAAAAATATATATCTATGCCTCAGCCCCACCCCCAGACATGAGTCAGCCTGCCTGGAGTGGAAACCAGACATCAAAATTTTTATCACCCCAGGTGATTATGATGTACAACCAAGGTTGGGAACCCGGGTTTATGGTCTGATGAAGAAGACCTGAGTGAGTGCCTACTTCAGTCACTGCAGACGTAAGAGCTGTGTCCTGACAAGACCAGCCTCTGGGTAAACTTAACTTTGCAGTGATGTTATTTGGGGATGTCAAATGCAAAGAAGAAAATGCAAGAAAACTATCTCAGTGAGAAAAGTTTGGGCAGACAGCTAACACAGCCCCCATACTTGCTCTCAAGTATTTTATATACTAATTATGAAATCACTCATTTTAATTCATTTAATAAACATTAGCTGAGTGTCTACTATGTTCCAGACACTGGGCTAAGTGCCAACAATTCATCAACATCTAACAAGTGCATAGATTTCAGGGAAACAACACTATTAAAAAAATTCAATAGAAATGACAAATCCAATTCCAGTTTTTCCTGCCAACCCTGGGGCATACCTACTGGCTCTACTAGTTCATCAAAAGAAACAGCTTTTGGATTAATCTTGGCTTTAGTCTTATGTAAAGGGTGTGAAGATTCTCCATTGTTGCCAAGCAGCAAATCCTAGAAGGGCATCTTAGCTCTTCCCTCTCATATGCAATGTCTGCCCAAAGAAACAGTTGAGCAACCCAGCATCCCGAGCAGGGACGGAGTGCATCAACCTCCCCACGCACAGTTGGCTTCTTTTTAAAATTTTGATGAGGGTCCTTTAAGCAAACTCAGCCATATTTAACTTTGCTTTCTAATAGTCTGTCACAGAGAAATATGAAAAAATGAGTGAGGGTTGGAAAGAATTGGCACTTGCTGGTCAAGTTCACCCTGGATGCCAATGAAATGAAAACATTCATTTTAAAAAATGGTTTGAAAGCTTGGAGATGGCAATCGTGTTCTATCGCTTAAAGTCCCTAAAAGTTTATGTCTTCTAGTTCCTTTCTCTGTGACCCGTAGACTCCCAGTTCTATTGTCCAGCTACTTCTATATGCCTTCTGCCTTTCCTCTATCACAGGGAAACTTGGGTTTCCTCCGAGAAACCCACCACATGCCACAAAGACTTCCCTGGGGACGCTCATTGAAATCTTGAGCTCAGAAAGGAAGGTCCCCATTCCTGGTCTCTCTCTCACTTTAGCTACCTTCAAGGCTTTCTTCCTTCAACTGCCTTCCACATTCCCCTTAGGGGATTTCCACTGCCTCACAGTGACCCCCTCCAGCCCTAGGCCCAAGTGTGTATACAGCACAGGGTCTTCCTGCCCACTCTGACAGTTGTCACCCTTCTGCACATCTTCACAGCCCGTGTGGGTGGCATCACTCATCTCCCTCATGCTCATCTTCTCTCTTCCCAGAGCCCACACACGGGGTCACGCCCTGGGCACCGTCACCACAAGAAACTGTTCCTGTTGTCCATTACTGGACACCTTCAGGTTATAGATTCTCACCCTCATTTTCTGTAAGCTTAAGGCTCAGTGTGATCACAACCTCATTATTATTCCATTTTATGTATCAAAACTGTCCCAAAGGTAGAATATATGTTGGTGATTAGGAACTGTAAAAATGACTCCTATGCTTATGGGTAAAGAGAGAAAATAATTAAGCCCCGAACTAGAATACTAATGGGTTCCCACCCCATCCCACGTTTTGGCACGTCTGCATGCCTGTTACTGCTACTGGCTTGTAACATTTTTATTCTCCAAGCCTATAAAGTTGTAATTGGTATTATTGGGATCCCAACCAGATTCCCTTACTAATCACTTCTCCTACCATCCAATGGCTGTTTGGGCAGATAAGTCACAGCTGCTCTGTTTCAGTTGACCAACTGTCAGCTAAATGGGTGCTACCTGCCCCAAGAGGCAGGCAGCACCCCACCCCCGTCTGGGCACACCTCATGATGGTGACTCACTAGCATAAAGGGTATAAAAGGTCAGGATGGTCCCCTTGCATCAAAATAAGATTATCTTTGTCATAAAATGTGTCCTCCAGAGAGTTCCCCCATAGCATAAAATGCTAAACTCTAGCTGGGGTCACATAATTCATTAACATTTTTCCTTTACCCTATCCTGTTTCTCTCAAAGAAACACTCCTCTGATCCCCACACCTACACTATAAAATGTTACCTGAAGATGCATACCTGTCCTCTGTTCTTTTTCTAGGGTATGGGGCCTAAGACAAACATGTTTTAATATCTATTTCAAGCTCTCTCATGATTTTGCTTTCCAAAAATTCCTTTGCAATTCTTGCATATATTCCTGTTTAGATAAATTCTTGAATCCATTTATTAAAGCTTATGCAAAGTCCTCTAGGGATTTACATTTAAACGCTTTAGATTCAAAACATACTTAAAAACATTGAACTCATAAGTAGTTACTACTAGTGCGTAAGAAAGTTTTCTTTTACGGGTGTCTAGCTAATCATCTAAAGAACTTTCTTATTTGGAAAACTGTCAACTTACATTTGGGTTTATTTGGATTTTTTGAAAGATAATTATAGGGCCTCCCCTGGTGATGCAGTGGTTGAGCACTGGGTTGCGAGGCTGCCTGTAGCTTCTGCAGTGCCAGTTAGATCCCCAGCCACCAGCGAGGGTCCCACAAAAAAAAAGAAAGATAATTATAAAATTCCTGAATAATAACATGACCTCTTTGTGCCAACACTTGTCCTTCTGGTGAAAATGTCATCAGTACAATGAAAATCTCCTAATTTCAAATATCTGTGAACATAATTCAGATAAACAAGCATAACACCAAAGTCCTATTTACTATTCTAAAATTCTTTTTTTTCTTAAAGATTTAATTATTTTTTTTATATAAGCACTGGGTACAGTCAGAAGCACGGGAGGGTGAGAGAATTCACCAGAGCCAGAGCAGGGAGCATAACAGACATACTGACGAAATACACTGCTGAGGGGAGTAGCGGGCGCGGCAGGAGAGGTCTGCGCGCCATGTGGGACCTTCGCATGTGGCCAGGGATTGAACCGGCACTGCAGAGGCTGTGGGCAGCTTCACAGCCCCGCACTCAACCGCTGCACCACTGGGGAGGCCCTATTCTAAAATTCTAAAGTTGGACTTAACTTTACCAGCAGAAGAGGGTACTCTTGTACCAAAACACTTCGCCTTCCTATAGTTACCCGTTATTTTTAATCCAAAAAAACCCTTTGGATTTCAGTATAAGCAAAATATACAGCAAATATACAAAGTATGTATAGTGTAAGTATTTATAGTATATAGTATATATATGATAAGAAGAAAATAGTAAAATTCAAAATGTTCCAACAATATTGAAAATATTCCCCTAAGAAATCAACCATGAGGCCAAAAAAAAAGCTGCAACATAAACTATCTTATAAATTATATTTGAAAAGCAATTATAGACATGAAAAATGCTACCAATCATTTCAAAACTCAGAAAATAAATCAATAATGATAAAATAAACATGCAGCAAATACAAAGCTGCATAATGATCTGTCTAAACTCAAGAAAAATTACAGAAATAACAAAATCATCTCAGTAATAAAACTAAATAGCAATTGCCTACAAAAGAATACACACCATAAGAAAACAGAAAAAATAAAAATAGAGAAAGAAAAGAAGAAATAAAGGACCAAAAAGAAAGATTGAAGACAAGCAAAGTCTAAAATATGACAACTATAGCCTCTAAAGTACTGGCATAGAAATAATATTTAAAAGGATATCCAAGAAAACATTCTAAAAATAAAATAAATCCCCCCAAGTCTATATTGAAAGGGCCTACAACATACATGGGAGATTAATCCCAAATGATCAATTCTAAGATATATTCTAGAAAAAAAGACATATTCTTTAACATCTCCAGAGAGAAGAGTTGAGGTGCATTGGTTGGGGAGTAATGAATCAAGATATCATAAAGTATAGATAATCAGTGACATCAGACAGCTTGACAGCAACATAAAAATCAGTAGAACATTATATCAGAAACACAAGGAAAAATAAAATTAAGGATTTCGTACCCCAATAAGTTTTCTTTCATAAATCAAGACCATAGAGAAACAGCTTTAAACAGTCGAGAATTTCAAGAAAGTTGTACTTCCTAATCCTTCCTGAGATATCTACAGAGGATGAGCTTAATGCAACAACAAAAATGATTGGGAAAATTCCAGCAAAAGTCTGATAGTGAGCAGTAATATATTTTATTGTAGCTTGAAGAATAAATGAATATGGGGATAAAGGTAGATAAGTAATATGTAAGTTGTATATGTTTGATATGTTTTGGCAAGGTAGAAATAACACATCTTAGATAGTGGGAAGCGATACTAGAGAGAAATGATCATATAGAATAAGTCCATTGATTGACTATTGATTAGGTAATATAGGAGTCAACACATCACTTAAAAATGATAAAAAGTTTAGGTAAGGAAAGAAGTAGGGTAACATTACATAACAATATAATATAAAAGCAATGTCCAGAACCAAAAAAAAAAAAAAAAAGTACTTTCTGAAATATCACAAGGAAAAGTTAAAAAGAGAAAAAATTGTGAAACAGAACAAAATGAAAATTGTTTTGTTTGAATTCTAAAATTTGTGTAGAAAAATAAGCAAGTGGAATAAATATAGGAAAACATTGAAAAGGCAAAGAAGTAAAGCTTCTATAATTAAAACCCCTTGCTATCACCACATGAATAGACAGACCACTGGACAGGGTAAAAGGATCATAAACCAAAGCATCTATGGCAAGCTAGTATATGATAAATGTGCTGTCTCAAATTCCAAGGTATAGACAGACATTTTAATAAGTGGTATTGAAACAACTGGTTGACTATGTGGGGAAAAAAATCAAAATCAGATTCATATTTCACCAATGTTGAGAATGATCCCAGTTGAATCAGAGATCTAAATTTTTAAAACTGAAATCATATAGGTAATGGAAGAAAAATGAGGATGTTCTTTTAGAAACTGAATCTGGAGAAAGCCTAATTTAAAACCTAGGGGCATTCTCAAAATATTTAAAATATGATTTAGAAATCCCAAAGAATGGAATTCAAACAAATGTATGCACTCCTACGTTCATTGCAGCACTGTTTACAGCAAACTGTAGAAATGACCTAAGTGCCCAAAGAAAGATGAGTAGATCAGGAAGATGTGGTATATATACGCAATGGAATACATTCAGCTGTAGGGGAAAAAACAATAACTCTTGCCTTTCCCAACAACATGGATTAACCTGGAGGGGATTATGTTAAGTGAAATAAATCAGACCAAGAAAGACTAATATCCAACTGGGTCATTTATCTGTAGAATATAGGGAAACAAAATAAAGGGCTAAATAAAAGCAAACCAGTAACAGCCCCTAGAAATCTGACTGCAGAGTTGAGGCTACCAGAGAGAGGGGGAGAGGGAGGAAACCAAAGTAGGGAGGGGGGACTGTGGTGGAGGACTCTTTTGCACAGTTGTTTCGCATAACCAAATAGTTTTACCCACTTACTAATCCTGACATGGGTTGGCCTGTAAGTGTCAACCAAGAGTGTCCAGATATCCATCATCCCCATTGTTCTGTATTCGACATGTCTTAAATCCTTTCACCCCTCTGTATCTAAAACATTGATGTACGTTATGGATAACATTATTTAGAAAGTAAATGGTGTCTTTAAATATGAGAATTTTTAAATTAAATGTTAAGTATATGAGTAAGTTGGTAAAAGGTACGCAAAGGTGAGAGTGAGTTTTGTGTTCTTTTATTGAGTAAAAAGGAAAAAAAAGACAGTGGGATTGGGAAAACAAGACTGCAACATGAGTGCTATGAATGAAGATCATGTTTAAAGTTGGCATTTACTGAGGAACAAAGAAATTCACCAAGACAACTGCACAGCTTCCTCGCCCTGTCGCCCCAGATACAGGACTCCACCTCAGGTTAATGATATTCTAATTTTTTAAGTGAGGTACATGCAAAAGAAGTAAACACCAATCAGCGATGAAGCAACACATGTTCTGGCTTGCTGGGAAGGTAAAACTGGGACTCAAGGTAAAACTGGGAAGGAGCTAGAGGGAGAAATATCTAATAAAAATGAGATAATGTGCAATAAAATCATGAGGCAAACTGGGTTGAAGGAAACAGAGCACACAACACCTGTGAACTAGAAAAAACCTGAGGAATCCATGGGGCTACACCTTCATGGTTTCTCTTTCAGAAATGTTTATAGAAAGATTAATAGTTATATATTTCTTTATAAACAAATCAGTTTTAAATCTACATTGCTTTGCTTGTTCTACCCATCAGCATTGCTGGGTGGAGGGAAATTTAAAGTAGAAATGGAGGAGCTCACTCCCCTAAATTGCAAGCTCTGGTTGGTTTTCTAGCAAGTTTAACAGCCTGCCTTCTTGCAAGTTATCTCCGCCTCCAGCTGCCATTTTGAATGTCTGTTTCATAGGTGCGAGAATGAAAAATGAAGAGCTCCCAACTGTGAGCATAATTATCAGTGTCTCAGCGGCGTCCATCTAGTGTAGTTCTGCTGATCTCAGATCCCACCCCTCTCTGAAAAGCCTGACTCTAATACCCTAAACAGAGAGGGTCGATGAATACACACTGCTAAGGACACTGCCCCCAGAGCTCTTTCTGTCCTTGTCCCACCAAAAGTGCTTTATTTATGATATGATGACTCAACTGCCTCGCATAGAAAGAGCCAACGCCTGTCCTCACCGTCTCCAAATTGTATTGAGGAGTTTCATTCCCCAATAAGTAATGAGTAATGGCTCATTACTCATCGGCTATAGAACGAAATCAATGGCTTTGGAAAGAAATGGCTCTAGAAAGAAAACAAAGAATTGAGAAAGACAGAGACTAGGAGACAGCAATGAGTACTAAGTAGAGAGACTGATGTCCAGAATGTAGACAGGCAGAGAGCTGTATTTTTGAACTCAGGGGTAGGCAGTGTGGGGAGAGATCAGGCAGAATGACACAGTGGATACAAGGAACCCCTCAGCAGTGTCTTTCCACCCTGTCCCATGTACCTGTAGCTAGCAGATATTTCTTCCATACTCTGATGAGCCATTGTCTGACACTGTTGGGTTTTAGAATTGTGATATTTTTCTCTTTTTCATATGTAACTATGGTGGAAGTTTGGGTGAAACCAATACTGACGCAAGATACATTTTTCTGATATAACCAAAATGAATTGCTAGTATTATATCTTTCTGTATTTGGGGGTGAAAAAAAATTTAATTATTTTTATTGAAGTCACATTAATTTACAACACTGTGTGTATTGGGTGTCTTGATTCACACCTCCACAAATATATACTCTCAAACCATGCCCACCACCAAAGCATCAATAATCCTCCACAATAGTCCAGTGAGTTCCCTTGCCACTTTTCCTCCCACCAATACCCCCTCTGATAGCCTCAGTTCTTCAGTCAGATTTCAGTGGTTTGTTTTGGTTTGTTTTTGTCTGTTCATTTTCTTTGCTTTATTCCACATGTAAGTGGAATCATCCAATATTTTCTTTCTCCTTCCGACTTATTTTACTTAAAATAATCCCCTCCAGTTCAATCCATGTTGAGGCAAATTGGAAGAGTTCATCCTTTTTATAGCTGAGTAGTATTCCGTCGTGTATATATGCCACATCTTTATCTACTCATCTACTGTTGGTCTTTAAGATTGTTTCCATTACTGATCTGCTGTAAATAGTGCAGCAATAAACATGGGACTGGTTATATTCCTTTGAATTGGTGTCTTTGTAATCTTTGGATACTTTGGATAGATACCATATGATCTTTGGATCATATAGTAGATCTAATTTTAATGAAATGGAAACCTCCACCCTGTTCTCTATAGAAGGTAGTCTACATCCCCAGGGAGTGAAAAATTTAAATTTATGTCACTATAAAAGTTGGCAACACATCATACAAATTTTAAATAATGAGAAAAGTGCTTTATTCTCTAAGAGGAAAGATTTTAATCAATCAAATATTAATAAAGAATGTGTTTATTGATTTACAGAAAGATTTGAGAATATCATTTTCTCATGATTATGAACAGAAATAATCTCCCCTCATGATTAAAATTCTGAAACATTTTAACACCAATGCATTTATCAAGGAAAAGAATATGACACAAGCAACGCCAGATGATGCAGCCCTGTGTCAGGGTTATGGTCATCCAGCTCAGAGCCCAGCACTGACGCTGGGTCAGCAGGCAATCAGTCCTCTAAACACTGACCCCAAAAGGAATGAAAACAGAGACAACAAATTTGATTACCTGGGATAAGCGTGACCTGTGGGAGGTGCGTTCTGAGTAAAGGACTTGGAAGAGCTGCTTCAGACTGCCTCACATTGCCAACAAGAAATTTTTTATTCCATAAACAAATTTTGACAATGAGAAGCCTGGAAGAAGAAGGGGACTTGTCTCTTGGGGCAGGAAGTAGAGGAGAGGTGAGGGACCAGCAGGGTGCAGGTGAAGTTAACCTACTTCTGCCTACAAGAAAAAGTGTTGGCAGAGCTATACCTGGCCATAGAGTGGAGCTGGGAGGACAGTCACAGAGCAGGGCCATCACCAAGACCAGAAATTCACCTCCACAGAACACAGATGACCAGTGCCTTGAGTGAGGCTTGTCAGTGGCCTAAGGCAGACACCAAGCACTGAGACTGACGTGTCAGACAATGAAGTCCCAGGCCCTAGAGTCTTGAACACCCAGATGTTGGGCTTTTGGGACATTGAAATTTAACATGAAGCCAACAGCCTTCCTGACAAGGGTCTCCGTGTGCATCATGTCCAGTCCCAGACCTGCTCTTGTGACATGTCCATGTGGCCAGAGCTCAGAGGAGAGGAGACAGTGGGGTGCTCAGTGGCCCACAGTGAGGACAGCCTTTCCCACCCTACCCCACCATGCTGGGGATGTAGGAATAAGTACAGGTGAGAATTCTCTGAGGATGGGGATGAGGAAGAGACAGAGAGACATGCTTCATGATGATGGCCTAGAAGACTCAATGAGGAAAATGACGACTGACCTCTTGTATATCCACTGGCCACTGCCCTAGGTCCACCTCAGATTCACAAGACAAATACTGACCTCCTGCTCTGTGCAAAATGAGGGCTGGCTGGAGCAGTCTTCCACCCCTGAGCTATCACTCACATCTGCCCCCATGTCCTACTGGGCCCCGAGTGAGGAGCACCTCACGAGACGTCTTCCTTGAGGAGGAAGATGTGAGAGGAGGGCCAGGACATCTTGCCCAGTGACCACCATGATTTCAACTGCTATGGATATAGGACTGAGTTTCCAAAACACACTATGTAAATGCCTTCTCCTGCCGCCATGTCAAAGTGTTTTCTGAGTTTCCCCATTCAGCATTCCTTCATCAGGAGGTAGGAACTTAAATAAAGTCAATATCATTCTCAATTTTGTTGACCTTCAGGTCACAGGGGGCTCATTTATGTCCTTGAAAGCTTAGGGTGGTGAAAGATGAAAGAGGGATGGAGGGCCCTTGAGTACTAATGGACTTAGAAGAAAATCAACTTCAGGGTGAAAGAAAGATCAGGTCAAGCACAGGCCAGTGGCTGGGGGGGTGGGAGCAGGGCTGTGATGGAATTGGGTCAGCATTTGACAGCAGCAAACACACAAGTGGCCGTGTCGTGCCAGGGGAGGGTGTAGTGCCACTTTCTTACAGCTCCCGATACTAGACTGTGTGCACCCTTCAGGGAGAGATGACCCGGCCATAGAATAGAATGGTTTGGGTTTTGTTGTGTCTGATGAAAAAGAGAAAAGGGTGATTGGCGTTAAATGTCACCCAGGATGGCAAGGACTTTGTCTCCCCTTCAGCCCCACTGGCGGCCACTGCTTCAGAGCCATTTTCATCCACCTCCAGAAAGGTTTTATGAATAACTTTTGACAGGTGTAAGCTGGGATTTGGAGAGATTCCAGAAAGATCCGCCTTCGTTTCATCAAAGATATCCGTGATGCCCATGTCCTGGAGAATAGAATTGAGGTCGTAGCTGTCCTCCAGGGTCAGCTGGGGGAAGGAGACAGCCACGCTTTCTTCTGACATATTCTCTGGGCAGCTCCAGGACATTATCTTCTCATAAGTGATATTCTTTTCAAGCTGTCAGAGGAAGAAATGAGTGTTTAGGGTCAGGTTATGATTCTGTAAAGAATCCCCCAAATACTTTCAAGGACCCACGTCTATTTCAGCAGTAACACTCTTCAAACACTTCCCCTAAGCCTCAAAACACTCTCGTTTCATTAAAACTCTTCCCCACAGGTCTCGTTCCTCTTTAAAAGTCAAAAGACAAGTTGGGCTCCAGGGTTCTGCCAGAGGAGTGTTCCAATCCAGCCAAGCTCGGTTGATTAAGATGAGCGAGCCTGGCTAATGCTGAACAACCTTTAGTTCAGACTCCTCGTCCATCAGAGACAATATTGGGGCTCTTGCAAGGGTTGCAAAAAATAATGTATATAAAGTATTTAATATAGTTCTGGCACATGATCCATTTTAAATAATGTTTTTTATTGTAATCACTATGCTGGTATTTTTTTCCCCATTTCCTCTCTCCATCTCTCTCTCTTACCCCACAGGACAATATGTAGCTGAACGTCCCATGTTTATTAATTTCTACCTCACCAGCAAATTATTCCACTATCAGTATCTCCACTTCTGTCCAAGCACAAGCACCCAAAACAGAGTCAGCCAAAGGGTCTCTAACCGAGCTGGAGCAAACTAGTCTGAGAGGGACAGCAGAAGTCAGGGTATTCAGAGTGAAGGAGAAGCTGTAGAAATTCTCAAGTTACTTGGACTCCTTGATCTGTAGGAAAGGGTTGCAGAGGGCTATGAGACTCCAGAGGACAGTCCTACCCACCAAGCAAGGCATTCATTTTAGTTCTAAACAAATGAGAAATAAACATCTCACCAAAGTCAATCTTATATACTCTTGAAATCACGCCCTGACACCATCCTTCCTCGGATGGTACTTGGTAGATGGTGCCATTCTCTGAAGCTCTATCGTGTAATGTTTTTCAGAGCCTGAAAAGGAAGCGTACCTCCTCCAGGCCCTTCAGATTATCTTCAGAGCAAGAAGGCAGCAGGATGAACATGCTGAGCCTGCCCCTAGTGTACTTCATCTCAAGAATCTGGGTCTTCAGCTCCTCTATGAAGCCAAGTCTGAAGGGGCCCTTCAGATGCATCATCTTCACGGTCTTCCTTTCATTCTGTAGTGGACCGAAGAGAAGGTCACAGAACTGATCATGGGCTTGCAAACTCACATGGTCCCCAACCTCCTTGAAAACAGGAGTTTGCTAAGATGGGACGGGAAGGGTCTTCACGAGGAGTGCTGGGCCTAAGAGAGTACTCTGTCCACAAATCAGCTGGCCCGGGCCTTACTGACACTTTGCCAAGAAATAAAAGGTGCTTCAAGCAACTAAGACCATTTGTTGGTAGACTGGCCATCCAGGTATCAGCTCACGGACAGCCAGCTTTCTCCCTTGTTGCCTGCTTCACCCCTTCCTCAGCCTCACACATCCCATGCCCCTGCTGGCCACACTGTGCCAACTCGGATACATGGTAACCATCTAATATTAAAAACAACACTCCTTCCAGAGGCTTCCAGAGGAAAAGGCACCACCCTAGACACCTTAAATCTCAACCTCAGGACATAAAGGGTATCTTCAACCCACATGTGAGGCTCGCAGTGCTTGAGAGAGTGACACAGCTCACAAGTGCTACCTGGAGTCTGCCCCTTCCCTTGTCACCCACACTCCAGCCTGGGGGCTTAGCACATGGTTTTTTGTGTGTGGTTTTTTGGGGGGGTTTTTTGTTTGTTTGTTTGTTTGTTTGAGACAAACACTCAAAACTGAATACCAATGCATATACTTGGCTAAGAAAGTGAACATTTTGCACTTCCCCCTCAGCTAAATGGAAATAGTAACTGTCATAAAATCACTTGGGGGGTCAATGAATGAAAATGTTCTGTGGCACAAAACGGCTCTGTGAACTTCAGGGACCGCTTTCTGTTAATAACAACATATTTTCACCACAAAGGTGAACTACAGCCCAGAGACATGGTCTTTAGCCTGTACACACTGCAAATCACTCTGAGAGGAAGCGAGCGGCTGTTTAGGGAGCCCAGTGAGTACCTCGCTGAGGAAGAAAGGCGCATCGACTGTGTTCTCACTGTCAAAGTATTTTTCCCACTTGGCCTTGAAGTAAACCGCATTCACCAGCACCAGCACCGTGGCGTCTGTGATCGTGTCCTTGCTGAAGAGTTCCTTGATTTTACCTTAAAAAACAAGGTGCCAGGGAATACCGTGACTGTGCATTGTGCCAAGTACCCACATGCACAGACTTTTTTTAATGCAGCTTAACATCCTCCAGGTGAGAGTCTGTCTCGTTTGGAAACTCACCCAAGAAGACTAGATCACTCGTGGCCCTGGCTGGGACAAAAGTGGAGGTGAGAATGGACGTGATGGGGGGCCAGGGGGACTCGCTCACTCCACCCTGAAGGATCCAGGTCGGAGACTGTCACTAAGGACATTTCCTTCGATTTTCTCTTCTCTGTGATGGAACTTGTCATCATCAGACATGTCATGCCATGTTGATCTTTTCAAAGATCCCACCACCTGATCATTTTATTCTCTCCTTGAGAAAATGAATTGCGTGAACTTTCCACGTCAGGCACTCATCCCAGTAGAGTACGGGGAACTGACGATGAGCCAGATGCACGCAGGTGCACAGGGCCAGGATGGAAGCGATCACGGAGGAAATTTCCTTTGCCCTCTCTCATTCCACCCACATCAGCCATAAGAAGTAGACATGATTCCCCTTCTTTACAGGAGAGTAAACCACAGCCAGCGAGCAGGGAGGCGAAGGACCACAAAGCAGCAAGGGGGGCTAAGATTAGGCCAGCCCTGCCCACCCTTGGCTACCTCTGGTGACCAGCAACACCCTTGGGACTTCACAATGTTACTCCAATCCAACCACTTCTCACCATCTCTGCTGCCCCCACCTGGTCCGAGCCCCCGGCACCTCCTCCTGTTGTGCAGTGATACTCCCCTCAGCCACGTGCACCCCTTCACTCTCTGCCTTCCATTCTCCAGTCAGATCCTCCACCAGTAACACCCTCCCCGGCTTAGCCCTCCCTCCCCAGCTTCCCTCTGTCCTTAAATCTTCATATAAGGGAGCATTGAAAATCTGCACATACACATACAAGTGTGCACACACATATATATACACATACACGTGCGCGCACACACACACAGAGTTTGAAAAATGGTGCCAACTTGGGGCCTCCCCTGGTAGTGCAGGCGGTTGAGCACAGCACTGTGAAGCTGTCTGCAGCCTCTGCAGCACCGGTTCGATTCCCGGCAGGCCAGGGAGATACCCACATGGTGCAGCGGACCTCTCCTATCTTGCCCGCTGCTCCCCTCCGCAGTGTTTTTGGTCCGTCTGCCTGTTCTGCTCCCCGCTCTGTCTCTGGTGAATCCTCTCACCCTCCCACACATCTGGCCTGTACCCCAGTTCTTGTATAAATAAATAAATTTTTAAAAAATGGTGCCAACTTGTTTCCTTAGAAATGGAAAGAACACCAGTTCAGGCTTCCTTACCTCGGGACTGCGATTCCACCCAGAAGTTAATCGCTTGTCTGGATTTTTCAGTTTCTTTCCGGAAGTCAACACTTTCAATCGTCGTGTGATAAAATTGAATCACGCCTTCTGAGTACTCCTGTTAAATGAGGATAAATAGAAATAGCACCACAAAGGCATGTCATTGTGCTAATGGTCAGGAGAAGGCTTTCCTGAGAAGCTTCCCAAGAAAGATGTGTGTGATCTCTCTGAGTGGAGGTGTGTGGTGTCTTACCTAACTCCGTCCAGCCCAGTCCTAATTCCAGTCCTTATGCTGGCAACTGAGAATCCAGAATGTGTCTGTGCACATCCATAGTCACAACAGCACAACCCTCCTGACCACATGTTCTTTTATTTGCACGTCCCCTTTGTGGCAATAACGCCCAGTACATGTCCAGGAACTTGAGAGATGCCTTTTTAAATGCTTCTGCTTTCAAGAATTATTAAAAATCCTGCTTAATACTATTTACAATACCTAAGCTTTGGAAACAGCCCAAATGCCCAAAAGTAGATGACTGGATCAAGAAGATGTGGTACATATACACCATGGAATATTACTCAGCGTTCAAAAAAGATAAACACATGCCATTTGCAGCAACATGGATGGCACTGGAAGGGATCATGCTCAGTGAAATAAGCCAGAAAGAAAAAGAAAAATACCGGATGGTCTCACTCATAGCAGGAATCTAGAAAACTTAAATAAGGGACCAGAAAAATGAATAACTATAAGAAAGTGAAAATCAAAATCAACAAAAAACTATGAACCAGAGACACTTTTTGGGGGGTGGGGGGTGGGAGGGGAGGGATTGGGGTCAGAATGGGGGGTTGCAATTGTATGGGGGAATATAACAATAAAATTTATTATTTAAAAAAAAATCCTGCTTAATGGTTACAGAGTTTGTTTGGGATGAGGAAAGGTTTTGGAACGAGGGTGAAGCTTACACAATAGTGTGGATGCAATCAATGCCACTGAATTGCATTCTTAAAAATGATGCACTATTCAGCAAAAGAAAAAGTAAATGTTATGTTATAGATAATATATTGCAATTAGTTATAACAGTGTAATATACACCATTTTAGTGGGTGGATTGCTCCATAGGTGTCTCAATAAAACTAGTTTTTAAAAATTGCTAGCACGTGAAATCTGATTTCCTACTGAGGGAACAGGCTCATTCTGCTCCAAGTAGGTGAGTTAGTCCCCCCTCCGCACCTGCGCCCCTCAGCCCTGACCAGCTGTGCAGCCTTAACCACTGGCCACGCCCCTCATGGCCATGCTTAGCGTGTGGCGTCCTCTAGTGGCAGCAGGGGACACTGTCGTGCAGCTGCACCTGCATCCTGCACCCAGAATGCAGCTGCTAGGCCAGGAAAGCCAGACACACAGCTCCACTTATAAGTGAGTAGTTTCTTGGGGGAGGGAGGGTGACCTGATCATGGCACAAAAAGTGATTTCAGAGAAGGGCTCAGGTGGGGCAGGGGGAAGCAGAAGCATCTAAGAGGCATTACCAGGTGCATCCACCAGGCCCCTGCGCAGGGAGGGGGTCGCGGAAAACTGGGAGGAGGGACCAGAAAGTGTAGGAGGGGAGAGGTGGGTGCTGGACACCCACAGTCCACAGCACATCACCCCGGCTGAGGGCTTGTGTTCTGAGGGCTGCTCTCCTGGCCAGTCACGCCCAACTCACCGGGCAGATGGGGAATTGCTTCTCTCCATAAAGCCTGTTGGCAATACTCAGGGTGCAGTCGGCTCTCATCCTGTCTAACTTGGACAGAAGGTGCCCGAAGTGGCAACTGAGCAGTTCACTCTCGGGGTTTGAAGATTCCTGACAAAAGAAGAAACAAAATGTGCTTATCAGAAAGTGATCACATTCAAACTAGGTGTCATGTTGCTTCGTGGCCATGGGGGGGCGCAAGCTGACAGAAAGCGGGAGTGGAGGGTGGGCAGGTGCCCAGAGAGGGGCAGGGTGCCCACCTGCACACCAGCTCTTCCAGAAAGAATGTGTCTGGGAATTCAGCAATGCACTCCATGTTAGGCCTGGTCTTTCTCTATATCCCAAACGATACAAGGAAGAGACTCTTTTTCTCCACGCTCCTCCTCAGCCTTCTAAGGGAGGGAGCCCACAGCCTGGAGGACAGCTGTCCTGCTCCTGATGGGCGAGGACAGAGAGCAGCTGAGTGTGTGCGCATGAAGGTTTCATCATGAAATAGGACAGGCAGAGTCGGGGGAGAGACCAGGGACCCCACAGCTGATTCCTCCATTCTGGGGAGTGCCCTGCAAGTGCGGGTGGCCCTAACAGCCATGCTCTGAATGTCTTCAGCAGCAGCAGAAGGTTCTAGATCTCGCTCTTTTGGAAACCAGAGGGCATTATCAGACCCTGTCGGAAAACAACAGCGGTCCTGTGGGATTATCGCTGTGTGGTTGCTGCTGACAGCAGGATCTGACATCAGGGACTAGCAACTTGGCCAGCACAGCGCAGCCAGGCGAGTGGCTGGTCAGGCAGAGGCAGGAGTTCACGGGGCTCACCTGCACCACCGGAGACCCTGCCACTGCTTTCTGCCCCTCCAGGGAGCTGTCGGCCAACATTCCTTGTGTTCTGCTTTTCAGACAGGGATCATGTTCTTCGCTTTCATTCTGGGAAAATTCATTGAAGTGCAGCACCTGTGAAATGACAGCAGGGGGACTTTCAGGCCAAGTGAAATCTGAAAAGCTTCATGACGTGACAGAGACAGAACAACCAGCAGTGTTGGGGTGTGACCTGGGGCGTGATGTGGAAGGGAGATGTCCCCCCAAGACTGCGTGTACAAATGAATGCCACCAAACCAAGAGACAGTCGAGGTGCCCACAGCCACGCGTGGCAACTGAGCGCTTCTCAGGTGACAGTGCAAAATGCACCAGATATTGAAGAATTAATATGAAAAAAAGGCAAAATATCTTACTCAAATTGAATGGACTACAGGTGGATGTAATATGTGAGGTGGGCTAGGTTAAATAAAAAATATTATCAAAATGAGCTTCACATTTCTTTTTGTTTTCTTCTTACTCAAAAGAAATTTTAATTGTACACATAATTCAAATAATATTTGTATTAGTGCTGTTCTAGAGCCTCCACCCAATCAAGTGATTGAGGAAAGCAAAGGACAAGTTATCCAGAGCATTTCAGGAAGGTGGGGGACAGTGCAGAAAGATGGGGGACAGTGCAGAAATGTGGGGGACAGTGCAGTGGAGCAAGGAGCTGGCAAAGAGGATGAGGGTCTGGCTGAGCAGGGGGTCCTGAGCTCACCTGGTCGATCTGCTGTGCGCTGTCGCTCCTGGCCCCCAGGCGGACCATGGCGATGGCAGCCGACAGGCTCAGAGGGCTGTAGAAGACGTTTTTATGACAGTGACTTTTGCTTATTTCTTGGAAAAAATCAAAACAAAACTTGGTGTTTGCTGCCACCAGAGACTCCATTGTGAACGTGATGACAGCCTAAACCCAAAACAGAGAGAGAGAAAAAGTGATGATCGGAAAAGACGAGGCAAATGCTATTAAACACTGGAAAAGTCAGGTCCCCTGGGCTGGTTGATGATATTGATGTTGATAGAGATACAGATAGAGACCTACTTTCGTACAGTAGTGAGAACTCATTTCTTAAGGTCGCTGTAATAAATCACTGCAAGTCTAACAACAGGGATTATTCTTCCACAGTTCTCAAGGCCAGATGTCCAAACTCAAGGTGTGAGCAGAATTGGCTCATCTGGAGGCTCTTCAGGAGAAGCTGACACTGCCTGTCTCCCCACTTCTGATGGAAGCCCACAAGGTTTGCATTCCTCTTGTACAGGTGCCCTCTGCTCTCTGCCTCCATCTTCACAGGCGTGGTATCTCTGTGTGTCTGTGTCTGTGTGTGTCTGTGTGTGTCCAAATTTCCTTCCTCTTATAAAGACACTAGACATTGGATTAGAATTCACCTAATCCACTATGACCTCATCTTCACTTGATGACATCTGCAAGGACCTACTTTCCAAATAAGGTCACATTCACAGGTATCAGGGACTAGGACTGACACCTTTTGAGGGCACAATTCCACCCACTTTGTGGTAGAGCCTCCCCTATTCAGATAAGATAAAGTCACAGGTTATCATTTCCCCAGGGTCAAGTTAACTCCAAGGAAGCCTCATACCACCTCCTCGGCTTCCTCACAGACCATACAGAGACTCAATGACTGAGGCACTGCCCAGCAGATTGCCATGGGCATGTTCTCTGAGAACATTTTCATCTTCTGACCCTCCCGGTACAACCAACAAGATTTGGGGCCCTTCAGTCAGCCACTGAGTGTGTTCAAGAGATCATAGATCTTGAAAGATGTTGGGGGCTTAGAAGTCATCAGTTTTAACACCTTCTCCTGACAGTCTTAAACAACAGGAGCTAGAAAACCGGTGACCCTTTAGGAGAACTCCTTGCCCTCACCCATGAGATAATCATCTATTCTAGAAAAATCAGGAGACTCTCATGTGCATCTTACCTTGGACCTCACCCTTGCAGATGAAAAGCCTTGTCTCTAGTTCCTTTGTCAACAGGTCCATCTTTGCACGATGGACGTGTAAGCCACAAACACATTATTGTGTTTTCACCATCAGACAGGTGGCAGATGGGAGGCTCTAAGGTCTAAATACTGCAGTGAATTGAATGTTGTACATTGGTTTTAGTTTCTTCCCAGTTGAACATAAACCTCTTTAGATGACAAAACCGAACTCAAAAAGATACATTAGATAATTTTTTTAAATGTCCCAAATATTTGTTTTGCTAATGTTGGCCTTAATCCTACTTCCTCAAGGTACATATCACCACTGCCTTTTTACAGAAGAGAAAACAGGAATCCGGTGACATGTACTGGGCCCAGACTCTTTCCACTGAACCTACTGTTTCTGTGAAGGTGCCTCTCAAGGTTGTACAGGCTGGCCAAACACGTCCGCTGTGCTCAGTGCTCTCCCCGTTCAGCTCACGACCCGTTTATATCAACACAAGTTTTTGTGCCAAGAATGTGTGTGTCTCCTGTTTGTCATTTTGCGCCAGCAACGCTGAATTCAGGTGAATGTTTTCCAAGAAACTTCTGTCCTGGGCGTTTCTGGAAATTCAGTAACATCTCACACCTCAGCAAGTGACACTTGAAAAATGTCTTCACATCCAACACGTTTGCTCAATGACAATAGCTCGTGTTAACCACTTAGGAATCAGTCTACTAAGCAAGCAGAGAAATCAAGTAAATTAAGGAAGGTCTGAGTGGAGAGGATTTTGCAGCCTTTTATCAAACCACAAACTTTTGGGTAAGGGGTAGTGTAATATTTTTTTTTCATTTATTACTTTTAATGAAAATGAAAGTTATCATGATGAAGTACTGTAAACTTCAGAGAACATGCAATCTCAATTTGGCTAACTCTCCCAGTCTTGATGAACACGCTTTCTCTTCTTGACCCTTCTGCAGAGGTGTTATTAGTCTAAATATGCCAGTAAGAATACTGCCAAGAAAGGGAATCTGGAAATATTTGCCAGTAGTAGGGCTGAAATATGAACCTATAATGATCATAGCTTGTTTGGATCTGCTTTGAGACTGCAGAAAATATTTAATCAAAATTACTACTGGTCACTTATTCATTGGTCAGTTCATGCATGATAAGTTAGTGAACAACCAATTACTCGTGACCAGGGCAAGGACATTGAGATCTACTCTCTACAGATGGTGGAAAAATCTGGAAATAGTTGCAATTATTAAACTTTGATAGGAATCATACATAGGCCAGGGACCCAGACAATGATTACAAAAGAACAGATGTCTAGGGGAAAGCATCCTTCAATAATTGTAACTTTTGCTGAGCTGCTACCTTTTATGTCTTTAGAATAGGGGGTTAGGGCTACTTCCCAGGTTATAAAGATATAATTATATCAGGGCAAAATGGTTAGGTAGAACTGCTATCCTAAATATTTATGATGGCAGAGTCAAGCATGTTTGTTTGATGAACTGTTGAATGCACTTAGATGAGAGATTATGCAATAATTTGGATGATATTTGTATGTATATTAATTTTTTTAAATAATAAATTTTATTTTTATATTCCCCATACAATTGCAGCCCCCCCATTCTGACCCCAATCCCTCCCCTCCTGCCCCCGCCCCCCTAAAAGTGTCTCTGGTTCATAGTTTTTTGTTGATTTTGATTTTCACTTTCTTATAGTTATTCATTTTCCTGGTCCCTTATTTAAGTTTTCTAGATTCCTGCTATGAGTGAGACCATCCGGGATTTTTCTTTTTCTTTTTGGCTTATTTCGCTGAGCATGACCCCTTCCAGCGCCATCCATGTTGCTGCAAACTGCATGTGTTTATCTTTTTTGAATGCTGAGTAATATTCTATGGTGTATATGTACCACATCTTCTTGATCCAGTCATCTATTTTTGGGCATTTGGGTTGTTTCCAAAGCTTAGCTATTATAAACAGTGCTGCTATAAACATAGGGGTGCAGGTGTTCTTTGGAATTGATGTTTCTGTGTCCTTTGGGTAAATACCTAGGAGAGGAATTGCTGGATCCTATGGAAGCTCTATGTTTAGTAGGTCCAGAAATCTCCACACAGCTCTCCACAGTGGTTGGACCAGTTTGCACTCCCACCAACAGTGCAGAAGAGTTCCTTTTTCTCCACACCCTCGCCAACATTTGTTGTTGCTAGTTTTTTTAATATGTGCCATTCTCACTGGTGTAAGATGGTATCTCATGATAGTTTTGATTTGCATTTTCCTGATGACAAGTGATGTTGAACATTTTTTCATATGCCTGTTGGCCATTTGCATTTCCTCAATCAGTTCAGTAAAGTGGCAGGATACAAAATCAACACGCAAAAGTCAATAGCCTTCCTATACACAAACAATAAATCTGAAGAAGAAGAAATCAAAAAAACCATCCCTTTTTTTATTGAAACAAAAAAAATCAAATATTTGGGAATAAATCTAACAAAAGAGGTAAAGGACCTATACAAAGAAAACTATAAAACACTGTTAAAAGAAATAGAAGAAGACACAAAGAAATGGAAAGACATCCCCTGCTCATGGATTGGAAGAATAAACATTATTAAAATGGCCATCCTTCCAAAAGCAATATACAGATTCAATGCTATTCCAATCAAAATTTCAATGTCATTCTTCAAAGAAATAGAACAATTATTGATGAAATTCATATGGAATCACCAAAAACCCCGAATAGCCAAAGCTCTCCTGAAAAAGAAAGAAGGGAATGGAGGCATCACACTCCCAGACTTCAAACTATACTACAAAGCCATAATCATCAAAACTGCATGGTATTGGAACAAGAACAGACATACAGACCAATGGAATCGAATAGAAAATCCAGAAATAAACCCACAGATTTATGGTCAACTAATCTTTGACAAAGGAGCAAAGACTATGCATTGGAGCAAAGAAAGTTTGTTCAATAAATGGTGCTGGGAAAACTGGGTCGCTACATGCAAAAGAATGAAGCTTGACCACTACCTCACACCATACACAAAAATCAACTCAAAATGGATTAAAGAACTAGACATAAGACCTGAAACCATAAAATATATAGAAAAGAAGGAAATATAGGCGAAACACTACGTGATTTGCACATCAAAGACATCTTTACAGACACATCACCCAAAGCAGTGATAGTGAAGGCAAAGATAAACAGCTGGGACTACATCAAATTAAAGAGCTTCTGCACAGCAAAAGAGACAATAACAAAAACAAAGAGAAACCCCACCAACTGGGAGAACATTTTTGCACCCAACACTAATGATAAAGGACTGATCACAAAAATCTGCAAAGAGCTGATGAGACTCAACAACAACAAAGAAAATAATCCAGTCAAAAAATGGGCAGAAGAGCTAAAAAGAAACTTCTCTGAAGAGGTAGTGTAATATTTTTATATATTAAATATGGTTGTAGAACCAAGGTTGATATTTGGCCAAAATCTTTGGCATCAAAGAAGAGGATAGACATTCCGGCAGTGTGCCCTGCTAAGGAAAGATGACTAGAGGCCAACAACCTTAAAGGATAAGAAGGGATTTGGATGCAAAGACAATGGCCCCAACCTGACCCAACCTAGCTCCCAAACACTGCAGAGTTAGTCACCTAGTCACCCCCTCGCGGACGGTGGAACCGTGATGGTGGAACAGCAGTGAGTTGGACAGTGTGAACTAATAAATTGACTCTCCAAAAAGCACAGGATCCATGATTTGAAATATTTTTCCATTTCTATGGTATAAAAATCCACATGATGGTCAGTTTCAAACTACCAACAAGATATCATTTGCAGCAACGTCTGGGAAAGGATGAGCAGAATCAGCTCTCATGAGCTGATAGTAACTGGCTCCAGGGCTCCGTGAGACCCAGGCATGAGAATGAGAGAAGTTTCTAGGAAACAGACATGTTTAGTTTCTCAATCTGGGTGTTGGTTGCAAATTACCTTTATTTCTTATGCATATTTAGAAATGCTTACATAGATGCTTACGTGTTTATCTATAAGTATGTAATTTTTATATATGTATACGTGTGTATATCTTATATATGTGTGTAAATATATAACATATGTGAAGTTTGATTTCAAAATGTGCTATTGCTGTGTTACTTTTAAGGCATGACGAGTTGGTTTGTGTTTAATGCAAGAACCAAGATTATACCGAAAAAAAGAAGAGTAACTTCTCACAATGAAATTTAGCCAGATGCAATTAGGAAACCGTCCCAAGCATGAACAGGAGCTACTTTAATCTACTCTGGAAAACACCCACCACCTGAGAAGTCACTGCATTTAAGTCAAAAGGCTGATTGCTGACATAGGCTGCCTCTTAATAAGCTACAACTCGAAAAACTTGTCCATAATTTACTTCCATCGTCATTATTTTCAGACTTGCAATAATCTTTTAAAAGAATGAGTTCCCTCAAAACTCGACTCAGCTCAAGGAATCAGCGCCACCTCTACCCACCGTGAGTTTCTAATAAGCTGCCATTTCATTTGAGTCCACGAGGTTCCTGGCAGTTTACAAACGCAAACTCTCATTCTCAAAAAATCTTGTAAGTTAGAAATTGTCACCATCTGACATCCAACCATGAAGTGACAAACCCAGTGTGCAAATCAGTGAATTTGCTCTGGTTTCCAAGCCACTTTCTCTCCTCCTCCCTACGACAGGCTGGTCTGGAGCAGACAATGATGGTGCCCTACAAGGCCAGGTCCTGAGTGCCAGAAGACACCTCCTGCAGCTACCAGTTACTCTGACCCTGACCATGACCATAGCTGCAGAAAGATCCTCTCTGCAATCCAGCAACCATCAGCCCCCTGATCTGCTCTCCAACAAGGACATCCCAAGCAGTAGTGTGTCTGCCCAGGCTCCTGTGATCTCCTTGGGAATTGCTTCTCTAGACTGAACATTGGCTCAAAAATCTTCACATTGCCTTGAAATCTACACAAAAGTATCATATGTTTAGATTGGAGTTTCAAGATTGCAAATACCTTCTCCCAAATTGGGAATGACCCAGAATCACTTCCTACTGACAATAGTAATCTAGGAAAGAACTAATAAGCAATTTTTATTCAGGGAAAACTCACTTTGATAGCAATTAAAATATTGCCACATTTTTGCCTCTAATACTGTCCGAGTAAGAGAGTTATTATTAACTCCTAAGGAAGTGAAAGAATTTGATTCTCAAATTCAAATTTATTAACATATGGTAGACTCTAGTGTATTTACCTCGTTATTAATCTGTCATCTTTATAATAATTTGAATTTTACTCTACAATTGACAAAGGAAGTCTTTCAGTTCCCAGTGGGTTTTCTTACATGTTGCAACTCACAGCATGTAAGAACATATACATACAAATGCATGTTACCAATATAAACACAAGTCCATATTTCTATGTCCCTTGTCATTCTGTCTGAAAGATAATTGTTTTTTATATTTCCATCCTTGCTTTCTAACACAATTCTCTCAAACGTGTGTTTCCCATTCTTGTTCATCTTTGTATCCTATTTGTGAAGATAACAGTGGTGGCACCTAAGAAATAGTGCTTACTAAGATTTTAGGGATTTATTTATTATCTGCCCATTTTCATTGTAAGTAATTCTAATGTTTGAAATATTAGAAAACTATTCACTATTTCATATTAACTCTGTCTACATCCTACAGGCAGTTGTAATCAATAGAAATGTCACATTACAGAATCATTTTTGATCAATTTTCTACTATATTAGAAATAGTTCACTTGATAAACACAGTTTCTTTTATAGCATAATTGTAAAAGTTGACACTACATAGATTTTCTAAAAACCCACATTCTTTCCTATATAGTAGGGAGAAAAAAATTATATCCCCAAATATTTCACATGTTATCATTTCCATAAAGATATTAATAACCCAGGAATGAAACTCCAGATTATACAGATAGATGCTATTCGAATAAATATGCAAACCTAGTTATTACTAACTAAATGATAAACAATATAAAAGCAAGGACTCTTATAAAAGATGTCATCAAAAGCATTTCCAACTTACCTTGCAAAAGAGAAATGTAAGCTCCTGTTATTTAAAATACAGATACTCAAATATTACAGCATTTTATATTTCATAAATAACAAAAATGAGAAATAATCTGTCAAGTATACAAAGATTAAAATAATATTAAAATGCCCACATTTTTAAAAAATGTATTAGGTACATCAGACCCCATCTGCTTGGGAGCTGAGAAGGTGATAGATGTTGTAAATATATCCTAGCAATATATCCTACTCACAGCATCATAAAACAATTTGCTCTTCTTTAAAAGACATTAGATTGAATAAAAATAGCATAAACTTCGGTTTCAATGAAATCTTCTTTTGGGTTCCTATTATTGAAAGCAATTTTCTAATGCAGTGCTCATTGTTCAAAATGCTATTAGGCAATGCGATTATTTACCTTCTTGCCTGCACAGTTGATGCTGACAGCCGGCCAGGTAAGTCAATCCACGCCCGTCAGGAATGGGGATATATGTGCTCTGCCCCTCCCACAGCGCTGCTTTCCCAAGTGCCATTTTGGAATCCAGGGTAAATTAATTGATTGAAGGGGGGGAGAATGAGAGAGAGGGGATGTGTGAAATATCTGTCTTTGAACAAAGTTCCTTGCACTGTGCGTTCAGCTAAATTAAATGTTTAGCTGCCTGTTCACAATTTCTTTGCTCTTTCTTTGCTCCTGTAGTGAGTCCTCATAATATTAGACCCACCCCTTGGAGCCTAAGTCCCTGCACTACATAAATGCAGAAGCAGGGATCTATTTTCTATTTTCCTTCAGATACCCCTTGTCTTGCTTGAATCTATTTTCCTTCAGATACCCCTTGTCACACTTGAATGTTTATGTTCTAAACCTTTTAAAACACATTACTTGCAAAATGCACTTTTAGCTACTTTCAAAGCTGCTTTTTTCTACAGCAGCCATGCGGTGGGGATTACAATTTAACCTGTCTACTAGAATAGCTAAACACCACCCAGAGGAGAGACTATATTAAGGAGACCTCCTAACAGAGCGACAGGGGTGAGGGATGAAAGAACTTTCTAGAAGAGGACTAATAGCTAGAAACCAAGAAATGGACCCACTGTGTACCAAAATCTTCAGATTCTGGCAATTTCACTTCCTATGCTGTGCGAAGAGCTACCCATGTGACCTGCTAATCTACTCATCCTATTTATTTCCTCAAGAGATTTGAGTCTCAGAAACCCCCTCACCCCACTTTCTTCCTTTCCCTTCCCCCCTTTCTTACTTGGGCTTCTGAAAAAATTTTCAGGGGGTAAATATATCCCACAATTGAAAAAAAAAAAAAAGCTTGAAAACTGGGCCAACAGCTTGTGATGTTCCTTTCAGTTCTGACTTTCTACAACCCTGATTTGTTCATGACATAAGCAGGGGGTCAGGGAAGAGGGCCAAAGGGTTCCCGCAGGAGAGTTAGGAAGAGCAACCTCTTTGGGAATTGACAAGTTGATAGGGACAAAATCCAGAGTCCTCTCTGGCCTTGTTCCTTTTTTGACACCTTGTTTTCCTTTCTAGTGTCTTCTCAGACAATATTATCTGGCCTCCAACCCACAAAGATGATTATATTAGATACAGGGAAATTCAGACGACACCTTTATGGAGAATATAACGCACTTACATGTGGCATACATAGATCTCTACTTAATACAGACAATATAAGCTACATATGCAGCTAGTCTGTAAATGAAGCAAGAACCATTTTTATAAGCCAGATATCATCCAATGGAAATCAGCAACCAGCATGGAGCAAGTCTCTTAAATCTCACTAGTAAACACAGAAACAAATATGCTATTCATGTCTTCTACCTCAATTTGGAAATGTTATGGTTTTTTCCTCTAAAAGCTTCAACAAAATTCTAAGAACTGTCATTTTTTGGTTGTGTTTGGTCATTTGGTTATAATGAGAGAAGGGTGGAAAATTTTAACATGTGAATCAGTTGACACGTCACACCAATTGATCAGTAACTACTTCAGGCAGTGACGGGTCCCTGTGGTCTTTCCAAAGGGCACACGTTGCCTTTAGAACAGGACGATCTCCTGTCACGTGTGTTATTGTTGGCTGTTGGTGCTCAGATTGCATTGGGCGATACAAAACTCATCTGAATATCTCTAATCTGGGGTTGCATCTGTTTATCCTGTCAAATTATTCAACAAAGATCTGGCTCCAAGATGACTGTGCCAACAAGCTTACAAATTTGGTGTGGTGTGACTGTTCAGTGGGAGTGCTGGAATCCTCCACTAAATGGTTCCATCTTGATAAATCAACAAAGAGAACCTGAGAATTCACTGAGCGTCCCCTGTCCCCCGAGTCCCACTTGAAACCGTCCATACATACTCTTGTTTGAGTTCAAGGGAGACGTGTGCCAAGTCCCAAATGGCAGAGCATATGATCTGTGAAGCCCTGTATGTTCACTATCTGGTCCTTTACCAAAAACTGTGCTGAATCTTGCTTTGAATGATGAAACATCAGGATTTTTAAAGTCTATGACGTTTTTACATCCTTAGACATAAAACCTCCCCTCTCATACAACAAATGTTATAATACATTGATACCAAATACAGTTTCTTAATTGGAAAATAGGCATTCTGGTTTGACCTCAACCTCAGCAAAACACTAATCCCCTGGAGTACTGCAGTAAAATAACAACCCAGACTTTCACTTGGTGAATATGGAGTACATGGCTCATGTCAGGGCCAGGGACACAAAGACTCTGATGACTACACCTGGACAGGAAATCCAACACTGTCAAAACACTAAAATGTCAATTAAAAAAAGAAGAATATGGTTTTCTGCCACCTAGCACAAGAGAAGCTTCCAGAATGGATTTCATCAATCAACATTTATGGAGGACTTAGCTAATACATCTAAGGCTCTTAGACTCATTCAGTCCTTCCAGGGAGCCCCAGAGAGCAGCATCCCAAGTTGACAAATGAGAAAACCGGAGCCCACAGCCCTGGGTAGGCTGCTGTTAGTCAAATCTCTGGGAAGGAGCAGGACCATCACTTCAGCTCCATCCTCTCTTTCTGAGCCAAGAATAAAGAACTGACCCCAACAAAGATCCGCAACACAGTTTCAATCCCAGGCCCACCAGGCCCCAGCTGCACCTGCATGGACAACAGGTCATCTACCTCCCACCACATACCTGGAAGCCCCTGAGGACCTAGCCCAGCGGAGGCCTGTCTCTGATGAAGTCGATGCAATATCACACAGCGGAGGGAACAGCCCAGTGACACAGCTGAGTCCCACAGCCTGCAAGTACTGGTGGAGAGGTGTTGGCTTTTAAATGCCCATGAATCAGAATGAACCTATAAGACAGAGAAGGGGAAAAGACATACACTTATAGTCATTAAGTCAATGAATTTTAAATTAGAGTAATTATCTTGAAGTCTATGTTATCACTTTTAGAACAGAGTGTTCCACTCACACGGCCTCTTTGCCAGATGTTCCGCAGCTGCTAAGTCCTGGAAGCCTTTCTGAAGGGCTGCTGGGAAGGCCCAGACCTCCTGTCCCTGGCCCTTGTTCTTCTGCAGCTACTTATAGAGCCCAGAGCACTGTGAAATACGTCAGTTCAGAGTTCAAGGCGGGAAGACACCCAAGCCCAGAGGAATGTCTCCGCGACCTGTCTCAACCCACTCCCAGCAGAAGGGCTGAGCGGTGGCAGCGCTGACAAGCTGGAGTCAAGGACAAAGCAGAGCGTCACTGAGCCAGAAAAGGCAGGAGCCTTGTCATGAACAACTTTCTTTATGGCTCCAAGGCCTCCCAGTTATGACAGCACCCCACAGGCACCCACAGCTGCTGTGAGACAAAGCCTGGCAAATGAACAAATTCTCTCCCCTCTTATCACCCTGATTCTTCCTTCTCCTCATCTCTGTCTTCCTTGTCTCCTTCCCAGCCCTCAGTGCCCCCACACAATCACCACCCCTCTTCCCCTTCTCTCGCTCCCTCTCTCTCTCTCCCTGGATTTCATTCACTAGATGTCACATATCATCACAGCACAAAATTGGTTCTTTTTCAAAACTAGGTTCCGGTTTTATTAAGGAGACTAACACATCCGTGGAGGGTTTTGAAGAGATGTAGACGTTAGTTAGTTAGCGCTGCTGCCCGAACACCAAGCTCCGTCATTGAATTTCCGTAGAGGAGCTGCTGGTCATCATGTAATTTCAGCACTCTCGACCCTCCCTGGGTGGGGACTGCGAAACCTAGCTTGACACACACTGTCTGTCGTCACGAGAAAGGAGACCTTACCCCACGACAGACGAAAACCCTGGATCTGCAGAACGCTTAAATGGTGAAATCCTAACCAACCAACCAAAGAAGCAAGAAGCTTAAAGGGCGTGAAAGTAGCATATAACTTGCAAATATGACATGGAGTTCTACAGGGATCAGATTCAACCCACAGAATAATAGCATAACTGAAACGATAACCATAAAACTAATCAAAGTTTTGAATTAGGACAATGGTCAGCAATTTTAGACAGTACAGTATAAATGAATTTTAATTCATATATATCATTTGAGAAAGTCAATAATATAAATTTAAAATATAAATGTAATACTATATAATATATACATATAATACATAATAAAGTATGAATTTAATAATATAAAATAATTAGTAAATTTCATAAGAAGTCCTTTTAAGAACTAGGTGAATGTGCCATCAATTACTCATCCATCCCCTGATTAATTAAACATCTGGATGGTTTTCAATTTATATACATAGCACTATTAAAATTCTTTGATTTGAGCCTTTTTAGCTGACTCTCAGATGGCCCCTCCAGCAACCATATCCAGGTGTTGACTTAATGGATAAAACTCCTGGATATTTTGAAGATTGAGCCCATCCTGCCACTGTACCCCGAGAAACCACCCCAGGAGTGCAGAGAGGGGCTGCCTGCCCACCCTGGTATTTACTGCCTGTTTTCTCCCCTGAAACCTGGTAACCTCCCCTGCCCTCTCCTCAGAAGGTCCTTGGGAGAGGAATGAAAAAGACCAGCACTCTCGGCATCACCTGGAGCTAACACTGGTCACGTGCGCGAACCTATGCGTGATTCCTCCTTCAGCCACTGTCTCCCCCTGGGGTGGGGCGGGGTGGGGTGTGATCACCTAATTTTCTGATTATTCTCCAGGGAACACCAAAGACAAGTCAGAACCTACCTTTCTTGTATTTTTCCTTGTGGCTCTGTAACCCTGTTGCAATTCTGAGCCCGGGCGCCGGCGATGGTCCACACGGCCTGTGCAGTGGCAAAACCTGAGAATCTGGCTGTCGTAGGGCACACAATTAGTCTCAACAACAGCGGTGAGGTTACCCACGTGGCTGGATTCCGTGACTAATCCATGCCTGGCGTCCCCCCTACTCCTTGAGGGTCTCTGAGAGGGATCACCCTCAACCCCGGTGCGCTTGGGGGGATGCAACTCGCTTTAGAAAGGCCCTGCGCCAGATGTCGGTGGGAGCACCACTCAGAATGCCAGGGTTTTACAGGCATTTTCTTTGGAAGCCAAGGGAAGCATCTGGTGAGTGCCGGGAAAGGATGGAGATGACAGACATTCGTTCCTGACACCATCCAGGCAAGAAAACCAAGTCTCCGGCACCCTCCAAGCCCCTCCTGCTGCCCCCACTCTGCACACCCACCTTCCCTGGCCTGCTCAGTGCCTGCTAATGCTTCCTCAGCTTTTGGAAATGCCTGACCATCTGCGCATGCTTCTTTATCTTTGTCTTTTTCTTTTCCTTTTCTTTTTTAGAGCATTTTTAGGTTTACTGGAAAGTTACCCAGGAGGATAGAGAGCAAGTCTTCTTTCCTTCCTCCTTATTGGCGCTGATGAGCCTTGGAAAAGCCTTGGCTGTGACTCCTGATGGGAGCCCTTGAAAGAGCCAGAGCATGCAATTTGGAGAGAACAACCCTGGCAGATGTGGGGAGAACAGCTGCTGGTTGCAGGTGAGTGTCCATGGTTTAAATATTGGCCAGAATTAAAGGGGGTGGGTCTCCCTGGTGCTACAAGGGGTTAAGATGCAGCCTATCAAGCTGTCTGCAGCCACTGCAGCAAGAGTTCCATCCTCAGCCAGGGAACTGAACATATGGCAAAGCAGACCTCTCCTGTCTCACCCGCTGCACCCCTCAGCAGTGTACCTCAGTCAGTCTGCCTGTTCTGTTCCCCACTCTGTCTCTGGCAAAGCCTCTCAACCCCCATGCCTGTACCCCAGTTCTTGTATGCATAAATAAATAAATCTTTAAGGGGGAAATGTCAAGGATTCACTCTTACGAAGTTGCCCTGGATTTTCGAGGAAAGAGTAGAGAACCATGTGCCAGGTCAGGGCATTTGCCTCATTTTCTTTGTCTCAAGTGAACTTTCTCACTTTAGATAGTGTGAGGTCCACAGAAACATCCAAAAAATCTACAGGCACATGCACAGAACTCCCAAAACAGAAAATAATGGTATCATTATCAGTTGAGTCTAAACCTCATGTGCAAACTTAAGGAAAATATGGCTATTTGCAGAAAAAAATCTCTGAGTGATTTCCTCATTGTGTAACATTGACGTAGTTAATAAAATTTATTAAGTCAGTTTCTTTGCCAAAACTTACTGAACCTTCTGGTTTCTTCAAAACCAAATACTGAAAGAAATGGAAAAAGTGGACCCTCGATATATGTCAACTCTAAATTTTGATGCCTCTAAAAATGGGTCTAAAAGGGAAACTTAAGATGACAAAGAAGAGGGCCATGAATCAAAACTGGTGGGAAAGGGATCAGGGAAGGTGGCACCTCTGTTTGTCCTTCATGACAAGGGCTTTGCTGAAGTCAAGATGCATTTGTCCTCTGCTGGAAAATTCAAATCTAATCAAAACAAGAAATTCCATTAAGTGTGGCTTGTATCATTTTTAAGTCTTTATTTATCTATAAATCACCTTATGACTGACATATACAACCATTGTACAGAGTGTTCAACTTGATGAACTTGGAGATAAGTCTACACTCATGAAACCATCAGCACAATCTACACCATGAAGAGCTCCATCACCTCCTCTCTACTTATTATGCCTCAATTTGTTCTCAGTAGACTCTCGGTGACTCAGTAATTCACTACTTTCTTTCCTAAAGGCAAACCAACTACTCTATAATCGCCATGTAATTTTACTGGGAATGGACATCAGAATGTACATTCTTCTCTCATTTCTTCAAGTTTTACTTGATTCTGGCTTTAGTCTTCTTGGAATTTTCCTTATGATTATACAACATTCACTTTTGGTTAATGAGTTGCCTTTGTTATACATGGTGCTTTAAAATATGAGCTGATCAGCAAGTCTATTTGTAGATGTCCATGTTTCCTTAAATATTTTTTCCTTTAATGAGATTTCCTGGTTACAATGGAGCCAAAAATGTTTTAGTTCTTTTGAGCTACAATCCCTTTTAATGTCTTAGAGCAAAACAGAATACATTTTTTGGAATTTTTCAAATGTACTTCCTCACCTTTGAACCCTAATTTCTGTCCTCACAGTCCTACGGCTTCCATCATACCCTTTCGATTTTTTCTTAATGGTCAAAATTAAATCCAGATTATTGATTCTCCTTTAATTCATTCATTCATTACACTATCATTATCACTGTGATTCAATGATAACATTAAGATTTGTCTCTTAAAAGAGAAATTTATTCTCAAGGACAACAGAAAAGATTTGTCTGTAAAAGATTATTTTATTCTCAAGGACAAGAGAAAATATGTCAGTTGTCCCTGCACCATTTGCTGAAAATCTATTCTTTCCCCCATTGAATTGTCATGACATTCTTATCAAAAAACAATTGACTAAAAAAAAAAAAAATTGACTGTGTTGTAAGAGTTTATTTCTGGAATCTCAATTCTATTCCATTGAGATACATACATCTATATCCTGAGACAGCTATAGATAGATATATTCTGATGCCAGTAACTCACTGCCTTGATTATACAAGCAAAAGAATAATGTTAGACCCTCTCTGACACTATACACAAAGATCAAAGTCTATGTGAAAAAAACTAAAACTGAAAAGTTCTTAGAAGAGAACATAGAAACACATCTGTGTGACCTTAGATTAAGCAGTGGTTTCTTAGATATGATAAAATTATGCCACCAAAAGAAAAAAATAACTAAATTGGATTTCATCAAAATTAAAAACTTTTGCTGCAAAAGACACCATCAAGAAAAGATAAAATCAATCTGCAAAATGTGGAAATTGTATATTTAAAAAGGGCTTGTATCCAGAAGATATCAAGATCTCTTACCCTCAACTATAGAAAGATAAACCATTTCTTTCTCAGATTTTATTGATTTGCTGATCATTTACATGATTATATGATTTTGGCAATACAGCCTCCCCCTCCATATGCATATGCTGCTCAACCTCTGCCAAAACCCCACCAGTTCATGTCCTCTTATCTCCCCCACCTCCTCTGCCCCTCCCACCACCTCTTAAAGCCAGTATAGTTTACAGAGTCTCAAATTTATTTTTGTTATTAAATCATCCAATTTTCAAATGTGCAAATGATTTCAATAGAGATTCCTACAAAGGACATAAACACATTAAAAGATGCCCAACATGGTTAGTCATTAGGGAGATGCAAATCAAACCACAATGAGATATCACTTCACACCCACCAGGATGACTATAACCAAAATGACAGACAAAAACAAGTGTTGGCGAAGATATGGAAAAACTGGAATCCTCAAACATAGCTGCTAGCAACAAAAAGAGGTGCAGTCACCTTGGAAAACACTCCAGCTGTCACTCAAAATGTTAGCCATAAAGCTTGGCCCAGCAACTCTACACCTAGGTATCTACTCAAATAAAAATAAAAGTGAAAATATGTCCATGTAAAACCTTGTAAAATAAAATTCATAGAGGTATTATGCACAATAGCCAACAGGTGTAACCAGCTCACTATCCACCAACTAATGAATGAATAAA
The DNA here is from genome assembly GCF_964194135.1 of Talpa europaea. Lineage (NCBI taxonomy): Eukaryota > Metazoa > Chordata > Mammalia > Eulipotyphla > Talpidae > Talpa > Talpa europaea. Next base: position 91,524,660 of record NC_140080.1, on the reverse strand, counting down.
TATTATGAATAAATATTATGTGGTCTCTCCATATAATACAATATTATTTGACCTTTAAAAAGAAAGAAGTATTGCTACAAACTACAGCATGGATGAACCTTGAAAACATCTTCAATGAAAGAAACAAGTCATATAAGATACATGTGGTATGATTTCATTTACATGAAATGTTCAGAATAAGCAAATTCACAGAGACAGAGGGTATCAGATTAGTCATCATCATAATTCGGGGAATGAAGATTGACTACCAAGGTGTGCAGAGATTCTATTGGAGGTGATGAAAATGTTTTGAAATTGATTATGATGATGGTTGCACAGTCTGGAATATACTAGAAACTACTCAATCATATACTTTAAAAGGGTGAATTTGTTCACATGTAAATGACATTTCATAAAACTGTTTTTAAAAAAGGATTAAATGTGTTTGCAGAAGATCAATTCTTCCAGCAGACAGCTGAGGGTTGGAAGTCCTTCCATTCTTCTATTAGTTGTTTTCATGTTATTTTTTTTAAGATTTATTTATTTATGCACATAAGAACTGGGGTGTAAGCCAGAAGTGCAGGGGTGAGAGGATTCACCAGAGACAGAGAAAGAGCAGAACAGGCAGATCTGCTCAAATACACTGCTAAGGGGAGCAGCAGGCGAGACCGGAGAGGTCTGCTGTGCCATGTGGGTATCTCCCTGGCCGGCTGGGGATCGAACTGGTACTGCAGTGGCTGACGATAACTTGATAGTGCTGACTTTAACCGTTGTGCCACCAAGGAGGGCCCTGTTTTCATTTAACTTTTATACTAAAGTATCATTCAACAAATAATCATTGAGCACCTATTACACACTAATGTGGATGCTTCAAGAAATAAACAAGACAGGCCCAAAGTCAACATCCGTGGACTCTCCATTATATACTGGGAAAGCATCAACCACACACCATAGCTCTGTCTCACCATCTTCTCATACTGGTTTGCCAACTGTTCTTCCTCCTCTCTAAGTACATTTTGTGTTAAATTGTAGCAAACTATTTCTAAAGATTAGTCATCAGATTTAAGTTAATAAATGTGACCTCTATCCATGAGTTATTCTATTTTTATCATGCACAAATGGGAGTCCACACAATGAATTTAGTTCAGATAATGCTATAACTTGATTGTAGAAGATCAAAATTTGTTTCTAGAAAATCAAAATCCTATTCTTTCATTTTAATCTCCTGAGCTTCCCATAACAATTTACTGGGCAAAAAAAGAATAGTCATACAATTCATCACATTTGCAATGAATTTGGAAATACGGGCGTAGAAGTCAGTCAATCAAATTATCTTTTAAGCACTAAATTGTTCCAGCTCTATTATTATCGATGTTATGTCATCAGCCTAAGGGCATGCCTGTTGTTCCTTTCTATTATTATCCTTTGGCCACACCTGAACACCATTCCTTATTTACTCGGTCTATCAAAACAAAGAATAGAATGCCAGGGTGGGCCACCAGGTCTGTACAAGCACTAGCAACACTCAGAGGAGCCGAACAGAGTCCCTCTATGGAGGAACACATAGTTCATTAAGAAAGATGAGATTGCATTGGCTTTCAAATGCAAATCTCTGTGCAAGGGTCCTCTTACAGGGGCCCTGGCTAGTATCTCCAAATAAATCACGGTGGGGAACCAGTTCACTATACAGATATGTACTGGATGTCTTCTGTCTTTTTATTTGATAAATTTATCTTTTTCTTGATAATTTCTTGTTATTCTATATTTACAAAGTCTTCCTCCTGTAGATAATAGAGGATTATTCATCTACAATTTCTTGCACATTTCAACTTTTCCTTTTTAGTCTATCAAGAATTTATTTTGATCTATGCTGTGTGTCGGGATTTAAGTTTGCCCCCTGTCCCCCAAATATGTGGTTAATGTTCCTGGCACTATTTGGTGAATGATCAACTCCTTTGATAAGTCTTGCTTCTCTTATTTAATTAGTTTTGCTATATGACATAGTTGTGACATTGGTAAAATACCAATAATAATAGTACTAACTTTATATAATTGTTTTAAGGGTTGCATGAAATAACATGTATACATCATACACACACGTGCTATCTAGAACATGAGGGCTCTCGATAGAAGACATGGCTTAGCTCAGCCCAGTAGAGATGAGGTTCTGTCCAATCTAACCAGTCTTCCCTGGACAGGACCTGAATGGGTAGGTTCTGGAAAGAGATGGAAGCGTGAATCTTTTTTCCCTTTCCTTCCTGGGAGTAAGGAAAACAAACCCCCAATTTCTTTTAATATTGTCAGACCTCTTATCTTTTGACCTGCAATAGTTCCTCCTCTTTCCTTTGATTTTGGAAGTGACATTTTGGAAAGTGCAAGCCAGATATTTTATAAAATAGCCTTCATTTTATGTTGTTTTCTTTTAAGTGTCCTCTTGATAAGATTCAAGTTATGAATTTTTAGCAAGACCAATACCTAAATGATATTGTGTCTTTTTCGAGGTGTCACATCAGAGACACATTATGTCCATGTGTCCATTACATGGACATAAATTTGATCATTTGGCGGGGTGATGTCCTTTAGATGTATTCATTGCAATGTTGCCATTATTCTTTTAAGTTACACAAATAAATGGATTGATTACTTGGTTGTTAATTTATTTATATTTATTTGTACTTTTTTATAAATTAGATATGAGGAAGATTTTTGAGCTTGTAAATATTCTTATCTTCATCAAAATAAAACAATTTCCCTGGAACAAGTACCTAACTTTGTTGATTAATAATTCTTGCTTGAATCCATTATTTGCATGTTTCAAAATAGTGATTTTTCTAATCAGTGTTCCATCTATATTTATTAGTTGGTATTCTAGAAAGCCATTCTTAAAATCAGTAAATCATTAGAAAAACATAGTTTATCTATCATTTGCTTTTTTTTTTACTTTAAATTTTATTTTTATATTCCCCATACAACTACAACCCCCTTATTTTGACCCCAATCCCACCTTTCCCCGCCCCCCACCCCCCATAAAGTGTCTCTGGTTCATAGTTGTTTGTTGGTTTTGATATTTTCTTTCTTATAGTTATTCTTTTTCCTGGTCCTTTATTTAAGTTTTCTAGATTCCTGCTATGAGTGAGACCATCCGGTATTTTTCTTTTTCTTTCTGTCTTATTTCGCTGAGCATGATCCCTTCCAGCGCCATCCATGTTGCTGCAAACTGCATGTGTTTATCTTTCTTGAATGCTGAGTAATATTCCATGGTGTATATGTACCACATCTTCTTGATCCAGTCATCTATTTTTGGGCATTTGGGTTGTTTCCAAAGCTTAGCTATTGTAAACAGTGCTGCTATAAACATAGGGGTGCAGGTGCTCTTTGAAGTTGATGTTTCTGTGTCCTTTGGGTAAATAACTAGGAGTGGAATTGCTGGATCACATGGAAGCTCTATGTTTAGTAGGTCAAGAAATCTCCACACAGCTCTCCATAGTGGTTGGACCAGTTTGCACTCCCACCAACAGTGCAGGAGAGTTCCTTTTTCTCCACAATCTCACCAACATTCGTTGTTGCTAGTTTTTTTAATATGTGCCATTCTTACCTCAATCTTAATTTTTTTAAGAAAAAGGCTATCATTTTTTGCGATGTTAGCTTTGCCCACAGAAAATCTAAGGGTGTTCTGCATGATGATGTCATGTTGGTTCACACTGACTTATTGGTCATAATGTGGCATGAATGAGTCTATGTTTTGCAGTTTCAATTTCCAAATAAGTTTGATCTCAGGCAGTTGTCTTCTTCAGCCACCCAGTCATTAAAGTAGGAGACGCTATTAGGAAAAAAGTACTGTTGCTATGGAGAAGCAACTAAAGACGAGTATAGATGCCTGGCATAGACATACCATGCATGCACACACACACACACACACACACACACACATATATATATATAAAATAAGTGAATGCAGATTACTGGGGATTTTACTTGGCTGGCTTTCTTCTAAACTACGGTAAGATGGCAGAGGGAAGCTCATGGATTCCAAGGTCTTTCCTTATCCCTCTAGATTTAATTTGCAGAGGACAAGTATATAATCAAAATCAGCAGAGTCTAGGTCTTCTGTGCCAGCTAATGCCAGACTTGCTCATGGCAACTCACGGACCCAAACAATTTAGTGAGTCACAAGGATTTGGGAAAATCTGGTCTTCGTGTAATTGATGGTACAATAAGGCAAGAAGGACAGAGTATGAGAAATCCATGGTTCTCTCACTTTAGTAAGTCCCTACAAGCGTCCACAGTTTTCTTTTTTAATGAGTTGCCTCCTTCGAAATGAGGATATCAGTTATTATTGACTTTAGTTGCTTTTGGTAACACACAAAAAAAGAACTCCTGCAGATCGGTTCACCTTTCTATGAAAATTGCATTCAGTCAAGTTCATTGTCAGACTAATGTCACTTCTTTCTACAGTGAGTTTCTCAGTGATATGAAAATATTTTTTAGAGGATTTTTTTTTTTTTTGCAACTTTAACATCACTCTTCAATAGCCTTTGGAAACAAAATGCTTTGAAATTTAAATTTTTACATCAGAATTTAAATGACTGATTAAAAAAATTGAAATTTAAAGGAAAAACATAACCTAAGCTCTTAACAAATAAAAACACAGTGACTCAAAAGAATGTAAAAATCATCAGTTGTGGTGGTTGCTGTATTGCAGCTGCTGGCATTCCCCAAATGAACTTGACCCTCAAGTAGATGAAAAAGAAAGCGGAGTGGTAAATCTGAAACCACACTTATCTTTTGAAACAAGTTTTTATTATGTAGATTCAAATGATCTTAAACCTGGGTGTTTCTATTGTGGGGGGGGGGAACTATGTCATAAGGTATATAAATGTACCTTAACTGGATGAAGCCACCAGCCTTACAGAGACATTTAAGAGTATATCTTCATATTTTGAAGGAATATCTTTAAATTTTTCTTATTAAATTGAGTCTTACACAGAAACATCAATTCCAAAGAACACCTGCACCCCTATGTTTATAGCAGCACTGTTTACAATAGCTAAGCTTTGGAAACAACCCAAATGCCCAAAAATAGATGACTGGATCAAGAAGATGTGGTACATATATACCATGGAATATTACTCAGCATTCAAAAAAGATAAACACATGCAATTTGCAGCAACATGGATGGCGCTGGAAGGGATCATGCTCAGCGAAATAAGCCAAAAAGAAAAAGAAAAATACCGGATGGTCTCACTCATAGCAGGAATCTAGAAAACTTAAATAAGGGACCAGGAAAATGAATAACTATAAGATAGTGAAAATCAAAATCAACAAAAAACTATGAACCAGAGACACTTTTAGGGGGGCGGGAGGGGAGGGATTGGGGTCAGAATGGGGGGGCTGCAATTGTATGGGGAATATAACAATAAAATTTATTTAAAAAAATAAAAATAAAAATAAAACTCTGAGCACAAAAAAAAAAAAAAAAATTGAGTCTTAGCTAAGCAAAAAAAAGCAATAAATAATACCATCAAATAAGAAATAAATTATTGGTTGAAAATTCCCTCCTAGTCAATTGCAAAATTAATTGGATGGTGAAACTCTATATATAATAGAAAAAACTGGAGTAAGTCCTGAGCGGAGGATATGGTCAACCCACTTGAGGGTCAAACGGGGCTGGAAAAGTATTTCCATCAAACCACATCCTCAAAGAACACATTTGAATGTGCTCAATAAAAAGAAAAGCCCTTTTTTAATTGTATCATTTTTTATTGAGGTGACATTTGGTTGAGATTTAGGGATACAGAGTCACACCTCTTCTGATCTATGGTATTACACCACACCTACCACAAAGCACCTGTAATCCTTGACCAAGTCCAAGTTCCTGGTGAAACATAGTAGGGTCATATTATTAGGTTTTGTTCTTCATTTAGTTCCTGAGAATGTGGATGAAGGCAAATTAAATAATGCAGAAGGATTTTTCAAGAAGACATGGGAGTTTAATGATCAAGATATTTAAGTATCCTGTGGTATAGCAAAAACAGACCAGCATCCATGACAAAGAAACTTAAAAGCAATAGCCCATGCCAATGTCACCCCAGACTCTGAACCCAGAGGTCTCTCTATGCATCCCAAGACCACCTCACCCCACTAGCTTTTTCTCTACAGGGGATAGAAAGGGGAGAAATCACTGAAGAATGCAATGCATTCTCATTCAGCCAATGTTCTCTTTATCTAAGCCTATTGCTTAGCCCAAAACTTTCAAAAGATCATAAAACTTTAGAAAGAAATGGGGAGTGGAGGGAATTCTCCTCCAAATATGTCTATTTGCCAGAAAACTTTGCAAATTTCTCGATTTTTTTGTCCTTGGCCATGGAAATCTAAGAGTTGGGATGTACCTTGAATGGGTAGGTGGGAGGCAGCCAAAGTCACAAATGTGACAATATAGGAGTTTTGCAAACTAATCATTACAACTCAGCTCTGTCTCACAATGAAGATAGTCAGCTATTCATTATAGTCATGAGAGAATCTGGATTAAGATGCTTTCCAAAGGTAACAGCCCAAATGCCCAAAAATAGATGAGTGGATCAAGAAGATGTGGTACATATACACTATGGAATATTACTCAGCATTCAAAAAAGATAAACACATGCCATTTGCAGCAACGTGGATGGCGCTGGAAGGGATCATGCTCAGCGAAATAAGCCAAAAAGAAAAAGAAAAATACCGGATGGTCTCACTCATAGCAGGAATCTAGAAAACTTAAATAAGGGACCAGGAAAATGAATAACTATAAGAAAGTGAAAATCAAAATCAACAAAAAACTATGAACCAGAGACACTTTTTTGGGGGTGAGGGGCGGGAGGGGAGGGATTGGGGTCAGAATGGGGGGGTTGCAATTGTATGGGGAATATAAAAATAAAATTTATTATTAAAAAAAAAAAAGATGCTTTCCAAAGGAGTAAAACTGAGCCTCTCTTTTCATTCCTGTAAAATTAAGGGGTTGGACAAAGGGAACGCTCCTCTCTGACATTCTCTAATTTCAGACTTGGGGTGAGGTATAGTGGCCAATTTGTTCACATATGAATTGGAGGGGTGACCAGCTGTTGACTGACTGGTGATACTACCAAGAGGTCAAGGTTGAAAGATCTTATTAAATGCCATATTCACAACTCAACCTTTTACAACCCCAGCCTTGGGAACTTAACTTTTGATTGACAGATCTAATAAATGTATACTGAATGCTTACTATTTACTAGGGACTTATGTTAGAAAGGGCCTCTGTTAGTCCCAAGGTCAACTTTTTCAGGCTTGGGAGGTTACTACAAACCTACCCTGGTGCCTGAAAAGCAAGAATGGTGATGACAGTCACTGTTGCCACTGCTATTGTCACTGATGCCATTGCTGTCTTCCTTATTTTTCAAACATCTTCACTTTCAAACATCATCCAGAAGCCAGAATCTGTACCACCATTTGTAGACATACCCTTAGAGGTGGTGCAGCGTTATTCATAAAACAAGCCTTTAGCAAACTCTCACATTGGGCTTCAGGAATCATCTGCATCTACCATGGAGACAATCTCTTTCATCTTGAACAACCCCAGTCTTGAACATGAATACAGGGTGGAGTGAAAGACAAAACTGTAGAGTAAGCAAAGCAGCCAAGGCTTTCATCTCCACCTCCAAAATCCCCACTGATCCTGGGCACATCCACCCAGGGCTCCACCGAGTACTAGCCAATCCCTTAATTAGCATCCCTTGCTCTATCCCAAACCCTCTGTGTTCAATCTCCAACTAGAAATGACCTTTCCATCACTCCCTTTGAAGTGGAAGGTGTGTCCACTAGCTAGTCTGATAAACTCGTGTAAGTAGAACATTTCCTAGAATAAATATTGCCTTCTAAGATACCCCCCAACACACACACTTGTAAGTAAATATGGCTGGAGATAAGCAACCCTGAATTTCCTGAACCAAAATGTATGATCGAGTCCTTCATCAACAGGGTTTGTACTACCGAAAGAAAGGTACCCATAGCCTATAAGGAATAGGGGGCAAAAGTATGAAGTCTACTTCCATTAACCTCAAGAATCCTATGACAGGTTTGTAGTAATTGCAGTGATAATATTTCCAAGACCTCAGAAATAACCTTTCAGGTGAATGGGCACTGCTAGCTCATGGTCACTTAGCTGTCCTTAGTCTCGCTGGCTGGAGGTCCTCAAACTGAGCTTCCACAATGGCCTGGAGGTCTCCATTTGGATCAGAATTTTCCCTGACTACAATTAAATATCATTTCCCCAGTTCACAGAAATGAAATATTAATAAATGTGATTTTCAATTTAATTAATTTCTTAAATCGTTGGCATTTGTTGTGCATTTTTATGTTAGAAATAGGTGTATACGCAGTATCTAATTTAGGAGCATGGAAAAAGAAAATCTAACAAATATTTGTTTAATGTTTATTATGCCAGGCACTAAATTGGGAGTTTTATTACTTTATCTCATTTAATTCTAAGAGATAGGGTTGTCGTCTTCATGGAATGGATTAGAAAAATGGAGATTCAGATTAGTTGGGTGACTTGCCCAAGGTCACAGAGCTCTCAGTGGCATGAGCCAAACCAACCCACATCTTTCTGACTCTGAAATCTCTGTGATCTGTGCCTATATTTTGCAACCAGAAAGCTTGTTATTTCAATTTAATGGTGAAAATTGTGTGATATCCATCCCTAAAAATGTTTCAAAATCATGGATTTGGTCTATAACTTTGGCAGAACCCCCTCCTTTCTAACTAACCCCCATGAAGTTGTCACAAATTACAAATCCACATGTGGACTAGAATTTTTTTAAAGGCCTTTGCAGCCAGACCTAGAGATCCCAGAATCACTAAGACAAGAAAACATTAGCGGGCCCAATGGGACACTCTTAACCACTCGCATCATGATTCATTATTGTCAACAAGGCCCCACGGAGCTCTCTCAGGTGCTGCTGCCACCTACAGCAGACCCCACACATCCCCTAGCAAGTGTGCTGTGCCCTTCAGGTTATAATTTTGTAATAAAAGATTTAGCTCTATGGCGACCTGGGAGAAACCCTGATGATTTTAAAGAAGGATTATTTCTTGCTGCCATGCAGCAGGTACTCAAGTAAGAATTCCATATCTTAAAGAGAAACAACATATTGGGACCTACCTGGCACTATGTGGCCCTGAGCAGCTGAGCAGTAAACGTTTATTAAATATAATCTGAGCCATTGAGTCTACAGCCTCCAAAGGCTTTCCCAACTCGTTCTCCCCCTTCCAACCCACCCCTCCCATTCCAAGATACTGTTCTAATTATTACCTTTCTGTGGACACGCAGCAGTTAATTATATGCTTGTCCCCTGCAAATCCTGGAGGGAGGACAGGAGTGTATGAGCACAGGTGTGACGTGGCCTGCGGTGCATGATAAGGACGTGCTGACGGCTGATGTTGATCTGACCTGATACCACGCATTGAGGGCAGCTCTGAAGATAAAGTGTATTTTGAGGGCAGCCGTGTGGCAGAAATTTCTGACTTCCACCAGCATGGTCATGATTCAAGTCCACCACGCTAAGCAGAGAAACAGCATTCCTTCCGGGACCAGATACGGAAACCAGAGCTAAATCCAAGGGAAAAGTCTGCTTCTGAGACAAGGGCTGGGCATGGAAGTTGGGGAAAAGGGCTGGTCCCAAGAGGCCATCCCGTGGCTGTGAGTGTGTATAAATGCACAAACCGCAACCACAGTTCCCCAGTGGCAGCATAACCAGAGTAACCAGAGTCCAGCCTATGTCAGTGTGGTTGTCACTGAGAAGGGCCCTGGGGGCAGAGCCTGCCCACCCTCTCCCCACAGCACGTCACGCCAGCAGAGGCAGCCTCTGAGGGTGGTGCATGGGGAGGACCCGGCCTGGCACCGGCTTTACCTGCCTTGTCACCTGGGCCATTTGCTGACAGATGAAGTCACGGCGCCCAGGATGCGCCAAATTTCCCCAGGGACAGGGACCATGGCGATGGGGTGGGGCGCCTCCACAGACTTAGAGGCCTTTTTCCCTTGCTTTCCTCAACAGTGGTTGCTTGGAGGCACTCAGCATCCTGCGGGTTTTAAAAGTATCATGGGCGGGAGTGCCTGAGCCAGGGCAGGAAGACATTCATGTAATACGATGACTCACCCCTGAGTCATTTCATCTGTGCAGAGTTTTGTGTTTTGTGGTTTTTTTTTGTTTTTTTTTTAAAAAAGGTAACCTAATTCTGTGCACCAAATTGATGGACAAGACATTGGTATTCGGATGATCAACTCTTGTTTTTTTAACTGCATCATTGTGTTTTCACCTGTTTCAACTCCTCCCACCCCCAGCCACTCTCCCCTACACAAAGAGAGAGAGAGAGAGAGAGAGAGAGAGAGAGAGAGAGAGAGAGAGAGAGAGAGAGAGAGAGAAATACTTTACAGGTCGTTCACTCCAATATATGAATTGCAAGAATATAGCACATACTGCAGTGCTGATATTTAGGCCAACAGAAAACTGTCGACCCATCAAGTTCAACATAGACAAAGCTGAATTCAGCCTAGTTCCTCCCAACCGGCTTTCCTCCTGTGTCTTACCTTGAAGACTAGCTCCACTCTCTGGTCAACTCACTTAAGTTTCCAATCGTGCAGGTTTTGTCGATTTCCCCTTCTCCCACCTTCCACTGGGCATCAGGGGCCTGTGTTTCTACCGGCAGATTTTCCCAAGTTTGCCCTTCTGCTCCCTGGTCTAACATTGCACCGGTTTACTCCTCCATTATCTTGATTCTGCCCTGGTGTGACAGCCTCCTGTCAGCTTTCCTGTCCCCCAATGGACCGGCCTTTCTCCCCCTTTTACTCGGTGTGTTTATCTGCCAGTGCGCGCCTGTCCACTCCCAGCCAGCACAATCTCAGAGGACAATCTCCTGAGTGTGACTACCCCAGCCTTCCCACCCAGCTGCCCCCGACTGTGCTCTCGTTCCCCTCCCCCCGCACAGTGCAGCTTGAAGGGTCCCCTCTGTGCTTCCCAAACACCCCTTGCCTTTCTCCTTTCTCGTTTTCATCCGTCAGAACTACCTTCCACCCCACCCTTCTCCCGCCTGAGAAACCCTGCCCGCCCCCAGGGCTGGGAAGGAGCACTGTGCCTGTGACCGCTGTCCCCTCCTGGCTGCGCCTGTCCTGTGCGTGCCCATGATGAGCGCGCCACTGGGCCTGCACGGCCCCCCATGTGGAAGGGATGGTCTCACCTGGGCAGAAGTAGGTGCCTCACCCTGAAAAGCAGGGCTGACAAGGAAAGGCGTGGGTCTGGAATCAGAAGCTCCCCAGGGCCAAAGGGACAGCTCCCAGACTGTGGGTTTGGCCAGGTGTCCTCTCCCAGAGACCGACAGGGGTGCGGGGAGCGAGATGCAGGCTGTCTAGGAGACACGCAGCCCTCAGGGGCTGTCAAAACAGCTTCAGAGCCATTGAGCTGCTTGCTTGGAACTACTGATTCTTAGCAATCCGAGCTATAGGGATGGGCCTTCAATTCTACGTTTTAACAAGACTCTCAGGAGCTACTGAAGCCCACAAAACTTCTAGAACTCCTGGAATATGCCATAGAGCGTTTCATGGCAGCAAGTAGAATGAGGCAAGCCGCGGACACCCAGCTTCCTGCGGGATTCCGTCCTGGAAGCCCGGTTTCATGACTTAAGAGAAGCTCGTTCTCCTCATTTAACTGCAGTGATGCTCCAGATGGTCCTGGGCTCTGGGTACGAAGCGAGGCAGGTGGGAAGTATTCCTTTCCTGTGCGTTCTGCTGCATCTGCAGACAGTTCTAAGGTAGCAAACTGGGCACCACCCCCAGCCGCGCGGCGCCCCTAGTGCTCCTGGGTCTCACCTGTCGTTGCCACTCCTGCCGATAGGGCGCATCTGCGCAGAGCATGACTCTACTGGCCAAGGCCAAGACAGGGGCCTCTCCAAGCCACCCTGCAAATATCCTGGGCTCCTCACTGTTAATCATGGGGTAAGTCAGAACAACCAAGGATGCCAGAAAGACTGAAAGTTAAGAAGCTGTGACATTCAAGAGGAACGTGTACATAGGAGGCAAGGATGATGCGCTCATTGCAGAATGGGTGGAGGAGCTGAACCCCTGCTTTCCTTGATGCAAATGGTGCAAACAGGACAAGAGAAGGGGCAGAGCAGGCTTTCGTCCCGTCCTTCTGGGCGCTGCTGGTTGGCTGGGCTCCATTTGGCCCACCATGTGATGACCTATAAGACGGCTACTTATGTATTATTTTCCCCACCACCGTCCCTTAAATCTCCTTGACCCTTTCTCCTCCCACCCTTAACCTCAGGAGTCTCACCTCATTACTGTCCACTCATTTTTTTTTAAAGATTTATTTATTTATGCATACAAGAGCTGGGCATAGGCCAGAGGTGTGGGGGGGTGAGAGGACTCACCAGAGACAGAGTGGGGAACAGAACAGCAGACTGACTGGACTACACTGCTGAGGGGAGCAGCGGATGAGACAGGAGAGGTCTGCCGCGCCATGTGGGTTGCTCCCTGGCCGCCAGGGATGGAACTTGTGCTGCAGAGGCTGCGGACTGCCTTATCTTGCATTGCCCAACCCCTTGTGCCACCAGGGAGGCCCTGTCCACTCATTTTTATAATCATTTCACTTCATCAAATGATCCTCTTTGTAAACATACAATATTTATCTTTGTCATTCCAACTTGTTTTACTACACACACTTCCCTCAAGTGCTTTCCTTCCGTTTTCTGTAAACGGTGACCTTTTGTCTTTCCTTATAGATGAATAATGTCCCATGGTGTGGAGTCACCACATCTTCTTGATCCAGTTCTCTATCAGTGGGCGCTTAGGTTGCGTCCTCGCCCTGGCTATCGTAAACAATGCTGCAATCCGCACTGTAGCGCATAGAGCTTTTGGAGTTGACAGCTTTATGGTCTCTGGCTAAGTGCCCAAGAGTGGGATGGCTGGGTCATATGGTGTCTCCATTTTTTATTTTATCAGGCAAGTCCAGATCTTGGTCATAATGGCTGCAGCAGTTCATGTTCGCACCAACAGTGCGACAGCATTCCTCTTCTTGGCAAACTCCCAACACTCGTTGTTGGCGGTCCTTCCAGTAGGTGCCAGTCTCAAAGGGGTGAGATAGTATCTCATTGTGGTTTTGAACTGCATTTCACTTAAGAAGAGCAATGATGACATTTTTTCCATGTTTTACTTCCTTTCTGGGTATCCTCTTTGATGAGTTGTCTATTCAGATCTGTTGCCCAATTATTAATTGAGTTGTTTATTTTTCTATTGTTGACACAAGTTTTTTGTATATGTCGGATGTCAACCCCTTGTCAGATGTGTAAATATTGTCTTCATTTGGTGGGAGACCTGACGTCTTCTCAGTGAAGTGTCTCCAAACTCCATTGTACTGGGCTAAGCACCTTGAACTCAAAAGTCCCAAACTGATCTCCCCTTAACTTGATCCTTATCTTGTATTTCCTATTCTGACTAATGGCATCATTATCTGGCTACTGACCCAACCAGAAACCTAAATCATATTCCACTTGCCTCTTCCTCATTCTCTTCTATTCAAAATACCTGGTTGATGTTAACTCTTATGTAAAGCTTATGCCTCTCTTCTCCCCACTTCCACAGCACTGCCTTGGTTGAGTCCTCAACATTTGTCATTTAGAACACTGCTCTAGTCTCCTGGCTGTCTTTCCTGCTTCTAATATTTCTCCCCCTTTGATAGATATGCTATAGTGTTGTCTTGGGGAATCTTCTTAACAGACAAGATGGTCATACCATATCCCCCATTAAACACCTCTACTATTTTTCACATTATTTATTGCATTGACGTCCAGAAAATGATGTACAGGATCATATTCATACTATACCTCTGGCAGAATGGAATACAGAGTTCTCTGAAGACCCCTCCCTCTGCAAAACAGTTTGCACCTCCAAAGCACACTTTTTACTACACTGCAGGGGTCTGTGATGTCAACGTGATGTTCACAACAGCATAGTCCAACAGAAACGTCTACAGAGCTGCGAGCTTCCATGTCTCCACTGCCCGGTGCAGTTGCCATGAACTAGATGTGGCTGTTGGTCTCTGGAAATGTGGATAATGTGACTAAGAAAATGTGTTGTTGATTTTACTTAATTTAAGTAATACATATAGTGAGTTGTATCATAGTGAACAGTTCCAGAATCTAAAAGTAACAAAAAAGAAACAAGCTTGTGAGCTGAAATCTGAGTTTTAAAGGATAAGTAAATTTTGAAACCTAGACACCCACATTAAGCTCTGGACTCTGGAAAGATGCTAGATCAATCACAAATGACCAGCATGCCCTGGCCCTCAGGAAAGGGCACACAAATCATTTGGGGATAAATGCATCATCAATTCCGTGCCCCAGTACTCACACAGACTATGATTTTACAATAAAATATCACCAAACATAGAGAAACCAGCCACCATGAAAGAAGATCAATGGGGGGGAAAAAAAGGGAAAAAAACAGATTTTGAAACCCAGTATTTTCAGCGATGGGAATTGCCATCCACAGAACATAAAACAACTATGATGAAATGTTCCCCCAAAACACAAAAGTTAGAGTCCCAAAAGTGAACAAAGCAAAAACATCATATATGCTCAGGCATATTTGAAAAGAAACCTAACACAGATTTTAGAGATGAAATAAATTAGTACTGAAATTTTTAAAAAAAAACTGAATAGCAGGTTAAACAAATTAGATAGAGTTGAAGAAAGAATTCATCGTATAAAAGTGGTGGGAAGAAGTAACTGCAAATGAACTACAAAGCTATAGGAAGTAGAAAATAAAAAAGCAAGATTAACAGATATAGAAAGAAAGATAAGACGTCATATGTTTATTTTTAATGACCGAAGCAGAAAGTGGATGAGAGAAATTTGAAGAAACAGTGACTGAGAAATTCCCAAAATGGACAAAATACGTGAAATCTAGAGATTATGAAAACATGAACATATCAGCAGAACCAGATCCAAGCAAACTTTTGAAATAGGAGGTCTTCTTCCCTGGCCACCTATTCTTGGAAATGCCTTTCTCATTTTCAAGCCTCCTCTGCCCAGCTTTCTGTAGCATCTCCAGTCCATTCAAGTTTTTACACACACACCCTCCTCCAGGATATCACAGAATGTTAATGAAATGATCAGATAAACCTGCCCATGCTTATGTATTTTCCAACTAATGGGCTGCCTCTCCCATTAAATAACGCTTAAAAAAAATTTCATATTACAAACATCTCCTGAGAAGTGGCACAATTATTGGAATTCAAGGCACAGAGCCAGAAAGAGTTTGGATGAGAAAATGACTCTGAGTGTCCTCAGCTCACCGGCCCTGCTGGGGGGTCGGGCCCTGCTGGATCACTCCAGAGAGAGGCGAGTGCCAAAGTCACCCACATGTGAGATTAACCCCCAAATGCAGTGGTCCTTTCTTCATCAAAGGGAACAGATGAGGAGAGTAGAAACCAATATTCGGTGATGTCTCTTAGAGCACGCAGTCCTAAAGTAGCAAATACAACCAAGATCTAAGACAACCAACGCACAGCATTCCTCTGGCCACAAGTATTTGTTCTGCAGTAAATTCGTCCATTAGAACAATACGTACAGCTCAATTACTACGTCTCAGGCACTGGGAACACAGCTGACAGCAAAATGGGCATGTACTGCTTTCATGGACCTTATATTGAGGTGAGGAGGAGACTACATATAAACAAATATTTTCGTAAACATCTTTTCAGGCAAGAATATATAGATATGTGTGTGTGTGTACAGGAATAAATGTGTGCATGTATTTGCATGTATACGTGTGTCTATATATCTATGTATCTATACATATATATAGATGGGGCAGCTGCCTATAGATGGGGCAGCTGCCTCCATATAGATGGGGCAGCTGCCTCCAACATGGACAATGGATGGAGAACAAGAAAACAAAAGGCAATTTAAGGGTCTGTTTCTACGATCCAGAGGAGACACCATGGAGCTCAGATCAGCAGAGAAGTGGGTGGATTTGAACGAGTCCAGGATTGATTGTGTGGGGTATAGGAGATAAACTCTGGCAAAGAATGATGAGTCCAGTTTGGACATCCCTCCCAATGGATGCTAAGGCCATATGCAAAGAAAGGGAGTAAGAGCAGGTGAATTCAGCTTGGATGTCTGTGTCACACGCAGGTGTTCACAGGGCACTTGATACATGCCTGCAACTCAGCAGCTCAAGAAAACTGAAGACAAAGCTTTGAGAAGGGTCTCCACAGGGAGAGCAGGTAACTGATGCCAGCCAGGTTGAGGCAGAAGGAGAGTTGCAGACTGCTGTGTCTTGGCAGCTAGGGGAAGGAAATACTTCGAGAACAGCTCCAGAAAAGCAGGGACAGGAGGTCTAAGGCACTGCCAGCCTTTGTGTGTCTTAAAGAAACGCTATTACAACCTCGACTTTGAGACCCTGGGCAGCAGTGACCGTGCGACGAACAGCACCATCTTGTGGGAGGTAAGAGGAGCAGACGGGACAGGGCGGGTTATTTTGACAGATGAGCAGCTTTGATTTGATGTTGGAACAAACCTTCCATCAATAGATAAAATTTTACAGAGGAAACGTTATTTCTGCAAAGGCTACCCCAGTTCTCCAGGGACATAGCTAGGTCTAGCATCTGGTTTGTCAGCTCCCTGGAGTTTCTCTCCAAGCTCCTAAAGACTTGAACAAGGTTTGAAGTAAATCCACATTCCCTACCCTAAGGAATTTCCAGGGCCTTTCTGGGATGTGCAGGAACTCTCAGACACCTCTGGCTCCAGAATCTTCCTCCAGTGAATTGCCCATCTCAGCTCTACTTCTTAGAGCTGTTCTTTTATCTCAGCCTTGTCATCAATTCAAACGTAGACATAAAACCCTTTCAGTGGTATCAGGGTTGAGATAACAACCCAGAACGGACATACTCACCCAGCAAAAATGAAATACCTCACCCTGCGCCAACACGGACATGAAGAGAACTCAACATTAAAAATCCATTTTCTTGACAATGTTTTGACTGTTTGACCATATTACATGGAATTTTCTTATCTCTTCTTTCTTCCCTGACACTTTCGGAAAGAACAACTTTTTCCACATTGTCATTTCTAGAGTCTGACCATATGTAATTAAGCATGCAAACCAGGACAGTTAAAGTAAAAAGGAGACCAAAAATCACTAAAACTAACTAGTATAGATATACAAGGTTTTTACATGACTAACTGGTTTTATTTCATTGGTAGACCTGTGAAATAATTCTACAAAACCAAAATGGTTCTACAAAAGCCATTTTCCAAAATAAAATTCTCTTTTAAAATATCTTGTATCTGTGTACACTAAGCAAAATGTGGAGGGGAAGGCTTCTTTGAATTGCTTATCTGAGAAGTAAAAATATAACATAAATATGCATAATTAGTGCTGTATGATTTAAAGTGTTTTCAATGTACCAGTTTTTAAATCTGTGTACCAGTATTTTTTAAATGTCAATTATCAATATGATTTGTTATTTTTAATTTTTTCATAAAACTGCCAGAAATCGCCTTCAAAGTTGTATTTTATGATTTAAAAAATTAAAATGATTGAGAAAATAGTTTCTCCACAGGTGCTGAAGTATCTGGTAAGCTCCCAACAAATTCTGCTGCCTGTGGGATATTCTTGATTCAAATTGTCTGTGTTTCAGTACTGAAATAATCAGACTCCAATATTGTTCCAGGAACAGTCTCTTTGTCTCTGTTCAGAGACATTTATTCACACACCAAAATTTATCCAATAAGTTATCTCAACTTATAAGTCTTTCGAATATTTCACAATATGTGGATTATGCAAAATTGAAGGCCTCCATTTGATTCTAGTCTGGTAAGGAAAATAAATGTTTCCAATTTAAAAAATCAAATCCTTTCAAAAGATTTTTCCCACAAGTTGAAAAATTGTTCTCAATATTTCAATGACCTTTCAAATTCAAAGACAGTTATAGAATTTCAGAATTAAATCTTACACCCATTGGGACCACTCTTGTTCTTAAATTTGTCCAGTTCCCCCTTTCTTTTTCAGTAATTAATTAAAATGTCTTCCCACCTGTGAGTTTTGTTTTCAATAATTGCAATTAGCTAAAGGCACCAAAGTTTGAGCTTGAAGGTGCTTTATTCAAAAAGGTTTCGTTAGATCCCTCCAGCTAGGAGTGAACAAAATGCAACCAACAGATAAAGGATTCTTTTCACCAAAAGCCACAAAAACTGAAACTATTATAGGACATGAGTTGGTTTACAACATAATCGTTCAAAGATTCAAGCATTTCTAAAATCCAACTGATGATGGCTTCACAAAAATTCTGCAGATACTCTGTATATTTAAATATATATAAAAATAAAAGCTATTTCTAAGGTTGAAAACCTTTTAACTAGATTTACCCTTGAGTTCATAATAATGTCAGATGTTTTCATCTGATAGACTGAAATTCCAAAATCTTGAGCAATCAAACCTTAAAAAAAGGGAACATTCTTGAAATTAACATATGTCATTTTCTGTCTGCAAGTTCTGGTGACACTGATTTCACAGTAACAACGTTTAACCATTTGGGGCATCAAACACTTCTACAGCTACTACTTTTTGTGACCTCAGTGCATAAAAAAAAAAAAACAGAAATGAAAATGAGTTAATAATGGGTTTTGAAAATAATCATGTGATCAGAATGAAAACTCACACTTCCCTGAGCGCAGGTCAAAAGTCCCTCCTCAGTGTGGTCTAGACATAGCATAAATTATTGCTTAGCCATGAAACAGAAGGAACCCTACCCATTAACAACATGGGGGAAACTTGAGGCCGTGCTATCAGACAGAGAGAAACAAATACTCTGCGGTCTCACTTATATGTCAAATCTTTAAAAGCTGAATTCATAGAACTAGAGGATGGAATGGTGGTGACTGGGAACTGACGGTTGGAGAAGTGGGGAGATGTTGGTATAGGGTGAATGAAGATGCTCAGGCTTTTGTGCCATCGGCCTCTGTGGCTGTCACCTGCGGCCTTAAATGCAGGAGGCGCTTGGGAGCGTGGGCTTGGCGCACGCATGCCTAATGGCAGAGCAAGGTGTGGGCCTGCGTGAGTGGGCACACCTGCGCTGAGAGACTGAGCCTATAAGGGCGGTGTCACGGAGGACAGGGTACGGAGAGGACCAAGCAGTGGAGAGCGATGGAGAGCTGCGGAAAACAGCTACAAGAGGAAAGAGGTATAGGGGTTCACAGGGAGGCCCAAGTTGCTGTCCCCCTGCTGGCTTGTCTCCCCTCACCTGTAGGATAATGCCAAGGGCTCCAGGTTTCTGTTTTAAGCTGCCTGAACAGACAATGAACCTACCCAGCGTGGGATGGTTGCAGAGCACTTGGCAATGGGTACAAAAACCCAGTGACAAGATAAATAAGATCAGGAGATCGAACGCATAGGATGATGATTGTAATTAACAATACCGTATTATATACTTGAAAACTGTTGAGAGAGTAGATCTTACATGTTACCACCACACACACTCCAAAAACCTTAATGATAGGAGGAGGTGGAACTGTTAATTAACCTTAAGGTGGTGATCAGTTTACAATATACACATGTATCTGATCATCAACTAGAGCACCTTAAACTCACATACATTATACGTCAACGACATCTCCATA
Organism: Talpa europaea; assembly: GCF_964194135.1. Lineage (NCBI taxonomy): Eukaryota > Metazoa > Chordata > Mammalia > Eulipotyphla > Talpidae > Talpa > Talpa europaea. Next base: position 91,504,992 of record NC_140080.1, on the reverse strand, counting down.
AAGCTGGGGGAAGTTTCCCTGGAGCTGCCATGTTAAATTGTATGTTTGAAGGAGTCACCGGTTCTTCTTCAATAGGTTGAGTCCCTGTTTTCCTGTGATCAGTGATTTCAGTGCAGCCTCTGGGGTCTGGGAGATTGTGATACACTTTGCAAGTTCAGCATCAACAGGAAAATATGGGACTTCAGCACTTAATTTTTTCATGAAATATTCGTTTTCATTTTGGGGACTCGCTTAACTTCGATCACCTGGCTCAAGGAGGCATGAGTCTTGCCCCTCCTCTCAATCCTCACCAAACCTCTTGCCTGTCATCCGTGGCTTCTGCTTCACAGCCTAGAGAAAGGGGTGGGAAGAGTTGAGAAACCTGGTTTCAGCCAACCCTGTTACCCCAGCATTCCTGCACAAAAGACCTTCTCTTTTTAGAATGTGGGGGACATGTGTCACTTTTTGTATCCACATTTTTTGTGAGACGGTGTTGTGCTGACAACACCACACTGACACAGGGGAGTGGTGGAGCAAGTTGTAGGATGCAGGATGATGCCGAAGAGCAAGATCCTGCCTTTTTATTGATAGAATAATCATAGAGCATCAGTTGTGAGGGGAAGGAGGACTAAAAGAAAAGGTGAAGCTAGAATATGTGCTCTGTCATCTATAGTATCTGGGGTTGTAAGTCTGCCCCCAGGTTCTTCTCATCTGCTTGATGACTTGGTATTGTAATTGAGATCAAGCCCAGATCCCCAGCCTTAGTTTCAATCTTATCATCAGCCCCCCAGGCGTTCCCGGTCATACTTCATGATGCATACCCTTCCCAGAGTGATCAAGCTTTAAGCTCTTGGTTGATCTGAAAGGCACCTTGTAAGGTTTGGCTCCTATGACTGACTGACCAGTCAGTTCTGACCTTGCATAGGAATGCAGAACTGCAGGTAACAAAATGGTGGCCAAACAGTCGGCTTAGGGTTAGCAGACCCACAAGACTAGACAGAGTATTTGAGCACATGGTAGGGACAGAAAAAGAACTATGTTGAATATTAGGCTCAGGGACCATAATTAATCTAAAACAAATGTACATCACTTTGAGAAAATTGTACTTCAATAGAAAATATCATAAGCACATACACCTTAATAGATTATATTTGGAGGCAGGGCCCAAAGTGAAAAAAGCTGGAGAAAGTTCCACATCTTCCGGAAGACCTCTTCTTTCACAACATACTTCACATGTTGGCACAGCGGGAAGTGCTTCTGGCACCTCCCTGGTCCTCTCCTCCTTAGGGTGAAAGGAAACGGGAGGAAGAAGCAAGAGCTGATGGGCAGGGAGAGAGGGAAGCAAGGGACGAGGGATAGTAATTATTCTCATTCCTTGTTGTGCTACGCAATGCCCCCAGTGCATGTGCGGACAGGAATGCTCTTGTCAGTGGGCAAATGGGTTCTACTTCAAAAGAGTAAATCTAACGTAATGGGGGGGGCGGGGTCTGTATTTCAACAATACAATGAGTCCTCACATAATGTCTTCCTCACATTGAGACAAGGCAAGCTAGGGTTATTAGGCAGTTTTAGGGATAGTGCAGGAGGGGACCTCTGAAAAATTTAGGGAGGCTTCAGAGATAAGGACAAGCAAGGGAAAGTAACCCATTCCATTAGGAAAAACAAACATGCCAGGACCAAGGACAACATTGTTAACGCTGGTCCTGGTTTCCTTCAGGTGGTAAAGGGAGGCGGAGATTGGAGAAATGGAGAGTGGTTTAATTTATGGTCACATTAGAAGGGCAGCTGTTTAACTTCAATGCAGGGATGCCCATCCAGAAGACTGGGCCATAAATTTAAAGATGCAACAAATGGGGAAAGAGAAAGCTGTTAGATAAGGAATGTGAAGATCCCCCACTCAGTAGCAAATTAAGTAAGACAGCCAAGAACTAACCAATCACAAAGAGACTGGTGAAGTTTTAGAATAATGAGGGAAAAAAGGTATATATTCCCTGAGACACGACTCTACTTTGGCTTCCTTGCCCCTCCCAGGCCTGGTTCCCTGGCCTGGGAGTCCCACTTTATTTCTGCTCTTTTTCTCCTCAATAAACTTTTTCTTCTAAACAAACCTGCCTCTTCTCGCTTGCTTGCCTGAGCGTCTGCGAAGTTCCTGCTGCGGCTTCGTGAGACACCAACCCGTGGGGGTCTAGCGGCTGGGGCTCAGCGCTGCCCTGCAGCCTGAAATCCGATCCCGGCTGGGAGACTAGGCCTGACAATTCCGGTATCAACATAACATCTTCCATATAGATTCTTAGAGACTGCGATTTTCAAATGAAAAAATATGTAATGAAACCAACTGTACCATCGGCTAATTGATGGAAACAAGAGATAGGTTTCTACAGCATATTGCTTGTCACAAGCACATCACCAAACTTCTAAATACAGACCCAGATCGCTTCTAATATGAAACAATCATTTGTCTTCATTCATTTTCCAAGCTGCTTATTCCATGTCAGGGTCATAGACACAGGACTAACCTGACAGCTCAGGGCTCACAGCCAGATTCAACCCTGGACAAGACACCCTTCTACTGCAGGGGGCACATGCACCCCTACACGCTCCAACTGGGACAACCGACACAAGTCAATGAAACTCACACTCATATCTTTGGGATGTAGTTGGGAACCACAGTCCCCAGTGAAAACCCTTACAGACCTGGGGTGGCAGGGGTAGGGGGTGGAGTGCAAACCCCACAGAGACAACGGCCTTGCCCAGGAGCTGACTCTTTTATTTTTCTTCATCAACTTTATAGCCAAACAGAATCGAACAAACGTTAGTTGAGGATCTTCTGTATTTTATTGGCAATGGCATAAAAGAAATTCAATATTGATCCTTCAGAGCAGAAAGAAAGTTGAACCTTCCCTAAATGGCAGGGAAGGAAGGTCACAAAACCATTAGCAAGTGTGTTCTTTTAACAGTAAATTAATACATGAACTTATGACATAGATAACTTAGGACCCCAACTTTAAAAATGTCTATTAATGTAAGTCACCAACTTGCTAGCAAAAGTAACCAAACTCATAGACTGAGGACTCGCATGTCACAGCTCCATAAATACTTGACTAGCGTTACCTTTTTTTTCTAGAGTCTTCGAGTTTCTTTCCCTTTCCCAGTATCACATCAAACAAAGAGACAGTTTCCTTCAACATTTACAAAATTCTTTTATTGGTTACCGTGAAAGCACCCACGTATTTTAAGTCCCTGGTGTCGGACACCCAAAACCTTGCTGAGTCAGTTCAAAATCCCTGCCATCACCCACCACATGACCGAGTGGGTGTTCAACCAAAAGTGAATCTTAATAAGTTCTGAGCTTACCCTTCCAACAGATATAAATACACTCACAGACATGCATGTGCATGTGCGTACATATGTGTGCATATAAAGCATATGTAAGCACTTCAGCTACTATAGATGTACAGTTTCTTATCAAACATTCCAAAATCTCAAAAAGTTCCATAAACAATGCTTTTTTCATAATAAGCTGGTGATAAATTCATTTGACAGTAAAGTCTGACTCCCTAAGCTATTTAGATTCTTCGTCCAGCCACTTAGAGTGAATAGTCTACATTTTGTGGCAGAAGAGATTAAGGAGTTGACTTATAGTACTGACTTATAGTCTGTTCCAGACCTTATTCATGAAATCCAAGGTGCACAGTAGGTAAAATATATTATCTTTGTGAAATCCTCAAAAGTCAGGATTTAGAGAAAGCATTTTCCCACAGGGCTTAGAATAATAAACTGTGGATCTATAGTAGCTTCCATTGGGACCAGAAAAGTTTCATGGTGCCCCTGTACCACAGTTTTGTTTTGTTTTTAATTTTTCAGGGAAGTAAGAAAGTCTGGAACATTTTGTACCTCAGTAAAGGAATATATAACTCTGGGGACAAAGTCTTCCAAATCCTTCTTATAAGAACTTTTTTTCTTTTGAAAACTGTATTCTTGCCAAAAATCCTAGATTATTTGACAAATAATGAACATACACTTCTCCTTGAAGGTGATTTCTTTTCATTAAAAGCATACACCACTGCTTTTATGGGCAGGGGAGTAGGGAAACTAAAGAAAGGATTGGAAAAGAAGGGCCTATTAGTGTGAGGGCCTCATATAAAGACAAATGACCTACCAATATTAACAATATTAGAAAGTGATTTTCTAGATGCAGTTGCCAGAAAAGTCAGGTGGGACTTAACCTGGGCTCTGCCACTTAAGGAGAACAGAACTTGCCAAGGAAAATGATGTTTCGAGTTTTGTTGTGCCTGATGATGTAAATGAATGGGTGGTCGGCATTGAACTCATCCTTGTGTTGCAGGATCCGTGATCCTGGCACCTCTATGGACTCCCCACCATCTTCAGTTATTTCTAAGCACACTTTGTGGATGACATTTGAGAGGGCCACTCCCTTAGTCTCTGACATTCCAGAGAAATCAGATGTATTCTCATTAAAGATAGTTTTCAGCCCTAGGTTTTCCAGACTAGCTTTGGGGTCAACAGCCTTTTCCACCTTAAATTTGGGAATGGAGAGTTTGACTTTGGCATTGGCCATGGTGCTGGGGTTGGTCCACTGCGACAGTGTCTCTGAGTTGAGTTGTTTTTCAACCTGAAGGACAAGAAAGAAAGAGAAGTATTTTTTTAATTCTCAGTGGTAAAAGATCCTGCTTGATTAAAACCATATGGTGTCATCGTGAGCCCAGTTTCAAAGCCATCCAGATGGACCATCAAAGATGGAATCAGCCCTGTGGTTCGGGGGTGTGACTAGTTTCTCTTGTAAAAGATCCCAACCACCCAGCATCCTCCAACCCCGCCCCACCTACACAATGGACCCCTTGCCCTAAAATTTATGAGGACATTTCTTTTAAGCTATAGAGTAGCTCTATAAAAACAAATGAATGGATTATGATGTGGCATTAATAGTGAAATAAATATAAAGCTAGATTTTTATATATAATATTTTTTGGATACTTCTTTTTCATTTCTCTACTAAAAAATCCAAAATCGTCACATGGCATCAGATTTGGTAGCTAAAGTTACTCTTTTAAACATGAGGATTTGAACTGTCTGTGATCATTCATTAAGATTATGGGTGATAAATGCATCCCTTTCTGTTGGATATTTTTAAAAGAAATGTGACAAAATAAAGTTAAATGGTTTAGTCATATAATTCTTCCTTAAGCAAGTCTTAAAATGTTCCTTGCCCTTCCAGTCCCCCCATGAGCTAGAGGAGAAAGACTTGTAGAGCAAGACCAGGAGTACCTGGACTGCTGTGTCTTGGTCCAGCCCTGCCCCGAAGTTGCCCTTGTGAGTGGCACAGGGAAGGCAGGGAGATGACAAGGTCTCAAGCTGGTCACAAGGTTTTCTTTAAATGAGGAACAGAACCATTGGACTCTTGTTAATCTATGACAATTATTGCTAATGGACGCTGCTTCAATTAGGGCAAATTATTAGGACCAGAAGATAGTTATCAGTAACTAGAATTTGGGGCCTCCCTGGTGGCACAAGGGGTTAAGTCTCAGTACTATGAAGCTATTCGCAGCCACTGCAGTATGAGTTAAATCCCAGGCCCAGGAGCTGACCCACATGGCACAGCAGACCTCTCCTGTCTCACCCGCTGCTCCCCTCAGCGGTGTATTTCAGTCCATCTGCCTGTTCTGCTCCCCACTCTGTCTCTGGTGAATCCTCTCACACACACACACACACACACCTCCCCCCCACCTCTGACCTACAGCCCAGCTCTTGTATGCATAAATTAAAAAAATAATTTTTTTTTTAAAATAACTAGAATTTTTAAACCAAAAGGTATATTATCTTCCCCATTTTGTATATGGGCTTGAGGAGAGAGTAGAAAATTCATCTATAACTTGAAAAGACCATATAGAAAGATAAAAGGTTTTTCCTCCATTGCACATGCATTGTGGATCAAAATGTCCCGCCACCCCAAAATTCATACGTTGAAATCCTAACCCACGGTACCTTAGAATGTGAAGTTATTTGGAAATTCGATCCTGGTAGATATAACTAATTTAGATGCGGTCATAGAGTGAGCCCTCGCCCTGTGTTCTTATGACCAGGAAAATTTGAGCACAGATGCAGATACGCACCCAGGGAGAAGAAGGAGGCAGAGATTAAAGTGCTGTGTCTACGAGAGGCCAACAAATCACCACAAGGTAAGAGAGAAGCACCGACCACATTCCCCCTCAGGCCCCTGAAGGACCAAGCAGGCAGTTATCTTGATCTCGGACTTCCAGCCCCCAGAGCTCTGAGTCACCCCATTTCTGCTGTCGAAGCCACCAGCGTGTGGCGTTTGGACACAGCCATCTCAGCAGGCGAACGCCATGTGCATTTGTAAATATTTCTTTCTGAGACCCAAAAGACCATTTCTTTTTCATTCTACAATTTAATAAGAAAAAATTGGTGGGCGGGTACTTTAAGTAAGTAAAGTGCAAACAGATGAATAACGACCGGAAAGAAAATGAGAGCAAGACATGGAGTCAGAGAGGGAGAAGAGTGGAGAAAAGAAGACAGGGCTGCAGGCCAGTTAATGGAGCGGCGGGCAGAGCAGCATGCTTGCTAAGTGGACAGGGAAGATGGAGCCTGGGGTAGGCTGCCTCTGGAAGGTCGGGGAGGGAGGAGGGGTGGCTGGGCCCCGTCTCCTTGACCTGGTGCAGTGGAGGAGGCGGGAGCAAGGGCGGGCCTGCAGCAGAGACCTACTCCCGGGCCTCGTGCCCTCGCTGGTAAATGAGAGTGTGGAAAGGTTTCTGACTCACAGACGGTTGTGAGGAGCAAGTAAGATGGAGCACGGGGACAGCACAGCTCCTGGCCTGTGGTGAGCACCACCTTAGCATTGGGAGGGAGGCCCAGAAAGGATGTCTAGGTCCCGGGAGACCGCTGGGGAGATGCCGTGGCCAGAGGGCCGTGGCAGGTGGCACCTTCCTCCCCAACGCCCACCTGCGCTCTTACCTGCTCCAAGCCGGTGGACTCATCCTCCACGTCCTTGGGGAGCAGGATGAGCATGCTGAGGTGTTTATTCTGAAAGGGAAGCTCTATGATCTTGCAGTTGATCCCGTCGATGTGGCCCATACAGAACGTAGCCTCCAGATTCATCATTTGCACTGGTTTGGTGTCTGTCTGTGAATGGAGAATCATGGCTCACTTGCTTTTTAACTCACACAAACAAAAATACGTGCACACACACATATGCACATGTATGTGTGCACGCATACATATATGTGTGTGTGTCTATGCATGTATACACATGCAAAGTGTACATGTGCAGGTGTGCATGTGTGTGCAAATGTGCATGTGTGCAGCACATCCATGCACGCATATGTTTGTGGGCACGTATACACATGTGCTTGTGTGTGCCCACTACGCATGGACATCACTCTGCTCTTGTCATGCTTTCAGACTATTAGGGCTCCATGATCCAGCACCGGGATCCAAACTGTCCTAGACCCAAACCATCAGGGAGTGTCCTGGGAAGCGTTCATGCCTGCCTTTGAAAAGTCATTCGTGTGCTTTGTACTCTCACATATTATACATTACAGGAACTCGACATAATATAATATTACATTTGCTTATAAAAAAAACAGTATAACTAAAAATATAGGCAAACATAAACTTCATCTTCATGGAGAGGCCCATCGCTATAAGAGCTTTAAACCATTCCTGGTGGAGCTGACTTCAAAGTAAATTCTAGTGCAAACCCACATGTCCATTAATGCAGCTTTTCCTAATAAAGTACCCAACCCAGAAAACTGATTCACAGCTCAGGACACCATCACGTCTGTCTTGTCTCCTGCTGGCCTCTGCTCACTCGGCCACCTGCACGTGGGTGTCCTTGTGTGACACCTGCTCTGAGCTGAGTCCATGAAGACAGTCTGGATAGGAGACCAACCTTGGTTTTGTCCCAAATGTCACAACCATGGACTAAGCCCTTGAATAACTCGCTTCACCTCCCTGGGCTTCCTTGTCAGTGGAATGAGGGAATCAGAAAATTTAGAATAATCATTGCCTGAGGATGAAGAAGAAGATGGAGGGACACACAGAGCAGGGAAGCCAGTCCCCACCTAACTGGCTCTAGGTTTTCAGAAACTGTGACTTTACATGAAATGCTGGATTACAAAAGTAGGACCCGGAACATCACTTGTTCAATGTGCGTAGGGATGGTTTTCCCACCAAATTGTAACAAAAGAGCACTGAAGGATATGACATTATTTAAGAACTTGTTGCATGACTGTTGCTATATGCTTTTCTCTAAAATATCTGAGAGAAATAAGGAAAGATGTAAGGGAATTAAGAAGTTGGTTGTTGGAAACATGGGCATTTGTTTCTCTAATTTCCTGTATGATTGAAATAACTCAGGATTTTGAAAAATGAGAATGTTTTAAAAAAAAAAAATGATCCCCAAGTTCCTTCTAGTACAGGGTCCACAAAAGAGTGTCTCCCTAAGACAGTATACCTGACTTTCTTCTCTGTCCCCAGTAATATCCAACAAGTGTTTCTGCTGCAGAGGCTGACTGATTTTCTGAAGGAAAATTAATTCATACTAAGGAGTAAAAGACTGATAGTAATTTAGTATCTCTTGCTACCTTGATCGATGCCTTTCATGGAACACCTGCCTGTTAACTGAATTTCTTTCTTTTTTTTTTTAAAGATTTATTTATTTATTTATACAAGCACTGGATATAGTCAGAAGCGTGGGAGGGTGAGAGAATTCACCAGAGTCAGAGCGGGGAGCAGAGCAGGGAGAAGGACCGAAGTACACTGCTGAGGGGAGCAGCGGGCGGCAGGAGAGGTCTGTGCACCATGTGGGACCCTCCTCCGGTGGCCAGGGAGCAGCCAGGGATCGAACCGGCGCTGCAGAGGCTTCGGCTTCGCAACCCAACGCTCAACCGCTGCGCCACCAGGGAGGCCCTTAACTGAATTTCTTTTTGGGAAGAGGAAGGGATTTCAAACTTCACATCAGAATTGCAAGGATAAACCTACAGTAAACCTTTTATCTGAGATCTTTAAACAGCAAACAGCAACACCACCTCTCTGTAGCAGAGTTAGTTTGCGTTTCTACGTACCTCTATTTTGGCACTTGCCACAATGTTAGAAATATTTGTGTGACGGTCTTTCCACCCCCACCACCGCCTCAACTAGACAAAGCAGAAGCCATGTCTTATTATCTTGGTCTATCACAACCTATATTAATTGCTCACGAAATATTAGCTGATAAAAAAGAATTCAACTATAGGTATACCCAGAAACAAAATTAAAATAGAGAAATCTACTACTATTGAAACTAACTGCTAATTTTCTATTCATGTCTCTGAAAGAAGATAAAGATTTGTCTAAAAACCTCCATGAGATTAGACTAACACCAGTTCCTGAAATCGCAGGTGGTTTTGGTCTCCAAAAAAAAGTCATCAATTTCATCTATCAGCACTGAAGATGGACACAATTATCGCATTTTCTTTAGCATAAAATGAGACATAGCGCCTGAAAATAGAACTAAATAAAAACTATTGCGGGAAATGTAATAAATATGTACACAAAGTGTGAGTTTGTCCAGCTATCCGAATAGGCTTTGAAGGAGACTTTCAATCGTAGGAGAAAGGCACTATGCTGACCTTCTAATAGCACAGCTTCACCCATTTAGTCTGGTTCAAGAAGCGCCTGAGAAACAAATTAGTAAGGACACTCAAAAGTTCAGGGGCTGACAAAAGCAATTCAAGGGAGAAGAGCCTCTGCATTCAAAGGCAGGGTGTTCCCCACACAGCGTGGAATGGTGTTTTATGACCTTGTTGGGTGAGACACTGGGAGGTCAGAGTCTGTCCCTCAGTCCGCAACTCCAGGTTCTCACAGGACCTAAACCTCATTATTTCATAAGAAGAACTAAAGAACAGCGTGGGTTCTTCCAAACACCTCCAAAGGCACCACTAACGCTGCCTTCCATGTTAAAAACACAAACCACGGGCTGAATGCGGTCAGCCCAAAAGCCCAGCGTATCTGCACAGCGACATCGCCCTGTTGTTCTGGGCTGGCCCCAGCGTGACGGCACCGCTGGGAACACACTTCAGGTTTCACTTAGACATCGTTGGGGCCTCTTTGCCTGTCCTCCCCAGCCCGCGGAGCAAACACAGCCAAGCACTGGAGAGGGGATCCCTGTGGCAAGAAAGGCTGTGTGGGCGCTGTCAGGACGCTGGGGCCAACATCCTCCCACTCACAGGGGAGGCCATGCAAGGTCACGCTCCATTGAGGTCCAAATAAAAGGCCACACTAAGAAAGTCCAAAAGCCACGTTTCCTACTCTGGGACCTCCGTGTGGAAAACACAGCTTCTAAAACTAATGCTTTACGTCCAGTGTCTGAGTCTCTGGATTAGGTTTCTGGCAGCAAAGGCAGCAACCCCCAGGGCACTCCTTTTCTTCATTGGAGTGAGTTCCAGGGCCCCTTCTGTGGCTGTAATTTTTCAGATCTCTAGCTGGCAACTGCAGGCCACCCCACATACCTTATTGACTCTGAAAGGGCATTCTTTGGTTTCTGCTTCAGGAAATTTCTTCATCCACTTTCCAACAAAGTAGGCAGCATTAACCACAAGGATTTTGGTCTGGTCGTTTACACTGTTGTCAGCTAAAATGTTCTCAAAGTGGCCTGCAAACAATTTTAGGAAACCACAAATTGCACAGCGTTATTCTTCCAAACCACATCTGACATTCGCATGCATGTCCACTCCCTGGGCATTTAACACTTGCTGGAACCACACCGAGGCAGGCCCGGCAGCTCAGACCATCTCCGTCAGAGGACCCTTCCTCCCCCACCCTGCGCAGCCAGACTGGCCAAAGACACAAGGAGGAAGCTGCAGGGGGAGAAGAGAGGAGGGAGAAAAGCTACCATTCTGGATGCCCTGGCGGTGTACTAGTTGTCCCAAGCTCACCACCCTTTCCCAGAGGGGGAGCTGCGCTAGGGGCTGTCTCTTGCCCAAGACAACACGCAGCAAGGACTCAAGCCCGTGCTCCAGAATGAAAATGCATGAACTCTTGCTTGCTCCTGGCCCTACACTCAGTATTTTCCTGTACATTATCTTACTTCCTTTCCAAGGCGGTCCTGCAAGGCAAAGATACTAGGACTATTTCGTAGTTGAGGAAACTGAGGCACAGAGAGGCCAAGTGTCCTCCTAGTTCACTCGACTGGAACATGTTTGTCATGAGGACCACCCTGTGCTCTGCACCCCATGCTGTCTTCCCTCTCCCCAAAATGCACGGTTGCAGGCAGCTGTTTGCATCGAGGGCAGCTCCATCACCACCAGGGGCTCCGTGGTGGCCATGACTGCCACAGAGCCAAATCCCCACAGCACAAACAGCAACAGTGATCACATTTTTAAAATGAGGTGCTCACGTTTGACGAGCACTTGCCGTTGTTTACAAAGGACTCTCCCTGATAGCCAGGACCTCGCTACCACTGGCTGCGCCCACTGCCCCACCAGCCTACAAAGGCCTCTCACAGCTAACCCTCTGTGGACACCATCTTAAAGTTCTTCACAAATTTTTTCAAAAAGGGTCCTGCCTTTTCATTGTTTGCACTGGGGCCTGCAAATTATGACCCTCGCCCTGCCAATCCTGCGTGACACATTGTACCCACAATAATGTTATTGAAGAAACTTGAAGACAACAGAATTGGGGAGCTAGCGGGGAGCAGCGCTTCAACTGCAGTCTAGAGCTTCTGACTCCAAATTCAGAGGTGTTTTCACTAACCTACCCCAGAACCTTGAACTTACAAAAATTTTAAAACAACAGACCTTTTGGGAGAAAATACAATTATTTAGCAATTCAAGCTGAATTGTTATATGGCAATTTAAATAACAGCTGCTTTTTGCTCATAATTTTTAAGTAATGCTTAACCTGCTGTTCCATCAGGTTTTTTCTCTACATGTAAAAGCAAAGAACCTTATTTTAATAACAAATATGCATAGACATGTACATCTATGTGTGCATTCACACCCACTGGGCATTATATATCATCTTGGCTAGCAGTACAATTTGTTAGTAATGTTATCTAATTTGATCCTAACAACAACCATGTAAAAATTAGCTAACAGTTCAGTAAACTGAGGCTCCATGTCCGAATATCTGTTAATAAGTGGCAGTGACTGGATTTGAATCTAGGTCTCGAATCACTTCGAGACTTCATTCTTCAGGTCCTCCCTCCACTGTTGTAGCACAGATGTTACTATTCCTGAGTGGAACAGCAGGAAGGCTCTCTGGCCTTTCTCGCAGGCAGTACATCCCGCTGGCCCCAGATGTGTATCATCCCCAGATCTCTCCCTGGACTTCAGCAACCATAATGGCACCAAAAAACTCCTTCCATACCGCTCTGTCCTTCACAAGGAGATGCTGTGTCCCAACTGGTGCCTTCCTATATAAATATAAAGGCATCTTCTGGGAACAGGGACAATGACACTGATTTGTACTTCAAAACAGCTTAGCTCCAGTTCCTTTCTAGTGAGGAGGACTCAGATGATTCTAATGAAAGGAGAAGTCAGGGAAAGGAGAGACGAGAGGGAAGTGGTGGGAAGCAGTAAGACCATGTAGGGGCTAAGGAAGAGACCCGGCATCTGTCTGAGAACAAACCGGGACAGGGCGTTTTGGTTTCGATGCCAAATTGTTTTGTTTCCTGTACGTGTTTTTGATTACTTAAGACTTTGGCCTTTTGTTCCTTAATAAATCAGTAGATGGTTGAGCTGAAAGTGGCCTAAGGGATCATCAAGTCATCCAAGTCCTTCATCTCCAGACTGAAACACTGGCCTCGTGACTTGCCCAGAGTCACTCTTTGTTAGAGACACAACTGGGGCTTCAGCAAGGCAGGTGACAGCTCCTTGGAGAGCAAGGCAAGGTGGACCAAAGCCAAAGTACCAGGAACTGCTGCCATTTCAAATGCATTTCATCAGCTAGAAATGCAAGTTGTTGAAAAGTTTCGATGGGCAAGAATTTGGGTGATGGACCAGAGCATCCAAGGAATGTTCCAGATGTTCAATTTTATGCTTAGCAGAAAGATCTGTGAGAAGGTAGGGTCCGTATACCTAACAACTTATAGCACAAAAAAAAAAAAAAAGTAAAGAATACTTGCCATCTGTAAGATCCTTGATGGAGTTGTTAATCTGACCTTTCGTTTCTTCCAGTTTATCTTTGAAGTCAACAGTTTCCAGCTCTTTTGCATAAGGTCTCTTTGTAGAGCTGATGAACTCCTGGAAAACATCCAGTTCATAAAATCACAAAGTACTTAAAATCTGCAGTTAAACCATTGTATTGTTACAAGGTTCCCAAAAAAGATTTTGAATCTCTGTTACCATGAATACACTTTCAAAATCTGTAACACTATATAAACTGAAATCTCATGTAGAAGTTTATTAATTTTTTATGTTAAATTTATTTCATTTGGAGACAATATTATTAAATTCATCCATGATTTTAGTAGCAGCTTCAGTGGAAAAAAAGACTATACTAAATGGACACAACAATTATAATATTGCAGAAACATTAATTATAATATTGCAGAAACATTAAAATGTAAATATATATACATCTTAAAATAGATGAAATATACTGAAAAGAGAGCTTTATGAGCAGAAGGCTTATCCTCACTGAAATAAATAAATATTCTACAAATTGCCACTCCAAGTGATTGTGGGGGGTTGGAGGTGAGGGTATGGCCATGCATATGTGTCTTCAAGCAATAAGAATAATCCTGTAAAAATATCTAGTCACCCATGCCATCAAAAAATGCCAAATACTCTCAGGAAAAACAATACCTGCTGCCAAAAGCAGTTAAACTTTAACAAAATATTTAACATGTGGTTGGCTTTTTAGATAAGAAGGCATAGAATTATGAGTATCAAAGCAAATTAATTCAACTCCATGTTACAGGGAGGGAAACTTCAGGAAATCTAGGGTGCTGGCTATGTGTTTCAACTATGATTTATAAAATGTTATTATATACGCTAGGGTAAAATTTAAGGATGCCATGTATTATTTATATGATTCCTTTAAGAAGTGGCTTAAATTAAACACCCAGAGCTACCTTGTATAGTTACTCACATACCCGAGCTAGTAAAATGAACAAAACCAATTCGTGACTGATGAAAACCAACAATTCATATAGTTATTATTTTTCTTGTGCATCAGGAGAACATTATGTGCATAGACAGATAAACAAAGTGGAGAATTAAGATGTTGTCCCAGGCCACATATGCCCTGTTGTTTAAGGAGAAACAGATCTAAATCATAAACTGTCTTGCATCAAAGTTTACAAGCCCATACTCCATTTCTCCAAGGGAGGAAGTTTCAAGGGTAGGATTTATGAGTAATTTGAGAGGAAAAGGGAAATCCCACAAGTTTCTCTATATTTTGAGCTAAACAATAGAACTTTTTTCCGCTAGAACTGCTTTATTTTTTATTTAATGGTTTTTTTATTTAAATTTTATTTTTATATTCCCCATACAATTATAACCCCCTTATTTTGACTCCAAGCCCTCCTTTCCCCACCCCCCACCCCCCATAGAGTGTCTCTGGTTCACAGTTGTTTGTCGATTTTGATATTTTCTTTCTTATAGTTATTCTTTTCCTGGTCCCTTATTTAGGTTTTCTAGATTCCTGCTATGAGTGAGGCCATCTGGTATTTTTCTTTTTCTTTCTGGCTTATTTCGCTGAGCATGATCCCTTCCAGCTCCATCCATGTTGCTGCAAATTGCATGTGTTTATCTTTTTTGAATGCTGAGTAATCATATGATCCAGCAATTCCACTCCTAGGTATTTACCCAAAGGACACAGAAACATCAACTCCAAAGAGCACCTGCACCCCTATGTTTATAGCAGCACTATTTACAATAGCTAAGATTTGGAAACAACCCAAATGCCCAAAAATAGATGACTGGATCAAGAAGATGTGGTACATATACACCATGGAATATTACTCAGCATTCAAAATAGAACTGCTTTATTTTAATAAGCCTCAACTCACAAATGAGCATATGAAAAGTGAATTTCACTGGGACAAAAAATTGTGGCTTTACTAGGTGAAAACATCACCACTTGTAAGGAGCTAAAGCTTGCTAATTGCTGTGAACCACTTACTGTAGAAGGATTCAAGGATTTGTCTACATAGAGCCGCTTGATTAGCTTCAGTGAGTAGAAGGAGCTAAGTTTGTTTACATCGGATGTTACTGTTTGAAACCCAAAGGGCACATCTTTGACATTTTCAAAATGAAAGACCTGTGAAGAGAAAAGATCTGTTACCCATGATGCATTGCCCCTGGGGTAAATACACAAAAACAGTCAACCTCTTCAGGGGATCCAGTGTTTCCCTGATGAATTGTTCCCATACAACAAAGCTTCTCAAGCTCTGCCCTATTGATGTTGGGCCAGGTAATTCTTTACTGGAGGGCTGGGGACTGTCCTGGCTACAGCAGGATGCATAGCAGCATCCCTGACCTACTGGGTCCTAGTAACACTCCTTCCTCTATTCATGACAACCAAAAACGTCTCCAGTCATTGCCACAGGTCCCAAGTTAGGGGAGCAAGGAGGGCAAATGGACCCCCAGTTGAGAAGCAGTGCCACAAAGATACTCTCCTCCTGATTTAGATGCTCATCTGGAAGATTTTCCAAACTTGGAAGAGCACGCAGCTGCATGAGAATTTCTGCCCAACTTAGAGACAAGAAGAGAGAGACAAATACCAAAAGAGTCCATCATTTGGCAGGTAGCTAATTCCAGAATAGACAGGGTCTAACTGGTCTGTTTAGTAGCTGAGCAAATGCCAATAGAACAGATGCATCACTAAATCAGGCAGCTACGCAAATGTTCGGCTGGCCTGCTGGAAATGTAACAATCCTGGTTGTTCTTCATGTCTTGTTTTCCCCCCGGAAATGGACCAAGGATGCCAACTTTCCAGAGTTGTCAGGAGAATTACAGATATTACACAGAAAATATCATATGGGTTCAAATTAATATTTATTCTTTTGTAACAGACTCCACCACCTAAGGGGCTATCTTCTGGAGGACTTAAATCCTTTTGTTCCTAACTTTTCTTTTGTTCCAACCAATAGCCCACCATCGACTTTTCTTCATGCTGCCGCAAAACACGATGTCAGCATGAGGTGATTCTCTCCTCACTTCTCACTCATAATAACCTGGTGCTGCCCAGAGTCACATCACTAAATGGACAGTTGCACCAATAAGTCACAGCCCAAGCACTGCAAGGTCAAAGTGACTGGTCCAAAGGGGTGCATAACTCTCATGTCTAATGACAGGTAACAAGACAGAAAATTACAGCACCCGGGTAACTACTGCAGAGGGAACCAATTGTCATGCATTCAGAAGACCTTTTAAATCGGCCAGAAAGTTCTTTTCTGTCCCTTCTCTACTGGGAGATGAAAAATGAGAGATGAAGTGGGGAGTTGAGAGAGGAAGATAAAGGAGAAAACACAGCAACTCTTCCCACAACCGAAGTTTCCTTTTCAAGTCTAAGTCTATTTCATGTGTAAATTGTTCATGCTGACTCACATAACATTTCGTGGGTCATATATCGGGCAATTTATGGATGTGAAGATGTTCCCTTTTAAAATGCTATGAGAAAGATTCTCTGAATCTATAATGATCAGCATAAGAATAATAATGGAAAGGCATTCACCTGCTAACCAGTTGTAAAGAGGGACTTACAATGTAATCATCTGGAAAGTTATCTCATTTGAAAGTCTAAAAACTTTACAAAGCTAGAGAGTCAACCACAGTCAAAAAGAAACTCTTAAATATATAGAATTTCTTTTTGGCTACAGTTGACTCTCTAGCTTCAGAATATACATATGCATATATATATATATATATATATATAAAACACATATACACACACAAACACACACACACATATATATACACATACACACACACACATAACACCATCTTAGTCCATTTCTTTCTAATGAGATCCTCAAGTCCCAGAGAAATTCTTAAAATATAAGCAAGCACAATCCATCTGTATCCTTGTTACTTCAATGTAGATAATTTTAAATGTTATTTTCATGAACTAAGTGTGAATATATTATATCTAACCAATACAGATATATTATATGGCTGGATGCCTTTAAAGCTGCACCTTAGAATAAAGCATGATGCTGTAAATAAACTGCATGCAGAGAGTGTAAAGGTATAGTCTTTCTAGTAGAGATACTTACAGAGGAGCGTTTAATAAACACCATCTTGATTTCTTCACAATCTAACAGGTGGAAAGATGTAGGCAACTTACTGAAGGTCACTTCTTAGGGGATAAATGTGAATTGTGATTACTTATGTTATAGAATACACCCCGGGACCTGAGGCTCCCTTTTGAGAAGAACAGACTAAGATGAAGTTACACGTACATACAGCACGCATGTGTATATTAGTAGGGGTGTGTGTGTGAGTGTGTGTGTGTGTGTGTGTGTGTGTGTGTGGCCACTTGTGATTACCACTTAGCAGATCCCCAGTTTCTTCACGACAATATGGTACCTATTCAAAATACAGATTGCAGGACAGATACATGAGCTTTAACATTTAAAAAATGCTTCAAGAGTGTTCTGGAAATGGCACAGCTCTCAGTCCTGAGCCAGTCCGACCAGAGTCCCATCTGTTTCTCCGTGGGCACTGCCTACCTGTCTAACGGTTCTATTCCCACTCACAGTGGAACCCAGGCTCACCTGTCCAATTTCATTTGCTGTGTCACCCTTGGCTCCCACTTGAGCAAGTGACAGGGAGGTGGAGAGACAGATTGGAGAGAAGAGGACATTGCCAGCCGGCTCCTCTTCACACAGTTTTTTGAACAGGTCAACTGCAAAAGCCGAATTTGCCAGTCGCAGAGCATCCATTGTGGCCTGGAACAGAGGACAAGCCTGGGTCATTCCTAAAGCATCTTTAAGGTGTTCCCCATTGCATTCTCCCAACACAATAGGAATTCTATTGAAACAGAAGAGTTTGTCTTCGGTAGAGAGAGGAAGGGACTTTCAGTAAACATAATTTGAAGAGTCAGTGGCAAAGAAGCCTCTTGGCAAAGGTCCTAATGGTCCAGGCAGTTCAGAACGTTTGAAATGGACCACACACACAGGACTATGCTCGGTTCTGCCTGGAATCTCCCAAGTCAGGTCTACTTGGCCAGGTAGCATCCTTAGCGAACTGTGTGTTTCTGACCCTTGGTTCATTTCATTGCTCATCGCTCTGGCTCTTCCTTCTTTATTTTACATCCCTGCGCAGCCAGGGCAGTGTGCTCATTATGGAGCCTGAAGTCAGGGGCAGGCAGCTTACATTTCTTTAAGGCCCACTCGCTGATTTCCCCTCCTCCAGGGTGGGGTGAAAGGTCCCAGGTCCCAGAGAACATCACCTCCCCAGGGGTAGCAGACCAGCACTGGGCGTGCAGACCAAGGACACAGGGAGGGGAGCCTGGGGGGTGTTTTGGCCAGTGCGCCCACACTGGGGAAGTCTTTTTATAACCTCACAAAAGGACTAAGGAATATATGTAACATTCAGAACAAGAAGTCTTAGTTTCTTCAATAGCCAATTTCACATTGATAGTGCTGAGTTCCCCTACAACACGAATATACCGTGAGCTAATTCTCTACCAAATAAAGAAGCTTAATCCCCTGCAGTCTTCTCAAAGCTTCAACAACTGGAGGCCTAACCCCTCTAACAACTATGGAAAAACGTATTAACTGGGCTTTTGTAAACACAAGTGGTTCTACCTTCCAGAAAAAGAAATTAAAATAATTTTGCCTAACAGTCCATACTTTAAAGGTTGGGTTTCCTTTGCATAGGAAAACTGTGTTTAAGACCTTGGAGGCTTCCGCTGAGGGAAATTGACCACAAACACATAGAATTCAGTCTTGGAAGCAGCTGAGGGATTCTTTGTCTTACCATTCTTTCAACCAAAGCATTGTTCATTCATTCATTTTAATGTGTTGAGATCCACAGAGTCTAAATGGCTGTGTGAGTGCAAGATTATGGTGGTTTTGGGTGCAGTTAATTGCACGATATAATTAACCTTTGTTGCAACTCCAGGCTTAGGTCTCTGCTAGAGACTGTAAATCAGCGCACAGCTGACATCTGAGGCTTTCCCGTCCACGGGATCCTCCCTTTCTGAGTCCCTTCCTTTGCGTGAGAGTCCACATGAGTCTAAACAGGTCTGACTTCCCATCCGGGTGCTGACTCAATACTTCTCAGAAAATTCTCTTTCAGGTTGGGAAATGTCCTGGAGCCCTTGATATCTGAGGTCCCAACAACAACGCTTTTGATGTTTGACAAAGGTATCAGAAAGGTCTGTCCGTGGAAATGGATCAGGGTCGATGACACCAGGTCATCAGTCAGGTCGGTGCTCAACCATTGTTCCTAAGTGACCTCAAAACACTGGAAAACTTATCTGGTCTGAGGTAGCTTAAGGAATGGCTTGGCTGCAAGACAGTCAAAACATTTAAACAAATCTCAGCATATGGTCAATTCAAGCCCAGGAGATTGTCTCACATTCTACAGGGACTGCTTTGCATGAGCAAGTGCCATAAAATTATGGCAACGAGAGATTAGCAACTCCCACATAGTAAATTTCACATCTAATGATTTGCATTCAGAGTGCTGATGTTGCTGCAGACTTTTGTTATTTCCTTATCACTTTGTCACAGAGAGAACTTCTTTCATTCATGAAAGTCTTTTAATAATTATAACAAAGAGAAACTGTACCACTCCAACTTAAAAACACTACAACTTTTAGCCACTTGAAAGTTTTTTGTTGTTTTTTAAAGATTTATTTATTTATGCACACAAAGGCTGGGGTACAGGCTAGAGTTGCGGAGGGTGAGAGGATTCACCAGAGACAGAGTGGGGAACAGAACAGGCAGATCTACTGAAATGCACTGCTGAGGGGAGCTGTGGGTGAGACAGGAGAGGTCTGCTGCACCATGTGGGTTGCTCCCTGGCCGGCGGGGGATTGAACTCGTGCTGCAGTGACTGTGGAAATGGCTGCATTGCTTCATGGTGCTGTGCTTAACCCCTTGCGCCACCAGGGAGGCCCAGCCACTTGAAAGTTTAAGAGACTTCTATTTTAGTGAGAGAGAAGGGACATAGAAGTTTAAGCAGTAATAACAAGTGTCATTGTAAGAATTCATTGCACTCCTTCCAGTAAAGGCTGTCACAGAGGTTCAGTGGATGAGAGTCTGATCCAGTGGTCTTACTGCATTTCACATGTGCCCCTAAACTATTTGAGAAGAATAGGAGGAGGGAGAGAGGAAGTAGAGAGGGAGGGGGGAAGGGGAGGTGGAAAGGGGAGGAGGAGAAAAAGAAGAAATAATGTTATCTTAAAATGGCAACCACCCAACTACCTTGCAAATGTTGTTGATGCAGCCAGTTACACCCCAGCGAGCGCCTATCTGTGGTGTGTCTGCTCCTGTTGCCTCAAAACATTTCACATTGCAAAACCATGAGCTAAGTTTATAACTTGAAATGTGGGCTTCTATTAGGATTAAGAACAAACTAAATGCAAAAAAAAAAAAATAGTTTGAGTTCTCTTTTGTCAAACAGTATCATAGTTTAATCCTCTTTAGTTGCTTCGTATTGAAAAGGCTTTAAATTTTATATAGCTCTTTCTCCATTGATAATACATCCCTGGGATGTGTCAAGTAATAAAGCTTTCCTTAAAGTAAAAAGAAAAAAAAAAAGGTTTTTGTAAAGTTGCGTGATTATTGGATTAGGACCTAAAATCACACAAACTTTCAGGTGGGGTAAGATCTGACAATGGAACTGGCGTGGCCCCACCCCTTCATTGAGGAAAGTGAAGCCAATGCAGTGAAGACATTCTCCCAGGCCACCCACACGCAGTGAGAGTAGTAAAACCAGACCCAGAACCTTCCAGCTCCCAGCAGAGCCCTTCCTGACCACACCTTAGCACCTCCCTTTGCTGTGGCTGCATCTTCGCTGGCATTTGTTTTAAAAAAAAGTATTGAGAAAAAATTCAAGTCCTGAGTTACCCCTTGAGAGATACCAAAAATACCCCTTTTTTCCTGTTTTTCTTAATTTAAGAAGTTCTTGTTGCATATCTGCCATTGCAAACTCCAATCAGAGTATCACTTTTGACACCCCCACCCCCAAACTCAGCTCCTGATAGCCTGGCATGGACCCGCTGCCTTACCAAAGAATAAACAGCTGAGGAAGCCATATTTTGTATGTTACGTGTATCACATACTGTGTTCTTACTATAAAGTAAACTACAGAATATAAAATGTTACCATGAAAATCATTAGGAAGAGAAAAGAGCATTTAGGATTCTATACAGTGTTCTTCAACAGAGTAAGTTGACGCTGTCCACTCACGAGTATTTCCGAGTATAAACGGAAGCTCTCAGTCCAAACCTGCTTTGCGGGAGGGTCAACACTATGTTGCTGGCCTTCAGAAGTGTCAACCAAGTGCTGGTGCTCTGAGCATGATAATAAGAAATCAAAGGTGACCACAGGGCCCTTGTCTTTAAGGAGCCATTGGTGTGACATGTGTGATAAGGTGGTCAGTGTGAGGGGTGTTCTCATGGAAGGAGGTGGGAGGGGGCACAAGTGACCAAGTGAGCCTCAGGAGAGACTGTTACTCATGGCAGGAGCCTCAGCCATGTCTCCATCATCTAGATAAGTCCTAAAGAGCAAGTGGGAGTTAGCCCTGCACAGTAACGTGTGCCAAAGAGAGCTGGCCAATCCTGCACACTGTCCCAAATGGAGGGGCCAGGGCTAGGATGAAAACTCTGGGATGGGGAGGGGCCAGGGAGCACCTTTCCTGGACTCACAGCGTCTCTCAGCCCCTGTGTGAAGATCTCCAAAGTGTCTGATGCATCAAAGCAAAAGGTCATCAAACTTCTCATCTGGAGACCGCTGGGCTGAGGTTAAGGCCTAGGGCAGGTTGACCACGGGTCCGGCTTTGCCTGGGACAGTCCTGGATTCTGTCTGCTGTCCCCACATCAGCTGCAGCGCCTCCTCCACTCTCAGACAGGCTGGGCTTCGAGCAGGCACCGCCACTTCCTACAGGCCACCCACCACTCCCGTCTACACGGACACCCACACGCGCGGGTGGGCACAGCTGTGAAATGCGTCGTTTTCCTTCCTTGACTAATTGTTCACTGTGCCAGGTTATCATGGGCATTGTTTGGCCTCATCTGCCTTGTTTTACAGATAAAGCAAAAGGTGATAGAAAATCTCTAAGTATTTGTAGCAGACAGCCCTTAGGTAATGTCTTGAGAAGTGTTGCCATTATAGTAACTCAATGAAAGAGCTGAAAACACAGCCTCTGCTGTGCACATGCTAATGTCATGAGGACGGGAATGTCAGGGCCAGATTAAGAAAATAGGAGCTCTTGGCATTTCTGCAGTGAAGGCGCATCATGGAGGGTTCCTAGAGTGATGAAATGAGTGAATGGATATGAAAGTGCTTTGTTAGCACGAAGGATGAAGCAGTTATTAGTAATAAGGTCAATTGCTTCATTTCTGGCAGTACAGGAGCCTCCTCTCTGCTCAGATATTCTGAGGTGTCAGATCTGCTCCCCTTTCTGTAGGCTGGACCCAGCAGGACAGGAGAGTCAGACCTGCCACACCAGAAGGACAGAGATGGGGGGCTGACCCCCTCCCCAGTAGCCCACGCCCCTGAGGGGTTGATGTGGCGCAGTTCTCGGCGTTAGGAAGCAACACTTTAAAGCTGCTGAGTCATAGCCTTGGAGAACCCTTTCTTCGGGCAGGCTCCCGTCTCCCCACCCATCAAACACTGGCATGTCTTGGTGCATCTGAGGTCTGGGGTCCACCTAATTCTATTCAGGTCTGCTCAGGTTGTGGAGAGGGTGCAAACTTGCCAACAGTGCCCACAGCATGGTAGAAATGCCCTGAGTAAGCGTGAGGGCCTGGGTCCTCTTCCACTTTCCTCTTCCACACTGCGCTCCTTGGGACACGTCTCCTCTGTGAGCCTCCGTGCCCAGCTGCACACTGAGGGGCTGACTGACACACACGAGGACCCCCTCAGCTGTACCACCCCAACCAGATCTGACCAAGTCCCTGAAACAGCCTGACAGGGGAGGCAGGTCATTAGTCTGACATGTTTCAATGAAGCCATAAAAAACAGTGGAAGAGCCTGTGAGGCAACCCATTTGAAAGTAGCCCAAGAACACACATTTCGGAGCCATGACTCGTTCCCCGGGTCCTGAACCTTGGAAAGGGGGAGAGAGAAAGCCTTCCGCCTAGAGGAACGCGAGCATGAGACAGTGACACTAGCTGGAAGCTTCAAAATGCCAGAAACAGACCCTTTCCTGAGTCTGAATCTCAGTCCAGCAAGGCCAACCAGGAAGCGAGCCAGACACTAACCGCTCCCCTGCTCTCTCCAGGAGTTGAGGAACTCCCTTTCTGAAACTAGCAACACCTCATGCACTCTGAAGCCCAAGGTAGCCTGAAAATGGCCTCACAAATTCCTCTCCTCCAGGAATCAGCACTATCCTGTCCCCCCACGTGACCCCCCCCCCAACTCCCAACACACCTAACCCTTCTAACAGGTTCTGTCTTCACTTCCCCACTCTGCAGCTGCCCCCCTGTCTGCAGCTGCCCCCCTGGCATGCTGGCTCCCGCAGGACCAGGAGGTACAAGCCCCGGCCAGTGAGCTACGGGCCACAGCCCACCGCCCACCTGCACCCACTTTGTCCCCCATCTCCAACCTGCCCGAAGAACGCTGCTGTTTTAAGAACTGCCCAAAAAGGGAATTCTCCAGCCCTCCACTCCCACTTTGCTTACCTGGATTTACAGTAATCCTGGGAAATGCACAGCCAGGGAAAAGGAAACCGAGGTGTAGAAGGACCTAGACCAGAGCAGCCCTCTGTGGGGCAGAAGCAGCAGCGGCCTCACCTGGACACCCCCGCCACTCCCACCGTGGCCACTCCCAGCCTCCCTCTGTCCTTCCCACTTCTGCACTCTCAGCTCTTACTCACACCTCTTGGCTGCTCAGCTGTGATTCAGACTGAAGCTGCTGTTGTCTGCACAGCTTCTGAGGGCCTCGGACAGGCTCGGGCAGGAAGCGCTGTGCGCAGAGCCTGCCCTGGGCTACAGGCATACACACAAACACAGAAATAAGGGCAGCCCTAGTGGCCCACGTGGGACCAAAAGGTGAAATAGTGTATGAATCTGAAAGAATATGTGATGCAAGAATAATCCATACTGCTCAAAAATGACCAGGCCACAGAGGACCCCCCCCTTCCACCAACCTCCACCCTTCCCAGGCCAACTGCTATAGGAACTTGTTGTGCTGGAGGCCAAAGAGGTCATTACCTATGAAAAGACAGGAGGAACATAGGGGAACCAAATAAGACATTAGGGGAAAAAAATAATAACAATACAAAACACAGCACAACACAACAAAAACAGACAATGCTAAACCAGAGCCATCCTGCAGGGGAGGAGGCTGGAGAGGGATCAGAGGGAGGGAGGGAGCAGCACAGGGGACTGAGGTGATGGTGCACTGCACGGGTGACCTGGTGGAGGAAACTCTATGGGGACCACACCTGAGGGGGTGGGGGGAAGCAAACATTGTTTAAAAATGAACAATGATGTAAAAATATGTATAAATTAAAAAAATAAAATGGGGGTAAAGGTGGTTAAAAAAGAAGGGAATTGGCATGTGTTTGAGTGTGTGTGTGCGTGTGTGTGTGTGAGAGAGAGAGAGAGAGAGAGAGAGAGAGAGAGAGAGATCCCAAATTGACAGGCAAAATTGCTTGATGGACTTCCCAATAAAAATAGTGATCAGGATCACACGAAGTTGCTCTGACCTCTCTCTGCCTGCTCTTTGTATATTTCAGTTTTCTGCCTTCCTGAAGCCCCTTTAGTCATTGAGACCCACCCCCTTCCATCCCAATCTGTTCTCAGGAAAGGACCTCACCCCAGCAAAAGTGCCTTGGTTATGCTCACCTAGCACTTCCTATTGTTCACTTAGCCTATCCTGTCATAATAATATATTAGTCTGCAGTCTCCATTATTAAAGGTCAGGACCAAGCCCCCTTCACTTATGTAATGCCAAGGCTGCAGGGACTTGCGAGACAGTGCGCATTCAATGAATGCTTAGGACGAAAGGAATGCAAGTAACTCATCTCGCTGTGCAATGACTGGTAGTTCCCCTCTCTGCCATGTCTTGGATATTTTATTATTAACCAGGATCAAAGTCATAAGCTAAACAAGTTCGGCTCCAAAAGTGTGATTGCAGCCATCAGTGAGCAAGTGGAGGCAAGAAGAGGGTGATGTGGGCAGAAGAGCTGTCAAAAATGGCACTGTTTGGTTCTAGCAGGAAATGTGGATTTAGGGGAGGAGTCGTAAATTTGAAATTGAGTCTACCATTCATTGCTCAAGAAATCCTAGACCTAGAGCTTCAACTCTCTGACCTGACCATCCTCATCAGTAATATGAGACGTGTGTGTGTGTGTGTGTGTGTGTGTTTTGACAATAAAGCTCCAATAATGCTGGCTATTATCCCCACCTTGCTGATTCCTCAGGCAGGTGCAGACTGGAAATAGTGATAATGGCCACAAGACTAAGGCATGAAATTCACATCTTATTCACTTACTCATTTACTGGACACCTACTCCATGCCTGCTGCTATGGCCCAAAGATTTCAAGAGACTTGCAATCAGAGAGTGTTTTCCATTCTGCCTTTAGGTGTTTGAATTTCCCCTTCAGTAATCCTGTCAATATTTGTCTAACCAGGGCAGAAACACTCCCAGTGACAGAAACTCAGCAACGCCCAAAGAACCCAGACTATAATTGAATGTTTTAAAGTCAGAAGCACCATTCAACTGTGGGTATAAGATAGACTCCTTCTCCCCAAAGAATTTACAATTAGTCCAATGGGAACATAAGAGCTAAAGGAATTCAGGTTGGTAGGTGATATTAGAGAGATTTTTGGGGAAAAGTGCAGAGATGAGTGAGATCCTTGGGTCTGGGAAAATTGAGGAAGGCTTTCTGGAGGAAGCATCAGTTGACATCAGGAGACCCTTCGGGCTGAGAGCAAAGCATGATGAAATTTCATCACTAGGGTGACACAAGATCTATTGGACAGATATGGTACAGTCCTAAAAAGGTTAAGTAGAGCATCCGTATCAAAAGAATTCTTGTTATATATAAAGAAACAAAACAAAGGCACAGGCAAAACTAAAACAAAACATACCCTAGAAATCTGACTGTAGAATTGGGGTGAGGAGGACAGTCCAACATGCTAGGTGAGCATAGCCCAATGGACTATGATGGAGGACTGGAGCTTTGGTGGTGGGTGTGGTGTGGAAACATGCACCTGAAGAGGTGTAACTTGAGTCCCTAAATCATAACAGTGCTGTAAGCCAATGTTACCTCAATAAAAAAAAAATACAATATTAAAAATAGTATGTAAAATGAGTGGTAGATAATAGAAACCACGTTTATTCTGTAGGATTGACTTTTCCTGCAAGACACTACTGCATGCATTCAAAATTATAGGAAGGAAAACATCACTTAAGCAATATGAAGATCATAGCCCAAATGCATTGGTTGTTTGGAAAAATATGGAGGTTTTTGCACCATTTATATTTTTGCACTTATAAAACTTCATTCTGGGGGCCTCCCCGGTGGTGCAGCGGTTGAGCGCTGGGTTGCGAAGCTGCCCGCGGCCTCTGTGGCGCCGGTTCAATCCCCGGCTGCTCCCCGGCCACCGGAGGAGGGTCCCACATGGCGCAGACCTCTCCTGCCGCCCGCTGCTCCCCTCAGCAGTGTACTTCGGTCCTTCTGCCTGCTCTGCTCCCCGCTCTGGTTCTGGTGAATTCTCTCACCCTCCCGCGCTTCTGACTGTACCCAGTGCTTGTATAAATAAATAAATAAAATCTTAAAAAAAAATTACTATAAAAAAAAAAGAACTTCATTCTGGACCAAATGGTATTTAACTTATAATCAAAAGAAACTTAGTGAAGATGATGAATAATGTATCCAAATCCTCCCTTAAATGTTTGTATTGATGTTGATAACAGCAGTAACATATTAATTTAATAAATGACATAAATAAGCAAAATAAATAATAAGCAAAATTAAATATGACATAAATAAGCAAAATTAAATTATGAACCAATGTTGATTTTAAAGCATTTTTTAAAAGAAACATTCTTGTTGCGGTATCTCTGGAGAAAGTAAAACCATGCTATTTTCTTTTCATCAAACAGGAGCTACAAGTCTCAAGCGTACCATCATTGACAAAGATAAACTAGTGGCTGGAGCAAAACAAAGATTCCCATTCAGTGGTAAGATATTAAAACTGTGATTCTGTTTGACTGCAATGAACTATTTCAGAAGTGCTCTTCTCCATGGTGGTCACAAAGCTAAGTCCTTTCAAATGCCACCTAAAAGCATGGAAAACAGAAAAGAGGAAGCCAGTGGAGTTATATAAGTTGTTCACATTCTAGTTTCTGGAAAGCATGACAGCTAGTTGATTTGAGGAGAGAATGACCTCAAGAATTTCTTCGACTAGCAATGTGTTGATATTATTCTGCTTTCTCACTTCATTTGGACACATGGATTAGAGTCTGTGATTGATTTGTTGATTTTGTCAGACCCTGGAACAGATATCAAGAAGAATAAGACCCAGCTTTGGGTTTGGTGGAGACTATAAAAGAGCTTTAAATTTCTATTAATCTGAGATTCTATAATAATCATGAAAGTATAAAAGATACACATCCTATTAGGTCCAAGATGGAAGGCTGCCTGATTCATGAATTGGTTGATAAAACCAGTCAGATCTCTAAATAAATAAATAATACACATCTTGAAGCACATGCCTGGAAAGAACAATGTTGTCAGTTACACTGATCCATGGATTCGCAAGCAACAGACTCTGGTCATGCTAATAGTTTAAAGGGCAACGATATCAAAATAGTTTTATTATGGTTATGCAAAGTTTGCAGTCTTACGACAAGTCAACTCTAGAACAATTTGATCTTCCTTTTGATGAAGTTTGAACCTATAGAAAGCAAACATAAGACCAGATTTTATAGCTGTCCGTACAGTATAGTTTTATATTTGTTTATTGCCCTCACAACTCGAATCTCAGTAGGGAATTTTTATGGTTTTCTGAGTGACGTATCAATGAAATTAGAATAATACCTGGCAGATTGTAAATGCTCAATAAAATATCTACATAACAAAAAAGTGAGAAATAACCTTACCTGAGAATGAAGCAGAAGGCATAATTTTGCTTTGGAAATCAGCCTGACATTGCCTTGAATATCAGCTGTTTCATCCACTTCTCTCTGTAGATACTCAAGATCCCTGTAACTGATTCATTTTACTTTCCATCTGTAAAATAAATGTTTCTTCAAAAATATTTAGTAGGGAATGATATACTTGCTTCTTGTAAAAAGCATTTGTTACATGATTCCAAAAATAATCTAGAATCTTCTTTCCATTTTCGTTGCCACAAAAAGCATATTACTGACCAATATATTAAAAAGAATAGAAAGGATAGATTTTTGGGGGAAGAAAGAAATATAGCTACAAGAATGAATTCATCATATAATTTTATCAAACAATGATTTCCTCTAGTTCAACAAAAGTAATAGTCATCCCAAATATTTAATAACCTAGGAGACTGTTTTGTGGGTGCTTTTTCTTACCTATAGGTTGAAACATCACAAACATTATACCTTGATTACTCAGCATTCTGACTGAGGCATGGCTTGACACACCCAGCCACTCCCGGGACAGCTCAAAGGAGCTTTGTTATAGCATGTCCACAATCATTCATTCTCGCGCTCTCTCTTTCTCTTTCTCTCTCTCTCTCTCTCTCTCTCCCCCCCTCTCTCTCTCTCTCCCCCTCTCTCTCTCTCTCTCCCCCTCTCTCTCCCCCTCTCTCTCCCTCTCTCTCTCTCTCTCTCTCTCTCTCTCTCTCTCTCTCTCTCACACACACACACACACACACACACACACACCCCTTTTCTAAGAAGTTCAGTTTCAACCACAAACTGTTAAGCACTCTTTCCAGATACCTACAAATTATCCCCCACTGCTAAGTGTGATTGCCATCCATGCATATGACACCTCTCCCCTACAACAGAATAGTAATGATAACCTGGCACATTTCCAGCAACTCACAAAATTGCACAATAGAGAGTCCCGCCTAGTCACTGAAAGCTATTATCTCCTTTTCACATGTGGAGAAACTGAGTCAGGAAAGATACATGAGTCTACCTTAGAATTTCTGAGACAGAAGAAAATTTTTTTCAAGGCCCCAGATTTAGAATCCTTTCTTTTACTTCTATTTTGAGAGTTGACAGCTTAACGTGCTTTTAGACATCAACTTTTAGTGTTTGAAAAGCCTAAAATTCTGTGTAGAAATTCGTATTCAATGATAGCCTATAATGGAAAATAACTTACATAAAGTCTTCTACTAAGAAGCAGACTGAAGAAAGAAAAAATAAACTAAAACAGCTAAACCCAGCTACACAGTAAAAAAAAAAAATAAATAGCAGGACTACGTAATTAAGCCACAGATCACCAGACACTGCGAATAGGCACAATTTGCCTTTAGAATCTTGAATCCTTAATCCTTAATCCTTACTAATCCTCACTGAGTAAAAGCATATCCAAGAAGAAAATTCACATCAAATCACTTGGATTCAGTTTTTGGATGTAGAGAAGAGGGAAGTAACAGTGTGGGAAAGAGACTTTGTCTTGCAGTCCATTCTGAGCCATCCTCCTCCGCTGAATAGGCATTAATCATCCTTTGCTGGGCCTCAGAATCCAAGTAAAAAGATGTGAGGATTGAACGCCTGGTCCTTATACTCATTTCAGATGTAAAGTTTCAAGTCTACTTTCACCTAACCTAAAAGAACTCAATTACTCCTAAAAATTAATAATAGGAATGCATTTGGAGGTGACATAAAAATGAAATGAAAATTAAACATAAGGTTCTTTAATGACTAAATTTTAACTCATTGGTAATAGAGACATATGATGGGGTGACTGCACATTCATTTGTTAAATTATTTCGAATGAATAAAAGATTTCATAATCTTTTTTCATACATAATCCTTATAGGACTCAAGCAACAAGTCTAAGAATCAAAATACATAATATACAGTAGAAAGAACTTCAATACAACTGTTTAAATGTCAGTTGGTCAACTCATATTATCAAATAGTTTGATAATATGTTACCTTTATTATAACATCCATATCCTATAACACAATAATACAGTTTTTAGAAATCTTTTTTAAGGAAAGAATTATACCTGAAGTCAATGATTAATGAACAAAAATAGCCTCAGTAATTTTAACAGAAAAATTAGAAACCCATCAATATGGAAATAACTAAAAATATGTTTCCAAAGAATAATGTTCACAATATTAAGTTGTAGAAGGATAGGTTAAAAAACCTATCTATATATTTAGGGATATTATTTCTTGCTGTTATTGCATTTTAAAATTAAAAAATTACATTATGTGCGTTTACTTAGACGACATAAAGTAAATGCAAAGAATAATTTCAACAGTTATTTCTCATTGTTGAAATTAAAGATGATTAATTTTTTTTAGTTTTCTGTATCTTCCATCATGTATCCTTTCTTATGATTGAAAAGTGATAACCCTGCAAAGCATTTTCAAAAAGCTATCTGCTACAAATTGGCTTTTGCATAATAAATCTCTTGATAGACAATCACGATGTGCAGTACAATAAATATTTTCCACTTTAGTTGCTAACAGAGGGCTACCTAACTTAAAAAAAAAATGTTTCTTAAGAAGTAGACATTCAAAAATAAAAAAGTAGTAGAAATTCGAGAACATCCCTGGAGGCAGACTGGGGGCCTTCAGCAGTCCCACAGAAGCTTGTCCACACCCCTGATGAGCCATGAGCCCTGACCCCTCCAGAGATGACCCAGAACAAGGATGAAAGGAGCCCAAGGCACTGGGGCACAGGGGCACCTGCAGGAGGAACCCCGCCCCAGGTGGGGTGAGCAAGTGGGAACAGGCCTGCCCCTGCAGCTGCCTCCTCCTTCCTTCTCTGCAGCATCAGCCAATGTGCTGACTCACAGGGGTGATCTCTGCCTTGTCCCATGATGCAATAAAGCATATCAAGAAGGAGTCAATCGATGTTCGACTCTTAGAGATGTGCATCACTAAGTCCAAAGCTTCCCTGCAAACTTGAGACTTAAGCCCATAGTGCTCTGTGTGTGCATTTTTTAAATTTTAAATATTTTAATTTATATTATAAGGCACTACCTGCCTTACAATAACCATTGTACTTAAGTTCTATTTTGATTTAATGTTATAAGTGAATAGATAAAAAGCAGAGAGGCACAGGGCTATTGAGAAAGTCCCCCAGGTCACGTTAGTAAATGGTAGAACCAGGTTAAAATTCAGAAAGTGTTCTTAACTTACACTCGTCAAACACCATACTCGTGGGTTTCATCTGAGATCAAATGGACCCACTCATGTGGACTATGGGACGTATTGTGTGGATTGTAAGAAGCACTGTCCCAATAAGCTTCTAGGTGATAACAAGACTGAATGACCGAGAGAATGCAGGAGGCTACTGACCTCAGCAGCAAGAAGACAACTTGTTAAACTTGGAAAAGAAGGGCATTTTCTTTTTTTTTTTTTTTAAGCTTTATTTATTTATTTATGCAAGCACTGGGTACAGTCAGAAGCGCAGGAGGGTGAGAGAATTCACCAAAGTCAGAGCAGAGAGCAGAGCAGGCAGACTGATGAAGTTCACTGCTGAGGGGAGCAGTGGGCGGCAGGAGAGGTCTGCGCGCCATGTGGGACCCTCGCCGGTGGCCAGGGATCGAACCGGTGCTGCAGAGGCTGCGGGCAGCTTCACAGCCCAGCGCTCAACTGCTGTGCCACCGGGGAGGCCCAAGAAGGGCATTTTCCAAGAAGTCTCCAAGGAATTTCAAAGAAGTCTCCAAGGGAGAAATGTTTGAATCAACCTGTATTCTATAATATGGAAGGCTCCGGGTGAACTCTTTGGAGAACTGTAAGTTCTAGATTCTACTAAGCGAAGTGCCCTCCTAACATGGGATTTAAGGGTGACTCTGCCTATCCACTGTCCTCTTTCCCCAGACCTGCAAGACTCAGGGACTTGCTTTTTGTAGCTCCAGGTCCTTCCAATATAGACATTTAAAATATCTGTATCTTCCCCAGACCTCATTCTGTACCTGTATTCATTCACTCACACCTGCATATTATGTACATTTCAGCCTAGTCCCTTCCAGGGACAGACACACACACACACAATCTGTGAAGTTTTTGCATTCTTCATTTAATTCTGGATGTCTTATTAACAGTGAAGAGCAACGGTAAAAGAGTAAGAAAAACAAGAATAAAAGTGAAATTTTTTTAAAGATTTATTTATTTGTGCATACAAAAACTGCGGTACAGGCCAGAGATGCAGTGGGGGGGGGGGGTGAGAGTGAGTAGTGAGAGAGTTAAAGCTTTGAAAAGGGGAGTATTCATTTAACTTTTTTTTATTAAATTCCATATTAAAAAGTGGATATTTATCTTACTGTCATTATGACAATTCTTGCAATGGGGCTTTGAGGTTATACCTTTTTATTGTACACCCAGCCTTTCCCCCAAAACAATTTTATCTATATCATCTCTTTCAAAGTTAGTTATGTACCATGATTCCAATTTTACAAATGAGGAAAGTGATTTTAGAAATTCAAGTAACTGCCGGATTGAGTCAAGTTCACACCCAGAACCCAAACTTCAAAGTCCAAGCCTGTACAAATACCACACTACCCACCCATGGTAAAAAGAAAGAGAGCAAGAGAAAAACTGATTAAAAAAAGTGATGATGGTGATGATAGTAGGTTCTATGCCAGGGTTCTGGATGCAAAGTTGCTCCAAACCAGCAGTTGCAGTTGCTACAGCCAGTCTGTCTGCAACTTCACGATGTTTCCCTTGGCCAGAAACACACTGACTAGTCTCCACATCAGAAGCATTCAGCAAACAATGGCAAGCCAGTGCATTGGACACCTGATTTCCATAACAAATATGGCGACGTAGTGTTCTCTAGGAGAGCTGCTTTCCAGCAGCTATGGACGTAGGCAGCAGCACAGATTGGAGTAGAAGGGAACTTGTTCCCTGTGACAGAGTGCCCCCAAAGCTGTGTAACACTGAATGATTTCCAAACCAACTCAACTGATTCTAAGGAGAAACACGGTAAAGTATGGCCTGATTGAAGAAACAAAATACATTTGAAACTTCAAGGAAAAATTATGGAGTCCTAATTATAGCTCAAGGATGAAAGAAAATCAATGAATCAAGGTTAATTCCCTCTACATTGACAGTGTTATTTCCACCATAAAGCACCATAAACCCCCATGCAGATTTATTTAGAAGTAAGCTCTGTACTGTCCCATGTGCTAAGTACCATTCTTGGCCAGAGAGGCATGGCTTCCCCCTATGATAGATATCCCCACACACCCCACTGTTAGGAAGCCATGATTCTTGTGCACCTTTAAACCAAATTGTACTGTCAGCTTCACCATTTGTTAATATTATAATTGAGTTGTTCCCTTAATGTAAAATAATGCATCCTTGATACTAGTCATCAATCTACTCTTTTCAAGTTCATGGTATTCCAGAATTTGATGAGCATCTAATGTCTACCCACTATTACCAGTGTGATATCACAGGAAGATATCAGCAGGCGCCTGAGGAAGACTTTGAGGAGATTTGGAGTAGGAAGAGGCTGTGTAAGACCCTTCATCCCTCTTCTTTACCTGTCTGAATGATTATAAGGATGTCTTTAGAGAGCTGACAGGCCACATCAAAGCCGTCTTTAAGTTAGGCAAAGACAAAAGCTCAGCAGGAGTGCAGTCCCTTAAAAAAGTCAATAAATTGGTTTATTGGCACAAAACTTAAGAATTAAGTAGAAGTAACAACATGAGTTGCAAATGAAGCAGGGATTACTCTTCCACCATGTCAACCATGAGGTATTTGATTTGTGACTTAGAAGTCTACCACAGAGGGAAGGTATTAATGATTCTTTTCAAGGAGAAGATAGTCACATCATCATAAACTCACCACAGAGCTTTTAGGTGAGGAGGTGCTAGGTTAAGTTAGGTGCTTTGGATGACCCAGAAAGAAGCTTCTGGCTTTTTGGTTTCTTCTTTTTTGAAACACGCCTTGTGTTTTCCTCACTCTTACACCACTGACAGTGGCATTTGTGCTGAGGAGGCAAACTCACCCCAGGTCTAAACAATTATGAGCCGTTGGAACAATTAGTCTGGTGGGTGGAGAACACAAATTTTGTACATTTCAGCACCAAAGCATTGAGATTGCTTGAACTTCAACATCTTCACTGTAAATAAGCCAAGAGCCAAGCCTGATGCTGACAAGACTGAGCCTAAGAACTATGTGTGTGTGTGTGCGTGTGTGCGTGTGTGTGTATAGTTTATTCCAGGTTCACAAACCCATGTGCTCTGTTGGCAGAAGCTGAGTAGGTTCAAAGTTGAATACAGAAACTATCTTTATATGCGAAGCACACCCACAATAGTTCTAACTTCAAGAAAAAAAACTGCTGTCATCTTCCAGCTGCCTGGTGCACCATAAATGAGGAGTCTGGGACCTCCCTGGTAGT
Organism: Talpa europaea; assembly: GCF_964194135.1. Lineage (NCBI taxonomy): Eukaryota > Metazoa > Chordata > Mammalia > Eulipotyphla > Talpidae > Talpa > Talpa europaea. Next base: position 91,470,336 of record NC_140080.1, on the reverse strand, counting down.
GCAGTCAGTTGAGCACCACACTGTGAAGCTGTCTGCAGACTCTGCAGCACAGGTTCAATCCCGGCTGGCAGGCGAGAGTCCCACATGGCACAGCAGAGCTCTCCTGTCTCACCTGCTGCTCCCCTCAGCAGGGTATTTCAGTCAGTCTGCCTGTTCTGTTCCCCACTCTGTCTCTGGTGAATCCTCTCACCCTCCTACACATCTGGCCTGCGCCCCAGTTCTTGTATAAATAAATAAATCTTTAAAAAAAAAGAGGAGTCTGAAGCTAACTACCACAATACCCACAGTGGCAAACATGCCACATTATTTGTTTGTCAAGGTCTGATGAACATTTGCTGATGAGCTACCATGTACCGGATGTTACAGCATCAAATTCTTCCGGATACTCCCAAAGCACAGAGCGGGCAAGGATTTCTGGATGTTGCCCCATTCAGGTGTCTCTCTGGCTCATCCTGTTCTTCCTTCCACAGTATGAACTCTAAAATTAAGTCATACATAAATTATATTCTCATCTTTCATGGTGACGCCATCTTCGCTGGGGGCAAGCAGCTCTCATATCTTCTTCAAGTCTCCATTTTCTTATCTCTAAAATGAGGTTAATTACACCTGCTTCTCGGGGAGATGGGAGAAATAATTAACCCTGAAATGCTTTGAAGATGAGAAGCACTACATTATTTTTGTGTTTGTTGTCTGGCATAAGATGCCAGAGTTTCCATTTGCACTGGCATGTTATTCAGGAAAAACCAAAGATGAGACTTTACTAAAAGAGTTTGCATGGTGAGTTCTTAGGAAACGAACAAAAATGGTCTGTGGGTCCATTCTTCACTGTTGTGAAGCATCCATTCTCCTAAACAGTTTACTCTTTTGAAAGCAGATACAAGAAAAGAAAAAAAACAAAGATGATTTTCCCTCTCCTATGTGAATCTCAGATATCCAAATAGTTGCTAAAAATTTTTTTCTCTCTCTAAATATTCTCCAGTTAATGAATAAAGAAAAAAAAATAATAGAATTAGAACATCATTTATCATCCCTAAATTAACAAATCTAGGTCATGGTCACCAGTGGCACCAATGCATGGATCAGACAGTGTGTATTTCTTTTTTTCTTTTTTTATTCCATAATGCAGATTTATTATTTAAAAAAAATGAAAAGGAAAGGATGTTTGCAACATGCCTTTGCTAAACTTATTAAATGAAATACTTAAAGTGCGTGCATTTTATTACCTGTATATTATACCTCAATAGAGTTGATTTCTAAAAATCTATCAACTAACTAGATGAATGTGTGATCCTGTATTGAGTCATGAACCAGAAAAGAAATACAAGATATTACTTCACACCCACTAAGATGGCAATTATCAAAAAAGAGAGAAAATGGAAGTTTTGAAGATGCAGAGAAATTGGAGTCCAAAGACATTTCTGGTTAGAATAGACATGACAGAGCTGCTTTGGAAAACACATGACCCCGTAACTCTCCCTCTCTCCATGCCCCCCTTCAACGTTCATAGTAGCATTATTCAAAATAGCCAGAAATAAACACAACCTAGACACCAGTCCCCTGATGAATGGTGAATGCAATTGTGGCTATTCATATAATAGAGTATTATTTAGCCATAATACTAAAGTAGTGCTACCTGCCAGAGCATGGATGAACCTTGAAAACATATGCTAAGTGAAAGTCAAGTACAAGGGGTCATATACTATGTGGTTCTGTTTATATGACATTCCAGAGTAAGCAAATCTTATTTTGTGAAGTTGTAGGGTTGAGTTGGTGTGAAATGGGGCATGGCTGTTCATGGGTACAGGAATTCTTTTAGGGGTGATGTTAGAATGTCCAAAATTAGTTGGTGGTGATAGCTGCACAACTCTGTCAATACACCTTTATATACTGAATTGCAGGCTTTGAAAGAGTGGGTTTATGATATGTGAATTATATCTCAATAACGCTGTCATTTAAGAAAGAATTCCATGGGGCAATTCGGAGTAACACATAAATACTCAAAATGAGTCAGTTGCAGGTTGCAAGAAATCTTGCTTTGCTGGACCCTCCTGGATAGGATCTGGGGCTGGTTTCCAGGCTGAGGAGAGAAGACAAAAATGAGACGAGGAAAGGATGCTGGAGACCATTACCTGGAGAAGGGTCAGGTGGAGAAGTGTGCAGCAGGAGCAATGGAAGAAATGGGAGACTCCAGGGGGGTGGCTACCTGGGGGCCTGGCTCTTCTGCAACTTCACAGCACACACAATGACACTGCCCAGCACCTCTGGTTATCATTGCTGAGGTCTACTGGGACATGAGAAACCTGCACAGGTGGTCCCTCTTTCAAACCCAAAGTCCACTTTCAAAATAAAAGCTTTTGTCTTGTGATCTGCAGACAAAAATGTGAAACCTTATATAAATGCAGAAAATATACGACACCTATATACTTTTTGGAAGTTAAAAAAACTTACGGAATAGTTTATTCCAGATTTTCAAACTTAAACATTTATAAATCGAGTAGTCACATAAAGTCTCCCCCCAAAGTTTCTTCTATTTTAAAGGAATCCTATGTGGGAGCACAGTAGAGAGAGCCCGTCCCCCTTCACACTTGGATGAAAGGAGCAGTGGGTGGGGTCCATAATGACATTGTCCAGACAGCCCTGGGCTACTGGGAGCTCTGGGGGAGTCAGAGGGAATAGGCAGAAAGCCCAATGAACTGACCAGCCAGAGATACTCCAGTCGAGGTGGAGGTGGAAGACACTGAGGCCACACCTCTCCACGGAGGCCGCGTCACATCCAAAGTGAAACACTGCCAAGGAGGTAAGGGACGAAGGAGTCTCTTTCCATGTTCAACATGAATGAGTGTCCCACCGAGATTCAGAACAACCATCAACCTGAGAAAAGCAGAAGACAATCGTGCTGGTGCTCCCTGCCCAAGAGGAAGTAACTGTCTTTGGGGAAGGCGTCTCAGCTGCAGGAAGGCAAGTCACTCTCGCAGGTGCTGAAGCTTCCTCTAAGTCAGGAACCACCGATGTGTCGCGCAGATGAGTCATCCCTCACCTCACGTTCCATGCACGTGGGCCACCTCAGCTTATAAAGCGTTATCTGTGCCTTACAAAGACATCTGGTCGTCAGTTGAACTGAACTCCAAAACTGACCAAGCATTTGCTTTTGTTGTCCACAGCCTCTTTTAGTGGAAGGAGCTACAAGATACATTAGAAGAGGTCTTTGGCCCCAGACACAAAGCTGGTTCCAACACTCATAGGACTTATGCTCCTGGACTAATTACACATTTTTTCTGACCTTCTGTTTCTTCATCTATAAGTGGAGAAATTATATCAAACTCAAAGAACCATTGTGTGGCTTAAACAGATGCCTTCAATTGTAAGCAAACCCCATTCTCTCCAAGGGGGCAACCCAGGGACCACTTCTGCATGGACACTGTTGTCCGGCCAGCCTCCTCGCTCCAGCTGCTAGTTAGAATGATCCTGGGAGCTTTTAACAAAGACGGTTCCCAACCTTCACCCCCAGAAAGCCTAGTGTAATTGATTTGGGGTGGGGCCCATGCAACAGCACGTTTAAAAAGCTCCTGGGGAACTCTACATAACCAGGGTTCAGAGTCGCTGGATGGGAATGTTCTCAAACTGTGATCTAGGAGACAGCTTCAGCAGGATCACCAGAGCTGATTGTGAATGAGGCTTCTAGGGCCACGCCAACCTAGACCTACTAAGCCAGAATTCCTGGGAGGATCCCCCAAATCACCACTGTTAACACTTCAGATTTTTAGGATGTATACTAAAATCCAAGATCAGCAGGAGAGGAGGCATTTGCTTCCTAACTCTGACTGCAAAAGAACTTCTCTGTGCCCCACCCCAAAAATAGGTGACAGGTATATAGATAGATAGATAGACCTTCAGGAGTTTGAGGTTCGGGGCCCTCTCATCCAGACTTCTACCAGTTCTATCATTCAAATCTAAAGGACCAACTATATGATAGGATCCAAAATCTATATTCAGGACGAGGGCATTCCTAAACCGATTAACTAGCACATCTCAAATTAAAAGCACAGGAGCTCCAGCGGCGCCACCTGTTAGTGGCAGTACTTACACAACTTGAAAGGACAGGCAGCAGACACACTGGCTATTCAATTAAGAAGGAATGTAAGTTAATAATATGCTGGGGTTCCCCACCTTCCATCTCCTCTTCTGAACTTCTTCCACCTCCCCAGCTTCGAGGAAAGAAAGGACATAACATTTAATCAAGACATTATATTGGGCCAAGCGAGCCATTAGAATTGCATATTCATGACTATATATATGTGTATATATATATATATATATATTATATAAACCCATATATATGTCCCTCTATACACATATATACTCATACATGTAACTCATAGTTAGAGTAACTGAATTTATTCCAGAATCTTCCTTTAGTGAATTGACTGTCCAGTGAGCAGACTTTCAACAAATTGACCCAAAGGCCCTATTCTGATTCAGAGGAAAGCCCTATTCCCTGAATAAACCATTTATTTCCCTACCTCTGTGCTATTTCTGCCCCTGCATCTGCAACACTTCCTTTCCCCTCCCTCCGGGGCTGAACACCTACTCATATTTAGGGCAGGGTATATGGGAAATCTCCGCTGTAGGGTACATGAGCCCCTCCACGGGGCTGCGACCCGGAGTGCGTGCAAAGATCAGCAAAGTGGACTCGCTGCAAAAGCTGATGCAACAGTCTGTGGAGGGAAATGCGTGCTCAGGATCTCCAGCATAAAGCAGGTTGGGGTGGCACCTCGAGTTGGAGAAAGGAAATTCAACCTTTACTGGGCTCCCGTGAGCCAGCAGGAAGCTGTAGGCATTGGGGATACAAACATGAAAAGTTCAGGTCTCTCTCTGCTTTTAGGGAGCACACCGCTTAAACCAGAATTGGGCACCTGTGCAGGTGACAGGATGGCCCTTCCAGCTAAGTAAAGGCAGCCTTGCACTGGCCCAGCTCCGTTTCACAACAGGCCTTTGGAGACCTCATCAAGTCACCATCAGCAAAGTCTTCACAACAAAGAGCAGTGAGAGAAGATGGCGGGAGAGAGCCCTAACGAGGTGCTAGGGGGCACCACCGAAATTTAACACTCCTTAACATAAGATCCTAGAGCTTGCAGGTGGGAAATGAAGGCCCCTGGTGTTAAGTTTCTTTTGGCTGTAAGTGACAGAAACGTAGATTTGCCTAAACCAAAAAGGGGACAATACAGGCCATGGAACCAATGGTGAGTAGGAGAGGAATAGACCAGGATTCAACCCCTTGCAGGTCTACCTCCTGCCTCCCACCTCTGCTTCTGTCTGCCCGCTGGCCTCTCCTGCTGCATGTGGGCTTCCCTCAGGCAGAGATCACACCCTGCACTTCAGCCTTACGTCACAACCCACCAGCCTAGGGAGCTCAGGGCTCTTCCCTACCACTGGATCAGAAGCTCCTTCCAGAAGCATCCTTGGGTGTGGCTTCAGGCACAAGAGCAAACCACTAGTCTATCCTCACAGATTCTCACATTACTCCCCCCGCCAGGGGAACACCTCTCCCATGCCCTGTCAGAAACCTGAGAGGGGTGATTGTTTTAAGGATTAAGCAATAATTACTTTGATGTTAGTAAGAAATCAAGCATCACCGTGGGTTCTGACTTCACTAACTGGAGGTTTTCTCTCTCATAAACATAGTACTGGGATTTGTATTTTCTTAAAAGTGCAAAATAATTTGTCTTTTTTATATTGATGACATAGTAGTGTAAGATATGAGACTTTAAAAAGTAAACCTTTTCATTCCATTGACTGATAACCACAAGTATTTTCCTTTATTATACACGTAATACACTTCATTATATAATAAAATAAAATAATAAATTGTTTCAAATAGTCCATAATACAGAATTTTCCCTCATTCAAACTTGATTTTTCCCCTAATACCTCTTAACCAATGAGGAGCTGCTCCTCTCTTTCTGCAAGTCTCCCTCAAACCCACCCCTCTACTGCTCCCACACAACCTCCAGAGAACCTCATAAGAGGCATTTTGGCTCTGGATGCCCATGTGATTGGGCATGTTCTCTGCCCAGGGACCGGGCACAACTCCCAGTGGGAGTTGCCCTAACAGAAGAGCGCCCGGACAGGCCCCCACAAGAGAGACTCCGGCTCCAGTTTCTAGGAATGAATGTATTTCTGTTACACATGCAAGAAGAATGTTCCACTGGGGCATGGGCAAGCCCTGTCTGCACTGAACTGGGCCCAGCGCAATGAAGTCATGGCTTGAGGGAGTGAGGGATAGATCTGGGGGAGGGGGTGGGAGTTGGTTAACAAAGGTTTGCATTTCATGTCCTGGGTTACCCCAGGAGTGGGGTCCCTGAGGGATTGAATGCTGAGGACACCCACCCATCATGACAGTCACGCCACCCCAGGGGAAAATGTTCTGTGGTGACAAGGTGTATGTATGCTTTTCCAGAGACATATTTACATATCAAGAAACTAGAGCAACGTGTTTCCCTGGGGATTCATTTTTCTAACGTCCTGTCAGCCCCAGTGATGGCTCCTTGGGTTGGCTGCCAGCAAATGACGTCACCCACGCCTCATTCAGACAGTACATTTTGAAGAGACTCAACTGACAGAGACACACTAGGTGTGTGTGTGTGTGTGTGTGTGTGTGTGTGTTTCTAGAAGACACCACATGCCTTTAACCTATTTTCAAATGTCTTGCATTTTTTACTCAAGAGTGAAAGAGGGTCTCCTTGGTGGTGCAAGGGGTTGAGACACAGCGTTGTGAAGCTGTCTGCAGCCACTGCAGCATGAGTTCAATCTCCAGCCAGGGAGCTACCCACACGGCGCAGCAGACCTCTCCTGACTCGCCCGCTGCTCCCCTCCGCAGTGGATTCCAGTAGATCCACCTGTTCTGCTCCCTGCTCTGTCTCTGGTAAGTCCTCTCACCTCCCGCATCTCTGGCCTGCACCAACTCTTGTATACATAAATAAATAAATCATAAAAAAGAGTGAAAGAAAATAAGTTTCAGTACCCAAGAAATTAAAAAAGCAATTAATGTTTCCAACCATTGTACTCATTCAATTGAATAAATAAAAAAGTAATAAGGAATAATTCTTTTAGAACCAAGGTACAAATGGTTCACAGAACAAAGGTTAGGTTCTCTCTATTCTCAATTCCTCCATCCCTATTCTCTTGACTTAATGCCCCGTAATTCCAGTCCCTGCTATCTCCGGCTCTCGATGCAAACCTCTGAACCAATTTCATCGCAGGCTTGAGTCTCTGTCCCACTTAGCTTTAGCTCTCCCCAAGACCCACATCACCCTCATCCACCCCCCTCCACGTGGGCCACTTGAGAATCCCCATTCTCTTGGGGACACGGAGGGTGTTTTGTGAGCTGTCACTGCACGCGGCGTCCTCGCTCTCGAGGCATCTTTCATCTGCACTCGGGCGCTCCCCCAGCCCCGCCACGGCTGCATGGCGAGAGATGATGAAAGGAAGAAGCAGAAAGGATGTGAAAGGAAGTCTGGTAGAGTAGGTGCAGTCTCTTAGGCGCACTCCAGTAAAAGACCCTCTCATGTGGGATGGAGGAGGAAGAAGGTTTGGGCAGAAAGCAAGAAGGGAGCCACACGAGGGACTATCCATTGGCAAACGGGATCAGAGACTGGAGGAGAAGCAAGAGCACCTGTTGATAAAGATAAAGCCCCTGTTGATGTTTAGAAGCCAAGAACAGGCAGGATCTGGACCTCACAGGCTGGAGGCCTCGGGGACAGCAAGCTCCACCAAGACCTTCTTCCAGGATTGGCACTTTCTACAGGGGAATGGCCATGTGGGGGCACAGGAGGGTATCTGAGCCCGCCACAGCACCACCTCCTTTGTCCTCATGCCCCTGGAAGCAAGCCATCAGATTCCCCGAGCTATCTCGGGCAAAGAAAAAGTGTCCAGAAGGATAATCCCAGACGTGGTTGAGTTTGCTCGGCGTGTGACTGAGGGTAAGTCAGCCATGCGGCCTCCCAATCACTGTGTGTAACTGAAGCAACTGAGAGATAGCCAGAGTCTTCTCTCCGCTCTGTAATTTAGTTCTGTATCACTTATTTCTATATTAGAACTAAATTCAGTTATCAAAAAGTTACCTTTTTTGTGTCTGCTTTCTGAAAGTTTATTATGTTACATGCATAATTTATGCTCTGTCTTCAAACATTTCCTTATTATCTTCCTACCTCCGAACAACAAACTACTTGCACTTCAACTTTTCTCCCATGGATGCTACTCTTAAAATTTTCTCTAAAAGGTGCATTTTTTTTCTTTTTATATGAGGACCTTTTTGACTATTTTATTTTTATTTATTTATTTTATTTTTATATTCCTCATACAATTGCACCCCCCTTATTTTGGCCCCAATACCTCCTTCCCCCCCCCCCCATAATGTGTCTCTGGTTTATAGTTTCCTGTTGATTTTGATTTTTACTTTATTCTAATTATTCTTTTTCCTGGTCTCTTATTTAGGTTTTCTAGATTCCTGCTATGAGTGAGACCATCCGGTATTTTTCTTTTTCTTTCTGGCTTATTTCGCTGAGCATGATCCCTTCCAGCGCCATCCATGTAGCTGCAAACTGCATGTGTTTATCTTTTTTGATTGCTGAGTAATATTCCATGGTGTATATGGACCACATCTTCTTGATCCAGTCATCTCTTTTGGGCATTTGGGTTGTTTCCAAAGCTTAGCTATTGTAAACAGTGCTGCTATAAACATAGGGGTGCAGGTGTTCTTTGGAATTAATGTTTCTGTGCCTTTTGGGTAAATACCTAGGAGTGGAATTGCTGGATCATATGGAAGCTTCATCTTTAGTAGGTTGAGGAATCTCCACACAGCTAAAAGGTGCATTTTGACTGCTTGTCCTTCAAGGAGGATTTCCATCACTCCCCCATCTAAAGCATTCATCACCACACTTACTGTACTTACAATCATTTGTGACCATCTCAACAACTGGACTATATGATCTATGTTGTTTTGACATGCCCAGCCCAAGTCCAGTGTGGTACCTGTACCAGGTTACTTAGTAGAACCTGGTAGATCTGCTACTTACATATTTGCAACTCCCAACCTACGCAGATATGTGGACCCTCCTCTGGAAGGGAAAAGAACATCAAATCTTATCACCAAACTATTAGTCGAGAGAGTGAGGACTCCCTTCTCCACTATAAATATAGTTACTTTACAGTTAAATAAACAGGTGGTTTTTCTTGGAATGCAGTCCACTCTGTCTCGAGAGCTTGCTGCTGGGGTCACACTTCCGCAAAGAAACCCATCTCTACCTGTGATATTACTTAACAGGAAAGAAAAGAGCCACGATCAACTGTGTAATGGAACTGGGGCACCCCCAGATGCCCCTGCCCCCATGTCTACAGGTGTGAGGGCTGGTCCAGAAGGTCTGAATGTTTGAAAGCTCTCATTCCACGAGGTCAACCCCTCCCCAAAGCCATTATACAACTTTATGTTCCACCAGCAATGATACAAAGAAAGCACGAGCTTCTAGGCTCTTGCAAGTCAATTTATTCATGTTTGATGTTACTTCGCTGCACTGATTTCAGATGCATTGTGAGATGTTACCCTGAGCTCTGAACTGTGAATTATGAAACAGCTAATTCCACAGCCCTTGAGTTCCTGCTTGGTCCAGAGCGTAACTAACCTCCACTGGCCCCCATGGAGCAGCTGAAATGTGGCTAGTCCAAACTGGGGGTGTGTGACCTATGGAATGTACACCCCAGATTTCAAAGACTTAGTACAACAAAAGAATGTGAAATAGCTCGTTGATTTTTTTAATATTGACTGCACGCTGAAGTGACAATATTTGGGATACAATGGGTTAAATAAAATACATTATCAAAATTAATCCTGCTTGTTTCCTTTTACCTTTTTAAATGTGACCACTAGAAAAATTTAAATGGCCCTTGTGGCTTACTTGTTTTTCTATTGAACAGCCTTGCTCTGTGGAGAAGCATTTTTCATTTCAAACCAAAGAGGCTGGAGGCCAAGATTAACTTCACAGATGGTTTCCTAATCTGTGCCTTTCCTTGCTCCTGCCCTGAGGCTACCACCTCTGACAATTTTCAAGAAGAGAGAACAAAACAAAAGATAAACTCCTAAAAAAATAAAAAAAAAAAAAAGATAAACTCCTAATTTTGAATTCCTGTTACCATGAAGGTAGGAAACTGTAGTTTTTCTAAGCAACCAGTAGGGGGCGCTCTCGCCACACGTAGGGCTGTAACCACGTCTTACTGTTGGAGCATAAATTCTTTTTAGAGTATAAATTCCTGGTGGCCAGCTGATTAACAAATAAATCGATTGAACCAAGAAAATAAATGAATTCATATTGCGTGAACTTCTTTAAAATTTACAGATAGACCTGAGTTAGGGTACTGGTCCAGTAGCCAAAAATAATTAAAAGGAGCAATAATATTGAATGCCTCTTCATTTAATTTTTTTAAAGAAACCTTTGAATGGTAATTTTAAAAGTAACTTGAATTCATCTTTCAGACTTCTAGGCACTGTCGAGTAAAATTCCTCAGTTTCCTGATGTAATTATTTATAAAGGAGCTTTATCTTTTGTCATTGGTATAAAATATTCATGGCAAAGGGGTGACTTGGTAGTCAATATTTTATGTCCTGCCATAACTAACATTCTTAATGGCAGTTACTCTTTTGAAGCTGAGTTTCCCTGGGTTTGGCTTCCCCTTGGAACTTTCCGGTAATATTCGAATAAGTTAAATTTGCTATTGCCATTTCTCAGAATTCTTGCTTGCCAACAAGAAAGACTAACTGTGGAATTTAAGCAAATGAGAGGGAATTCGATGAAAGCATGATCCCAGCCCTGAAGGGAGGTCAGAAAACCAAATTCAGGAATGAAGCAAGAACCAAAGGCCGGAAACCTCTCCACTCGCCCTCCCAGACCCACCGCCACACACAGAACTGCTAACCACTGTCTGGGGAGCTTTGAGGCTCTCAAGTTTCAAACTTCCAAAGTGTGGCCATGAGTTCATGCTCTGTCCACCAGAGAGACTGTCCCTCCCAGCCGCCCTCGGCCACCTCTCTGAGAAGCAGGCTCTGCCTCCCTCCTCTAACTCCAGGGATTATGGACTGCACTGTGTCCTCCAAAATCAGGTGTCTTCAAGTCCTAAGCCCCAGTGCCCTTGAAGGTGACCTTATTAGAAAGAGTCCTTGAAGATGTAAGCAAGTTAAGATGAGGTCTCACTGGATCTGGACAACCTCCAAGAGGTTGCCATCCTTAAAAGAAAAGGAACTACAAGGGTGCAATGTGATGGCAGCGGCAGATTGGAGAGACCATCCACTAACCCGGGAATGTCAAGGGCACAGAATCCTGGAGAGGCAGCAGAAGTGCATCCCTCACCGCCCTTGGATGGATCAGTCAGGGCGTGACTCCAGGCCTCCAGCTTCAGGCGTCCAGCCCCACACAGGCGAGAGAGCACATTCTGTTGCTTGAGGACACCCAGTGTGGTGTGCTTTGTGACAGCAGCCCTGGCACTAACACTCCGGGGGTCCCTGAAACAAGAAAGGATGGTTTGGAAGCTGGGCAACCAAGACCCCAGATACACTCTCCTGTTTTTGTGTTGATTCATTTGATAAGACTTTTTAGATTTTTTTTTTAATTCTCTCAGTCTACCCAGAAATATTTCAGAAACAAGCAAAGGCCAGGAAATCTGCAGGTCTACTGTAGCTGGGTTTATTCATATGAATATGTGAATTCACTTGTGAATAAATTCTTATGTAAAAATAATGAATTCTAAAGACAACGTGACTCACTCCCAACTGTCACATAAATACTTACGTGGGACAGAGACTGGGTACCCCACATTTGTCCAGGGCCTGCTCTCTCCCAACACCACGGATTGCATCTCATTGTCACAATAACCCTTGATATTGGTATAGCAGTTGAGGACATTGGACTTAACCCAGACATGTGGTCTAACCAAGCTCATGCATCCTGTACTTGTTTTTTTCCCTGTGTGGCTAAAATGGATGTCCACAGCAGGGGGAGTCCATGAGCTGACTGGGAAATAAGAACCTTCTGTGCAGAATCTGCATGGACCACATGCTTGGCAGTGTCCTGTCTCTCCCCTCCCATGGAGAATCAACTCAATGGCTGGTTCCTCTTGGTAACCAGCTCAGCCCAGCCGAGCAGTCTCTTATTCCTGCTGCTCACACTCAGCTCACACTGATCAAAGTCCATATGGGAACAGATTGTGAACAATTTGAGAGCAGGGATGGAACCTTGCAGGGAGCTACCAGGAGTAGAGGAGCACATATCTGATTTTTTGGCAAATTTGGTTTCATGGAAGGGGTTCTCTGAAGGCTGGTGGAAGATAATAAATGTTTCTATGTAAACGGGAGATCACGAGTTGGAGAGATGGAACGATGTCGTGGAAAGAAGAACAGAGACAGGACCCCAGCCCTTTAATTATACTGGCTTAAAACTGCATGAATGGAGGGCCTCCCTGGTGGCGCAGCGGTTGAGCGCTGGGTTGTGAAGCTTCCTGCGGCCTCTGTGGCACAGTTTCGATTCCCAGCTGCTCCCCAGCCACCGGAGGAGGGTCCCACATGGTGCACAGACCTCTCCTGCCGCCCGCTGCTCCCCTCAGCAGTGTACTTCGGTCCTTCTGCCTGCTCTGCTCCCCGTTCTGGCTCTGGTGAATTCTCTCACCCTCCCGCGCTTCTGACTGTACCCAGTGCATGTATAAACAAAACAAACAAACAAATAAATAAATAAAACATGCCTCTATTAAAAAAAAAAAAAACTGCATGAGTGGAACTTCACCTGATTCTCAGGGAGCAGCGCTAGACCCTGTCCCTGACTGACTCCCTCGTGCTGAACCACACAAGCTTGAAGAAATCCTTCCTCGGTACCTGCAAGAGTAGACTTTCCACTATTTCTATTTCTTGGCGAACTGAAGAACCCAGAATTCAGTCACTACTGCAAGTTAATGTTCACTTGTGAGCGCCAACAAAATGTTCCAGGTCCAAGAATAAAGAATGACAGTTACACCAACATGGGATAAATTAACTAATTGCAAGTTGATTCCAGAATCAAGCATTGTTGTGCAACATCTAGAGGGTTTAAAGCTTTATAATGGTCACTATTGGGACACGGGGGGTGAAGAGAAGGGGCTGAGGTTGACAGAAGCCTGTGTTGTTCAGTGTTTGCCTGAAAGAAGAAGGAAGCAGCCAACAGTATCCAAATGCAGAAGTGCAGAGCAGTGGGGACATACCAAGCTGAGAAGAAGCTGCATCCAGTCTGTCTCACAGACAGGTTAAGGGGGGCTGGAGGGGCTTTGGGGCTGGCCTTACCACCTGTGGAAATGCTGGGCTTAAGGTCTCAGAATTAACGGTAAGTTCTGAGTAAAAGACATTAGAAAGGTAAGACCCAGTACCTCTGTAGAGAAATGAACCCTTACCGGTGACCCTAGTAAGCTGTCCTAAAATTTCATACCTGATCTGCATCTAATCACAAAAAAAACAGCATTCTGCACCACAGCAATGCCCTAGAAACTGTAGATTGTCATAAAGTCTATTCTATTTTCCCACAGGAATCAAGCTACATCTTGGCACCAAGCAGTTCGCAGAGGTAAATATAAAAAGCACCTTTTATTGAACACTCCCTATGGGCCAGACATTGCTGCTCATGATATCTCATCTTGGCAGTAACCTTATAAAGTAGGAATCATTAGTCCAGGTTTACAGATAAGAAAACTAAGTTTCAGAGTTAAGTGCCAGTCCTTGGACCTCGTATCCAATATCTTTAATACTTTCTGTTATTCCACAGCGTCTTAACCATCTGACATAAAAGCAGAGGTGCAATTCTACACCCTGGCGGTAATTTCTAGTACTATAATGATGTTGCGTTTCAAGGGATTGGTTTGAAGCAGCGGGAGATTTCAGAGTTGATTTATCTCATTCACGTTCCAGACAAGTAAACCCAAAGACAAGAGAAAACTAATGACCTTCTCAAAGCATCAGGTCAAACAGTAACCATGTAAAAGACACTCAGGACCTTGTGACTAAAAACAAGCAGCAGTTTGAAAAGCAATTTTGTAAAAAAGCAATTTTGACATGGCTGAGTATAGAGCTGGGATCTTCTGATTAAATTGCACTCCCTTTAACACAGCCCATCTCCCAACTCTACATGGCAGTCCATGGCCCTGATGAGAGGAAGTCAGGATTCGATCCTAGGACTTCAGAACTCTAAGGGTGGAGAGAGCTCTTCCACCACGCTCCCACATGCAAAGACAGCACAGTGACATCACAGCATTGCTGTTGGCACCTCTGAAATATATTTGCGTTGTGATACCCATTAGTTGCCCAGTCAATGCACAATGCTGGCCTTTTTCATCTGGGAACTGTAGAAGGAGCTTGGAGGGTTAGATGCCTTACACATAATAGTCAACTCAATTTGGATTTGTTGACTCACATATTGTCCACTTGGCTCAATTACATGATACTTTACACTCCAGGGTCTTTGAAAAGCAACTTCTAAATAAGTTAATGTTTCCCTCTCCCTCCAAGGTATATATTTCCCCTGACCTAAATCTACCCCTTTGGGGCTCTTATAATATCCCTTCTCTGGAATTTTTCATTAGCACAGTACAACTACTTCGTTTGGGGGTATTCCTTGCCTGGAAAGAGCTAGTGTACTTTCTCTGTTAAGAGGGAAACTGAACTCTTTGCTTCTACAAAGTCTCACCATTTTAAAAACAGACCCTCCCAACAGAAAGAATGAAAGCTAAGCGTGGCAGACATTTCCCAACTGTATTTGTAATTTGCCCAAGCACAACATCACTCACTGCGGTGTTTTAACAACCTGTGACTGTCTAACCATAACAATATATGGAAGGCGCTTGTCATCAGCCCTGTAATTGGCTGCTTTCTTACACGATTTTTATAGACCCGTGTTGCCGCTTTGAAAAAAAATCTTACAAAATTGCTTTTCAGACTGCTGCTTGTCTTCCGTCACAAGGCCCTGAGTGTCTTTTACATGGTGACTGTTTGACCTGATGCTTTGCTGCACTAGGTAAGGGGAACTGAGGAACCAGGGGTGGAGAATGGAATTTTCCAATGAAAAACACAGCCATTTTGCAACTTCAAAAACACCATTGGCCAGGAGCTGCCCTTGGGAGTAGTTTGTCTGGCATAGAATTGCTTATTTTCCCAGCATGACCTTAGGATATAATTCGATAATGAGATCATTTGGCAACCTTGAGCTTTAATACAGTGAAATTAAATAATTGAACTGGCTGTGGTTTTTAACCTACCCTTTCTCTTCCAAGGTGGCGTTTGGCCAAGATTACGAATAAACACTTGAGCACTCAAGACTTCCATTTTGTAATTATAATGGGAATAATGTGAAAGGACAATGATCCTCAGTAGCACAGAGTGTCTTTATGTGAACGCATGTAACCCCCCCTCACTGAAGCCCCTCCTCTGGGCACAAAGCAGACCCACCTTTCTTGTGATCCCCAAGGCCCACTTCGCCCACCGCTTGCTTCAACCTGCGGCGTCCATTGTATTTTTGTCCCAATAGACTGCTTTCTGCTAGTAATGGCTTTTTTTTTTTTTTCCAACTGTATTTAAGTCCGAAGAATAAGGGCCAGTTTGACACTTGGGTTCATTGAAACATCAGTCAAGTGCTGCGCACCTGACCACCGCTCAGCGGGCGTGTGTGGCCGAGGGGGAAGTTTCCTTGGTGCAGGCATCGGTGTGACCAATCCCATCCTGTCTTAGAGGCCCATCTACATATACACACACATAAGGATGGAATTCTTACTCTATTTGTCATTGTGTTGAACTTTGGAATCAAAGCCGATAGGGTGGAATTCACGTGTGTGTGTAGATGGGACTCTAAGACAGGATGGAATAATCCCACCCCCTGGACTTGGAGTCCAAAGTCCAATCTAACGACAAATACAGTAGGAACAGGCATATTAAATGTTTTATCTTGTGAAAATATTGCCTTTAATTATCATTTTCCAATCTGTTTTTAAATATGACCCATGGAAACTGGTATATCACAAAGACGAAAGTTGTCCAATTTAAAATCAGGTTGACCTTTTACTTGGGGTCCCCAATCCTGCCTTTAACCACCTCAACCTCAAGAATCACCCTTATTCCTTACGCAGAGACTTTTAAATCACAAGGCTTCTCTATGTGTTCTACACAAAACCACACCAATTTATTTTTTTCCTGACAATTACCTTTTTGAAAATGTTTGCAGATATGTCTACATACTTCGAAAAGGAAGATGGAAGAAAAGTTTAAGATTTCAACAAAGATTTGCGTGAAATTGATACTAAAGAGCTTCTGACAATGTGGAGAGAGCATTAAAGTATTTTCAGAAGGAAAAAAACACTACTAAACAGACATCATGTTCCAACCCTCTCTGGCACAACACATAATTGCTACTCTTATGGTGTATTCATTTTTTTTCTGCTTAATCTTGTTGTTGAGTTGACTTAATTTAGCAATCAAGCGGGACAATGAGCAACTAATTTAGACTAGAATTCCTGGGGAAATGTTCACTTAGAAAACAAAATGCAAAATTCCTTTGCTAATGTAGACCATCATTAGCTTGATGATGGCATTGTGGCTTCTTGGGAGATTATGCTCTTTGGTGCTGGGAGCTGTTCTGGGATGAATCTAAATTCTCCTAAATCCTTCTACTGAAACAAATCCATGAGAAGTAAATGGAGGTTGATTTTTGAATTAAAAACCATTCCACCGCAGTGCTCTCGCTCCAGATATCTATGTTGATTTGTAGAAGCAGCCTTGGAAATTTTGCAAAAGACAGCTGGAATGAGTCACTCTGAAGAGGGAGCTTTCAGCGGATAATACATGCTTCTATGTTCAAGCCAGTTTTTCTCCTAGAAGATGCATTGACCAGCTTATTGTGAGGGTAAAGAGAAACAGTTCCCCTTTCTAAAGTAAATTCTTCTACTCTATGTAATTTCCAAAGGCAGCAATTTATCATGAAATCTTTTTTTATAAGCACATGGCTTTAGTACTCCATTTATTATTATCTATTTTTTGTTTTCTTCATGAATATTAATACTTAGTCCCATAAAACATAAAGTATACTTGTAAATGTAGATATACATGTTTGCGTATATACAAAGATTATATACCTTCACACAGAACACCAACAAAAATTTTATAATTGCTGGTGAATACAGCACTTACAATACGAAGTCTTACAAATTTTTCTTGTGTTAAGAGCAGAATATTAATTTCTCATATCTACTTTATAGAGATGTCATCTAAAATATTTCTGTGGGGCCTCCCCTGGTGGCACAGTGGTGGAGCGCTGGGCTAAGAGGCTGCCAGCAGCCTCTGCAGCACCAGCTCGTTCCCCGGCCACCAGCGAGGGTCCCACAAAAAAAATTAAAAATAAAAAAAAAATAAAACATTTCTGTGGTAGATACACTCTAAGAAATTCTCAGTGAGTCATGTTCTTATATGGTCCCCTTCTTTGAGTCCAGATAAAACCTGTCTCTTCCTTCAAACCAATGGTATATGACAAAGATGAGGGGACTGTAATTAGTTGAGATGAGTTTAATCATCTCATTATGTCAATGGGGCTGACATAATTAGGTGAGTCCTATAAAGGAGAATCTGAGCCTTTGCTGAAGTTAGAGATATGAGTCAATAGGGGCGTGTGTGTGTGTGTGTGTGTGTGTGTGTGTGTGTTTTCCTGGATTCTTGGCTTTGATGAAGCAGGCTATCTTGCATTCTCCAGACACATGAAAATGAATTCTGCCACCAGTCTCAAGGCACATGGAAGTAGACCCTTCCCCAGTTAAACCTCCTGATGAGAATATAGTCCAGTTTACACCTGAATTTCATTGAAACCCTGAGCAGGCAACCTAGCTAGGCCATGCCTAGACACCTGACCCACAGAATCTGCAAGATAATAAAGTATGTTGTTTTAAGCTGCTAAGTTTATAGCATTTTGTTATGTAGCAATAGAAAACTAACACAATTACATCTAAAATGATTATTCATGAAACACTACAGTTTTACCTTTAAAGTTAGGAAAATAAGAATAACAAGGTTTGATATACTTTCAACATTTTAAGGGAAAGAAGCAAAAGTGTCACTGTTGCAGATGTTTTCATCATTTTCCTAGAAACCCCAAAAGAATATGTTGATAATCTATTAAAAACAATGTTTCCACTAAGTTAAACCTACATATGTTTATGGTTTTCTTCATATAACCATAACCAGCTAGAAATCACAAGAAGAGATACTATGTTTCTTATAATAGCAACAGTAAAATACCCTGAAATAAACCTACAAGAAATGTTCAGGAACCATATGAAGAAAAAGTTAACTTCTACTAAGAAGCATACAAGAAGACTTGAATAAGACATAATGTGGTTTTATATCCTCAGGGTAAAAGCTATTCTTAGGTTTTATATCCCAAGAAAAAATGCTCATCCAACCTAAAATTAATACAATCAATAGAATTCCAAAATAAATCAGATCTTCTAGGTGGAATGTGACAAAATGAGACTAAAATTGATGTTATGAAAATCTTAACTATCCTGAAATTTATTGATAGTTAACAACTAGTAGGTGTCAACTATCTACATTTTATTAATGCAGAAGCAGTAATTTCTCGGGATTATGTAATAGCCTAACTCAGAGCCAGCATCTGAACCTAGTATTCTTACTCAAGCTCTTAACTAGTTTTCCGTTGTGCTTGCAATGAGTTAGACAGTGCCACAATATATTGAAATGTACTAAAAACCACAGTAGGAAACCAGTTTTGCTAGCATAAAAAGAAATGGTAAAAAGTAATAATTAAACATCATCAAGATTTCGGACAACTCCTTCTAAGAAATTGATATAAGAGGAAAGGTATCCTTTCAATGAGTGGAGAAAATATAAATAAATAATACTGAGACAGTTGACTACCTATTCAGAGTAAATAAAAGTAAACCAACAAAGCCAGACTTTGACCTTAAATGTTACACGCACACACACACGCACACACACATATATACACACACATCCAGAGATGCAAAAAATTTTAATGCAACAGTGAAATCTTGAGAGATTAGGGATATTGTTGTTTTAAATAATCTAGTAGGGGGTAGATACTTTCTAAACATAACAAAACTTAAAATGAGTGATAAATGTGACCATATTAAAGCTTATATTTTTGTGACCAGAAAAGGTAATAAAGATATAAAGTGGGAAAATCATTCCAACACATATAACAAAAGAAATTCTTTAACATACAAAAGGCTTTGATAAATCAAAAGAAAGATGAAAAGATTAAATAATAAAAATTGAATAAAGAATTTGAACAGAGCTCAACACAAATGTGTCACAGGGGATTTTTGCATACTCCCCTTATGGCAGAGGATTTCAAATATATAGAAAAGTTGGGGGATTGGTTCAATGAACATCCATCCTACACCAATTCTCAGCTACAACAGTCATTAAACCATCAACTCACAACAGAGCATACATCCCAACTCATCTACCCTCACACTTCATTAGTATGAAGAAAGTAATTTTATCTGTGAATGTATTAGATAGTACATGTAAGAATGTAAAGTGTTACTGTCCCATTGGATTAGTAAATGTCAATTAGAATTAATTGAAATGCAAGCCTTGACAGAGGAAGAAAACTAAAAAATATACAGATAGCTCATACTGTTACAGGACAGGGAGAGGGGCAGCCCAGACCCCACAAACCTGCCTCCTCAAAATAGGTTCTGCCATCAGCTGCATCAATACAAAACATATGAGACTTTAAAGGGAAGGAACTTTAATACAATTAGGAAACAATACAGGAAAGGCAAAGAATATAGTTTCTAAATTAAGCACCCAAAGTTACCCGTCCCCTCGAGAGTAAAAGTCCATCCAAATGGGATTGGCCCAGAGCAAGGCCCCAAAGCCTGCCCCAAGTCTAAGGCATCTGCCAGTGGGGACCCACAGAAAAGGGTCAGAAACAACCAAACAAGTCTGAAGGGAAAAGAGCAAAATCAAAAGCAAGACAAAAACCGCCTTGTCACCTCCCCACAGGTCTCACCCACATCTGTGTCACCAGTCCATGACCACAAGGCAAGCGCAGGTTCTTCATGTGTCTCTCTGCTCCATGTGCCCCCTCCAGGTCTCCTTCTGGCTCCATCCTGCTTCTTTCCTCAGTCTCTTCTGCAGCTTCTTCTCTCTCTGCTCAACTCCACCCTCCTTTTGGGTGGGGCAGGAAACCTGGAAGCTTCCCCTTTCCTGGGGACCCCCCTGTTACAATACCTGATACTGTCTGAGGAGGAAATAGGGAGTTTTGAAAAAAGATCCAGTATTTTGCACCATTCCTCAACAAGTAGAACACTACCATTCACACTTGCTGACATACTGAATGTAGCACAAGAGTAAAGGGGCATTCTTGGAGGGGCATCCAGGAAAAGACTATTGGGTTGAACAAGTGTGGATTGTTTCACTCATCATCCATGCAGTCCGTCTGGAGATGTTAGTGTTACTGAAACAGTGTAAAGACTTTAAAAGAGTGCTCAAACAGTGCCACTGGACATTTCCCCTGCAGGGTACAGGGAGCCTTGGCCGGAACTGCCATGTTGCAATGGCGGGAGGAGACTGCTCACAGGTGGTGAGCGGAGGCGCTCCCAGGTCAGGGTAAGTCCCAACAAAGCCGGCAAGCCCTGCGGCACCCAGAGGCCTTGGGATCTGGGTTACATTGCTAGCAATCTTTCTGAGGGTAAGCACCTCATCTCTTCTTCATGCTAAAGGCTTAAATCATATTTGCCCCAGGCAATCAACAGTGATGAATGGCTGCTTGGAAGACACACCCTTCCTCATCACAAGGCTGAGTGAGTCGCTGGGTTGGTTTCCAAATCCACTTATCAATCTAGAGGTTTTATCAGACCAAAGAGAATAACATGAGTGGGAATGGTAAGAAAGGACAGGGTCTCCTGGGTTACCGAACACTTTGGTGCTGTTGAAATGGCCAACAGGTTTCCACCTGAGAACTGCCTGAGTCACTTCTTTCCCATGAGCCTCCCTGTCAAAACTTTGCCTTTCTTCTAGCTCTGTTCCGGGTGAAGGAGAGAAGTGCAGGTTCTACAAGCAGAGGCCTGACTTCTGGGTGGGTGTGAGTGCTACGCAGGGCAGGCTGTGAGGGTCTAATGTTGTATGTTTTCCTTTAAGAGGGTGAAGTGGGTCTGGATGAAGTGGGTCTGTCTGAGAAAGGCTGGACTGGAGACCCTGTTGAAGACGGAAACTGTTGTAGGCCCACATGTTTGGTTTTTTATATCCAACCTGGCTGCCCAACTCCACCCTCAGGTCCCAGCCACCTTCCCTTTGGTGGTGATGGGATTTGTCTTTCCCAATGTCTTGATGGCTTTAGTCTGGAGTGGGGGTGGGGTCCACAAAGCCTGTATGGGATTAACTTAGGACATCATTTCCCCCTAACAAATCCACAAAGCCACCTGGCAGCCAACTGATGTTCTAATCTCCAGTCCTTGATTTTGAGCTAGGAGACTTCATTTTGATCAACAAACATTAATTATTTAAGTACAAACTTCCGTGTGGGGATGGAGGAGGTAGAGGTAAAGGGATTATAAAAATAAATACAATGAAGTTTTACTCCTTGTGGTTTTGTTAGGGGGAAAAGGCTGTCCTAAAGCTAATTCCATACAGGCTTTGTGGACTCCACTCCCACCCCAGGCCAAAGCCAAAGACACTGGGAACTCCAAATCCCATCACCACCAAAGGGAAGGTGGCTGGGACCTGAGGGTGGGGTTCAGCGGCCAGGTTGGTATAAAGCCAGACACGTGGGCTTTGGGGGGGTCCCCCATTTTGACTCTTCACCAGCTCGCAGCTGTCCGGCCAGCTCTGAGAGTGCCTTTGGGTTTCCAGGTCGGCGGATTGGGTAGGACGCATTAAAGACTTTATTTCCCTATTTTCTCCCTGAGTTGTACCTTTTCCTTATTTCCTTTTCCCTTGTAAATAAACCTTTTATTAACCTTTTGTGTGCGCCTGTAGTGGAGTATTCATAAGTCCCTTTTAAGCACGCATGTGAGGACCTACAGCCAGGCAACCCATTCAATATCGGGGCTGCCCTGCAACAGTTTTATAATGTAGAAAGAAGAACACTATGGAGTGAAGCTAATAATTACTGAGTATCCACTAGGCTCCAGGCACTCAGACCATTATCTCAGAACAATCCAATGTCCAAAGAGCCATAAAAGTTCAAGGGAAGTGACTTTGGAGCTAGTACTTGGAGAGCAGGTAGGATTTTAACAGACTGAATTGGTGACAATTGAGGAAGAGCGGATGCATTCATGAAAAACCTAGTGAGGGCTCTGCCAGAGGAATAGACCACCTGTTTTCTAACAGGTAACACTGCTATAGCAGCCTCCTGTGGGATCTTCCCGGCTCCTCTCTCCCTGGTCCATTCTACAAATCCAGCTTCCTACAACCAGTATCAGACTAAATCAGGAATCTACTATCTACTCTTCTTCTAATGGAAGAGAGGGAGGGAGGGCAGATGCAGGGAAGCAGATCATCCAATAACTCGATACTCGTTACAAAACAGAATTCAAACACCTTATCCTCAGTCTTGAGACCCAGACAGTGCCAACTGGGGTATTTTAGCTTCCTCTCCTATTACTTCTCCCCCTACGGCTCTCCTGCTTCCTACATTCCAGGCATCCCTCAGACATGCTTGTTCATGCTGTTTCTTCTGCCTGATATGGTTTAGCCTGTCAAATTCAGTCCAACATTCTAAAATTGAGTTTAACTGACACCTTCCGGGAGAAACTCCTAACCACTCATTCCAAATTAAGCTTCTGTCTTTTCTGCCCACCCTAGTGCAAATGTCTCTTTTCTAGCACTTGTCATTGTCCATCTCTCCTCCCTCTCTCTCTCTCTCTCTCTCTCTCTCTCTCGCTCTCTCGCTCTCTCTCTCTCCCCGCAACACCCCCAACTCCCAGGTAATTTCCTCATTTGTAAAATGCGATCATTTAGACCTACCTCACAGAATTAAGAAATAAGGTAATAAGGTACTTTATAAATAATTGTACATGTAGGACCTCCCTGGTGGCGCGGCGGTTGAGCGCTGGGTTGCAAAGCTGCCCGCAGCCTCTGCAGCACCAGTTCGATCCCTGGCCTCCGGGCGAGGGTCCCACATGGCGCGCAGACCTCTCCTGCCACCCACTGCTCCCCTCAGCAGTGTATTTCGTCAGTCTGCCTGTTCTGTTCCCCGCTCTGGCTCTGGTGAATTCTCTCACCCTCCAGTGCTTCTGACTGTACCCAGTGCTTGTATAAATAAATAAATAATCTTTAAAAAAAATTGTACATGTAGTGTACATTTACATTTTTAAACATCTGAAAGGCTGAAAGTCTATATGCACTAGAATGTAAGCTCCCAAAGTATAACAATTTTAAAATATTTTTAAGAATTGTAAACGGCCTCCCCTGGTGGCGCAGCGGTTGATCGCTGGGCTGCGAAGCTACCCGCAGCCTTTGCAGAGCCGGTTTGATCCCCGGCCTCCAGCAAGTGTCCCACATGGCACGACAGACCTCTCCTGCCGCCCGCTGCTCCCCTCACAGTGTATTTCGTCAGTCTGCCTGTTCTGTTCCCCGCTCCAGCTCTGGTGAATTCTCTCACCCTCCCGCGCTTCTGACTGTACCCAGTGCTTGTATAAATAACTAAATAAATAAATCCTTCAAAAAAAAAAAAAGAATTGTAAACATATATAGAGACTTCTCATACACTCTCCATCTAACTTAGCCTGCAGTTAACATCTTAAATAACCATGGTATATTTATCAAAACTAAGAAATTAGCAATGGTATATTAGGATTAGTTTAATTGCAGACTCTATTCATTTTTTTTAGGTTTTACCACTAATGTCTTTTTCTGCTCCAGATCCAACCCAGAATCCCATTTGCCTTAGTTGTCATGTTGTAACCAGGAGGCTCATCTCGGTCAGGGAACTAAACTGAAACCAGGCAAAACTATGGGCACCCAAGAACTCCAAACCGCTAAGGGAAAAAAATTTCACTTTGACCATTCCCAGCGTCTGGCCATGTACTTGTATGAAAGCAAAGAAAGCAGATTCAGTGTGCTCAAAGGTCTTAAATTGGTGTGAAGATCAAGGGGTAGAGAGAGTGAAGAAAGAATTCAAATAAGAGACTTCTAATCAAACTCCAAAATCACCCATCCCCTCATGGGCAAATTGCCCAGTATAGGCTGGGCAGGGAGGTTGGGTCTAAAAGCTTGAAAGGAGTCAAAGTCACTTCCTGGCAGGGAACCCCAAGGAAGGGGTTAGGCAGGTCCCAGCGAACAGGGACAGGAGAGACCTAATATTCACAAAGTGCATATAATCCCCATGAGATCAACACAACAGCTGCCATCATCCTGGCTGCCTGCCAAAGCACTGATGTCCCAGGAGCAGCCTCTCCAAGTGTCACACTCTCCTTTGCTCCACCTCAATCTATCAATCCACCTTTTTTATTCCTCATTCCCAGCTGCCCACCTGTCCAGAAAGTCTGGTTCATGGCATCCTGGGAGTTGTAGTCTAAGATGTCTGAGATTTTAACACATAAAAGTGGTAATGGGGGGCCTCCCTCGTGGCACAGCGGATTGAGCACAGAGCTGTGAAGCTGTCCTCAGCCTCTGCAGTGTGGGTTCGATTCCCCGGCTGGTCAGGGAGCAACCCACATGGCATGCCACCTCTCCTGCCTTGCCCGCTGTTCCCCTCAGCAGTGTCTTTGGTCCATGTGCCTGTTCTGTTCCCCACTCTCTCTGGTGAATTCTCTCACCCTCCCGCGCCTCTGACCTGTACACCAGCTCTTGTATAAATAAAATAAATCTTTAAAAAAAAAGTCAGAATGGGAAAAATGGCACTGGTTTCTGCAGCCACATGGATAACATTCCTCTTCCTTTCAATGTGACATATCCTGTAACAATGTCTCCTTATTCCCCTGCAATTTGTGACAGTTTCTCAGTCTTTTCTCGTCTTTTATGACTTTACCTCTGGGTTTGTATCTTACAACTTCAAGTGGTCATAGAGCTCAGCTCAAGGTTAGTCAACCCTCCAGGTTCAGCTGTTTGTGCAAAAACAACTCTCAGAGAAACGTTTAGATAAGCTTGGTGTTTTTTTGTTTTTGTTTTTGTTTTTTTTTACTTCTGAGCTTTAGATTGAAAACAGTTTAACCATCTAGCCTCTGTTACAAGACCAGAGAATGAAAATTCTAATAGAAGATAGTTAATTTGACTTTACATTTGTTGAATTTGTCTTGTGGGAAAACTCTGTGGGTTTGGAGTTTTCTTGGAGGTTGTTGTAAATGTAGTACAAAGGACAGGGTAAGTCTAGAGATATAGATTTGAAGAGTTAGAAGATATCAGACTGGACGAAATTCGACACTTAGAGGGGAGATAATGAAGGCGATAAAGAATATTAAGACAATATATTGGACATTTTTCAACAACTGGGTAGATGGTAATACCAAATTGGGTGTTGAGGGGGTTGTGCCCAAGGTCAGCAGACCCAGCGAGCATAGCCTCCAAGAACCCAAAGACAGCTGATGGAAACACAAAAGGGAGTTTATTTCAGACTCGAGTCCGGGTTCACGGCACATACCAACGCAGTGGCAGATACTGAGAGCCCCGAATAAAGGAAGCAGGGGTCTTTTAATAAGGTTAATGTATGCTGGCAGTTACTCATTGGCTACAAGGATGCGTTCTCCAACTTTGCCCGGCTATCATTCTAAGCTGACTGGCCAGGCCAAGATGCAGCTCCAACCTGCAGCTCCAATTACAGCAAGTTCGCCCTCATTGGTGACCTGAGAGTAAGGGTGGAGTGAGGGTCCAAGCTATCTCTGGAATGCAGTCTTTTCCCGGCAAAACCTAAAATTCTAAAATGGCAGTTACACAAAGCAATGGCTAAGAATACTTATGCTTGGTTCCACAGAGGGGAGGGGTAATAGTTAGGAGATGCCAGATGAGTGGAAAGAATTACAGAGAGGGGCAAAGCAAATGGTGCCATGATTGAGAAGCTGCAAACCATAGATAAACTGAGAAAAGATCGTCTTTTAGTTCTGCCACTAATCCTTAATTTAACCCCTATTATCTCGCATAAAGCACTTTATTGCCCAAGCTATTAACTTTCCTTCTAACTGTAACTGGTATCAAGACCCACTGGGTTCAGGAGCCTGCCTCCTCATCAGACCAAAAGTTCCTAGAGGGCAGTGGCTTACTTATCTTATTTTTAATCAACATTCTCGGGGGTCTCTTAAAGTCACACCATTCAAAAAATACTTTCGATGACGTGTAAGGTGTGAGCATTGACAAGCACCAAAGCGCAGAGACCTTTTCTTCACCAGTCACCATGCCGTAGGCCCTGAAGCGTGTATTCTTTACCGTCCTGAGGTGGGTACCGTAATCACCCCCATTTTACAGAGGAGGAAGAGGAGTAAGTGAGGCACAGTTAATGGGTACAAAGGCCCCAACTGGTGGGGACTGGACAGGATTTGTGTTTTTTCACTCAAAAGTCACAGAGCGACAGCGCACGCTCCAAGACCCGAAGGAAAAGGAGCCAGAGCCTCAACTCAAAGCATAAAAGCACCAGAAAAAAAACACAAAAGGGAACAGCTCTTGTTGGGAGGAGGCCTCCCGGGTGCAGGCCTGAGCCGCGGTGCGCCTGCGCCTCGCCCTACTTCCGCCAGGCCTCGCGGGCTTCAGGCCTCCTCGCCGGACTGGGAGGCGCGCGTGATGATGACGAAAGCGGAAGCTCTGTGGTCAGAGGCGGGACGAGAGCCCGGAGGGGCTTGGGATTGCGGAAGTTTTGTGCGGAGGGTCTGGAGGCCCCGGAACGTCGTGTGGCTCCGGAGCAGATTCCTGAAGGGGGGTCGCCGCGCGGGGTCCCAGAGCCCCACCCAGCGCACCTTTGGGGCCACCCCGCCTGCGACTAGACGTCGTTCCGCCTCTCCCCTCGCTCCTCCCCGAGGGAGCCGCCTCGGTCTCCGCCATGGCATCCACCACATCCAACCTGCAGGTAGGGCCTCCCCGCCCGAGAGCCGAGCCCCCCCCGGGGGGGTAGGGGTTCGGGGCGGGGGGCGGGGGCGGCGACCGCGCCCGGAGGGAGGCGCGGGCCGGGAGGGCGCGTCCGCGTCGGGCGCAGCTGGGAGGGTCCGGGCCCCGGGCCCACTTCCGGGGTCCCCCGAGCCCGCTTCCGGGGTCCCCCGAGCCCGTCTGCTTTGTGGGGCGCCTGACTGGGGTTGAGGCTCCCCGCCCCCGCCGAGTGGTGGCCGAGCCGGGCGGGAGACTCCGAACGGGAAGCCCAGGTCCGCGTAGGGGACGTGATGTTGGCCGGGCCCTGCCCTGGGTGGGTTTTAAATGGGGTGTGCCTGGAGCTCTGGTCGGTTTTAAGTGGGGTGTGCCCGGAGCTCGCAGTTCCCCACATAACAGCGCGGCTGTTCGAGCTCCCAGGGAGTGTGGCTGTGAGGACGGTCTTGGAATCTGCAAAATTCATTGAGCACATGACTTTATGGGCCCACTCCCCTGCACCCCAAAATGTAGTGTGTAAGATCAGCGAGTATTAAAGTTCTTTGCGGCCCCACCTGCCCTCCCGACAGCAGTGAACTATAGGTTTTGTGTATATCATGGAATCCTAAGATTTTAGACTTAAATCTGTGGATTGGAATTTATAGAGAAGAGACATTTCCGAAACATTGTCTCCCATCCCCGAGATGGATCTGGGGCTTTAGTAAAGAGACTGACTTACCCTCAGGGTCGCTCATTCCATTCGGTCAGTTTGGGACAGAATAGTACGTGAAATACCTGTACTGAACCCTTGTCTTACTTGTCTTACTTGTTCGTTGAATAGGCATTTGTTGAGTGCCTGCACAGGCACCAAGAATCATAGAGGATCTTGTTCACCCAAGATCATTCATGTCGATGAAAGGCCACAGGGTAGACCCACTTGAATGAAGATGAAAATTTCCCCCAAAATAAGAGTGAAGGGGATGGGTTTACTTGGTTCTGCAATCTTGCATATCGACCCAAAAGATTATGGAAGTAAATGTTTTACATCTTTCCTGAAATAACATAGTTGCTACTTTGACTTATTTTTAGAATAAAGATTTAAGTCAAGGGTTGATTTGTGTATTTGTTTTTACAACAAGAGATTACAAGATTACATTAAACTAAGATCAACATTTTCACTTCACTTTTTTTGTAAAAGGTGCTGTTGGTAAAAGTAATAGGAAAAAGGGTTGGTCATTTAATAAAAGTTGGTTCCCTCAAGTGTCAAAAGTGATTTCTTTTTGAGTGCTCATCTTATCCTTATTTTATCTAACTAGTTTTATTGCATTCTACAGTATAACTTTCATACATCTACTGGTATCTTTTTTCCATTGACAAGATTTGCAGCTTCATTCTATAATCAGTTTTTATTTATTTATTTATGCATACAAGCCCTAGGGTACAGGCCAGAGATGGGGTGGGCGTGGCGAGAGGATTCACCAGAGACAGAGTGTGGGGAGCAGAACAGGCAGACTGATGAAATACACTGCTGAGGGGAGCAGCGGGCAAGTCAGGAGAGGTCTGCTGTTCCATGTGGGTTTCTCGGGGGGAGGGGGGGGTCCAGGGATCGAACTCGTGCTGCAGAGGCTGCGGATTGCTTCATAGCGCGGTGCTTAACCCCTTGCGCCACCAGGGAGGCCTATAATCAGTTTTCATTGTATTTCATTTGGGTTGTTGTATGTTCTTCAGCTAATCAGCTAGGAGCAACCGTTAAGGCGTAGTTGCTAGTGTTAAGCTGTGGGTTATTTTATTAGTGCTTTGTTCACAGTTGTGCTTTCTCATTTAAACTTTTAACCTAACCTAGGAAAATTGGATGACAATGCTCAAATAACAAATAACTTCCACACCAAGTGAGGCAAAAATCCTCCTAGCAAAATGCATGTAATCTAATGGAGGAATACACATAGCTAAAAATCAGAGTCACAAAGTAATGGATAAATGCTAGAGTAGAGTTTCATGGGGGGGGAAACAGAAAGGAACGGTGTATTTAGTTCTTTAAGGACAAATGAGAAATGTTCCACAGGAGAGGCCATGTGAGCTTAGCCAGAGTGAAAGATGCTTGCACTGATTGTCTGCCTGGTGTTTGATAGGATATTATTTAATCTGCAAAACAACTCTTCAAGGGCCTCCCCGGTGGCGCAGCGGTTGAGCGCTGGGTTGCGAAGCTGCCGGCGACCTCTGCGGCGCCGGTTCGATCCCCGGCTGCTCTCCGGCCACCGGAGGAGGGTCCCACATGGTGCGCAGACCTCTCCTGCCGCCCGCTGCTCCCCTCAGCAGTGTACTTTGGTCCTTCTGCCTGCTCTGCTCCCCGCTCTGGCTCTGGTGAATTCTCTCCCCCTCCCGCGCTTCTGACTGT
This sequence comes from Talpa europaea, assembly GCF_964194135.1. Lineage (NCBI taxonomy): Eukaryota > Metazoa > Chordata > Mammalia > Eulipotyphla > Talpidae > Talpa > Talpa europaea. Next base: position 91,440,871 of record NC_140080.1, on the reverse strand, counting down.
ACCCAGTGCATGTATAAACAAAGAAACAAACAAATAAATAAATAAAACATGCCTCTATTAAAAAAAAAAAAAAACAACTCTTCAAGTGAAGAAACTGAAGGTTAGTAAGGTTATGACTTGCCCCAAAATATAGCACTGTTAATCAGCACTGAAGATAATTTTGAATCCAGCTCTGTCTGCTTACAAGTTTGTACTGTTTTTTTACTAGCATTATGCGTCCTTGCACAAAGTGGGATGCATTCCAGGAAGAGGAAAACAACATGTGCTGCAGTCTAGAAGTGGAATAAATCTTGGCAAGGGTTGGGAGAAATTGCAAGGGATGCAGCGTGCATTAAAGTCAAAGCTTATTCAGTCCTAAATGTTTTTAAGTGCCTACCGAGCCATGGTTTTCTAAGTCTTCAAAAGTCCATTTCTGATGTGAAATGGACTTATGTAGTGACCAGCAGGATGGGTGTGATCGTTGGAGGTTTGCATAAGCAGCAGTGGCCATCTGGAGGAAGCAGAGGCTCATCCATCTTGGGGTGTTGGGAAGGCTTTGTAGCACAAGGGCTGTGACTGCTGGTCTTGGAGAAACTGAAGTTTGACAGGGAGTCAGTGGGATAGGGCCGCCCAGGTGGCAAGGACACTGTATGCAAACACGTGCGGGCTGAGTCACCTAGGTAGTCCGGTAGTTTGGGATGACTGGCACAGGTGTGGGAGGACAAGCCTGGTTAGGTCATATCCCATCCAGAGATGACTGACCCCATCCTGCCATCGATGAGAAGTCATTGAAGGTGATATGCTCAGGTTTTTGTTTTAGAACAGAGCTGTCCTGTGTGTCCAAAGGAAGCAGGGAGACCAGCTAGGCCAGGCTGTGTGATGGGAGATGTGCGGGACAGAGTAGGACAGTGCCTCTTAGAGTGAAGAGGAAAGGATTATCGGAGACACAGTGGAAGAATAATCAGATTTGGATCTTCATTTAAGAAAGTGAGGGAGGAGGATTCTGGGCTTTCTCCCAGATTCCTGGGGTGCATAGCTGAATGGGTAGGAATCACTTCTGGGATTACTAGAAAATGGGGTGTGTTTGGAGCCAGGGTAGATATGAATTTTTTTAGTTTGAATGGCCTGTGGGGACAATTCAGCAGAAATGGTTGGATGCGTACTGTTGGAGGACGCAAGAGAGCGCTAGGCCAGAAACAAGGATTTAGGAGCTGTTAGCATATAGATGACAGCAGAGGTGGTGGGCATCTTGGAGAGTTTTAGAATGTGGAAAAGTAAAAATCAAGGTGGAAACCCTATGGAATATATGCACCTAACGAGAGAGGAAGGGGCACCTGGCACATTACAGTTACACAGTCAAAGGAATGAAGCCAGAGGAGGAGGCTGTGTCAAGGTGTTTGTTAATTAGGGTAAGCGCTGCCAAGAGGGAGGTAGTGAGTGTAAGATTTGGCAGTGGGAACAAAAAGCTCAAGACATCGAGATGAAGTTGGGGTTCTCTTTGAGACTTTGCTGTTGAAATGAAGAGGTAAGCAAGAGGTAGTTAGAAGGGAACCCAGGGACTGGGGAGCGCTGGTGTATTTTAGTTTGGGTTTTGCAGAAATGAGTCTGTGTAGGACTTGCAAACATTTTTTAAAAAAGATTTATTTTCTTTATTCATACAAGAGCTGGGGTGCAGGCCAGAGGTGGGGCAGGGGGGAGGTGAGAGGATTCCTAGAGACAGAGTGGGGAGCAGAACAGGCAGACTGACTGAAATACACTGCTGAGGGGAGCAGCAGGAGAGACAGGAGAGGTCTGCTGAGCCATGTGGGTTAGTTCCCTGGCAGGGATTGAACTCGTGCTGCAGTGGCTTTCGATTACTCCATAGTGCTGAGACTTAACCCCTTGCACCAGCAGGAAGGCCCGACTTAACATACATTTTTATGCTGAGGAAGGAGCCAGCATAGAAGAGAAAGGTTAGGTTTTATGGAAACTGTAGAAAAGCATTTTATTGATGGAGTAGGTGTCCATGGGCACCAGAATATAGAGAAGAGTATTTGCCTTGGCTAGCAGGAGCAGGGACATCTTTTCCTGAGATAGATGATTCTGGAACTTAGCCATTTCCCAAGGATTTTCTAGTATGGCAGACTCTCCTGATCTGGAAGGCACAGCCCCAGATATTCCCTGCTTTCACACTTCCGTGATGACAACAAGCACCTGACTGCCCGACCCTGGGGTAATAGTGAGTTCCTCTAGCCTGCGCCAGCTACTGTGCCAGACACGGGAATATAAAACGTGGAACAGCACACCTAACTCCTGGCCGCATGGAGCGGGTATTCTAGGGGGAGAGAATACCCAAACCAAACCAACCCAGAGGCACAGAAACAAATTACTGGAAGGATTTTGAACTAGCCCTTTGCTAGGTATGTGGCTTCCAGATAGTTCTCCCAGTCTGTAGCTCATCATTTCATCATTTTAATAGAATTTTCTTTAACAAAACACTTTTAAAGTACAATTTTTCAATTTACCATTTTTCCCTTTTATATAGTATGTTAAGTCTAAGACTAAGAACTTTGACTAGCCCTAGCTGCTAAAGGTTTTCTATGTGTCTTCTGAAGATTTTAGTTTTACATTTTATATTCAAGGTCATGATCTGTCGATAGTTTAAGTTGATTTTGGTACCAACTATGAAGTTTCCGTCAAGTTTCTTTCTCCTCCACCCTCCCTCTCTCTGTTCACTTGCTCCAGAACCTTTTCTTAGAAAGCCCAGCCTTCCACCATTGACTTGCTCTTGCATCTTTGTCAAAAATCAGCCAGACAGGGCCTCCCTGGTGGCGCAGCGGTTGAGCGCTGGGTTGCGAAGCTGCCCGCAGCCCCTGTGGCGCCGGTTCAATCCCCAGCTGCTCCCCTGCCACCGGAGGAGGGTCCCACATGGCGCGCAGGCCTCTCCTGCCGCCCGCTGCTCCCTTCAGCAGTGTACTTCAGTCCTTCTGCCTGCTCTGCTCCCTGCTCTGGCTCTGGTGAATTCTCTCCCCCTCCCGGGCTTCTGACTGTACCTAGTGCTTATATAAATAAATCAATCTTAAAAAAAAAAAAGGTTCCCTTAAAAAAAAAAAATCAGCCGGACATATGTCTATGGATCTGTTTATGGGAGGTTTTTTGTTTTTGGTGGGTTTTGTTAATAGTGCCAAGGTGATTCATTATGGCCATTTTTAGAAGATGTGAAAGTAGAAAATAAAAAAATAAGTCTTACTAAACTGTTACATTTCCTCTCCACCGTCCTGTTCTTGGGGAGCAGGAGTTGTTACAAATAGTTGGGCTCAAGCTAAGAATCTGCTTTTAAAAAGCTGGCATTAGAAATACTTTCCATGTTGTTTAGCTGTTTCTTAATACTGTTTTAATGACCCTATAATCTATTTAGTGGCATCTTGTTGCTGTCTAAAATGCAAGTTCCTAAAGCTTTTTTTGTTATTTCAAAGACTTCTCTGGTTACTGTCTGTGCTTTCTAACCCTTTAGCTAATTATTAGTTTAAAAGATTTGGCTATTTCTGAGATTTTTGATATTTGAATGCCCCATTGCTTCTGAAGCAGTCTTACCCCTTTTGCATTTTATTTGAGGATTTCCCGTATGCTTTTAACATGAATTTTCAGATTATTGGATTGTCCCTTACTAGCCCTACATTTGACTTTCCTTGAGTGAAATTATGTGAGAATCTAAGTGATTGGTACCGCATAAAATGGTGTTCAGATAGCATTTATCCATATACAAGTGTAATAAACAGTTTATAAATAGCTACAATTATAATAAAATGCATTTGTGGTCTAGGAGGAAAGGTCGGGTTTGTTTTAAAGTTGTTTTTTTAAAAATATTTCTTCAACATGATTATTTACTTCAAACTTATGCTTTGATCTTGATGGTGTGGTTTTTGTGACTCTTTAAACAGAAAGCAATAGATATTGCAAGCAAAGCAGCCCAGGAAGACAAAGCTGGGAACTATGAGGAAGCTCTTCAACTCTACCAGCACGCTGTACAGTATTTCCTCCACGTAGTTAAATGTAAGGCCATAGTTTGTTTTTTATTTAAAAGCATGAAAATGAAAAATTCTATGTTATTTATAAAAATTAAAATACAATGCCAGAAATTTCTAAACCATCAATTTGCAAAAAAAAAAAAAAAAAAATTCTACTACTCAGCCAATGAGTGTGCACAAACATCAGTTATTACTTTTTTTTTTTAAAGATTTAATTATGCATACAAGAACTGGGGTACAGGCCAGAAATGTGGGGGTTGAGAGGATCCACCAGAGACAAAGTGGGGAACAGAACAGACAGACTGAATGAAATACACTGCTGAGGGGAGCAGTGGGTGAGTCAGGAGAGGTCTGCTGTGCCATGTGGGTTGCTCCCTGGCCGGGGATCAAACTCATGCTACAGAGGCAACTGATAGCTTCATAGGTTGTATCTTAACCCCTTGGGCCACCAGGGAGGCCCGAGTTATTACTTTGTATACCTAAACATTAAAATGTCATGTAGAGAATGGAAATAATTTTTTTCTCAGTACTATACCCAAATTACGTAATCTGATTTTTCAATCATCTGTTTGAAAATACTTTTTAAATAATTGGTTAGGAGACATCTTATTCAAACTGGCTGAAAGGAGTAGAATAGAATTGATCATCATTGGTTACAGTGAGCTGAAGATGATCTGCTATTCCCCAAAATGGATTTTCCTTGTTTAAAAAACATACCCAAGAGTTTAAACCTTTCTTTATAGATGACTAATGAGAAAATCTCATTTCCCTTCAATAGATGAAGCACAGGGTGATAAAGCCAAGCAAAGTATCAGAGCAAAGTGCACAGAGTATCTTGATAGAGCAGAAAAACTGAAAGAGTACCTGAAAAAGAAAGAGAAAAAACCGCAGAAGCCAGTAAAAGAGGGACAGCCGAGCCCAGCCGAGGACAAGGGGTATGTATTTTCTGGTAGTGTCAGACTTTATTATATCTTTTAAATTGTGAAATACATTTATTTTGTTGAAACCTTGTGTTGGCAAATCATGGGTCAGATCTGTCCTGTTGCCTGTTTATGTTAATGAGCTTTTGTTGGAACTTAACCCCACCCAATCAGTCAGTCTGTCCCAGGCTGCTTCTCTGATGCTCCGGCAAAGTTGAGTATTGTCGGCAAAGTTGAGTATTGTCAGAGAGACAGTGTGGCCCACAAAACCAAAAATATTTACAGTTTCGGCCTTTACAGTAAAAGTTTGCCATCCCCTAGTGTACCAAGCTTAGGTTATAATTTACCTCAAATAACTCCCTGACTACGTGGTGGTAGTTGGGGAAAATGTAGGGATGATACTCAACTTACGTCGAGTCATGACGTAATATTGAAGTTGAAAATTATAGGAGTTGTCTGAGAATTAAATCTTTGCTTTTATCTCTTTCTTTTTAAAAAAAATTTCTTTAAAGATTTATTTATTTATGCATACAAGAGCTGGGGTGCAGGCCAAAGGTGCAGGGGGTGAGAGGATTCACCAGAGACAGAGTAGGGAGCAGAACAGGCAGACTGAGTGAAATACACTGCTGAGGGAAGCAGCGGGCGAAACAGGAGAGGTCTGCTGCACCATGTGGGGAGAGGGGCCAGCAGGGGATCGAACTTTTGCTGCAGAGGCTGTGGACAGCTTCACAGTGCTGTGCTCAGCCCCTTGCACCATCAGGAAGGCCCACTTTTATGTCTTTATTGAGGTAACATTGGTTTACATCAGCATTATGATTTAGGGTTATAGGTTCACACCTCCTCACACCATCCCCCACCATCAAAGTCTGTTAGCCAAGGCCATTGGGCAGTTTCCCCCTTTTGTTCCCACTCCCACCCTCTCCTCGCCTCTAGTTGACTTAATTCTGCAGTCATATTTCTAGGGTTTGTTCCGGTTTCATTTTTTGTCAGTTCATTTGAAAAAACCATTTAACTGGGGGTATATCACTTATAGATTGTTTGGTCACGATCCCCCTGCTGCCATCTCTCCGCCACTCACTTCTGATGCCAGGGCGTGGGCAGTAGGACCTCGGTTCTCTCATGCAGAGCCAGCGTTTTTGCCTGCAGCCCCTACCTCAGAGGCCTGTACTACTTGCCTGGAGGAGCCTGCCAGGCCACGTAGGCAGGCATGTTGATGAACAGCCTGTACTGGACTCGAGAGTATAGTTGGAGTGAGTCTCAGGTCTGTTGGCATGCTCCACTTCCCCTACCACCCCACTGTCCAAAGGTAACTAAAGCCATCCACCTGAGGGTATGACCTGTCAAGCATTTTAACCTTTTTACATACTATATTTTTAAAATGATGGGATGCCATATTTTTGCTCTCTTTTCCATTCAACATTGTATTGTGAATATCTTTCCAATAAACTATTTCTGCAATATTATTTTTAAAAATTGCAATATATTCTATCATACACAGATCCCTATAATTGAAAATACATTTCTGATTTTTTTCCTTCTTAAGCACAGTGTATGCATGATTATCCTTATAATCAAATCCTTGAACTCGTTTTAAATTATTTCCTCAGGATGAATTCCTAGATGTGAAGCATCTGGGTTTACCTGCATGTCCTTTGGCCTCAATTCGTTTTCATCAGATGCTCCATCCATACTTTGGAACTTCCAGATTAAGATTATAGAATTCTATACCTTATATAATTAATATTCTTCATGTTTTCCTCTTATTTACCGCTTCTTGTTCTAATGTATAGTTTGCCTGATCCTGATGCTTTTATTTATTTATTTATTTTTAACAACTCTCCTGTAATTCATTTTAAATCTGTTGTGGATGAGGTCTGGGGCATGTATTTATAAATTAATACATGCACATCGCACAGGAATGGGGAGCTGGTTCCTGCCTTGACTGTTCTTTTTTTGCCCCTTTCCTGTTCGTGATTCCATTTTAATGGATAACATGCCTGCTTACTCTTTCATTTCACACTTTCTTGAAAGTGATAAAATGAGCACAACTTTTAATATCAATATCTTATTTTGCTGCTTAAATTACAAATATTTCAGGTTAATCTTTTCTTCATTTTTACCTTCTTTTGATGGCACTGAGTGATCTGTGACTATATTAAATTCTTTTTATTAGGAATGACAGTGATGGGGAAGCAGAATCTGACGATCCTGAAAAAAAGAAACTGCAGAATCAGCTTCAAGGTTGCTTTTCATTTCCTTTTTAAATTTACTATCTTTATTTTTTAACAACTCATAGTGAATTATCTATTTAAATTGTTTTTTCCTCCATGCTGACCTTGGTTCCCATGTCACATTCTGGCTCTGTTCAGAGCACCTGTCCTGGGATTTGCTCTCTTGGGCCTCTAGTGGGGGATTTTTCATACAGTAAAAACAGTATTTAACTTTATATCTCCCTTTAAAGACCTGTCAGTCAACTTAGGTACTTTGTCTTTGTCTTATTTGCTCCCTTCTAGAAAAGGTAGCATTTACATTAATAGCACCCTGCAAAATCTGACGGTATTAAAATTTTCTATCAGAGGAGGAGAATGAATTGGGGTTTCCCACCTGGCTTCAATTGTCATTGCTGTCGCTGATTCATTGATATTTTTATTTCATGTTTCCTACTTGCTTATTTGTCTTGTTTAATTGTGTGCAATGACCTTTATCGCTCAGCTCTCCGTTACCTTCCACACCTTTCCTTCTCTGCTGCTGTCCCTGTGCAGCTTGGTGGTGAGGGCACAGCTGCCTAAAAATTGTCTAATCCTGGGCAAGTTCCCTAACCTCTCAGAGTCTGAGACCCTAGCTTTTAGATGCAAAGTCATAATGCTTTTGTTTGGGGGATATTAAAAGATCAGTGACAGAGTAAAAGCTGCCTAATACTATATCTTGACAGAGTCTAGAGGCTCCGTAAATGCTGTGTGTGTCTAAAAGGCATCTTTTTCCTTACTGACTTCAGTTACTGAGATTTACTTATTCTTTGACACGTTAACTAGTGATTGTTCAACTGAATTTTATGCTCATCCAATGGTATATGTATTTTCTTTATTTGAATCTTAACCAAATAGAATGAGTAACTGGGAAGAATTTCCTCTATATAGACTCAGCCTTGGTTAGTGAGTGGTGACAAATCCTAGCTTGGCCAGACCTTGTTGTACTGGACTTCATTTTGTACTGGACTTCATTTCTGCCTTAACTGCTGTGATACATAGAGAATGCTATAAAGATGGTATCTTGATTAATATTCTGGTTAATGAGGATATTTTTATTTGCTGAGAATTTCAAAGATGGATGAGGTCCAAGGACAAAAACTGAGTGTCCCCTGCTGCCCCCCACTTTCCAGAGCAGTGGACTCACTAGTACACTAGTACCAGTTTTGCTGAGCCACGCAGTGGACCTTGCCAAGAGGCCTTACTTTAGTTGTAAGGCAAACAGCTTTTTTCTGTGTGGTCTTTGGTTTGAGTTTTGTTCCCCTTCTTATGTCCCCACCCTCTCCCCAAAGTAGAAATTGACTTCTATCTTTAATTTTGAAAAAGATATAACTGATTTTAATAGGGAAGTTTTTTTCTTTGACTTCCTTGTCTTTATAAGGACCAGAGATGCATAAGAATACAAATGCTTAAAATAAATGTAAGTGAGGAAGGTTATTGGAATTGCAGGATGAAACAATGTGAAAGGCTTCCTAATCTTTGCTACATGAGAGTGCATCCGCCCATCTGTTGTTTGATGGCTTGCTAATTGATTTTATTGTGTCATATCTTTTTTTGAATCTTTATTCTTTTTTCGTGAAATAATATTTTAAACCTTTTATTTCTGTTAGAGCCTTATTAAATGTAATATTTAATTACTAGGATTGCCAAAACTTTATTATTTTTCTTTTGGCTACTTTTTTTTTTTTAAAGTTTTATTTATTTTTATACAAGAATTGGGGTAAGACCAGAGATGTGGGGGGTGAGAGGATTCACCAGAGACAGAGCAGGGAACAGAACAGGCAGATATACTGAAACACACTGCTGAAGGGGAGCAGCAGGCAAGACAAGAGAGGTCTGTCCCACCATGTGGGTTTCTCCCTGGCAGACCGGGAATCAAACTCATGCTCCAGTGGCTGCAGATTGCTTCATAGGTTGCGTCTTAACCCCTGCGCCACCAGGGAGGCCCTCTTTTGGCTACTTTTGACATTTAGTGAGTTTTTGAACTGATTTGAATTAAAGTGATTTGAATTTTTTCTTAATTTATACTCAGTTTGAACTTTTAGAATGCTAAGTGGTTAGGGTTTCATTTAATTCTAATCTATAGCTAAAGTTAAAAAATTTGCAAGTCTCAGGAAAGTATTACAAATGCACTGGCGCACATTTCCCTCTCTTCTCCATCATTCCCTTCCCTTCCGCTGCTTCCTCTCCCTTCCCTCTCCCTTCTCACTTCTGTCTTTCCATTTGTGTCTATCTCTGTCAACCTTCATTAAGATTGTTTTCTTTCTGTGGTTAAGGGGAGCATTAGATCACCATAACTTTTGTTTATAAGAAGAAATGGTAAGTCAGTCCTCATTGAACAAGTGCTGTTGATGCTCCAGAATCAGTATTCAAACATTATCACTACTTTAAATAATGTTTGGTGCTTTTCCAAGCTCTCTAATGCTTGTTATGTCAATTGATCCTGTCACTAAACTGATTAGTGTGAATTGGTGGTAATAATTGCATTTCACAATGGAAAGTGGAAATAGAAAACAGTGTGGCTTACCCCGTATTTTCTGACCGTCCACCTCAGGTTTGATTCCTGACTCCTCCCTGACAACTAGTCCCTCATTCCAAGAACGTTTTTAAACACTTTTCCAGACAATTCTGTGTTGTAGTTCCTTAGCATCAGCGTTTCATAATTTCTTCTCTATTTGATGGAATAATTTAAAGGTGACATAATTTTTTTGTAGGTGCCATTGTTATAGAGCGACCAAATGTGAAATGGAGCGATGTTGCTGGTCTTGAAGGAGCCAAGGAAGCTCTCAAAGAAGCTGTGATATTGCCTATTAAATTTCCTCACCTTTTTACAGGTGAAATGACTTTTAAATCTTTTGAACTATTTTTTTTTTTTTAATTTAAAATTTTTTAAAAATGCATTGATGGTTGAGGTAAAGTATTGTGAATTCTTGTCACCATATCAGGTTACTTCCTTAAATAAATCCTAAGGTGGTGGTATACCTTACACAAAGATATTTACTCTATATATATGTACATGTTATAATAGAAATATATTGCAGAACAGCCTAATATCAACTAGATGAGCATAGGGTAAGTCACCAACATGCAGAGTATTTACTATGTGCTCAGGGAAATAATTGTACATCTACATTGAGAAATTTGCATCCATGTTGTAATTTACATTAAAAAAACCTGTTTGGGGCCTCGCTGGTGGTGCAAGGGGTTAAGCACAGCACTATGAGGCTGTCCAAAGCCCTAGCAGCATGAGTTTGATCCCAGCCAGCCAGGGAGCAACCCACATGGTGCAGCAGACCTTTCCTGTCTCGCCCACTGCTCCTCTCAGCAGTGCATTTCAGTCAGTCTGCCTGTTCTGCTCCCCACTCTGTCCCTGGTGAATCCTCTCACACCCCCCACACCTCTGGCCTGAACCCCAGTTCTTGTATGCATAGATAAATAAATCTTTAAAAAAAATACCTATTTGTAAAGATTAAAAAATACATATATATACATATAAAATATAAAATATGTTTAGTATGATCCCACACTTGTTAAATAAATCTGTATGCTAAGAAGTAAAGCATAGGACCTTCCTGTTGGAAGAATTATATCTCTTAGTATACTAAGAGGATTTACTAACATTAAAATGTTAATATTTGCCAAGGAGATAAGATTTGGAGTGATTTTTACTTTTTCTTTTGACTTACATTACAGTTTTTTCCAGTGGACTTATACTAATCTTTTAAAAAAAAAAAAGGAGTGAGAATTATTCAGCAGTTTCAGGGGACAGTGCATCATCATTGCGAGCTACTGTGAACCCACCATCTGGCTGTAGTTGAAGCTATGGCTTCAGCAACAGTAGGTGATTTGTCTGTGCCAAATCCTTTACACGGTATATTTTGGTGATACTGCTTTACCCACAATCTAATAGTGAAACAGGTCTTTCCTTTTAACCTCAAACTTAGCAGGCCCAACTGTGATGTCATATAGAGAAGTAGAGAAAAGCAAAGCACCTGTGGGCCCTGCACTGGCTGTCTAGCTTCGAGATAAGACAGTCTGACTAAATTCAGAAATTTGAAACTAACAGTATAAAAGTTGTTATCGCAACCCTATAAATGTACGGAAACAATTGAGTTCCTTTTATGTTATGTAATTTATATTACTGTTGCCCAAATGTGAGTCATTTCAGTCTCATCTTTATGAGTTTGTCTATATATCTGTATCTGTGTTTATATACACCGTCATTTTGAAAATCTTTTCCTTTAAATCATTTCACCTGTAGAGCAAAGATTTTATTAAAGTGTAACATAAATATACGGAGACGCACAGGAGCCCATAAGTGTTCAAGTTCATAAATTATCACAAAGTACACCTGTGTAATCACCCAGATCACCCAGTAACCTAGAGGTTCCTCTCCGCCTCTCAGAGGCAAGCACTTTCTTAACTCCTAACATCATGGATTGCTTTGTTTCTTTATTAACTTGTAAATCATCTCATTTAGTATTTTCACTTACTAACTTCTTTTTAAAAGACTGATTAGAGTCTCCAAATGGAAAAATTTGTGTTCTTGTAATACATTTAACTAAAAGTTACCTGTTTATCACCTAAAAGGCACTTCATTGTGGTACCAGTGGAGTATGTACCACACTTACGGAAGCATGACTTATAATTACAGACGTGTAAAATACGAAAACAATTTAAATAAAAGTTTAGGCTTTCATAGCAGTAAATGTACAATATTTGGCTTTGCCATTGCTCGTCCACTTACTGTTCTGCAGTCATTGTCCACCCGTCCACAGTTTGCACTTAGCAGTTTTCTTACATTATATTTGATACCTTATTGCCAGGTTAACCCAGTCAGTTTTAGCTAAGGCAGCATTATAATTTCTCACTAGCAAAATTGAGGTACAAAGAGTTGATTTGTTCTCTTGTGGATATAGTTTCTCTGACAAGATTCTGATAGCAAACAATACACGCAGTGTATGATCAAGAAGTGCCTTTTAACGGAACTCTGTTCTCCAGCTGACCTGTCCGCCCACAGAGAGCAAAATTCCTTTTGTATGTGCAGGTCTCTTTCTGTACTCATGGTTTTGATACATACTGAAGGAATGAAGACTTGAGCAAGCATATGAACTTCCTGTTGGAAGGATTATATTTCTGTAAACACATTCTTGACAAAGTCATCTCTAAAGAAGCAAGTAAAAGGCATTTAATGCTTACCTTAGATTGATTGTTTAAATTATTTTTGTATTCTAGTCATAGCTTTAGAATGAAACCTCTTCACAATATTCTTCAGTAAGAATGATGTCTCTGGTAATTGAAATTAATGATCTTGAAGTTCTTAGGTTATTTTTCTAATACAAATTTTAGGTAAGAGAACACCTTGGAGGGGAATCCTGTTATTTGGGCCACCTGGAACAGGAAAGTCCTATTTAGCCAAAGCTGTAGCAACAGAAGCAAACAATTCAACATTTTTTTCAATATCTTCCTCTGACCTTGTCTCTAAGTGGCTAGGTGAAAGTGAAAAGTAAGTAATAAATTTTATTTTTTTAATTTTACTTTGTCTGATAGTTGCTATACCAATCTTTAACAGTCACACAGAGAAATGATAATAGGTATTCATTTCTCTGTCAGATCTGACCCTGGTCTAGAATTTGTTTCATAGGGAAAAAAGAGCATAAATGTACAGTAAGTTGTAAAGTGAATTATCCGGTTGTAGCTGTCTTCATTTTTAGACCAAAACATGATTAAGCTTTTTAATTCATGGAGTTCTTATAATACTGGTATGTACTTTGTTTTTGTCTTCTCGCTAAGTCACTCGTGTTATTTATTTATTTATGAGAAGCTGAAAGCTTTTATTTATTTTTTAGGCTAGTTAAGAATTTATTCCAACTTGCCAGAGAAAACAAACCTTCCATTATCTTTATTGATGAAATTGATTCTCTGTGTGGTTCAAGAAGTGAAAATGAAAGTGAAGCTGCACGTAGAATTAAGACAGAGTTTCTCGTTCAAATGCAAGGTAGTATGACTGGTTTTTAAAATAATTCCTATTTGTCCTGTATATTCTTACAGCAGTAATGGGGAAGCTTAAGAAGAATTTCTTTAGCCTCGGTGTTTTGTTCTGCCTTATTTCATTCTGATTGTCTTCCATGTGTGCATAATTTTAATCTAGTTGTACTCATTTTGTAGGACTTACTGATTTAAATAGTGAAGAGATTTCATAACTTATCCCATACCAGGAACAATAATAGTAAGAATAGATAGCCTTTAAATGCAGTCTTTGAAGAAATATTATGAAAATTATTAATAATTTTTGTCCACAATCAAGGAGATTTGATCCTTGGGGATATTTGCATCATATTTTAGTAATATATTTTATTAAATAGTTTTTTCCTCCAGAGAGAGACTCTCAAGATGAGGCACTTAAACATTAAAGCACCACATTTTCAATATACAGATGAGGTTTAAAGAACTTTAACATGACAAATTATTTTAAATGTCACCTATTTGATGCAGGGGTTGGTGTGGACAATGATGGAATTTTGGTTCTGGGAGCTACAAATATACCCTGGGTTCTGGATTCTGCCATTAGGCGAAGGTATGATGATAAAATAAATTTCTTATTTCTAATTACAAATGTTGAAGAAAATAGTAATTCCCTTTTTGTCTAGTGGGGAGACGTTCTAATAGCTTTTCAGAGTTTTAGAAATATGTCTTAACCCTGTTGCCCCCCTGACTTGGGTGGAGAGAGCCAGGCACTTGTCTGCTGAAGATGTGAGACTTCCACTTACTGGAATCTTTCACATTGCATTACCTAATGCCCACCTTTAGTTATGATTAAACTTAGTAGTAGACACCAATGCTTCAGATGTTTTACAAGAATGGTTTAATATCTCGGGCCTCCCTGGTGCGCAAGGGATTAAGCACCACACTATAAAGCAATCTGAAGCCTCTGCAGCACGAGTTCGATCCCCAGCCCCGCCAGGGAGCTACCCTCACGGCACAGCAGACCTCTCCTGTCTCGCCTGCTGCTCCCCTCAGCAATGTATTTTGGTTAATCTGCCTTTCTGTTCCCCGTTCTGTCTCTGGTGAATCCTCTAACCTCCAAGACCTCTGGCCTGTATCCCAGCTCTTATATGCATAAATAAATAAATCCTTTAAAAAAAGAGAGAGAATAGTTTAAGATCTCAATGAAAAACTTCATGTAAAATTGTAGCAAAATGACATTTACAGTTTAAAATATACTAGGTTATATTTTTAGTTAAAGAATTTATATCTCTAATTTTTAAATTTAATATGAAACATGAGCTACGGGAGAAAACATCACTTTCCTCTGCTTCAGAATTCCCTATTCCATTCCTTTCCTCTTACATGATAAAAAGGAGCTCTTCCGTTTTTGCCACTTTTATCCCATTCATTTGGTTTGCCAGCAGGGTAGATTACCGTCCAGTACCAAGAAAGGAAATGTGCTGGTTATTTTTTTTAAATGACCTAATTCTGAACCCCTAGAGATAATGAAAGCTTCAAATACTCATTGCACAGAATTACCTTGAGGAAAAAATATATTCACAGACCACTTAAATTGTCTCTGATTATTCCTCCCTATATGCAAGTACTGAAATTCTAAGAAGGCAAGCAAAATTCTTCCTGAAACGTAGTGTTTGTTTATGATATAAAAGAATTATTTGTTCTAATATACCCAGCAGAAAGCAGTGGACATTTTGTGTAATAAATATGTTAATTCCATAAGATTCTAAGTAATTTTAATGTTTTGAATTTAGAGAATTATTTTTGCCATCATATCTCTAATTGTTACTTACATTAATCTCTCTTTTTTAAAAAAAATATTTTTAAAAAATATTTATTTATTTATACAAGAACTGGGGTACAGTCAGAGGTGCTGGAGGGTGAGAGAATTCACCGGAGACAGAGCGGGGAGCAGAACAGGCAGACACTGCTGAGGGGAGCAGTGGGCGAGGCAGGAGAGGTCTGCGGCGCCATGTGGGTCTCTCCCTGGCCAGCCAGGAATCGAGCCTGTGCTGCAGAGGCTGCGGACAGCATCACAGTGTGGCGCTCAACCCGCTGCACCACCAGGGAAGCCCCATTAATCTGTTTATCAACAGTTGAGAGTATAATTCTATGGGCAGTTACTCATGTAGGAATTCATGTCATGAATTTCAGACACAAAATACCATGGCCAAAATAACCCAGAAGTCAATGAGATAGACTAAACCAATCCAAACTGGTTCCCTGGCTATTTTTATTTTGTTTGTTTTTAATGTTCTGGAAATTTTTCTTTATTTAGCCTAAGCATATATGTTACACTCTGATAAATACAAACTTGTTTAACTTACTCAACTTTGTATAAATGAGAATATCTCAATATCTTGTTTTCTTCTTGAAAATATCCTAATTTTCAATTGAAATTAAGTATCTATGAAATAAATACAATAAATATGTGATGCAATATAATAAATATGGGATGCATTTTTTCTTTTGAAGATTTGAGAAACGAATTTATATTCCTTTGCCCGAGGCCCATGCCCGATCAGCAATGTTTCAGCTGCACTTGGGGACCACTCAGAACAGTCTAACAGAAACAGACTTCCGAGAGCTCGGGAAGAAGACAGACGGCTATTCCGGCGCAGACATCAGCATCATAGTGCGCGACGCACTCATGCAGCCGGTCAGGAAAGTGCAGTCGGCCACTCATTTCAAAAAGGTGAAGACTTTCGCCCATCCTTTCATGTGTTTTTAATTCATATTCCCGACCATTAATATGTCATCAAAGACTATTCAGTTTTCAGTTTTATATGATGGATACGTGGATTTACATCATAGACCTGATGTCCTTTTCATGAAAAAAAGTTCTCCCAGAAAGTTTAGTGATAGCCATTATTAATTATCCCAAAGTATTGTAAAGTTTTCTATGCACAGACTTTTGAAGTATTTATTATTTGGATATGAATATTGAAACTTAAGTATACAGTTGCCTTAAATGCAACCAGATTTTCCTTGTGCAGAATCTGGTATGTTTACACCTCACTAGCAAAGTAAAAATAGTAATAATAGCTACTGTTGTGTAAAGGTTCATGTGCTTAGCACTGTATTCTGTCCTTTATCTTACTATTTCATTTGGTCTTCACAAAAACGCAATAAGAGGTCGGTATAGCCACCTCTTGATGAATCATCTGAGATTTAGATGGTAACATGGTGAAAATGGACACAGTTGCCAGGGTGCAGCTGGAGGGGCTCAACAGAGGAGATTTTCTCAGATACATTTCAGAAGTCTCTACCACCCTGCTTTCCTGTCCTTCCCAAGAACTGTGTTGTCTATGTAAATTGAACTGTTCTCGCTGAGATAAAAAGACCGCAGTTTTGGGATCCCCACTGTAAGTAACAGTGAAGGGTGTAATTTGCACCAAGCCTTTTGCTGAGTCCAGCATGTCCAATATCACTCATGAGCGTGAATGTGAAAATCCTGAAAAACTATGCGCAAACCTAATCCAGCAATATATGACAAGATTAACATGTTATGACTAAGTTACATACGTATGTCTATTTCATTCCAAAATAAAGTAACTCCCACAGTGATCTCCTTGATCAAATTGCTACCTATTTATGGCTCACTTTTTAACACTGCTTTAAAGTGCTGCTGTGAGAAGAAAGTGAAGTCAAGCAGGTCTTCGGATGACATTGTTTAGTTCAACATTATTGTAACCTTGATGAGGAAGAAAAATCCCAGCCAGCAGTGAACGACATGTCATTCGAAGACCCCGACATCTATTTCTGTTATATGTTGCTTTGCTTAAAACCAGTTTCCTAGAACCTATTTAGGATGTTGAGTGAGAACTCACTAGAATATTCAGAAAACACCTATTGTGGTAGCTGACTAGCCCAGTACATATTCCTCCCCTTCTTTAGCTTATTTTATTGCTAAGAAAAACAGTAGACTCAGAGTCAATTTTATTTTAAATGTTTCTTTGACATTTAGTTGCTATAGATTATTAGAAACTCAGTCCATTCCTAGCCAGAACTTTCTGTTTATTTCTCTGTATTTCTACTGGGACACCTTATATGACCCAGAACCTGGGTCCTTGTTAGGAGGATCAAGGCAAAGAAGCCGGATCAGTCTTAGTGTCAGCCCTTTTCTATCACCAGCTATAGTAGACCTTTCCATGGCTCCATCCTTTGTTCCATTTCAATTCTCAGCATCGTTTACCTTTTTATTTACCAAATGTCTCAAGTATCTACTCCCAGAAAATACAGCATCTGGTACCACCCTGTCACCTAGAGGTTAAGTCTCAAGTGCTATCACCGCCTTGGCCTGAGTTTGATCCCTGGCCAGGGAGCTAACCCACATGTGGCACAGCAGACCTCTCCAGTCTCGCCTGATGCTCCCCTCAGCAGTGGATTTCAGTAGATCCACCTGTTCTGCTCCCCACTCACTCTGTCACCTCCTGCACCTCTGGCCTACACCCCAGTTCTTCTACTCATCAATAAATTGAATGAATGAATAAATAAATAAATAAATAAGTAGAATCTTTATTCAAAACAAAACTACAGTACCCAGAAAAGCCCAAAAATCCTCATACTGGAAACATTTGTGAAGAAAGACAATAAATTGTACCAGTAAGTTAAGTGAGGAGGTTCATTTCTCACATCTCCCTCAATCCTGAGATAAGATTTAAGATTGATCATTGTGAAACGAATTTGGAAGCACTATCCATTGAATGCAGAATTGTCATCATTTATTGAAGTCTGCTTTCATGCCACGCTGCCACAATGGTTCTTTTTCTGATTCTTTCTAAAACTTATTTTGAATCAATTATGAATCATAAAATATCATTGAAATTATGATCAACATTTAGTTTCATACACGTTTTAAGGAGTTTTTGTTGAGAGAGAAAAAATTAATTTCACAATGTATCTCAGAAGTTTCTCAGCTATGGAATAGAGAAACTTAAGAGAATTTAGCTTTAAAAGCTTTATGTATGTCTATTCTGGTAAGATTAGTTCCATTTAATAAGCACTAGAGAAAAGAATGATCTTAGCCGAAGTTCACTGTTTCATTTTTTCAATTCATTTTCTCCCCTGTAATCTTGTAGAAAATTTCAAAACACAGAAAAGCATCAAGAAAAAATTAAACTCAAACAAAAATCTGTCCCCTGACCCAGGGCTCACTTCTTGTTGTTTAACCTTCTGTTTTTCAGAAGTAAACAATTTAACAAAATGTAAAATAGATTTTCAAATTTCTTGATCGTGGCCTAAATCTTAATGCTTATTTATTTTGTTCAAATAAATATTCCAGATTACTGTATGTTCCAGGTTCGGGGGCCATCACAAGCTGATCCGAACAAGATCATAGATGATCTGTTGACGCCCTGCTCTCCTGGCGACCCTGGTGCCATTGAAATGACATGGATGGATGTCCCTGGGGATAAACTTTTGGAGCCAGTTGTTAGCATGGTTGGACTTTTTTTCAATTTTACGAAATATGTTTAAACATTATGCTTTGTAGTTTGCCAAAGATAAAATTTTTCACTTATATAAGATTAGCTAGAAAATGGTAGTGTCATCAACATGTTTAATCCTACTCAAGAAATTGTAAAGAGTAATTGAACATAAAATTTTTTAAGTGAAAAAGGCAAATTTGAAAAAGCACATATAACTTGCAGCTGGAATAACACTCCCAAAATGCTTGCAGAGATTGCAGAAGGTGTTGTCAAGCCTTAACTAAATTTGACCTGGTAAAAATTTTTTCCCTGAATCTCAGACTTTATATAATATCCAGAAAACCTAATATGCATCATATTATCATAGTATTCATAATGATGTTTTTCTCTTTTACTTCATAGAAAGTTTAAATAATGCAGTGCTTTCAGAAAAGTTCTGAAACAAAAGTATCATAATAGAGAAACATCTGTGTTAATTAACCATAATGATTATTTGACAAATAATTTAGAAGCCTTTTGTGTTTGTTCCTTATAATTTTTAAGTTTTGGTCCTTTTGACCATTGTCCATACTATTTAATAGAAGACATAGCTTAGAGGCTAACTTTGGAATGAATGCTTTATATGATCATTTTCTTAAAATTTTGACTTAATGTTAGCTAATAGATAAAAATTTTGATGTGTTGATTTTTATTAAAAGGTCTTCTGTTTCACATAAGTATTGGCGATTAGGTGCATTCCTTTTAAGTCGCACTTGTTTAAGAAAAACAAAGCCAAAAAGGAGATTAGGTGCATATATTTTGGAGAACCTGACCCCGTAGGCTTAGAGGATCATACTTCTAATGAGTAGTGGTGAATCACCGAAGGTTGTGATCAGGACGAAGCAAGCAATTGAAAGTTTCTGTGCGGAGGAATGTTATTATCAAAGCTGTCCTTTCAACTTCTGGCTCTTACAGATATGCAGATTTAACCTTTGGTGAAAGTTAGTGGTAATAATAACAAATGCAGTGGATTTTATTTGGTTCTATCTATTGCTAATACCCCTCCCCCACTTCTTTTCCCTGACAGTCGGATATGTTACGGTCCTTGTCTAGCACAAAACCCACAGTGAATGAACACGACTTGTTGAAATTAAAGAAGTTTACAGAAGATTTTGGCCAAGAAGGCTAAACCAAAGACAACAAGGAAGACATTTACGTGTGTGTTCTTTCTTTCATAGGTATTTTTGGCCTTTCTTGGATGACGTTCAGATTATTTTCAGTAAGACTCTTTTTCCACAGGGAAATGCAGATCTCACTTCTGTATGTCTTTAAGTTTTATATGTACTTTTGCTCCATTGCCTATTGAAATGTTCTTGTTAGCATAAATGATGAAATAATGGGTTATAACGAAATGATTTCTGAACGGCAAAAAGTAGAAATTACCCAGAAATAAGAGGATTAAAATTGATTCAGATATAAGTTTTAAATTGTTATCAGTGGTCTTTGCAAAGAGTATTTCTCTTGTGTTTTTCACTAAAGTGAAACAGGGCTAATTTCATATTTGAAAAGTACTCAAGCGTCCCCCTCATCAGTGTAGAATTTATTTACTTTGTTACAAAATTTATAGTGATAGCATATTTACTCTCAGGGATGGGCAATAAAACGCAAAGAACAATGTGATTGGCTTGAGAAATATTGACTTGTGGTGTAGCCAAGGCTCTTAATGAGTTCTGATAGGTTGGCATTTTTCTCTGTGTTAGATTTAAATCATTTCTTTGAAAGCAGCAAGCTTTTATATTTAAATAGCACCTTTCACTGTGCAATCTCAAGAGAAAGACTTTCTAAATTAGGCATTGTCTTTATCTTGAAGAAGAAAATTGTCTATTTCAATGTCTTTTTGTAGCAAGAGCGACCAAAAGAGGTGGTAAGTAAATGTGTACTTTTTAGATAACTCTGTCATGAAATACTATAATGAGAACCTTTGCTTAACGGAATGGCCTCCCTTTGGATTGTGGGAAGTTGCTCGTGTGTGATTGGGGGTGTGTGTGTAAATATATATGTATAATTTTTTTTTTTAATATAGAATACCAAGGGTCTTATCTTTTATCTTTTAAGTACAGGGAACAGTTTGTCTTAGCCACACTCATGTTATCAGTGTAATGCCTCATCATGCTTTAGAATTGAGCTGATGTCTCTTTAAATAATAAAATGCAAACTTGGTATTATGTTATTTTAATATCTCCAAATAAAAAAAATCTGAGGGTGTGTGTTACACACTTTTAGCATCAACACTAAGTTGTGCCTTGTACCTTTGCATTGGCTATACATGCAAAAGATAGAATAAGGTAGATTCCTTTATTACGACAAAGTTCTACCTTGCAAAATGCTATAAAAATAACTGCATTTTAAAGTGTATTTGCACATTTTACATATTATACTACATGGTTGCCTTTGGACTTTGTACAGTTTGTTTTGTTATTAAATGGAAATCATAGGCCTGAAAAATACTGTTGTTCTGTGAAGTAAATTGATACAACCTACTATTGGCTAAATTCTCTGTATGTTTGGGGATGTTCTATATAAGAGGAAATAGCTAAATTGGTGAGATACACAGAAATCATTATATGAGTATGTACATGAAAATTCTATTTTTGAACAATTTTTATGTGAGGGTTGGGAATTAACAAGACTACTCTGAATTCTTCATGGATGACTTTTTATAGAGTTTTTTCAGACTCAGAATTATACAGTATTGCTTTTAAGTACATCATTGAACCATTGAAGAATTACCATAAATATAATTAGAGTTGAAACCCAGAATATTTTGTAAATCCAGAAGTTGTTGGAGGAAGTAGTCTATTTAAATTGATTGAATATCTGACCAAATAGTATGTAATACAGTGTTGATGATAAGTGGGTACTCTATATTTTTATGTTTTATTTAGTTTTAAAAGTAGATCTATTATCTTCTATACTTATTTTTTTTATGAAATAATTTATTTCACATGTACTTAAGCCATTAGGAATTAAGATTTTTGGTTTTTTAAGTAGACACATACCTTTCATGATAGGATCATTTGTATCTGTTCTTGGAAGACTTACTTTAATAAGTTTCTTCTGCAATTGGATGGTGACAAAGTTTAGGTGTCTTGGGATCATTTTTCAGCAGCTGACTATCCAACAAGGATCTGCTGGACTTGGCTTACAGAGGAGCTCCTTGAGTCCTTTAAGCACAGTCAGTGTTGTATATAAATCTAAACAGTCCTCAGTAGCTTGTCCAACTGGAGTGGGCTCAACAGTCACTTCAGAATACTCAATCGAATTTCTCTTTGTGCTGCAGCACAGTCGGTACTACGTGAAGTGCACGCCTTAGTGTCTGTGCCGTAGTCCACCCTTAGGCGTCTGCTGTGTCTCCTTAGCTACCAAGCTGGTATTTCGTCCCAAAAGTTCTTTGTGTCTAGCTAGTATCAGGGCAACAAGTGCCCCAGAACTCATGGCAGAGGTTAAATTGGGGTAAAGTTGTTTCCCATGTTGTCTTACATAAATGTTACTACAGTGCTCAGGGCTAAGCTATGGTTTTCTCTGTGGCGAATCCAGATCTGAGAGTAGTATCTTGCATCGTCTCCTCTTTATCAGCAATATCTGATTTGATGATGGCCAGAGTTTTTCCTACATATATCTGAGGTGGGGCACTGACAGATCCACTCTGGCTTTTCAGGGTACAGTTTAAGTTTCTTGGATTGACACCTCTCAGCACCAGCCCCTCCGCAGCCTCTATGCCAATATTTTTTTTATTGTATTTGTTAAAGTAGGAGAAACATGCATAGTCATTAAAGCAATGAAAATCTGTTTACTGATAGCAATATTTTTTTGTTCTTAAAGTTCACAGTTTAAATTTTTCAGGGACAAAACAATTCAATTTGGCAAGAATGTTTACTTCTTCTGAGCTCACTGGGTTGTACATGTAGCTCTTCGAGGATGTGAAGTACCAATTAGACCCTTGGGGCCATTTGTGTAGTTAGGACATTGCCATGAATGCCGCTTGACGTCACTGCAAGTGAAGCACCAAAGGGAGCCCGCATGGCCACAGGAGCAAGCCCAGCTTCGCGAGCTCTCGCACTCCTTCCTACCTCCATTCCTTTGTGTCCATGCGCTTCTACTCTAACGTGTCCCTTCTTCTTTGCTCTGCTAGTCCAAATTCCATTATTTCCATTAAGACCTGGGTCATGACCTGTGTAATCACTTCCAGGAAGATTTCTGAAACTATCCCCACCCTACTTTTTAGATTTCTTTAGCACTAAGTGGATACCACTGTCTTAAGATTTTCCTCCAAGTTTCAAGCACATTCTATTTTGTTTACATCAATTAAGTTGTAAGCTCTTCAAGGAGTTACATTTTCCCTGGCAATTAACCTAGTGCTAGACAAGATGAGGTACTTAATAAAGGTGGAAAAATTAACTAAGGGAGTTAGATTCTCATTTATCTTAACTTCATGGATTATCTTTGAGGCTATAAAATACATCGTTTGAACTGGCTTTGTTCTTGTGGGCTATTGAACTTGTGATAGATTTCAGTCTTGAGGGACTAAAATCAGAAGTGTACTAGAGCCAACTCTTACTGGCTCACAAGAAGCCACATACACATCACTTCCCACCTGTGTGATCAGCGACCTCATATAGGTGGCTAGAAATCTGCTCTGGCTGGAGTATTTACAGCACATAATCAGCAAGAGTTTAGTTAACTTAGTGCCATGACATACGAGAACTGTGTCTTTTAAAATTTAAAAATTAATAGTACTTGCTACATTTCAGAAAGAAGAAAAGTTATATTATCTTTCTGTAAGGATTTCATAAAAAGCATTTGATAAAATCCAGTACCCATTTATGATTTAATGGGAAAAAACTAGAAATAGAAGGAACCTTCTTAATTTAATAGAATATACAAAAAAAAACCAAAACCCCACTTTTGTAAACAACATAACTATGGATTTTTTTGGAAACTATTCCCCTGCAGTCAGGAAAAAGAAAGGTGTCTGTTATCACCACTCCTTTTCAATTTTCTACAGGAAGGTCCAGACAGTGGAAAAGGTTTAGGGATTAAAAGGGAAAAAAACAGGGCCTCCCTGGTACAGGGGGTTAAGCACTGCACTATGAAGCAATCCGCAGCCTATGCAGCACGAGTTTGATCCCCAGGCCGGCCAGGGAGCAACCCACATGGCGCAGCAGACCTCTCCTGGCTCGCCTGCTGCTCCCCTCAGCAGTGTATTTCAGTCAGTCTGTCCGTTCTGTTCCCTGCTCTGTCTCTGGTGAATCCTCTTACCCCTGCACCTCTGGCCTATAACCCCATAGTTCTTGTATGCATAAATAAATAAATCTTTTTTTAAAAAGTGGGGGGAGGAAACAAAATTGGTGTGCACATACACATTCCCTGGTGTTGTATGTAAAAATCCAGATTAATAGAAAATTACCAGCTAAATTTAACAAAGCTGCAGGATACAATTTTAATAAATAAAAAGTATATTACTGTATTAGAAACAATTAGAAATTGTTATGGAAACAATACCAATCACAGTAGTTTCAGAAAGCATCAGATATGCCAAAATAAGTCTGAGAGGCAGGACCTCCATATGGAAGACTGAAATGTTTCTAAAAGAAAGCACAGACCTAAATACCTAGAGATGTGGGTCCTGCCCATCAGCTGGAGGACCCAACTCTAGAATGTCAACTATAACAAGTTGATTTCTAGATTTAGTGCAATCCCATATCCAGAGTTGTGTGGTTGATACAAATACATTTAGCAAATAATTATTGACAACTGAAAAACAATCTTTCATACTTTGAATCCATTTTCATAACTGTATTTCTCCTACCTGCATTTCTCTGTCAGCCATCAATAATCTCCAGAAATATCTACGTAGACATAAAAAGATAAAGCTATCAAATGGTTGTCACCTTATGTTCATTATGTAATTTGTGGGTAGTGAGACTTGATTGTTTTTTTTTTAACTCTTCACTCCTTTCATCTCCAGGTTTATTTTCAGATGTCACCTTTCAGTGAGACCTTCCCTATTTAAAATAATTATCCCTTCTGATGCTCCTGTAGCCGTTCCCTACTATATTTTCTTCTGCAGCATTATTGTAATCTGTCTCTAATTCACTAGTTTTCTTGCTGATAATTTTTTCCACTAACATGTTGTGTATTCTGTGACAGTTGAGATTTTCTTAATTTGTATGTCATTGTATCTCCAGTATCTAGAACAGTGCCTGGTGCCTGATGGGTGCTTAATAAATATTTGTTGAGTGATTGATTCTTTGTATTCTTTCTAAGTTTGTGTACTTCACGATGAACGTGTAATTTTGCCCTTCCCCCCAATTTATAACCATTTTTTTAAAGATTGATTTATTTATAAAAGCACTGGGTACAGTCAGAAGCGGGGAAAGGTGAGAGAATTCACCAGAGCCAGAGTGGGGGACAGAACAGGCAGACTGATGAAATACACTGCTGAGGGGAGCAGCAGGTGGCAGGAGAGGTCTGCGCACCATGTGGGACCCTCACCAGTGGCCGGGGATCAAACTGGCATTGTGGAGGCTGCGGGCAGCTTTGCAGCCCAGTGCTCAACCGCTGCGCCACTAGGGGAGGCCCTATAACCATTTTAAAGGAAGAAGAAACTAAGGATTGCAAATAAATACACCAAGAAAATAACAGTGGCTGTATCTGGGTGATAGAAATATTAATACTTGTTCCTTATTTCTTTTTCAATCTTTAAATATTTTTAATTTCTGGGCCTCCCTAGTGGTGCAAGGGGTTAAGCACCACACTATGAAGCAGTCCACAGCCTCTGCAGCACGAGTTTGATCCCCAGGCCGGCCAGGGAGCAACCCACATGGCGCAGGAGACCTCTCCTGTCTCGCCCGTTGCTCCCATCAGCAGTGTATTTCAGTCAGTCGGCCTGTTCTGTTCCCCACTCTGGTAATCCTCTCGTCCCCCACATCTCTGACCTGTACCCCAGCTCTTGTATGCATAAATAAATCTTTTTTAAAAAAGGTGATGCTTTTAAATATATATATTTTTTTAATTTCTGCAAAGTAAATTGAAAAAAATTTTGAAGAGCTAGGTAAAAACTGATAGATGATCTTTGGCATTTGGCTCTTCCTCTGAAACACTATAAAATAACAGCAAAGGTATTACGGGGGGGAAGCAATGCATCAAATAATTAAGCAGATCTGATGGGGGGGGCGGGCGGTGTAGTTCATTTAACGCCTTTCCTGGGTGGGGGTGTGCCTCTGGCCTCCCGCTGAGGGACCAAAGTGAGGAGCACCCAGTTTTCTTTATCCCTCAGCCGCCATCATACCCTCAGGCCATTGACCTTGTTTGGTTAATGGGGTGCTGCCACCCCATCCTTCAGTCTTGAGGGCCACAGTGATGTCCAGACATTGAAATAAGATCATGGCAGCATCCACTGCTTCTAACCGGATGAGAATCTGGCAGGTCCCAGTGAGAAAGCCAAATACATTGCTGTCCTAAATACATGGAATGAAGTTGCCAGTGAGGAAAAGGCTTGGGAAATAACTTCGCGGCTGCTGTGTGTAGGAATAAGAATTTCACGGATTGCAAGTGGGGTCCAGGCAGGGATGGAAACCCTTGTGCAACTGCTGAATAAACATTTCTTGCGTCCACAGCACTCAAGTAACCAAGTCCAGGATCCCACGTTGTGTTTAGTTCTCATGTCTCCTTAGCCTCCTCCAGTCAGTGTTCTCTCTCTTTTTCTTACCCTTGTTTTTTTAAGAGCTGTGACACTTTGCAGAGTATTGACCAGATACCCTGTTGAATGTCTCTCAGTTTCGATTTGTCTGATGCCTTCTCTTGATTAGACTAAGGTGATGAAATTTTTGGAAAAATAGGTAATACAGCTGCTCATCCTATCAAATCTGGGGGTGCCTGATATCAATAGTCTTAGTCATGTTAATTAACTGGCCATTCGATTAAGATAGTGTCTGGCAGGGTTAGCCATACAGTAAAATTATTTTTTCTCTCCACAGTCTGCACTCCAGGGGGAGGGAATTAAGCTACATCTTCTGCAGGGAAGAGTTTTGTGGATATATGTTAACATTACACAGTCTTTAATAATATTTGGAGGCCTCCCTGGTGGCAGCAGGCGGTTGGGCACATCGCTGTGAAGCTGTCCTCAGCCTCTGCAGTGCCAATTTGATCCCCGGCCAGCCAGGGAGCTGACCTACATGTTGTAGCAGACCTCTCCTGACTCACCCGCTGCTCCCTCAGCAGTGTATTTCAGCAGATCTGCCTGTTTTGAGTTCTCTCACCCCCTGCACCTCTGATCTGTACCCCAGTTCTTGTATGCATAAATAAATAAAAGCAAATCTTAAAAAAAAAAAAAAGA
This sequence comes from Talpa europaea, assembly GCF_964194135.1. Lineage (NCBI taxonomy): Eukaryota > Metazoa > Chordata > Mammalia > Eulipotyphla > Talpidae > Talpa > Talpa europaea. The sequence goes on along the minus strand of NC_140080.1, from coordinate 91,413,907 downwards.
TAAGGGCTGTTGTCTAGTGACCCACACAACTGAGCATATAAAGAAACAATTCCAATTCATAGGACCAGTGAAGCAAACTACTTTTATTGTAAAATGATGGTGCACATGATAGTGTAGGGGAGCAAAATCTGCCCCCCCCCCCAATTAAGTCCTTTTGGCAAAATGTTGATTTCATGAGAAGGAGTCTGAAGGCTGGGTGAAGGTTTGAAAAAGATACTTGCATGTAAATTTGTCCAAGGACCTCCCCTGGGATACCTAAGTTCATTCTCTTTTCAATGGAGAAGGCAGAACTTAAATCTGCGTACTCTTGTCTACTGTGCCTTGTGCCTTCCCAGTAACCTCCCTTTCTACTCCCGAAGTAGTTAAAAATTCTCTTTATCCTCTTAAACATTCTTGTTCTTACTGACTCAAAATGTTGGCAGTTAGGCCCCACTCTAGGCATTTGACCCAGTAAAGCTGTTTTTTTCTGCACTGGCTTACACTGACCCTATTTTAAAATGACTTTAGTGATGTCAACTTTTTATATATGCAATTTTTTTCATGATGATATGAAGGAAAAATTCTTTATTTTCTATTTCCCTGCTGACAAACACAACTCTGAGCTTTATGAAACTATGAACGATTTCTTTGTCAACACATTTGGCTTGTTGCTTGAGTTTTATGCAGGAATGTGTTCTAATAGGGCAGCTACAATGTCTGGAAAAAATTCTGGAATAGTTACTTTGGTTAAGGAGCTTGTGCCAAAATGTAAATTGATGCATCGCTTCCTTCTGACTATGAAAAATACCAACTGAACTAAAGTATGTGCTTAGTGGAGCAGTAAAATATGTGGGTCCCAATATGTTTATAAATTGAATTTTGAAATGAGTTAGTTGGATGGTGTCTTTGTCAGATAGAGCAGCAGTCGTAACAAAATGCCATAGATTGAGTGATGTAAGCAATAGAAATTTATTTCAATAGTTCTGGAGGCTGGAAAGTTCAAGATCAAGGTGCACCAGATTCGGTTTCTGGTGAGAGTTCTCTTTCCCGGGTTTCAGATGACTGCGTTTTTGCTTGCATTGCTGTGAAGGGAGTCGGAGATTTGGTGAGTGGGGTGTTAGCAGGAGGGGCAGAGGCAGAGCTAGCAAATTCTGGTGTCTCCTCTTCTAAGAACGCACATCCTATCAGACAAGAGTCCCACGATTAAAACCTCTTCAACCTTAATTACGTCCTTACTCCAAGTACAGTCACATTGGAGGTTAGGGCTTCAACGTATGAATATGGGGGCGGGGCACAATTCTCCATAATGGATGGCATGGAACATTGAAACTCCCCACAAGGAAGTTTTCTTGGCACGCTCTCACAGGCTGAGAAAATATGGTTGTTGAGAAGAAAAACGTCAACATTGTAAACCAGTTTGGACCAAATTTTTCAAAAGCTGTGAATTGCACAGCTGAAGTTGACCATTGTTCTGATTTCTTTGGGATTTTAATTATCTGAATTACCTTTCATGCAAGAAGTAAGTATACCATGTGTTTTTCTGGGTCTGATGAGCAATGAAGGGGCAAAGCCAAAGTGAAAGGCTTGGGAGGACCGAGTGTCCACAAACTGTAATACATTTTACAGTTGAACCAGTCACCAGCGAAGTGAGTGATGAACGGGACTCTGCGATTCTGTGAAAACTTAGCATCGAACCCATTAAGAACTTGATGGAATGTTTTGAAAGTTATTTTTCATCCAAAGGCCCTCTCATATGAAATTCATGGATTTGGAATCCATTTATTTCATCGAAAGATAATTTATATTTAAACATAACTACAGACTAAATCATTGGAAATCATAACATATGAATGATTAAGATGAATTTCGAAATAAAGCATTTGGATAAAGTTAATAAGTGTTATGAAATTGCTTTAAAATTTCTTCTTCTTTTCCTGGCACCAAATCCCTGGGATTTTTAGTGGGAATATGTTCGAACAAAGCACTTACATCGCTTTGTGAGTTCCATTATTGATAACCCAACATGAGATAAATTAACAAGAAACAAACTCAATTCTAAATTACAACTCTACGTATACATGTTCATTCAAAGTGTAATTATAGGCATGTAATATAATGAATTGTTGGTTAACTTTTTTTTTGGTTACAAAAGCAAAATAAGAGAAACATGACATTACCATTGTAAGGGTGTTTCAGTTGTCTGTTGCTTAATAACAAGTTTAACTCCAAAACTCAGTGGCTTAAGATAACAACCATTTAGGGCCTCCCTGGTGGTGCAAGGGCTTAAGTCACAACCTATGAAGCTATCCACAGTCACTGCAGCACGAGTTCAATCCCCGACCAGGGAGGTGGCCCACATGGCACAGCAGACCTCTCCAGACTCACCCGCTGCTCCCCTCAGCAGTGTATTTCAGTCAGTCTGCCTGTTCCCTCGTGTTCTGCTGTGTCTCTAGTAAATCCTCTCACCTCCCCCTCCACACACACCTCTGGTCTGTACCCCGTTCTTGTATGCATAAATAAATAAATCTTCTTTTAAAAAAAGACAACAATCATTTATTTGGCTCATGAATCTACAGTTTGATCAGGGATCAAGGGTGGCTCATCATGCAATAAGGATTGGAAGATGCACTTTCAAAATGGCTCAGTCACCTGGCAAACAAGTTGGTGTGAGTTATGGACTGGGAGCTCAACGAGGATTATGTGCTGATTGCCTCTGTTTCTTCAAATGAACTTCACCACAGACTGATTGATCTCACTCAAAAGACACTGCATTAATTTCAGCGTCTTGAGTTTCCCAAGAAAACCAGGAAGAAGCTACATGGCCTTTGCCGTCCTGTCGTTAAGTCCTGAAATGTGACTTTTGCCACAGGCCATAAGTCAAGGCAGTCACAAAGGCCATCCGTGTTCAAGGGCAGGAGATATAGACCAATCACTCGACAGAGTGCCAAGGTCACACAATAAAAGAGCACATTGCTTTCTTTACATTCCACCTGTGAGTGAAATCATCCAGTGTTTCTTTCACCTTCTGACTTACTTAGCATAAACCCCTCCACTTGCATCCATATTGTAACAAATGGCAAGAGTTCATCCTGTTTTAAGGCAGCTGTGTATATACCACATCCTCCTGCCCAACCCCTCTGGTGTTGGGCACTTAGGGTGTCTCCATAGCTTAGCTATTGTAAATGGTGCTACAGTGAACAGGAAGGCATAAGTCCCTTCAAATTAATGTTTTGCATTTTTCAGATAGATACCCAGGCATGGAATTGCTGGATCATAGGGTAGCTATATGTTTACTGCATTGAGAAACCTCCGAACTGTTTTCCATTAGGGACTGGACCAGTCTCCATTTCTACCAGCAGTGTAAGAGGGTTTCTTTTTCTCCACATCCTCACCCTCTTCCGTATTTTAAATACCACTCATTAGGAAAGTTTGTATTATTGTTCTGCTTGCCTATATAATGACACTTTATTAAAAACCCTATCTATTTTTTTAACAGTATCTTCCTCTTCCTTCCCAACTCAGCTGAATCAATAATTTATTTAATAATATTTAGCTTTGGAGTGTTAAATGTTTACAACTTGACTTGTCAACTTTAAATGTTATTCTTGGACCTCAGTTACAATGAGATAATGTCACTCTACCTCCCATATTTTCCTCCTTCCCTCCCCAAGTTTTTCCTTGACATTTCTTTTTTTTTTTTTTATCAATTTATTTATTTATACAAGCACTGGGTACAGTCAGAAGCACGGGAAGGTGAGAAAATTCACCAGAACCAGAGCGGGGAGCAGAACAGGCAGACTGACGAAATACACTGCTGAGGGGAAGCAGCGGGCGGCAGGAGAGGTCTGCGCGCCATGTGGGACTCTCCCTAGTGGCCGGGGATCGAACCGGCGCTGTAGAGGCTGCAGGCAGCTTTGCAGCCCAGTGCTCAACCGCTGCGCCACGAGGGGAGGCCTGGTTCCTTGACATTTCTTACATTGTTCAGCTGGGTGATATTTGCGTACCTGTCTTTTCCTTAGAGCCTACATCCGCTCTAATCCTTGCTCTGTTCCATATGCTCATTTCTCAAACTCTCAAAAGACCGTCCTCTTACCTTACGTCCCCTGCTCATCTTTTGTCTGGTTGAAGTTCCTCCTACAGTTGCTCTATAATCTTTCTGGACCCCAAATTCATCTTAAATCCTAATGCCCAGCGTGATGGTATTTTAGATTGATGTCATCCCATTTATTATTTTTAGTTTTTGTTGTCTATGCTTTTAGCGTCAGGTCCAAAAAAATCACTGTGAAGAACAGTGGCACATGGCTTTTCCCCTGTGTTATCCTCTCTGAGTTTTGTGGTTTCAGGTATTGTTTAAGTCTTTAATGCATTTTGACTTGATTTTTATGTATGGTATGAGACAAGGGTCAAACTTCATCCTTTTGCATGTGACTATATAGGTGTCCAAAGTTTTATTTTTTTTAAGGTTTATTTATTTATGCAGATAAATAAATAACAGGCAGATTGACTGAAGTATACTGCTGAGGGAGCAGCGGGTGAGTCCGGAGAGGTCTGCTGTGCCATGTGGGTAGCTCCCTGGCTGGGGCTGCAGATAGTTTCATAGGTTGCATCTTAATTCTTGTGCCACCAGGGAGGCCCGAGACTTACTATTTCTTTCATCAGCATTGTGTAGTTTTCTGCATACAGATTCTGTACTACTTCTGTTAGGTTTGCACTTAAATATTTTTTTTTGAGCAATTATACTTTAGATTATAGTTTTAATTTCCATATCCACAAGTTCATGGCAACTGTATAGAAATGCATTTTATTTTTATATGTTTACCTTGGGTCCTGCAATCTGCTCACTTGTTTTCAAAGGTTTTTTTTTTTTTTATAGACTCCCAGGATTGTCTCTATTTATCAATCATATTATCTGCAGATAAGAACTGTTTTATTTATGCTTACTTAATCTGTATAATTTTGTTTCTTTTCTTGCCTTATTGTGCTGGCTAGACTTTAGTACATGTAGAATAAGAGTGGTGAAAACAGGCATGTGCCTTAGTTCTGTCTTAGGGTAAAATTATTCAACCTCCACCATCTAGTATAATGTTTGCTGCATTTTTTTTTTTTTTTTGGTAGTAGTCCTTTATCAAGTCGAGGACGTTTCCTTCTATTCCTATTTTTCTAAGTATGGTAATTATGAATAGGTGTCAAATTTTGCCAAATACTTTTTCTGAATTGAGTAATATGCTGATGTGTTTTATCTGCTTTGGCCTGTTAATATGGTGGGTTATACTTACTGAATTTCAAATATTGAACCAGTCTGGCATCTCTGGAACAAACCCCCATTGATCACAGAGCTTATTTATTATACAAGAGCATGATACACAAGATTTACCAAAGGAATTAAAATTGATAGCTCTAACTCCTGGGGAGTTGGCTTATTCAATGCCAAAATAAATTCAAAGTACCGAGAAAAAGCCGGATATGTAATTACTTGATATTGATATCTATGATAGCTAAAATGAAATTAAGGGAGAGAGTTCGCAGCTCCTGAGGCTGGGTCAAGCATGGATCCTGGCTGGTTTGAGCAATAGCTCCTAACCTCAGTTCTACATCCAAAGGGAAAAGTTATGCTAAAACAGTAGCAAAGAAAATTCACAGCATGATTCCCAAGGGAAGTGGCAAAAGGAAAGGAAAGAGGAATGGGTAGAAATCTTGGTCTGGACATAAAAAAAACAGGATGAATAAGGCAGAGAGTGACGGTGTCCTTACATCAACCAGTGGAAGCCCATGATGTTTCCCCAACATTGAAGGACCCTAAATACGTCTGCTTTATTGATTCCAGTATAAAAAGGAACAAGGCAAAGATGACAAAGAGAAATACAATGGTCAGCCAATTGGGGTGATGATTCTGGAATCTAATCCAGCTAAATAAAGACTAAAAGCAGTACTTGGGTCTCTTGGCCCAATCTCCAGGAACCCATGGCCATATGTAGATGAGGAGGTAAAATGGAGAGGGATGGAGAACAGACATTACTGGGACACCCATACACATACACTGTGGTTCCCAAACTTGTTGGCAAAGAACTGACAGGGACTGTTTAGCTGGTAGCATAGGTGCTGCAATGGTTGATGGAATTAAGGACAAAATTTGCATGTCAGTTGGAATGTTTGAACAGACTCTGAAGTGGTTGCATCTCTGTGTGAAGTGGTGAATCTACTATGGGGATGGGTTTTGTGTCTGGGCAAAACATCCCCTACCTATTAATAGTTTTGCCTAACAGTAGAAAAAGTTCAATGCTTGTGTGTCCACGTTCCCTCCCCTGAACATGGAACTCTGATATTGTGCCACTATCTCTTGTCCCTTATTTTTCAGGTTGTGTTTACTCTGCTCTTTACAATCTGGTAAAATACTTATATTTCCCAGTGAACATATCAGATCATGTTTACTACACATACAACAGTGTGGTATAATACTGCTATTGTCTCATCATCGATATTACAATACTTATATTAATATTATACAATAATAGAATCGACTGGGTAATTGATCTAAAAGCCTCCATCTGATTCCACACTGCCTCCTCCAGATGTTGGGCATTTTTGCTTTGCTGTAGGAGAGCTTTAATCAAAGGCCAGGTGGTGATTTGGATTGTAAGGAATTTGATCTTCTCCAAAGAGAAGGTCTGGCCTTTGGCTTTGACTTGTGGGGGAAGAGGGTAACCTCTGTCATATCTCATAGTCTTTGTTTAGATAAGGGATTGCCAAAGTGGGTTTTAGGGTGGGGGATAACCATGTGAATTAAGTGGAAGTGTTGTATCATGTATTATCAATTTTCCTGGAGATGGCATTCATCTATGTGGGCAATGAATTGAGCCTATATATTGAAGCCCTAATAAAAATTCTGAACACACATGAGCTGCCCTGACTGGCAATACTTCTAGGCCTACTGTCACTCATCAATGCCGGGGAGTGGGAGGGGTGTCACACATCTGTCACCATGGAAATGAGAACACAAGCTTTGCTCTTGATAGCCTCCAGAATGCCTTATGCTCCTCTTCCTGTGGCTGACCTTATCTGTATCCTTCCCCTGTAATAAACCATAACCATGAGTTCAACACTCCATGAATTGTATGAGTCCTTCTGTTATAGAGCAACCCCGATATTAAACGGGTTTCTGGCTGTGGGTCCTCACCCGCGCGCTTTAAAGGGACTTATGAATACTCTACTACAGACACACACAAAAAGGTTAATAAAAGGTTTATTTACAAGAGGAAAGGAAATAAGGAAAATGTACAACTCAGGGAGAAAATAGGGAAATAAAGTCTTTCATGCGTCCTACCCGATCCGACGACCTGGAAACCCAAAGTCACTCTCAGAGCTGGCCGGACGCTGCGAGCTGGCGGAGAGCCCAAAATGGGGTCCCCCAAAGCCCACGTGTCTGCCTTTTCTATCCACCTGGCTGCTTAACCCCACCCTCAGGTCCCAGCCACCTTCCCTTTGGTGGGGATGGGATTTGGAGTTCCCAGTGTCTTTGGCTTTGACCTGGGGTGGCAGTGGAGTCCACAAAGCCTATATGGAAATAGCTTTGGGACATCCTTTTCCCCCTAACACTTCCAATGGATTATCCACCTGAGGGTGGTTTGGAAACCTCTCAAAATTGCAACTGGGTCAAAAATCTTGGGGGCTGTGCCCTTGAACCTTGCAATTTGGCTAGCTCTGGGCAACAAGTGAAGAAAGAAGAATAACTTAGGCCAAGTCCTTTATTTCTGAGCGTCTTAGAATTTCTAAAAACAACAAAAATGAAAAGCAAGCAAGCAAACAAAAGTATGTGCCTTAAATCAAAACCACAAGAAAATGTGATTTCGCATCCCCCAGGAAGGCTATAATCAAAAAAAGTGGATGATAATAAGTGTTGGTGAAGAGGTGGAGAAACTTACGTTCTATTGTTGGTGGAAACATAAACTGGCACAGCTACTTTGGCAGAGGCAGGTAGCTATGGTTAAATACAAAATTACATGAGAGCCAGCCCTCCTACTCCTAGGTGTTTACCAGAAAGAAATGAAAACACACCCCCACACTTGTACAGGAAGGATCCCAGAGGCATTATTCTAATGGCCAGAATGTGGAAATAACCTAACAGCCACCAGATGATGAATGGAAGCATCAAATGTGTCATAGCCACACAATGGAATGGATAAAAGGTCTGGGATAAAAGGTCTGAAGTTCTGCTATCGTGTAGACATGGATGAGCCTGTGGGGGGGGAAAAAAAAGCTAAATCAAAGAAGCCAGATACGCGGCCACATATTGCATGTAATATATTAAATACCTAGAATAGACAGATCTGCAGGGACAGAATGATCAGTGATCGCCTAGCGTGGGGCAGGGTTTGGGAGGACATGGAGAGGCAGAGTTAATAGGGAACCTGATTTTCCTGAGGGGGGGGCGTGTATTAAAATGTATTCACGCCTATCACTGATCGTGGAGAGGGTCACACGGCCTGTGCCAAAACGCACCTATCAGCATGTCAAGGCCGTGACATGCCCGGCGTGGAAAGTGGATCTCAACACACCTGTTTCTAACCCTGCCTGGGTAAAAAAGGTGAATTTGGCGCGCCACGAATCTGAATTCTCGGAGGGATTAAAAAACAAAACAGTATAAACCCCTTGTTAAAGCGCCCCTGGTCCCCCGAAAGGCGAATGCGGGCCGTGCCCATTTTCTAAGCAGGCCAAGAAAATATGAAATGGAGCCGGGAGCTCAGGGCTTCCGGGCGGTCCGAGGCCGGCGCTCAGGCTGCCCAGCGCGCCGCGGCCGGGAAGGGGCGCGGGACCCCGAGTCGCCGGCGGCTCCGACCCCACGCGCGGCCCGGGGCCCGGAGTTGGGGGGGATTCGTGCTCCCCGCGGGCCTGGGCAGCACCCGAGCCGCCGCCGGGGGCGTCACGGGCCCCGCCCGGGCCCACCTGCAGCGCGATCGGGGAGCCCCAGCGCCCGGGAGGAGGCGGCAGAGCCCCGCGCGCCCGGCCCCGCGCCCTGGAAGCCCCGCCCGGCCCCGCGCGCCCGGCCCCGCGCCCTGGAAGCCCCGCCCGGCCCCGCGCCCTGGAAGCCCCGCCCGGCCCCGCGCGCCCGACCCCGCGCCCTGGAAGCGCCGCCCGCCCCGCGCCCTCCCGGCTCCGCCTCTTCCCCTCGCCGCGCCCCGCCCCGCCCGCGGCCCCAGCAGCCCCGCTCCGCGCGTGACCGCCCCGCGCCGCCGCCGAGCCCGCGCCGCCGCCCGCGGGGCCCCCGCGATGCTGCTGCTGGCGGCCGCCCTCCTCGTGGCGTTCGTGCTGCTGCTCTACATGGTGTCGCCGCTCATCAGCCCCAAGCCGCTCGCGCTGCCCGGCGCGCATGTGGTGGTGAGTGGCCTCCTGTTGCTGCGCCCCCGCCCCCGCCGCCCGCCCGCCGGCCGCGCGCCCCGGCGCCGGGGAGGGTCCCCCGGCCGCGTCCTGGCCGGCGCCCCCCGAGGCCGCGGGCACCCGCCGCCGCCGCCAGGGGCTCCGCCGGGCCGCGGGGGGACCGGGCCTCGCCGGCGCCGGGGTGTTCGGGCGCCGCGTCTTCCCGAGGAGGCGCCCCGGGAGCCGAGAGGCAGGGGAACTTCTGCGCCGAGGACGCCGCGGGGGGCCGGCAGGGCCAGGCGCGGGGGCCGGGGAGGGCCGGGGCCCCGGGACCCGCCGCGGTGACCCCTGCGGTGGCCGAGGGAGCAGCTGCCCAGGACCCGGGAGGGGCCCCCTGGGGGGAATTGCGCCGAACCCCGAGTAGCCCTGCCTCGCGGCTGGGGGCGCGTCTGCCCTGTCTGCTCCTGGGCGCGCTGAGCTCGGCCTGAGCTCGGCTGGTGGCCTTTCGGAGCAGCCCTTGGCCAGCCTGTCGGCGCCTGGCTGGAGCCCCGGGGCGAGGGGAGGGAGGGAAGGGACGGCTGTGCTGTTCTTGCCGGAAGGTCCTGTCTCAAAACTGCCCTTTCTGGAGCCGGAGCGCACGGTCCTTACCTGCGCCCCATCTTCAGCCTGTGCGGGGACTCCTGCTCCCCTCCTCTGTGCCCAGCTGGACGCACAACTCTGGGGCACACTGAGGTTCTAGGTAGAGTCAGTTTTGCACTTGGTTGCACACATCCTCCAGGGGACCCCATCATTGCTGGGGTCCGAGCCTCCCGCGAGCTGTGACAGGGGAGGGTGGGCCTTTCTCTTGGTGAGCTTCTGGACGACAGGTGGTCCGTGCCAAAGCGTTCTTTCTTTAATAGCTGCTTTGTAGGACTCACTCTGTTTCCGACTCCTGCTGTTCCTGCTGTGGAAGTAGACAAGTCGGTGAGTGCAAACTCCTTTACAAAGAGAGGGAGAAGCTACTCTTTACCATCAGGCTAAATTCTGAAAGTGTCACATTGGTAAGTGAACTTCTGCCACCAACCCCTGGCTCTGAAAGTCAGATTCTTGCAGAATTTATGGTTGCAGAGCATAACTTGGGAAAAGATGTCGTGAACATTTTGATTCCGTATTTCTCGGGGAGTTTTACTTAAGCGCATCTTCCACCCCATCATGCTGCAGCCATCAGTGAGATAATAATGAAACAGGTCTGGTGCCATCGACCAAGAACGCCTTATTTTCAGCACCCCGTTTTAATACACCACTATAAATAATGTGAGGATGACATGAATAATTCACATGATGTCACCCTCTGTCTGCTTTTTTAATGTAAGAGGAGTGAAGGTGTAATCACCTGTCTTGAGATTTTCTTAGAGCTGAATGGTGATGTGGGGAGCAAGCGCTATGGTTTAGATTATCTGTTTATGTGGAAGCATGAGCAGCATTCCTTTTTTTTTTTCTTTTAAGGAACAAATCTAGTGTTAGCTCCGTAATCACAGTGGTAAAACTGTGCATCAAGTCTAACAGGGTGTATTCTTACATAAATTAGCTTTTTTTAAAAAAAAAAAATGATGAACTTGATGAGACTGGAAAATCAAGTCCTTCCCTTTTTTGGAGGTGGCTGGGAGCTGTTCTCGTTGCTACAAGCCATCCCCACTCTCTTGCCTTCAGTGAGAGGTGTGTGATGTGATTAAGGAGATATTAACCTGTAAACAATGTTGGCAGTGAACAGGAGGAGGGGTGATGAAGATAAGAAATTAACCTGTTGTCTTTAGTGTTCCCAGTTTAGGTGCAGTGTATGAATTGTCAGGCCATTGTGAAAATCTGTTATATTTTCTTATAACATTCAAGAATAACACAGCCTAAAATTGACTTAAAATATTCTTAGAGTCCTGAGAATCAGTTGAATTGACTGGAAGGCTAGTTTTCTGGGAACCAGGGACTCACAGTTGAAGTCTTACTCTTATTCTTAGGGACACAGTTTATAAGTGCTTGGGTTGGACCTTGTTCTTTGCTGAGCAGTAATTTACACAGCTGGCTTACCAAAGTATAGGAAAAATATAGCAGTAATAACAGTAGCTACTTCAGCTACACGGCACTTCAGAACATACAAGTTTTCACATTAACTTCACAACTTTCGCTTCCATTAATACAAATGGGGAATTTTACTTGGAAGCTTTTTTTATTTTGGCATCATATTTTTTTTGGAGAAATGGCATCATCCACCATTTTGCAAACTAATAAAGGAAAATGTTTATGTAGCTACTACTTAATGCAAGGTACTGTGCTGGAAATGAGCGCAGTATGTTGAGCTTGATACTCATTCTCAAAGAACTTAGGGTCAGCAGGGGAGCTATTGCACGCACTGGCTGGAGGGTGACATGGAAAGGACAGAACTGAGTGATGGAGTCAGGAGCAGCTTTTTGATAGAGGAGACTTTGGAATTGGCCTCTGTCGTACAGGTAGGATTTGGAAATGCGCATTCAATGGAGGTGTGGGGACATCTAGGCAGCAGGAACAAGATCATGAAATAGCCAGGGGCATTTTGAGGGGGTCCAGCTTATTGCTATGGAATTGGAATATCTGGTGGACATTAATAAATCTACTCAATTTGTGAGCTATCCAGATAAAAAGACCTCTTCCATGGCAGCTGTTCACCTAGGCAACTGGTATGTTCTTATAGTAACTTTCTGTAGATAATTGGTTAATTATCAACCAAAGACTTTTATTCAAGGGTGGGACCTTAAAGATAAAGAGAAATTGGATACCTCAGCGTTCCCTGGAGATTGATACACTATTCACCAATCTTAAAGCTCATGATGATCTTGGGGCCTCCCTGGTGGCCTAGGGGTTAAGTCTCAGCCCTGTCAGTGCTACCGCCTGAGTTTCATCCCCTGCCAGGGAGCAACCCACATGGTGCAGCAGACCTCTCCTGACTCGCCCGCTGCTCCGGAGTGTATTTCAGTAGATCCGTGTATTTCAGTAGATCCGTCTGTTCTGCTTCCCACTCTGTCTCTGGTGAATCCTCTCACCCCCACCCCCGCCTCTGGCCTACACCCCAGTTCTTTGAACAAAAGGAAATAGATCATGATGATCTTAAAACCATGGCATGGGTCAGAGATGTTCATTACACAATGATTTATAGTCCGTAAAATATTTAGCATAATCTAAACGACTATAGGGAAATGTTTCACTAAGTTTTGGTGTGGCTGTTTAATGCACTATTGCAAAGTCTTCTAGTTTTTTGACATAACACATTATGGTACCATTTTTATAAGTAGTATATATTACCACTGAAGGATGGATATCTCTCCCACAATTCCACAAGCCCCTCCCCTGGGCTCCCACCCCATGTTATATAATTTGCTTAGGGAAAATGACTAGAAAGAGGGCCTCCCTAGTGGCGCAGGGGCTTATGCACTGCACTATGAAGCAATCTGAGGCCTCTGCATCACGAGTTCAATCCCTGGCTGGCCAGGGAGCAATCCATATGGTGCAGCAGACCTCTCCTGTCTCGCCCGCTGCTCCCCTCAGCAGTGTATTTCACTCATTCTGCCTGTTCTGTTCCCCTCTCTGTCTCTGGTGGATCCTCTCACCCCCCCGCATCTCTAGCCTGTACCCCAGCTCTTGTATGCATAAATAAATATTTTTAAAAAAATGACTAGAAAGATAATGTTGCATTTGTCTTACTAAATTAAACATATGCTGAGTCTTTCCTGTATGCCAGACACTGTGCTAAGTGCTAGGAATAGAGTGGGAAGCAAAAATTGAGTTGGTGTTTTTATGGACTTTGTGGGGCAGTGATAGGATGGTTGTAAATCCTGTCAGCTCGCAGATAAGTGCATGGTGGTTTGATTAGGTGAATGCCATCCAATAGAGAATGAAAGGATGCAGGGCTGAAAAGTGGGTTGATAGGGGGACAGAGGTGGTCAAGATTTCCCTGAGGAAGTGCTGGTCAGAGTTAGTGGGTGAGTAGGCACCAGCTCGATGAAAAGAGGGGACCAGGTGCTCCTGGCAGGGCAAGTAGAATGTACAAAAGGTTGGAGGGGCTGAGGTTGGAGGGAGTGTGTAACCCAGAGATGCATCTCTGGGTATGTGAGCTATTGCTGGGGAGGGACAGAAGAGGGCATGAAGAGAAGCTTTGCTCTGTGGCGTTTCCGTGGGCTCTGATGTTCCTTTTATAATAAGCAGTGATTTAAAATAAAATATCAAGGTAGGTGCTGGTGACTTTTCATCTCTTGTAGAGCTGGTCGTGCATAAGAGGTGTGCAGCAAGGAAATAAGACGTGTTTGGATTTTCACTCAGAGGTTGACCAATGTATTAGTTTTCAGCCAGATTGATAGGGCACTTCCCTCCCCACGAACTAAGAAAAATATTAGTGCAGTTTCTAGTTCAGTCTGAAAACAGTCTGAGCAGCAGGCCCAGCCGGGGCATAATCGTCGGCATTTGTGCTTTTCCGTGGTCCTCTGGCATGGAGAAGCTGGTGCTTGGAGCTGAAAATGCAGCTCTTGTGGGTGGGCTTGTAGGGGAAGCAAACTTCCTTCGCAGAGCAGGGACACCTCGAGCCAGACGATTCTCTTGTGTTCGTGTTCAGGTCACAGGAGGCTCCAGCGGCATCGGCAAGTGCATCGCCATCGAGTGCTACAGACAGGGCGCGTTCATCACTCTGGTGGCGCGCAACGAGGTAAGTCCTTGGCACGTGGCTGCTCGCTCGCGCGCTTAACCTGTTCAGAGACACGGTCCAGACTCCCCAACAGGGCAGAGCTTCCGTACCTGTGCTGGAACTGGCTCACCTCTCTGGTTTAGGGGTGCAGTTCCCCAACCACTCACTGCTTATTTCTCACAATCAAGGCAAAGACTTCTTTGGAAGTCAGGTCAGCTCTGCAAATATATATTTAGTGCCAGCGACTCCTAGGTGGCACGTAGACCCTGCAACTCTTGGTGGGAGAGGTGAAGACAGAGTTAAGTTGCTCACCTGACTGTGGGCAGCTGGGGAGGGGCCTCCACTGCCAGGTGTCGGCAGAGGTGGGTGGCAGGATACCTACCCTGCAGGACGTGTAGGTGTTTTGCTGGAACTTGCTTATGATGCGATACATGTCTCAGTGAAACCTGGACCCCCGATGGAATCCATTCTCTCCAGAGTTTTGCAAAACGTGTTTTTCTGTGTCCCGTCAACACAAGATGTTTTGTCTTGTGTTTCAGAGTATGGTTGAAGTTGTTTTCATGTGGGCATCATCGCTGGGGGAGTGGGGACTCACCTGTGCAAGAGAAGGCATTAGTGTGGGGAATGGCCTGGGGGTCCCACGGTTTTAACAGGCTCTGGCGGGAACGGCAGTCTCTGGAAGTCTTGGGGGGTGGGAGGCAGGGAGCAAGTGCTTCAATAATGACACAGAGTTGGCTTTGGATGGCCTTGGTTTCTTTTAAAAATCAAGAAAGGCAGGATTTGCTTAGTATCCTTTACACCCCGGCTTCTCCAGTGACAAACTTGCTTTGGCATTGCGGCCACCTTACATGATCGACAACACAACTTCAGGAAAATGGCACCTGTGTGATTGAAGCGTTGCCCTTATTTGCCATGAGACAGATCAGAGAGTCTGGGGAGGGTCCCAGCTGCGTGATATCTCATTCTGTGGTCCTTGTGTGACTGCAGGTGTGTGAACGTACGAGCCTCAGGCCTCAGAAAATCCTTTATTTTCTAATAGAACGTTTTAGTTCCCATTTTGACAAAGTCAGGTTGCGAGTCTGCTACTAAAAATAGTGTTATTTTGTTACAGACACATTCTTGTTTGGAAAACTGACCCATCTCCCAGGAGGATTCCATCCTTCCCCACTCCCTCTGCTTTCTGCCATTAGGAAGTATTTAAATTACAACTTTTATAGTGAATCAAGACATTCAGAATGAGTAAAACCAGCAAAACTGAGACCTGGGAGGAATTATTCAATTACTGGGAGGGTTTACTCGTCTTAATTATTGGAAATAGGCCCAGGTTTACCCAGTCCACCTGAACAGTGATTTCTACTAGATTTGCTTTTACAGTAGAGGAGGAAATGTCTGCAGAACTCTGTCAAAAGCGTTCTGGGCATGGAATCCCATGTGCCTTTAAGTTTGGGAAGCATTGCATGTTCGTATGACTGTTGTTTTGTATTATAGTCAAATATCCGATCAAAGCATTTATGAGAGCTGATGAGGTATAGGGGAAAAACAATAAAGAAAAAATACAGAAAAGGTAAAGAAGTAAAAAGTAACCAAAAAGAGAAAGCCAAAAAGAATTGAAAATGTGATCACGAGCAATTAGTACTAGTGGTTAGAATCTGAAGTTCATTTAGTTTCCCATTTTCTTTCTCTGCACTGGATTTAAAAATTTACCTCCTCTTAGTCATAACTTAACATGCTTTAAAACTTCTCTCAGAGACTGTGGCCCACAGCTATGCAGTACCGATGCTGTCTTGTGTGTTTTTAGAATTTAATAAATACTTATGCAAATAATTGTTTCTCTTACCTTTTTAAACAAACAAGCCTTCAGATAGACAATCCCCAGAACTAATTGTTCCCTGTTGCTTTTAGGAGAAGCTGCTGCAGGCAAAGAAAGAAATTGAGAAACACTCTATTAATGACAAACAGGTAAAGTCACTGTCTTTTCAGAAAATATTTTCCTTACTAATCAGAGTATTTGTATCAAGGAAGCAAGAGTACTTCCGCTGTGAATCCTTCATTGAAAGCATGTAGGATTTTCCTAATTACAATACATATTAGACTGTTTTCAAAATGGTGAAATGGTTTGAATTGTCTAGGAGTCCAGGTTATTACAAAATTACATATATAGACCCACACACAAGTGATCAAATAACAGAGTAGAAAATGGCTTTACTGATTTATTTAAATTAAAATTAAAATTAAATTTGTTTTTTTTTTTTTTTTTTTTGTTTATACATGCACTGGGTACAGTCAGAAGTGCGGGAGGGTGAGAGAATTCACCAGAGCCAGAGCGGGGAGCAGAGCAGGCAGAAGGACCGAAGTACACTGCTGAGGGGAGCGGGCGGCAGGAGAGGTCTGCGCGCCATGTGGGACCCTCCTCCGGTGGCTGGGGAGCAGCCGGGGATCGAACCGGCGCCGCAGAGGCCGCGGGCAGCTTCGCAACCCAGCGCTCAACCTCTGCGCCACCGGGGAGGCCCCAAAATTAAAATTAAATTTAAATTAAATTTCTGCTTTAGTAGAAAATGGCTTTACTGATTTATTTAAATTAATTTCATGCAAATACTCAAGGGAGTGCAGTATTAAACTCTTTTTTTGGTTATAGAAGTTTTTGATGAATAAAATGGTATATATATTTAATGTGTATTTCAGTACAAAGCATAATAACAAATCAATATTTGCACACTTATCACCCAGCTTAAGCAGTGGCTTTCCCCAGGTCCCCAGAGCCCCCTCTGTGAGCCCCATTAGCCCCATCTCATGTCTCACCCGAGAGACAGCCCCCAGGCTGATTTTTCGGCTTTTCTTTATAATTTGACTGTAAATATGCATGCAGCCCCAACTCCTGTATTGTCTACTTCTGCTGCTTTTTGAATTTTATGGCATCATTTTTTTGGACAGCTTTATTGAGATAAAATTCAGATTCCACCCAGTGGACCTATTTCAAGTGTACAGTTCAGTGGTTTTCAGTATATCCAGAGTTGCACGGCTCTCCCCAGAATCAGTTTTAAAACATTTTCATCATCTCATAAAGGGTGTTCACAGCCAACGGCAGTTCCTCCCCTACCCCACACTCTCCCCTCCCCTCCCAGCACCCCACCCACTCCCGTGTCTGGTTCTCTGTCCCTTCATCTGCAACTTGATTTCTTTACTCTCTTTAAAATTCCACCATGCGGGCCTCCCCGGTGGCGCAGAGGTTGAGCACTGGGTTGCGAAGCTGCCCGCAGCCTCTGCAGCGCCGGTTCGATCCCCGGCTGCTCCCCGGCCACCGGAGGAGGGTCCCGCATGGCGCGCAGACCTCTCCTGCCGCCCGCTGCTCCCCTCAGCAGTGTACTTCGGTCCTTCTGCCTGCTCTGCTCCCCGCTCTGGCTCTGGTGAATTCTCTCACCCTCCCCCGCTTCTGACTGTACCCAGTGCTTGTATAAATAAATAAATAAATCTTTGAAAAAAAATAAAGATTTATTTTTTAAAAAAATTTATTAAAAAAAAATTCCACCATGTTGCTGCATAAAGTTTATGTTTTTTACTGCTACGTAGAATTTTCTTATGTGTATAGACTTCCTCTTGCTCATCAATTCTATTGTAAGTGGACACAGGTAGTTTTGGGTTTTTGTTTTCATTGTTTTGTCTTTTTATTTTATTTTATTTTATTTTTTTTGCTGTTAGTAAATCTTGTCTCTGTGCCCATGGGCCAGAAGGGAATAATATCCCAGAAAGCGAAAATCTGAGGTGAGGGTACCCCAAACTCCCATCTCGTCAAAGTGGGTACTCACTTTGACTAGGGTTACCCCCACATTCTTGCCAGCACTTGGTATTGGCAGACTTTCTAATTTTTACCTTTCCTTTGGGTTTTAAAGAGCATTTCATCATAGTTTAAATTGCCTCCTTTCCCTCCTCTCTGGATTATGTTAGGGATGTTTCCAAGTCAATAAAAATACATCTGCTTCATTGTGTTAAGCTGCTGGGGTGTCCTGTTGGCGCCTGAGTGTCTTCATCAGTTTCCAGTTGTGGCTGTTGATTCTGTGCTGCAGGGCGCAGCTCCATGCATTTGCTGGCATGCGTATGGGAGTTTTTCTCTGGTACCACGGCCTCTGCCACGCTTTCAGTTCTCTGAAATCCACAAACACTGGGAAGCTGCCAGTGTGTGTAACTTAAGGTCTGAACCACAGCGCCTGAATGCCCGTGGCTGAATCCTTTGTTACGCGCCACCAGCTCCATTTCATCTGGCCTCCATCGTCACCCCCACCCCCCAGTCCCCTCTTGTCTAGCAAAAGGCTTTAGGTCCTGGGGAAAGTTCTTAACTTTATCTGCATCTAGGGAGGGGAAGATAATCTGGGCTGGGGCTGGGCAAGAGGGAGCTTGATCCTGCTGGTTCCAGGATCACGTGAGCAGAATCCTGTGGCATTTTTTTCCTGGTAATGTGTTGACTTGTTTGAAATTTCGCTTGTCCCTGGTATAGATTTTATTTACAGTAAATGATTTATTGCTTTATACAAAGGCATGTTCAGAAATGAATCCTGTCATTCCTACTCCCTTTGAAAAATGTTTTCTGTCTGATGAGGTGGGGAGGAAACCACAGGTAACCTGCCTACCTGGACAATGTCAGGTTATGTTCGAATGGGTGGTTTCCATTTCACAGGAATGTCAGTCTTTTGCATGGGCTTCCTTCTTGCCTCAGATAACGCGTCCTGCCCTGTGCATCAATTTCTGGGCAGTGGGATCTTTTTTTTTTTTTTAAGATTTATTAAATTAATTTATATATTTATACAAGCACTGGGTACAGTTAGAAGCGCGGGAGGGTGAGAGAATTCACCAGAGCCAGAGCGGGGAGCAGAGCAGGCAGAAGGACCGAAGGACACTGCTGAGGGGAGCAGCGGGCGGCAGGAGAGGTCTGCGCGCCATGTGGGACCCTCCTCCGGTGGCCGGGGAGCTGCCGGGGATCGAACCGGCACTGCAGAGGCTGAGGACAGCTTCGCAACCCAGCGCTCAACCGCTGCGCACGAGGGAGGCCCTGCAGTGGGATCTTTTTATGTAACCTCTGACCTCACATGCTGTGGCTTCATTTCTCACATGGCGTCGTATACACACATCCTGCCCCATCACTTGGGGGCCAGCCCCAGGAGGGCAGAATTGGTGGAAAGACAGAGAAATGGAGAAGACCTTTCTCTTTCCCTCAGCAGCTTCCCTTGGAACGTAGAATATTTCTCTGTCAGAGGCCCAAACCCTGGATTTAGGAGCAATACCCCAAAAAGGAACTTTAAGATGATACTGTTCTATTTCATAAATATCTCTCAAATTAAGCCCCCAAATAGGTGCTTTCCCCCATTTTTTTCTTCCCTTCCTTTTTTCTTTTCCAAGACTAAATGCAGTTGTTTTGGGGGGGTGAAGCACAGGCTGTGGCCTCGATGCCACCTGCTCTGTGCTGTGAACCCCTGACCTTGGCCAGGTGCCTGCTGGCTGGGCTCTGGGCTGGACTTGTGACCCCTCATCTGGAGAATCAGTGAGTGGCCTCTCGGTCCAGAATTGGGGACGACAGGTAAACCTCAGAGAGATCCGAATGTGACTTGGCTGATGGCTCAGCTCCCATCTAAGATTACCCCTTGGCCTGGTGAGATACTGTCACACCTGGCTCAGGGCAGAGGCCCTCCCTGGGGCCTCCTCTGCCAGTCCTGCTGCCGGCTTATCTTGCCGCTCCACTAGCTCACTGATACTGACTCTCGGGAGGACAGTCACGGCTCTGCCGTGACACCATGGGGAGTAGTTTTTAATTGTGTTTATTAGGTTTGTTGTTATTCTTTTTAACAGCTGAATTTATGCATTAGCAAAGCTGAGCTCTAATCGGTCTGTTCTTTATGTAATTTAAGTATTCTTTTGAACAACTTGAGATGTAATTTATGTGCAGGAAACCAGAGCCATTTAAAGATTACAGTTCAGTGGCTCTGACAGATGTGAGATGGTGAAACCACCACCAAAATCCAGAAGCAACTTTTCCATCACCCCAGGGAGCCTTTGCCCCCCCCAGTCCATCCTTCCCTCTCCCCGGCCGCTCACGATCCTTGATCTTCTTTATGCCCTTACAGATCAGGGACATTTCAGAAGGAGCATTTTTGCAGCTTTATGGAGGTGTAATTGACAAATGGCAATTACATGTATTTCGGCTGTACAGTGTGATGGGTTAGTGTATATATGCATTGGGGGTGCTTGCCACAGTCAGGTGATCAGCATACCCATCGCCCCACCTAGTAACCATTTCTGTTTGGTGTGGAAAACACTTAGGTGGATCCTAGGTAACTCCTTTCACAAATTTCAAGTATACAGTGCGGTATTATTGATGACAGTCACCATGCTGGACACTTCGATCCCCAGAATATACTCATCTTACACCTGAAAGTTTCTACCCTTTGATCAGCATTTCTTTTTTTAAGATTTATTTAATTTACTTATTTACTTATTTATTTATTTATTTATACAAGCGCTGGGTACAGTCAGAAGCATGGGAAGGTGAAAGAATTCACCAGAGCCAGAGCGGGGAGCAGAGCAGGCAGAAGGACCGAAGTACAGTGCTGAGGGGAGCAGCGGGCGGCAGGAGAGGTCTGCGCGCCATGCGGGACCCTCCTCCGGTGGCCGGGGAGCAGCCGGGGATCAAACCGGCACTGCAGAGGCTGTGGGCAGCTTCTCAACCCAGCGCTCAACCGCTGCACCACCGGGGAGGCCCTGATCAGCATTTCTTAAAACACTCCCTTGACTTGGCTTAAAGGAGCTTCCTGTGAAAACTGTCGAAAAATGAGACTCTACTAATTGCTCTGTCCTCAGATTTTAAAAACTAATCTATACATCCAAATTCACATTCCTTATCCATGGGAAACAATACCTTTAATTAAAAAAAAATAAAGGAAGTTTTTCATAAAAGTCCTAGGCGCCTATCTGGCTTCAATCACTGTTCTCCCTCTCCCAGGTGGTGCTCTGCATATCAGTCGATATATCGCAAGACTACAGCCAAGTGGAGAATGTCATAAAACAGGTAAGAGCTGGGCTGACAGCAAGGAGCTCACCTGCCTTTTGATTGGTTCGTAACCATTGTGCTGTGTGCCTTGGCGTTGGTAAATCTTCCCTGTAAGTTTGATCATTTTATAGGTTTGGTTGATTGGCATTCATTTGCTAGAGTGAGTTTTCTTCTCTCTCTCTCTTAATGCCTTCTGTAATCAATTTTTCCAGGCACAAGAGAAGCTGGGCCCTGTGGACATGCTTGTGAACTGTGCAGGAATGTCAGTTTCAGGAAAATTTGAAGACCTCGAAGTTAGTAGTTTTGAAGTAAGTGAAAAGTTGGTTCTTGTGCGTTGGGCGAGCATAACACTGGCAGTAGAATAAGGCCACGGGCACAGGCTTTATAAACCTGCTTATGGGATAAGGTTTTGGTGCCAGTGCTGTGGCCAGTCAGCCTAGTTGTTGATGCCAGCTTCTGGGCTGTGATTTCCCCAGCTGTAATATGGGAGCCAGTGGTGCTTCAGTGACCATCGGGGGCTGGTATCAGTTGGATTAGTGCTTCCATCTTCTTTGAGCAGATTCTAGAAGTGGAATTGCTGGATCCTATGGTATTTCCATTTTTAATTTTTTGAGCAACCGCCCCACTGTTTTCCCCTGAGAGCTCACCAGTCGGCCTTCCCACCGCCAACGAACGAGGATTCCCCTTTCCCCACTTGCTCGCCAGGCGGAGCACCTGGTCCCGCTGGCCTTGGACCTGGTACCTCTGGCACGTCTTTCTTGTCTTTCTGATGAGGCCCTTTGGTGGGGGGCTTGGTGTGGAATATATAGTTGTGCGTGTATATAGCTGTACTCCTAACACTCAGTGTGAACCAGTGGCCCATCAGTTAAAAAAAAAAGGCAATGAACTCTCCAGTCTGACAGCCGAGATGTAAGATACCGCGGAGGTAATAAATTTAAGAGAGATTTTTGTAAGTCAGGGGATGCTGGGTTTTCGTGTCCAGTATTAGTACTTTCAACTAACAAAAAAAAACTAAGAAAGTCAAAGAGTTTTCTTGTTCAATATAAATTATATTTATATTGTATTTATTTATTTATTTATTTATTTATTGTTGGGCCCTCGCCGGTGGCCGGGGATCGAACCGGCGCTGCAGAGGCTGCGGGCAGCCTCGCAGCCCAGCGCTCAACCGCCGCGCCACCCTGGGAGGCCCTGTATTTATATTGTTAAACAAGTTTGCTGTGGAACTGCCGTGAGTCTTTTCAGCCCTGAAGAAATGAAAATGTCCTAGGGTGGTTGCATCTTGTGGGAAGCCTGTGTGGTGAAGCCACCTGCCACCGGGGCTACGGTGCAGCCTGGTGGGACACTGCCGATGGGCTGTCGTTGTCAAAATGTCCTTGAGCTGCTCATGACTGTACGTACAAGATGTCAGTGACAGTCAAAATAAAAACAGTAATTCTCCTCAATAGGAGATGGGTTAAGTAAGTTATCGTGTGTCCCTTCAATAGGATGTTGTACGACTATTTGAAAAGATTGTGTGTGTCTATTAAAAAGAAAAAGAAACAGGTATCTGGTTTGAAATCTTTAAGTACCAAACACTTTTTCTCAGTTGGTGTTGCCTCCACCATCTGTTTCTTCACGGTCGATGGGTCCTTTATTGTAGTCACGGCTTTTGGTGTTTGACTCTGTGAAGTTCAGCTGTGCCTCTGTTGTGCGAAAGGAGACTGCTGGACCTGTGTTTATTTTTTGCTTTTGGAAGATGGTAGGAAAGTGCCCTTCACTAATTTAAGATCAAGCCAGGGGAGTACGGAGGTCGATGGAATAATGGTGACTTACCTGGGCCTTGCGTACCTGCAGACCCTTTATCAACCAGACATAAAGGGGTGTCGTCTTGACCTGCCCACCTCTAGGTAACAGAAGGAGGTGATTTGTGTAGAGAATCAGTTGGGGAAAGTAGTAGCATTCTAGGCATGAAATGCATAAATGACTTAATGGGGTGGCAGAAAAATAGCTCTGTGTGTGTGTAGATGATAGACTCACCTTGACCGAATGTGGAGGACCGAATGTGGAGGACAAAAATGCTAAGAGGAGAAAACGCCAGGCACGTGAGATGCAGGAAGAAGTCAAAACATAGAAGTGTAATTGGAATCTTGAAGAAACTCACTTTACTCTCAGCCTTCCGTCTCCCATTCATGCTGTGTCCTCTCTTTCATTAACAAAATACATACGTGTGGAATCAAAGTAGTCTCAGTTTGTGGCCTTCGCTCCAGTGCCAGCGGCTCTGCACCGCGGGGCGCGCCCCGGAGCCTGTCTGTCGCCCTGTTTCTGGCAGCGAGGGCCGGGGCAGGGGAAGGCGGACTTTGGCATGAGAATAAATCTGCTTCCGTCTTAGCGCTGTTGGTTTCTCCTCCCAGTTCACTAGCAGCGTCAGTTTAGGGAAATCATCCTTTCCCCATCGGCTCCTCCTCAGCTTTCCTTCCGACCGCCGTGCCCGTCTGGGATCCGCGTGTCCGCCCGCCCGGGAGGCTGCGGGCCGGTCGCCAGCGCGCCTGTCCCCCGAAGACCTCGCTTCTGCCTGGAATGGATTTTCCCTCCGTTACGTGTTTTTATTGGTCTGTTATTTTCCTTTTATCAGTGTCCACACGTGCGTAAGATGCTGTCGGCAGGGCCTGGCCGGGCCCACGCATTTGCTGTCGGGCCGCAGGAGGGGGAGGCCGCGGAGAGCCCGGCGCCGGCTCCCTCTGCGCTTGGACCCGGTGCTGTGGCCCTGGTGGAGCCGCCCCGTGTCCCTTCACCGCAGTAGACGTGGTCACGAGCACGCGCTGCTCTTCCCTTCCTGTAGCATGGCTTTCTCCGCGGCTCCCGGAGCCCTGTCTTGTGTCTTCCCGTGGTGAGCGGTATTTACGGTTTCGATGGGGACGGCAGGCGCTCTGTAGACATCTGTCTCCCTTTGCCTAGCTGTTCTTGCGTTTCTCTCAGCCAGCGTTGTGTAGTTTTCAGTGTGTGGGGCTCCCACATCTTTTTTTTCACTTGTTCATATTTTTTGAGGCCAGTGTCTTTTTTTTTTTTTTCATTTTAACCGCACAGTGCTCATGGCTCATGCAGAGAAGTCATTTCATTTGGGGGCCTTGATCCTGGATCTTGCTGAACTCTGTTAAATCTGCTACTGCTCATTGGATTTTCTACATCCCAGACCATGTCATCTGCAAGTTTTGCTTCTTTTGTTCCCATCTGGAGGCCCTTATTGCACAGACTCGAGTTTGCAGTCTGGTGTTGACTAGAGTTGCTGAAAACAATCATCCTTGTCTTGATCCCGAGTTTAGGGAGGGGCGTACAGTCTTTCACCAGTAGGTATGGTGGTCGCTGTAGTTTGCTTTTAATGGTGAAAAAATGCAGAGTGAGTCTGAGCCAGCTGGACTGAGTTTACATGCTCTCGACTGCGTTGGTAACACCCAGAGCATCCCAGTCAGGAGCCCTGGAACACGCCGCCTTCAGGTCTGACCGGGGCGAAGACCTTGGCCACATGAGTGTCATGGAGCTTCTCTCCAACCTATGTGGTCTGGTGCCTGTTGGCCTTGACTTCTACCAAGAACACAAGTTTGTTGTCTTCTGTCTTCTCCATGGCTAAGCAGTGGCCAGAGGGACCTTGATGATGGTGTAGGGGTCAAGCCTGCTTCTTGGGTTGCCTTTGGAGTCTAAGTGTCTTACACCATTGAAAGGGGCGGGTGGTGGACAGAGGGTGATGGAAGCTGGGTGACATGCAGACTTTTTTCCTACTTTTTTAGCACCACTTTCTTGGCCTTTAAAGCTTTTGCTTTGGCTTCTGCTTTGGGCGGGGCAGGGGCTTCCTCCTTCACATTCTGTGCCATCTTTGTGAAGTTTTCTTTCTCTTTTCTTTTTGTTTCATCCAGTTAAAAATACTTACCACCTTTTTATTTTCTGCTTTAACCCTTGGGTTTTGGGAGCTGGGTGGTTTCATTTTCAAGTATTTGGGTGACTTTCCAGAAATCTTTCTCCTATAGATTACCAATTTAATAACCGTTGGGGTGAGCTGGCATACTTTGTGGGGCTGAGTCCCTGTAACTCTGTTGAGATCTGTTTCACGGCCCAGAACATGGTCTGTGCTGTAACCAGCCCACCGCACCTGACAGCTGCTGTGTGGGGTGGAGTGTCCTGTGCGTGCCATCACCTTGCTGACCGAAGCGCCGCTCCAGTCTTGCTGCTTTTGTCTTCACACTTTCTAGCAATTGTTGAAAGGGGGACATTGGAACCTCTGATGATAACTGGATTTGTCTCTCTGTTTAATACAGACTCTTAGTCAGCAGTCCTGCTGTTAGCGCAAGCCCACCCTCCTGCCCCTAGAGGTTCTTGGCACTACTTGAGCCTTTGGGGCATTCTGAGTTCTAACCCTGCTTTTCAGTTGCTCTGCCTCTTGCTAAGCATTCAGCTTTTCTGAGAATTAGCACTGTTCTTCCATTTCCAAAGTGTCCATGCTGTTATTTTCTTTGCTCTTGTGGGTTGTTGACTTAAGGAATGATTTCTCTACTGAGGGGGGTCTCTGCAGGGAGCTGAGGTAAACGTGTGCATTTGGCATACCATCCTTTTTCAAAATTTTAGGGCATTTTTATTTAGTATCAAAAGAATACAATGAGATTAGCAGACATTTTGAAAATAAATGGCCGAGCCTAGCCCAGTCACTTGCAATTTTCTGTTTCCTTGGCTTTGCACCTGTGCACATGTACTTTGATTTAATATTTGAAATAGTTCCACCATAGTACAAATACAGTGTGTTCTCTGCTTTTTCTAGATTTTCAGATAAATATTTCTCCCCGTTGCTCCTAGTATTTCTGATCATCCTTTCTGAAAGTCACTGAATGTTCTATCTAGTGCATGGACATTTCATGGTTGACTCAAAGTCCTTAAGGAATTGTTTGGTTTTACATGAAAATCAAGCTAATACTTTTGCAAGATTTTTAATATATAAACATTTTAAAGATTCTTGGATGTTCAAGTGAAAACATGAAGGGCGAGGGAAAAATACATCCTTGGCACCTGAAAAGCTCTTCTCCATCATTAAATGAGAGCCAACAGTGGTGGAGAATTGCTGTGAGTCAGAGGCCTGGGTTTCCTGCCTCGCCTGTTTCAGTCCTTGCTGCAGGCTTGTGCGAGCTCCAGTGTTAACCCTTTTCAACTGAGGATGAGTAGAGTGTGTCACTTGGCATCATCATGAGTCATGCAGTCACATGCCCCAAGATGACACTGTGGTCCCCAGGTCCCTGCCACCTGGTGATGTCATAGCTGCCGTGAGGTCAGAGCTTTTGACTCCAGCAGCCTCAAACACCTGTGTCTGCTGCATTTCTTGATGGCATCATTTCCCCTTGTGCTTGATTGAATTTCACTCCTTCTATTCATCGTGGCCTCCAAACCTAACAAAATCCAGTGCTGCTGTGCAGGTAAGAGTGCAGGTTGAGTGACTGACCTGGCAGTGAAGTTAAAAGTGATAAGGGACTAGGGAGTAGAAAAGCAGTAAGGGTGTGGCTCAAAGCCCAGCGTGTCCCTTCTCATCAGAGCTGTCATCCCTTAGAACAAGAACAAAGTGGCTGGAAGCTGTTAAAGATTCTGCCTCTGTCAAAGCAACAAGCACAAATGCAAGAAGGGCCTGTGTCAGCTGTGCAGAAACTTGCAATGGCCTGGGTGGGCCTAGACTCAGAAGCACCTCCCTCAGCACCATGACAACCACCACCAAGCACGAAGTTTGTTTTCAATGTTGAAAGAGGAGGCTGGACCCAACTGCCATGTTGAATTTAATGCAACCTTTGAGTGGTTTAAACCATGCGGGAATCATTACTGCATAACGAGAGTGAGTGGCACTGCTAGTAGTACTGTGGAAAGGCACCTGAAAAATTCTGGGAAATTAAATGAACTGATTGTGGAGGGAAATTACTTGCCAGAACAAGTCTTCAACATGGATGAAACCCTCCTGTTAAGGAAAGAGATATCTGGAAAGACTTCCATCCTTAAGATCAAGTGAATGCCAGGTTTTAAGACTTTAAGGAGGGCAGTCTTGCCCAGGCGCCATGTTGCAGGCTGCAGGTGAAAACTGCAGGCTGCAAAGGATCTGGTACAGTGAACCCCGAGGCTTTCAGGCCTGTCGGTCAGCACCGCCGTCGGCACACTGCAGGAGCCGTAACAAGTCGTGGGGACCCGGCTCCTTCCGAGACGCCCTCCTGAATTGCTATGCCAGCAAAGAAGAGCGGAAAGTAGTGCTTATTATTGATAATGCTCTTGGACATCTTTTTATCGGTGAGCTTCATCCCAATTAGAAAGAAGTGTTTCTCCAAACACTCCCTCTTTGATTCAACCAATGGACAAGGAGTTAATGGCAGCTTTTTTAAAATATATAAACCCTGCAGTAGGTGCCAGTGACATGGAACGTAATCAGGAAAACCCAGCACTTTCCTCCTCCATAAGAGGATACCGTGAGAAAGGTGTAGATGCTTGACCTGTTGGAGACCCCCTTTTTCCCCATCCCCAAGTTCCCCTGGAAAGGATCACCCATCCACTGAATCCTCTGGGGTCCAGGGACTCAAAGGTGCTCAGGAGAACACAAAGACCCATCCGGCACCTTTCAAGTGAAGAAAAGGTGGCAGGTAAGGGTGGGACTGGGAGAGAGGAAATAACCCACAGCTCCAGTCCCCAGTCAGGCTGAGGTCAGAGTCTCCTGTTCTGCGCCTGTGGTTCTAGGGGAGATCAGGCAGGGCCACCCCATGACCCTGGCTTCTGTGCGGTCGGCCCGTTGTTCACGGGAAGTGGCCAGGTGTCAAGTGTCTGGGATCTTAATGTTTAATTTCAAAATATTTCTTTCCACCACTTACCCACCTGCCTCTTAAACTCAGAAACTCTGCTTCCCTTGCAGTGTCTGCTCGTTTATAATTATTTTGCTTTATCAGTTCCATCTGCTTTGATTTCTTACCTTGCTCAGATACGTGAACTTGTCCAGTAGCTGTCTTTATCTTTCTGACTTGGTCTGCGCCGTGTCATTCCCTCCAGCTCCTGCCATCTTGTCGTAAATGGCCACATCTCATTCTCCTTGTAGCTGAGTCACTTTGCCTCGTGTGGATAGACACACCTTCCTAACCCAGCCCCGTCGGTGGGTACGTAGGTTGCTTCCACGTCCTGCCTGTTGTAACTAATGCTTGTTGTAAGCATCATGGAGCAGAAACATTTTAGAGTAGATGGTTGCATATTCCTCAGATAGACACCCCCAAACATCGATTTTTAGTTTTATTTTTTAAATGCAAACATCAGCTTTAATGGCAACAACATCGATGCTTTGAATTAAACTTACAGACCTGGATGGGGACTGGACTTGCATCCACAAGCAAAGGGCTCAACATTTGGGAGGAAGAGAGAACAAGGAAAATGAAGGCACAAATCGCATAGCTAGAGCTGGCTTTTGCCTCCAGCAGTTGGCACCCAAACACTTGGAGGCTGCAATTAGCACAGGGAGAGTGTGCCATAAAGTCTGATTAAAAAAAAACAAACAAACTTGGAGACCTGATTTTTTTTAGCGACCTAGACTATGTCATTGGTGTTTTCCTGTAGAGGAAATGGTTTGGCAGGGAGGGTGGTTCTTACATGTGCATTGCAGCTTATTCTTGTACATTTTTAGATTTTTTAAGGTAAGTCCAGACCACTTTGCCAGATGGCTGCTCCAGTTCACATTCCCACCCGCCTGAGTTAAAGCTCCTCTTTTTTGCATCTGCTCCAGCACTTATTACTGGAGGTCTTTTTAATGAACACCATTCTCATGGGTGTGAGATGCCATCTCCCTGGGGTTTTGACTTTCATCTTCCTTGTTGAAAGTGATGATGAGCATTTTGAGGACGGATAGCTACTGCTAAGGCCTATGACCTGGGACGACCTTTGCCCGGCCTACTGGGCAGCTGAGGATGACTCTGATGCAGTTCCGGAAGGATGACATCATCATGTGCATCCAGATCCTAGCTTGGACTTGGGGTGAGCTCACCAATGAGTGTGGGAACGACATCTGGAGAAGACACTCAACGTGTTTGTCCGTGACGTCAAAGGGTTTGCTGAGGATGGGGTGACGCAGAAATCATCAAGGCCTGCGGAGATGGCAAGCACCTTCCACCCCTTGGGGTGAGGAGGACATTGAGGAGCACCTGCAGGAGGTTCCTGGGGAACGGACGATGAGGGACAGGAAGGCATTGCTGAGGGAAAGGCGAGAGCCAAGGCAGATGCAGGGGAAGGGAAAGAACCCCAAGAAAAATTCACAGCGAGGGGGTTAACAGAGCCTTTGCAGGCCTCAACAGGTCCCTTAAAAAGTCTGGAAATGTGGGCCCCTAACATCAAAAGTTTTTTTTTTTTTTTAAAGATTTATTTATTTATACATACAAGAACTGGGGCACAGGCCAGAGGCGCGGGGGTGTGATTGGATTCACCAGAGACAGAGTGGGGAGCAGAATCGGCAGACTGACTGAAATACACTGCTGAGGGGAGAAGCGGGCGAGACAGGAGAGGTCTGCTGCGCCATGTGGGTAGCTCCCTGGCCAGCTGGGGATCGAACTTGTGCTGCAGAGGCTACGGATTGCTTCATAGTGAGGTGCTTAACCCCTTGCGCCACCAGGGAGGCCCCCAAAAGTTTTTTTTTTTAATAGAGTTAAAATGTTCATGGCGTACAAGTAAAAAGTTAAAATGTTCATGGCGTACAAGCAAATGTATGATGAAAAAAGAGGAACTAGCCAAGAAGATCATCATGAATATGCTTCTGGAAAACGTGATGACTCTAAAAGAGCCTCAGGCAGGTCCTTCAGATGTGTTCCAGAAGAAGGCTTCGTTTCCATGGTGATGAGACCTCCATGCAGGTTACTGCCAAAGAAGACCCTCCCGCAGGAGGAGGTGTGGAGGTGGACATGGTGATATTAACCCCACCCTGCGTGGGCCTGGGCTGCGTGTGTGGGTGTCTTAGTTTTTAACACACAGAAAATTAAGTAAAATAATGTCTGATAATTTTAGTAGGAAGAACTTGGAGAATATAAGGCTATGCACAAAAAATATTTTTGTAAAGCTGTACGTGTTTGTGTTTTAAGCTGTGTGTTATTACAGAAGAGTCAGAAGGCTTAAATAGTAAGAAGTTTCTCAAGTACAAGAAGTTACGGTAAGCTAAGGTTAATTCGTTGTTGAAGAAAGAAATCTTTTTAGTTGTGTTGCCTAAGTATCCAGTGTTTATAGAATATGTAGTGTCCACTCCGGTCCTCGGCCTTCTCACCCTCTCCCTCACCCAGCAATGCCCAGTTCTATAAGCTTCATTTATGTTGAGCGCCCTGTACAGGTGCATCATTTTTATCTTTTATACTCTTTTTTTTTTTTTTCTTCTGGCCTTTTCCATCTGTTTCGATACCCAGATCTCTTTGTGTTACAGTTGCTCGCACTGTTCAGTAACAGGATGTGCAGGCGCCATCAGCCAGGTAGCCTAGGTGTGCGTTCCCACAGGGTGAGGTTGTCCAAGCCATGCCTTTCTCAGAATGCACCCGTCTTCGGTGAGGCATCGGCGTCACAGCAAAAGCTGGAGCCAAGGCTGTTAACCGCTGTGCTATTCAATTTGTGGTCTTTCTTTAGCTTAGAACAAATAAGACTGGAACTATTTGGAAATTGCCTTGCAAAAAAGCATTCTCTGCAATGCACGTATACTTCTTAGCAGCAGAAAACTGATTCTGACCTGTTTCAGCATCTCTATACCGCGGCCCCTCAGAGAATGCAGGACGAAATAGGCTTCATCACGGTGCTGCTGGGAGCCTGTGGTCATTCAGTCACTCAGATTCATACAGCATGCAGTCGGGGGCTTCCTTGGAAGAACTAATGTCTGGAAAGCAGAATCCCCATGAGCGGGGCTGGGGTCTTGCTCACACTTGTGGCCTTTCTTCCCTGCAGAGACTGATGAGCGTCAACTACCTGGGCAGCGTGTACCCCAGCCGGGCCGTGATCACCACCATGAAGGAGCGCCGAGTGGGGCGGATCGTGTTTGTGTCCTCCCAGGCAGGGCAGCTGGGGCTGTTCGGGTTCACAGCTTACTCGTCCTCCAAGTTTGCCATCAGGGGCTTGGCCGAAGCTTTGCAGATGGAGGTAAAGCTCTGTTCAATTTTTTTATTTATTTCTCTCCACTCGACAGTAGACGCCTCTTTTGCGGGTAGCTCCTTTACACGTGTCGTGTTAAATCAGAGATTTGTGCTTCGACATTAGTGAAAGTGAATTGACCCACCCTCTGCGTTTAGTTTCCATTTGTCGTGGTAGAATGGTGATAGTTATGACAGATGCAGAATGGTCGTGAGGGATTTGCTTGTTTAATATACAAAGTGCTGTTAGTAGCTTCATAGTGCTGTTGGACTGACGCCGTGTGAGTATGCGTGAGGTTTACCAGGTGCTTTGTTCAGTAGAGGTGTTTTCTCCGTGTGCTACGAGGTGGGCATCTTGTCACACTGGGGGTGCTTAGAGAGCCTCATATGTATCCAGAATCACATGCTGCAAAGGGCAAGGGAACGTTCTTTCAGTTGCTGTATACACTGCGGGAAACTGGACACTGCATGGTGATGTTGCAAGCCCAGGAGAGAATTCAGTTCAAGATCTGTGTTCTTACGGGAAGTGTGTGGTCTGGGGTCCTGTTGGGGACTTAGATAAAAGGTCAGGAAAAAAAAATTTCTGTAAAGGAAAATAGTAAATATTTCAGTCTTTGAGGGCCAGACAGTGTCTCTCACAGTAACTCACGACTCCCCTGGTGGCAGGGAGGCGGCCACATGCCACAGGTAAATGAACAGGTGAGGCTGTGTGGCTGTGCGGGGGAGGCGACCAGAGAGGAAGAGGATGTGTGTGTGTGTGTGTGAGAGAGAGAGAGAGAGAGAGAGAGAGAGAGAGAGAAAGATGGATGGGTGAGGGGTCCGCCATGTGATTATGGATGGGAACTAGACCTTGGTGGCGTGATCATGCTGTAGAATGCACAGATGTCAATTTATGTTATAGACCAGTATTATGCCAAGAAAAATTTATTAATAAAAAAAGAAAAAGCAGGGCCTCCCTGGTGGCTTAAGGGGTTAAGACGCAACCTATGAAGCTGTCCGCAGCCACTGAAGCATGTGTTTGATCCCCGGCCAGGGAGCAACCCACACGGCACAGCAGACCTCTCCTGCCTTGCCCGCTGCTCCCCTCAGCAGTGTATTTCAGTAGATTCACCTGTTCTGTTCCCCACTCTGTCTCTGGTGAGTCATCTCACCCCCCACACCTCTGGCCTGTACCCCAGTTCTTGTATGCATAAATAAATAAATCTTGGAAAAAAAATAAAAAAAGAAAAAGCAGGTAGATGGCCAGACTTGGCCTCTGCACGATAGTTTGCTGCCCTTGCTTTTGAAAATCCCCTGGAGAAGCGCCAGTGGTATGTGGCACTGGCACAGCTGTCCAGATGCTGGGCGAGTTTCGGGGTCCAGAGGGTGCTCAGGCCAGAGGCAGACTCCTGATGTGCCACCTGGGGACCGGCAGACGGGGGACCTTCTCATCCCGACAGGACCCGGCTGTACATGTCCTTCCCATCAGCTCGCCCGTCGTCTTCCTCGCTGGCAGGTCACCCCAGGCGGGCTCCGCCAACTCGGCAAGGATATGAAATCTCAGATGAGAACGCCTGTGTGTCTTCTGTCATTTTTCCCTTGCAAAGCGATGTGCATCGCCATTTTTATTTTTATAACAACTCGAGAGATGGGAGGCAGATGTTGTGATGCCACCTTGCAGGTCACAAAGCTCAGTTTTCCACGAGTTCCTCGACTTGCTCCTCTCTTGTGCCGCCCGAGGAGTGACCTTAATTCAGGTCAGGATGTGCTTGATCCATCTGGCTGCTCGCCCTCGCCCTTCACTTTGGCCTTAAAACCTGGTCGGTCCAGAGGTCCTTAGGGAAGGGCAAATCTGCTCATTAGGGTTTTTTTTCTCCCTGCGTCTGATCCTGCACAACCACTTCAGGAGTCGCTGGTTGGGGCGCAGCGCGTGACCTGGGCGGCCTGCTCCACTTGGGTCACCAGAGATGTTAACAGAGGAGGGGAGGGAAGGCGCTGCCGGTGCAGACAGCCCCGCGAAGCCTCCTGGTCACGAGGTGATTTGCAGCCGCAGGAAGCCCGGGCCGGCCAGACGTGGCTCCAAGCTCGGCAGCCATTAAAAATGTCCCCCTGTAAGCAAAAACTAAAATGAACAAGAACCATGAAAAATAGGTTTTGGGGCAAGTAAATTCAATAACCAAAGTCGAGTGTGTTCTTGGTAGAAGCCACAGTCCTTGTTTCCCTCCAAGCTGAGGGTGTTGTGTTTCTGAAGCCCGGGGAAGCCAGTCTGTTTGGGCAAAGCGATTGTGTTTTCACAATAGAGTCGCTAATAGAATTGCTCCAGAGCTAAGTCCCTTTCGTAATCCTTTTCGGTTTAATTAGCTCTTAAGTCTTCCTGTCTTCCCCACCCAGTGCCCCCACACTAAAAGCAGGACCCTAGAAACGGGTTATGTACAATGAGTAACTTTGAAGGGATGCTTTGTTGGCATTTTTTTCTTCAGCTGAGGCTTTTTAGGTGCAACTATATCATCAAAAGAATTTTAAAGTTAATCATTTTGGACAGTGGACTTTTGAGGTGGGTGGTTGCTGAAGATTTGGTAGCGCAGACAAAAGAAAACTCGGTGGTCTCCTTTCTACCCCTCCAGTCCTGATCTCGCGCCCCCTCCATCTTTCCCAGCTTGGTCTGAAAGAGCTTGCATTCGGGAGCCTTCTGTCTCCAGCTCTGCGCTCTCCAGCCCCCTCCCGTCCAGTGGGTGAGGAAGACACATCTACCTTGGGGTTATTTTGATGACAGATCAGTTCATAAGCCAGTGGTCATCTTCCTGATTGAGGGCGAGCCAGATGACGGAGAGGACACCGGGAGGGAGTGGGCAGAGAATGGGCCCCACAGGGCCACCGAGGGGCAGGCAGGGCAGGAAGCCCTGGGTCGCATGGCCCCGGGAGAGTGGGGCTGTCTGGAAGCCGGCGTTGTCTTGGGCGAGGACAGGCGAAGCCAACCTCACTTCCTCTTCTGCTGGCGTTAGGGGATCAGTAGCTTAAAGGAAGGTGAAGATAGTTTAGTGTATTTAGATCGCAGCAAATTATTTGGCCAAGAGTTTCCAAAGACCTTAAGCTTCGGGACGGCAGGAATTCTGTTTAGTTCACTTCCTTCTGCTTTGTTCTTGGGAGGGTACTGGCACACGCAGTCCCTGGGTAAGTGTCTTGGGATGAACAGCTGAGCCGGTCAGGCTGCTCACCTGGGGGCACCTGAACATAGGCTGAGATGATTATTTGGGTTCATGATTGCACAGAGGCTCCCAGCCTGGTTTCCCCCAACCCCAACCCCAACCGCCTGTGTTCTCAGCCCAGGAGAAGATTGTTCTGAGTCCTCACTTAATGGGGACCTGGGATAGGGGCGCGGCACAGAAACCACCGTGTCTGAGGAGTCTGCTCAGGCCTCCCCCGGCCGGCCTCTTAGGCTTTTCTTGCTGCTGTTTTCCTCGGGTCTCTGCACAACAGAGGGCAGGCCTATGGGGGGGACAGTTTTTTTTTTTTTTTTTAATGGTTTCTTTTTTTAAAGATTTATTTATTCATTTATACAAGCACTGGGTACAGTCAGAAGCGCAGGAGGGTGAGAGAATTCACCAGAGCCAGAGCGGGGAGCAGAGCAGGCAGAAGGACCGAAGTACACGGCTGAGGGGAGCAGCGGGCGGCAGGAGAGGTCTGCGCGCCATGTGGGACCCTCGCTGGCAGCCATGGATCGAACCAGCTACAGAGGCTGCGGGCAGCTTTGCAACCCAGCGCTCAACCGCTGCGCGGGGGGGTGGGGGGGGTGTCAGTTTTTAAAGTTACCATCTCAAAAGCAAGTGGAAGAGAAAGTGCTTGCTCATCAGCCTCCCTGGCCCCAGTCCCGGCTGTTCATGAGCAGAGCTGGACCTTGAAGCTACATGCCCGTAGGTGCCAAGTTGGGGAGCTCTCACGCCAGCCCCAAACAGCAGTGCACCTTCCAGGAACTTCTGCTCGGGTGCCTCTGACACCCCTCCCCCCAGGGCACAATTGCTCATCCCAGAGGGATTGGGGAGAGAAGGCTGTCATCGAGGGTGCCCAGGCCGCTCTGGCTGTGGGTGAGGGAGCAGGAGTCCTCTGCCGGCTCTTGGCGCCCCACTGCCTGTCACTTCCCTCTGCCAGGACTTCTTCATGGAGGCCAATAGCCAACCAAAGTCATGGCAGAGATTTTATTCCCTTATCTTATTGTATTTTTTTTTTACCCTCCCCCCTTGTATTTTCTTTTTTAATTGAGGTAATGTTGGTCTATAACTCTGTATATGATTTGGGGGTACAGGTTCACACCTGGGTTTTTAAAAAAGGAATTATAATGCTTTTAATCTTTTTTTTTAATTGTTCATTTTTGGACAGTGTTTGATTTCTCCCCTCATGTGTAGTCCCCAGAATTTTGCCATCACCCTAACACCTGTGACCATTTTGTGCTTGTCTCTCCTCTGTTTTGACACCTCTCCCTCTCCCTCCTCTGCTGAATGCCTCACAGCTACGGTTTGCCTGCAAGTTTTGTCTTTTTCCTGATCCTTTGGCTTCCCTATATTCCCCCTGTAAGTGAGACCATCTGATATTTTTCTTCTTCCTTCTCACTTCTTTCACTTAGTCCCTCCCAGCGCCATCCATGTGGCCACAAATGTCATGACTTTATCTTTTTTGATTGCTGAGTAATATTCCACCATGCAAACATACCACGTCTTCTTGATCCATTTGGCTGTTTGGGGCATTTACGTTGTTTCCAACTGTTTAGTGTCGTGAGCAATCAGGGCAGGATTAGAGCAGGGAGCAGAGCTGCTCCAACATGGGGGCCGTGGGAAGGGTGGTGTGTCTTGGTTGATCAGCAGGTGACTCTTATGGAATTCTTGGGGGTGTGTTTATGGCAGGACAGTTAAGTGTGGGGCCTGGTGGTGAGGTAAACAGGTCTCAGCACCTGTTCTTACACTTGGAGAAGCAGGTGGAGTTCCAGAGAGGGGAGGGAGATGTGAAGAGAAGCAGGGGCGGGGGGTGGGGACCAGTTTTCCCATGTAAATAAGGATTGAGTTTGTCTGCAGGGGATGTGCTTCCCTGGTGGTGTGATTGGGGGTTCCGGCCCAGGGGCAGAATCCTGTTTGTGGGTTCTGCAGAAGGAATCTCTCCTGACTCCCTATGGCATTGGCTCCATAAGGAATTGCAGAATAGGCAGACATCTTGGTGCACGGTGTAATTCTGTGCCTGGGTTTGGGGAGGCACAGCCAGGGCGGGGGCAGGGGTTGGGTGATCTCAATACTCGTGGCTAAAATCATCAGAAAAGCTTGATGCATGGTCTGAGGGTGGAGAGGCGGCCCTCCCTTTGCCCTGAACACCCGACTGGGGCACAGTGGGTGGGAAAAGTCTTCTAAATAATCTTCTGGGGCAGGAGTTTGCCAACTCAGTCAGTGGCGGTTCACATTGGCCTCGTTACCGCTTGAGAAAATCAGGCCAGTGTCTATGAGGGATGCCAGCCGCCAGTGCAAGTTGGTAAGGGAGGGTGCGGGATTGCCTCTGTCACTGAAGGGGCGCGTGTCCTTTCTGCACTGCAGGTGAAGCCATATAATGTCTACATCACAGTTGCCTACCCGCCAGACACCGACACCCCTGGTTTTGCAGAAGAAAACAAGACAAAGGTGAGCATTCCTCTGCACCCCATTTTGAGTCTCTGTATTGTGAACCCCTCTTCTGAATTTGTCTTTCCAGCTGCCAGCCCATCTTATTTTTCATAAGTCAGCAACTGAGTTCCTGTCAATTTGTGTACTAACTGGATGCCTCTAAACTTTCTGGAACATTCATTTGAAATCTTGGGGAATGCAGCCCTATTTTCAAAGAATATGCTTTTTGCTACTATCATTGAAACCTTATTTAATTAATTAGGGTTTTTTTTTTTCTGATAGAGGGTACAGTTTTTAATTAGTGCCATGATATTCTTGAAAAATAGCATTCTCTCCCTTGAACTGAAGTACCTGGCTACTGGTTGATTGTCTCCACTGGGTGGTTTAAGGGGCACCCCAGACAGCAGGCCTTGAAGCTGGTCCTGATCCCATCCCTCACACCACACACCCAACTGACCTGCAGATCTTCCTGGCTCCATCTCAGAACACATTTCCAGTCCTGCCTTTCATTTCTTTAACTGCATGTGTTACTACCACCCCCCTGGCAAGAGCCACTGGTATTTTTACCTGAACCACCACTGAAGCCTTCAAATGACCTGCTTTTGTTTACAGCCTCAGGGGTCTCTTCTTCCTAAAGTAGCTAGTGAACCTTTAAAAGCCTAAGTTGGATCATGTCACCTGCCTGGTCAAAACCCTTTTGTGTAAAACAAAAACACCCCCAGAGACCCAAAACCAGTGCAATAGAATGTTCTGGAGTGAAAGCAATGTTCTGTCTTTGTACTCTCCAATGTGGTGACCACATTGGAAACCTGGCTAGTGGGACTGAGACATGGAATATTAAATTATGTTCGGTTTTAACTAATTGAAAACGAATTGGTAGTGGCTGTGTGTCCTGCTGTGGGAAATACTACTTTTTTGCTATTTGCACTGTATTTCCTAAGATTTTCACTTACTTTCACATCTTTTTGCTGGTGACATACACACATGTGCTCAAAAATTCCTTAATTAGGAGTTTCAAAATGACAGTAAAAAACAAAAAGCAAAAAAAGTGGCCTAGAACAGCATCTGGAGGTGTCCAACGTCCCCTGTGGCCACCTGCCCACATGTCTTCTGCTCAGTCTCGTCCCTTCTGCTCCTCGAGCTTATGTTTCCATCTCTGCCTGGACATCGCCGCAGGACACCCCTGGCCCTCTGTGTCTCCAGTAGCACTGCCCGATTGCTCACTATCCCCTTCTGTGGCTTCCCTTTTCTCCCTGGTCTTGTCACCACTGGACCTTCACATTACATGTCGGGGGGGTTGTCAGTCATCCGGAGCCCAACAAGCTTTGCACTTTGTTCACAGGGGCCCTTTCTACCTTGTCACAAGTAGTGTCTGAGCAAACGGACACAGAAGTGGGGGAGAAAGGAATGGGTCAGAACTTGCTCCCCCCAGCACGGGCTTTGATTGCTTTTGTTCTGACAGTATTGCTTCATAATTGTGAATCACAGTGATGGAAGAATCAGGACTTCATTCGCTCTGGGCTGTATGCTTGCAGAGAGATGTGTGTGACTTGGAAGTTTTACCTCCTTCCTGTTTTCCTTTGACTGGACCTCTTTTAAAATTACTGCTGTCTCAAAGAAATAAATTTAAGCCAAATGTCCTGCCTTGGAGTAAGCAGGGATCTGGTACGCAGACTCGTGACATTTGCTAAGCTGTCCTTTAGTTAGAAGCCAAAGCTGACAAAGGGGGTGATTTCCCTGCGAGGACTGCATTCTGTTGTTGAGTTGGGTTTTTCCCCTCCAGTCAAGTGTGGGAGACTCTTCCAGTAAACAGAAGGTGGCCTTGGTCTGGGAGCCACATAGGGGGCGCACACGGGCTTTTGAGTCTGCTGCGTGTCTGGCCCCGTCCCGTTGCGCCAGCTGGTGGTCGGGAAGACTTAGGTGGTGGCACCTTCGAGAGGGCCTTTCTCTTAATTCAGGTTCATCAAGAGCGGGTCTGATTTTTATGAAGTGTGCTGCTTTTCTATTTTAAGAAAGCACATTCTGGTTTTTATTTCATTTAATTTCTTCACGCCTACATGGTGAATCAAATGTATGGTTTTGTGCAGCTTAAGACTTTCATTTTGAAACTTCTCATTGAAACCCCATCTTCAGGAATTTTTGGGCACATGTGTGCACATCACCAGCAAGAAGATGCAAAAGTAAATGGAGAAAGACCCCACCCGCCAAGACATTAGGAGTAAAATGCAAATAGCAAAAAAAGAAAAAAGAAAAAAATAGCAAATGCGCAAATAAGCAGACAGGCAGGGATGTTCAGAGAAGGGAGAGAGAAATTATTGCCAGTTCAGCATTCAGGGGAGGCGTTTTGAGCTAAGTAACCACCGAGAGGGACCTTGGACAACTTTTGAAGAACAAAGGCCCAGATTTGGGGTCTGACGCTTTGGCCTGCAGCAGACACGGAGCCGGGCCGGGGCCCTCTTGGTGTCTCCTCTTCCTTCTCTCTCTCCTGGCCTCTGCAGGCCCCTTTGGAGATCCTGGCCATAAGAGCACCTGCTCAGCAGGTGTGGGCAGGCTGTGGGGTCTGCGAGCACCCCCAGGCAGGTGACTCCAGCACCAAGGATTCAGTTGGTGGTGTGGTGTTCTCACTCCAGCCCTCTGGGCCTCCCTGGAGCTAAGACCATGGAGGACCACGTCCTGCAGAGTGGCCAGGGCCCCTCACGTTAGCGGCTGGGCTGCATTTTATACAGTCACCAGGTAGACATGAACTTAGAATCCAGGTGGATTCTAAAATAGGCATCTTCTCAAAGATGGAAACTGGAATTGCTTATAACCGAGAGGGGGCTGTCAGAGTTACTTATTTCTAAATGTGACAATCAATGATGGTACCGATAAGTCCATGTTTTCCCACTTTTAGCCTTTGGAGACTCGTCTTATTTCTGAGACCACGTCTGTTTGCAAACCAGAACAGGTGGCCAAACAAATTGTGAAAGATGCCATAGTAAGTACAATCCTTGTTTTGTTTTCGGGGTGCGTGCTTGTAGCACCATGTTTCTGAAAAGACATTTGTCCCGGGACTGAATCCCAAACATAAAGACCAGTGTTTATGTCCCTCAGATGCGTTGCACCTTATACTTGATTTTACTTTTCTTCCCTTGGATGCTCTTGATCCCCTGTTAAGTTGAAGGCTCCTGAAAACCAACAATAGTTCCTAGTCTTAGGAGCAGATTGGACCACCTGAAATGGCCTCTGGACCCCCAGGGTTTGTGGACCCACATTTAGAGCCTGGTCCCTCCGGCCGTTCAGCCCGTCTGCCAGGGCCGTGCCAGCTGGTGAGCCCTGCAGCCCTGTTCCCCCTAAAACTCCTGCGCTCACTGGGGTGTTGACTTGACGCCACATTATTACCTTTGCCTCTTTCTTTTCTCTTCCTTCTATTCAGCAAGGAAATTTCAACAGTTCTATTGGCTCAGATGGGTACATGCTCTCGGCTCTAACCTGTGGGATGGCTCCAGTAACTTCTATCACTGAAGGGCTCCAGCAGGTAAGCCGGCTCAGGCATCTCTCGGCCCCTGGGTGCCTCCTCGCCCTCTGCAGCGCCTCCTCTCCCTCCAGCCCCGGCGTCGCTCTGACCAATTTCTGATCTTCCTAGAGCTCTCACCTTCCGTGTTGCTTTTTCCAGAAAATGCCAAGACTGCATTAAAAAATTAGTTAGTAAAATGCCTTGTACTAACCCTGTGTCGGCACTTCATTAAGCTGCATTATAATTGCTTTCTCTTGAGGTCCTCCCCCCCTTTTGTTTTTCTTTTTAAATGGCTTTAGGGTTATGGGCGTCCCCCCAATGTGTGACCTCCCCCACTTCTTGTTATCACGCTGCCTACTCATGGCCGGTTGTCACTGCTGAAGAGCCAGTGGAGACACGCTATTCCCTGAGGTCGTGGCTTATGTTAGACCACCTTGGTGGTGGTCATCCATCCAGTGGGTTTAGACAAAAGTGCGGCGACATGTACCCACTTGTACCGTGTGCCCCAGAATGTCCACCGCGCCCAAATTCACCTGTGCTCGGCTGTTCATCCCTCCCTGCCTCCTGCCGCGCCCTGGCGGGTGGTTACCCAGCTCTCTGCAGCCTCCAGAGTTTCGTCTTTTCCACCTTCCCTTAGGCTTTTGCAGTTCTCAGAGTTCTCCTTGCACACGTTTCAGAGAATCAGGTTGTTTCCAAGGCTCGTTGTCACCAACAGCAGCCTCACGCGCCACCTCCCGTCCCACCTGCTCTGCTCGGAAGCAGCCGCACACTCTGCCCTCAGCGTTTCCCCTGCCTGCCTCCCGTCGCCGGATGAAACGCTGAGAAGGCTCTTTGCTGGCTCTGCTGGGTTGGGGATCAGGCGATGACAGCGCCTGTGAAAGATGCAGGTTCAGCTCTCCTGCCCCTCCTCCCGCCTGCCCTCCACGCTCCCTTCCTCCTTAGTTGTCTTGTGGTTTGGGCGAGGTCCACAGCCGAGCGGATCATTGTACGGCTCTTTCAGTGCTGTTCCGCCAAACGAGGTAATACACGTAATTAATATTTCCTCCTCGTGCACCCTCTTATCCTCCCTGAAACTATTATCGACCTATTTTATGTATTATTAATGACGACTGTCTTCGTCCCTGCTCAGAGATACCAGACACCGTCAGCTTCAGCTTCTGCAGGGAATTCCCCCTGAGCCGCCCGACCTCCCGCCAGAACCGGCTGCCTGGTCTGGTGCGCAGCTCCTCCTCCCCTGGGGCAGGTCGGCCTGGGAAATTATCAACATTCAAAACCTGAAGTTCAGTTCCCCCTAAATGAGTGTCCCTCTTGCACCTTGTAAAGTCAAAATATCATTCAGTCGAACCATCTGAGTCGGGACCGTCCATGTTCTTAGCACCTGTTACAGGATCTGATCACGTTCATTTTAAACCAAGAGCCTTGACTGGTGTTTGGTACTCGAGATGCTGAGCACATCTTCTCCCCTGCTGTGTCCCTGTCTCTTATGAATACCTGTCTTCAGGGCCTCCCTGGTGACCTGGGGATTGAGTCCCAGCATTATCACCACTATGGCCTGGGTTCAGTCCCCAGCCAGGGAGCTGACCCCATAGGGTGCAGCTGACCTCTCCTGTTTTGCCCGCTGCTCCCCTCAGCAGCGTATCTCAGTGGATCTGCCTGTTCTGCTCCCCACTCTGTCTCTGGTGGATCCTCTTGCTCTCCGCACCTCTGGCCTGCACCCCAGTTCATCTACACAGGAGAAAAAAAAAAGAATATCTGTCTTGTTGTGTCATTTGAATCGATGAGTCAGACTGACCCCCGGCCTCCCGTCTGGTCTCTGTGTGTGAGGGACAGAGCAACAGGTTCTGAGTCGGTGTTAATGGTGACAGTTTCCCTTATGCTTGTCGTCAGAGCTGATCAGCAGTTTGCCTCAGAAGCTGTTTGTTAGAGAGAGACATATCGAAAATCCCTTGACACGAACTATTGTGCTGGTGCATGAGCTCAAAGGTCTGTCTGTCTTGCAGGTGGTCACCATGGGCCTCTTCCGAACCATCGCCCTGTTTTACCTGGGAAGCTTCGACAGCATAGTCCGTCGCTGCATGATGCAGAGAGCAAAATCCGAAATTGCAGACAAAACGGCCTAATTCTCATCCCTTGGAGAAAGACTGTGTCAAAATAAGTTGAACAGCTTGCTGCTACCTGGGACCCAGTTTTTTGACCTACAGACACTTATGTGATACTTGTGAATACGTGAGATGGGACCAGTCTCTGCAGAGACCTGGCTGCGAGCGGGGTGGGGCTCCTTCCCAGACACTGTCACTAACACTATGCAAACGCGGACGGGCGCGCGGGGTCCTCGGCTCTGAGCCGGAGACGTGAGGATGGTTTGTGCGCGGGGTGAAGAGCAGAATTCCAGAGTTGTCATTTAAATTTTTGCTATTTATTCCTGTATATCACAACCCCCCCCCCCCCCGAGATCAAGTGCAGAAATGCACTTTATGACTCATATGAGGTTTTGAGGATTTTTTTTTTTTAACATTCCATGAAAGGCAGTTGATGGGTTTCTGGGCTTTTTTTTTTTTTTTTTTTTTTAAACAAAACAAAACATGGTGTATTTTAGTCCAGATGAGTTTTATGCAACACCAGAGAGCCTGAATGCACAATAATGTCCCTGGCTCAGGTGGGCCCTCCTGTCTTCTCTCTCTCTTTGATCCCATGAAACTCCCCGGGGGATGAGAGAGGCAAGCCGTGGAGGGAGGGAGTGACGTCTTCACCAGGAGGAAAGAGAATAATGCTTTCTTGTCTGCTTTAGACACAAACGCGAGGGCACTTTTTATTTTCCATCCGCGGGGGAAGGCAGCCTCCGAAAATGTTTTCTGAAGAGAAATAAAATCTTAGAAGCTTAAAAGTTTACAATTTCTTCCATGGCCATGACGAGCTAGGCCCCTGCATTCCCTGATGGCATCTCCAGTTTTTTTTCCCCGTGTCTTCCATTCTAGTTTTGCTCATCTGCT
Organism: Talpa europaea; assembly: GCF_964194135.1. Taxonomy (NCBI): domain Eukaryota; kingdom Metazoa; phylum Chordata; class Mammalia; order Eulipotyphla; family Talpidae; genus Talpa; species Talpa europaea. The sequence continues at coordinate 91,370,650 of NC_140080.1, read as the reverse complement.
ATGATATTTTTGTAAAAAAAAGGAAAAGAAAAGAAAAAAGAAAATAATACCCATTCTGCTTTTTTGACTTTTTAAATTCATGAATGAATTAAACAAATGAAAAACTTTAAAGTGTGACCTTCTCGTAGCATATATGTAGCTTTTAGGAAAGGTTGACGAGTCTATTTAAATTTTACTCAGTGAGAAAAATGTAGGGCGACCAGGTCGATTTTGAAGATGCTCATTTTCTGAAATGAAATGGTCACTCCCCCACCCTGGCCGTTCTTTCTGTGACACCCCCACCTACCCGAGACATCCTCTGGGCGCTGCAGCCCCAGCACAGCTGGGGAAGTCCTCTTGGCCCCCCAAATGTTTCCAGATTACAGGGTGTGGTTTGGTTAGTGGGGTTCCACAGTAAGTGCCTACCGGGAGCATTAGCCACTGTCACCTGCTTTGTCCTCTCGTCTGTCCTGTGTGCCCCGCGGCCTCAGGACGGTCACCCTTATCTTAACCCTCCCCTTCCTCACCCCCCAGACACAGGAGCACATTCCAGCTCACTTTGGTGAGAAAAAAAAAACCACTACTTTTGAAAAGGGGCCTTTTTTATTGTTTAAAAAAATTCTGCAAAAGACTGAGACCTAGAAACGATACCAAACCATTTTGCTCTTGAGACTTTGCACCTCTTCACTTTAAAAATGACTTCATTTTTAAGAAGCAAGGTGTCTCATGATTTTAAATCCCTGGTGTCTTTAATCAAGATCTGAGAGCGGCATATTTTAAAAACAGAAAGACAAGAAGCCGTTCCTTCATATCGAAGTGACCTCGTGGCAGTGTATGCGATGGGTTGATGCCACCATGGTCTCTTGCATCTTCCGTCTTCATTTGCTGGCCACGCGGGGTCTCAGTCTCCAACACGGAGTGATGGCTGCAGTTCCCTAAGTTGCAGAAAACAGTTACATCACTATCTGGATGTTTCCCAATCTTATTCTTTCCTCATAAGCGCTGCTTGAATGTTGGCGCCGGCTACTGCTAGTCTGTATGAAAATGAGTCCAAGATGGCATCTCCTTTAATAGGACTCTTCCCGGTGGCCTTCTCCAGGCTCATTTCTCAAGGAACCTTCTGATAGTGCTGCCACCTCCAGGTAATCTACTGCCTGAGCAAATGGACAGGCTTGTCAGGGATGTCAGAGCCCTGGTCCCTTATCCTGCAAAATATGAAAACTAAGGGTTTTTTTTCTTTCTAATTTGGCACCATGTTCATTTGGTAAGAAAACCTAACTTGCACAAATGTGAGGTTATTAGGGTTTCTCTTTATGCCACTCCATGGGTAGTTGATCGGTTTTGCCTGAAGAGCTGACTTCCAATGGGTTTGGTTATAGGATTGCCCCCACACTGCAGCTGTTTTGTAATATGCAACTTATGCCCCATGTTAGTTTTTTAAAAGCTCAGCGGTGGTGAATTCTAAAACACATCTGTCCTGCAGAGTTTTGGGTAGAGGGTTGTGGACATTTAAGCAGCTTCATGTAACGATCTCACTTCATCCCGAACATGAACTAATACAAGGCAGATTCTGTTTTATATCTCGGGGGCTCAATTCCTATACAACATTTTCTATGCTGAATTGTTTTTCTGCTCAGAGGAAGAAAAAGTAAAAGCCCCAAGTTAGATTATTAGGGAAGATGCCGGCCTTTTTTTTTTTTTTTAAGGGATTTCATTGATCTAGCACTTTCTACTATGCCCTAAAGTAGGTAAACATTACCTATGGCAGTAAGAGCTTAATTATTATTCTGTTGAAATGTTGGCTCTCTAAGTGACCAGCAACAGCTTATTATGCGAGTTTCAGTCTTGAAGTGCCTGCCTCTGCTAGGTTTGGTTGTACCATTTTCTTATGTGTTTCTGAGGTTATTTATTTAAAAATGTTTACTGTCATTCAGCCATAGAAATTCCAGAATATGCTCAAGAACCCTTCATTATTTAAAAAGGCAAAAACACTATCCTCATTTTTTTTAACGTAAATAAAGTCAAAGGGATTGTTCTTTTCTGTGTTTTTTAATTTAATTTTTATAGCTGAAAAGAGAAGAAATTTAAAATGCTGTTAATGATGACCTCTTTCCAGTCATATGTACATGTGTTTGGTTAAAAATCTTTATCTGGATCTGGGAAACCATGTAGTGTTGATTCTTAGAAGTGGAACTTTGAGAGACTGTTTCTAATATTTAGATGACAAAAGCATTCTGGTAATAGTTGCTTCAATTCAAAGAATTGTATGTCTTTGTCTTTCTAAAGGAAGGCAATACCATTATAATTTTTTATTGAATTATATCATCAGCAGATTTAACTTTATTACATCATGTTCTAATTTAAACATGTCTTACTGAATTGAGGACACTTTTAAATATTCATGCTTTTTGACGTAAGATGCTTTATATCCCTCTCACTTCTTTAATTCTAGTAACTCAGCTTTATAAAGTACCCACTAACCACAGACTGCCATTTTCTGGACTGAATCTTGCTGTTCAGATTTAGTTCAACATCGTGACGACAGATTTGATACTTTAAGAGGAGATAATAGCTATTATATTTTACCCTTGACTGATACGACAGTTCTAATGACATTTTTAAATTGTTGCGCGTGCACATGGCTATTTTGATAAATATCAGAACTTGTGTTGGCTACTTTAGATGCTTTTGTGGCAGAATTGTAACCTAATTTTAATATCTTGTATTTCTGAGTCACAACAAAAAATAAATGGGGAACAAGCTTTACAGATTTGAAAACTTATTTTCTAGCAATTTGCATTTTTAAAGAGATACCTAAGCAAAACACAGCCCCTCCATAAGGTTACCCCAACCTTGCATCCTAAACACTTCACAACGCTTAATTTTTGCCATTTTCTAGGAAGTAATATTTCAGATTAAGTCCTTGGTGTCCTGAGTTCTTGTTTCAAGTATTCTGTGTTTGTGGGACATGGGAGTTAAGGGGTGAGAAAAAAAATACAAAATTTCAAAAATCTCTTAAATTACGTTCCAGGTACAAATAGATTTCCCATATTTTAAATTGTATTCTCACTGAGCCAAATCTCAGACTCTGAAGGGCATAGAAAACTGACACGTAAAAGAACGCACCTTCCTAGGTCTCAGCCCTTAAATAGAAGTTTGGTCACTCTGAAGGGAGGAGGCCTCCATGGTTTGCAAAGCAGCGGATATCGGCGGCATATGATAGCACTTGATCACTTACATTTGGGTGTTCAGGTGAACTTGATGTCTGTTCCACTCCGGATTTATACCTCCACTGTCCTCCTTCAACACATATTTATTGCCTCCTGAGATGGGGATCCAGGCACCGGGGGTACAGTGTTGCAGAAACAGTCTGTCCCTCCAGGTGATTCCAGTCCTTATTTCCTTCCCACCCTCTGCCTGCATCCCTCTTCCAGGCCCTGAACTGCTCCCCATTCCTTTCTTCTTGGGACCCCTGAATTTTATGCCAAGTATTTGAATGCCATGCACTATTTTAGGCTGGAAATGGAGAAAGGAAAACGGGGTTCCTGCCTTCCAACTGTTTCTAATCTAAAGGGAGAAACATGCCAGAAGTCACACTGTCCCCAACAATGGCTGTGATTAAGGTATTAGAGCTAATGTGGAAAACATAACCAGTGCCCAGGGTCACAGTGTGAGCACTATACATTGAACTCACACTAAGTGTGTGAGTGGTACTGGTTGGTACCTCCGATTCCCGCCCTAGTGACAGTGCTGTTTACAGTCCCATGTTATCAATGAGGCACCAACAAAGGGAGGTTAACTAACTGGTCCAAGGTCATAGCTACTAAATGATGGAACTAGACGTGGATCCCCATTTTCTAGCTGTTACGCTCCAACCCCGGGTACTGAACTACACAGCACAGATGCATCTAGGACAGTCAAGGATGGTCTTATGTGGGAAGGAAGTCCTGAGATGAAACTTGAGGGATGGGTATGAAATTGCCATGCTAAGGTTGGGTGCATTTCAGGAAGGAAAGCAGATGGGCAAAGGCCAAAGCATTGTGGGCTATTCCAGAAATGTTGCACTGGGCAACACCACACTGATGAACGGGTGTCGTGGAGCAGGCTACGTAATGCAGGATGCTGCTGAAGAGCAAGATCTTGGCCTTTTTATTGCTAGAAGAATTATACAGCATCAGTTGAGAGAAAGGAGGACAGAGAAAAGGGAGGGGTGAGACCAAAAAATGTGCTCTGTCATCTATGGTATCGGGGTGGTGAGTCTGCCCTCCAGGTACGTCTCATCTGCTTGATGACTTGGTATTGTAATTGAGATCAAGCTCTAGTTCCCCAGCCATGGTTTCAATCTTATCAACAAGGCCTTCCACTGATCAGCTTCTGGGGTCCCTTGTTACAAGTCCTCCTCGGCCCCCCAGGGCGTTCCCGGTCATACCTCCTTACATAGCCTTCCCGGAGTGATCCAGCTTCCTGCTCTTGATTGATTTGAAAGGCACCTTGCAGGGTTGGGCTCCTGTACCTAACTGACCCAGCCATTCTGACCTTGCTTAGGATTTAGAACTGTAGGTAACAAAATGGTGGTCGAACAGGCCCCTTAGGATTAGCAGACCCACACAGAAACCCCAAGATGGGACAGTGGAAGGACAAGGTGGGTGCCCAGCGCTGAGCTTGGGCCATGCACGTGGAGATGTGAGATGTTAGCCTTCGGAGAACTTTGGACAGAAATATGAAATGGCCAGATTGGAGCTTTAGAAAGATCAGGTTGCCCTTGAAATTCAATGAGTGCTGAACTTTTGGACCTTGGGTAAATAATATTCATCTGTTTGAAAGATAACCATATTAGATACATACTATTATGGATTGAATTATGACCCCTCAAAGGATGTTAAGTCCAAGTCCCTGTAGCCGTGAATATCACCTTATTTGGAAATAGGGTCTTTACAGACAGCATCGAGTGAAGATGAAGTTTTTAGGGTAGCTCTAGTCCAATATGTCTGGTGACCTTATAAGAAGAGGAGAAAACACACACACACACATGCACACACACAGAACACCACACAACCACAGACAGCAGAGGGCTGCAGCTGCTAGCCAGGACAGATGGCCACCACTGGACACTGGAAGAACCAGGGAAAGTTTGGAGAGGTTCTCCTTGGAGCCGGCAGGGGTGGGGGCAGGGGTGGGGGGTGGTGCCCCTGTCAACCCCCTGAATTTAGACTTCCAGTGCTCAAGGCACCCAGTGAGTGGTATTTTGTCATAGCAGTTCAATGCAAACAAACATTGATCTTTCTAAATGTGTTCATCAGCAACTAATATCTGGGAGATACAGTGCTCTGTGCTCAGGAGCATGAGAGAATAAAAGTTGCTGCCCCTTAAATGTTCATTCCTTATCTATTCCCCTTCAATACTGTGATTGTTTGGGTCTGTTACCGCAGTTTCAATCCAACGAGAACAGCAAGCATTAGAAAATATTAGTGTACTTCGGTCCTTCTGCCTGCTCTGCTCCCCGCTCTGGCTCTGGTGAATTCTCTCACCCTCCCGCGCTTCTGACTGTACCCGGTGCTTGTATAAATAAATAAATAAATATTAAAGGAAAAAAATGAGATGGCGAGCATTTAAAAAAAAAAATATTAGTTCCTTCTCTTAGTTTATTTTTACTTTAAATGCCAAACCATTAATTTGAAAGGAAAAATTTCCACCAGTGAATTGCCCTGTGTTAACCAAAAGTAAACATTTTTTGCCTATAAACTTGCACTCCAGAATGATTTATCTGCAGCTTAATGCCTACTTTCAAAGGCTGTTGCTTAATGTAAACATTATTTTGAGGTTTAGGACCCTCCATAAATTGATCAGGTTTCTAAATTAGACCAAGGCTACTTGGTGTAGATTTGGCAGAAGAATTTCCTGACGATGACAAGGATGGTTTGAGAGCACCCAGAAGATCACTTGGATGCAATCTCTCTTTTGCAGCAAAAAGGCTCTGAATCATAAAAGATTCAGTAATCAGGCGTTAGTATTTATTTAATAATGATGTAATTTTTGCCAACAAAGTATGACGTGATCTGAAAGAATTGTGGTGCTAGTTACTAAGAGTTTATAATGTGTAAGATGCTTAAGTGATTCATATTTAGATAAGCTTATTTTTTTATTTATATATATATATATTTTACATCATTGTTCATTCATTTAGATAAGTTTATAGAAGGTTAGATAAAATTATATTTTGATAGAATAAAGAAGATACTCAAAATTGGGAATTAGTGTTTTGATAACATATCTAGGCCTGTGAGATGCCATTTTTTAAGTTCACTTATATAACTTTTTCCTAAGTTCATTTTCCTGTTAGGCAATTTACATGGGTTACTTATTTGCTTCTCTCTATAATGTCGGTTTTGTTTGCGGATTTATTTCCACGTCCGTTTACCTCAATGCTTTAGGGTCATGTTTTTAGGGTCAAATTTTTTTTAAAGATTTATTTATCTATGCATACAAGAGCTGGGGTGTAGGCCAGAGGTGCAGGGGGTGGGAGGATCCACCAGAGACAGAGTGGGGAACAGAACAGGCAGAATGACAGAAATACACTGCTGAGGGGAGCAGCGGGCAAGACAGGAGAGGTCTGCTGTGTCATGTGGGTCACCTCCCTGGCCAGGGATAGAACTTGTGCTCCAGTGGCTGTGGATTGCTTCATCGTGCTATGTCTTAACCCCTCGCACCACCAGGGAGGCCCATGTTTGCTATTTTTTAACTCTTTTATTTGACTTATTAGTCGTCAGTTCCCTCTCAGTTAATGATGTCTTTCTATATTTATTTCAAATAAAAAAGCTTAATAAATTAGGAAGACTTCATATGTACCTATATTAGACATTAGCACATGCAGATTAGAATGTCTTTTTTGATTTTCATAAACTTCAGGAACATTTATATTGGGCGATAGAGGAAGAGAACTTTCTGAATTTTACTGTTAACCATCAGCCAGTAGGTGGCGAAAACTGGCAATAAAAGCTTTTTGTTTGGTGGATTGGCGAATCAAGAAGGAAAACACAGGCCTTTCAGATTCAATAGACTCTCCGTTCCCTGCAGGCGTGTTCTTTTCTCTTCCTGCTGCCACCCTGCTCCTAGAATCCAGCCAGGCCAAGCTGGCCAAGAGGCATCCATGGGCTCTGAAAAGTGGAAGACATGTTGGGCAGTGAGAACCCACAGTGCGCTCCTCGAAGGCTCCTGGGAGGTCTCAGTCAAGATCAAGGATTCAAACCCAGAACCCCTGACTCAGGCCGGGCTCTGGCCATGACCTCACAGAAGCCCAGAGACAAGGACTTCACATCCCACCAAGTGCCTTCCCGCATGCCTCGCGTGGAATCTAACAAACACGCAATCTGAATGAGGGAGGGCATGGTTTCTTTCACTCTTTCCCTGGAAAGAGTGTCCAGAACATTCCCATGGCCTGTAATGCAGACCTGTCCTGACGCTTTGGTGATAGTCAAGATGCCCCATAAGGAATCAGTGTGTAAAGCGAGACTCTCTGGGAGCCGGGAAGGGGGAAAATAGGAAAGCTTTTTTCCCTGGGGAACGGGGGTCCGTTTCTTTCTAACCACCGTCTTTGCAGAAGTACAATTTCTTTTCCAGCTCTCTCATTTCCTCACTCACGTGCTGGGTCTCAAAAGCACCAAGGCTTTCGATTCCTCTTAGTGATTTGGGGGGTTTAGGACAAGGTCCTGGGAACATCCTGACTCCATAGTGCTGTGGCATTAGCACAGTGTCTACATCCGGGAGAACATACATCCCAGATCAGTCTATACCCAGTGCCCATATATATTTTTAAAATTTATTTATTTATGCATACAAGAGCTGGGATACAGGCCAGAGGTGCGGGGGCAAGGGGCGGTGAGAGGATTCACCAAAGACAGAGTGGGGAATAGAGCAAGCAGACTGACCAAAGTACACTGCTGAGGGGAGAAGGAGGCGAGTCAGGAGAGGTCTGCTGCGCCATGTGGGTTGCTCCCTGGCAGGCCAGGGATCGAACTCGTGCTGCAGAGGCTGTGGATTGCTTCATAGTGCAGTGCTTCACCTCTTACGACACCAGGAAGGCCCCCAGTGTCCATCTTGAGACCAGGACACACACCTGCCATTACCACAGATAAAAGGGGCTCTGCCACAGCCATGAGAAGGCAGAGGTAGCATTTTCCCGCTCTCTTGCCTCCCTAAGAAATTTGTACCAGGTATCCATCCCCTAGCAAGAGCTAGGCACCTTGGGTGATAGGGGGCCATAGATGAAGAAATAAAAATAATTGGTGTGCTTATTTCGCTTTGATTGTAGAGAAGGAACAGGACAGACTACAGATAGGGTCAGGATATACTGGCACACACTGCAGGATTCTTTTGTCGTGTTTTTATGACCGTGATAATCCAGTGTCCCTATATATTTGTACTTGAACCCTATTAAGTAAGCGGCTGTGCTTTGAGAAAACATTTTTTTCTTGGCTCTTTGTTTGTCAAAGACTCTTAGAGATAAAAATAGTCCAACACATGCAATGTGTTTGCCCTCTTGTGCTTTTCTCCTAGGGGGTATTCATGCTGATGCATTAAAAAAGTGTTCTTGCGGGTACACAATATGTGCAGTGTGTGTGTGTGTGTGTGTGTGTGTGTGTGTGTAAGCGCACATATCTTTAACTTGAGATGGCACAGCTGGCTGGGATTGGCTGCCAGGTGACCCTGGAGGCCTCTGGAAAGTGACCCACCCTGCTATTAGGACTGGGGCCTGAACGTTGCCCTGGAGCCCTCCACAGCGTCCAGCCCCATCCCAGATGCCGAAATTGCTAGCAGCAGAGGAAAAACATTTACTCAACCGTTTAGAAGCCTCTGACATGCCCCAACCGCCCCTCCACAGGCCCGCCGAGCGCTGGGGCTGGCCTCGGGCACGGCTGGTGCCTCCCTCGGGTGTCCTCTGCGGGGACACCCAGCCAGCAACTTGAAAGCAAACACCACGCTCGGGGTGAGGTCCCCCAGCCAGGGAGAGCACTGGCCTCGGTCCTCTCCCTGGTGGCCGGGCGCTGGAAACACGGCGTGCGCGCGCGCGCACACTCACACACACAGACACACGCGCACGCGCGCACACACACGGCCAGAAAGAAGGAACGCACACTCACACCACCCACACGCCCACCCGCCCACCCGCCTTCGGGTGGAACGGAACACACACGCGCATCCACACCGGCTTGGAAGGCGGGCACGCTCGCCCACACGCTCTCCGGGGTGGAAAGGGACCCGCGCGCACGCACCCGCGCTCGCTCTCCGGGTCGGAAAGATCAAAGCGACTCCCGGGCTCCGCCAGCGCCGGCGGCCCCGGGGCGCCCACCATGCGGCCGCCCGCCCGGCGGCGCGCGGCTCCCCGGGGCGCCCCGGCCCTCGCGGCCCCCGAGCGCGCGCCGGGCCCGCCGCAGGCCGGAGGAGGCCCCGCGCACACCCACCGCGCCGCAGCCGCGCGGGAGGCCCGGCCGGGCGCGCCCCCCACCGCCCGGGCCCGCCCCGGCCCCGGCCCGGCCCGGCCCCGCGCGCCCCGCGCCCCCGGCCCCGCGCGCCCCGCGCCCCCGGCCCGGCCGCGGCGCCTTTAACCGGGGCCGGGGAGCGCGGCGGAGGGGGGCGGAGGGGGGCGGAGGGGGGCGGCGGGCGGCCGCGAGGAGGGCTCTTTCTTTCTTCTTTTTTTGAATGAACCGTGTGACGTACGACAGGAAACCGGGCGGTTAGAGGAGAATGAAGTAAGAGGCCAGGCCCCCCCGGCCCGCGCCCGCGCCCGCCCCCTTCCTCCGCCCGCCCCCGCCGCGCGCGCGCCCGCGCCGGCCCCCCCCGCCGCCGCCCGCGAAGGTGCCGGCGCCGGGCCCTCCCCGCGGCCCTCCCCGGAGCGGGTCGCGGCAGCGCGGGCAGCGGGGAGGCTGCGGCCGCCAGCGCCGCGGCGCGGGAGCCGGAGGAGGAGGAAGAGCGCGCGGCCCGGAGGCGGGTGCGCCGGTGGGGTGCAGCGGAAGAGGGGGTCCGGGGGGGAGCCCTCCGGAGCCGTCATCCTTTTTAGGAAAAGAGGGAAAAAATAAAGCCCTCCCACACGCCGCTCCCCACCCCTCGCCGCGCCACACACGGCGCGGGCTCCTCGCGCGCTGCGCCCGCGGCCGGGCGCGTCCTGCTGCATCGAGCCGGCGGCTCCTCGGGGAGGCTCGCGCCGCGGAGTTGCAGCCGAGGCGGATTCCTGCCCCCGCGGCCGCCGGCGCCCCGGCCCGCGCCCCGGCCCGCGCCCCGGAGGCGCGAAGCGGTGCCCGGCACCATCCATGTCTGTGCCCGCGCGGGTGCGTGCGCGTGGGGGTCGCCGCGGGAGCGAGGGCCGCAGGACTCCTGCAGATGCCGGGCTGGACACTGTGATTCAGCTGCTGCCGCCGCTGCCTTGTGGCCCCCTCGCGCTCCGGAGACCTCCGGTTGGGATCCCCGCGGACTGACACTTCCCAGGAGGAGCAGGCTGGGCAGCCCCCGGGACGCGCGCCGTGGCTTTGCCCCCCACCCCGCCCTCCCGATTCATTTTGGAAGTTTCACAGCAGCTCTCAGCGGAGTTCTGAAGATCGGTGGAATTTTTGCCTTATGCATTTGTTTTGCTTGCAAAAAAAAAAATAATAATAATAATAAAGGAAACTTGACAGAGGATCATGCTGTCCCTAAAAAATACAAGTAAGTTCTTTGCGCAGGAAACTGGTTTCGTGTAACTTTCAATGGAAACATTTGCGATTGTAACTTTAAGTGCATTCGAGTAAGTTGCATTTCCAGGCAGTGGAGTAACAGGCTCTGTAGCCGTGTGACTTGGAGTGTGTGTGACTCGCTTCGCCCCCGGTCTGGAAGGGCAAATGCACCTGATTTTGACTTACTGGTGTTTTGTTTTGTTTTGTTTTGTTTTTAACCTTTCAGCATCTCGGAGGAAGTCGAGCGATATGAACAGTCCTTAATCATAATGTGCCTCATGAAATAAAGATCCGCCAGGATTTTAAATAAAAATTTCCTGCAGCTCATGCCAACAGGGAAACACCAGAATCGAGTGTTCCGCGTGACTGAAGACACCCCCTCATCCAAGAATGCAAAGCACATCCAATAAAATAGCTGGATTATAAGCCTTCTTGTTCCTTTCGGGGCCGCGGGGCGCGCGCGGGGGCGCGAGGTGCTGCTGGTCCCCGGCCGCTCGCCCGCGGGCAGGATGGCGCACGCCGGGAGAACAGGGTACGACAACCGGGAGATCGTGATGAAGTACATCCACTATAAGCTGGCGCAGAGGGGCTACGAGTGGGACGCCGGAGAGGGGGGCGCCGCGCCCCCGGGGGCCGCCCCCGCAGCGGGCCTCTCCTCCCCGCGGCCGGGGCGCCCTCCCGCGCTCGCCAGGACCTCGCAGCCGCCGCCCCCGGCCGCCCCCGGCGCCGCCGCGGGGCCCGCGCCCAGCCCGGTGCCACCTGTGGTCCACCTGACCCTGCGCCAGGCCGGCGACGACTTCTCCCGCCGCTACCGCCGCGACTTCGCCGAGATGTCCAGCCAGCTGCACCTGACGCCCTTCACCGCGAGGGGACGCTTTGCCACGGTGGTGGAGGAGCTCTTCAGGGATGGGGTGAACTGGGGGAGGATTGTGGCCTTCTTTGAGTTCGGTGGGGTCATGTGCGTGGAGAGCGTCAACCGGGAGATGTCGCCCCTGGTGGACAACATCGCCCTGTGGATGACCGAGTACCTGAACCGGCACCTGCACACCTGGATCCAGGATAACGGAGGCTGGGTAGGTGCGCGTGCGGTGGAGTGTCAGTGTGGGGGCCGCGCCGCGGTGGTGGGCCTGGAGGGGGGCTTGTGGGTCCAGGGGAGGCTGCTGAGCCAGGGAAATGAAATCAGGGGTGTTGGGGCCTGTCTCTTGCCCGGGGCAGAGCTCCTCCGGGCCATCCCGTCCAGTGGGTCATTCTTGCTGCCCAAAATGGTTTTCTTGCTTGCCGGCCACTGAGGGTCAGCGATCCAGCATTTGCTCCCCAGTAGCGTGATACCCTTCAGGGTTTCGCAAACTGGTGGTGCAGGGACCCCTAGCATCATCCTCACCTGGCCTGCGCCGCTGTTGCAATCAGAGATTTCAAGGATGACTCTCCCCCTGGGCCCCAGGTTGGGCCCCTGCAGACTGTCTCCTCAACAAACTCCCTGGGGGAGTCTTTGCAGTAAAATTTAGGAGCCACACAGTTGGAAGAACAGAGAGGACCAAGGGCCTCTTCCACCTCACCTGGTAAAGTTTACCCAGAGAGGAAAATCAAGGTCGCCCCTTTCCCTGGACAGTTATCTGTGTTTGTAAAGAAGTGAATTGACTTGGCAGAAATCCCGGGGCTCCCCTGCTGCGAGTGCTACACGCCTGGGGACTGTGACCCAGAGTCCTGAAGAATATTCAGCCCAGGTGACTGTCTCGTCGCTCCTTGGTGGCAGAAGTGCCTGCGCTGCGTGCTCTGTTCCGTTTCTGTATCTGGTGTGTGATTTTCAAGTTTGCTGGAACTTGAGAATCTGTTACTTCTTTACTACCTTGAATCCTTACAGTTTTGTGGCCTCCTTTGCTGGAAAAAAAAAGTTGAATCTGTGGTATCTGTAGAAAGCAGAGAAGAACAGATTCTTGACTGTGGATTTGCTTGCACCCTCTCTCTTGTTGGAGTGATTGATGCCAGTAGTTTTAAAGCATCTGCATGAGATGGTTCTTTGCTGGTACTGGGCTAGAGAGAGCTTAGGTCACAAAGCAGTGAGGTTCTGCTCTGTGCGTGGTTCTCTGGGGGGGGGAGGGGCGCCAGGACGAAGGTTGAGAATTATCAGAGACACACCTTCTGTCTCAGGTCACTCCTGGATGCAGAGGTAAGAGAGGACTCATTCCGGTCTAATGTTTTTGTTTGAAGCAGAAGGAGAAAAAGGATGCAATTCAGTGCCTTCGTTTATCGTGTCTGGAGAGAATTATTAACATTATTCTAAGGGACCTTACCAGGTGCAGAAAGCCTGAAATGACTACGAGTGGGTCGATGTCACGAAGCTCGTTACGCATTTGACCGTCATGTGCAAAGTATGCTGACGCTAAGGGGCCAGCAGGAGAAGGGCCTAGAAAAGTAGGCTGATGTGAATATATGATCCTACTAGGCCAAAGTGTCTAGAATTAAAATACCCTGTGAATTGTTTGTTTTTTGAGACCCCCCATGTCATCAAATGTTGAGTAATTCTGGAAGAATTTACAAAGAGTATTGTTGTTAAATATTTGGTTAAGTGGGTGGTTTTATTTTAAACTACCGTAACCAAAGAGGTAGGGACTTCCAGACTCCAAAAGGATCATTTTGAAACCAAAGTAAAACTAATTGAACAGTTTTTACTATTTCATATTTTTATGAAAAAAAGTATCTAGATTTTTCCTTTCTGGTTGAAAGAACGGCAGGGGGTAACTCTTGTGCACCAAGTCACTTAATAGAAAGATGGGAAAGAGAGACATGTTTATGGTAGAAATTAGGTGTGACCTTGATCCTGTTGTTGAGATGTAGTAGATCAACATCCACATACAAATGAAGGCTCCTTTTTTTAAGAGCAGGCTTGCTTTTTCCTCCCTTCAAAACAGAATTTTCATAGTAGAGCCTTTCGTTGTGGTCAACAGGTATCTGAGGTTGATAGATGGAGAGGCTACATTTTATGATGCTAAACCACAATGACATACTGTAGAACTTGATAGCATTTTTTTTGACAAAACCTCTTCTAGTCAAAATAAATCATGTAGAAGCAGGAATGGTGGATGGTAAAATGTGCAGTCCTTTTCAGAACAACTATAGATGGTTACCAATATGGGAAAACAAAGGAATTTGGGTGGGGGGGGGGAGTATTCAACAGGAAATGTAATCCTAAGGGGACACTTTGGAATGAAAGTGTAGGTATTTGAGTTCTATCGGATTTGCCTATCACTTTGGATATGCACTGTGATTCATCTCTGTGAGTGTTTTAGGTACTTGGCGTGCACTCAGGTCTTCACTGAAAACTTGTCCCAGTCACCGCTGCTTCTTTAATACCCCGTTGTGTCTGACCGTGTAAAGTGTTGCTAACAACAATGGTAATAGCTCAGAAGAGAGCTCGCATGTTCTTGTCACCTTTGATTACGATGTGCACTGTTTTGACGATGCCGTGGATAAGCTCACTCCCGAATATATACTAATGGGGGCTTTAAACTTGAAGGCACTTTTAAATTTTCTTTCTTTTTTTTTTTTTTTTTTTGCTGCTGCTGCTGCTGCTAAATCACAACCTTCTGAGGCTGAAGGAAGCTGTTGGCCCCTTCTATGTTCCATAACTTGGAGAAAGCAGGCCCTTGGAATAATAGGCGTCTTAGGGATGGTCCCAGAAGCCTACAAATTAAATAAAGACTAAAGAAGAAATTGGGTGCTGAGTGGAGCGTGGCTTTATTCCTGAGGCTGAATTAGACAGTGTGTGGCAACCCCAGAGGCAGGACCCAGACAGTGGCCAGGGAGGGAGCAGCATTCTGGAAAGCGGCTGAGACCTTGCTGCTCCAGGGCGGGGCATCCAGACCAGAAGCGGGCATCACCAGGGAGCTTCTGACATGCAGATTCTCAGGCCCCTAGAGAGCTTCTGAGTCAATTGCGGTCACTCCCCGGTCTGCAGGTGTTCGTGTGGGCTTGACTGAGAGATGCTGGCTTCCATCATCATCTTTGATACCTGGGGACATCTTTTTAGGAAAAACGACAGCCTTGATGAACCCTTTGTAGTGGCCCCACAGCTCCGTGGCATTACCTAGAATAGTGTCTATTTCCCAGCAGTGCCCTCAAGTGTCTGACCTCCCAGAAGAAATAGGTGGGAATGAAGAGCTGGGAGATAAATGATTGTAAACCGTGTCTTCTTTAGACTGTTTTCATGGTAGCCATGCAGTGGGTATTGGACTCACTGACCCTGTTCAAGTAAGGCAGCTGTTCACTCCCAGTACAGGTGGGAGGTTTAGCACTTTTAGCAGCTCTCTTTGTTATTACTTTATTTTAAATTTTTAAAAGATTTAATCTTTATTTAAAGATTTCTATGCATACAAGAACTGGGGTGCAGGCCAGAGTTGTGGGGGTGAGAGGATACACTAGAGACAGAGTGGGGAGCAGAACAGGTGGATTGACTGAAACACACTGCTGAGGGGAGCAGTGGATGAGTCAGGAGAGGTCTGCTGCACCATGTGGGTAGCTCCCTGGCCGGGGAGCCAACTGCAGTGGCTGCAGAGAGCTTCATAGTGCTGAGACTTAACTTAACCCTTATGCCACCAGGGAGGTCCCTCTCTTGGTTATTATTTTACCCCCTTAAACACAGTTTAAATTCTGGAGATGAGTTTAGCGGCCCTAAGACTGCTTTCAAGTCAAAGCAGTGCTTGCGTGCAAAGGGTTGGGACCTGGGCAAGTTGGTGGGGAGCGAAAATTGATAGAACTCTCCAGACAGAGAAATGTGACAATGTTCAGTTTCAATCTTAGACGACAATGAGGTGGAAAATGTGGAGGCAGAATGCGCCGTCTCCAGCAGGAGATTGGCTTCATTCTGTTGAGAAGAAGGTGGTCCGACCTTTTTTTGTCTTTTGGTCTTTGTGGTTTAGGAAGAGAGGAACTTCTCCACATCCAGTCGAGGTTAGCTTCCTTTTTATTTGGTCAGAGCCTAGTTTCTCATTTCTGTCCGTGGTACGTTGTCCACCTCCAGCAAAACGTGTGATTAACTGGAAAGCAGTACCAGGGTCTAGTGAGTGCACCAAGTACTTGAGAAAGGGCATCATCCCTTCTACTGGCTGAGGAGCAGCCACTTATGGTCAATTTTGGCAGCAAAGTGACAGGATTAAAAATAGCCAGAAGATGATCGAGTCTTCAATAATATATTTAGTGATGAACTTTCCTGGGAAAGTGCATCCTTCTGCTTGCTAAGAGTCACATGGCCCCTTTCAATTATTTAGTTTGTAAAAAAAAACCCAAAAAAACGCATCATTGCTCCCAGCATTGCAGTCATGTGCTGCTGAGTGATTTCAGCTCTGGACCTTGGTAAAATGTTTTACTTGACTTCTCTTTTCTGTCTCAGGGCCATGGTGGTTATTTAATGTCTGTGGAAAGCCCGGTTTTCTTTGGGGTGTCTGTGTTGTCTGGTGAGAACTGATTGCTCTTTTTAGAAATCCTCGATGGAACTGCTCTATTTCTGGTGGCTTTAGTGTCATTAGAACACACTGCCATACCAGATAATGAAAACCGCAGATTTTCTTATAGCCAAACTCATAGTTTTTCCCAATTTACTCCCAGTCATAGCCAAACTTTGGCCTACGCTCCCTCATAAAACAAGTTTGTGGGTGCCTTTCATAGGGTCTCTCCCACCCAGCACACCCCACACCCATATCCGAGGTCACTCTTTGTGTCTTCTCAATAGTTGAGCAAAACAGCATTTCCGCACAAGTGCATTTGTATCAGAAAAACAACACCGTCTTTGTAGTGGACTTGTCGAAGGGTTTTTTCCCCTCCAGAGAGAGATTGTATTTGAGAGTCAAAGGTTCCGTTCACCCCTTTTAAAGTAGCCCAGTATCACTTGATGCAGGTATAGCGCTCACCTGGAAATCTGGTCACCCTGTCCCCTGGCCACATCCAGGACATCGCTCCCTGAACTCACTTGGCTGCCAAGATTCTCTTTCACGCCTCCTGGTTTGATTCAAACAAAATTTATGTTTGATGTGTCGAAGGGATCTCGGGGACGAGCACCCGATGACTAACACAGTCCTTGGAGTATAGACACCACGGCAGATGTCAGGTGCGCTGGCCCTGGGTGAGCTTGGGGGCCCGGGAAGGAGAGCTTCTCCCCTGCCCTGGACGACCTCTCAGGCTGGCGCTGTGCGGGGCTTTCTGATCTCAGCGCGCCCACACTGATGAGCGTGGCCCTCGACTCTCAGCTCTAGAAGGAGAAAGAAAAGAACTAAGGATTTGTAAGGTTGCATGTACTTGAATCTTTGTCTGGAAAACTTATTTCTAGCCATATGGTTGCCTTCAGGGGGCCGGGGGTCGGGGGAGACATGCAGATCATTTGTAAAAAATCCCTTAAGAGAACTGAAAGGCACGGGGAGTTCCCTTGTTAAATATTTACCCATGAAGCCCTCTTTCTACATATTAAGAAGACTTAATAAACACGAGCCTGCAGTTTCTAAATTAGTATTTAATGACTTCTTTCTAAGTCAAAAACAATCAAGGCTCCAATGGCGAGGATTCCAAGAGGTGGGTTTGAAGCAGTGGCTTTCTGAAATCGTCCTTGTAGGCAGAAAAAGAAGTCGTTTTTGAACCAGAACAGAGGCTCTTCTTTTGGGAGAGAAAAAAAAAGGTTTTGTTTTGGTGTGGTTTTAGGTGGTAGCACCGTTCTGTTCTGAAGAGGCCGCCCCGGGACAGCGCTGCTTGCAGGCGGCCGGGTCCGCCTCGCCTCTGCTTCCGCAGAGCAGGTGTTTGCCATCCGAGGGCTCGAACTCGTGGTCCTCGTTTTTTAGATGGAGGTTGTAAAACTTTTGAAATGACAACAAAGCCATTTTCATTTTTCAAACTATTTTTGGAGGTTGCCTCTTGCTCTGCTATCTGCTCATTTCTTTCCTGCCAACACTCTTTCTCTGCTCTTTAGTTGCCAAATAAACCCAGCTGTCCTCCTTCAGCGAGAACGATGATTGAATGGTTAGTCCCATCTCGCCAAAGCCTTTCAGGCTTTCTCATCGGGACCCACCCCAAGCCCCACGCCGGTCCCCTCTGTGCCCCGTCACCCCATCACAGAGAGACCTCTTCGGGGTAGCTCCCCGGTAGCTGAAGGAAATAGCATCCTGCTTAGAAACTGGCCGGAGGGAGCAGAAGAGGGGCCTGCCCCCCCCCGCCTCGCTGCAGGCAACAGGGCAAGGAACAACTCTGTCTGCGTGCCGTGCTTTGCCTCAGGAGACCGAAAATCCAGCCCGGTGCGGGGAGAAGAGAGGATGTGCTGGCAGCGATTTTACTTGCTCTCATCTCTGCAGTGGGAGATTCGGGTGGAGGTTCTACTTTATTCATCGATGAGTTTTGACCCAACTAACTAAAATAGCTTATTCTGATGACTACTTCCCCAAATGCCCTTGAAACATATCAGAAAGGGAATCTCCCCAACATGCTGTGTGGCCCTTTGTAGCACTAGACTGAGAGCTCGTGGGGTGATATTCTTGGGCGATGACCAGATTCCTCAAGAAGGTTCTCGATGCCATGCCCCTTTCCTCCACGTTGTCCATCGGCACATGCTTGGCTGGGAAATTCTTTATTTGGAAAATTTGTGTTTCCACGCTGCTCCTTGTTTTGCCTTCAGGATTCCAGGGGTAGAGACATATTCCATTTTTAGTTAATAATCAGCTCATTGGCTCTCTGGGGTTTCCATGTAATGAGTCAGAAGCTTATGACCGACTCCACTCTCTTCTTTATTGTCTTCTGAAAACAACCTAAAGACCCACCGTGTCAAGTGAAGCTTTAATTTTTCAAGGGAGATTTTTCCATTGAGACCAACACATCTTTCTCATGACAGTTCCAATTATGGTATTTCTCTATTTTAAACTGCCTTTTTCCTAAGCTGAGAAAGAGCACAGAGCATTTACGACCTTTCATGGTTGGGGGCACCAAGCAAGAGGTCAGTGTTGCAGGTCATCTTATCGTGACTTTTCCCCACTCTTTTTGCAGATAACTAAGTTTTCTCCTGTTATGTCTATGTATTAACTCTGAACTTGAGTTATAGCCAAATAGTCGACTT
The DNA here is from genome assembly GCF_964194135.1 of Talpa europaea. Classification (NCBI taxonomy): domain Eukaryota; kingdom Metazoa; phylum Chordata; class Mammalia; order Eulipotyphla; family Talpidae; genus Talpa; species Talpa europaea. Next base: position 91,351,885 of record NC_140080.1, on the reverse strand, counting down.
GGCTGCATTAGAATTCTCTAAGAGGGTAGAAGAAGAATCCTTAGTTCTCAACTGAGTACCCATTTGCTCTGTATATCACCTTTTTACAATTAGGGTAGGAATAAAATTCATTACTAATCATATCATCAGTTTTAGATATTGACTTTTTAACTCTCAAATACAAGGCAAGTTTATAAAGGATGCCAGTGTTGGCACTTGTGTGTCTTAAATTTCAAGACTATCTCTTAGCTATTTCCTTTATGGATTCCTGCCAGCATCATTTTTTTTTTTTTTAAAGAACACTGAAAAGTTTTTAGAGGTGGTTTTGAGCTGTTTTATAACAGTTACAAGGACAATCAGGCAGAGCTACTTACTAAACATTGAAGTGACAGTATAAAAGGAAAACAATTTGAAAAAGTGTTCATCAAGGAAAATAAGCAATTGTTCACAAAACCAGGGCAGTGATGGAAAGGAAAGGAGGATAGAATACAGTGTGCACACTCACTTTTTGTCATTGTAACAACATTCGTTGAACACCTAGTATGTGCAAAGTCCTATGGTAGTTATTTGACTAAAAATAAGTGTAAGGTGACCTTTGCCTTTAAGAGGCGAGTCAGTTGGTTGTGAGACTCGGGTGAGGATGTGATTTCTGCAGCCATTGATTCTCCTTTGCGGATGGAGAGATCCAGTCTGGAAGAGATCTGGACGAGTTTGATGCAGGAGATAAATGCAAGTTTTGGAGAACAGGTTGGAGATGAGGTGAGAGGGCGTTCCAGGTAACTAGAACCAGAGGAATCAAGGAGGCAGAATATACGAGGTGTATTTGGGGAATTACGGGGTCTGATTAACTGGGGCATTGCGGTCTCTCATGAGGTAAGAGTGGGTCCAAAGTGCAGAAGTTTGTGTTTAACTTCAAAGGGGTGTTGAAAGGGTCTGGAGACAAGGCGGGAGAGGTGGGCTTCTGTAAGACTGACCAGGCAGGCGGCCTGAAGGTTGACGGTGGAGGAGGAAATGCAGGAGATGGGACAGAGGTGGGGGTGGGCGTGGAAGCTTCATCAAAGCTGTGACAGCTGATTGAATGTGAGGAACGAGGGAGGGCAAGAGGCAGAGGATTCGAGGTAGAAACTCAAGTGCTTCAAAAAAAAAATAATATTATTCTTAAGAGAAAGGAAGATGAGAACAGTTACTGTTTGGTGGGGGAAATGTGATGAAATACATTTTGGGTATTTTCAACTTGAGCTTCCAGTGGGACAGCCAGTTGGGGTAACCTGTTCATCATCAGGACGAGGAGCAAGACAGACACCAGGGCTGGACGGCAGTGCGCCTTTTCCTCCAAACCATGTCGAGTTCCCATTTTCTTCGTTCATTCTAACAGTGGTCTTAGCTTCACTCCCGATTCTACCTTTGATTACCGCCTTTCGGACACAGCCTTGCCTCAAAAGTCCCTTCTAGACTCTTGTGGATGGATTAAGGTGATGAACTTGGAGTGTTGCAGTTCAAAGCTCGCCTCTGCTCCTCCGGTTTGCCTACTTAAAAATTAATTCAACGTAGCAAGTGAGCGTTGCTCCAGTCTAACAGTATCTCCCATTTGTGGCGCTAGGTCTTTACAAAATCAAGACCTTCTCTTCCATGGGAATTCCTCATGTAATGAAATATTTCTCCTGTTGAATTGAACCTGATATCTACCTTAGTAACTAGTAGGTGCTCACAAGGGTTTTTATCGAATAATCTAAATAAACAATGATGTTAGCGGCACGTTAAATGTCTGACTCATCTTGGCCAACTATGGTTCTTCTGCTCCCTTATTTATAGAGAAGGTGTGTGTTCCAAATGCCCCATCCCACAGACCTGTTCATATTTACAGCAAATGAAAAAAGGAAAATACCTAGGAAGCGTTTTGCTTTTACAGTCCTCATTGACATGTGCACCACCTGCCTTCCTGTGCCCACACACGCCACATACATGTGCAGCTTCCTCAACTCTTGTGTTCATATCTCAAGTGCAGTCCAGACCGTCCGGGTCTTGAAGTCAGACATTGATTACTTTCTTTTTTTTTTTTTAAGATTTATTTATTTATGCATATAAGAACTGGGGTGCAGGCCAGAGGTGGGGGGGTGAGAGGATTCACCAGAGACAGAATGGGGAGCAGAACAGGTGCATCTACTGAAATACCCTGCTGAGGGGAACAGAGGGGAGACAGGAGAGGTCTGCTGCACCAATATATGGGTTAGCTCCTGGCCAGGCATAGAACTCAGGCCGGAGCAGTAATAGCGTTGAGACTTAACCCCTAGGCTACCAGGGAGGCCCAAACTTTCTCAACAAGAGGCCAGAGCGTGTCTGAGGTTTTCCCAGTGGCAACCAGGCGAGTTGGCCCTGTCATCAGTGTTGTGGCTCCAGTGTAGCAGAAGTGCCACATAGAAGTCAGGGATCAATGAGCCGCTGCTTCTGTTCCCATAAAAACAAGGGGCCCATTGAAGGTGGAAGTCAGCGTAGCTCGGCGTCCCCGGAGGTGGGAGGCGTATGCTTTCATTTCTCCAGAACTGAACAGGGAGACCATCAGGGCAGGGTCCTCGAGAAAGCCACTGGCTGGTAGCTTTGGGCTGCGCACCCCTGTTCTGGTGAAGCGAGCCTTTCTGTGGCCTGAAAAACTGGTGGAATTTGTATTTTGAGACTCCTCATGCCTTGGCATGAAGCAGACTCCAAGCATTATTGCTCATCATTTGTCATCTGTTTGAGCAAGATTGTATGATTTGTTTACTTGTAATGAAGCTTGACCATACTTCTCCAGGGGCTTTTTCAAAAGAGGGGTGTGTCAGCTTACAGCTTTGTCCCCATGAATGAAACCACAAGCAAATTCGTTCCCTCTCCCATCCTCCCTCTCATTTCTTCAGTGACCATCTGCGCATTACGCTGCCACTGCCAGCCCCTCTGCAAGTGGCTTATCTGTGAGTGAATTCAGAAACTTCACAGTATAAAGGACACCCAGATAACTGGCCTGTTTTCCAAAGTACCCGTCCCCTGTGCTGGTGCCAGATTCCTTCTTAATGAATACATCCAGGGACAGTGGGATTCTTGAGCTAGGCCGTATCCGTGAGAAAATGAGCTTCCCTGCTTTGTAACAGCTTGCGGCTCTGGGGGGGGAAAAATGACAGACATTGCACAAGTTTCCTTTGAATGTAGTTTTCTTTCCCATAAATGATACTTTGAGAATACAGTGAAGGGGTTATTAGTTTTCTATTTCATGCTTGGCCTGTGTGTGAGAATAACACAAGCTGTCACTGCAGATCAGTAGCTAAACACGCTTTGTCTGGTTAATGTGAGCCTTTAATATTTGACTCAATTAAAAATTAACAGAAGAAAGTACATGTCACATGGAATTTAAAAATACCTTTTGTGAGGAATATTGAAAAGGCGTGACCAATGGGTCAATTAGTGGTTTTACAATATGGAGACTGGGGGGAATTTGATAGGACTTGAGACACCTGACTCTTCCTTACCTGTTTGGGCTCAGCTGGGGATTGGTAAGGAGTCTTAGGGTCCACTTGTGTCCCTGTGTTTTCTAGTGAATAATTAGCTCCTCCCGCCCCCACTGGCTTATACCGGTCAAGCAGACAGAAGATGGATCGATTCACTTATTCTATACTTTTTTTTTATTTTATTTTTTAAGATTTATTTTTATTTTTATACAAGAACCGGGGTACAAGGCAGATGTGCGGGAGGGTGAGAGGATTCACGAGAGAGACAGCGGGGAACAGAACAGGCAGACTGGCTGAAATGCACTGCTGAGGGGAGCAGTGGGCGAGACGAGAGGGCTGCTGCGCCACGTGGGTTGCTCCGAGGCCGGCGGGGATCGAACCTGCACTGCCGAGGCTGTGGACAGCTTCACAGCGCTGTGCTCAACCGAGCCTGCGCCACCTGGGGAGGCCCTACAGTGGAGAGGTTTTTAGGAAGATGAACTGATTGACTAAATGCTTCAAAACATTGCTCATTCCTCCTTCCATTACAGTGGTCTTTTCTGTAATCGCTTTGAAAATCTGGTCATTGTTCTGGTCCTATAGGACTATTTCATTCCTGCTCTTCCTGTTCTTGAATGAATACCTCCTGATTGAAAACCTAATTTTGTCGAAATTCACATTGCAATGGATCTTCATTAATGAGTTAACAAAAAGTACATTTGAAGAGTTTAATTATGAAAGGCAGTTTTCATAGCATTTTTGTCGAGGTAAAAAAATTAAAGGAAAAAAACTAAATCCCTGGTGGAGGATTCTCGAGTCTTTGGAAGAATTCTGTATCTGTTGGTCTGTTCCGTCTGCGTGACCACCTGAGGCAAGCAGGTGTTACCATCCTACTTCTCTCTGACCTCCTCGCCTCACTATTTTTATTATTTCTTCATTCCCGTGTGAAGGAGAAGACTTGGGCTCCGTGAGCGCTGGTGAGTACAGAGCACAGAGATTCTTTCCCAGACTCGGAGTCCCGCAGACATTCTTTACACTGGGTCTGTTTTCACAAGGACACCAAATTCCTCGATTGAAACTTAATCAAGTATATCTAATTTTCAAGAAGGGAAAAGGAGTATCCTTGAATGCTTTCTATCTCAACAATCTTCAGGAAAATTAAAACGACGTGTTTTGTTTCAGGTTAGTTTTCCTCTCGGGTTCGGCTTCAGATGCACATGTTTCATGTGTGGGGCTCCTGCATACACTCAGCACCCCGGGGGGTGTGCTTATGAGCGGGGCGCACTTGCCCAAGGACCCCCTCCTGCCGAGACTGTGGCGTGAGATGTGAGTGCTGTCAAGGAGGTTTCTGGAAAGCAGACCCTTGGGCAGGTGGAATTACATGAACACAGATGGTCATTTCTAGTAGCCACCCACCATTTTGTTGACTTTTAAGGTTGGACTCCTCTCTTTAGATACCCAAAAAACTTGATGAGTAGAGTGTTTATTGAATGTTAGTGATAAATACTGTGGCGCCTTTATCAGTAGGATTTCAGCATCGTTTAAAGGGTGGTGGTTATGGGAGTTCAGCTTCATCTGCTCAACACGCTGTAACAGAAAACACAGCAAAGACAATTTCTCAGACCTTTGGTGAATTCACTATCGTGGGGAAGTCAGAACAGTAAACAGGGAAATAACAGCATGGTCCAATGTAAGAAAAGCAAGGCCTTCCTCGCCACACATACTTGGGCTGATGGGACAATAGCAATGTCTGCTGCCAACCTTCAGGTTGTTCAGTGATGTTGCAGTCGACACAGGGGTGGTTACATGACCTTTCTTTATTAACAGCTGAAAACATACTGTTCTACCTTAAAATTAATGTATGTCTACTAAATGCAGTGAAAACTATACATCAGTTTTATTTTTTTAGTTTTATTTTTTTAAAGATTTATTTATTTATTTATACAAGCACTGGGTACAGTCAGAAGCGCGGGAGGGTGAGAGAATTCACCAGAGCCAGAGCGGGGAACGAAACAGGCAGATGGACCAAAATACACTGCTGAGGGGAGCAGCCGGCGCGGCAGGAGAGGTCTGCGCGCCATGTGGGACCCTCGCCGGCGGCCGGGATCGAACCTGTGCTGCAGAGGCTGTGGGCTGCTTTGCAACCCAGCGCTCAACCGCTGCGCCACCGGGGAGGCTCTATACATCAGTTTTAAATGGTTCCCCACGCATCTGTAAAAATAAAGAAGGTGTCTGTATTTCTGGCTGTGATGTGTGAAGCATTTTCTTCTCATCCCTACTGGTTCTTCTGTTTTTCCCACTTACATTAATTATGACATTGGTCATTGGCCTAAGTCACTGAAGTCAAGAGGAAATCAGGAAAGTAGCATTTACTGGTTTCCACTTTGTGTCAGACCCTGGTTTTAAGACATTCATGGGTAGATTATTTAACCTCCATCACCTCCCCCAGAGGGTAGGAAGTGGAATTGTAGATGAGGAAACAGGCTCTGAAAAGACAAATAACGATGTACGGTAAAAGGCAAAACCAGAACTTTTTTAGGCAATCCATGTGGTCATGGATGTCTTCTGAAAAGAAATTAAAAAAAATAAAACAGGGAAACATTAAAAAATAACAATTGGCTTTGACTTTTTGCTGGCTTTTGTGTCTTTGGGAAGCCAGTAGTCTTTATTTTAGTAATTAGGTGAAATCTTCACAACATTGATTTTAAAAAGTTCTTTCATGGGAGGGGGGAGAGAAAGAGCAAGAGAGCAAGAGAGAGAGAGAGAGGGGGAGAGAGAGAGAGAGAGAGAGAGAGAGAGATTAAGCCCGGCCTTTGAAAGATGACTAATAGTCACTGCTTCATACCAGGACCAGACACCTGACTGAGAAACCTTCCCATGTCAGCGTGTGTTGGAAGAACAAACCCACGGTGCTTTCCTGGTTCAGGAGGGCTGATCTTACCAGCCAATTGCAACCTGCCTGATGCCTTAATAAAAAGGCGGGAGACGCGGCAGGCGGCTGCGGTTTCACCTCTGGTGGGATCCTCAGCTTTCGCTGTTCTTATTTTAGGCATGACTTAGTGTTTTTTCCAAAGTCCAGAGGTGGAATGACATGTTACTCAAGTTTACAAGAGGATGATGTATCTGTTTTTATATTTAGCTGTAAATTTTATTCTACTCATAAACAAACCCACCTTCAGCAGCCAGGCCTATCAGGGGAGGGTTATTTCCATCCCCCTCGGCTTCATTTGGATACATTTGGCCTAGAACAGCACAGTGTTTGCATAATAACATTTGAACAGGATGCTGCCATGTGGATCTGCAGGGCTCAGGGAGGTTCAGCTTGAGCCAGGAAACTACTTTCTTGAAAGAAACTTAAGCCCTAAATTCTAATAAGGTAGGAAACGCTTAACGAGGTTTCTTATTAAACTCATTTCTCTCTTTTACCCTGCTTTCTTATTTTATATTATCTCTCTGTGTTATTAAACACATATAGATTCAACGTTTTACTAATTAAGTTCATGTGCAGCAAAGTCACAGCAATTCAGAAGAAAGAAATCGTTGCAGGAGTTTCATAGAGCATATATAAAGACAAAAATGAAATGAAGCATTTCTTCTCTGTCTAACATGTTAGAACTTTTAGAGTAGAGCTTCATGGTATTTAGAGCTTCATGGCATTTCATAAGGAAGCAAAAAAGGAAGGGAAATTCTTATTCAGGCAGAGGGACAATGGTGACCTTTCATTAAGCGAGACAGAGCTCAGAACCAGGACCCAAGCCCAGGCTGCACTCGTTGAACTGGACATGCCGCCAGTGATTTCCTCTCTCTCTTATGAACCAGGCCGCTTGAAAAATGTCAGTCTAATATAACCTCCAGTGCTTAATTTATAAGCTATACCCCAACCGCATGATATTTAAAAGGCTGCCTTATGTATCTTTGCAAATCCTTACAATCCCAGTGACTTCAGATAATTAGGATCATTGTTCTGTAAGTTTCATGTGTGACCTCTTAGTCACAGGGACAGCTCTCAGGACAGGGGAGGGGTAGGTTGGGATTCTGTGCCCAGGACACTGGCTTCCAGTGTGAAGAAGCGAAGACTCTGCCTTTTCTCGCCCTGTTTTCCCTGCGACAATTCATGATACATGAAAAAGCAGCCACGTCACCAGGGTTGTCATTTATGAAGGAGAGGCCTTTGTGACTGCAGGATTAACACCTCCAGAGAGCTCTGTTTAGCCCTTAAGATGACGCCTGACACTACTTGAACTAGCAAGTAACTTCAATGCCTGCCATGGAGGAGAATGTCACAGATTTGACACCCATCGCCTGGAAGAGCTTGACCAGAGCTCATAGCAGGTTTGCTTAAAACACACACACACACACAAAACACACACACACATACATATATTTAGTGGTAAAATATACATACCATAATATTGACCATTTTAATCATTTTTAATTTCAGTGGCATTAAGCATATCACCCCCATCCATGCCTAGAACTTTTTCACATCACCCCAAACTGAACTCTTGCTATTAAATAACTCTCTATTCCTCCCTCCCTCAGCCCCTGTACCTCTTCTGTCTCTAGGAATTTGCCTGTTCTACCACATCTTTGAGATGGAATCATCCAATATTTGGCCTTGTGTGTCTGGCTTCTTTCACTTAATGTTTTCAAGACTCATGCATGTTGTAGCAGGGGTTAGAATTTCATGCCTTTTTAAGGCTGAATAATTTTCCACCCAATTTTTTCAGAAGTATACTTTCTCACAAGACAAAACAGCAAATACAGCAAATTAGTACTGAGTTGGCAGCAGAGGCCTGCAAAGTATTACAAGAAATTGTTTTAAGAGTCTGACAATAAAGAAGATAAAAATGATATTAACATCAGCTCAGGATCTTCAAAGCACAGCTGTGGGAGGCTGCTGTGTGGGACGGCAGTGAGGACGATCTCGCCGGTGCTTGAAGTCATCGCTGGTTGGGGGCCGGGGCAGCCTTAGTTCCTTCTGATGCTGCTGCTGAGTCATCAAGATGGGGTTATTTTCCATAGGAAGAGTCAACAAGTTCAGGAAAAGTGGGTAATAAGTTTCAGAAATATCTTCATTCCAAATGGTTAAGATTTTTTAAAAGTTTAGGCTTCAGTCATCTGAAAAATCCACTTAAGCGCAATGATTCATTCCAGAATGTGAAGGAGAGGAAGCAAAGCAATACAATGTTAAAAAAATAAAATTAAAATGGGCTGAGAGACCTCCAGGGGTATTTGCTTTCCTGTCCCCCTTTTCTTGATCTACCACAATTTAGAGAGTTAAGAGGAGCTTGACTCAAGTAGATACAGGTGTTGTGATTTCTGGGGGAGTTTCTTCTGTATTCTCTGTCCCATCCCCTGTGCCCCAGAGGCACTGCTGGCCTTCTAGGACAGCCTCCTGCAGGGCCCCAGGGGCTGGTGGAGGGGTGGCCTTGCAAAGACTTAGCCTGAGCATTGGCCTCATGTCTCCAGTTTGCAACCAGGGCGGCCTTCTGTGCATGCAACACTGTCTGTGCCTGCTGGACGTGGTCTTTGGCCTTGTGCAGGACAGTCCCCTGGGGGACAGATGTACAAACAGAAGTATTACAGTCCAGTGAGTTTTACTGAGAAAGTTAAAGCTGGCATCACAACGGAGCTGTGGGTCTAGAAGGATGAGTGAGACCTTGCCTGAAGAAGGCGACACGGTACCATGTGCAGATAAACAGTAATGAAGGTGTGACCATTTAGGGGATGGTGCCAAGGTCAGTATGACCAGGATATAGGGTTTCGGGTGGGATGTAGGAGGTGGAGGAGGGGGCATAGTCGAGGCTGACTCAGTGGGTCCTAAGTTTCTCCTCAAGGAACTGAGAATTGATCTTCATGCAGTGGAGAACCAGTGGCAAGACCACATTATTTTGTTGAGGGGAATCCTGCTGGCAGCCCTATGTTGGTGCTGGAGAGGATGCCAGAGGGAAAAGAGAGGACCGGTGTCCCTCTTGGGAGGGTACTGAGCACCTGTCCTGCATTCCTGCCCCCTCTTACCACTGGCAAGGATGGCAGCAAAAGCCATTCAAAGGCGGAGGGCACAGGGATTGATGACCATGGATGCGATTTGACTACTGCTGAATTTTCAGTGTGTAGCACAGGGTAAGCACATAGTAGGTACTCAATGAATATGGACTGTCAGGGCACAGGGATAGCTGGCCTTGTGCATTTTACAGGCAGCATGTACGAGACTCAACAAATGTTCCTAGTATGGGTGCTCCATGCCTGAAACTTCCTACATATTCTGTCTACAGAAGCGCGTTTATTTCTTACAACAGTCCTAGAAGGCAGGTGCTGTTTGTCTTGGTCTTGTACATGAGGACCTGGAGGCTTGCAGAGGTGACTAATGACAGTGGCTGGGGCGGGCGAGCTGGGATTTAAGTCCAGACAGAGCCTTCAGGGCCCTTTATCACCACGCTGGTGCTTCTCTCTGGAGGTTCCCGGAAGCTGTTTGTATCAGGGCAGCAGAAGTGATGACCAGGGCAAACCCACGCTGCCGCAGGATGCAGAGAAGCCTGTTTAGGAAACCATTTATCTCACGCAGACATACCATCTGAGTTGACCTTAGCAGAAACAACAATGGCAAGAATACAAGCCCTGCAGTCTTCCCTGGCACAAGGAACCCGTTTTGTAATGAAAATGGAATTCGTCTGGGAAATAGTCCTAGAGAGAGATAGGCAGTGGAGACAAAATAACACAATGTAGAAGAGTATCAAATTGTTTTCTCTGTGTTTTCCCTTCCAAGCCTGTAAATCTCTGTTGCATTGTTTACTTTGCTCACCAGCCATCTGTAGACCCAGAGTCTTCCCTAAGGAAGAGAGGGCTGCGTGTACCTGGTTGTGTGTACCTGTCTGTGTGTACCTGGTGATCACATCTGGCTGTGTGTACCTGGTGATCTCACTCGGCTGTGTGTACCTGGTGATCACATCTGGCTGTGTGTACCTGGCGATCTCACCTGGCTGTGTGTACCTGGTGATCTCACCTGGCTGTGTGTACCTGGCGATCACATCTGGCTGTGTGTACCTGGCGATCACACCTTGTGTTCCCCCCCATTAACCCTGCTACAAGGAGAAAGGGTCCTTTTGGGTGCACTTTGCTTTTCTGATGGCAGCCTGCGGCTTTGTGGAATGAAGGGTGGTGAGTTTGGGTTCCCAGGTGGCCCACGGGCTGGAATCTGAGCATTCAGGTGTGTGCCTGTGGTCATGGATCATTACAAACCCAACTGGAGCTGCGTGTTCCTGCCATAGGTCAGAGTGGAATAAAATAAACTCTTGTCATAACAAAGGATGCAGCAGCCAGATTACATCTCAGAGTTCCTTCACTCCTGTACCCCGAGGACACTGATTTTCATGTCAGTGTAGGGAGGGGATTCCATTTTTATGCTGATTCTAATTGGGGGCCTGTCTCCTTCTACCACTCTCCCAAATGATGATAAATAGTGGTGGCCATAGCAGCATGGAGCAGGAGTGTGGTCTGGAAACCCAGCCAAGCTCTCTTGGCTCCAATTTTATGCAAATTTGGTTAACAGAATGCAAATGATTTCACAGTCATACAGGACCCAGGGACAAGTGCGCCTCTGTTTTCAGCCATCTCTCTGGGCTTTGCGCAGCGGCCACTTGAGAGATGGGGATCAGTTGGCTTCCAGGCAGGATAAAGATGGTGGGGGCGGGATGGCTCACACCCTTAGTAGACCCCACACCTGGAATTTCGTCACACGCTTCCTCTTTCCCGGTGGCCAGCTCCAGGCCAAGACTTCTGTGTTTTGAGAGCAGGAAAAGGACAACACAGACGAATGCTTATAAAAAGTCCTCGATTCCTCCTCTTATCCCAAAGGTGTTCCGTGATGATAGTGCCAATCCAAACACTGAGGCATCCCACACATAGAAGTTTCCTGTGTACTGTCCAAGCGAGAGGCCAGAGGCTGTATAAAATCTGCACCTGCCCCGGCAGTGTGGGAACCACTAGCCGCGGAGGCTGCTGGGCATGTGAACTGTGGCCGGACTATGTTGAGATAGGACTGGCAGCAGCACACCCCAGCTTTCAAAGGCTTGGTACGAGGTGATGACTGCAAACTATCTCGTCATAATTTTTATGCTCTGTGCTTGTTGACATGATCATATTTTAGATATATTGGTTTAAATCAAATATATTGAATATGACAACTAGAAAATTTTGAATTACGTACGTGGTCCCCTTGGGTTTCTGTGGACAGCACTCATCTAACCCCTGGCCGATGTTGCGCGGTGCTCACTGAACCTTCTTAATCTCGTCCTTGGATCTAACTATATAGGAGGGTAGGAAGACCTTTTCTTTGTCCCCAGATGGAGTAGACTTGAGGCAGATTTTTGGCACGTTGTGGAGCTCTTTACAAAGTTGGTTCACATCTAAATTCTTGTTGACCCTGTTGTCGGTCCCCTAAAGTATGCAGGAAGTTCGCTCCATATGCACTTCTAGGGGTGAATGTATTCAACTGTAGGAGGGGGACCGTGACCGTCACCTTTAAGACTCAGGCGATGAGAGCTTCAGACTTCTGACTTCTAGTGCAACGTCTGTTAGAAAGGTACTAAAATTTACTCATGGAAATATTTACTTGTGGTCTATATCAAAGATAAGGGAGCAGGGTTCTATTTAGAAGTAAATATTTGTGTCTGTTTGTGTATGGAAATGTACACGAGCACATCCTGCAGCTGGTTGCCATGGTGCATTAATCAAAGTTGTAGTGAGATTCAATGGAAATTTGACTCATGGTGCATTTTTAGACCCGGCGGGTCAAGGGCGGGGCTGGGGCTGGCAAGCGTGGTGTCATGATGGGTGTGTTGTCTTCTGTTGAAGTCAGCTACCATATTCAAATCGAGGTTGGTGGGTCTTACCTATCAAGGGGCTTGAGATTGAGCTTGGTCACCCACAGGTGGGTGGGCAGGGTGGGTACCCTGGAGTGACTTTAGAGTTATTTTGCTTACAACACAACACACCTGACACCAGTGAGGGGGTGGTGGTGTTTCTTCTTTCCAACAACCAATTCTCTAAATCTCTGAACATCAACACGGTGTCTTGTCATTTAGTTGAATTCTGACACCAACTTCCTGGCATTAGCATCACATCTCACAAGCCAAAGGTTCAATCCACAAGACTGCCCCCCCTCCCCCCAGTATAGACAATTTGTTAGAATGATTCACAGGACTCAAGACTAGAATTTACTATTATGGTGATTAGAAAGGATATAGCTGAATGGAAGGGATGCTTGGGGCCATGTATGGGGAAGGGGTGATGGGCTCGTTTAGAGGGTGTTGCTAACAATTTGTGACTCTGAGTTTTGAAGGCCAGAGAATCAGCAAGAATAGTATCAATAATCCTAGTGATGGCATTGGATCTTGGTTCTTTCTGATGTTCCTTCTTCCGTGTGATCACACGGGCTCTGAGATCCATGGAACATAGTCTGTTAATCTGGACCTGGGGTCTTGGATGCCCCTATGGTGGTAGTCAGTTACACACGCACTGCAGTGTAATATCTAAAAGCATTTCTACTTTCGTGGCTCTCTCTGCTCTCCTTATCCCTATACTTTCTGGAGGTCATAATGACTTCCTAGCTTCTATCTTGAGAGGAGTGATCCGCCTGCAGGTAGTCATTCCCCAGCACCGATCATACGCTTTAGTAAATCACTGCTCTCTGTCTACAATCACTTTCTCTACCCTACACTTCCTGTGAATTGAAAAGCTCCGCCACAGACGAAGAGCATATGCTTTTTCTTCCTCATGACTGTATTTTAATTGCTTTCAGTAGGTGTGGGGAGAAGGCAGCCCCGGGATCTTGAGGTAGCTTTGTGTTTTGTGCAGAATCACCCAGAAGCGCATGCCCCCACCAGGGAGGGCTCCAGCCGCCGCTTCTGCTTCACGATACTTTGCTCAGTGCTGAGAAGCCTGGCGTCCTTTCTGCTGGAATGAAAAGATTGGCAGAGCTGCCCTAGACAACAGCACCACACAACACTGTGGCAGAAGGTTTGGTCTACATACCAAGGCAGCCAGAGTATTAATTGCATTCTCTGTGATCACAAAAAAGGCGCTGAATTATTCTCTTCGGGTTTTAAGAATGACAGGCTTCCGTTCTGCCAGCTCCGAGCAGAGACTACCACATGGGAAGGAGAGGCTAGAGCTAAGAAAAGGAAAGAAGTGTGGATGGGAAGAGCTGTGGTGGGCAGCTAGTTCTTGAAAAAGAGCTAACGATGCACTTTCATAAGGGGTACCTGCCGAGGCCCGGAACAGGCGGGAGGGCGTGTTTCCGTCAATTTACATGATCTGTTAAAGCAGATCTCACTTTGAAGTCTCACCTTCGATTTTGAGATGGGACTTTTCCAGTGGCAGGCTCCCCTCTGATCCCACTTTTTTTTCTGTTTAGGGAAAAGTGGCCTTGGTGGTTTCCCTATGGACTTTGCCTTTGCTTCTCCCAAGCCCTGGACAAGCAGGCATTTGCAAACATCTCCCAAATCCAGGGGCCCCTGGAGAGATTTGTTGTGCCTCTTCTTTGAGCCTGTAGGTCCATCTGCTAGGAAAGTCCCCCCTTCACCACCCACATTTGCACCCTACACCCCAAATATGTGGGCATTTCCTGTTGGTCACTTGTATGTCTGCACCCGCCAGGGGTTTCGTCAAGACCGGTTTGTGATGATTAACTTGGTTGGAGAACAGACAAAGTAGGTGTGAGCCTGCGTATGGGGGATTTTCCTACGCTGAAAATTGTCATTCTGAGCAGCACCCCACCCTCCCTGCACCAGCCCAAAAAAGAGAAGTACGAGGGCCGCTGATGTTCATATTTTGGTTGAAGATGTTCTGTGGATCAGACAGAGCTTCATTCTGGGCAGGGCAGTTGGAGGCATGTTTTGATTTCATGCGATGAAATCCTGCCCTGCGCCCCTCTGCTGTGTGCTCTTGTGCAGGGCAGGGGTGAAGGGACGCTCTGGAGAGCCCTGTTTGGCCATGAGCGGAGGATAGTGGGGTCCAGCCAGGGACTGGGGTTGTCTCAGTGCACGGGAGACGTGTTCTTGGGAGGCTTAATGCTCAGTGGGACGCTTTCCAGGCCCGGCACGGGCGCCATCTCTGACATGCTGTCAGGAGAACGCTGTCCAGACCATGGAAACCTCTGTCTTGTGCCTGTTGACCTACTGTGTGCCCCGGGGTGCCGGCTTTGCTTTCCTGGGTGTGGTGGGAAAGAGACTACTCAGTGGAAACTTCTACAGGAGGAGCCTTTTCTGACAATCCCTCCCCGCACCTGCATACACCCCAATCGCCAGCAGATTCAAGGACTCTGAAGCCAATCCCCTGTGCCATATCTGGGGCTGAGCAACTGTTCATTCACGCCCATGGCGGGGACGGTTCTGTCATTGTCTCCTTATAAAGGCCGTGTCAGCTGCTGCCATGTAGGATCCTGGAGCCACATGTTGCCCTTCTGTGTGCAGGCCCTACTTTTATTATCAGAATGCATCCCCGAACTGTGGCTGTGGCTGTAATTGCAGTATCTGAAGTCTGGGTTCCTTGTAATAGATACTGCACAATTCAGAAGGGAAATGTTTCTAACTTTTGTAATTTGTTTCAGTGCTCATCTGAATCTAGGAGCTTGGCATTCTTTCATATCTGGCATAATCATTGAATTGATCATCCAAAGTGCAGTCCTGGTGAAAATGGTCCTTCATCATTACACCTGGGCATTTGGGGTAAATTGGAATGATCCTGGGCCAACCAGCACCTCTGGTAATAAATCTCGACGTACCAACCTTTTTCAAGGATTGGGAATTGTTTTTATTTTGGCCCTGTCCTCAGCCCGTCCAGTCTTTTTCTGAAAACCTAACAAGCCGTTGGCTGTGTTCCCACATCATTGTCCACCGCTCTCCACACACAAGCACGACAGACATCCTAGTTGATCAAGTCTTCCCCCAGGGCTAGCTGGGCTCCTCAGCGCCGCCCTCATGGTGCAGCCACTTGGATTCCCTTGCTCTCTGGTGAGCTCCTGGCGCACCAGTGGCCTGCGGCTTCTGGACTCCAGTTGAACTTCCTTCCTGTGGATTCTTCTGTTTCCATTCACCCCCCTTTTAGAAATCCATTCCTTTGTTAGGGGGCTGAAACTAGAAGATGAGACAGAAGCGGGGGTCTGTGTCTGTCTCGGTCTAGTTGTCCTCACCTTTCTGACATGAGAAGGGATGCAGCTAAAAATCCTTCCAGCGGTTTGTCCTTTTTTTTTTTTTTAATCAAGAACAGTCACAGGAAGTCTAGGACCTTGTCTGGAAGCAGAACTGAAGTGGTTTTGAACTCAGCAGTTCAAAGGAGCACCCCCCCCCCCACCCTCTTTGGGCTGTAGGATGGTCCCAGGTTGGGACAGGCCTCATTGTTTTAAATTGCAAACTTGAGAAGAAGTTGTTGAACCCTGAGAGCTGCCCAGCAGGGGCTGTGCCCCGGGGTACTCGGTGAGCATTGGTTTCCCATGCTAATGAGGAGCTTTAGAGGTGCCTGAAGTGACAGCAGCTGTCCAACTGGGTGACGGTTCCTCTCAGCACGGGCTTGTGCTCCTGAAGACCATGAATATGAATTCTACGGTTAAAAACACAATTTTTAAATGTGCACTTTTTTATTTATGACTATGAACCTCTATCTCCCCCATCAAAATAATAAAACATTTTGGGAACCACTTAGACATTCTTTCCACCAATAAAGAAGAACGATGAGCTACTGTACACCGTACACGCCTCGAGATCTTGACACTGGGAGAAGATCAGCTTCATCTTAGTGACTCTGGTGAAGCCTTATCCACTTTTTGCTTTTCTGCACTTTGTAGTCTGCAGCTAAACTGGGCCACAGGAAAAGGATGGTGCACCTTCAAAGGCCCAGTGAGGCTGGCTGGCTTCTCTCTGTTCGTGGAAAACAGCTGTGGGTGCGGAAGGCAGCGAGCGAGCGCTCGGGCTTTTGTTCCATGAAGGTGGGAAGTGCCCGTCTTGGGGGGCGCGATCTGTGGAGGAGGCGGCCGCAGATGGTGAACTGGCTTTATCAGCAGCTCAGAGGCGTTTGAAATGTCTTGATAATGACCTGGGAAAGAGAGACTATGGGATGAGGGTGGGAGTAGAAAAGAAACATTCCTCCTACACAGGGCTCATAACTTCTCTTGTTTTTATATCTGCGGTGACGGCAGATAGAGTGAATGAGGTTTTAGTTTCCATTGCCTTCTGCTGAGCACCAGCCTTGCATCGAAGGCCCTCGGTCCTTTGTCCTGCCGAGTGCAGCATGATTTAAACGTGTGAAAGGTGATATGTCGAGCGCAGTGCCCTGTGTTTCCTTCCTTCCAGCAGCTCTGCGTGAGCCCCGTGCCAGCCGTGCGTTTAGGCCGAGCGTTGTCGTGAAGGATCACGGGTGTTATGCATGAAGTGTCGAGGTGCTCTCTTTATTTCAAGTTAAAAACCAGTTTTAGGAATTCTCTTTTGCTTTGCAAAAGGTGCTAAGAAGGACTCGAACCAGTTCTTGTTTCCGTTTTAGGTGGAGCCAACGTTTTGGAAGGGGCTTCCCTGCTGCTGACCTTGACTCATCGCTCTCTCTCTCCATCTTCTTGGTCTTTCTCTGTCTCTCTTCAGTCCCCACGCCTGACTTTCTCCAGCCCCACGGCGTCTCATCATCTGTGTGCAGCTGCTTCTCAGGCGCGTCTCTGCACTCTCTAGCACTGCTTCTGTTCTCTTTTCCCATGAACCTTTCCCCCTGGACTTCTATTGGCTCAAATTTAACATGTAATTAAAGTAGTTAATTCAGGCCTCAGCCCATCATCATTCCTCCAAAACCTAGTTGGACTCAACCGCGTCTCACCACGCGATCGCCGCCCCCTGACCGGGCTCCGTGTGTCTGCACTGCTTCTGCTCGGCGCTCTGTGCGGCGGTCAGAGGCCCCGTCCTGCCTCCGTTCTTCACTCACCGTGCCCACCACCCTTATGAGCGCTGGTCTGGGCCTTTCCACCCATGCTCCGGTTTCTCCCGGCTCTCCAGTTTCTCTTAGGCTTTGAAACAGGCTTAATTAAAATTTTTTTCTGATGGGAAAAAAAAAAGAGAGAGAGAGGGCTCCTCCTTTACTGCAAGAGAAAAAGGAGCGAGCTTGCTGTCCAGACTCCTGGCTGATGGGCCATTGTCAGCCTGCACCTTTCCTGCTACTCCTTAGCAAGATTTGCTGCTCCTTCAACCCATCCTGCCTTCTCTGCTGTGGTGATTTTTTTCCCCTGCTATTTTTATATCCCAGAGGGTTCTGCTTCCATCCAAGTTTTCCAGAACACTTCCTTCCCTAAGGTTCAGTTCTTCTTGAGGAAGGTGCCTCGCGGGGGTGAGACCATGCTGACGTTTCCCAGCTTTGTTGTGCACTGATGTAACTGTGATTTGCAGACCTTTGCTGTGCCTTCCTTTCTTCTTCATGACCCAGCTTATGCATGAGTTGGGACAAGGGCTAAGTCTTCTGTCTTGTATATGTGCCACCAAGTTTGAAAAGGGTCTCCTGCTTGTGAGTGCTCAGTGACATTTACTGAATGAATAACTGAATGAGTGCCATCTTTTAAGAGTTCTTCATTCATTCATTCATGCATTCACTATTCATATAGTGAGAGCCTACCACAATGCTAGACATGCCCTCCCAAGGTGGTTATACTCTAGCTTCTTCCTAAGACTCACCATCTTTGCACCCTGCTCAGCTTTTGAAGAAACAGGAAGCAGTCATTTTAAAAGTTATTAACTTTCTATTTTGTTATCCTGTGAGTAAACTGTGCTGTCAAGAGCAGGTGCCTCCTTGGTACTTGGCAACTCTGAAGTTCTTAGAATTGGCTACTTATCCCTGTGGCTAGGAGGGTGTCAAAGACTCTTTCCCCAGTTTGACTGTTTCATCGAGTCATTTTGAGGCTGCACTGGAATAGTGACAAAAGTGTCCTTGGTGTCAGCCCTTCCCGTAGCTCTGAACAGTCGCCAGGCTGCTGTGGTGGGCTAGGAGCACCTCAGCACTCACTTTCCTTAGTTATTTGCTACGTATTGTAAAACAAAAGCAAAATGAAACAATGACTTACATGCTGGCATCAATAAGAATGGAAAACAACTGTTTTTCAAAGGTTGATCTGTATGTTGCTGATGAGAAAGAGAAACTTTGGTGTATAGATGCCTGAAAATATGATGTTATCAGTGGCAAATGCATTCATGGAGGAGGAGCGTAAACACTATTAATGACCTCTTTGTGCTTTTTGAGTCACACACAACAGCACCCAGAACAATCCATCTTCACGCCGGACTTCAGAAGTACATGCTCTTTTGTATAGTAGCTGCAGTGCAAAAACAGTATTTGTGGGTAGATACTGGTCTCAATGCCAAAACCCAACAATTTTGTTTTCAAATTCCTGAAAACTAAAAAAAGAAATCTTGGTGACATAAATGTTCCAATTTCAAAATATCCAAAAGTGAACTCATCAACTTCCTCCTTGAGCCTGTTGTTCCGTGTCTGTTCTGTCTGGTTAATGATATCACCGTCCAGCCAGACAAAGTCCAAACCCTTAAGTCATTTTCAACCCAGTTTTCTCATCCATCGGTGAGCTAGAGCTTTCCTGGATGGTTTCTTAAAAGCTTTCCAACTTTAAAAACCCTCAATGTCTATAGTTCTGGTTCCTCCTTCACACACAGACCACACGCATCGGAATCCCACACTTGAAATCTCTCTCACCCCAGTGGCCCCCGCTTTTTTTTCCCCAATCCTGTACTGCATAACACAGCCTAGCAATAGGTTTTTACTATTCTGTAATCTCTCAGCTAGCCTTGATGTTGTTAAAAAATTACTTAAAATTGACACACAGTAAAATTCACTCCTGTGCAGTTTTGAGTTTTGACACAACTGCCACCCTACTCAGGACACAGGACAGTTTTCCGATCTGTGCAAACATCCTCTGGTGTTGGCCTCTTGTATTCAAAGTTTGATCTGTAGGATGAGGAAGAAAAACTTTCGGTGTACAGATGCCTGAAAATATGATGTTATCAATGGCAAGTGCATCCATGGGGGAGGAGCCTGAACGCTACCAGTGTCCTCTTTGTGATTGTGACTCACACACAACAGCACCCAGAATAATCCATCTTCACATCGACTCCAAAAGCACATGCTCCGCCCTTGGCTCCTGGCAGCCATTGACTCTTCTCCACCCTGAAATTTTTGCCTCTTCCTGCATCATCTCCGCAGCTCTCAGCCTCTGAGCACCTGCCCCAGCCCAGCTGTTCTCTGTCAGTGCTGTAATATAGCCTGTTCCAGGCCTGGAGAAAGCCTTTGTTTCTCTGAGTTCCTGATTCCTTGTTAGAGCGTGACTGGGCAAGAGCATAAACTTACTGGCCTAAAGAATTCCAATGCTTTCTGAGAAGACTAGTTTTTGAAAAAGAACCTTCATCTGACTCATTTTGGGGACTGGTGGGGAGACCAGAAAAGCAGTAAGTTGCTCTAGGTAAGACATGGTGCCCTGGGGCTCTGGGGTAGGGGAGAGAGAAGAAAAAGGCAGCAAGGAGAAGAGCTGCTTCAAGGCGCCAAACCGTGGTGGGGGGGGGGGAGGCATCTGCAGAGCCCCTCCCGGCAGGGTAGAGCTTCTGCGCCGGGGCCCTGCCGCAGATGCCAGTGTTCCTTCAGGTCCCGAAGCACTGAATGGGGTGACTTGTGACTGGCCTCCATAGTGAAGGGAGTCAGGGGACGTGGTCAACAAAGGGAGCAACACGTATCCCAAGGGTGATGATGAAAGGGCCTGAGGTAGCACACCGGCCCGGCCTGGCAGAGTGTGGGCACTAGGAAGTGCGGACCCTCTTCCTCCCATCCTGTGCCATCTGCAGCCTCTCCTTTTCTGCTGCACCCTTCACCCTAGATTGCCCCCAGACCTAACTCTTCAGCTTGGAAGGAACCTGCTGGGTTGGCCTCATGAGCTGACCAGACCTCCTTCCACTCATCTGCACTAACACTCTCTCTCCTTCCTGGCCCCTGCCGGCCACCACCCCCCGACAACCCCCGCCCCAGTAGTCCAGCTGCCTTCAGCTCCTCTTTGCTAAATGCACCTCTAACCCCCTTCAAATAGAACCACCCTTGCCTTGGTCTCTGAGCGCTTTCTGTGCGTATAAAGTGCTGTGGTATCCCAGTTACCCATGTCTGTCTCTGTCTCCTCCTTGAGTTGTATGAAAGATTCTCCATTTATATTTGACGGGTATTAATGATATTAGTACCTAAGAGATCACGGCCACTGTGAGCGGAGTCACAGGCGCACAAGGCATTTCTCTCACACTGTGTCCCCGTCTGATACCGGCCGTGTGCCTCTCCCGGGCCTGGGCTTGCTCTCACGGGTTTCTGCAGTTGCAAGGAAATCAGGCGGTCTGCTGTCAAGCAGCTGTCACGTGGCCAGGGCTCCCGCTCATGTGTGCGAGATAAGAACAGTCCAGATCTACCCAGAGAAGTCAGGGCACCCCTGTCCTGACAAAGCCTGCCAGACTGCTGGTGCAGAGTGTGTGTGGGGGGGTGACCTCTTATGGCGTCACGGACCTGCACACAGCCTCATCCGTTAGTTTGTGTGCTGTCAGATTCAAGTCGCCGGCAGAAGGCCGGCAGGGAACACCGGGCCTGCTTGCTAGATAAAGGTGAGTGAGTGTCCTTCTAGTATCTTCCAAGCCTGTCTGAGCTGCAGAGCACCCCCCGCCCCCTCACACATATCTCCTCGCTCTTGTGCAAGAGCCAAGGCACGAGGCTGGCATGTTTCATTTATGGGTCACGCGGCCTCCAGAACATGTCCAGCCGGTACCGCACCAGCAATTACCCGTCTTCCCTTTGCGAATGTTCCCTTTCACAAGACGAGGCGGAGCAGGCAGCCTGCAGCTGCCTCCCTACCAGACCCCAGCTCAGGCTGTGCGTCTTTGGGGTGCGTTGCTGGAGGAGCATCGCTGGGCCCCTCCACCCCGTGGGGCTCAGCTCCGGAGTCCGCAGAGAGAGGCGGCGGTCAGGGCCGAGCCCCAGGGACATTTTTCTTCCCCTCCCGCCCATCTCCAGGGCGATGGCCTCTGCATGGAACAGCCACCCCTCCTTCCTTGCCCGGGAGGCTGAGCGTGCACACAGAGCTCGGGCAAGTGAGAAGTTTCCTTGATCATCTTTCTTTCGCAATAAAATTAAAAATCCTGCTCCAACCTCTTGCTGGAGGGCCAGCGCTGCACACAGCCCTTCTCCGCCCTTCAGGTGGTGGGGCCAGAGGTGAGCAGCCACGGGTGGCCCTGGAAGAGACCAGTGAGGGCCCAGGTTGTGAGACCCGCCTCCTGGGGGTGCTCTGCGGTCCGTGGCCAGCAGCACCCTTCCCATTTTGCCCTGGCATCTGCACTCGCTGGGGTAGAGCCTGATGGGAACCAGCCCCTGTGGTTGCCATAGTCTGGAGCCAGAGCTGCAGAAGCCTGACCTGGGCCTGGAGCGGGGCGTGGGCAGGGGGAGGTTGAGTAAAATCCAGACACCCTCCCCCACCCCACCCACACGCAGTCACGATGCTCCTGTGCCATTTTAAAACACGAGGCTCAAATGACTAGCGTAGCAGAGTTCTCTCTTCTGAAATGTTATCCTCTTCAGTCATGCATTTGAAGGTGTCTTTTTTGGGATTTAATGAGTCAAAATCCTGAGCTCATTTCAAGTTCCCTGTTGAGCCCTGGGCCCTGCGACCTAAGGGGTTGCTGAGGTTGAGGCTGTGGAGGTGTCAGTCACACGGGGTCCCCAGGGAGCAGCCGACCCAGCCCAGCCCCCTTGTGAAGAGTCTGGACAGCTCTGCTGCAACTCAGGTCCTGGGAGGAATGTGTTTCTGGGGAGGCTGTGATGACCCACGACCTCGGGTGAGCGCCACGGAGAACGGTGTGTGACTTTTCCCCAGGGCCCTGGCCCCGCCTTGGTTCTGGAGATTGTTAGGGTTCTTAGTGGGGAGGAAGCTGGCTGATCACCGGACCCCTTGCTCCCCAGCAGCGCCTGTGCTCTCAGCTGAGTCCTGCTGGATTGTCTACCCCAAGGCACTCAGGGAGCGCCCAGCCCCCTGGGAGACCCCACTGGTCCTCACCGCACCTTGTAAAATGCCTGGGGCATTTTGACTATCTATTTGCTGCTATAGAATGAAGGATTGTGTTCCCCACCCTCCAGTTCCTATGTTGAATTCCTAAGCCCCTTGTGATGGTATTAAGAGGCAAGACTTTTGGGAGGTGATTAGGTCATGAATTAGTGATCCAGTAAAAGAGCCCCCACGGAGCCCCCAGGTCCCCTCCACTGCGTGAGACACAGGGAGAAGATGACCATCTCGGGGCCAGGAATCACGACCTCACCATTGGGCTTTTAGATTCCAGAACTTTGGGAAGTCAGTTTTTGTTGTTTATAAACCCCCCAGCCTGTGGTATTCTGTTAGAACAGTCTGAGTGGACTGAGACACGGGGCTTCTCAGTCTGGCTGCTTGTTTAAATCACTCTGGGAAGGTTTAAAAATTCCCAGTGCCCAAGCCATGTCTCTGACCAATTTAATCACATATCTGGGGGGAGGGAGAGAAGGGGAGAGGGAGGACCCAGGAGTTGTCATTTTGCAAGCACCCTAGATGTTCCCCCAGGTCAAGGCTGCCAACATCACATCACTTACAGCACCCCTGACTCCTTTGTTGACCTGCTGCCCTCGGGGTGACAAAGATTGCATTCTGGTTGCACAGAAAAGTAAGGCTTTTGTTTTGTTTTGTTTTGTTTTTTTGTCGCTGCAGCCTGAAGTCAGATTTTCTATTGGAATAGGAAACAAATGCCAAGTTTATTTTAATAGTGCTCTTGATCTACCTAAAAGTAGGAAGTATAAAGAATCCTGGGGGAGCAGTTGATTCTCACATATGAATGCATCTCTGCTTCCTCAGAGGCAGACCGTGTGGTCTGATCCATTACCAGAAGAAGCTTTGTGATTTGCTGGGAATATAATTGAACTGAAAATTCATGGATGGCGCCTTGGGTGACTGGGAAGGGGATTGAATCATTTTTCAGCACCCAGTGAAAACGAATTTGGAGGAACTACACAGCTCTGTGAACGGCACCCTCTTCTGTCCCCTTTCTGGGTTGGGATGCATTCCTCAGGGGCAGAGGGTGGTTCCTGCCTGATTGTATCCAGTGATTATTTGTTTAAAACTCTAAAAGAAGAATAGCAGATACACTACATTTGCACTCAGTTAACCACGCAAACATTTTTAGGCTAAGAAAATAAACAACTTAATTGGTGGTTGGTTTTATTACCCACCAGGTCTAGTTGCAGAGGCAGGGAAGAGTCAGGCCCTAGACTGGAAAAGGTTAATAAGTATTCTTATCAAGGAAGACTACAAACTCAAAAAACTTAGCGCTTGAATTTCTCTGAAATCAGAGAGTTCGATTGCTAGCGACCAAATCTCTGGAAGGGGTGACATGGGCTGTTTTTAATTCTAAGAGATGGGCTTTTCAGAACTCTGCAGATGACATTTGTTTTGGCATTTGGTGTTTTTGTTGCCATATTTATTGCCTTGAGTTCCTAGTGGGAGTAGTTTTCTGCTCCTAATTACCCAAAAGGCAAGAACAAAATAGCTTGAAATTAAAAAAAAAAAAAAAAGGAAGGAGAATATATCTCGAAAGTTTCATTAATTACAAAATGAAGTTAAATGGAGCATTCAATAAAAGTACTTCTCAGAACCAATGGAGGATTTCTCAGAAAGAGCCCATTAAAGCTGGATCCTCTAAAGCAGTGGAAATCCCAGGAACAAAAGCCAAATGCCTGGGAATTGAGTTTCAGAAGAATTTTTGAATTGGTACAGCTCAGTAATTTACAAAATGGGATGGAATCACTGACTGTTCAGCTAAAACAGGATAAGACATAGAGCTTACGTGGCCCGGGCAATCTCTCTGTCCTCTAACTCTTACTATTGTTATAGTTTTGACTCTCATTTATTAAGCATTTTTCTGTGAGCCCGTGTTTTGACATTCATGACCTTACTTTGGATGATTACAAGGATTCTGTGCCTTTCACAGAAGTCATTAGGAGATTATGGAACAGTCCTAATGCTGACTCTGTTTTTGGAGTTAAAATCTGTAGTGACATTTGAAATATGACTTAGATGTGTGTTCAAGGTAATCTTGAAGATAAGATGTCCATTCCATTCTTGTGTCTTCCAAATTGGACCTCCATTCAAGAGGAATAAAGAAAAGTAAATAAAGTCAAACTTTCTTTGTGCTTAACCTGTGGGCTTTAGCTTGTATTTGAACACATCGCTTTCCAGGCCACTATACACTCTTCTACACTAATCACAGTTTTTGAATATTGGAGGCAGCAGCAATACTGATAGACTTCCAAGGTAAGTTCTGATCCTTTGGCACATGGAAAATAACTACAAGTTGCATCTCATGGATCGGAATTGCAGTCATATTGCTGCCTTAACATCATCTAAGGGTGACCGACTGCATAACTCTCTTAATCACACAGGTAAAGAACTTGGGATAATGGAGAACATGGAGTCCTAAGTCAAGAGGCATCTTTCATTGACCTGCTCAGCACGAAGCTTGCCTTGTGGGCTTTGAGCTGCAAACTACAAATTGAATATTGAGTAAATCTGATCATTTTAGTTACTGCTAAGGACTAAATTTTATTGGTTTATAACATTATATAGGTTTCAGGTGTTCATCATTATAAAGCAACATCTGCATGTGCTACATTATGCTCACACCAAAGTCCAGTTCTGTTCTTCACCACACAATTGACTCCTTTTACCCAATTTCCCCACCCCTTCTCTTCCCCCTTCCCTTCTGGTAACCACTAATTTGGTCTTAGAGTCTAAACGTTTACTTTGGTTTTATAGTTCACTTGCTTGTTTTCTTTTTTTAATGTGCCACATACTAGTGAAATCAAAGGTCTTTCTCCATCTGATCTATTTTGCTAAGCATCCTCTCCAGTTTGCTCCATGTTGTTACAAATGGCAGGATTTCTTTTTTTTTTTTAATAGCTGAGTAGTATTCCTTTGCATATATACAAAGCAAAGGACATTGTTCCCTACTGCATTGCTAAGAATTGAGTGTTTCTGAAAATTGTGGCCTATAAAATGGTGTCCGGTTTGTCCCCTGAGGGAATGTCCCACAGATATTGGGGAGTCACAGAGGAGGCAGATGCTTCTCTGTTGTGCTGGGTCATCCCATGCATTTCAGGGTACCCAGCCTGTCTGACTCCCTATTACCACTGACGACCACTGGTGATTGTGTGACTAAAATAGGCCCCATGGATTTCTAAGGCCTCTTTCACTCTGAACCACCATCCAACATGGGACACCCCTGCAAAGACTTTGGGTTTTGTTTTGGGTGTGATGAGAAGTCACTGGGCAGTTTGGAGCAGAGGAATAAAGTGATCTGACTTATATTTAGGGAAGTCTCCTGCTCATAAACAGAAAGAAGTGGAAACTGAGGTTTCTTTCTTTTTTCCCTTGTTTTATTTTTGACTGAGGTGGCATTGGCTTGTAACGCTGATTCAGAGGGTTGGGTGCACACCTCTTTCAGATCAGATGCAGGTCACCACCGCACCCTCACAGTCCTCCACCACAGACCATTGTGCCCCTTCCACACTTTGCTCCCTATCTCCCACCCCCAGTAGCCTCAGATCTGCAAGACCAAGTCTGTGTCCCTCAGCCCGCTGTCCCCCAAGAGAGAGCTGTGGGGGGTTATCGCTAGACCTCACAACTTCCCCGCCTGCAGTCTGCCTGCCCCCCAGGCCCCTGCCAGTGTCTCAGGCTCAATGCTGCCGTCCAGGCAGGGTGGTGTCCTTTGTGCCTCAGGCCCTTTACACGTGCAGGTGTGGCTGTCACCTCTATGGATTTCAACAGCGTCATGTCTCCCTCCACGCCCCTCCCCCAGTCCCTCGTGACTCCCCTCCTACAACTTACCACAGAGCCGTGCAAAGTGTAGCAATGGCTTTGTATTTGAATGTCACCCTTTGCCAAGCTGCCGTCCCCTGGTGCTTGACCTGAGCAGACTTAGGCCCCCGGGATCTGCTGCCCTCCGCTCCAGGGTTCGCCTTAACCCTGCCATTGCGGGAGCATTTCCTGTAACTGGAATCCCCCGTGCCAGGCCTGCCAGACAATAGCTAGATAACTGGATAAACCCTAAACTGGAAATGGTAAGTGTCCTTTTAGCTTGCCAACCTTGGGTGAAGGCGTGGTGGGAGTGAAAGGTGTTATTATTGCCGGTGTGTGGGTTGTGTGGGTGGGTGTGTGGGTGTGTGTGAAATCTACCATCATCCAGTGTGGCCCCAGGAACTCAGTGATCTTCAGTAACTCAGGTCACCCAAATGCTTACCATCAAAAATTTTATTTCCAGATGTTTTAATGTGGAAGGATATGGGCATCAGTGAATGAATGTGTAGCTGAATAAGGTCTTCCACAGGGAGCACATGCAGAATTCTGAAAGCATCATCTATTTCTGCTCTTGAGTGTGGTGGTGAATGAGTGTTTGGATACTTGGATGTAACAAGACCAGGACTATGCTCTTTACAGTCTGGGCATGACTGGATTGGAATTTTCTGTTTTAAAAATGAAGCTTTTATTTAGATTTCCTGAGTAGCTTGACAAATACCTGGATTCAGCCAAGTGCCTGAAAGTTTCCTCCCCTGGGGGGGAGGTGGGCACATGACCTGAGTCCCTTCAGGCTTCACATATGGTGTCTTAGTGCATTTTCAGGTTGAAGAAAACTTGATGCCTCAAAAATTAGGTGTGGGGGACAGAATCCAAACATGACCTTTGTGGATACTGAGTGTGGGAAAATATCTCTTACAAAAGGTCAACTCCCATGATACGAGGGCCTAGTCAAGGTTTACCAGAAATTCTCAGTAATCAGTATAAGAAGTTCTAGTCAGAAGGCACGGTCCCAATTTAACCAAATCAGAAGAGAGGAAAAATACTGTCCACGCTTTCCTTATCTTGAGGGAGATGGAAATTGAGAAGACATGGAGCCTCAAGAGCTGGGACTGATGGAGTGGAGATGATCCTAGACATCCTGGCAGTGTCCAAAAGTGCCTTTCCTTCTTCACAAATGTGTTTTTCTTCATTTTTGAAGAATAACATCTCAGCAGTCTTAGTTCATCCTTTTATCCTCTTCTTACTTCTCATCTAATTGATGTGCTTTTATCAAACCAAGAAACAGAAATCATCTCAGTCAAGAAGGTCAGACGGAGATCACAGGTTTGTCTCTAGAAAACAGAGTGTTGACAGAGCCCTAGGTGAGATGAGTCAGACAAGAGGCTTTGGGGGCATCTGTGTTAGGGGGTTGCCACAGCCTTTGATCACAAACTGTGGACGGTTAGAGCTGGAAGTAACGTCAGTGTTACCTTGCTCAACTCCCTCACTGCATAGATAAGAAAAATAAGGTCTCAAGAGCTAAAGAGCCTGCCAGAGGTTGAATTGTAGAGGGCGGCTGAGCTTGCAATCCAGTGGTAGATTTTTTGATGAGGAACTTTCTGAAGTTCTGCAGATAACCTCATAGAACTGATACTGCAAGTAGGAAGAACTTAAGGAGTTTTTACTTAATAACCATAAGCTGTTTTGATTCTTTATCATTGTCCATTTCCTTTGGTTTGCCTTTGACCTTCACCACCCCAGCTGCTAAGCGTAAATTGTAGCTGTTAACTTGCTTTCCTTGACATGTTTGTGAAGGACACTCTTTTTAAGGAGTTAGTCAGGCGCAGACGGGATGAGTTTGTTGGCTATTACATGCCTCTACTCTGCGATTCTCTGCAGAATGGCCTTGGAAGTTCTCAGTAGGCTGACACAACGTACAAGCCAGGTCTGGACAAGTTTACTTGAAGCATTCTCCATGTTCATCAGTTGATTAGTTTTGCAGAGAAATCTAACCAGAAAATTCTAACCAAATCTGACCCTGGCATCAGCCTCACACTTCGTGCATTCACTTTCTGTTCTACACTTTGTCTATATCCTCTGCCACTTAAAAAGGACCATCCTTTCATAGGAAATGAATTTGATGTTTAAAAATAATGAGCATGATGGAAATGTTGCTGCACCACTGTGCCTTCCTAAAAGGCTAGGAAGCTTATTTTTATTTGATCTCCATCTTTCCTGTGATTTGAGACTAGATTATAAACAGGCCATGCTGTAAAGGGGCTACCAGGAGACATACAGCAGAAGCAGCCTCAGAAATAGAAATTGAATTTGTAGGCAGTGAGATAAGATAATTAGTTTTTATATTTTAAAATATCCTCAAACCAGAGGAGTCTGATGTCTCAGACAGAGAAGGAATTGAGTTTGAATCCTAACTCCTCAAATTATAGCGTAGTGTAAACTGTCTTCTATGTATTAAAATATATATTTAAATCTAGATATGTGCATATGCACCCATTCTCTTTAAACACATGAATTAAAGTATCAGTTTAAGTCCCCAAATTAAGATAGTGCAATTATTTGTATTTATAATTCTTAGCCTTAAATGTTGTCACGATAGCTATAGATAATCAGTTAGCACAGCTAGCCAGATTTTCTGGGGAATAGTTTTCCTTTTTGGGGAGTAGTTATTCAGAGTTCCAAAATCCGACAGACAAAACCCTTGTCTAATTTTTGCACGCAGAACAAGAACTGTATCTGCTGTTGACTCCGAGTTGTATGTTTGTTACCAGCTGTTGTTCACTGAAGGCAGTACCCTGAAGACAAGAGAGCTAGGTGAAGCGTCCAAAAGCACAAGAATATGAAGTGTCTGCTGATATTAAATGTGTGCACATGCAACTCACCTTCTGTCAGTGTCTCTGTCGTTCTGAGTTGGAAGAAGCCATGTCCTGGTTCTGGATCTTTATCCAGGGTTGCATCACGACTTGGGCATGGAATCCTGTGTGGTGTGTGCCTCCCCAGCCATGGTCAGTGGGGTTGGAGAGAGCGCACCCCGCTGCCGTCTTGACGTCTCCCACATGTGGCGTCTTTACCACTTCCCTGCTGAGGGCTCAGCTAATGGATCCGCCATGGCTCTGGCATCTGGGTTTCCACAGAGGAGTCTAAGCAGGGATGAGCTTGAAAACAAGAGGGGGCCAGTGCCCCATCCTAAGTGGGTTCTCTCTGGTCTGCCTTTGAGCAAAGAGAAGTGTTAAGCAGAAAGCTCTGGGTCCCTGTCCTGTGGGTCTTGGGAGGGATCATCAACCCTGGAATCTTTGTTTCCTCCTCTGCCTCCTGTCATAAATCTCGGTTTCAAAGGAAAGCTAAGAGATTGGTTGTTAAAGCCTAAACCTCCAGGTCAGCTCTGGTTACATCCAACTCTAAGATAATGTCTAAGATCTTTTGTTGAACTGAAATGTTAGATTAGCTTGAAATAACTGAGCCATTCATTGCCTAGGGATAGGAAATCTTTCTGTTGTGAAAAGGTGGCTGCTGTGGTGTGTGGGTGTGTTTGCGTATGTGGAAAGTGGGATGGTTCTGGAATAGGTTTGCCTTGTGGGGACCGAACCCAGAAAGCAGCAAAACCCGATGCACCTAAAAAAGAGAGAGAGAGAAAGTTGGGTAGGGGAGCTCACCCCTATTTTTAAAGCACATTTCATCCAGGTACAGTTCTTTCCATTGCCTGAAGTTTTCGGTGTCAGACCAAGTTTTTTCTTGCTCCCCAATACCTCATATGCCTGTTTGCCATCTGTTCATTTCCATTGCAAACTGCTCTTTACACGTTACTCAGTGTTAATTAGAACATGTGTCTCTTTGTCATTCATCTGGGGAAGGGGTTAATGATGATTTATGTCCCTTTAATTGGTTTTCCTCCAAACTGTTATATGTCATTTATTATTTTATGAGAGAGGATGAGGACCTCCATTTTATTCAAGTGGCTTTTTAATCTTGGCCTGAATGTTTTGGTGTTTAAAAAATATGTCTTTCAAGTTCTTACTCAGTAGTAATGAATATGGGCGTGTATGTACTGCTCCAGGGAATAATTTATTATTATCCACATTGATTCATTGATGTTGTTATTTTTTGTCCAGCTAGCATCTTCACATGGTTCAACATTTAAAAGTTCTTAATAGGGTCTTCTCCCTACTATTATCTGCCACTTGGCTATTTTCCCCAGAATCTGTCTTTGCAGGGCTTTTCTGCACATGTGACTATTTATACTTAGGAATCAGTGTAGATATGCTCATGTATTAGTATGCATGTGTATTTGCTCATTTTCCCCCTTTTTATGCAGGACAGTGGCACACACATGTGCTGTTCTGCTTCTGTACATTTTGGGATTCAGAACGTGTCAGTAAGTCAGGATCAAACTTCCTGTTTATTTTCTTTTAAAGATTTGCTTTATTTATTTATTCATATAAGAGCTGGGGTGCAGGCCAGAGGTGCAGGCAGATAAGAGGATTCACCAAGGACAGAGTGGGGAGCAGAACAAGCAGATCTACTGAAATACACTGCTGAGGGAAGCAGCGGGCGTGACAGGAGAGGTCTGCTGCGCCATGTGGGTCACCTCCCTGGCCAGCCAGGGATTGAACTCATGCTGCAGTGGCTGCGGATAGCTTCATAGTGCTGAGACTTAACCCCTTGTGCCACCAGGGAGTCCCAGACTTCCTGTTTCTTTGTTAAGACTCCATTGTATTGATGTACTATACTTATTAACTGGTCCCTTACTGGTAGACATTTAGGCAGTTTCCAGTTTTTTTCTGTACTGTACAGTGATGCTGTGCAAAGTTTTGCATTAGACTGTGTCTGTATAGACAGGAAGTCCTACCCAGGAATCACTACAACCTACAGTGAGTTTGTCATTTGGGCTGATGCTGTCAAATCGTCCTTTATACAAGTGGCCATTTTTACAGAGCCTGTGGCTGTGTGAAAAACTGTCAGGCTTTCTGACATTGTGGAAAATTGGGTGAAATAGCTCTCTCAGTTTATGGTTTAATTTGTGTGATTTTTCTCTGAGTTAAAATGATTTAGATTTAGTGAACAATTGAAAGAAAAAGATCACTTCTTGTACTTAAATGTGCAGATATATGAATTTCAAAGATGGAAACTATGTATTTTCCCCTACACCTCAAAACATCAGTAAATTATATCTGGTTTCCAGTAAATCAGACAGCTAATTTCTAGATTGCTGTATTTTTAAAGAGTAAATCTGCTATAAATTTTGGAAGACCCCTAAAATTCTTTGTGGAACTACCAAAGGCATATTGCTAAATAAGATTTGTGCTGACGTGATTGTTCAAAATCATGCATTTCAAACTAATTCTTAGACCCTGTGTGGGTTCACTACATGGTACACTTAAAGATATAATATTGGGCCTCCCCTGGTGGCGCAGGCAGTTGAACACCACGCTGTGAAGCTGTCTGCAGCCTCTGCAGTGCCTGTTCGATCCTGGCCAGCGACGAGGGTCCCACATGGTGAGCAGACCTCTCTCCTGTCGTGCTCAATGCTCCCCTCAGCAATATATTTCGTTAGTCTGCCTGTTCTGTTCCCCGCTCTGTCTCTGGTGAATCCTCTCACCCTCCCGCACATCTGGCCTGTACCCTGGATCTTGTATAAATAAATAAATAAATAAATAAATAAATAAATAAATAAATCTTTAAAACAGATATAATATTTAAGTCAATTAAACTGACATGTTGTTTTTCACTAAAACTACACAGATTCTAAGAAATCACATTTAACAGACCTGACAGAAAGTATTCTTTAGATACAAAGGACCACCTTGTCCGTGCTATTTTTCTTTGTGGGGAGCTTTAGTGACTTCCTTGCGACCATTTATAATGACCATCGCCTTGCTCGGTGACTGAGCAAATGATCCAGAGGACCCTGGGGCCGCTTTCAGGGAGAAAGTCTGTCATCTTCCTGAGGGCTCTTGGTCCATCTTCCTTGCTTGCTCTTGTAAGTCCTGTCAGTGTCTACCAGTGGGAAAATACGTTGTCCACTTCTTGGTAGACTGAACTTTCTACCTCATGTTTTAAAAGGCAAGCTGGTAATTTGCATATTAAAGGCTGAATCATAAGTTTGTGGCATGGGTGCCATTTTCTCTCCACCGAGAGTCCCTGGCTGTGGTTTCTTCAGGCCATGAAAGAGACGGCCTCCTTGACAGTATGAAATGTGAAGATGGCGCCCCTGCTATAGTCTAATGGTAGAGGGCTCCTTTTGGGGTAGTCGTACTTGTTACTGCAACCATCTCTGTGAATAATAAAACAGGAATATTTCTACTGTCCAGTCAGGAAATAGACCAACCTCCCAAAATGGATGTTTAATTGCAGTTTTGAATTGTTGAAATATTATTCCAGATGGTCACGAAACCAGTTTGAGTTCTCCCTCAGATCTAGACTCACAACATTTTAGAGCCAGAAGGAGTTGAGGGATTGTGATCCAGAGTAAACCCTAATTTTGTAGGTGAGGAAACTGAAGCTGAGAGAAGTTTAGGATCATTTTAGTGGGTGAGTGGTAACAAAGCTGGCACTCTTGAATCCGGGTCCCTGACTTCACCTCTCTAGATTATTCCATTAATCTGCTTAAACATGCCTTATATACAAATATATATGTGTATACACATATATAAAATTATACATCAATGAAAAATGCAAGTTATTTTAGGGTCTCCCTGGTGGGGCAAGGGGTTAAGACACAACCTACGAAGCTATCCGCAGCCACTGCAGCACGAGTTCGATCCCCCAGCTGGCCAGGGAGCTACCCACATGGCACATCAGACCTCTCCTGACTCGCCTGCTGCTCCCCTCAGCAGTGTATTTCGTCAGTCTGCCTGTTCTGTTCCCCACTCTGTCTCTGGTGAATCCTCTCACCCCCCATACCTCTGGCCGGTACCCCAGTTCTTATATGCATAAATAAATATATATTTTTTAAATAATGCAAGTTATTTTAGAAGTTAATTCTCAGGTGTTTTAGTGTGAAACCGTTTGGTAGGTGGTCTGAAAGTAGATTTTCTTTTGCTGAAGACCCTCAGCAGAAGAGGATACCACAGAATGTCCTTTCCAAGAAACACATAGGCACTGCACCTGTGGGGAGATCCACTGGGGAAGTGCAGTCCTAGGATGCTTCCCGCTGTGTGGAATAACAGCTGTCTCATGACTGAAACCTATGAGAGGAGAGAAGCCAAAGGGGCAGAAATATTGGGAAAATAGACATGCACACTGATGGGCTGGACTGGTCAGAAATGGATTGCTTCATGTGGAGCATTTAAGGAAACCTCTTGTGAGGACTTACATTTTTAGGAAGGAGTAAAAGGCCAAGAAGCAAGAAGGGAGTGGGGAGGGAGAAGGGGAAGGAGGAGACAGCATGGGTGTGACCTGCTTCACAGGTAATACACCTTCTGAAAAGTCTCTTACTTGGACCAAAGAGACTGTGGCCACTTGGTAGCAGCTGTCTTAACTATAGTTCAGAGCTTTTAATGATTAAAAATGTGTGGTAGCTGCTGAAGCTGTATTTCCAGCTCAAGTCCTTCATCTGAAGCTCAGATACCTGTGGATAGTTAAGGAGGGACATTTGCATTTCAACAAATCTGAAACTTTGACTGTCCTCTTACCTCCTTCCCCACCAGTTCTGTTCTGAGTTGCCTCACGGTCCTCCATATTGACCAAGTCAGAACTTGGGCTGTGATGCTTGGGTCCATTTTCCCTCTCCACCCAGCCCCCTCCAGGTCAACAGCCTGTCCGACTCTGCCTCCTTTGTGTCTCTCGAATCCTCCTCCTTGTGCTCTCCCCACTCAGGTTTCAGTCTCATTGTTTTATCTCTGGTGGCAGCAGTGACCTCCCACTGGCCTCTCTGTGCCCAGTGTTTGCCTCTCTCCAACTTGTCTTTGAAGTTGCCAGGGAATGTGCTCTAAGAAAGTCTGTCTCCTCAAGGAATCGCCCTGCCTGAAATGCTCCACTTGCTGCCTGTCCCTCACACAAGTGTGGTCCTCACTTGTCCCTGGTCCCCATTCAGCTACATGTGCTGTCCCCATCCTCAGAGGCTATGCTGCAGCCACACCTGCCTCTCTTGAGAGCACAGAGCAGTTTCCTACCCCCTGGCCTTTGCACATGCTACTCCTTCTGTGCAACACCGTCCACTTCCTCTCTGTTTTGCTCTTCCTTGTCGCTTCCTACTCGTCTTTCTGATCTCGCCTCACAAACTCTTGGGTACAGCCACTGAGTGTCAGGTGCTGACCTGAGGGTTTTACATACATTCATTCATTTACTCCTCAAGACCACAAGAGGAAGGAAACATTATAGTCCCCATTTCTTGGGAGGAAATGGAGACCTTGTCATTTCTTTCATTAGATCACTCGCTGCAAGGCTGGGTCAGAAGCCAGCCTTTGCTGCTGTTGGCACTTAATTTTGATTTGTGAGGCGTATATGTGTATGTGTGTGTGTGTAGGTCGGTTTATCTATAACTGCCTCTATATACTATATATAATCTATTTTTTAAATGGGTAATATTATAAACATGCTATTAAATTCAAAAGATATGAAGTGTACAGTGAGAAAGTCTTCCTTCTACCCTGTATTCTGCCATCTCCCCTTCTTCCTGGGACCAGCTATTCTTACCCGTCTCTGGTGTATCTTTCCAGAGGGTGAGTGTGCAGACACATACACACATACGCACGTGTATATCTGCACACATGCACAGCATATTCTTCTTGTTAGTTTTGACCTGAGTTATCCATTAGGTAGGATTTTAGAAACACGGCTTGTTATCCGGGGTCCCGTGGAGGTGGGGGAACATCGCGTCAGCTCCAGGCGCCCCGTGAGAACCAACCATGGGTGGCCGGTGGGATTGCGGCCCTTTGCTAGGCCACAGTTTTGCAGCCGCGGCAGGCAGCCCTCGCTTCTCCCTGTGCCTGTGGATGGGAATTGGTGACCCCCTGGCCATCAGGATTTCTCCCAGGAGCTCTGCAGAATGGATCCCTGGCTCACAGAATTTGTTTGGGGAATCTTCACCAACCCAGTAAGAGCTCGGGACTCTCAGAGCCCTGCAGCGGCCTCCAGCTCGCTCCACAGCCACAGAGTGACGGCTTCCAGCAAACTCGCTGGTTAGCACGTGGCAGGTAGTCTTGCCACACGTTGCACCTGGAGAACTGGGCATTTGCAACCACCAAGGGCGCGCACAACCTGTTATGTGACATAACCTTGCTTGGCCTTGTATCCTAGTCTGTGGGGCACCCCGTGGAGCCCAGAGCTGGTGGTACTGCCCACAATGCACCCAGAGAAGAAAGCGGACGCCTTCTCCTCCTTAGCTCCTGGCTGCCTGGGAGCGCCCGTCTGGGCTTACCTGAGGGCCGCTGGCGACAGGAAGTTGGGCTTGCTATTTTTAATTTGCTTTGTTAGTTCAACAATATTCCTTGGGGCTTGTTCCATATCACTGCATGAAGAGCTTCCTCTTCTCCTTTATGGCTAAATAATAGGCCATTATGGGGAGATACCATAATTTATTTAATCAGTCTCCTTCTGTTGGATATTTAAGTGGTTCTCAGATTCTTGCTAGTACGAACATTGCTGCAAAGATTGGCCTTCTCCATTTTGCACACATGTGCATTTATCTATAGGGTAAAATTCCAGAATTGGAATTTGGGGTCAAAGGGTAAGTACATTTATAATTTTGATAGATAGTGCCAGGTTGTCTTCATAGCGGACGTGTCTAGTTAGTCTTTGATGAGTAATTTCTAAGTGAACCTCTTCTACCCTCACCAACCCATGGAAGAGGTGAGCTTTGTTCACCAAGCCTAATCCATTAGCTCCCTAAGTCTGCGTGTCTCTTATAAGTAAAATTTAGCATCTTGTCAAGTGTTGGTGAACTGTTTCGATTTTCTTTTATATTAGCAGACTGTTCAGTTGGCTCTGTTGGTCCTTTCTTGCTGATTTAGAGGCATTCCTTGTATATTAATGAAATAAGCCTTTTTGTGTATGATTTATGTCCTACACAGTTCCCTGGTTTGTCATTTGTCTTCTGTCTCTGTTTATGGTGTTTTTTTCCCAGGCAGAAAATTTTTATTTTCATGTAATCAGATTTATCCATTTTTCCCTGGGTAGCCTCTGGGGGTTGAGTCATCACTGGACTCCTCCACCCCACGCCTAGATGATAAAACTCCCTTCCACGTGCATGCGCGTGTGAAGCTGTTGGAGAGAAGCAGTAGGATGCAATCACTTAGAAAAGAGATTCTGGAATCAAACTGACTCAGCTGTCTTCGTGGTTCCATCTCTGACTCGTTCTGTGGGTTTGTGGATGAAACAGCGAACGGGTTACAAATACATCCTTATGTTGCTGGTTGCGACAGAGACCAAAGGCCACAGCACAGCCTAAGTGTCTTAAGTTTCATGACTTGGAGCTGCCGTCTTGGTTATTATTCTCTCCAGGTTCACTGACAGCTGTGCGGGGACAGAGGCCCTGCCTCTCCTTCTGCATCCCTCTTGCCGCCCGAGCAGCCCCTCCCGGCCTCAGAACGGTGCTCCGTGGAAGCGCATGAGCGCCCATCTTGATTACGCCACTGTTTATTTTGATTTGAGAGTGAACAGCCTGGAGTTCTGGCTGGAGCCACCTGGACGGTTACAGGTGCTTCTCCACGGATCCTCCCAGCCGGCACCTGTCCTCCCAGCCCCCCGGGACCCTGGCGCCTGGCTGGGAGCTGTTTCTTCCCATGCACCATCAGTGAGAGCCTGGTTTTTTTTTTTTTTTTTTTTTTTGCTTTGAGCCACCTTGCAGCTCCCGGTCCTGTGCCCGGTGCCTGGACCCGCTGCTCTGTGGGTGACCTTGCTGGTTGTGTAAATGGTCCCCTCGTCGACCAGCGCCACGTCTTTGTGGGCAGGTATTTCCTTGTTCTCATTCATACGTGCCAGGAACATTCCCCATGGTGGGAACCCAGCAAATACTGTGATGAAATGAGTGGGGAGAAGAAGTTTGGGGTGTAGATCCTGATGGTGAGAGCCCTAGTACGTCACTTGGCTGGATCTCTATTCCCATTGGCCACGTAGGGAGGGGTGCTCCGAAGCAGTGTGTGATCTCCCCCAGCATGGCATGGCTTCGGCTTCTGTTCATATTGCCTCAGTTTTTAGTTAGTTGTCAGAGATAGTTTCTCCTTACAAACTGTTCACTGTTACACCCCCAGTTCTGACACACCTGTAATTTGGAGGCACCGTCAAGAACAAGACCTTAATTCCAGCTTTTATCTCTGTGACTGCCTCGTATTCTCCACTGCCTCTTCAAGTGTTGCCTTTGTAGACCGAATTTTAACAGTGGCCCCTGGACGCTCCCGGGGGAGGGGAGGCATTGAAGCAGTAAGGCCATCTCATATTTAATTTTGCACTGTCGTGGCCGTGCCTGGGGTAGTGCTGGGAGCACCGGGGCTGATTTTACAGAGAGCATATCAGGTGTTAATCGTGGTTTGTCTGAAGCGGCCAGTAAAGACAGTTGAAGGGGAGCAGCAAAGGGGAGACTATGAGGGAAAAAGCAACAGGAAATAAGCCGGCTGTGCCCTATTTTGTTACGTTCAATGTGAATTCCTACTGCAAACCAGGTGCTGTAGGGGATGCAGAGATGAGTAAGTCACAGCCTCCGGACGCAGACCTACTGTGTGGGGCCATTTTTCTTATATTCTTGCCTTTGAGGTTTGCAGCAGTTCTGAGAAATGGGGTCTTTATTCCAATCCTATGGGTGAAGAAGTGGAGTTGACGCAAAGTGGGGTCACTGAATGCTGATGGCAGCTCCGGGGCAGAGATGGGTGAACCTGAATCCCTGGGTGGAGCCTTCATGGTATCGCATGGCCTTCGGAGAGCGTATAGTCCAGTAAAGGGCGGGAGAAGAAATAGCGGAAGAGTCAAGCTAATGACATGCATGGAAGAGAAACATGGGACACCCTTCCTGGTTGGGGCTTCGGCGTGGAGTTTGGAAGTACAGTTCAATATGGTGAATAGTCAGGACGGGAGCTACTCAGCAGCTACTCCCCAGTCCCTGCCTTGATAAACGAAGTCTCCTTACCCCTGGCTCACCTGCAGGTAACAAAACAGGTTTTTAAAATATGTGATAAAGAGTCTGGCTTGTTCCCTTCTGGCGATGATCCGGGTGAAAGTACACTGGCACTGCCTGGAACCCAGGACCCAAGGGGTTAACTTTTCAGGCTTGAGTTCCTGAGCTGCTGTCGTTTGTCCTGGACCATTCTGTCTAGCTGCAAGCAGGCCTCACCCCCCACCCCATGCTAGCTCATGCGTTTGGGGCACAGGTCGCCTCACCACGCAGCCTGGTGCCACCGGCTGCTGTCCCTCACTATGAGCGAGGGTCTCTTGGAAAGATTTTGGCCTCTCGGTGAAAGATTTCAGTGTCTCCTCTCTTGCTTCCAGAAGGAGCTTCTTCTGGAAATCTTGAAATCTTGCTGTAGGTCTAAGTGTTTTGGAAACAAAATGGGCAGTGAGAGAATTCCTGCCTTGTGAGTACTGGATCGCTTTGTTCTCTGGCACAACAAACGCTCCTTTGTGTTAAGCATCTGAGAACAGAAGTTCTAAATAACATTTTTATATTCCCTGTTGATAGGCGTTCTTTATTTGGGGATGACAGTTTGGTGCTTGTTCCTCTGTCAAATCCTGATGTGCTCCCTGCTTTGAGAATGAGCAGGATGCAGCCAACCCCCGGGCTGTGTGCGGTGCTGATGGCTGGTGGCCTGCCTCCGGGCCTCCCTTGTTGGGTCCCTCCTGTCTGCAGTGAGTGCCCCGGGCACCATGGGATGGCCGTATGGCCAGAGACCAGGCCCCAAACCCCACGGCCTGACCATGAGTGGAGTGACTGAGCTTGCCAGCCACAGAGAGCCCAGATGAGCAGGCAGACCAAAATAGCTTCATCCACCTCCTTCCTGGAAATGCAGAAGGGCTGCCCCGGAGGTCCAAGAAGGCCTAATTTGGTCAAAAACCCAGTACTTGTTCGGAATAGGAGCTTGAGTTGCGACCCTGGAGCCGGTTGCCTGCCTGGAGTCTTTGATTTTCACCAACCCCATTTGCACGTGCTCCAAAGGCTGATCAACCAGATCCACAAGTAATTGGTGACAAAAAGCCTTAAGATTCTGCTCATTTTCCTTTCTTTTGTCTGTGTACAGAGTAACTGTACTTTGACTCCCAAGAAAATCAGTACATGTGCTCTCAGCGTACAGCTCACCCAAACCTATACAAATTCAGGGTTTTGCAGCAAAGGAGGGCATTTTTTTTTTTTTAGCACATTCCTAAAATGGCATAGATGGTGTGATAAAAATTTGATTTACTCTCCAAGCTTGTTGATTTTTCTGTGTACGTTTCAGATCTGTCTCTTTTTGTTAGCCATTCAACAAACCATGTTGTGTTGTCCTGTGCAGAGTCAGGCTTGCCGGCTTGGCTCTCCTTTAGCTGATAAAAAGCAACCCGCTGGTTCTGGGATTTAGCAACTTGGGTCAAAGTTAACATTTCTTGCTCCTCATTCCTTGAGTGAATATTTGTTTTGCCAGAACGTGCCGACTCTCTGTGCCTGCCATCGGATGGGGGTTCTTGTTTTCTCCCGTGGAGGAAGGGGCGATGGTTGGTCTCACTCCACACCCTCCCCGGCCGCTGGCCCTGGGCACCTGCAGGACAGCTATGGAAGCTGATGTAGCCACGAACCTCAGGCACAGGGATGATTAGGTTATTTTCTAAGTGGAAGAACATTCTCTTCTTCCTGTAGAACCCCATAAACGAAAATGGGAAAATCACTCTCCAAACAGACAAGCTCTAGTGATGATAAAAAATACCTCTACGGGCAGCCTGACAGTCCTGGCCTTAGCCAGTCAGTGTCTGGATAAGAACAAGCCCCTCGAGGGGGATGGACCTCTTCTTGGATCTTAATTGATTTTTGTGTTCCTTCGCTTCTTTTAATTCTTTGTGGACAAGTGATTTGTAGTGCAAAGTGGCTTTCCATGTTATAGGCGCTGGATTATGTAATAACCATCCTTATCAAAAGATCATTTCTACTTGTTTTTCCTTTTTTTCTCTGATTCGGCTCATGTTTATTTTTCTTTTTCATTTTATTTCTTGTTGATCAAGTTATTGTTTCTCCTACTTCATCCACCCCTATCAGCTGCTAGGGGGGTCGGAGAAAGTGGGGTGACAATTAGTTCTTTTTATTTTTTTTCATTTTTACAATCAATTGGCTGGCCAGCGTCAGAAAGAGTCACCTTTCCCCTAGTGAGTTGGTTGTGTAACGCGGAGCCTGACCCCGCAGAAGCTGGGCTGTGTTTGTCTGTAGGGATTACAAAGCTATTCTGGCCATCGTCCACCCTGCTGACCAGCTTGGTGGATCAGCAGGAAGCTCCTTACGGGGGTCCCCTGGTGTGTAAGAAAGTTCTAGAGATTAGCTACTAAGATGTCGTTTGGTAAAATGACACGGTGTGACGAGATGCTCCATCCGGCGCCTCTTGAGCAGACCCCATCATAAATCCAGAGCTTGGAGCCCCAAAGGACTCAGGCCCTCTCTGTTGTGTTGCCTGCTGTTCTGGTACAGTGCTCTGTGTGTATGTGTGCACTGTGTGTACGTGGACATACATTGTGCACACACATGCGCGTGTGTATGTACATGCACGTGTGCGCGCGTGGAAGGAGAAACGTGACATGCTCCGTTGCTAGGTGTGGTAGTGAAGGGCTAGGTTGAGACGGTGATGAAGAAGACAGACTTTGTTTACAGCAGTATCAGAGTGAGCCAGAACAAAGCAGAGGAGAAGTAGCCAGGCATGATCCCAGCACATCTACTATATCAGGTTTCTGGAACCTCTGAGTCGAAGGGTTTGGTCTTCATCACGAACTGTTGAGAGGTGATGTTTTAAAAGCAAGGAAGGAGACGAAGCCAGCTGTGGAGACAATCAGAAAGCAGATGTGTGTTCTTGAACGCCGTCAGCTCTGAGCCGACCTGTGCTCTCCTCGATCTGAGGGGCGGGGGGGGGGCCTCCACGCCAGAGGCCGGCCCCTCTTTTGGCTCCATGTAGAGTCACACAGGCAGGGCTTTGCGGATCGTGACTGCTTTCTTGTGGGCACCATTCACGCCTGTCTTTGGAAGTCCGTCGGGGTGACCTTGCTGCCTGTGACAAGGAAAGGAGGTCTGGAGGTGGGGAGCCCATTGGGGCAGGGGTGCACGGGGCCTGCTGGGAGGAAAATGAAAGCAAACTGACTCCCCTCGGGCCATGCATGGACCGCGGTCAGGGTTCCCCTCCTGGTGAAACCCCGCCCCTTTGTTCCAGCACCTGCGTCTTCCTCCAGGTGAGTGGTTACACCTTGTCATTCGGTTTTCATCTACCTGGCGTGGCTTCAACGCCAACAGAGGTCAAGGAGCGCCCCAGCTGCACAGGAGCCGGGCACACAAGGTGTGAGCAAAGGCCCCCGGCACACATGCACTGCTTGTCCTCTGTGGTTTTCTCTTTCCCCTAAGAGTACTGACCCACTGTCCTGCTCGTCCTGTGCTGGGGGCTGGAGTTACCCCAGTAGGTTCCAGAGCCATCAATCGGCTGTTCATGGGGGCGGTGACAGCACTTCGCTGCAGCATGGCAGGCTCCCCCCGCCCCCTTCAATGTGAGCTTTCTGCTCTGCATGAGCAAAGGCCCGGGGGCCAGCCAAGCCACAGCCTGCACCACAGATGGAAGGCACTTGATCCAGGCCGTAGGGGAGCACTTAGAACTTCTTTTTTGTGGACAAATAAAATTCGATGAGTCAGCTTTTCTGATGACTCTATCATGAGGTTTCCTGATAGTGCAGAATGGAATCACTGAAATCTTTGTTAGGCGTTATTCTGCGTTTCACGCTGCAAAGAAAGCCAGTGACAAGCTCTCTGATGTTCTGTTTTCATTCTAGTGGATTCTGAATCATCCAAGTCAATCAGGAAAATTGCTGTCATTGATGAGACAAGCCCACAAAAAGTCCAAAAATACTCTGTGTCTGATTGGAGATGTGGGTGCAGGCGGGTGAACGCCCGAGCGCCCAGCATGTGGTGCACCGTGGGGTCCCCCAGCTCCCTCCCTGCCGTTCCTGAAGACATGGCGGTCTCTGGGAAATGTCTGCTGGAGGGGTGGCAGCTAACCCGGGGGGCAGGCGGAGGACGTGGCCGTCAGTCCTCAGAGGGGAGCTCTGATGACCTCACTGCATATTTTATTGATACTTGTAAAAGCTCAAGGTTACATGTGTATGTGGTTAAAAAGCCAAATACCATGGAGGGTATTTAATAAAAAATAACGGCCCCTGTGTTTCTTCCTCCCTGCAACACCACCTTTTAACTCTCCCTACCCCCATTAAAGTTCTTTTGCTGATTGCCTTCCTGTCTTCAAATAATAAATGTCTACATTTGTACAAGTGTGCAAGGGCTGTGTGAAGGGTGCACAGACTGCGCGGTTCAAGCAACAAGCAGGTCTGGAGGCTGGGAGTCAGGGTGCCCCCCTCTGCCAGCTCCAGGGAAGAGCCTTTCCCTGCCTCTTCCACTGCAGGTGGAGGTCGTGCATCCTTGTTGGTCCTTGGCTCGTAGCTGCATCTCTCCAAGCTCTGCCTGTGTCTCTGTCTTCCCAGGATAGCCCCTTTCCTTTTGAGATGCCAACCTCGTAGGGTTAGGGTACGCTCTGCAGACCGCATCTTAAGTGGATGACTCTGCAAAGACCTTATTTCCAAGCAAAAGACACTTTAAAAAAAAAAAAAGATTTATTTATTTATGCATAAAAGAGCTGGGGTACAGGCCAGATATGTGGGGGGGGGGTGAGAAGATTCACCAGAGACAGAGTGGGGAACAGAACAGGCAGAGTGACTGAAATACACTGCTGAGGGGAGCAGCGGGCGAGTCAGGAGAGGTCTGCTGCGCCATGTGGGTTGCTTCCTGGCTGGCCGGGGATCGAACTCGTGCTGCAGAGGCTGTGGATTGCTTCATAGTGCAGTGCTTAACCCCTTGCGCCACCAGGGAGGTAGCAAAGGACACTTTTATAGGCCTCCAGGTGAGAACCTGAACACAGCTCTGGGGGAGGAGACACACTTCACCTGCACCCCCGCCGTGTCGCTGCTCCTGAACTCTTGGCTCATTTGACTTAGCAAATGTGGAGACACTCCTTGTTCAGCCTCATGTCTCCCCAGAACTCGCCTCCATAGTTATGTCACTTTTCTCAGTCCCTTCCCTGAAGGACCTTGTTTACATTTCAAACAACTTCTTGAAACTTCATTTTTTACTCTGTTAACCATCGCTTAGTTACCCATTAAAATATGAGCACATTAGCTCTTCTCAGCTCTCCCTCCCCCACCCACGGACTCTGCCAGTTAGTGCCAAGGTTAATGAC
This sequence comes from Talpa europaea, assembly GCF_964194135.1. Lineage (NCBI taxonomy): Eukaryota > Metazoa > Chordata > Mammalia > Eulipotyphla > Talpidae > Talpa > Talpa europaea. The sequence goes on along the minus strand of NC_140080.1, from coordinate 91,308,164 downwards.
AGGTGGGTTCTTTTTGGTTAACCGAATTTTTAAACCCTCCGCCATCTGTCCACAGGTGCAGAATTGATATTTGTCTATAGTTTCTATAGGTAGGATTGACAAGTGGAGACCAGCACACACTGTTTTCATTCTTTATTATTATGCCTATGTCTGCTGGATTATATTGCCAGGATTACATGCCCTCTGGGTTTTAATTAAAATGCTTTATACCATGTGAAGAATGACAATATAATGTATGTTTGTATAGTACTTTAGAATCCACATTTCATTTGACTTTAGTTGGCTCATACTTTTGTAGCTCAATTTGGAAACTCCGTTTATTAGTACAGCTTGAAATCCTATTGCATTACACATTGAAATGAGGCTTTGTGTCCTATTATGAAATGTTCGATCACGTGAAATAATACCCACGTGGGACTCTGCTCTTTATGAGTTTTAAACAGCAGGTAACTTATTCTAAGACAGAGCTAGTCCACCTTTTGGATAGCAAAACTTTTTTTTTTTTTTTTAATTTAAGGACCGGTATAGAGATGCTAACTTCTTATTTTGCCAATTGGGATATTATGAAATTAGTTATTATTTATTCTCACTGGTAAAAGAAAGAACATTTAATACCAAAAAAGTAGGAAGGACAGAATCTCAGGGTAAATTACATTATTTTAAAGAAAAATCCCTACCTGAGAAAAGAAAGCAAACATTTTTAAAAAATGAAAAATGATGTAAAATATAAATAAATAAATCCCTACCTTTCCTAATTTTTCTCACGGGCTTCTGCAGACTGGTAACAAGAGCCTTCGGGGGGGTTCCCAAATCAACCTCATTTAGTGACATGTGTTTGGTGTTAATGGATTTTGAGCATAACTCTTCATTCCTCTACTTACTGACTTTAGCTTTCAGAATGTTGATGTTTTAGTATGACTTTTTGTGAAACACCCCTGGCCTGAACAGAATGAATTCCTTGCTTTGTTTTTGGTAAGAGCTGGTGGGGTGTGTGGCTGTAACCAACTGCGGTTGTTGTCAAGAGGAGAACGCGGCACATCGTGTCCTCCTGGGACCCCACAGTGACCTTCACAACCTCCATGAGAGGTGGTGTGACTTTGTCTTCCCACGATTTTTACTCAGGGGAAATCCACAGGAGACCAGGTTAAGAAGTGAGCAGTCCAAGTTGACTCAGCAAGTCAGTTGCAAAGTGAGAACAGGAAGTCCAGTGTCTTCAAACCTCATCGCGCATCCTGGCTAGTGAATGGCCTCTCTCTGCGTCTATGTTCTCGACTTTTGGGGTCATACTAGGCCACTTTGGTTTTTGAAGAACTGAGTGGTCAAGTGAATCAACTTGGCTTTGCAGTTAGAAGCATAGAGAGCCATGTTCCTGGAGGTTTTGGTGCTTAGAGAAATGGAGTAGATGGCTGTGGAGCTCCTAAGGCACTGTGGAGCCCTTCTAGCAAAGAAGGGGACTCTGAACCTGCAACCATGCTGAGTGTAGTCTTTTTCCTGGAAGTAATGTTCTGGATTGAGTCGTCCACACTGCTGGCCTGTTTCACTGGTGCCCAGTAATAGATGTGCAGAGAAGATTGAGCTATAGTTGATGGGCCTGGAAAAGGTGGTAGGTGCTGGCCTCACCTCTCTAGCTCTGTGTCACTAGCTCTTTTGGACCTTGGTGGTGCCACCAGCAAAATGGGGGAAGTGGTGTTAACTTGTGAAGGCCCAAGCTCCAAGCAGACCCTTCCCCTTGGATGCACTTTGATTCTTCTAAATGTTCTTAAGAAGAATCAGACTTGTAGCTACATGAACTGTAGGTCTCCACATTCAACAGCAGGGGCCAGTGTGGGGGCGTCCCCAAGCATGGGGTGGTCCCCAACCCAAGGTCCAGATCTGGATACCCATGTTTCATAACTTTGCATTCTGCTCCTTTCTGCTTCATCTCAACCCAAGCTCCACATGAGGCCTTCATGCCTCATGTCTTTATTACATCCCCATCAAAGGGTTTTGCTGAGATCCAGGAATGTGTGTGTCAGGAGGCTGCCCTTGCCAACATACTTGGAAGATATGATCTTCAGTTTAGTTGAAATTGGGTGAAGAATGAGTACAGTACAGCTCCAAGGTTCTACTGTACATAGCACATCTTTTCCATAACCCATATTAGGAATATATGTACTCACTTATAACACAAACACGTGAACGTTTCAAATAACACTGGACTTTAAAAAAAACTGGCATCGATCACCGTGATCCCAGTGATGGGGACCCCTCATCAAAGGAAGAGGGAATTCAGTTTCAGCACATTTTCGCTTTTGTCCGGTCATGTTGTACGTGGTAATTGTTATAAAACAGAGAAGCCACCAGGTATCCCTTTATCTCCTGGCAAACATGCTCAACAGCCGGGAGTTTGCAGTACATAAAAGGAAACCTTCTCTCATGCTGAAGCTTGCCAAACAAATAGTGACCCCTAAAATGAAGCCCAAAGAAAGAATAACTTAAACAAGCTTCAGTGGGTGGAAAATAAACACTAACTTTATATGTATTTTGAGAACATAAAAGACAGGTGGGAAACAAATCCTCCTGCATAAGAAAGAAGTGCTTAGTAGGGTGGGAAGAAAGGAAGACTCCAGCAGTTTCTGGAGCTCTGCAAGTCCAGACAGTTTTTTTTTCCCCCTGGTTAGTTGCTCATAGCCACAAATATGTATATTATTTCCTCCTTGCCCACAATTTACTAAGCATCATCTTTCTAATATAGCGGGGAATCCCAAATAAAAATCTCATTTTTCTAAAAATGGACACGTCTTTAACCCTGGCAATTAAATCATTCAGTCGTTCATGTCAAGAATGTTAACAATATAATCAAATTGTTTTCTTACTGGTCTCTGGTGTCCACATCAAATGATCTTTTTCCATATTTACCTTGTAAATGGCTGATGTGCTAAGGGAGGAAAAAGTCTGCCTGGCTTGCTGATGCTTAGAAGTAGCCTCAGAAATCTGCAGGAGGCTTCTGGTGATCCCTCCTATGACCTTCTATGCCTTATCAGAGTGGGGTCATGGAACTTTGAACCCTTTTCTGAGTACTGTGATATATTTCTAACATGGAAAATGATTGGCAATAACTTTGATTCATGCTCCTTATCCAGGCATGTCAGTATAGTGTCAGGGCTTAGTAACATGGACCCAGTGTGCCCACCGCATTCAAACCCCAGTGCCGCCCTTTTCTGCCAGCTTCACCGTTTCTTTTCCTTATCTGCAAAATGCCAATTACAACAGCCCCTTCCTCCTAGTGTTGGCGTGAGTTTTTATGAATCAGGTGCTGAGAATAGTGCCTGGCACACACCACACGCCACGGGAAGGGCAGCTATTATTATTTTTCACATTAAGGGAAATAGGGGAATGAATCCAAACCGTGTTCTCCCCAGGAATAATTTTATTTACCATTAAAATATGTTTGTTGTTCGTGTCTTCACTTAAAATATCAGCTCCAAAATAGCAGATGCTATTTATTTTGTCTGTTCTGCTTCCTTCTGAATTTCTGCCTCCTGCCTATTCTGTTCTGGATCTAGAACTGATAGATTTGTCTGGGTGGAATTTCTCTATGCAGAACCGACTTGTAAATTTACTTGGCTGCTGGAGAAGGTGAAATATGATTTTATAAGTGCTTTCCTTCTAAATGTGTATATGCAGAAAGTGAATAATAAAGGGGGTTTGGAATGTTAATGAAGCAGGTGATAAAGTCAAGTAGGCGTTGTCACTTCACTTGAGAATGAAGTTTATGTTGACAAATCACAACGGAAGGATCAAGATGGCACATGTTCTGTCTCCTTGTAAATTCTCTTTCCTTTATCTAATCATCTTAGCAAATGAAGATTTCATTGATGTATTTTTTTCAAGTACATCAATTCCACCCCTTTGAGAAATAAGAGATTGGTGGAGACATACATTTACCCTTGTAGATAGTTTTCATACCCTTGTTTTGTTTTGTAATTTCCAGAGGGCAAACCTAGTGCTAACGTTAACCACCTAACGCTGACTAAAAGGTTTTTCTTGACATTTGAGAATAGAATGCCCTTCTTAGTCATTCTTTTTGTTAAGGTTACACAGTCATGCTTGACTTTTAAGTACTAAAATTAAAATTTCCCCTCCTAACAATGTGAAACTTTATGATATCCATAAACTGAGTGGCACATTAATTATTGTAATAAGCAACATAAATCCTCTTTGGTCAATATTTTATTTCATTTGATCACTCTTAGGTTTTTGATGATTATTATTTGCGGTTGGTTTATTGTTGTCATTTTTAATATTTTCTTTGAACTTATGGGGTTCGTGTGGCTTCAGAAATTCATTAAAAGATACTAATTCCACTAGTAAGTGGGAAAAATCATAATAAGTAGGGGGGAAATCTCAAAAATGCAAATAAAAAGTCTGAACTTTAAAGTATGGATTACTGAGAGATGAATATAAGAAATTCTCGTAGGTTATCAGTTCATTATATCGGGAGAAAGCTTCTTTCCCCTTAGAGCCGTCATGGTTTTGGGTAGCATATGTTTTGCATATGGAAAGAAAAGACACTAGCACCACCCTCCTCATGGTCAGTGAACTGGACCAGTGTCTATCACAGATTTAGGGACACGACCAAAGGGAATCAACGTTGACAGAAGCATCCAGTAGTCATGCAAAATTTTGCAAATAGGTTATTTGCCATATCCAGTGATACCAGAATTTAGTTCTCATTCCTTGATTCAATTTTCATTCATTAACATTTTTCTTTCATTAAGAGTTAATTCCAAAATTCACTATTTTCTTCAGCTCACAAGCAATAGACCATATTGATGGAAGGAACAGGCTCACTTTGTCTTTGTATCTGTGGCACTAGTCGCTGCCCCTGGCCTCAGAGATGCAGATCCCTGGTGTCAGATGTAATTCTACATGCTTTTATCGAGGACCTCATTGTGGAGGGAGGATAGCAGGAGATTTGGGGTCAGGCTGTTCTTGGCTCAAATCCTGGCACAACTACTTGCTTTCGATGTCACGTTGAGCTTTCTCATCCATCCTTCAAATCCCAATCTGCAGAGTGGATTAAATGGGACATGGAGGTTCAAGTGTGAGTGCTCTGGTGGTTTCTCTGCTCTGCTTCCCTCCTGTCCCCACCAGAATCCCTGTCCTCAGAGGGCATGGGAAGCAGATGTCAGTGCTTGGAACCACCCTGTGTTAGTGTATCAGACACTGTATTGTGACATCATTGGCTACTCCCTTCACCTCTGGGCCTCGGTTAACAATTCTGAGACCTTCAGGGGTTGACCTTTATTTTATGATTGTTTCAAAGAGCACTTCCTGACCTGACCTTCTGTGAATCTGTGATATTATGAAACAGGGATAGGAAGGGATAGGAAGCTGACATTGGGGTGATAAATAGGCAAGATCAACCACACTAGGTGGCGTGAAGGACAAATCAATTGGACGTATGACAGATTAGATATGATTAGGCATGAATCAGAAATTGCTCTAAGGTCTCGTTCCCCAGTATATCCTATACAAGATACTAGCTGTGCAGGATGGTAATAGATATTCATTAGAGAAAGTTTCTGAAAGTCCTTTGGGGTATGCTGACCTAAACAGGTTGTTTCTCGCAGACTTCTCAGGATCTCGAATATGCTCACACGCACTGTGATTCCCAGTTGGGGCAGTGTAGTAATAGTAGGATGCATTTCCAAAGTGTATCTCATCATGGGAGGAGAATGCGTTTGAGATCCAAGTAGGGTCTTGCTGGACTCGTATTTCACGGGAGGTATTAAAATGTTGCTCGATGGTTTGAAGCCAGGAATCTAGTAGAATATGGAAGTCATTGATGCCACCCACTGAGCATGCTGAGTGTCGACCACTTGCAAGGCCCCATGAAGACCAGAGATGAATGGGATCCAGTCTCTGCAACGTCTAGTAAGCCGCCGTAAGTATGACATTGTCTGTGAAGCTAAGAGCAGAGAGTCCTGGCAGGACAGGGTCCCAGCAGATTATTGACACTCAGCCAGTTGAGGAGGTACTCTGAGGGCAAGGAATCCTGGCGTCTGCTTTCCTTGTGTTTTCATCTGTGTCTCTCTAATGTTCTGATAATGAGATTGGCATCCCGTCCGCCTCAGAAAAGTTCTCAAGATAAAACGAACACGCAATACTCAGCTCCATGGGAGTCAAACGCTGGAAGTTTTGTTCAGGAGAAGATTTTACAAAATGGAGTCTGGATGTCGCTGGGTAAAAGTAGAGTCATTTAGTTACCACTTTGAAACTCGGCTCTAGAATCAACACAGAATCTAAGGAGAAGGCGCTTGAGGAACAAGCCCCTCACGTCGCAGCCCACCTCCAGGCAGGACGTGGTATTTAAGCGTGGGTTGAATGAACCTGTGGGCCTCCTGTGTCCTTACTTCTTGTTGATGGCATAGGAGCTAGGCCTTACGGCGTTTTTCACTGGGGCAAGATCTTTCCTTCTCATCAGTCAAAGCTTTGGACTATTTCATCACTGGACTTCGCTGCCTGTTAGGCCTTAGGAAATGTTTTGGCAGGTCGGGCCATTATTTTGCTCTTGTTCTGAGGAGCATTTCTCTGACCTTTACTTATTTACTGAAACAGTCCGGCCTGTTTTCTTTTAAGAGAAGCGTGAAATGCAGGGGAGTCAGTGAGCACAGGCAGACTTTGGTATCAGAAGACTGACTTTTGGGCTGCTTGGCTCAGGATATCCCTTTAAAACTAGGGGGTCAGTGGCCTCCTTGTTTCTTATTCCCACGGTTTTCAAGGCTCTTTTGGACCTTCTCCCTCCCCCTCACTAAAGAGCTGATACATGCACATTTAGGCATTTATTGAAAACATTTCACCACTTCTGAAACACAACGCTCTGAGAGTCTTCTGCAGGCTTCTAAGTCTCTCTTGTTCTGAACAGTGATGTGTGTGACATGGGCCAGGGTTTGGCAGCAGGGCTGGTGGCTTAGTAACCTGGCAGGCCGCGCTTCTCCTGACCCTCAGGTGGGTGCCCACCTGAGGGTGGTGACGTCATTCAGGGCACCCTCAGAATCTCAAGGCAGCTCCTCCCTTCTGGCTGCCTACCTGTGCCCCCCCAGACCTGTCTCCTGGAACTTTTCTGTCTCTACCCGTGGAGGATCCCCACTCACTGTAGCCTGACTGACATGGCCAAAGGCAGGTCAAGATGCCGTGAGAGCTTGGAAGATGAGACCACGTGTGTGTGCGTGAATTTATGTTTGCTGCTGTCTCCCCATCCACTCACCTACTGAGCTCTTTCTACTTTAGACAGAAAATACGACAGAAGTCATGTCTTGCCTTTGGCATCCCTGTAGCGCGTGGACTCAGCTGCCGTGTGAGAGATACCCCTGCTCAGCCAGACGTGAAATGACTTTGACATGTATAAGCAGCCGGGATGATTTTCTAGAAGAGCTCGGTGTCATGCCATGATTTGTGTCTAGTAACAGGCCGTTACTTTGGAAATGTTTCATTCGTTTTCTCAGTCAACAAATACTTGCCGCACTGTCCTCGCTGTTGGGGACATCCTGGGGAACAAGGGGGACAAGTTGCTCACGGAGCACGTCTGTGAATGCAGGGACATCGGCAACACACAAGCGGCCAAAGAGGACGGTGGTGGCTGAGGACAAAATGGATGCCGCTGGGCAGTGGGAGGGGTTGACCGGTTCTGACCCGAGTGTCCCTAGAGATGTAGCTTTGGGCCCAGGCCTGTAAGATGAGGACGAGCCTTAGGGAGTCCCGGGGGAGCGTGTGGAGACTGGAGAGAGAGCAGCGTCTTGGCCTGACTGAAGCTCTCTCTCCTCCCTGCTCCTTGTTTAGTGGCTCATGTACGTGTGTGCCGCTTGGGGCTGCGACCTGATCTCTCTGTGACCCTCCACACCTTGGGAACACCCCGAAACCACAGAAAGATGTCATCTTAGTAGAATGCTCGTTGTAATGCGGGGTGCTGGGGAGCCCAGGAGGAACCTGTCGGAAACCCCGTTATCCGTCCCCCCCTCCCCTTCTCCAAGGGGGTCTCATTCCGAGAGGCTGCACTGTGGGAATCAGCAGATCAGCTGACTTGGTTTCTGAGAGAAAGGCGGTAGGAAATGCTTCAAAATGCGTGAGCGGAAAAAGAAGCCGCGGGAAGCTCCCAACGTGATTGGGCGAAGTTGGACGAGCTACTGCCAGACGACACTGACTTTCTCGTGGTGCTTTTCAACTTTCTATTTTGCCATAAATGTGTGTTCCCCGGAAGGTGCAAAAATAGTGCAGCGAAGCCCCGTGCTCCCCTGGGCCAAGGGCCGCATCTTGCTCGCTCTCGTGTGTCGTGTGTCGTGTGTGCTTATGGGGTAGTTGTTATCGGCACCAGGAACTCGGCACGAATGGACTCCCCGGGTCTCATCCACCTGCAGCAGGTTTTACCCGCACTCGCCCATGTGCCTGTGTGCACACCTGCCCCACGTCTGGCTCCCGTGTCCCTGGTGTCCACCACGGCCGTCAGGGGACAAGCTGTCCATTTCCACCAAGAGACTCCCTGGTCTTGCGGCGCTTCTGTGCAGGAGAAGCAGCAGCAGCAGATGTCCTCCTCCTCCTCATCTGGGTCCTATTCTCCAGGAATCTGCAGCGAGAGAGGTCGCATGAGTCTCTGAAGTAGATTGCTTGGCTTGGCTGCCATGGAATCTCCTTAATTGACTTACAAATGTAGATCCGCGGCGTGACTTGTGTGAAGGGAATGCAAGTGTGAGGAGCATCTGTTAGCCCGGAGCCAAGACCCGGGTTCGAGGGAGCAGCCCTGATCTCACCCTTGGAGTGTATTGTGTCGCTCGGTGGAGACCCAATGGATTTAAGAGGCGAATGCGGGTCACATGATCTGGGGATTTAATCTCTATGGGACTTCGGCTCCCACATTTCCTGAAGATGGCCGAGGAAGCAAGGACACCAGGAACAGGCTAACAGGTTACCTGACGAGTGGGCACAATCCTTACAGAAAAGAGCACATCGTGGAAAAGTTGCCGGTTGGGTGGTGGGAGAAGGCTCGAGGACGTGCAGCGAGCAGGAGCACTGAGGTGCAGGCTGGAAGCGAAACAGCTATAAACAGATTGAGAGAGACAACGGATTTAAGGGAAAACATCTGCCTGCTGCCTCTGACATCCAAAAGCTGCATCCGTGGCTCCGGACCAACCTTGTAATGCTCCAGAAGGAATGCAGAGGGGCCCGAAGCGGACTCTGAGAGTTTTCTTTTCTTTTCTTTTTTTAACTCGAGATTTTCTGTTTGCCTTGCCCGGAGTGCTGCCGGGGGCTGATGAAATGCACTCATATGGTCCTGGTTCGTGATGCTGAAGTGGCATTCCTTAGAAGCTAACTTCAGAACGATTGATTTCAAAGGGTTTTTTTTTTTTTTTTTTTTTACCTGTAATGTTCTAGACACACTCATCAGAGGAGCCTGTTTACTTTGCCAGATGAAACCTCCGGAAAGCTGGAGACGGACTCTCCAACGATTCTGTGTTTCAAGGAGTGTTTGGCATGAGAGAAGCTGGAAACCAGAAGAAACGGATAATGTTCAAGCATCTCTCTCGATGCTCCATTGACCTTAAAACTTGTCACATTCACCCCTTGACTGCATCAGTTTTTTTCCCTCGAGTCATTTGTATCCGGTAGGTACAGCCCCAGAGGTTAATCCCAAGGAAATAGAGATCAGGTGTTGTCCACTGCCGGGCTCGTTCTCCATGTCTCCGCATGGAAGCAAGAGAGGGTTTTGAGTACAGGGTTTACATCTCACTTGCTCACTCGGCCTTCACGCTGCGATGCTGATCTAGTTATACTTCACGGTCAGTGATTTTTCCCTTGAAGAGCTTGAATGACCCGATCCATGTGACCAGAAGATTATCCTCACTGAGATAGAGGAAGGTGTCCTGAGTGACTGGAAATGACCTCTTTGGAGGTTTCACTCCCTAGATTCTGTTTCTTTCTCACTGTTGACTCCATGTGACCCCTCTTATAAACTCTTGTCATCAATTTATACTTTTTACCCTAAACCGAGACTGCAACGAGATTTCTCTGTGCCACTGCCATACATGTTTTGAGCAATTTGAAAAGGTGTCAAATTTGAATTAAGTTTGTACAAATAATAGCACTTCCTCTGTAGGATGCTGTGGCTGGAATTCTGTTCTGATCAGTGGTGGGCCTGGTCTGTTAGTTGGTGACAGGGAGGAGGAGGGACTGCTGTAATGGAGTGACTGATGAGGAGAGGTGGTGGCAGCACTAGAAAGGGGGGAAATTCAATCCATGGAAGAGCAGACCTGGGGTGGTCGGCCAGTAGAGTATTCCAAAAAAAGAAAAAAGGACAATAAGCCGTGATCACCTGCCTTTTGTGCTCAGAATCTGGCGTATTCATCTTCCACTCCCCAACACAGGCACATAACAGGTTTTCAAAATTTGGTGAAACAAATTGGGGGATAAGCAGCCTGTTTGCCAGCTTTCTCCTCACTAACGTGTCTCTCCTAGCCCTGTGTTGAAAATTCAGACAAGCCACATTACATTCAGAGCACTTGCCTCCTGCTGCGTAAGTTAAATGTGGTGCGCTTGAACTCAGGTCTTCTGACGCCACTGTTAATGGCAATACCCATTTGCAAGCCAGTGATTGCTCATTTTCTTAGGGCACAGAATCCTTCCACATTTTTAAACTGGACCCGATGTTAGGAGAAGCGTGTCATCATGGAAAGGTTCAAACTTCATCCCACAGGAGATCTCCAGAACTGTTCCATGACACCCTGGGGACGACAGATGCCTCTTGACGATTCCACCCCAGTTTCAGCTTGGCCTTCGTTTGTAGGTTATTTGAGATGCATTTCCTCAGACCTCAAAAAGGACTGGTTGAATTTTCCCAAACCAAGCAATTGACTTTAGGACTTTGCATCCTTTGAGTTTCCACCACAATTCAAATCCAGCTCCTTTTTGAAAAATTGTATTTTACTCAAAAGGAAGCCTGAGAGTGAGGTGAGATGTGATGAAGGGCAGCCCCTCTGCAGTCAGCCTGGGCAGCAGACTGGCTGATCACATTTCATCATGCTCTTGTAGGTTCCCTGTGCTTCTCCGCACGTTTGCTGAGCTTTGAGACACATTTGTGCTCCTTGAAGGGTCATGAAGAAAAGGACTAGCCTCTGCCTTGATAACCTTTGGAAAGATTTTAGTGGTCAAATCAGAGACCTAATGATCTAGTGGAGAGTAAGAATGGGGGTGGCATTTATTCCCCTGTCTGGGAAAGTGTCAAGGTCGCCATGACCCAGACACTTCACCCAATAGCTAAGACTTTACACCATGTAGCTGCAGTCATGAGCATAAGTTGGACAACTACTACCTTCATTTTTTGGATAATGGCATATCAAATGTTTGATTAAAAAATAAGCCTTGCGGGCCTCCCCGGTGGCGCAGCGGTTGAGCGCTGGGTTGCGAAACTGCGCGCGGCCTCTGCGGCGCCGGTTCGATCCCCGGCTGCTCCCCGGCCACCAGAGGAGGGTCCCACATGGCGTGCAGACCTCTCCTGTCGCCCGCTGCTCCCCTCAGCAGTGTACTTCGGTCCTTCTGCCTGCTCTGCTCCCCGCTCTGGCTCTGGTGAATTCTCTCACCCTCCCGCGCTTCTGACTGTACCCAGTGCATGTATAAACAAAACAAACAAACAAACCAGCAAACAAATAAATAAAGCATGCCTCTATAAAAAAAAAAAAAAAAAAAAAAAAAAATAAGCCTTGCAATACACAAATGAGTGGCTGTGAGCACACTTGGCGTGACAGCTAATTTCTGCATGTACTTAACTGTTTTTGTCTTTTTAGTGAATGCATTCACGTGGGGTTCTCAAACAGTTCTTTAATGTTCATATTTTCTCTATTCTGTCTAATTATTGAAAAACACAGGCGCCATATGGGAATTTAAAGACTCTGCTGAGGTGTATGGCAAAGACACCAGAGAGCAGGGATGAAATAGCTGTAGCCCATGGGCCAAATCTGCCACTTGTTTTTGTAAATAAAACTTTATGGGAAGACAGCCACGCCCAGTTGTTTAGGGGTTCTCTGTGGGTGCTTTCTATCACTCTAGAAGAATTGACTGATGACAGAGATCATCTGCATTAACATGTTTACTATCTGATCATTTATTCAAAAGGCTTTCCAACCTGTCATAGACATCTCCATGATATTTTATTTTACATTTTAATTGTATTGTTATTTTTTTGAAGTAGCATTACTTTGAAACACTGGATGTGTTTAGGGGTATAGGTTCGCATTGGGGTCCACTGGGGTCCCTTCATCACTTTCTTCCCTACTCCTGCTCTCCCCACCCAACCCCATAACTTCAATTCTGCTGTTAGATTTCTAGGGTTTGTTTTGGTTTAGTTTTGCCTATTCCTTTGTGCCTTTGTCTATATTCTGCAGGGGTGAAATCATCAGGTTTTTGTCTCTGTTCTCCTGACTTATTTCACTTAGCTTACCCCTCCAGCTCCATGTTGTCATGAGTGGCAAGATGTTATCTTTTTTATTGTGTAGATGAGTAGTATATGTCTGTCTGTCTATCCATCCATCCATCCACATACAAATCACATCTCAATCCACTCATTTGTCCTTTGCACTTAGATTGTTTGTATAACTTGGCTCTTGTAAATAGTGCTGCTATGAACAGAGGAGGGCATGTATTCCTTCAAAGTAGGGTTTTTGCATTCTTTGGGTAGATACCTAGGAGTGGAATTGCTGAGTCATATGGTTAATCCATTTTTAATATTTTGAGAAACCTCTACTTGTTTTCCATGCTTTTTAAATGTATTTTTCCTTTTTTTCATGTTTATTTTTTTAATTATTTTTTTATTTTTTACATCATTGTTCATTTTTAAAGAATATTCGCTTCCCCTCACCCCCTCAGGTGTCGTCCCCAGTTTCCTTCCCCAATGCCCCCGTGCACCATCACCTCAGTCCCCTGTGCTCCTCCCTCCCTCCCTCTGATCCCTCTCCCGCCTCCTCCCCTGTAGTATGACTGGATCAAGAAGATGTGGCATATAAACACAATGGAATATTATTCAGCAATCAAAAAAGATAAACTCATGCCATTCGCAGCAACGAATTATGCTCAGTGAAATAAGCCAGAAGGAAAAAGAAAAATATCGGATGGTTTCGCTTATAGCAGGAATATAGGGGAACCCAATAAGACATCAGTGTAAAAAAATAATAACAGCACAAAACACAACAAAGCAAAAACAGACAATTATAAATCAGAGACACCTTTTTTTTGCTTATTCACTTATTCATTTAATGAATGGTCTATTAAAGACACTCTGGGGAATACAGATATGAATAAAGCAGTCCCTAATGTCCAAGCACTTGCCATGTAACAGTGCAAGCCGTGTGCTCAAGTAGCCATCTGGTGCAGTGAACTGCATCACACGCTGCAGAAGAGCAATGACTGCATCTCCATGTGGCTCAGAAATGCCAAAGGCCCTTGACATCGGGAAGGAATGGGCCAAGCAAGAGGATATCGCTTTCATAACTGTGGCTCATAGTAATTTCCCAGTGGGAACTTCATGAGACCTAAGAGTCATTTCCTTCATGGAATTTTATAAATTGTAATATCCAAAGGGTGGAAATGATTTAGGATATTACTTAACATCCAAATTTCTTTATCTGGAAGCAAATTTCCCCTGTCACTATGGGGACAATCACATTTCTAGAAAAAATTTTAAAGATTTGAAGGAAGTCTTTTTTCTTCAGGATGAGAAGGCAGAGGAATTCCTTTTCTTTTTTACTGGCCACTGAAAACTACGGCTAGACAGTCACATTCAAGGCAATAGGTCCCAAAGAAGGGGCCTTGAGAAGAAATCCCTCAAATAGCAGATGGATTGAAGTCAAGGTAAAATAACCCCAGCAATGAATTAGCTCACCTCAGGGACAGCAATGTCTCTTTTGTCTCCAGAACACCTCAGTGGACAGTGTAAATGGAACTTCTGGTAACTTCCTCTTGGCCTGGTGAAATCTTTATTTTTTTTTTGAAGATTTATTTATTTATACAAGAACTGGGGTACATAGAGGCCAGAGGTGCGTGAGGGTGAGAGAATTCACCAGAGACAGAGTGGGGAGCAGAACAGGCAGACGGACCGAAGACACTGCCGAGGGGAGCAGCGGGCGAGGCAGGAGAGGTCTGCCGCGCCATGTGGGTATCTCCCTGGCCGGCTGAGAATCGAACCTGCTGCGCCACCAGGGAGGCCCATGGTGAAATCTTTAAGTGTTCAGGTCAAATGCCTTCTCACCCTGAAGATCCCATGAAATCTTCCCAAACCTCCCAGTTGAGATAATGTCTGCCTCCTTATTTATGACCTGCCTGAGGGAAGGTTTATGCCTTTTTTATTTTAGTGTACCTACAGTGCCTACTCTGTTATTTCCAAATATCTACTGAATGAATGTGAATTGAGGACAGACCAACTGTGTTCTCAAATCTGGGTGCTGATTTGGGTAAAGGAGTCACACACTTCTGGTTAGTCTAAAAGGGAGGTGCTTGAGAGACACCTTTCCTTCTTCCCTCAGAATATCAACCAGGTTACTCCATCTCGGCATCCAGATTGACGAGGCCAGAGCAAATGCTGCTTGGTTTAGAACATGACCCTGTGAGGTTATACCCACTGAAATCATAATATTTTGACCAACAAAGTATGTTTGGTGAGAAAGCTACTGGAAGAAAATATTGAACTCCAACAGCTCCTTTTACTATCTTAGGAGGCTCCAAGCCCAACTATTTCACATCTCCTCCCTCTGAGAAGGAGAGACCCTGAAGCTGGCCACCCGTTGGTGTCTGCTGGGCTCCGGCCTCCCTTAATCGAGAAGCCCAAGCCAGCCTGTCTTCAGATATTTCCTCACTGCTGTACTTTCACAATCTCCAGGGGGAGGCCCCAGATAGACTGGGAGAGGGAGACACAATCTGGAAGTGGGTCTTTCCTTTCCCTTCCCCCCTGCGGCCTGTGGGGCCAGTCCAGTGCCTGCGCGTGAAGAACACACGTTCGGGCCCTTGCTGACGGGTAGAGGGAGTCACCACTCACACGTGCAGGACTGTATTATATCAAAAGTGTCTAAATAAACATAGACGCCGCTGTCTCCCTCCAGCCCCGCTGTGTATTTATGAATGGGATTGCTTCATCCCTTCTTTGCATGTCGGTAGCAGGGAAGTCAGAGAGCATTACCTCGCCAGGGGGGGAGAGAGCCTGTGAGCACATACGTTTCCAGCCTCGGCAGGAACCAGCCCACAGCTCGACTCCACCCCGTCGTCACGGGTCCCGTCCCCGTGGGATTTTCCCTGCGTTTCTGACTTAGAAAGATCACTTTGGAAGGCCCAGAAATGCTGAGGTGAGATTAAGTTACCGATGAGCCTCAAGTTCTGTTTTCACTGGGGCTTTCTGCTCGGCGGCCGATCCGTCCCATGCACAGCCCTCGGTGGCATGAACCCACTGGGCTGCTGCCCACATCACTGCATTCCTGGGATGCCTTTCACAGGCCTTCGCAAGATCATCTGACAGCCGCCTGTGAGGTCAATGAACTTTATACATAATTAAACATTCGCAGTTAGGAGAATTAATTTTTTTTCTCCCTGAGTCGTGGAGAAAGAATTCACGTTGTGTTGCCCTCCATCGCTGCGGCCACGTTAGGGGGTCGCCGGGCTGGTTTCACATGATTGAATGCTAAACTGAATAAGAAAGTGATTGCATCCTCTACGGGGCCCCACAGAACAGTCACCACCCACACTGTTTATTCAGACTCGGATCTTGGCCATTTGGGGTTTAAGCCAGAAGAGAGGGGGAAAATCCAACTCTGGAATGAAGGCTTTTGAAACTCTGTATTCTTGAGGAAATGCAGCCAAAGATTCTTTTTAAAAAATCTATTTAAAATCAATTACTGGGATCCTATTTTCATTTACAATGGATTGTTAGCAACAGCTAATTTTCTCTGTTTCCATCCAGCTCTGGAGTGGAGGCTGGAATTGGAAGCGTCGCTCTGTTTTGCCCTGGTATCCTGTGCTCCCCCCAGGCCGTGTGAGCTCGTGGCTGCCTTCGCCCCTTGCCCGGCTTTCTGTAGAAGAGCGGAGAAAGGTGTGAGGGGGCAAGGATTGGGGGCAAACAGTCCCGCAGTCCTTGTAGCATCAGGAGGGGGAAGGCGATACCCAAGAGGCGTAGCTGACATTGCTAGAATGTTGAGGGGAATACGAGAAAGCAAGGGGCTGAGCCCTGGGCCTGGGAGCAGAGGCACCAGGCCCATCCCCCTGTGCTCAGGATTGCAAAAAACTGTCTCAGATATATGAGATCGGATTGGGTTTTTAAAGCTCCCTAGAGGAGATTCCAGAACCTCCCTTGGTTACCCACCCTATTATTTGGCAATTCCTTCAGCCGGGAAATTCTTTCTTACTTCCAGCCCCAAATGTGCATGTAGCACTGCTTCAGGGGGTAAGTAGTGACCGGGGCCCCAGCCCCCCACAGCACAGCCTGCGTTACTCCATGTGTGGGATGGAGCATGTTACTACTAGCTGCTTACTTGGGAAAGCTCCCACCTTGGGGACCTCCAAACCTAAGAGTCCTGGGCCCCCGACGCGGGGACGGCGCTGGCCAGGGAGCAGAGGAGCGGCATTTATTGAAACTGCCAGAGACCGGGTACCCATAGTAGCATTTTGTGTAAGTCACCAGGGGAAAGAGCGTCCCTGTGGCATGTCCAGGACGGAGCCGGAGAACCACGTGCACGTGTGAAATGTCGAAACTCCTCTTTGGACTTTAAAAGGAAATAATAAAAATCCTGAAAAACAGAACCTTGAAGAACAGATGTCAGAATCTGGCCTGGACAGGGTGGTCTACTTCCCCGTTGTTGAGGAAGAGGAGCTGAAAGCCAGCTCCTGGGCCTCCTGGGCCTCGGGGATCCTGCCCCCGAGAGGCAGCATGTCCTGCCTGGAGGGTGAGCTGGGAAGATGCGGTCATGTTGGAGCTGAGCTCACGTTCTCACTTCCTCCTGCGCCTTCCTCCTCTTCTGCTCATGCGCAGGGACCGTCCGCCTCTCCACAAGGGATTAGAGAATCCTTGACAAGCTGTCAGATGACCCGGGCAGCCCGACTTCTTCCCTTTTTAGCAAGTTATGTCATTGCCCTTCCTCAGGCTGCAGCTTGTTCCAGAAGGGAAGAAGTTGTCTTCTCCTTTACCCGCTTACCCCAAGTTGATTCAAGCTCCGGTTCCTTGTGTTACATAACTTATTGAAGGCGTAGCAGGAGGGTCGTAGTGTGGTGATGGGCGTTTCCAG
Organism: Talpa europaea; assembly: GCF_964194135.1. Classification (NCBI taxonomy): domain Eukaryota; kingdom Metazoa; phylum Chordata; class Mammalia; order Eulipotyphla; family Talpidae; genus Talpa; species Talpa europaea. The sequence continues at coordinate 91,290,876 of NC_140080.1, read as the reverse complement.
GCCTTAGACAAGTAGCCATGGGCCCTGGCCCTCCTCCCTCACCTTTGTTACCTGTCCAGTGACATTACGAACACACACGTGTCTACCTTAGGGAGCTCCTAGGAAAAAATGATAGTAGCTATTGGCATCTTAAAAATGGGTAGAACAGTGTTTTTTATTATGAGATATTTCAAAAAAACACACAGGACGTAGAGTGACTATGATCGCTAGTGTGTATAGAGCCACCACTGCTTTATGTCTTCCCATCTTCTCACCTGCTTTAAAAAGAGAGGACATTTTCCCCCCAGGGGACTCCCCCTCTCTAGTCTTTGAATTTCATAAGCATCAGTTTAAACTCGATGCTTGTTATAGAAAGATTTCATCTTTCACACGTGTGTACCCATAGGCATATGATCGTTTTAAATGTTCTTCACACCTTCTCTAAATGATACCATTGGGCTTGCGTTCTGTGTTTTATTTGTAAGATTTATCCATTGTGAAACAAGAACCTCTACTTCATCCTTGTTCCATGGTGCATAGTATTCTATCAGATAAGAGGTGTTTCTAAATTGAAAATGGCCCCTTGAGGCCTATCATTGCTTCTAGCCTTTTGACATTGTGGATAATGCTACAGTTGGCACATGTCCTCTGCAGAGAGGGCACAGAGGTTCTCTTGGGTTTAGCCACTCAACTATGTTTTGAGAAATTCATCTACACAAATATAGATGGTTCGGCACATCTACATGGTACAGTCCTTTGGGGTCACCGTTGTGTGTGTGGTCCCCCAGGCAATGTGTAACTGTTGACACCCAGAGCAAACTGAAAATGTCAGCGCATCTTTAGCTTTCCTGGATGCCCTAAAATCACCCTCCAAAGTCGTCATTCTAAATCACCCTCCTGCCAGCGTGGTTTGGTAATTCCGGTTGCTCCATATTCTCACTTATGTGTGTTACTGTCACATTCACTTTTTTCTTTTGCTGATTGACTGGTCATTTAGGTTTAGTCTGCTTTCCTCAATGCTGGTGAGGGTGAGCTTCCTTTCATCTGCTTCCTCAACAGTCAGGGCCCTCCTGTGTGAGCTCTTTCCATCCTTTGCTGATTTTTCATTTGGTCTGTTTGTTTTCCTGTTGATTTATCTGATCCTGTAATACATTCTTGATTCCACACTTGTCCAGTATATGTGTGGCAAATATCTTTAGGTTTTGTAAATTTATTTTGTTGACGGTGTTCTAAGATTATTTATTTTGTTTTACTCATATCACAGGTCTACAAGTTAGATACTATCTCTTTTCATTTTATATATAAGATACATGAGATCATACTTCTCAGAAAGTTCAGGGAAAAAGACTAAGTGAAATGGTAAGTAGTGGGGCTGGGAAATCACAACCAGATCTCCCTCCAGTGTTCTCTTTTGAACATAGGCATTTTGACTATCCCTGCTTTACAGACGAGAACACTGAGGCCGAGACAAATCAGTGATTTGCTCACGGTCACACAGTGTACTAGTGCTGACTATTCTCCAGATATTCAGGCTGCTAGCACAACTGTACAGTGGAAAGAAAGACGGGGCAAACAGGCCAATAAATATCACACACCCACCCCCTTTTGAAATGTAACTGCGCAAAGTGATGAACTATTTGAAATAAAAAATAATAATAATAACAATCCAAAAAACCACCCAAGAATAATACAACAATCAGGTACCCACAAATAAGATTTAATAAATGTTGACATTTAGCCACACTAAACACATTTTTTTTTTACAGAAAATGTTAAAATGAAAATCTCTTTTCTACCCCACCCGATCCTGTTTCTCTAGACTTCCCAGAAGTCGTCACGCTTCCAAAGTTGTGACGCATGTGTCATTGCCTTTGGCTCCAGGAGTATGTGTCACAGACAATAGCATTATTTTGTGAGGCTGACCCATTTATCATGCTGTTCTCACTCAGTAATCCATCTTTCTGAACTTGCTTTATCACTCAGAATGATGTTTCTGAGATTTATCCTAATTAATTTATGTAGAGCTATTTCTTTAGTGCTGTATCAATTCCTCTCAGTGGACATATCACAATATATCCAGTCTTTAGCTTGTTCCCACGTTTTTTTTTTTATTTGACACACAGTAGAGCCGTGAACTTCCCCGGGCGTGCTTCCATGTGGATATGCTGACTCCTCAGAGGGGGAGATGCAGACGTGGAATTTTATGGGATTTCTAGGTCTTAGGGTCCAAACATCATCCACTTTGGTGGGTCTTACCCATGCTCTCAGTTTACACTCCCAGCAGCAAGTCAGAGGGCTCTTGTAGCTCTGCCCCTTCAGGCTCTTGAGTTTTGCTAATCTGACGAATTAAAAAGGTATTTCATTGTGGTTGATTTCTATTTCTCTGATTTCTGGTGGGGTTATGCCTTTTGTTGTTGTTCTCATGATTGCTGGTCATTTGGGTTTCTTTCTGTATGTATTGCCAGTTTATAGACTTTGCTCATTTTTTGAAGTGGGTTATTTGGTTTTTCCTTGTAGATTACAAAGTGTTCACTATGTCGTCTCGATACTTTCTTTTTTTATCTTCTCTTTCAGGCGATTTCTTGTTTTTAAACTTTGTTTTGTTTTTGGTGTCTTTTTGTCACATGGGAAGTTTAAAAATGAAATTTATCGTATTTGAAAAAATTTTTTGTCTAAGCTGGGAGTATTACAGTGGTGTCTATTTTATTTATAAATATCTTAACATTAACTGTAATCTTGGAATTCACTTGTTGGTATAGTGTGAATTAGAGATCTATTTTTTATCCATATGTATCACCAGCTGTCCCCGAACCATTTATTAATTAGTTCTGTCCTTTCTAGCTTTATAATGCTACCTCTCACATTCCAAGTTCCTCCACATGGAGGGACCCTCTTTATCATGCTGATGAATTATCTATATCTGCATCAATTCTATAATGTCCTAATTATATGGTTTTAGTAAATGTCTTAGTATCTGGCAGGGCATGCCCCCAGTTAATACTTTTTCAAAATTACCTTGGTGGTTTTTGACCTTTGTCTATATGAATTTTAAAATTAGCTGAAAATTTTCACAAAAACTTTCTGGCATTTTAATATGATTCATGTTCAATTTATATGTTAACTTAGGGGAAGTGATATTGGTGTTGAATCTTCTCTCCCTGAGCCTGATATATATCTGTTTATTTAGATCTTGGGACTTTCAGAGAAGTTTTATAATTTGCTTTTGTATAGCCTCTTTCTTTAGATTTATTACTAGGTTTGTCATAGTTTATTGCTGATGGTAATGAAATCTTTAAAAAATTGCATTTTCTAATTAGCTGTTGCTGCTAAGGATACCATGATGTTTGTATATTAATCTTGTCTCTAGTATCTTTGCCACACTCTAGTGTTTGCAGTTTCTCATGGACCCTTTATATAGACAGTTATATCATCTGCTAATAATGCTTCTTTTCTTTCTTTATTTCTAAACCTTATTTATCTTACTCTTTCATGTTTTATTGCATCAGCTAAATGTCTCACACAATGGTGAATGGAATGGAAATAGAGAGAGTATATTTGCTTAGTTCCTATTTTAAGAGAAGTATGTTCCTGAAGTTTATTGGTAAAGTAGAAAACTACTTCTTGGTAAAAAACTTCCTTCTCTTCTTGCTTGGCTACACATTTTATATTTTTAATTTGTGGATAGGTTTTAAGCTTTATTAAATACTTTTCTGCATGACTGAGATGATTATTTAATTTTTCCTTCTTAATCTATGTGATGATTACAATAAGATTTTCTGGTGTTAAATATTCCTTGAACTTCTGGGATAAATCCTACTGAATCATCTCAAACACTCTCTCTCTCTCTCTCTTTCTCTCTCTCTCTCTCTATATATATATGTATATATATACACACACATATATCTATAATGTGTTGTTACATAGGATAAGTATGATATAAGGTATGTGTGTATGTGTGTGTGTGTGTGTATATATGTATATATATATATATATCTCATACCCAATCTGTGTCATATAAAAATTCTTTCATATTTTTAAAAGAAATATTAATGCACACATTACACTGCTATGTATGTTTGCAGACATTTTTCACTGATATTTTTCACTGAGATTGACCTATTGCTTTCTTTTTTTTGAACTGTCAGACTATTTCTAAAATCTGGTTTTAGACTGAATTTATAAAATACTCTCAGTAGTTTTTGTTCTTTGAAATTTTGTATGTTAATTTTGTTTACATTTTTCTAGGAAAATTTCACTGTCACTTGTCTTTAGCTTTATTGCTTTAGAGAATGAAATTCTCAAACTTTAAAAAAAAATCCTAAGTTTAGTCATGACCTCTTCTCATACACAGCAGTGTTTACTTGTGTCTTCTTTCTTTTATTTTGCTCATTCTTGTTCAATTTACTTATTTTGTTAAGTTTTTTTTTTTAAAGAATCACCCTTTTGTTCTACTCTGTTGTTTCTTAGTTTCTTTTTTATTGATTTATTATTTTTACAGTTGCCTTCTTACTACTTTATTTTTATCCATTTGTGGAAAAAGAATTTTCTTCTGTTATTTTGAAATTTACTTTCTTGCTCTTTATCTACTGAGTTTTAAAATCTTGTTTTCTGATACTGCATTTATTGCTAAACACCCCTTCCACTGAAATTTTGGCCTGCAAGTTATTGTTCAGTTCTAAATGCTTTGTTACTTTCATTTTTATTTCATGTTAATAATTTAGCAGTATATTTTTGAAACTTCAAAATGTTGTGGGTTTGAGGGCTGTAGTTTTATTATTGATTTCAACTTTTATTGTATTTTGGTTGAAGTACGTTGTCTGTATGATAGCAGCTCTTTGAAATGTGTTGAGACTTTCTCCGTGCCCTAGAACCTGATCAATTTTTATGAACATTTCAAGTATATTCTTTATTTATTGGGTGAAGGGCTCTCTTTCCATTTAGATGACATCATTTAGATGACGTTTTTAATATGCATTATTTAAATATACTTTTTCTATTTTTTTGTATTGGATCTATTAATTTCATAGAGATGTGTGCTAAAATCTCCCATTATAATTTTGAATGTGTTACCTTTGCATAATAAAATCAATTTTGGCCATATAGATGTATATCTGACATTGTGTTTTGAGGTGTATGGAAGGATTTCTGGTCATTGTATCTTCCTACCACTAAGCAATAATCTTTATCTTTCCAAATGCTTTTGGCTGCAAAGTCTATTTTATCAGATTCATTCACTCATTCTTACACTCATTCATTCATTGAAAGAAAACTAATATCTATTGAAAAATTATTATTTGAACACATTATTTGATGCTTACCTTTGCTGTGACATTATGTTTTAACTTTTTGTAAATAGCTGGAGGTTTTTTTTTTTAATGCAACCTGAGAATTTCTGCCTTTTAACAAATTTATTGAAGCCATTTACATTTATTAATTAATCATAGATTTGGAATTCACTACGAATCCAAAGGTTTTCTACTTGCCATGCTTCTTCCTTACTGGATTTCTCTTTCCTATTCTGTCTTCTGTGAGATGGCTCGAGTTTTCCTGTTGATTTCCCTTTCCCCTAGGCATACCCATGCGTCGCTCACTGGCAGCTCCTTCTCTCTGTGACCATGTTCAGGGTCCAGACTGACCCCCAAGTCTGGGGAGACTATGTTCTGAGCTACTTTTCCATGAAGATTTCGTAGTTGGTTGCATTTTAATGGCACCACTTTTTTTTTTAATATTTTAATTTTATTTTTTTAAAGATTTATGTATTTATGCATACAAGAGCTAGGGTACAGGCCAGAGGTGTGGGGGTGAAAGGATTCACCAGAGAAAGGGTGGGGAACAGAACAGGCAGATTGACTGAATTGCACTGCTGAGGGGAGCAGCGGACAAGACAGGAGAGGTCTGCTGCGCCATGTGGGCTGCTACCCGGCCAGCCAGGGATGGAACTGTGCTGCAGAGGCTGCAGACAGCTTCACAGACTGTGTCTTAACCCCTTGTGCCACTAGGGAGGCCCTGGCACCACTTCTTTATGGAGCCAACTTGAGCAAACTGAGGGCTCTTGGGATGTCCCGCTGCCTGGGCCAGTCACTGGGAAAGAGAAGAAGCTATACAAACAATAGGGGAGGGGAGGCAGGGCTGAGGGATGGGAGGGAAGGTTGGAGGCAAGGTCCATCCTGTGCTGGGCGAATGGCCACGAGACAGTCGCTTGGCCTTGGGGACAGCTGTCACTGAGCCGTCAACCTGGGCACTACCTTGTTGTGGCTGCAGATACCTTGGGCTGAGATGAGGACACTTTTGAAGTGGCTGTTCAGGAGAAGGGGTTTGAGCTGATGACGTCCCTCCCACCAGGCTGGAAAGAGCTCAGTGAATTCCTTGGTATGGCTGTACTATAGTTTAGTCAGCTGCTGTATGCAAAGATGAAAGAAGAAAGATCTTTTCAGAATTCAAAGTGTGAACATATTTCTTGTGGATCTGTTTTTGATAAGGATACTACAATCTAGGAGCCACAAAAATGAGCAAGCGAAAAGAGAAGGAATTTTAGGAGCTCCTAACATGGGTGAACATCTAGGTCGTCTTCAGGTATATGTCCTCAGGACCACTACAGCCCAGATGATGCTTGAACACATTTATTTAATGGGCTGGTTCCTTAATTTTTATGGAAACAAATTCTCCTCCACCTTCCATCCCCCATCCTTCTTCCTAAAGAATGTCATTGTCTATATTTTAGCTTTTTCTTCTGAAATAGAGACAACTCCTCATTTCTAATTGTTTACTGTTTTGTGTTGTTGACTGTATTCATGAGGCCTTCACCTCCTGTTACAGTAAGGAAGGTCTTAGTTGTCTTACATCACTGTACACACTGCTTGCCCTTGCCTTTCTCCCAGAGTAGTACAGTGCTTGGTTAAATCAGTTGTTAGTATTTCCACTATGGTACTTACATAAATAGCATTAACAGCTGAACCCCTTTTCATGGAGTTATGGCTTGCCTCTTCCTTTCTTTCGTGTTCTTCACACCTAGCAGGTTCCCTGTATCTCTCACAGTCTCACTATACCTTTTTCCACATGGATGGTCCCCCTGGCAATCTTTTTTTTCTTGGTGACATACCTTCTGGATGCTTCTATTTTCTTTATCTGCACTTTTTTCCAGGATTGCTGCATGGCTGTTGTTCTGGGATTTCTCTTTCTTGTTTTTCTAGAAATTTTCTTTGCCTTTCTTGTGATGTTGATTGCCTATCTCAATTCACTCCATTGTTTGGAGAACAAACAGTGCAGCAGACTGGTAGTCCAGCTGATGGACAGGAGGAAAGCTTAGTGCTCTGGAGACTGCTCTCTACGTGTCTTTCTCCTGATTCTCAGCCCTGGTCTGAATGGATGGCCTGGTGTCCAGTGTCATCTCACTCCACCTCCATCATCCCTCTGCCTTAGTCCTGGTTGAAGCTCATAAAATTCCTTCTCTTTTTACTTGCTCTTTTTTTTTTATATTTATTTATTTATGTGTACAAGAACTGGGGTACAGGCCAGAGATGTGGCTGGTGAAAGGATTCACCAGAGACAGAGTGGGGAACAGAACAGGCAGACTGACTGAAATACACTGCTGAGGGGAACAGCGGGTGAGTCAGGAGAGGTCTGCTGCGCCATGTGGGTAGCTCCCTGGCCAGCCGGGGGATTGAACTCATGCTGCAGAGGCTGCAGACAGCTTCATAGGTTGTGTCTTAACCTCTTGTGCCACCACGGAGGCCCCTCACTTGCTTATTTTTGTGGCTTCTAGATTGTAGTATCCTTATCAAGGACAGATCCACAAGATATATGTTCACACTTTGAATTCTGAAAAGATCTTTTCTCTTTCATCTTTGCGCTGAATGACTTGTCAGTCTTGCACAAAGAAATCTGGAAATAAATTTTCTTCCCAAGGTTGAAGACGTTGTCCTGTTGGATGCTAGCCTCCCAGGGCTTTTGGAAGGGGAAAATCATTCTGCTTCTTAATGCTTTAGTTGTGACCTTCTTATTTCTTCTCCCTCCAGCCTGAACAATCTTTCCTTTTCCCCAGTATTCCAAATTTCACAATTGTTTTCCTGTTTGCAAATCTGTTTTCATTTACTGTGTTGAGCAATCGGGATGCTCTTTGAATTTGTTGATGCTTGCCATTCTCCATTAGCTCCGTCCCCTTTCCAGAACTCCTATTATTTGAGTGTTGTACTTTCCAGACCATTTCTTCGATTTTCTTAAATTTTCTTTGTTTTCCACATCTACTTTTTTGCTCTCTTTTTAGACAATTTCTTCAATGTCAATTTCCAACCTGTCTATTGAGATTTAATTTCTGTTATTGTTTTAAATTTCCTCTTTTCATCTATAAATAGTTGAGTTTTTTTTTTTTAATGTTCTGTTCTGTTTTCATATGTGTGACATTCTTTCAGGTTTCTGAAGAAGATTTTTTTTCTGTTTTCATATTTTCTTCTTTCTTCATGGTCTTTGTTTCCTCCATCTTACTTTTTTCTGTTTGTCAGCCTTGTACTCAATCTTTTACATGGAGTTTTTCCTTGTCTGTCTGGTTGGTAATCTTTGGCTCTCAGTTCATATTTAAGGATGAAAACAAGTATGCTTATTGAAAGTTCTAAGGAAATATAAGGGACTCATTGACTTTGAGCATCACTAAAGATTAATTATGCTATTTATTGGGGGAAATCCTCTTGTTAATCCTGAATGTCTTCTCTGGGGAAATCTAAGAAATGGCCACTTTCTCCAGAGAACATTTTTCCAAACTCTGACCTATAGGGTGAATTTCTGTTTGCTCTAGGGCTGAAAGCTGAGATGAGGAGAGAACCTGGAGGGTTAGCAGGCAATGTGCATATTTTCTACGATGTATGCATCACCCAATGCAAGAGCCCCTCTCCAGAGGCCCAACCGCCAGCATTACAATTGGGATGGAGGCTTCTGGTCAATCAGTTGGAGTTGAGGTGCTATGGACATATAACTGACTCAAACTCTCTTTATCCCATTCTTCTTACTTTATTCTGCCCTCCATCTCCACTTCCAGGGTAACCAGTGCCCCCTGTTCCTGGACCTTTTGAACATTCCTAATTTTCCTTATTCCTAAGTTAGGGTTCAACTTCCTTTGGCCTACTAGTTTTATTAAGTCTTGCTCACCTGTTTTGATATTCCAAAATTGTTTCACTGTTAATCTAGCACCTGTTTCCCCTGTCCTTCTGGGTTTATGACTTTTAAGTGGTCCCTTTCCCCAGGTTACTAAGGTTTTGGGTGAGACCAATATTAGATATAGTGTGTTTCAATTCTCCAATTTTACCTGGAAGTCTTATGTTACATTTTGGTTGATTTCCTCAAATCTATTTTCCAGTTTATTCATCCTATATTTGTGTGACTCTGCAGTCTAACATTTCCATTGAGTTGTTTTTAGGAGTTCTTTTTTTTTTTCAAACCTTTTTATTTTCTTTGCTTTTTCATAAAGTCCCACTTTGCTATGGTTTTTAGTCTTTCTTTTATCACATTAATAATCTTAAGCAGTCTTATTTTGAAGTCTGTTTCAGATGGAAGTATTTTCCCAGTTATAGGATTTTAATTAGAATTTTTTCCCTTTATGACTGCCCTTCATGGTAGTTTATTCTGGTGTGTGTGTGTGTGTGTGTGTGTGTGTGTGTGTGTGTGTGTGTGTGTGTTCTGCCATGTTCATCTTCACAGAGATGTCTTTGCTCTGGGAATCTTGTGAGTCCTGAGATGTGAGATGCTCCCTAACTGGTGACCACATATTTGGTCTTGCATTGGCTGTGCATTGTGTTTATCTTTATTTCTTGTCATTGCACTCCCACACCTGCATATACAGATAGTGTAAATTCTGATCCTATAGCTGAATGTGGTTCAAGTTTAGGGTTCTTAGTTCTCATAGGTGCCCTACCTAAGCTCTTGATATAAAGCTTTTTTTTTTTTTCCCTCTTCATCTTTGGGCCAGTGGCAGTATGTTTTTAGTTGTTGCATACTTTGAGATTTGTGAAAGTGGCTCAATTCTTTTTCCCTTAACCTCCTGCAGGACCAAGGTCATATCCCTCATGGTCATTAAGAGTCTAAGCACTATCCTCAGATCCCCAAGGGCATTTGTGCTGGTCTGAAACTCCTTGGGTCCATGATGTCAACTTTTTGTTAAAGTTCTGACATCAGTTTTTATGTTTATTCCTAGATCATATGCTTCTCCCCTTCCCTTACTCTCTCCCTACCTACCTCACCCAGCTCTGTGATATTTTCTTGAATGTATTGCATCTTCCGGTGTGAGGGGATCCATAGGGCCAACACAATATTTACTATGTTGCCAGAGAACACTCAAATCCATTACTGAGCTAAACCTAGAACATACTAAAGAAGACTTGGAACTGATCATGGATTGCTAGAGATCAAAAGGTTCTTAGAGCTTGTTTCATCCTACCCTAGTATTTTATTTAAGGAAGCTTAGGCTCAGAACTGATGAAACCACTTGCCCGCAGACGCATGGCCAGGTAGCGAAAAGCTTGGGGATAGAACTCAAAGGGTGGCCACTTCTGTCACCACATCACAGGGACAAGCACTGTCATCTAGAAGCTAGCACTGGTCTGGCTGCAAGACACCTCGAGCAGAGGCTTGTGCCTTAAATCACCGCGAGATTTTGGGACACAGCCCCTTTGTGCTTGTGTTGTCTTGTTCTTATCCTCTGGAATTTATAGAAATAATGCTTGTAGAATCACTCTAGCGACTTATTCGTGTCCCAGTTTTGTTTTCTACTTTAATTTTTGTGTAGAAACATACCCAAGCCCTCTCTTTACTTCTTCTCTCCTCAAGGCCAGTTCAGTTCTGTCATTCCAGAAACTTTCCCTTAAGACTGAAGTCCCTAGAGGGGTCTTTCTCCTCTGACTCCTTTTGAAATGGTTGTTCAAACCACATGATAACTATAATTGCTACTGGCACCATCTTCTGAGTGTGTCTGACCCTGTTTCTGACCCTGTTTTATTGAATGTGTAGGTGACTTATCTCCCCGACCGACTTATAAGAGGCTTATTTGCAGAAACCCAGCTGTTGTACCTTTACCATATCCCAGTGTTTTTTTGATGAATTGATGAGGAAACAACTCGGAGGAAATATGTTTTCTGAGATAGAGCCAGGGCTCGGGATCAGGAAGCCTGGATCCTGCCCCTTTTCTCGACATCATCGTGAACTCTCTCACCTCGTACCCACAGGGCACTAAAGTACTGCAGTGCTCTCATAGCATGTGCTGTTCAAACCAGGACAGTTAGGAGAGTGAAAGGGAAGCACGATTAATAATTGTGCAGGGACAACAGGTGTAAACCGAGTCTCTCCCTGACAAGCCAGGACATCTGGTAGTGTATGTCATAGATCACCTGGAGCTTTTCAGAAAAATTTGCACAGCTGCTGTCAAAATACCAGTCCTCAAACTGGTTAAAAAAAAAAAAAAACCATCCCTTACTGTCCCACCAACCCAGGTTCACAGGTAAGACAGTTTTCAGGTTTCCAAACCCTCATGCTTTCTCAGCTACTTTCCTGGCTTTCAGTGTACTTGATAACTGACATGCAAGTCAACCATGGGCTTGAGAACTAGCACTGTTAAGAGATGAATGCCTTTATTTTCCATATCAACCCCCTCTCTGTCCTAGACCGAAAGAAAAGTCCTGATTTCTGGAGTTCTGAGCCTTCTTTTTGAGGGTGCTTTTCGAGACACAGATAGCTTATTTCCGCTACATCCAGTGACAGAGAGAAAATGATGACCAGTCCACAACATTGCATGCTTCCTATTAATGATGGATTCGGGGCGTAGCACATAAGGTGAGGCAGGTCAAACAATGGCTTGGAAGCATCTTTGCTCGCTAGCTCCCTCACCTCTGCAGCTCCTGCTGAGTGCTGTGAACATAGTAGGCCCTTCATTAACGTTTGTTATCTTGAGCTGCCAGGAGCATGGGAAAGAATGGCGGCTTGTCTATTCCTTTATCAGCTTCACTGTCCTCATGCTTAGGGAGCACTGCGGGGCTGGAGCATGGTGCTGGAATGCAAAGAAAAACAGATATTATCTCGACTCTCCAGGATTTTATGATCTAGAGGCAGCTTCACAGCTGTAAACAACTAAGTCTAAGAAAGTTTAGAAGAAAGAACAATCAGTTTTAACTCCGGGGAGTTAGGCGGCGTTTGAACCCCATTTGAAAAGTGGCATTTACTGTAGGACAGAAGGGGAAGAAGGGCACTTTACACAGTGGGGATGGCAGAAGCGGAAACCATGAGAGTAAAATTGCTTGGTGTGTTTGGGGAATCAGAAGGAGCTTGTGGGGCAGGAAGATACGATGTGATAGGTAGTGGAGTTGGGAGAGGTAGCAGCACTTTCAGGTCAGCCTGGGGAACTTGAGTTGCCTTACAGAGACAACAGGAGTGACCTCAAGTTTGGGATATGCACTAATGCTAACCACCTCATGTGTGAGAATTTAGCATGGTTGTGGGGAGCCCAGAAGCAGAGAGACCAATTCTGAAGAGGCTTTGGTGTCTCGGAGAGAGAGAAAGTGGGAGAGTGAAAAGGAGGAGCCAGATATGACCTACAGAGTTGGCAGCGGGTTGGATGTGGGACTGAAGCAGAGAAGAACCAAACACAACACCAGGGCACTGAGACGATGATGCTGTGATGGGATCCTGGAAAGCTGGAGGGAACAGAAGCCAGTCAGCAGAGAGCTCTTGATCTCTGGAGAGGTTTCTGAAGAGAACAAACGGTATGTGAAAGAGCCTTGCATCTAGTAAACACGGCCTCGAAAGGAGAGCGAAAGTGAAGAAAAGGATAGAACTTTCCCCTCTACCTACCTCACCGCCACAAGAGGAGCTCTTTAGGGGCTCAAGAGATCTTATGGGAATCATTCATGGGACTATTCCTCTAAACAAACGTGGTCATTCTTTCCTGTTAATTGAGAACCCAGAGGAAGAAAGACCAGAATTTGCTGGTGTCAGACAGAGAGGAGGTGAGCGCAGGGCCAGACTTGGTAAGGAGAGGCCAGGCTGAAACTGAAGGAGCAGGGGGGTGTCAGAACACAAGAGTGAGCGCATCAGCCCCAGAGAGAGGGAGAAGGATTCTGGTTGACTCTGAGATCATGTCAGCATGTGGGGAAATGTCACGGGGGTGAGTGGTGAGTGGGGATCTTCTGGGAAGGACACCGCTAGCTCTCTGACAAGCCTCTGCTGAAATTCTTACCAGGACAACCTGATCTCTCACTGGAAACCAACCCAATTCCTCTACATATTTTCTCACCGCTTGGAATGATCGCGGGGCTGTCCTTTGTGTGATTACACATCAAGTCACTTTGAGCTTTCCTGACAAGCCCTTTCAAGACAACGCTCAATAAACCCTTTTATTGGAAGTACTGGCCAATACTTTGTCTTTGAAAATACTTTTTGGTTTCTCTGCCTCCGTCTTTGATTATTGGGTAAACATTTTAGTTTTGTGATTACATGGTGTCCAGATGCCAACGCGTGATTGCATTACTAAAATGTTTGTCTTCAGTTATGTTACATCTGCCTCAGGAATGTCAGAAAACATAAACACGGTTTATTTATAAACTACCTCAATCGAAGCATCTGAGAGAGAGAAGACACAAAATCTGGCCGTCTCATGGCATCTCCTATTGAATCAGAGATGCTGAGGTTGGAAAGTTCTTTGGATGTCTGCTCCTGCCCTCTTCTTCAGCGTTGTGTCACCCACCCTCTTCCTGAAGCTTCTAATGAAGGGAAGTTCTCAGAATGTGCCAGCTTTTCAAAAAATTGCAAACCACAGCTGAGTAAAAAGGTTGAAATTAATTTCTCCTAACACTCATCATAAATTTGTTATGTTCGCTAAAATGAATGCAAGCCAGAAGCTCCCGGGGAACATTTTTATTTGGTCTGTGAATTCCCAGTGATTAAGGTGATGATTTTTAGGATGTATGTCTTTCTGTCTGGAGGGATGCTCTTTCCATCATCTTTGTGTGTGTGTGTGTGCATGTAAGAACTGGGGTGCAGGCCAGAGGTGCGGGGAGTGAGAGGATTCACCAGAGACAGAGCGGGGAGCAGAACAGGCAGATCCACTGAAATACACTGCTGAGGGGAGCAGCGGGCGAGGCAGGAGAGGTCTGCTGTGCCATGTGGTTAGTTCCCTGGCTGGGAATGGAACTCAGGCTGAGATCTAACCCCTAGGCCACTGGGGAGGCCCTCTTCCCATCATCTTATCACACTATCTCTTTGCATCTTCAGTGGTATCCACTGTTTTTGTTGGTTCCAAGATGTGATTGCATTTACAGATTTGATGTTAAAAATGGGCCACTGTCTAAAATAATGACCCTGTCTGCACTTTTTGGATGGATCAAATCCACCAGTGTTGACTTCTGACAGTTTTTGCAGCATCCACGTAACCATACCAAGAATGTTGGGGACTTGGCAGTTCTTCTTCGGCAGTGTTTTACTAATTCATCCCATTACTTAGAGAACATCTGAGACCTGTTACATTCCTTTCCATTTCTACCACTTCCTCCCCATTTAGGGTTCTTTTCAACTCATGCTGACACCACTGCTTCATAGAATGGTCTTTAATCTGTCTCTGTGTCTCCTGCATGATACCCTAAAATGGCACTTTGATGATTACCCCCACCCATTTGAACACCTTCATGGAATAACATTTTTAATAATATTTTTGTTCTGACTACAAAAGCAAGATGTGGTTTTTGCAAAAATCTGGAAAATAGAAAAAAGCAAAAAGAAGAAAAAAACCTACTCATAATCCACCAGCAAAACCCCAGTCTGTCATTAAAATGTGGTCACACACCCACAGCGCTCTTCAGCCTGGGTCTGGTCCGGACAGCCTCCCCGGCTGGTCCTGCAGACTTATCAATCTTCTCTCTCAGCTGCTGCCTCTCTGGGAACCTATATTCCCTTGCAGAGGACTTTTCCCGAGTTTTTCTGGTTGTATGAGCAATACCTGTGGCTGTAAATGTTTTTTAAAATACATAAAAGGAGGGCCTCCCTGGTGGTGCAGGTATTAAAATCTCAGCACTATCAAGCTATCATCAGCCACTGCAGCACGAGTTCGATCTCTTGCTGGGGAGCTACCCACATGGCTCAGCAGACCTCCTCTGTCTCGCTCACTGCTCCCCTCAGCAGTGTATTTCAGTAGATCCGCCTGCTCTGCTCCCCATTCTGTCTCTGATGAATCCTCTCACCCCTGCACATCTGGACTGCACCCCAGTTCTTGGATGCAAATAAAATAAATAAATAAATCTTAAAATACATATAAGATATAAAGTAAAAATTATCTTTAAAACCATCTCAACAGCCTTAAGTAAAAACCATTGATATTCTGTAGACCCCGTCTTCATCATGTCTGTGCACATGTTCTCAAGTACAGTTGTTTGTTGCTCAATATTTTGATTAACAACAGACCACATAGGTGACCATGGTCCTGATAGCCTGAACCACGCAGCCTAGGTGTGTGGTAGGCTCGGCCACCTAGTTGTGTATAGCTACACTCTCTGATGTTCACACAACGATGACGCATCTCATGACGTGTCCCTGTCAGTAGGTGATGGTGACTGTTTACACGCGATGTGAGATCACAGTGTGCATGTGGTTGCTGTGGCTCACATCTCCCATCTTCACTCATTTCTTTCTTTCTACCCCCTTTCTTGCCTTCACCAAATCCCTCTCACCTGGGTTGCTAGTGTTGTGAGCCTTGGTGTACGTCCTTCCTTGCTTTATTTCACTTTCATACAATTCTATCAGCCATTTAGATGGACAGATAGATGGTGTAGCTACTAACACATCAGTGCAGTGGTTTTTGTAGTTTTTATAAAAATCAGATCATATATTCTGTCCCTCTCTGCATCTTGCTTTTTTCTCACTTAATGAGACATTGTTGAAAGATTTGTTTTTTCCGTTTTCATGACTGCCTACTATTCCCCAGTTGACTGTAGCATGACTTATTGAATGATTCTACTACAGAGAATGCTCTCATGAGCATCCCTCATGTGGGCACGAGATGGCTTGATCAAAGATTGTAGGTATTTTAAGTCTGAATAGATATTTCCAGGTCTCTTGACAAGTGGAACAGTAAGTTCAGATTCCATCAGCAGTATGTGAGTGTGCCTTTTGTGCATTCTGCCATTGCTGTGACGTTGTCACCAGTGCCCTTACAGACTTGGGGGGAGGATGAAGGATAGGGTCCCTGTGAAATCCAAAACCTACAGACAAATATGGGCCATGATAAGACCATCAGAGACTATGTGTGTGTGTGTGTATATATAAATATGTGTATTATACATATATGAACATGCATATTTTGCACAATATGCATATTATGATAACTCATTAAGGAGAGATCCTGATTTACTGCAGTTGGGTTCTGGAGAAGTATTGATAGTGTTTATAGAAATCAACCCTATGACTTGAAGTATTTTATTTTCAGGATGATTTTTTTTTAACTTGCCATTATTTGGTTGGTGTGGCAGCCACACATTTCCTTCTTGGTTTTAATTTTCTTTACAATTTTTGTCAGAACTCAAAAGGCAAAAGACATCACCCATGACTTTTGGACATTTCATCGCCCTTGAAAATCCACAGGGGGGTGTACACCATGGTGGGATCTGACTTCGAGTTCCTTCAGTCATGGTTTATATATTAAGTGCTTTCCATTGAACCATCTCGGTGGCATTGAAGTCCAGCTGCAGGTGGATGGGCTGGTCCTGCACATGGCTCCTGACCAGGGAGGTCTTCTCCCTGCTCCTTGGGGATGGCTGTGGGCCCTCCGGGTCCCTGCTTGCTCCTCGCCCCCTCTGAGTCCCAGACTGTCCTGGGCTTACGAGCGTCATCCTGCCTCCCTGTATCTGCCACCACATCTGTTTCTTTGCTTTCCTTCTTTGTCCCTCGACTCCTCTCCCTTCCAGTTCTCCCATATTCCCAGCTTTCCCCCAAAGATTTGCCTTGACAATCATTGCCTGCCACTGAGATTGCGTTTTTCTCCTCTAGCAAGCCACACCCCCACATTAAGGTCACTGGTCTTAGCTGGTTTTCATGCCTATTTTTTTCTATGGAGCGGTTCGCTACCTGTGAGAAATGCTTCCCCCCACCCCTTCTTTAACTTTGTTGACACCATTTTGGGGTCTTGAGCTCCCAGAGATCCAGGGACTTCCCTGTACTTGCAGTGGAAATAGACATCTCTCCCCCAGAGATCGCTGACCAGCCCATTCAGTAAGGGATGCTGGTGGTCTTTCCCCACCAAGGAGAGGCCCTCTGGGTTTTTATGGGTTAGAGGCTGTCTGGGGGGGCCAGTGAGGAACTGGGCTCTCGCTCCATCATCAGTAGATTCTCAGCCTGGAAGGTCATAAGCAGAACTCTGGTCTTCAGTTCTTCGTACAGCGTGTACTCACATTTGTGGATGAGACAGTCTGAACAGTATTTTGGTATCGTGTGTGTGTGGTTTAATATGTACAATTTGTTGAACGCAATAGTTCTGTGTGGTTTATCGTTTACTGAGAACTGCTTTTTTTTTTTCTTTTCTAAGAAAATGCTAGTTTCCTAAACTAAAGTCTTTCTTGTGAGTTTGTCAGCAGTGAGGGCTGTTGTGCACAGACCTGTTGGTGATAATAAGATCAAACAATCACCCAATTCAGGCGACTTTAACACAAATCATACTGACTCAAATAGTAGGGGGCACGTGATGCCGCTGTGTGACATTTGAATATTTGCCAAGAAAAGCAGCCAAGTGGCTGTATCTGGCGGCGAGAGCAGGAGATTTGCCTGTTTTACTGTTTTTACATGCAGTTTTATTTGAGAATCTGAGACCAGCCTTTCTAGTTCGGGGAGGGGGTACCTTGCACACGCCATCAGCACAAATGTGTTTACCTGTTTCTCCCTTTGTGTCACTGTTGACCAGACCTCAGGTCACTGGCTCAGCCCTGAGCCATATTCAAGAGCAATGTGCAGATTTGGGCACATGGATATTAACAAATCTGAAATTTGATGTTCTTTCACCGCCCTCCCGCCCCCTAAAACAACACAGATCCTTTCCCCAGTTTTTCGTCCATCACACGAAGGCAGCAAGCGAGGAATTCAGACCTACGATTCCTGGTGGTGACTTGCGGCTACTTAGGGTCACAAGTGTCTCTCTCAGTCATGCTTCTCTGACCCCTGCAGCGGGACACCCTGCTTCATAATAACTTCCTTCTTTTCTGCTTTCTTTCAGACAAACTCAGACTTTTCAAAACTCCTAAATGCAGTGTTTTCAGGGTCACGCAGCAATTGCTTCTAACAACAGGGAACACATTCTATTGCTGTGGTCATTATCCCCCAGAGGGCAAATCTGCCACAGTCATGGGAAGACCAGTGACATTCCCATAGCAGTGTGCCAGGCCCAGGGAGGTCGGAGCTGGGCTCCCCTGGGTGCCACGAGGAGAGGCAAGGGCCTTTGCTAGGGTGGCCGTGTCCCTTAGCATGTAGAAGCAGCTGGCCGTCAAGTTAGAGTAGTGCCAATTCGATGGCATTTTACATCCAAGAGATAAAAACCTCCGGTCAGCTGCATGTGCCTGTCGTACTCCCCATGACTGAGGGATTAAAATGGGGGCAGGACACTGTGTACACCCCAAGTACACCGTGGAGGGTGTGGGCTTGCCCCAACCCTAGCGCCACCAAAGGAAATTCTATTAAAGGCGAAGGGTGGCCACTTGAAAAACCGCTGTCTTAAAACTGGGCATGAGGAATGCACACCCTGAGTGTCGTGGGCTCAGAAAATCTCAAGTTGAAGCTTTGAGTCAAGAGAAAACAACACCAGCCCCTTGAGAGAGGCTGTTTGCTGAGGGCTTTGGCGAGATGGGGGAGAAAGATAAGCCAGGAGCGGACCCAGCCAGAACAGAGCAGCGTTTGAGTGGAACACTCGATACGAGGATGAGGCGGGACAAGGTAGGAGACGGGTGGAGATTGGGAACTGGGTCAGAAAACAATCAGAGCGAGCGTGTTCCCAGGGTGACCATCCCAGGGTGACCAGGGGCCGGAGCTTCAAAGCAGGACTAGGTGTGAAGCGTCCGATTTATTCCGCAGAGCCCTGCCCGAGCGAAGGGCAGGGAATCCACCACACCACTGTGGATGGTGCGGCTAGAACACGAGCTGAAGGGACCAGAGGGGCCAGATAAGCTCTTTTTTAGACATATGACTAAACGGAAACTCAGATAAATGATTATCTTTTAATCCGGCATCTTTCATTAACTAGAAGTTCAGTATTTCATTCACAAAAGAGCAATAATATCCACTTAGAGTCACATATATGCTTGCAGAACTGTGAATAGAAATTTGCTACCCACAGGAATGCTGTGAATTAGAAGCTTTAACAAGATGTACTCAGGAAGTACATTATGGGAATAAAATTTTAAGCCAGTGATAAGATAATAAAGACTCAGCGTTAATCTTATATCCACTGTTGGGCCTCCCCTGGTAGCGCAGCAGTTGAGCACTGGGCTGCGAAGCTGCCCGCAGCCTCTGCGGCGCCGGTTCGATCCCCGGCTGCTCTCCGGCCACCAGAGGAGGGTCCCACATGGCGCGCAGACCTCTCCTGCCGCCCGCTGCTCCCCTCAGCAGTGTACTTCGGTCCTTCTGCCTGCTCTGCTCCCCGCTCTGGCTCTGGTGAATTCTCTCCCCCTCCCGCGCTTCTGACTGTACCCAGTGCTTGTATAAATAAATAAATAAATCTTTAAAAAAAATTGTTATATACACTGTTTTGTAAAGAATGAAAGATCGCTCTTCTGTGCGCCTGAGGTCCACAGAAGGTCCCATACCAGGGGCTGAACCCCAGGCTTCCGCTGCCCAGCCTCCGGGACTCACCTGCGCTCACTTGCTGTCCCCTCTGCTTCTTATCCTCTGATTAATCCAGGGCTTTCCAGGGATCCCCAGCAGTCCTGTACTTTCTAGCACCTTCCCCTCCCCACCTTACTGCCCATCAGTATCCTGGAGGCTCCCAAATCCTAGAAGAAAACGAGCCTTTGCTCTGTTCATGATGCTGCCATCATCTCTCCTCCCCCTATTAAGAAGCTCCTTAAAAGCTGCGTCCTCTCTCTAACCCGCTTCTTCACCACCTTGTGCCCCGCGAGCGCCTCCCCCAAACAGCCCATTTCTTTCCCTTTCGTATGACAGCTGTGTCTTATCAGGGGCTCTGCCCCCACTTCTGAGCACATGCAGAGACACACTGTCTTGCTCTCCTGTGAAGCTGGAACCCGAGGAAAGTCTCT
Organism: Talpa europaea; assembly: GCF_964194135.1. Taxonomy (NCBI): domain Eukaryota; kingdom Metazoa; phylum Chordata; class Mammalia; order Eulipotyphla; family Talpidae; genus Talpa; species Talpa europaea. The sequence continues at coordinate 91,270,642 of NC_140080.1, read as the reverse complement.
CTTTAAACGCTGGATCTTCTTGCTTCTGTCACTCAAGGCCGAGCCCCCCGATGCTGACCAGTCTCCTGCTGTCCATCCAGCACCCACTCGGTAACCCAGGCTGTGTCCACGCAGGCCGTCTCCCCGACTCCCTCCAGACCGCCCACCTCGCGTGTGGGGTGTCCCCAAACCCTAACTCCAGGCCAGACCAGGTCCTCCGTTTCCGTCCCATGTTTCCATCTCTCCACCCCGCGCCAGCCTGGACGATCCGCCACCACTTCCAGCAGCTCAGCCCTGCCTCCCCCGCCCCCAGGCCGCAGCCCCTCCTGCCCCGGGTCACCTCGCCCCAACCCCCCATCCCAGTCAGGTCTGTGCCACCTCCCCACCTTCTCCTGTGGCCAAACCCTCGTTTCTTCTGTCTCGTCGTGGGTCGGGTTGGTGTCCCCGACGTGAAGCAGGGGCTCTCTGCTGGGCCTCCCCGCCCTCCGCGGGGGCAGGGGCTCACGTCCACCTTGAGTCCCACAAGCAGCGTCGTGGTCTCAGCGTCAGGGCCCACGTGCCCCAGGCCCCTTGACGGGAGGAGACAGTGTCCTCTTGAGGAAGGGCTGCTGCCGCCAAGCACTCAGCCTGCCGGCTGCCCAGAGGGGTCCCCAGCCTTCTAGCGGGGCGGCCGTGCGCGGGGAGGGAACGAGCAGGATGGTTGGACCCGGCCACGAGAACCAGCGTCGAGCTCTGTGGTCCAGGGTGACTGGGACTCCAGCTCGTCACGTCTGTCCCCCCAGCGCCTCTCGCGGGCAGAGAGGGTGTCCTGCTGCGTGGCGGGGCCGCCGGGGGCTCCTCTGCGCCTCCCCAGCCGCGGCGCTGTGCTGTGCAGCGGCCTCTGCACCTCCCTCTCCCTGGCCAGCGCTCGGGCATGAGTGCCTCCCTCTCCTGGCCTTCGTGCACGTCCCCAGCCCGCGGGGCCCGGTCAGGGGGCACCTTCCGCCTCTGGCTCCCGCCCTGGCCCACACCGGCCCTGCGCCTGCAGCTTCCTCCTGGCTCCCTTCCGGGGAGCTGCGGGGTGCCTGTTTCGAGCCCCAATATACCGTGTCTCCTTGTAAAACCCTTTTCTGCTCTTTGGCTCTACCAGCCAGGGAAACGCTCAGAAATGTGTGGACGGATTAAGTCACCCGTGTGGGGGGAAGCCGGGTCGTTAACAATCTGCCTAAACAAAAGGCTGCCCTGTTTATGCCCGGGCTTCCAAGCCAGCGATTCTTAAATCTGCTTACGGTGGAAGCGGGCCTTTGTGTTTGGAAGTCACAGGAGAGGCGCAGAGGTAGGAAGAGCCCTCCTGGTTGATGGCGAGTCTGTGCCGGCCCGGGTGGCCTCGCGATTTGCACAAATCAAACAGAATCGGCGGCTGAAACCTCAGCAGAGGGGGCGCGGGCCCGGCGGCGGGCCGGGAGCAGGTGGGAATATTTACTTAGATCTTCAGCTCTTCTTTCAAGAGTCCCGCTCATCGAGGACCTTCCCTCAGACGAGAGCTCATCTTCCGTGTCTTCGAATAGCCTTTTTCCCCAAGAGAGGTGATTCTCGTGTCCGTGTCTCCTTTTGCCAGAGCCCAGGTCCGAGCTCCCAGCCGGGGCCACTGGTCTCCGTGTTGGCGCCAATGGGCTGTTTCTTTCACACTCTGATGCCAAGTTTGCAGACCCCACGGCCCAAGTGAAAACACACAGACATGTTGTTGAACATATTCTAAATCCCAGGGATTCTCTTCATACCGAGTGAGGCCAAGTCCCCCTGGGGTCTGTGCAGCCTGGACCTGGGCGGCGGGATTGACATGACCCTGCACCCCACCCGCCCTGCACCCAGTGGGCCGCAATCTGGACCACGGTGTCAGCGGTGGTGTTCAGGAAAGACTGCCTTTCTGCCTGCAGCGTCAGCTCACGGCTTCTGGATTGTTCTCTGCTCAGGCAACTGTCTCTCTCTGCTGGTTTGCCTCCCACCTCTCCATCGGTTGCGTCTCTCTCACCTCTGCAGACACTTACTCTCTGCGCTCAGCTGTGTGGTCTGTGCAGAGATGACAGGAATGAGCCCCTGCCCCGGGGACTCGTGGCACCCCCGGCCGCTTGCCACCTCCTTCACGCCTGGTGCTGAGCACACGGGCCGTCCGCGCGCCGGTCCCTCTTCTCCCCGGCACACGCTCCCCCTGAAAGACCCTTCCTCATGGCTTCCATCATAAAACGATCTCGCTGGTCCTGTCTCCTCATCTGAAGTCTGCTGTTAAATTTCCTCTTGTTTTCTCCCCAAATTCAATGACTCCCAGACCAGCCAGCTCCCCTACGAGCACTCTGCCTCTGCCAGGAGGGGCGCAGGTGTCCCAGACCCCAAAGCTGGACACCATCAGAGGGCATTTTCTCCTTTTCGTTCTCTGCATCCAGAAATCAGCGTTCAGGCATCCTCTGACCTGCTCACCTGCTCTCTCCTGTCTGTGGCGCCCGGTCCCCATGGCCACACCTGCCCCAGCCTTTTCCATGAGACCCGCCTGCCCATGTGAGGCAGCCTCTCTCCTCTGAAGCCCTCCTATGCCCCCTCCCTCCGGTGCAGAGGTGGCGTCCTGCCCTTCTTCTTCTCCTGCAGCCTCCAACCCTGCCCCTTGCACACAGCAGGCAGGTCAGCGCTTGCTGCTCTGTGTGTGTGCAGCCTTGCAGAGACCAGTGACATGGGGGGGAAAACTGGGCAATGAAATCAGGAGAGAAATGAAGGACTTGGAGTTATTTGATGTGGGAGAGACATCCATGGTGAGAACTCGGGGTGCCTTTACCCTCTCTCTGGGGACGATGGTACACACACCCTGAGTTTCCACTCTGGCTGGGACATGTGCAAGGCTGACCTCTGCACTGGCCACCTAGTTGCCGCCACGGTACTTGTGTTGTGTCCGTGGGCCAGACAGAGCGCCACGGAGGGGCTGCTGTTGCGTGGCCCAGCCCAGGGCCCGCGAGGCGGCTCTCGCCACGAGATGGCTCTTGTGTCCACTGAGCACCACTGGGTGGCCAGGCGCGGCGGTGGCCTTGGAGGGGATGCTGACTTCATCCTCAAAGAGTCTGTGCGCTCCCAGGTCAGGCCAGGAGACAGCAGACTGTAGTAGGGGAGGAAGAGGGTGAGGCACACTGGGAAGGCAGAAATTCGAAGTAAATGAAGATTTCCAGTGACATGTCAAACCCCGAAACGAATTACAGAGAAAGCTGTGGCCTCATCTTTCCTAGAAATGCAAGCCGATGAACTCCACGGTGGCCTGGGTGCTGGCTTCCCCAGAGGTCTGAGGCAGGGGGAGAGCGCCCCTGCCCTGCCCCGAGCCCCGTTCCCATAGCCCACATATCTGGGTGGCTCAGTTTGCTTTGCAGTTAGTTTGCTGCAAGTTGCTGCTTACTCAACCACAGAAGTGAAATTTGTTACCGATGAGAAATAATAAAAGATCTTGCTTTTTCTAGACTTCCTCTAGTCAAATGGGTGTTGTTGTTTTCTTTCTAAATGTTTTGCTTTTTTCCCTTTGGTGGCATTCAAGTTGAGCTCCGGTGCATGCTCGGCCAGAAGAGCAGAGTGCCTCTAGGAGAGGAGTCCCACATCATAATGAAGGCTCCCATTTTCCTCAAAGATGGGGTGTGGAGTATGAGTACAGAAGCAAGAGAGGAAGGAGGTAGGCTAATGGAAAGTTTCTAGAACTTACCGGCATTAGCAACAGGCACTTTAATGTCAGAATATTTTTATTGATCACTTTGACTCAACCATTTATCGAGGACTTACTCAGAGCCCCATGCTGGCTTGCAGGTTGCAGAAGGGATATAAAAGCATGAAACCTGGTTCCTGCTTTCAAAGCACTTACAATCTAGTGGGGAAGATGAAACATATGTGCAGATAAGCATATGTTTTCCAGGGAGAGGATTATTCTGGGTCCAAGGAAGGCTGTTAGGAAGGCTAGTAGGATTATAATAATCCCTTTGAAACCAACTTTTTCAACTTTTGTCATTTTTATTTTGTGTTGCCTGGTTTTTCACTTTTAAAAAATGTTATTTTTGCATAGGTCATGTATTCACATGGCTCAGTGGATCTCAAACAAAAGCCATCAGCTATTCTGACAACAAAATGGATTTATTTGGAAACAGAATATGTCAGATTGGAGATTGCATTCATGGTGAAACCCACGTGCATGTCTCTGAATCCATGACTAACAAGCTCGACACCCTCTGGAGGACCGCCTCTTGCAGGAGAGGCAAGGCATGCTGGTCCTGTTGTTTGCTGGTTTGCACATGCATGCACAGTGTTCCTAGCCCCCTGGCCTCATTTAAATAGGGTCTTGAATATTAATGTGCACACTTCATCTACTGAAACAATATAGAAAGGGAATTATTGATAAGTGTCACTCCCATGCCTGTGCCTCTCTCCTGCATTGCATTGAAACAGGAAGCTATGTCTGTTGATTTCTTGAGTATTTGTCCAGTGTCTCTTCATGCAAAATAACTACACATATTTTATTTTTCCCGTTTTTTTTTTTTTTTAAGATTTATTTATTTATTTATACAAGCACTGGGTACAGCCAGAAGCACGGGAGGGTGAGGGAATTCACCAGAGCCAGAACAGGGAGCAGAACAGGCAGACTGACGAAATACACTGCTGAGGGGAGCAGCGGGCGGCAGGAGAGGTCTGTTGCGCCATGTAGGACCCTTGCCGGCGTCCGGGGATGGAACCTGCGCTGCAGAGGCTGCGGGCAGCTTCGCAACCCAGCGCTCAACCGCTGCGCCACCAGTTGTGTTTTCTTACATAGCAGCGGCATGGTATTTCCCTTTTCCCCCACATGGCCTGCTTATTTGACAGTCCATCTCAAAGACCATGGCATCTCAGAACATAAAATGCACCCTTTTCTTTCACCGTAGGTAAGCTACTGCCTTTATTAGGTTTCATTGTTCTGGAGCTATCACAGTTGAACTATTGGCTGTTGCTGATAATAAAAAATGCTCCATCACTAGTGACTTAAAACAACAATGATTTTATTTATTCACAGTTTGTGGGTGAACTGTTTGGACTGGGGTCAGTTGGGTGGTTTTCTTCTGGTTTTGCATAAATTTGCTTAAACAGATGAGGTCATCCAGAGTAAGATGGTCCAGTCCAAGGTGCCTTCACTCCCAAGGGGGAATGCGTGTCTCCAGCAGGCCAGTGCAGGCTTCTTCACATGGTGACTGGATTCCAAAAGCAGACAGGGATTATGCCCAGTGCAGACCGGCCCATCGGCCCCTGCTTGATCTTGTTTGTTAATGTTCCATCACTGAATCGGGGCATGGGGCCCAGCCCAGCGCAGTGTAGGAAGGACCCACACAAGGGAGTGAGCCAGGCAGGGGCCATTTATTGGAGGTTATTCTGGAACTCTCTGCTGCACATGTCTAATTAACCACCCCTATTAATGGAAACACTGGTTATTTCCAATCTTTCGATATTACAGATAATGCCCCAATAGATAACCCCATCCATTTGTCATTTTGCATGTGAGCAGAACTGTGTTGCTGGGGCAAAGGGTAAATACTTCTTATATGACCCATCTTTTCTATTTCTGTGGTGCTATTTCTCGGGTTATTTTAAGCCTGTGTTCTTCTGTCACTTGTGCGAGAGCTTTGAGAATGTGAAAAGAGTTTAGATCAGAACTGAATGTAAACTAAATTAATTAGAAACTCATTCCTAAGATAACAAAACAAAAAGAGTAGAAATCAAATAAGTTTGACTAAAGTAACAGATATTTGAATTAATATTTTTAAATTTTTACAAGAGTCCTATGAATCGAAGATATAATTTGCCCCCAACACATACATTTTTAAGGCTCAGAGAATGTTTATGACTTGTCCCCACCTCAGGATACATACCCAGCCCAACACAAAGAACTTGGCCCCGTCCCATTATTGCCAGCTCATTACTAGAGACTTCTGTGTGCCCTCCTTTCTATGAGTTAAGTTTGCTCTTTTTGCTAGTTTCCACGCTAAGAAGGCACAGTCACAAGCGATATCTTCTCAGGAGACTTTTGTGAAAATTAGAAACAGCAGCTTATCCCTGATTTCGGGAATACTGGGGACCCTCCCTGGAGATTTCTCCTACTCTGTACGCGATGCCGCAATCCAGGTGGGGCGCTGTGTTTCCCCGTCGTACTCACTAGTAAACCTCGAAAGAGGAATTCTCTATGAGCCCATAGGCTCATTTTCAACCTTCAGGAGCTATTTTTAAAAAACTTTGGCTTGGCCCTCCTGCCACGGACATGGAAAATAGCCTGTTTTCGTTTTTTCATTCACACCCAGACATTTCCAGGGGTTTGGCCATGGCAGAGTGGGCCCCGCATACAAACCACCACATCCCTGAAGTGTGATTATTAGCGAAGCTGTTTTGCTAAAGGCAGCCTGTTGGGCTGGGCTGGGCTGGGCTGCTGGCAGGCCTGATGCTCCTGGGCTATAGGCCATGGGCCAGGATGCCTGCTCTTGAGAGAGGGGAGAAGAGAAAGGATCCACTTTGGGGAGCCAGGGAGGCCGCTAGGGTCAGGATCTCCCCCACTTTCTCAAATTCCTGAAATGTGGTGGCTCCGGCCAATGTAACCCTAGCTGTGAGAGCCCCTGGTGGAGTGGATGCCTCAGGATGAGGCTGCAGGCACAATGAGTGCAGGTGAAGGTCGGGGTGCTCAGCCCCCCAGTGAGAGCAGGAGCATCTCCAAACACCACAGAAAGGCCTTCAACCTCCGATGTGAGCCTGGAAAGACAGCCCGATGGTGACACCAGAAATTGACTCAGTTGGGACCTTGTCTTGGCATATCGTCTCCTTGGTGACCACCAGCCAGTGTGTTTTGAGAGTAGAATCCACCTAGACAGACAGGCCCATCGCGTTCAGGTTGAAAATAATGGCAGAAGCCATCTGTCTGGGCCTCGCCCCTTTAAAGATCCATAAACTTAGGCACAGGGTGGCAGGGAGCTTGGCTTCAGGTGGTGTCCCTGGGTGGTGACAGAGCCAGGTCTGAAATTGATTGGCATAGAATCATCTGCCAGGATCACAGTGAAGAGTGAGTGAATGAGCGTTAATTTCCGTGTTAAAGAAACTTATTCCAAAACCACTCATTCAGTGAAGTCATATGTCATTTAGTTATGTATTTAATTTATGACATATGAACCTGGGAGGCACCCCAGATATCTGTCAGGGGTAGTGGGAAAAATGGGGTGATGAATTAGAGGATGAATTGGGTTTTTGCAAAAACTAGCAGGAATCTGAGTTTTGAGTCATGTTGGTCATCTTACAGAAAGTCTTAAATGTCAGTGTGTGGCGGGGGGAGAGAATGGCACTTAGAAGATCTGTTCTGTGTTGAAGGCACAGGTTGCTGAGTAGGGGAGCCCCTGCTTCAGCCAGGCCTGGTCTTTCTCTGCAGTTCCAGAAAATGGGTATCAGTGAGGCTCTGGGGCAAAGGTGAACAGAGGGGGGTGGCCCCACTTCTGCAGGGCTGGCTGCTCCCCCCAAGTTATCTGGGGCGGTGCCTGACATCTTCCTTGCGCCCAGGTGGATGGGACTCAGGACTCTGCAGATTCAGTTGCTTCAAACCTTCATTTTTCTTCCAGCACACGGTCCACTGTCAGTTCTCTCTCATCTTTGACTCTTGACCGTCTTGCTTCCCGGGGCAGTAGGGGGAAACTTCTGCAAGCTCCTTCCCAGAGGCCTCTGACAGGACCTGTTGTCATGAATATATTTAGACACCTGGCAAAACACTGTTCAGAATCTTCCATCCTCTCTAAAGTGAAAGGGGTAGGATGTTACCATCTCCCTCCTTGGCTGTGCACCAGCCATGGCTGTGCCAGCCTCTGAGCGTGTGTTGGGAGCCCGTTTATCAGCATCGACAACAGCCTCTCATATTTGGTTTCCTGTGTCGTAAAGTAAAACCTGCAAGTAAACTAAAAGTAGGGATTCCAATGAAATGTGGTTCTATTTCGCTATATTTGGTGTGGGAGGCAGTGCGATCTAACTCTAAGAATACCGGTAGTGGTATCTATCTACATTCTAAGAATTTAGGGAGGCGAGGTTTGTGCAGAACTAAATCACCCTGTCATCTCGGTGACGCTTCCTGAAGAATGGAGGCAAAAATAAACCCAAACAAACACAGCAGGACCAGGACTGAAAACAGCTAGACGTGCTTCCCCTCAGGCGAGCTTCTGATCTGACCCTTGAAAATGTGGCTGAGACCGGCTTGCTGAGGAGATGAGCTCCTGCTGCTGCTGCTGTTGCTTGCGCTTTTGGTTCCCACAACCACGTTTCCCGTGTGGCTGGAAACGCAAGGATTTTCTTGATAAGAAGAGGTGGGGAGATAAGAATTGTGCCCCCTACACCACAGGAGGCGGGATGGGCTGGGTAGGAAGTTGAGACTCGTGTCTCTCTCTCTCTCTCTCTCTCTCTCTGTGTGTCTGTCTTTATGTGTGTCTGTGTGTGTCTCTGTGATGTCCATGTGTCTCTGTATGTGTGGGGTGTGCTGCTTCTGGGCATTTTCAGCATCACAGTTCTCTTTTCCTCAACCCGAAACTTCTTTGCTTTGTTATTAGAGCACACATAACTACTTTCTTACAAAATGAAGACCAAACAACTGGAAAACCCCAAATAAAATCCACCTAGGACCCTATATTAAAAAAGCAGACATTTTCCATGGAGAAAATCCCATCCAGACTGAGAAAGATCAACTTCACTGGAGTCTCTTGCTTGTTTGCACTTTCCCACCTGCACCCCCATTTGCTAACTGGAGGGTGCTGCCCCGGAGCGCACAGTCACTCCTCAACCTGCTGGGAAGGTGCTAGATGGCATTTAAAGCCCTTGGTGATGATCAGAGGAGGATAAGCATGGGAGGTGGAATACTGCAGCGTCCGGGAAAGCCATTCCCCGCTCCCTCCCTCCCCACCCGCCCTGCTGCTGTTGTGCTGTGTTCCCGCCAGTGAACACGGCCCCCTCTAGAAGTGATTGTCACCTCCCGTGCTCTGTCCTCTGAGGCAGCTCCTCACCCCCACCCCCAGCATCACAGAAAATGCTGAAACTGCTCCGTGTGCAGTCGCTCCTGTACGTGGGGAGCAGGCCGGGTTTTGGGGCAGAGGATGGCAATCAGCCTCCAGGTCGTGAAGTTGCACCTCCTGGCAGGGGCGAGGTTCTCACCTGCAAATCACTGGCAGGTATTTTCCTCAATGTCAGACAAGGAAACTGAACCTCGGAGAACAAGAATGAGGACCTGACAACAGCCCCGCTCTGCGGGACGGGGTGGGCTCTGAAGGCCAAGTGCCTGGTCGCAGCAGCACCCCCTGAAGCCCCAAGTCCTTAGGAAGAGCAGTTCAAGCCTATGAATTTGGCAGCCACATGTCACCAGCCTTTCTTTACCTATTTTTACCTGTACGGATGTCACCTGCAATAGTAAGGCCATCTTTCTTTGCCGGTAGCTTCTCACGCATCGCAGGAAAATGCTCTCACTCACCTGTACTTAGCATCATCCTCTTTTTTATCCCAAGAAATAAAAAGATGTGAAGAACATAGATTCAAAGAGAAATTGGTTTAAGTCACTTCTGCTCGTAAGATGCAATCTGAGAGGTGGCGTTCAGCTGCAGAATACTGGGATCTCTGATATGTGTACATGCGATGTTCATTAAATTAAATACTTTATGTATATTCTGTAATAGCTGGAGCAAAACACGTTGCAATCAATAAAGACTCGAGAAATGTATGACCCTAAGCTGAGAGGAGCCCCTCACTGGAGCCCTTCTAGGTCCGTCTCCACCCAGCCTTCCAGAAGGCCTTTGTATTCCTCTGTGTGACCAAGGGCAGCGTGGACCCTTCCTGCTGCCTGAGCTAACTAAGCATATTAACCTGCGTGCGCGCTCAGCGCTCATTAATTTTCCATAAGCTCCTTTGTCTTTGATCTTTTCATGTCAAGGTCCAAAAAAGACCATTTCGAGGGAGAAACGATCGTCTCCTATCTCCTCACGTGCGTCGTTCAGCCCCTAGTGATACCTTCAATCGGAAAAAAGGTTTTTGTAACCCAGTGTGTTACCCCACGAAACACTCCCCCGCTTCCTTTATCAATACTTAATTAGTATCGACTCTTTTCTTGGCTATCTTCCATTTCAAAACCTGCCCAGATGAACTTTTTCCATAAATGAACCTTTTAAAGGCTATATTTGAAATATATTTAAGCCTAAGAGAATAGCTTTTAAACAAGTCACGCATTGATTTCCTCTTACCCTGAATTATTTCTCACCCGATTTTCCTGAGGTTGTGCCTGAAACATTCTTTCTGGTTCACTGAACACAGAAAACAAAGCCTGTACCAGGTTGGGTGGGGGCGATAGGGAAGTGGAAACACATTTGTTCTCAAGGGCTGAGGTCTCTTCGAGGAAATAAGACACTTGGACAAATAGCCATAAGGTAAGAGAGAAAATTGTCAAGGCCTGCCATTCCCACACTGATGGCTGCCTGCCTGCGAGCTGATGAAATGACAGGTTTATTGAATGCTGATGAACTATTGCTCCCCATCTGTACAGAACTTTGAAAACTCTTTACTTGCTTTGGCTTATAATTATGGGGACCACATTTTCCACACCAAAAATTAAGACACATGGTCTGACAAAGGATTTTTGTGCCCCTGTAGGTGTGAGACCACCCATACTTAGAATTTTTTTTTTAAGAAGGCTTTTAAAGGCAGCCTTTATAAAAACAGAGGTTTGTTAAATAGCTGCGTTTTTAGACTTTTCCTTAGAAACCTACCATACAAACGGTATTTTATTTTGAATCTGAATCAACATGTTATATCCTAAAGCGCTTATTTTATAGCCTGAGGGTCTGCAGTGGCCTATTCATAAACCATACTGCTGGATAAAGTAATAATACCTGTCATTATCCAGGTGTCATAAAAAGGTCCCAAGTGGTCTGCTCCAGGTCTTTAATTTTCCTTTTGAAGATAAAGCTCCTTATTTCACTTTCAAGGTTCAATGTTTTTGAACCTTGCATATGATTACCATCGAGGCGCGCCAGATGTGAGCAATTGTGAGCAGGCTTTCTGGAAGAGAGGGTGAAGGACTCTTTTTTTCTTCCTTGTTTCTTCCCCCGACTGTCATCTGCCATTTCTCCATCTGATTTTTCACAATAGCAAGGCCGTGTGGATGGACACCAGGCCTGGGGCTTTTGAACTTTCAGAGATAAAATAGGCCAGTGCAGAGCATATGCTGAAGCCAAGGCCTCCTTGACCAAATGACTGACTCAAAGCCACACAACCGGTCAGTGGCAGAGCCAGCCCTGGTCCCAGCTTTCTGACCCAGAGTGTTTTCCCCTGTTCTGCAGTCATGCCGGCCAATTCTCCATCACTCTGTTGCTAGGGCCCTAGGGAGGGTGGCTGCCCCTGGTAACAGCCTGGGCAAGGTGGCCTTGTGGGCACCAGGACCTCCTTGGGCCAACTCTTAGCCAGCCTGAAGGTGCCCACGTGGCTGGGGTGGTCAGCCTCCTGCTGTGTATACTGCGATCACCAGAACAAGTCTCTGTAGCCTCTGTGATCATGTGTAGAGACAGAATCTTTTTTCTTGTTTAGGCCTCTGCTCTCTTCCATAGTAGCTTTTGATTACTTATTTGGTAAGATGGCTGCATTTGTAAGTTGATTTTCTAAATCCACTTTCAGAATATCTCTTCTGTCAAACACAAATCAAACAATTCTCCATTAAGATACATGACCTTCAGATTCAACCTCATGTCTCTATAACCTCCCATGCATATATTAATAGTGACTCTCCATTGAGCACCTACTATAGGGCAAACTTTGCTGGCTAATGAAGAAACAACAGTGAACAGACAAAAAGTCCCATCCAAATGTGACTTAGATGCCATTTGGAAAGGTGTTAATAAATGTGCCTTCCCCCTCCCCCCAAATTAAAACTCTTAGCTTGCTAAAAATTTGGATTACTGTGGGAGCCAAATGCTAAAGAAAAACTGACATTAGATATCTGTATCTGTGTGATGTGCTTTATCTTTTTTTCTTTTTTTTTCTTTATAAAATAAATAGTCTGTTTTATTAAAGTTCATTTCATTGAGACTCTAATATGTACCTGGAAGGTCTTGATGAGAACTAACATAAGTTTTATTAATACTAATATAAAGAATACTTTATGATCCATTTTACTTTGAGAATTTGCTTTCATTGACGACATTTCAAAACCTAGTCTGCAATTGAGGTACATACAGTTCTAGCCAATAGATAAAATTGTGTAGCTAGATATAAGAGTAAGAATGTACAATGAGTACAATTACCTTTATTTTTAACAGATGAGGAACCAACATTCAAGAATGCAGTCTGTCTTGCTCAAGATCATTTGTATAAAGAAATAAATCTCTGCTGGTCTTCCCGGCACTGTGCTGTATGTGATTGTGGCATTTTCAAGCCATAGGAGAGGACACTGCAGTGCATTCTACTTTTAACCAAGCCTGGTCCATAGAACACCTCGCCCAGATTAGCTGTTTGATGACCACAGTAACATGTGCTTCTCAGATGGCACAGGCCTTTCATTTGGATCAGAACTTACTGGTTGACTTGGCTAAAAATAGGTCTTTAATGGCTGAATGTGACATTGATCACTGGGGCTGATATTTGGCAGTTTTCCCCTTGATATCAGGAAACATGCAGTGCCTGGCTGCAGAACTGACTGACCCCTTCTCTGTGATAAGATGCATTAAGAACGGGGAGAGGAAGTACAGTGGTCCTGGACTGTGGGTGACGTGGTTGTGATACCTGATGGGTGTATCCAAATATCACCTCAATTAAAAATAAATAAAATAATTAAAAAAAAGAATTTCAGAGGTTGTTCCCTGTATGTTTGTCCCCCACATTATTTGCACAGAAGAAGTGTGGAATCTGCTTTCCCTCGGATCCAAACCCTTCAGAGAGTGGGCTGGGGCTGTATTTCAGGGGAGGGCAAGAGGCTGGGTGAAGTCTCCCAACTGGGGAAGGGTCAAGGGGCAGGTCTTTGCTGACTTTGGTCTTGATCAAATAGGTGCTGATGTCATAGTGCGAGCTGAGGCGCTGGTGTCACATGCTGGTGTCTTTCCAAGAACCCCAGAGCTTCACGGGGTGGGGAGGGGTGTCAGGAGGTAACACATTTCAGCCTCCCTTCTCCCCACTCTCTTTGGTCCCACCTCTTGAGCCTGGGCTCTTTGAAGAAGAGTTGTGTTTTGGCTGCACTATCACCCCAATACTCCATCGCCTTAGGATAACATCCAATTCTTCCTTCTGATTCACTTTTTCATGGCCCGACCCCTGATCCCTTCATAGTAGTCGAGTCTCACCTCTTACCACTTGCCATTGCTCTTGGGCCACAAGGCGTGAATTCTGAGCCCATCACACAGCAAATGCACCCCCTCTGGGGGTCTCCCCCTCTCTGTGACCTCTGCCTGGGTCATACTCCTTGTTGTCTTTGCCTTTCAAATCTTAGTTTAAATGTCACTTCCTCAAGGATCTCCCCCAGCCACCACCCTTCCCTCTTCTAGCCCTCCTTTTAATCCTCTGCATGTTTTCCTGCTAGGAAGTCACCGCCTTCCTGGTGGAAATAGGACCCAGGCCTGGCTAATTCGCCACAGCGTCCCGGCCCTTGAGCCCAGAGCACACAGTACTGTAGTTACATGAACAGCTGTCGAAGGCAGGAAGGCCTCAAATTGTAGGTGATTTAAATGTCACAGGCTACACTTTCAGATATTTTTTAAATATGCAGAATAAATAAAAGCCAGATAATTGCCTTATTATTTTTAATGCCACCTCAAACTTTAGCTACTTCTGATTGGTCAGAGGATACCTAATCACCCACAAATGTCCTGCTCTTTTAAACTTTGCAAGCACACTGTCCTAAAACCTTACCCTCTGGCATGAACTTCAGAATCTCCTCGTAATGCGTCAGAATTACGCATTTGAGGGCTTACTCTGCACTGCAGGACTTGCCTCGCCTCTGCCGTGAGCAGCTGCTCCCACAGATACCACAGGGAATGACCTCACAGAAACCCCCCACATTCGTAAATAGAGTTGGATGTATTTCGCACACTCATAAGGCACTTTTCTCATTCGAGTAAGTTAGTGACATGACTGAATACCAGCAACCCTTCCTGAACATGCTGGAACCTCTTTTTCTGGCTAGAAAGGGGAATTCAGTCAGAGGCAGAGGCCTGTCATCCATAGACCAAGGGGGTTTAGAGTTATTAAAATAAAGATTCTCAGAAGTGGTTTTGTTTGCTGGGGCAACCCCATCGCTAAGGGTTGACTTCAGAAAGGGACCAGGGACAGTCCCTGCTGCCCTCTGGACATGAGATGTGACTTCCTGTAAGTGGAGACTTAAGTCCCTCATACCCTTGGTGTCTGGCTTCTGATACTGTGGGGGACATGACTGCATACGTGGGGGTATGTAACCCTATTACCTAAGGGAGGAAATGTACATTGAATTTTAAAACCTGACTTTGGAAAAGCTTTTCAAAACAATTTTTAAAAATTAATTCGGAGCTACCTTTATCTCAGCAGATCACAGAGAATACACTGTGGCATAAAATCCTTTTGTCAAGCTTTGCATTCCAAACCAATTACTTTTTTGCTCCGATCTCAGTGCTGTAGCTGTGAACCGGGAGATTACCAGGGCTGGGTTCAGTTACACTGAATGCTGAATGATGGGAAACAGCCCCCCTTTTTTTATTCCCCCAACTTTTTGATGCTAGGAGGGAGGACATCTATTCTTTTGTGCAGTTTGACAAATAAGTCAAGAACAAGAACCTTGGATTGAACTTTGAGCTCAGGGGTGAGTAATGTGGTACACCCCAGTTTATCTGAAGTACAGTAAATTCTCCGGGTAGCTGGGAGGGTGAAGGATTCTGGTTAATTCAACATGCATTTAACCTAGTGGTATTTGATAGACCGCACCTCCGGGACCAGTTTTTATAGAATTCAAAGACCAGAACACACCTAGCCTCGAAACTTCACCAGGCACAGCCTTGCTGCTTCTAATGATGCAGAAGGTATTTGAGGATCTTGCCAGGCCTCGGGGTCATCGAGAAAAACATCAGTTATCTCGGAAATGGCTGTTAGTCAGGATTTCGGACTGATAGAGTGCTGATTGGAAGCAGCACTGGCTTTCTTGATGGGGGAGGTGGGAAGAAGGGGTGGGTGGTGGGAAGCGAAGGGGGAGGTTGATACAATCACTGCTGTTCACCAGAGGTGAAGGCCAGTTCTTATTTTCCCAGATCTCTGCGGGCAACCTGTGAGACTTTTATTGGGTTTATAAATGTTCACAAATACACAAACCCTAAAATGAGATAATGTACGTAAGGTATCTAGTGCTGAGTCTAAAACGTAGAGAAACCCTCAGTAAATGCGGTTAACGTTAAAGCTTTTAGTGCAATTGATTCAGTTTCTTCTGGCTTCTTTGGAGGCAGGGAGCTTGCCCTCTGCCCTCTTGACTAGAGGAATTGAGAACTCTACCTGAGCTAGGGCGAGCAGAAACCTATTGGCCCTCAGCCTTGTTTCTTTCTTTAAATAATATCAGAACTACAAGGAACTATCATGAGTTAAGGGCGAATATTTTACTCAGTTACTCTTAAGACTTCAGATTGTACCAACTTGGGGGTACAATCTAGGACAGCAAGGGTAAAATAAAACCTAGAGTATTTATTTAATTCATATACTATTAAAGGAAGAGTATGTCTTGTCAATTTGGGGGGGGGCACTTTGACCTTAATTTTAAAAATAAATTAATGCACCCATTGACAAAGCAATTTCACACCTAGGAGTTTTTCTTACATATATGTTTGGACATCCGTTATAGCATTATTTATTTTGACTTAGCTGCAAAAATGAAAACAAGTAAAATGGGGAGGTGGGGAAAGAAATGTCTTTGTAGTAAATGATGGCAAATTGCTATGATGAAAGATAATGCAACCGTTAAAAAATGTGAATCACATAGAAATATAACAGATTACAGAAGAGTGAAAAAGTTGAAACCTGTGTGAAGAGTATGATCTTGAGAAAAAATCTAGATACACTCATTTTTATATATATGTATAAAATGTGTATAATATAGCATTTTTGGGAGGATGTACAGTATGCTGTTTAATTAATGAAACCTCATTTTGAGCATTAGAAATTAAAGTTAGTCATTATAACTAATACAAATTAAGATTAGTTTATATAAACATCTTGCTTATGGTAAAATAGGTACAATTAAATCACTGAAAATTTGCTGTCTTACATTTGTTAAATATTTTCTAATTTATGTTCTTATTTGTGTACAAAAAAAATCCTTACCAAGATCAGGTACACAGTGAGACTTCAGCCTAGCCTCAGGTCATTCATAATTTCCAAATTGACGCTTTAAAGTTTCCCCGAAGTGTTGAAGATAATGGTCATCACTGCAGTCACGACTTCTTGAGCCGCTGCAGTGTGCTATATGCTTGTGCTTTGAGGATTTCTAAACCTCACAAAATCCTGAAAGATGGCAAGGAGACAGAGATTCTACCAACTTAAGTAGCTTGCCAAAGTCACACAGCCGGGAGGTTTGGGCTCCAGCACTCAAGCGGGGGTCTAACTCCAAAACCCATGCTCCTACCATATGTCATTCTGTCTGAGACATGGCACTGGTGAATTTCAGCTAAAACAGATAATTTCAGAAAAAAGATAGCTCGCAGAAAACATGTTTTAATAATTTGCTACTATCCTTGCTTTCTAGCATTTTCCACTCGCCCTTGTTATTAATTATTTATCCTGGTTTTGACATTTGTCTGAATTTTGAGCACATACTTACAAAGCTCATGGAGACTTCCCAAGCCCGCTGGAATCCGCTGATAGGCCCAGAGGTGCCAACCTCGTGTTAACGGGTTGGCAGAGCCAAGTGGAGCCGCCATTTGAAAACTACTCCAGCCTTCAGGGCTGGACCTGATTCAGATGAGAACCCTGCCCTTGTTTATTTTCTTGAGATAAAGAAAGAAAAAGCAAAAAAAAAAATCTGCTTTTGAAAATATTCATGTCTTTTTTATGTCTTTTTTATTAGTTGAGCTAATTTCACACTTGGTTGTGATTTCAGAGATTTCCCCAGTTCCACTGGGTCCAGCCCGGTGACTGTGTGACAGTAACTATCATAAGATGACTCCCCCAAGCTCCACCACCTTCTTGCTCTTCCGCCATCCTCGAACCCTCACCTGGCTCTTTCCTGACCTGGACTCAGGCGATCCTGGCATTTCCAGCCCAGTGAGGTAAATGAGGTAGCCTAAGTGGCTGTGCCCACCGTGCAGATATTCGACCCAGTTTTAGGAAGAGGATGACGAAAGTGGGACTGGAAAGAGAAATAATAAAGGTGCTATAACCTAGGAAGCGAGAACAGCAGGTGCAGAAGCCCAGAGCTAAAACAGAACAGGCTGCCTCTGTCCAGCCGTGTCTTCAAATGTCCTACCTTCTCTTTTGATTGAGATTGACTACAGATTAGGTCCTTGACCTTGTTCAGGCTCATCAGAGCAGTACCTCTAGGGAACGAAAGCATTCCTAGAATAAACAGCTCGGTTTCTAAACACCCCTGCAACACCATCATCCATACTGTGGGTATTTATGACTCTTTTATCTCCCCTATCTGGTCAAACCTGTCCTGCCCCCCTGAATTCCCCGGCAGATGCCACACCTGGACAAGGTGAAAACTCCAGGGACTCGGTAGAGTGAAATGGTAACTTCCTATTCTTAAAAAGGCCTGTTGGTATAAGTATATCCTTTTGGCAAAAACAGGGGAATGCTTAAGATAGGTGTTTGTGTTTTCAATAAGGAAGATGGATATTCGTTGGTAGGGGAGGGAGGCACGAAAGGATTGGTGCCCAGCCGCCAGTGAAGTGTTGGGGCTATTTTTGCTTGTCACTGACAGGAACATCATATGCATCCCTCCCTTCATTTGCCTTGATGCAGCCGGCACTAAGGCTGAGGCTGAGCCTCACATTGGATTAACTCCCCACAGCATAGACACCTGGTTTCCCAGAGAGGACCCGCCGTAGTTGCAGACTCTCTTCTCTCTCCCATAGTCAAGAAAACCTTCCTGAGGGATTCTTTTCCTTACTCTGATTATTTCATCACCTAAATATATTTGTATGCCCTTGAATGTGAAAACTGAAAAGGTGAAGGCTGACTTTGGAATTCATATGTACAGCTACACTAATTAACCTGAAACAATAAAAACCGAGCTATTGGACATGAGAAAGTCAACTGAGTCAAAGAGGCAATTATACTGAAGTTTTAAAAGAATAAATCTGTTCTGCTTCAAGTTTAACCATCAGTGAAATTGTAGAGAGAGAATAAACAATAATATATGGTTAATATTCCTGGACAAGGATGGTGAGAACGTGTTGGAAAATGAATTTAATTTAGAGAGAAATAGTAAAATGCTACTTTTTTTCATTGTCAGCAGTCTTCCACTAATTGTAAAGACGGATAGTGAATCCTATAGATAAAAAGCCAGCTGAAAACTGAGAATCCCATCGTAAAAATGAAGTGGTGTAGGGCACACAAGTCATGTGTGTATAATAAAGGCAATAAATCGACATAAGTATCGCAATGATGAAATGTGTATAAAGCACTTTGAATGCTCCAGAAGTAAGCAAAGTATAAATAGATGGCATGCTGAAGCAGAGAGAAAATCAAATGCTATTTTAACACTTGGGCTAGTGATAATTTATTGTTCAGACTCCCCAGTTGAGTCAATGTTTATATGATGCTGTGTATTAACTGGGTCAAAAATAGCCTGTACGTCACGCTGTCTTGGAAGATTACTGAGTGATCAGCAGAAACTGAACCAAATGACCACTACCCTACAGGCCAGGGATTCATGGTATTTCAAATATTCATCCTAAAAGCCCAAGCAGTTTGGACAGTGTTGTCTGATAATAAATACGGGCAGAGTGGCAGTGCGGCGTAGGCTACAAGAGACCATCACGTGCTTAATTTTCCACACTCAGGGCCTGCATGGCCTGGGTTCAGATCCCAGCTCTGTCACTTTTTAGCTGTGTTAACTTTGGGCAAGTTACTTAACTGCTCTGTGCCTTGTTGTGCTCATTAATAAATGGGGTTAATGCCGTCAAGTATTGGAACCCACATCTGTTTGACTTTTAAGTTCATCCTTTTCTTTTTTCTTACTGTTGAGGGAACATTAATGTACTAACACTCCGTACCACTCGCTACCACCACCAACCATTCCGCCTCCGCCCACACGCTCCCTCCTCCTTCCCCTTTGGTGACCACCATGGTGGTGTCAGAACCTCAGAGAGCTCAATGGGGACAAGAAAGTCTCATCAACGTATGGTATTGGGAAAACTGGAGAGCCGCATAATAAAGAATGAAAGTAGAGCACTATTTCACACTGTGTACTAAAATCAGTTCAAAATGGTTAAAGACTCGTGAGATCTGGGCCTCCCTGGTAGCGCAGGGGTTAGAGTCTCAGTGCTATCGCCTGCCGTGGCATGAGTTTGATCCCCAGCCAGGGAGCTGACCCACATGGTGCAGCAGGCCTCTCCTGTCTCTCCCGCTGCTCCCCTCAGCGGTGGATTTCAGTAGATCCGCCTGTTCTGCTCTGGTGAATCCTCTCACCCCCCGCACCTCTGGCCTACACCCCACTTCTTGTATGCATAAATAAATAAAAAGAAATCTTAAAATAAAAAGGACTTGTGAGACCTGAAACAATAGAATACATAGAAGAAAATATAGATCCTAAGCTCTTTGACATTGGTCTCAGTGAAGACATATCTTTTTTTTTTTTTTATCACCACACTAAGCTGCTTTTGCTTAGAAACACTTCATTTCAGAAAGCCTTCTGAGATTCTCTCTACCCAGGTCTGGCTCACTCCTTCATCAGCCTGGGCTATGCATTTATTTGTGTCAGCAAATTTGTTCCTTTATTCACATATATTTCATCTCCCCAACCAAATCCTGTGTTGGTGGAGAACAAGAGTGTCTCATTGTTCCTTCTGGCCAGCCTTTTTGACTGGCTTTCAGTCTGATTGTATCAGAATCAGGTGTGGTTGGAGGTGTCAACAGGTCGGAATTGCTAGCAGCTGTGAAGTCTACTGTGTAGCCAAGTAGTGCAACAGAGACGCCCACTACTCCCCGCGCCAGGGAAGTCATGCACAGCCCTCCAGACCCAGAAAAACTCAGCGAAGAGATTCACGTCTGAATCTCTATCCTCCACTCAAGAAGTGTAGAAATTCACCAAGCAGCCATGGAAGACTTTCAACAATCTGTTGGGCTGTCACCAGGGGAAGATGAAGAGGAGGACCTCCACGAGGCCTCTGACAGGGGCCAGACTTGCTGAATTCCCCACAGTTCAGGGTCTGAACCTCATCCTGGTGGCGCAGGTCCTGATGTGCCTGTCCCCAAGGACTGATCTGTATCTTAGGGACTGACTTCCCTCTGCAGCCCGCGGACAGGTACGCAGACTAGAATGCCAGTCAGTTCATTGCTAATGAAAACATTGCTGACTGGAATGTGGATGCTTTCTTGACCATCTGCTCTCTGCGGGTAGATTTTCTTGGAAGGCAGAGAGGATTTAGAGATGACTTGATGAGCACAAGACCTGAATAAAGGAATTAGGACCCTGGGTTGGTGTTAAGACAGGCCATTAAGAGGGTATCACACCGTTGCTTTTAAGATTGCCTGGGTGAGTTGGCTAAGGCCCCCTCGCCACGGTCAAGGTTGGCATGGGCATTGCCAGCAATGGCCTCTGCAGTTCACTGGCCAACAACTGACCAGTCTGTGTTCTTATTGTATACCCATCCCCTGAATACATCCACAAGGTTGTAGTCAGACATTTCAAGGTTGATTCCATTCTGCTTCTCCAAGACGCCTTTTATTTTTCTGCCCTGGCCAGTGTGGGTCTGCACCTGTGTGGTCCTGCTTGGCGGCCAGGACCACAGTGCAGGCTGTGGACACCGCAGAACAGAGTGTTGATGCCGCACCCCATGCTGCCTTCAAAGGAGGCTCCAAGTAGGGCACGAGAGAGGAGTGCAGTTATTCTTGCTCAGTAAATCACACTACTTAATGTACACAAGAGATAGGAAAACAGAAGAGAGCGGAGGAATTCTCTCCAGGCCAATGTTTACTGTTCCAACTGCATAGATTACAGATGTCCATGTCGAGGGCTCTGACACATTTTTTCAAGCTCCCA
The DNA here is from genome assembly GCF_964194135.1 of Talpa europaea. NCBI lineage: Eukaryota > Metazoa > Chordata > Mammalia > Eulipotyphla > Talpidae > Talpa > Talpa europaea. Next base: position 91,249,452 of record NC_140080.1, on the reverse strand, counting down.
CATCTGTGCACGGGCAGTGGCCTGATCCCCTTTATCTGAACTCCTGTGGCACATGTGACCATTCACATGCCTCTCCTGTCTTCAGTGCCCCTTTTCCGAATGGGTTAGTTCTTGGTGTCTCTGACATTTCTCTCATTTAGAGGCTGTTGCAGCTTCCCAGGGTACCAGGGGCCTCTTGGGTTGGTGGCGAAGTGTGACCTCCCCACGCCCCTGCCCCCGCATCCATCTCTCATGAGGACCAGCCTCTGTCCATGAGGGCCAGCTGCCCCCAGCCCAGCCTCTGTCACTGGTCATCGATGTGTCCTCCTCCACGTGCAGGGGCTTAACCAACACAGACCTCATGGGGTCCACTACACCAGCCCCTGCAGGAGGCTAGTTCCCTCCCCTGGGGAGGTGGAGGTGCAGACTCCCCCTCTCTGCTCTTCTGCTCCTGACCCAAAGCCAAGCACAGGGGCTGGAGGGGCTGCCTTGCCCTGGGGAGGGGGTGCTGTTGCCCCCGGGCACTCTGATGTGACAGCTGATCTTACTGTCTGTGGGTCGAAGGTGGTATTTTGATGCCTGCATGCTCCAGGCTTAGTGCCAAGTGCCGAAGAAATACACTGCGCGCCTCCCACAGCGGCCCCGGACCACAGCGGGGTGCAGAGGGCCCGGCAAGTCAGTGAGGCCGTTCCCAGCCTGCGCGTCGCTGTGGGCTGCGGCCCCTACGCCAAAGGGAATCCCTTGCAGAGTTGTTCTTATCCTTGGTGTCTGAAGGATTTCCTTCGGGAGATTGCTGTGAAGCGGACCTCTAGAGAGTATTTTCTGTCCTGTGTCCTGTGAGTGTCTCTCTGAGTGCGTGTGGTGTCAGTGGGGAGCTGCTTGCAGAATGGGCCAGTGGGCCAGTTGAATGGTTTGTTTTCTGGGGTGGCTATCATGGGGAGAGCTTGCCCTGCGCCTCGTTGTTCGGGCTGGCTCAGACACAGGACTGCACGGTGGCTGCTTCCCCCCAGCCACTCCCCGGGGGCGGCCCGTTTTCCTGGGAGCAGCACCTGCTTTCCGAGGGTCCTTCAGAGACCAGCCAAGGTGCGCCGTGCCCATCCAGGTAGGGGCGTCTCCCTCCCGCACACAGCTGGTGAGAGCCAGGTGTCTGCTCAGCTCCCGTGCCAAGAGTCCCTGAGTGTGCGTCATGCTCTATTTAAAACCCCAGGCCGGGGGTCAGCCACCTCCGGGCCTTCGCCCGTCCAGGTGAGTTTCTGCTTCTGCGGGCGGTGTCAGCTCGGCCCAGTCTCCTTCCTCAGTCTGCGCCACACATCAGAGTCTCCAGGGAATATTCACAGCTCCCGGGGCCCGGCTACACCCTGCACACATTCCCCTATGTTCTGCGGGTGGCATCCCCCAAAAAAGCCACCCCTAGCCGAGTGTTCATGCCATGCTGGCCGGACAGAGCGGAGTGATGCCAGGCGAGATAGGCAAAGAATGACCAAGAAGCAGAGAAGGAACAACCTGTGCCCAGGGGTGCTGATGAGCGCCCGGGCCCCCTACGCCAGGTCGAAGGCCGGCCAGCCCCTCCCACGGAACCCCGGGCTCCCCAAAGGGCTTCAGGCTTCTGTATGTTGACCAAGCACCAGTGGCTCCGCCGTGGCCACAGCTGGCACCTGCAGCCTCTCTGCAGGTGAGGAGGGGCACAGGCCAGGGGAGGCTCTGCGGATGCTGTGGATCTGAGCCTCGGCACCTTCCTGGCTTGCTTTGCGCCGCCTCGTCTCCTGAACATTCCAAGATTCCAGCCGGCTGCTGCCTACCCCGGCTAGGAGAGGGGTCTGGGAGACGAGTGGGGGCAGCAGCCGCACAGCAGGGTGATCTTGGCTGGGTTCCACCTTTGGTTTACAAGTCAGACTGAGAGCAGTTCTAAAACTGGCATCCCCCAAATTAGTCACCCCTAGCCAAACAAGGGGAAAACCTTTTTACTGAGTGCAGAGGCAAAAATGAGCTGCGTCTCTCTCCCCCTTTCTGTACTTGATCACCCTGAAAGCTTTTCATTCAGAGGCTGTTATCATCTGCTATCAGCGTGCAGAGTGAAACAAAGTCCCCTCTCAGCCTTAATATTTATTTTTAAAGGCCCAGAAGCCCCTTGGACCACAATGAATCAAAGGGTCTGTGCCTTGACAAGTTTCCACGGGCATTGTGAGAATGCTGGTCTGTGGGAACCCACAAGGACCCTCAGTGGATTTACTGCTTATTGTTTTTGTTGTGACTATAATAGGAAAAAGGATGTGTCTGCCCATAGGCGCAGCTCCTGGAGGCGCCTGCTCCAAGACCTGGGGCTGGACAGGCCTGGAGCTCGCTGATGGAGCCCCCCAGTCATCTGGGGGGTATGGATGGGAGGTCTGCCCACGCTGTGGTGCTGCCCCCACCCCCAGAGTTCTTTCCAAGAGCAGCCCAGCCTCTCAGCTGGCCGCCGGCACATCACTCACGTCGCCTTGGTTGGCCTGGGAAAGTGGAAAGCACCATGGAGACTAAGTCTGGGTGGGTGGGCAGGCGCCCCTGTCCCGCCCGCTCTCCCCAGGGGTGGTGCTGCCCAGGCCCCTCTAGTGCATGGAGCTGCAAGTGGTTCTTTTCCACTTCAATGAAAGGGGGGGGGGGGGTCCCTGATGCAGTTTTTGCTTGAGAACAGGAATTCCTAGCAACACCAAGGGCTGGAGCTTTATGGCAGGAATTGAATCTCTCCTGTCCCTGCCTTTCACGATTTGGCGAGGGGGCTGCTGTTTGATTCCGAAAAGCCACTTTATAAGTGACATTTATCTTCATGCTGCTAAAACTCATTTTCCCTCACCTGTGAGAGGTTAGACAGATATGGACTAGGGGTCTCTAGAGAATTTGGAAGGGAGAAAGGCGAAAGGAAGGCGGGAACACTGCAGAAATGTGTGTTCTTAAAAATCATGTCCAAAACTGCTTCATTCACTGCGGTGCAGGTTGCTGCCGCGTGTGCAGCTAACTCGGGCCTCGAGTTCTTTCATCAGTGAAGGGGGACATTGAACATTCACTGAAATACCTTTTTGACATGTGTCAAAAACCAGAAATCTCATGGAGATTGAAAACAGAAAGTCAGGGGTTAATGACACTCACGGGAATAAGGAAATTTCATACCTATTGAGCACCTTGTGCCGGTTCACCTGACTCTACCCACGTCCGCTCATTTCATCTTCACAGAAAGAACAACCTGTGAGAGAGGTGCTCGTGGATCCTCCTCCTCGAAAGGGTGGTGGGCTGGCCTGATGAAAATCTCTTGACTGGAACAATCGAGGACTATTTCTTCAATGTCAGTGTCCAGCCAAAGGCCAATGATAATATGCAAACAGGTCCCAGCAGGCCCCTTACTGAGATGCACCCCCTCCTCCCACACCTGGCGGGGCTCTCTAGGGACCAAACCCAGGCCATCAGGACACCTTTGCGGTGGCCCAGATGTCCTCATCTTTACAAATGGCGCCGGGAGGGGGTTTGCAGAAGGTTTCCAAACAGCATTAAATCCAAAGATTTAGAATCAGACGAGTTTGGGGGGCTCTGGGGGAGGATCCGGAGCAGCCTTCTTGAAAGACAGGGTGCCCGGTGCGTCTGAGAATCCAGGCCACTTTCTTGTAGCCTGTTTCAAAATCTCTCCTCTTTTCTGCTCACGCGTTTTCTTTTCCTCCTCACTCCAGCAGTTTCGCCCAGCCCCTCCTGGCTCTCAGGAAACCGTCGGAGGTTAGACCATTCATTCTCGAGCACCCTTGCAGGATCTCTGTGTCTGGGGCAGGAAAGTATTAGGTAAAAAAAAGCCACTCAGCAGCACCCATGCTGAACCTCCAGAGACCCGCTCCCAGATTCCCAGGCAGGCTCCAGAATGGAGGCAGGGAGCAAGCGGAATTTTCTCGCGGCTCTGTTCTACCGTTTCTTAATTGAGGGCTTGTGCTTTTCGTTCATTTGAATGGAATCAAATCCCATGACTTTTGTGATCCCCAAATCCTCCATCAATTCACTTCAACTGGCTTTTCCCCCCCAAACCCTTCTCCCTTCCCCGCCTGGGAACCTGCCCTTTAGATTTGACATGGCTGGGATTTTAATCTCTCCTCAAAGGCACAGGGACAATTTCACAACAAAGCAGGGAGGTTGGGGGTGTGTGTGGGGGGGAGTTTTGTTTTCTGCTCCGATTAAGAGAGCAACTGTTCTCTCTTTGTCCCGTGGGGCCCGCTCTTGGCACCGGGCTGGGGAGACCTCAAACTTGATGTTGCAACATCCATCAGACCCAAGTGAGTCTGGGCTCCTCGAAGGTGAACTGCAGCTGTTTGGATAAAATTCTAAAATCTTGTTTGTCAGAGTCTCAGCCCTTGTTTTACAATCACTCTTCCTGGCAGAGAAACCAGGAAGTTTTACTTTCCCAGGATCCCGGGCAGGTAATTGTTTTCCCAAACTGCATTTAATCTCCTATGGAAATGGACATTCTTTGCTCTGAGAACCTTCGCCTCACATCCATAAACCCTTGGTATCCGCCTGTGCGGCGGAGGGGCCAGGCAACCCGGAGACGCGATTACAGAATGTTCTCTGTCCCCCTTGATGCATTTCCATCTCTGGTTATAATTTAGGGCCATTTACATTTCTAAACAACAGTTATGAGCCTTTTAGTCTCTTGGAATCTTGAAGCAAGTTGCTATTAAGTGGCTGGCTGTGTCCAGGTGGCGGATGATCTCCTGAGAATGAAAAATGGCAAAATCCATTTCTGCTGCCAATTTTAAGCAAAGTGCCAGTGATTGGCTGGGGTTTGCGCCACAGCCAAGTACTCCTGTGGCCCATGGTCTCTTACTGAATTAGCCTGAGGCCCCTCACTCTCAGGGAGGCCCCGTCTGTCGCCAGCTCTATGGATCATTGAGACTGTGAGCTTAGGGAGGTGGCTGGTGGTCAAGGACTGCTTAGAGATTTGCACAGTGCACATCCTGCACACCTGTGCAGGCTGGCAGGTGCTGCTCTTCTTGGGAGGAGGAGGTCCTCCATGTCGTCTCTTCCTGGGGGTAGGAGAACTGCTGTGGGGAGTGCTTGCCCAGCCCGCCCCTGAAGCACTGTCCATCTGCAGGTAGGTCTGCTCCTCAGACACCTGTTGCCTACTCCTCCAGCCCCTCTGGGAGCCCCCCACTCTTTGCACCCCAGAAAGAGTTCAGAGCTCTGCTTCCTGAGAGTCACTAAACCTAAAAGCCAACACATCTGAAAAGAAAAGTCTATCTTACCAATGTGTCATTGCTGTTCTTCCACAAACACTGACCCTCGGGGCCTGTGCTGGGTTCCCTGACCCTGGGGAGGCCGCCCCCAACTGGAAAGGGGAGCAAACATTCCCGTCCAAAACAGTCATGGACAGAAGCCTGGGGAGGTGAAAATAAGCCCTGCGGGGGGAGGACCTCTGGGCCACGTGGAGCTTGCGCTCCTGAGGGGGCTGTTTCTGGAGGCAGGGAGAGGAGAGTGGCTCTCCAGGCTGAGTGGACGGCCTGACAGTGGGAGGGTCGGGGTGGAACCTGCTGCCTGGGGCTCTCTGGAACTTGACTGTGGAGGCGAAATGCACCTGCAGCCAGAGGCCCCAGGTTAGGTTTATTGGTGCTTTTTAAAAAGTTTTTCTTGTGTTTCATTTTGTGAAGAGACATCTTGGTAGAGATGAATTTTATAAAATATGCCAAGATGAGGGCTGAATGTTTTACCCTTTTCCTGCCCTTAGGAATGGCATATTTGATACCTTCTACTTAAGGGGTCCCTGGAATTCACTAAAGACTGAATATTACTGCCCTTGGCCACTTACCCACATATCTACCCAAAGTACATTCATTTACTCTTCCTTTATTTCATTTACTGATTCACTCACTCACTCACACATTCAATCAACAAACGTTTCCCAAGCAAGAACTTACCAGGCACTGGAACTATGCTGTCATGAGCCAACAGTAGGAAGGTTTAGAACCTTGGTCTTCAGTGCCTGATCACCCACATTGGCCTCCTGTACCTCTCTCTGCACATCCAGTGAGTGTCTGTTTTCAGCAAGGTGGGGGGAGAGCTTGCAAGACCAGTTTCTCATTATTCCCATCTAATTATTATAGACAAGACTGAGTAATCTGCAAGTGATTTTATCACAAGGGATCTCAAAACACTCATTTCCATTCCTGCCTCTGTGCCCCATTTTAATAAAGTAGTATCCTGTGGGTGGACCTGCAGAATGCTGCCCGGAGCACACTGGACACTGCATCCAGGAAAGTCCAATGACAGCGGCAGTCCTTGGAGCTGAGGCTATTTTTACACTGACCTTTGCTTGAAAGTGCCACCCACAATTTTCACCTGCCTTCCCAGCATCCCAAGTCAACTTCATTGCCATCACCCCAAGTTAGTGTTTGATGTGAGGGTCCCCCATGTCTCTAGCCTCGAGACAGTGAGGCTGGTGCTGTTGATCCAGCCCCTTTGCAGGCCCCATGGATAGTTCGGGAGCAGCAGTCACCTGTCCCACAACCTCAGAGGTGTGTCTAAATAGGTGATCTCCTGAGTAGTCCCACGAGGCCTGGCACTCCAGGAACCCTGCTCCCTGAGCGCATTTCTGGGCACCAGTGTGGTGGGAGGAGAATGAGCAGGGCTCCGAAGATCTGAATTAGGCTGTCATCTCAATCATTTATTGGGGGATCAGGCCAGGCTGCCTCTAGGTTTCCCTGAACTCAGCTTGCTCCAGCTTTGAGTGTCTTCTTACACCCATTAGTAAAACAGGGTTAGCACCACTCGGGACCTCAAATGAACCAACCGGGCCTAGAATTCACCTGGGATGGCCCAGCACAGCTGTGCCAGTTGTTTACAGCCAGCAAAGGTCTGTCCTGATTGGCCTGGGTGTGCATACACCATGCTGCTTGCTAAATATTTTTAATATGACTCCTGGAAATAATTGATGTGAGTCTGCAGGGAAGACAGCACACTTACCCAAGGCATCTGGGTAGTTGCAACTTCCAAGTGTAACCTAAAATACATTCCCTCTCTATTTCTTCTCATCAGCCGACCAGTTAATAATCCTCCAATTAGCCTGCATCGCTTGAGACCCAGCAAAGGAGAAATTCTACAATGTTTAGTTTCATGCATTCTCATCCACAGCTTTTTCCCTGAATGCTAATGACTTGGTTCCAGGGAATTAATTCAATCTGGGCCTGCAAAGTGATGTCAGTGCCACTGATGCCCTTTGAGTGAAGATTATATTTGGAAAAGGTGATTTTAGACAAAAATATGGTAGATGTCTATAGAATGTCAAGATTCCCCTCGACTTGGATTTATGATTCAGCATCATCTTAGGTGAAAGGGCAGACAATAAACATTTTTAAAGGGGAGTATGTTCTATGTTTCTTAAAGATATTTCATGAAATTCAGTGTTTTTGTGAGATGGCAGAAAGATGTGATTATATTGATGGGCTACAGAACTTAGGATGGAAAATGTGCTTCTGTTCTTTTGTTGGGTCTCAGAAGTGAAAAGTAGGACTTGGTGTTTAACTTTTGAATGAGATTGTAATCAAACTCCCAAATGCATCAGGCAGAAGAGCATAGAGACAGAACCGTTCACTAACTCATCTGTGCACGCCGATGTCCTTGTTAGAAACCCTAAGTTCCATGTTTTTCCGTGAGTAATATCTTGGGTTCGTAGTCTTGACAGGGTCCTAAGCTCAGCATTGAGTGAAACAACTGTAATCTTTAAAATAGGCAATCTGGCTTCTAGAATGGACTATGCTGGAAACTGATTTGTGATTTAGGGCAAGTCATTCATCTTTTCTAGGCCTCAAATTTTCATCTAAGACGATAATCAAAACAGTACTTATTTCAAGGTTTTTATATTTAATGAGTGTATATGTTTATGCTTTTACATGTATAGGTATATACACTGAAAATTAAATTAAATTGAAAGTATGTTCCTTCAACCCAGAAAACTTCACTCACAGAAGAAACTTGGTCTAGTATTTCCAAAGACTTTCTGGATTCCCAAAGCTATAACCCTTATACAAGAGAGGAAATCCTGGGTCTGATATCTCTTTCTGTGTTAAAATTCTAACAACGTTTTTCTCACTTGAAAGGAAAGTACAAGACAATTTGATTAGTCAGTATTCTGTAATAATTATTCTTTTTTTTAAAGGTTTATTTTCGCATATAAGAACTGGGGTGTAGGCCAGAGGTGCGGGGGCTGAGAGGATTCACCAGAGACAGAGTGGGGAGAAGAACAGGCAGATCTACTGAAACACACTGCTGAGGGGAGCAGCAGGGAGACAGGAGAGGTCTGCTGTGTCATGTGGATCAGCTCCCTGGCCAGAGATTGAACTCGTGCTGCAGTGGCTACTGATAGCTTCATGGTGCTGTGCCTTAACCCCTTGTGCCACCAGGGAGGCCCACTATACTAATCATTTCTTTATTATCACCACCACTTATGATTTCTCCTCTCAGTTATGTCAAGGATATACCAAATGGTAAAAATCCTGCTACAAAAAAAAAAAATTCTTAGAGATTGATTTATTTATCCATACAAGAACCGGGGTACAGGCCAGATTCGCGGGAAGGTGAGAGGATTCACCAGAGACCGAGTGGGGAATAGAACAGGCAGACTGACGAAATACACTGCTGAGGGAGCAGTGGGTGAGACAGGAGAGGTCTGCTGTGCCATGTGGGACCCTCGCCGGCCGGCTGGGATTGAACCGACACTGCAGAGGCTGCAGACAGCTTCACAGTGTGGTGCTCAACCTCCTGCGCCACCAGGGGAGGCCCCAAAAAGAATTTTTTTTAAAAGATTTATTTATTTATTTACACAAGCACTGGGTACAGTCAGAAGCGCGAGAGGGTGAGAGAATTCACCAGAGCCAGAGCGGGGAGCAGAGCAGGCAGAAGGACCGAAGTACACTGCTGAGGGGAGCAGCGGGCGGCAGGAGAGGTCTGCGTGCCATGGGGACCCTCCTCCGGTGGCCGGGGAGCAGCTGGGGATCGAACCGGCGCTGCAGAGGCTGCGGGCAGCTTCGCAACCCAGCGCTCAACCACTGTGTCACCAGGGAGGCCCCCCAAAAAAGAATTTTTATGTAATTGTTTTAGTTCATAGTAACAGTTTGACACAAAATAACAGGAAAAATTATTATATGGACATTTAATAATTCATTTCTAAACTTAACTCAACATGAGGGATAGTTTTCCATTCCTCACTAGGACAGGGTGGAGATGTACTTTTTTTTTTTTTTTCCCAATTTGTTTTTCCATGTCTATTTAGAGAGAAATAGGAAAACTACTACACAGGCCCTAAAATTCACTTCCTTCGACCGTTTCTGTTTTCTGTTCCCGGTCTGATGAATATAACTTTTTAAACATGCCATTTATTTTTATTTTTATTTTAGTCTAAATGTCCCTTCTGAAATACCAGGGGAAAATATTTTTAGCTTAACTAAGAAAACAAACATGTTTAAACAAATAACACTCAAAATGTTCAGGTAGAGTTGGTGTTTTTGGCGTTTGTGTATTTTAACTCTGAGTGCAGAAGAGCTATACTGAAAGAGGATTTTGCTTCATCTTCGATGTGCCCATTTTCTTTTGCGAATAAAACAAAGGGAACAATTGATCACAACTTTTATATTGGAACAAACTGAACTCTTTCGACAGGTAATTTCAAGCTAGACAATCTGCTGCTTTCCCCTCCGCCCCCCAGTTTTAAATTACTATTTATAGACATCCTGTGCAGAGCTGGTGGAAAGGCACATAATGGTGCAAATACAAAAAAAAAAAAAAAAAAAAAACTCAAAGAGGAATAAATGTGGAGTCAAGCCCCATCCGCACAACATAAACAGACTTTCTTGCCTTCAGGACCATAGCAAGCTTATTAAGGCACTAGGTAGTGTGGATGGTTTAAAAATCATGGCTTCCCATTTTGATCTCCATTTTTTTTAAAAGATTTATTTATTTTATACAAGAACCAGGGTACAGGCCAGATGCACAGGATGGTGAGAGGATTCACCAGAGACAGAGCCGGGAACAGAACAGGCAGAGTGACGAAATACACTGCTCAGGGGAGCAGCGGGTGAGACAGGAGAGGTCTGCCGTGCCATGTGGGACCCTCGCCAGCCGGCCGGGATCGAACCGGCGCTGCAGAAGCTGCAGACAGTTTCACAGCGCACTGCTCAACCGCCTTTGCCACCAGGGGAGGCCCTTGATCTCTACTCTAAGAGCCTGATTTTGAAGATACAGGGTGGGAAAATAATTATATTTTGATTATAAAGCAAAATCCATCTCGCCAGTTCTTCAGAGCCAAGAGAGTCTCAGCATCTTTAATGTCTGCACTGTTCCCGTTCAGTAAACAGATGAGTGTGGGATAATACTCAATCACTGAGCGAGTAAACAAACGAAAGCGTGATTAAAGTAATTACCTGGTGAGGTGCTCCATCCTCTTTAGAAATTGTTCATTGAAATTGCATTCATTTACTGGGGTTTTAACTACATAGACTGTGAGTGAGCCCAGCATTCTGCATTTGGGGGGTCATTTGGGATAATCTGTGCTTTTGTGTGTGTTACCCCCATGATAGATCAGAGTTAGTATCTTTAGTTTGGTAATTATGTCTATTATCTTGAATAAGTGCAAGTTATCTCCTATAACAAAGCAAGTTTACCATCTATTTACCATCTATTTATTTGTTATATTTATATTCTTAATATATTTACCTTATATTGGACTAGCTTTCCTCTGAAGCCTTTCCAGCTTTGATGCTGCATCGTAGAGCTCTTGGCGAGCGCACCTAGCTAGACTTGAACAAGAGTAAATGGTGTTGTCTACCTGTTGGTTGTTGTCAGTAACATCCTTCTCATCTCATGATTGTAAGTGCTTTTCTCTTGCAAGCCTCCGAACCCTGCTGGGCCCCCAGTTGCTAAGCATTTTCATTGCACTTTATCTGAATGTCCCGGCCTCTGGTCCCCGCCGTAACCCCACCTGTGAATCACTCATTCTCCCTGCGCTGGCAGCACTGCAGGCTAGACTCTAGGAAGTGCATCCAGGACTATTTCCATCCTTTCATTTCCTAATAGGTTAAAAAGCCAGACTCTTTCAAATTAAGGAGTTTGGGGTTTTTATTTTCAGACCCGTTAGGCTGACTTGGGGAGCAAAACTTGACAAGCATGCAGTAAACACTAACCATCGGCCTGGGGGTGGATCCAGTTCACGCTGCTGTGAATGTTTTGGCAAAACGTGATTTTTACTCTTACGCCAAAAAACCTCACTTTGATTTCAGAGTAGAAGCAACATCACTGGTCAGAGTGAAAATCCCAGAGTCAGTTCATAATATTAGTCCTTTTCTAATCTTCTCAAAAAAGTCTATTGACCAAGAATATCTAATGAAAGGGTTGCCCTCTGTTTGATTCTGGTTTTGGAAGAAGCCATCTGATTGGTATCATCTCTGTGCCGAGACCCAGCCAGCGGTCACCAGCCTGCCATGTGGTCTGCGCACGGGTGGGAGCACGTGACCTTCCGGGGCACACCCCCTTTCCATGTTATCATTTGCACCTGTGTTTCCTTATGTGCAAAACAGAAGTATTTCTGTTGAAGGTTCCAAAGGGTGCAGGTGGCCTCAAGATTTGAAGAGTTGTGCAGAAAGAAAGGGCACAAGGAAAACTTGTATAGAATAATGATGCAAGACAAGAACTTCAAAATGGGATCCAAGATACTGGCCAAACATCAGAATGTGACTTTATATCTTAGCCTGCAGCCCTGTGGTCCAGGCCTTTCTCTCTGAACACCAATGAAAAAACATGGACATACGGTGGTTGGCCCCACCACCTTCGGGCAGGACCACCCAGCCCTCTCAGCCCATTGAGAGCAAGGCTGTTTTTTAAAGGCCTCCAGAGAAGGCGCTCCAAACTCTTTTTAAGTTAACTTCTGCTTTGGCAAAATGATCTTTGGTAGCTAGGTTTTCCCTGTAGCAAGAAGAGAGAACCGTGTTTTAGAAAGGAAAGCCAGCAGTCACCAGGCTGACATGTGATCTGCGCACCGGTGGGAGCGTGTGACCTTCCGTGGCACGCCCCTTTCCATGTTATCAGTTGCACCTGTGTTTCCTTATGTGCAAAACAGAAGAGCTTTAAAGTCTTTGGGATAGATATCTGGATAGATAGGTAAACAGATAGGCAGACAGATAGACATTGATGGATAATAGATGATAGATCACTGATATAGATTGGAAGGCAGACAATAGATGAGTAGATGGAGGGGGAGAGATAAATAGATGAATATATGTTGGAGGGGAAGGAGGGAGCACGCGAGATGGTGACTACGTGAGACAGCAAAGCCCTGAGAAATAAGACGTGAGAAATATCCATTACTCAGGCACAATTATATGCCAGAGGAAGCCTCCAAAACCCATTCAAAACAGATGCCACCTTCCAGCGCGCTTCGTAGCATTTTCCACGCACCTCTGTGATAGCACCTGGTCATGTTGCAACATTAGGATTTGCTAGTTCTTGGCTCCCAGGCTGGAATGCAAGCTGCTGAGGGCAGGGAGCTTCTTATTCTTCTGTCTCAGCATCCAGCTCAGTGCCTGGCACCCAGTAAGTGCTCCATGGAGGGAAGGTTGGAGAGAAGAAGGGAGGGAAGTCGGTCAACCCTCATGAGCAGTAAAACCCTGGAAGATAGGAACACCCCTGGAGGCATCCATCCCTGCCAGCGCTGTACTCACTAACATGGTCTTCCCAGGCCTCGCCTCCCAGATGTCCGTGTCCCCTCAGTTAGCCGTCACGCTCTCGGCCTGGGTGCTGGGAGGGTTTGTTAACACTCAGCCCCATCGAATACCATTTGAAGAAAGACCAATTCATTCTAATACTATTTTTCCTTGAAATAATGTACTTCCTTTGATATGTGTGTGTGTGCGCGCGCGTGCATGTGTGTGCAGGCACATGTCGTTTCCACGGTCTGAGCCAGAGGCCCGGTGACAACCGCACCGTCTCTCTCAGCCAGTGACTCTTACTGCACCTGCTGCAGAGGCTCAGCCCGTGGGTTCGCGCTCCCGTGGCCATTGCTAAGCATGTTGTCTCTTCTGGCTCTTTCTGACATCAACACACAGTGGCTGAGAGACAAAAGGTGTGGGAGTGAAAGGACTAGCCTCAGATGCCATCGGGGAAACGAGGAAGATGAAGCGAAGCCCAGCTGGCAGCTCATTCAGCTTGGCTGGGCCGAGGGGAAGGGCGACCACCCCTGTCAGCATAGCCTGAGGAGCAACTGCTAAGGGTGCTGGAAGGGGCTGGGGCTGGAGGCCTGGTGAGACTTGGGGGGGCATTTTAGAAAGACGCTAGGGATGAGGCTCCACAGAGACCCTGTGTGCCCAAGAAGGTGTCCCTGAGGCAGTGAGCACAGCTGTGCTGCCCCTGCCCCTGCCCCTGCGGAGCTCCTGGCAGCTAACCCGTCTCCTCTCCCCTCCCGGAGTGTGAGCCCTCTCGTCTTCAAGGCCTAACCCATGTCGTGGCCCGGATCCCCCTCCTCCACTGAATGGCCCTCTTCCATGAAGCCGGCTTCCCATATAGCCACCTCTCTCCTCCTTCATGGGGTCCCGCTTTTCCTGGTTACCTGTCCCACTCTGGACATAGTGTGGGGCCTGTCCCTGCTACAGAGGGTGGCTGGTGCTGTGTTGTGTGACCCTCAGCCCTGCCCACCAGCAAGGCACCGAGCCAGCTCCAAGGTCAACAGCACAGCTTGTAAGGTGACCTGTCACAGGCCCCTCAGGGCATTTGTTGCCCAGCCACAAGCTTCTGCTCCAGCCAGACCCTCCTGGGAGCAGCCTGTGTCTAGCACTGCTACGTACTTCCTCTGTGGGCTGCACTCTCCCTTGGGCTCTGCTTTTTTCTTCCTTCCCTAGACAGTAAGTTCCTGCGGACAGTCTGCCTCATCTCTGTCTCTCCCTCTGTTCCGGGTTCTTGATATTTTGTAAAGGTTTGCCCAGCAGGTGAGTGGGAAACCCAGGTCTGATGCCTTGGGGGTGCAGAGTTCTCCTGGCATTACTGGCCTGTGGGCCCTGAGTGGCCCAGCAGGATCGTGTAGGCAGGAGAGCAGCTGGCGAAGGCAGGAGAAGCTCTGAAGTTACCTGTGGCTGCTCCCACCGGGGAGGTCTGAGGCTTGGGGCCTGGGAGGTGGGGACAAAACTGTGCTTAAACAGTGGCAGCAGAACCAAAGACATGAAAAGTGACAACGGCATGTCCAGCCAGAGGGACAGACACACAGACAGAGTTATACCAAATGATGGTCAACCAAATCAGAACCTTTGCTCACCATTCTGGGCTGGTCAGGCCTGAACTCCTGTTACCCCCTTGGGCTGTAATTTTTCATCACCTGGGGCTGCATTTTATTCATTTGAGGTTTGCTCAGGGCCTGCCTGGGGCCTGGTACCTGGTTGCTACCAGTAATGGTTTTTCACCTGAACGGAATTGATAAAAGGATCTCTCAGCCTTTCCTGATAAATCCAAAGGGCTGGCAAGGTTTTGATTGCTTTGAACATTATGAAGTTCTCTCCCTTAAATCTAACTGTACTTTCTGACACAGCTTAAATCCATTTCCTCTCAAGTGGCTGAAAATACATGGGATGGTTTTTCAGCCGTTCAGGAAGAAGGAATGCTGTGTATAAAGCCTGGATTCAATAAAACCAGATTTTTCAAAAACAGCTCTTAGCATCTTCTACTACAGACACTGGTCTGGGCAGGGCTTTTTATTTTATTGAATCCAGCTGAATAGCTTGACTACATTAATAATGGGGCTTCATTTCCAACCACTACCTCCCTGTCTTTCCCCCTAAAAGCCTTATGGTCTTCAAGCAACAGCTAATACAGGAATCACTGTTGGTGGCATCATTTCCTGCCATGATCTGACACCAGGATGAGGTTTTTCCTCTTGTACCTAATCCCCAGTACTCAAGCATGTCCCGTGTGGGCCCGCAAGATTGCATTTAAACGACAGTAAACAAACCAATGTGATTTGCGTTGTATTGAGTTTCGTCGTGTTGAAAAATTTAAGATGTGGGCAAATTCTCTTGGGTATAGAATAACATTGGTCTGAAGAGGATCCCCCCTCCAGGTTGCCCAGAAATTTGGCTCTGGTATTTTATGGACCTTGAGTTACTACCATTTTGCAGGGTCCCCAGGACAGACTCACATCACTTCAGAGAAGATGTTCTGTATTCAGCTTCCATGCCGCCATATTTCTTTTTGACGTTTCCCTGGAGGGTGCCTTCTGACCTTCAGCTGCCTTTATATGAGTGATGATGGTTTTTGGTATTCAGAACTATGACAAGATGCAGAAGAGCGCACCTCTCTGCTGCTATGGAGGAAGTCATGTGAAAGTGCCCACTTGCTAACAGGAATGTCTCAAAGCCACTTACAGCAGCTGGAGGCCATTGGCCAGGGTTGGAGCCAGCTTGGCTACTCTGTAGCTGTGTGGCTTTGGATTGGTGCCTCTGTCAACTCACGTATGAAATGGGGGCAATGATAGGACCTATACCGCTGTGTCCACGTGAAATTCAGATGAATTGGAATGGCTTTGTTGAATGTTTAGACTGGTGTTTGTGCATAGTGCTATATAAATGCCTATTATTGTCTGATTGTCCTCTTGCTGAATAGTCAGTGCATTTATTCTTCTCCACATAGCCTCCTACCGGCCTGAAGAATACAGAGTATCTTTCAGGTGACCTGTGGTAAAACTGGACTGAGAGCTAAAAGTTAGGGAAGAGTTTGCATAGGACACCTTTCTGGCAAAAATAAAATATTGCTTCTTTTGCTCCACTCACCTGTTGATTGCTCTGGGAACATATGAGAGTATGTTCTCGAAGAACTTGCAATCAAACTGGAGAAACATGAATTATAGATCAAGTAGCAAAAGAAAACTTGAGAGAAGACTTAGTGAAGCATTGGAGACATTTAGGGAACATTCGTGTGAAGGCAGCTTGAGTCACGGGGAGGCTTCATGAAGGTTTTCAGGAGGAATGTGCAAGACTGGCCTACAGTCTGGGTGATGGAGGTCAGGAAGCCTCATGGGGTGAAAGAGCTGGAGAGGGGTGTCGGAGCTGTGGAACTTGGGAGAGGATGGGCAAAGCCCTAATGGGAAGGACTCAGCTTATTGGCGAGGTGGTGCCAACACTACCCTGGCCAGTACCAAGGAGAAATCGCATAATTAACATAGATAGGGCTAGAAAATAAAGTAAGAGAGGCCAAGTTATGGAGGGCTTCACAAAGCAGGCAAATGAGGATAGATTTGGTTTAATAGAAAATAGGAAGTGAGAAGGGGGTAGGACACTAACTAGAGTGCTTGGCAGCTGTGTCAACTGAGGTCCTTCCTTCAAGAGCGGTGTCACCAAGCTGGGCCTGGCACCCTTCCTGGTGATGGAGGAACAGAGACAAATTGGGGAAAGAAGCGCAGTTGCAGTATGGGAGTGATCAAGTCAAACCACAGCAGATCCCAGCTATGTTTTTGTGTTTTAGAAATGAAGAAGCATTGGGGGCGGGGGGTGTTGAGAGAGGGAGCGAGAGAGCGAGCAAGAAAGAGCGCTACTTGTTTAGGTCTCAGTATCTACTGGCCCACTAGAGACAGAACTTAGAGTTGATTTTTGTTTCTGTGGCTCCTCACCAAGTTAGATGTCTGTGGGTCCCCTCAGCTCCTGGCACTCGACTCATACAAATGTAAGATTTTTTAAACTATAATTTTTTTCAAAACCTTCATGGTTTTATTTTTTTTTATAGAAATAACGTCACAGTATATAACACGGTGTGCGTGTCAGGCCTGCCTCTTTGAGAATCCAAACGTGTCTCTACTCCGTGGAGGTGGCTGCTAAAAGTCCGAAACAAAGTGGCCCTCGTCAGTGTCTCTTTTCTCCTCGGGTCTTTATGTCCTCTGGGATTGTGTGCTTGGTCCTCTGAGGGGCCGTCCCAGGCTTGAGTAAGGAGCAGGCAGCCCCCGGCAGCTCCCCTGTGTCATCCCCCTTCCCTGTGAGGTGAAGGGAAATAAACAGCACGTGGGAGAGGAAATCTGTGTTCTAAGAACTGCTTTGGTTTACACATCTATAGATACGCTCAACCAGCGCGCAGGTCACGTGTGCCGGCGGGTGAAGCTGAGCATGAGTCACTGAAATTACTCATAGAGAGAGGAGGCCGTGTCCAAAGCCGGCACCGTCGGCGTCCACGGGAGCTGGGGGCGTGAGCAGGCGGCTTTGTGAAACGCTCGGGCCTCCACGCCAGCCAGCGTGCCCTGCACTTCTGGAGGGGGCCTGGGAACACCGTATTTGGAGGCGAGACTCTTCAGCAGTGGAAAGTGTGGGTGCCGGTGATGAATTTTCGATTCGCCCAAGCTTTCTCTTGCAGTGTGGTCATTCGCACTAGGACTGGCGAGTGAGGCCTTTGGTGTCACAGTCTAGAAGAGGGGCCCAGCCCCGGAGCCTGAAATATGGAGAAGTGTGTCAGTTCAACATGAGGTCAGGTAGGGAGGGGCCGAAGAGAGGCGAGGAGCATGATGGGGTACGTGACCTTCAGCTCAACCTCAAAGGCCTTAGTTTATGAAGGAGCAGGAATCCCATCCACCCCAAGCAAGGTAGAAAGCCCATCAGAGCAATGAGAAAGCATCCCTAGCAAAGACCACCCCATTTTATCCTTTGGGAGTCTAAAGTTGTTGGGTTTTTTTGACAGAAAAATTAAAATGGATCTAGAAGACAGGCAAGCAATCACCAAGGGAACCCAAGGCCCCCCGAGGACTAAATTGGTCCAAAGGAGGGATTTCACCAAATGCAAATGAACAAAGAACAATACATGTGACTCAAAATATCCGTTATGCTCTTATTGTGAGAGGGCGTGAGCAGGGAGGTGACCTTTGAGAGGTTTTAAAGCTGTCAACTTTTGCAACCACATTGTTTTGATTGCTGGGAGATTTAAGAAAGGATTACCTCAGGGTACCATTTTGGAAAAGTGATGAAAAAAAACCTACTTCCTGCGTAATGCTTTAGGACCTTTTTTCATTTTGTGTTTGTTTTGAAGACATATAATTCAAATGTCTCAGAGCCTAGAGGTGCCGGGCTGTTCTGGGCCTTCCTGGTGGCCCTCGGCCAGAACTTTGGTTCATGGCAGCAGGGGTGCCCCCACCCCCATCCTAGAGGAAGCACATTTGGCCTTGGTTTTCCTCCCAGCCTTGCCTCTGCTCCTTTGAGGCCGCTGGGCCAACCTCCTGCCAAAGTGGAGACGTGGCCCCTCACCCGTAACAAGCTGCTCCGGCCAGCCCTTCCCTGAAGGTCTCCTCTGAAATTTGGGCAACAGGAAGTGTTAGAAATGATTTCTGATTCTCCCGGTCATGTGAACTCCTCTTGCGATATTGCAACAGAGTTTGGAAAGGGGTGTTCTGAGCTGTGGTTGAACCCTCCTCATCAGAAAGCATTTGCTCCTTTGAGAATTTGGTCAATTTGACTATCCAGCCTCAACTTCCCTCTTTTTAAACATGTAAACCCTGTGCCTAAAGAACAAAATCAGAAAAGAAACCCACGCAGTCTGTGACTTGGTCAAGTGCCAGCAGGGTCTCGGACCGGACCCCCACCTGCCCATCCCTGAAAAACCCCTCTAGCATTTAAGAAAAGCCCCCGCCTCTGCAGACAGGCCTGCGCAGGCTCCAGCACCCTCGTCAGAAGCTTCACAACCTGTGTTTGTAGATGATTGATGCTTACGCTGTCTTCCCACACATTTGCCTTTGATAGTCTCCACGCAAAAACATTCAGATGCAAATCATTTAAAAGCAAAGTGGCTTCAAGGGATCTTTCTGGGAGGCTGGAAATGCTCCATATCTTAATAGCGGGGCAAGTTTGCCTTTGTCAAAATCCATCAAATATATTCATACTATTGTATGTAAATTGCGCCTCAATGAGAATTTCTTATAAATAATAATAATAAATAATAAAATGGCTTAGAGTTGGCAGAAACTAAGAAGTGGACATGGTGTCCATGACCACATGGAAAGGGATTTGGAAGCCTAGTGTTGGCCAGCAGAAACCAAGCAAGAGACACAGGCTGCCCCCTGGGTGTGGAGGTCTGTGCAAGCTGAACTGCTTCAGCTCAGCCTATGGAAACTACAGCTGGTTTTGTGCATGCGTCTGTGTTTTCATTTGTATTTTTCTTCTTCATGTCCATGTCGTTTGACTCATTTCCCCAGTTAATTCAATTTTGTCTTCTATGTCCTTAACACACCTCCCCCGCAGTACCTAATATCCCAGGCTTGTAAAAAGTGAATGTCCAATAAATGTCCACTTACCCTGAGATGGAAGGCTTCCTCTCTGTCTGGAACATTCTACTGAATTAGCCAGGGCCTGTTGGCCTTACATGCATATGTAAAAATGGAAAGTGAAAGGAGAAACAGGCCTCTCTGCATGTTTTGAGGACATTCCCAGCTACCTCTGCTTCTAAAAAAATCCATTCCAGACCTTTTACTTTGGAAAAACTATTTTTGCCCACCTAGGAAAATCAGACCGGTGCGCCCTAAGTAGCGCTCTTTGCCTTAAAGAAAGAAAGCAGTGTTTATGCTGATGTCTCTGTCCTCGTGGGGTCGAAACAGAAGACCAGGTGTGGAAATTCCCGCGTCTTCTACTGCGTTCATTTACACCTTTGTATTTAGAGTTTCGTGTTTTTTTCTGACAAATCAGTCTCTTTTGTCATCATCTCATTTTGAAACTAGAGAGGAAGGGAATGGAGGGGCGAATTGCTAATATCAGAGGCTTCTGGAAATTCCCCTTTTATGGTACATGAGTCTTTCTTTAGAATAGTTCTCTTTCAGTTGTATTTTTGTGATTTTGGTGAAAATCACGCTGCCCAGCCCTGCTTCTGGCTTACTTAAGCATGATCCCAGCATCCTTTCCGGCATGGACCTGGCAGTGGGGGAGATCTGTAGACTTGTGGGAAGAGCACCCGAGAGAGAACCAGAACCCAAATCCACATCCACGTGATTTGAAACAATTCATGGACCCAGTACCTTTTAGAAACTGATGACTGATGCCGCCTGGACAGTGGGCAGCACTGGGGATGACTGTTGACATTTTGTGTGTTCACATACATGATCGGTTCCTGTTAGTGCCTGGCTTGATGGAAGCTGACCGACCTGTTTTTGAGGCAGGCAATACCAGGTTATTTGAGAGGAGCAGCTTTTTTCCCCACACAACTTCAGAGGATGCCTTAGCAAAGATGGATGGAACCTGGATGCTGGCGCTGGGCTGTGCCCGCAGGTGGAAGGGGCTTTGGCAGCAAGGCTGCCTGGGGGGGCATGGAAGGCCAGGCACAGACTGACACCTGGAATGTAGGAGAGGGTGTGGCACCCAGTCCCCAGGGCCCCCCACGAGGGACTGTGCTAATTAGTGAAGTCCCTGCTAGGGTCAACTCACACGGCAGCCAGATAAACAGTATCGGGTTATTTCTGCATTGGCAGAGGTGCCCTGAATGCCCCCACCACCGAGCTGCTCTGGTAGTTACTTATTAATCGCACCTCAAGGCACCACAAGAGAAATACTCTTCCAGCAACTCTGACTTCCACACCCCCACCTCGTGGCCCATTCCTGGGATCCCTTCATGAGAAACAGGAGGGCCCAACAGCCTGGGCACTCCCCTGAGGGCAGCTAGCCACCTGGGCCTCTGGGGTGCACAGCCTTGTCCCCCTCAATCAGAGGAGCCCTAGAGCCCAGGCCAGGTGAGTTTAAACCCAGTCGTGCTTTTCTTATGAAATATCTTGACTTTTGAGTTTCTTTTTCCTGCTACGTGGAGCCCTATGTTTGTTTTCTTTCTAATTTTGGCTTTAAAAAAAAGAAAAAGAATGTTTGGGTACAGTGTAAAAGTTTTCTCATATCCAGATTGGAAACTCCCTGGTCACCCTGAAACCCGACAGGTGCTGAGACCTGTTTGTTTCTCTGTCAGTAAACAGCATGTACTTGACGGGGAAGCCACCTTCTGCGGTGGCGGGGTGGACCCGGACGGTTTCAGGGTTCAAGAGGACTGACGCCCCCAGTTGGGAGTAGACGACCTCGTGCCTTTCTGTTTTGATCTGCTGGTGGAGACCACATAGTGTTCTCTTCACGGTGTTGGGGTTGCGGATGGCGTCTGCGTACGCGCGTGACCTTTCCCCGACTGCACAGCACCCCATCATAGCAGGCGAGAGAAGACTCAGCCAGCTGGAGTTGAACGCCCCAAACATCGAATGCTCATTTGCACTGAAAACAGCGTCGCAGAGCAAGCACAGGTGCCCCTTTGGGGGGACGCCAGTCAGAGCCTCCCGCGGGGCCGTGAACCCGTCCCAGGTGAAGGGTTTCCATGAAAGCAGCATCTCTGGCGGCGCAGACACACCTAGAGACACCCGCTGAGGGTGCCCTGGGGCCGCCCCTGGTGGCTTATTCCCCATGCCCGTTCAGATCGAGGGGGTTGCTGGAGACTTTGCTTAGAACAGGGTCCCGATGGGCCTGGGCCTGGGCTGGGTGCTAGCTGGCACCTCCTCTCTCAGGGGGCCTGGTTTCCTCGCCCTCCCTCCAGCATCTTGCGTTCTGGGTCTTCAGGATAGAGACTCAGCCTGGAAGCCGAGCCCTGTTCGGATACTTAATTCTGCAGGGGAAAAAAAACTTGTCAGACCCACAATTAACTTAATTGTTTATTTGTGCAAAGGCTTTCTTATTTAGCTCTAGGACTTGCTGTCTAGATGTGCAGGGGGGCGGCCCAGATTCATGCTCACATGAGTAGCTGCTGTGGGGAGAGAACGCAGAGGCGACAGTGGAGGGAGAGAGGGTGGGTGAGGGTGCCGGGCGTCCAGCTCCATCGCCAGCTGTTTCTGGGCCGCGGCTGCTATCTGGTGCTCTGGTTGTCCGGAAATCAGGACATCAGGACCCGGGCACGGAACCTCCTGGGGGCGATGGAGTACGCTGGCTACAGATCCTGAGCAAGAGCAAGGCCCCCCGAAGCAGGACTTGGAAAGCCATTCCCGGGCCTCTGAAAGAAGCCACTGTTTCTGCTCCCGTGGATGCCAGGTGGGCAGCTCTGAGGCCGTGGCATCCTGCCCAAGGAGGGGAAGTGGACCACAGGGCCAGCGCCTCCCAGAGGACTTCTGGCAAGGCTTGGAGACAGTTGTGGTCGCCACCACCAGACAGGGGTTTCTCCTGGAATTCAGTGGGAAGAGGCCTGGGACGCTGCTAAACCCCCTCCAGGGCCCTCCCCGTCCACCAAGGAATAAAGCCGCCCCGGTTGTCAGCTGAGCTAAGTCCCAAAGCCCGGTCAGATTTTGTAAGTTGAAACACTGGGCCGACAAGAATGGGAAAGGCTATTGCCGTGGCCCCTGAGGGACAGTGGGCAGCCCACGGCCCCCCACTGCTCCTGCGGCTTCAGCTTCGGGCTAACTCTGCCTGCCCCTCTGCCTGTTTTTGTTTGTTTGTCTGTCTTCTGCTTCCCAGCAGATCTCATGGATGCTAACTAGACTAAAATGACTTGCGGCCTTACTTGGGACATAGCTTCAGGCAGGACAGAAGTGAGCAGGAGTCCCAAGAGGGCTCAGCGCTCCTCACTGTGGTCACAGCATTGGGCCAATTGGGGTCCGGAGAGATGGAGGATGAACCTCTGACTGGCAGGGAGACCAGGGGTGGTGGGTACGAGAAGCACCCCAGAGAAAACAGGCGCGAGGACAGGCTCCGGGGGACCCAGCTGGGCAAGGCCCGTGGCGTTGGCAAGAGGCAGTGCCTGGCAGCGAGTGGGACGTTCTCCTCTTGTCCACCTTGGCTACCTGCTCCCCCTGCTGCCTCTCTCCCGCCACACCTGCGGCCCTTTCAGCCTCGGGCTCAGCCTGCCCTTCCCACTCCACACCAACAGGGGGCAGCAGAGAGCAAAGAGCGACCCCAGTACCTGCACTCTCTCCTGGGGGAGCGGTGCCCTGGGGTCCACCCCAGCGGACGGACTCTCTGAAACCTCCTCTTCCGCTGGCCCCCTCCAGACAGCCTTTCCCACCCCTGGCTGTGGATAATGTTGGGGCCCCTGCCCCCCTGATCTCACTGATCTGCTCTGCAGTGTCTTGGTCTTCCAAAGGAGACTTTGTGTCTTCAAGCCCATTCCATGCTGGGGGGTGGGAGCAGAGCTCCGCCCAGAGGACCTTCCACCAAGTCTGTGCTCGGGTCAGTTCTGTTGGTGGATGGAGTGGCCACTGCCATCCGTTGCTG
Source organism: Talpa europaea (assembly GCF_964194135.1). NCBI lineage: Eukaryota > Metazoa > Chordata > Mammalia > Eulipotyphla > Talpidae > Talpa > Talpa europaea. The sequence continues at coordinate 91,226,263 of NC_140080.1, read as the reverse complement.
CCCCTCGTGTCCCCTCCGCGGGACCCTCGGCATCCATTATGTCAGGGCAGCCTCACCTCCCTGACTTGGGAGCGGGACTCCATCACCTCATCTTTGCAGGCGGATGAGCTTCGGGGCATTAGCGATCTCGGCCGCATCTTATTGTGGTGCAGTAGTGGATGTGGAAGCCTGACTCGCCTTCTAGATCCTGCACCCCATGTTGCATCCAGTCCCAGAAGTCCTGAGACCCTTCCACAGTGTGTGTGGGGCTTCTTCCTCGAGCACCGCCCAAGTCTTGAGTCTTCATGGACTATGCTGTTTGAAATTTTCATTTTGATTCATCTATTCACTCAGTTTACCAACCCAGCTCTTTACCAGGTGCTCTCAGAGATGATAAATGCAGGTGCTGCCCTGGGGGAGGAGACAGACGTGTGGCAGTAAGCACAGGTGCGGGCAGAGGTGGGCGGAGTAGGAAACGGGCTTGGGGGAGGTGAGGGGCTTGGTCTAGACTGGCTTCTTAGGGGAGGGGGCGCGTGAGCTGAGGCAGGGCCAGCCCGAGGGCAGAGAGCCAGGCTGGAGCTGCGTTGGTACATGGAGTTGAAGGCAGGAGATCAAATGTGGGCAGAGGGGAGGCTGGAGATGCGGGTGGGGCCCGTTCACCTGTGGGTAATGGGGAGCCACTCAGGCATGTGAATAAGAACAAGGGACTCCATGGCCTTGTGATCCCAGAGGAAGCCCCTGGTGCGAAGGGCTGGCTGGAGGTGAGGCAGGAAGGTCGGGAAGGCGCTCACAGTGGGGTGAAGGGGTCTGGCAGCAGTGGGCTTGGGAGGAGGAGCCGTCTACACCGAGTGGATGGCTGTGAGGCTGTGTCTGTCACTGTGGAGGGAAGATGGAGGGTTGATCTCTCCCGGTTTACCACGAGGCAGTGGCTGTCAGGAGGTGGTTGGACTTTCAGAGGCTGATTTTGGGAAGATTTCTTTCAGGGTGTGTTGGATTTCAGGTGCCTAGAGCATCAGTATAGTTCCAAGTTAGGATTTAAGGCTCACAATGGATTTGGGGACCCTCAGCCTTTGGCTTCATCATGAGGCTGAAACTGAGGTCAGGAAGGGCATGTGGTCTCTCCTGCGCTTTTCAGAACCCCCCTGTGGAGACTGGGTGGGGTTGCCTTGCCTTGTCTCTCTGTGGGTCGGCAGGAGTGAGCCAGAGCTGGAAGTTTCAGGTACGTGATGAATATGTGATTCTCGTCCTTTCTGGACCATTAAGAGTTTGTGACTCCTCAACACCCACATTCAGGCTTCCCCTTCCAGGACCACACCTGAGTCTTCAGTGTCGTCTTGCGGAGGGCAGCTTTCCCCTGCTGTCTCAGGTCCTCCTCCTCTGGGCCTGCCTCTGACTCTTTGGCCTAGCTGGGGCGTTCCAAGTGGGCGCCTCATGGCTGAAGACCAGCTCAGACCCTGTTGGGTTGGAACCCCTTCTCCGTGGAGGCTGGCCTTTCCGCACTGAGGTCTTCAAGAAATAGCTTCTCCAGCCTCCAGCACTCTCCCGCTGGGCTCCCAGCAGATAACTCCAGGGTGTCGAGTCCAGCTTGAGTTGTTTCCCATAAGAACTCACCTTGACGAACAATGGTAGGAAATAAAATCTTGAAATCAAAAAATACAGGCCTTGAAAGAGCAAAAAAGCATTTGCAGCCTCAGACTTCACACACCACTGTTTTCATCTATGCGTTCCCTGTGACCTCCTAGCAAGTAAGAACGTCCCTAGGAAGGGAAACTGAGGCCCCCGCTGGCCAGAGGACCACGGAGAACAGTGGAGGGAATGACAGTTCCTGAATTCTGGGCCCTGCGCTGAGCACTTGGCAGCATCATTTAATTCTCAGCACCATTCTAGAGCCAGAGGCTTATTTTTCATGTTTTATGAATTAACAAGTTTGGGGTTCATGGTGGGTACTCGGTGCTCCAGAGGGCGACCGTGAAGGCTCAGAATAAACCCAGACCCCGTGAGCTGGTTTCTCAGGTGAGAGCAGGTGGGCAGCGATTCTCACACGCTGACGTCGAGCTGACATTCCTTGGGCACACCAGCCTCTTGTGTTCTCCGCTGAAGGAACCATGGTCAAATAGGTAGAAAATACTAAAATGGAAGCCATGGTAAATAAAGCATTATCACCCGGGCAACCACCTCCTGTTATACTCAGCATCTTACAATTTCACCAAGCTTGGGTAATTATATCTTGCGTGAAGAAAGGAACCTCTATTATCTTTACATACTTTTTTTTTTTTTTTAGTATAAAAATAGAGCACACGCTTTGGCTATTATTTCAGATCCATGCCTGGAATATCCTAGAAAAAAAATGAGTTTTATTCCTTAAATGCTTTCAGCCTTTTTCTTGGTATTTGAAATACTGGTTTGAAAACATAGTTTGCCCTTTAATATATTTTAGACAAAATATACCAAATAATAATGTTATGTGCCAGACAGTAAAGGTTTTACAGACGTGAATTTATTTGGCTCTCACAACCACCCCACAAGGAAATACTATTATTATCTCTGTTTCTCCAAATGAGAAAATAAAAAAAAAAAAAGAAGAAGAAGAAGAAAACTGTGGTAGGTATTGAGTCCAGACACATGAGTTATTATTTTTCTACCTTCTGGGAATACCTAGAATTTTATTATTTAGTATAAGAATATTTAAGAGTCATGTGCAGTAGGCAGGTTGCTAGAGCAAAGCCTCCTGCTCACATGCTGGGTGATTAAAGACTAGATTTGGTTCTGGAAATCCCTCCTGTCCTCGCTTCACTTGGCTGAGACACGAACCTGTAAAATCTCAGGCATGTGGACTGACTTTGGGGAAGATTTATACAAATGAATGAAAAGAATCTTTCCTTTTAGAATTTTCTTGAAAGGAGTATGTTTTTAAATGGCGGGTGCTAGAATTGGGGGCACAAGGCGTTGCCCAGGGGAGACTTTGCTTAGCGGACTGATGACCATCTGGAAAGGAGAGACATGGGTTTGGTGTCAAACGCGTGTTTCTGAAGAACGTGAACATGTTTTTCTCTTGGTTGGATAAACAAGCTCCTTGATGTCTATTTATAACAAGTGTTAGTGTTAGTGTCTCCTAAGCTAGACAAGCGGTTGGTACATGAAGATGTTGAGGAAAGTGTCTGTTTTTTTTTTTTTTTAAGGTTTATTTATTTTTATACAAGAACTGGAGTACAGGCCAAAGGTGCAGAGGGTGAGAGAATTCACCAGAGACAGAGTGTGAGCAGAACAGGCAGAAGGACTGAAACACACTGCTGAGGGGAGCAGCGGGCAAGACAGGAGAGGTCTGCCGCACCGTGTGGGTATCTCCCTGGCTGGCTGGGAATCGATCCCACACTGCAGAGGCTGTGGACAGCTTCACAGCGCTGTGTTCAACCCGACCAGGGAGGCCCGAAAGTGTCTGTTTTGATCTGACCCTCAGCCCCTGCCCACCCCAAGCCCTCACTGGAAGTTCTGAGTCCCTTTTGTGTCAGATTTTCAGCCAAAGCTGTGCCACCAGCTGCTGTAGATTCCGCGCAGAGAGAATAGCTGCTAAGTTTGCACCTTTGTGGTCTGGAGAGCTGGCGGGCGGGTCCTCCTCCCCTTACTCGTTTATCCAGGGGCCCAGAGCACCACGGAAAACCCTCCCATAACAGAAAGCCAGTGTTTGGGGGGCATTTGGTTTCAACTTACTGGTGTTTGAACATTTATATTTATAATAGTGCTAATCTCTGAGGGACTCAAATCACATTAAGAGCTTTATTGAAGACTGCCAAGGAAATCAGCCTGTAACCACACGACTGGGAATGACGAGAAACGGGGCTGGGCCTACAAAACTCAGTAAGCTCTGACTTGCATCAGCGATCTCCGCCATGAGGCTGATTGGAAACCCAAGCAGTCGAGCTGGGTTGTTGGGGATCCCCATGCACACATCCCCCTCCACTCCAGGATTGCATGCCCCTCACCTCTAACCCCACCCACCAAGCCCCTGAAAGCGCTGGCCTGCACTGCGTGGCCCTCGTCACGTGTTCTGCCTCGGAGGCCGCTCCTTGTAGGACTGCTTCTGGCTATCCATGCCCTTGTCTCCCACTAGCAGGGGAGGGGCAGTCGTCTTTAGCTCTGGATCCACCCCGGAGTTTAGCTCTCACTGAGTATGAGGCCTATAAGATGACCTAAGATGACCGTTAGTCCTTCAGGGGTGGATGGTGTGGCAAGAAGTAGATGGCCCGGAGGCAAAAGTAGCTTAGGATCATGACTGACACTGTCATTTCAGAGAAGGGAGTTTTTTTGGGGAAATCTGACCAGATTAATTTGGTCAGTTTTTAATGCTAATTTGTAGAAAAAGCACAAGACACAGAAAATTCCCTTTGAGCAATGAGCACGACGAAAGAGAAGTAGGGACAGAAGAGGAAAGCAAGTTGACTAGTGAAGTCATTTGTTGAAGCCACATTGAGGGCTCCGTGCATCAGGATGGGGAGGAAGCCCAGTTGCCTTCTGGGTGGAGACCTGGCTTTCGTACTCTGAAGAGAATGACCTGCCACACAAGAAACCTCAGGCAGAGTCAGTCCTCTCTCCTAACCTGTCCAAGTCCTTCCTAAACCTCCAATTTTATGTGTGGTTCAGCATTCCTGGAGATTTCACTGCCAGGAATTCTCCAGAAATGTTAGCTGAGCTTCAGTGCTAAATTTAAGGAATCCCACCTAAATCGGGTCTTTATTTCTCTGTGGAGTCTGCTTATGTATCAGACTAAAGCAGGAGAGCTGAGTGGAGTCTGGTTCTAGAATCCATGCCAGGCTGGGGGGTACAGAGAAGGCATCCTGGTGAGAGTTTCACAGCTGAGGGAGAAAATTGCTCCTGAGAAAATGGATGGTAACAGGGACAAATCAAGCTAAGAGAAAGTGGGGGTAGGGGGAGCAAATTAAGAGGGAATAAAGAAGAAAAAAAGAGTAGACGTACATAGCAATAGAAGAAGAAAAGTCATTACAAAGCCCGATGGACCAAAGGATGATTTTTCTGTTTCTCTTTGGGCCTTCCTGGGCTACCCCTGTGGCTGGAAGGTGGAAGCTGCTTCCTCTGGGGTCCTCTCTCAAAGAAGGAAGAAGCAAGGGATTCAGCCATCTCCTATGGGATCCCCCAGCTTTCATTTTCAAGCTGATTCAAGCAACATGCAGGAAAAAAACACATCTGGACAAAGAAAACTTCTCTCAGTAAATATAAAAGGCTGATGTCAAGAGAACCCTTTGTGTGGGAGCCGTCTGGTTAAGCACTGTGTTTGATTGCAAACAAAACTAGATGAAGGGTTAGAAATCAATATTATTAGTGGCCTCTCCTCACTCCCTCCCGGCTAACCCTCAGCCAGGCCACGCTACTAACAGTGTTATTTTTCATTGTGATAACAGCCTGAAAGGAAAATTGGAGATTTCATCAAGAAAAGGCTTTTAGAGGAAGGCTGTGTTGTTGCAATATAATTTGGACTCTCACTCTACATATGTGAATGATTCCAATTTCTTTTAATCTGGGTTGAAGGTGGCGGGATTAAATCTCCCTGGGCTACCAGAGAGACTCATCCACCCTCTCAGGCAAGTCAACATTTAGGGTATAAATGAGCTGGATTTTGTTTTACGTCATGCAACCTTTTTCAAAAACAGGGATGTTATAAATAAATAAGTGACCACCACGTACAGGCTCACGAGATCTTGGCTGCAGGCAAACCAGAGTCGGGGTCACAGCTCCATTGAGGGAAGGAGGCCTGTGAGCGAGGGGAGAGGGATTCTGTCAGGATTCCGGATTTGAGTCCTGGTTCCACCCTTGTGTGACTATGTGTCCTTCGACAAGTTACATATTCTTGCCCATCTGGAACGTGGGGGTGACAACAGGCAGACTTGCCTGTGGGTTGTTGTGAGGGTCTCAGCTGTTGCTGCGGAATATGGTTTATGGGATAAGACGAAGATGCACTTGGGCCTCCCCGGTGGCACAGCAGGTTGAGCACAGTGCTGTGAAGCTATCCACAGCCTCTGCAGTGCCAGTTCGATTCCTGGCCTGCCGGTGATGTACCCACATGGCATGGCAGACCTCTGCTGTCTCCCCAACTTTTTCCCTCAGCACTATATTTAGGTCGTCTGTCTGTTCTGCTCCCCACTCTGTCTCTGGTGAATTTTCTCATGCTCCTACGCCTCTAGCCTGTACCCCAGTTCTCGTATAAATAAATAAATCTTTAAAAAAAAAGATGAAAAAAAAATAAAAGATGTGGACGCACTTTCATCAGCTACATGAGTCCTGACAGGCACCTTGATAACAGGAAAGGGGGTTTTATTTCTTCCTCTATCTATATTCACGTTCTCTTTTTAACACCCCTTTTTGTGCCTTGCTGCGCTCCAGACAGCAGCCCAGAGACTGGGAAACCCCCTCCCCTCCGTGTCGTCGTCTCACATGGCATTAGTGTGAAGTTTACTCCTTACCCGGCACTAAGTGATCATTTTTGACCTCTGCAAATATGGATAAAAGTCCAAGAGCCAGAAAGATTAAAGATTACGTTAATTTTTAAAATAACAAATCTATTCGTATATTCTCTTCTCATTTATGTGGTGCTGATCATTTTGAAAATTAGATTTTCCTCCAGGCACTTCAGACTGAAAATGAGAGTCCTCTGTCCCTTATAATTGCATTTCCTTTGATTTTCTTTTATTATGACTTGCATATCACTGACACTTTTTTCCTTGGAATGTTAAAAATATACATCATCCAGTTAAAAGGAGAAAATACTGCTTAATAAAAATGGAAAGGAGGGAGGGGGGCGGTGGATAGTTCCAAACAAGGCAAAGTCTCCAGTCCTCGCTCTTCACACATGCCAAGGTTGATGTCATGGATTCAAACCAGTTTTGAGTTATCTGAAATGAAAAATAGAAAGTCATTCAGCCATCTTCTGAAGCTTAAAAAAACAAATTTTCCACAGTCTGAAAACTCAAAAATGACTGAACGGATTTACGGATTTTTCCTGTAATTTCCAGGGTGGGGAGATGGGGAGGAAACATACTGGGGAAAGACACGAGGATGGAAAGTTTCGGATCTGGGGGTGCCCTGGGAGATCCAAGAAATGCTGAAGGCCCCCCCGAAAACGAGTGGTGTGGGAATCCTGCGTAACATATGGTTCTATTATCTGAGGAGCAGAGATAAGAACCGTAACATTCCTTTGGTTGATATATGAACTTAACATTGAAAGTTACCACTAATGAGGATTATTTATGAGTGATAAGTAGGGCACATCCAGGGAAGGCATCCCCTAATTTTTCATCCGTTCACCTCAGTGTTACTGAAATCTGGTGTTGAAGTCTGCTGAACTGTCGTCCCAAATAGCTATTGTGTGGACTCCTGAGCGGGAATAGATAATCGGGACTCTGGAAACCAGGCGTGGGGATCTCATTTCTGGTGTCTTGGTGGTTTGGGCACCTGTTGTCCTGTGTCTAGACTACCCCGCACGTCCAGCTTCTCTTTTAGGGCAGCCACTTTCAGGTAACTCAACTGGAGCTACCTGTGGGGTGCAGGTCACCATTTGTTCCCCAATAGATAAGAATAGGTCAGTGTAATGGCAGCTCCGGGACTTGATGAGAAGCAAAAAGACCCTGCTAGGTGACCTGCTGGTCCCAGCCTTCCGAGGACTTAGCCCTTTTCATCCGCCCTGCTTTTTATGAGAAAACACGGAGACCAGCATCTACAAGTTATGTAATCTTTAAACTGGAAAGGGCCTTCAAAGCATGCGTGGTGCTTCTCCTTCCTGTCTCAGTGGTACTCGTGAAACCTGGCAGTGACTCCTTGACACAAGAGAGGTCTGAGCCAGGAGTTGCTGACACCCAGGCCCGCAGCCTGCCCGCTGCGTGGAGAGTGACGTGACCCGGGCGGTGTCAGAGGGCAGCTGTCGCCTTGGTGGTTGTGGGGTGTGGGTGGCCGATGAGCTGCTGGGCCAGGGCCCGGCTATACAGGGACTGTCTTCTCTGAAAGGCCGTGTTTGCTTTGACCGTTGTCAAACATTAACACTTGAAACTGACATCGAAGAGGTGTGAGCCTACACCTCTAACTCACACACAGTGTTTTAAACCAGTGTCATCTCAATTCAAAAAAGAACAAAATTAACGCACACACACAAAAAAAAAAAACCAGGAAGACTTGGAATTCTTCCTTTCTAAACAAAAGGTCTTGTAGATTTGATGGCAAGGGAAATTATATTTCTTTACGGAGATATCATGGACGAAGAACCTTACATTGACTTCAGGTCTGCAGCAGTAATTTGATATATGAGCCTATTGTGAATCACCCCAATCACCAAACCTCCATTGTCACGTGGTTGCAGTTATTTTTCTTGTAATGAGCATTTTTAGGAACTATTCTCTTAGCAGCGTTCAAATATGAAGTACAGAATTATTTACTATAGTCACCAGGACTTACTTATTTTGTATCTGGAAGTTTCTACAAAAGGTTTTATAGACATGATGGCAGTGAAATTATAATTTTTTAGCATTTAAAATTAGCCTCAATAAAATTACCTTTTCCAATGGATGTGCTAACATTAGTTAGTAAACAGGATGTACCTGCTTGAATCTGGAATCCTCCAGCTGTGAGTTGATACTCAAGTCAGACAGCTCTCATAATAAACTATGTCTGCATAATAAACTAGTATTTTCTTCTTCACAGTTTTCCAGGTTATTTTAGAAGGTTAGTTACCTCAAAAGACATTTAAATGATGTCTTAGGTTCAAATGTCAATGAAAAGCACATAAAATTATAAGACTCGGGGATTTCTGGCATTTGACAGAGATGAAAACTCACTGAGAAAACATGAGATTTAGACGTTTTCATTCTCATTGATCAGCACAGAGCTCCCTCCTCAGTTGTCCCATTGAAACAGACCAGCGTTGCCCCCCCACCCCCTACTCAAGGGTGACCGGAGGTGTGCAGAGCAGGCGCTGGCTCGGACCAGCAGTTTGCGGGCCTGGAGTCTGGCCAGGCTGCTAGGGTTGTGGGCAGCAGGTTGCCTTGTGTTCCCTGTACCAACCCTGGAGGTCCAGGTCCCTCCAGATCTTTCTCCAGGGTGAGGGTGGGAAGGCTTCAAAGCAGCTTGGGCAACCTGTAGTCCTGTACTCATCTCAGAGTGGGGGATCCCCGTGTTCCAGAAAACCCAGACAGGCCTGTGCTGGAGAAGGGCAGACAGAGGAAAGCCAGGAACACACCGTCGGAACCCGGCTGACCTTCAGCTGAAGAAACAGAGAGAAAGGGAAATCAAAGCAAAAGACAAGGGAGCAAACAGGAAGAGCATTTCTGGGGGATGGGATCTGGGGTGTAGGACAGATAACCTGTCTGGTTATGGTGGGCTGAGGGGCCAGCCCAGCCTTCTTTGTCTCGTGCTCCCATACCTCACCCTTCATGAACCCACCACCAGGATTCAGGGAGTCCTGAGCTCCGGGTGCAGCTGAGCTCAGAGCTGGTGCTTCCGCCGTCCTGGTTCATCTTTAATTGGGTGTGTTTGAGGAATAGCTCGACCATCGTGTCTCTTAGTTGCAAGTCCTGAAATGCTTAAAGAAAGTGGCTCTGACTTGTTTGGCTGCAGCCATTGCAAACATCCAACCTTCCAGAAACAAACCGAACACTAAAGGATGCGACACCCAGCCAGCAGCAAGGTTCTTGTAAAGTGCTCTGTGGGCAGGTTCTTGGGAAGTTAAAGGTCTCTGGCTTTGTTCAATTATGAAAGTTTTCCAGATTCAAGTCAACAGGGAGAGCTGTTACCATCAAGAGGCGGGCTGGTGACGGCTGCTGCAGAGCCCAGGCACCCAAGCTCACCTCTGCCCTGCCCGGCTGTGGAGCTGCTCCTGTGTGTGCCTGCTGTGGGCACGACTGCTTTTGATTCAGCGTGTCTGTCAGCAGGGCCTTGGCAGGACGGGGCTCTGCGGCCACAGAAGCTCTCTGGCCATGAGGCTTCCCGTTGGCTTTGTTTTTGTGACTCAAGGAAATTTCCCCCCTCCAACCCCAACATTGCATGAAGCAGTCCCTGAAGGAGGAGGGTTTTCCTGAATCCTGTGGAAAGACTTGCTCCTTGGGAATTCACATCTCTGTCTACGCAGCGTTTTTAAACACCGAGTGTAGGCGATGCATGCAGGATGGGCCACTGGGGCCAGACCACAGACTGAGGACCCCAGAGGGGGGGCACCTTGTTCCTGGGGGCAGGCATCCCTGTGACTTGTGCCCTCTCTGGGATGTGTTGACAGAGTCTTCCTTCTGCAACACAGCCCTGCTCGCCCTAACTCCTCTCCTGCACCCACAGGCCCATGCAGGACCCGCCCCAACCCCCAGCTTCCTTGCGTGCCTGAGATCCTGAGCAACCAGGCTTCGCAAGTGTCATCCAAAGCTTGCACCAGTTTTATCATGAAAAGCACGTTGCTCACAGATCCAAGACTCACACCCTTGGCCAGGGGATTCCCTCAGTGGAAGTAACAATTCGCTAGACCCAGCTTTCCACCTGCGGCCTTTTCCAGTCCAAACTTGAGCTTCTTCTCTTGGTCTGAGGGGTGAAGAGGCGTTCCGGGGAGGCGTGGTCAGCTCTGGACCCACTGGAGGAGTCCTTGGTTTGGGCCTCCAAGGTCCCCCCTGGATAAATGTCTGCCTGCAGCGTGGCATTCAAGTCTCTGGCTGTGTGTGTGTGTGTGTGTGTGTGTGTGTATGCGCGTGCAGGGTGCTGCCCCATTCTGGCAGTGATGGCAGAAGTCGGGAGGCTGTGCCTGGCACTGACCACTGGCCCACGGATTCCGCTGAGCCTGAGGTGTGACCCGTGTCGTCGGTCCAGCAGAGCTTTCGGGTCCCTCCTTGGAGCTGCCAGAAATCCTCGCAGCCCCTGTGCAGCCAGGTCCCCCGCCTCCACGGCCCGCTGCAAATGTGTCTGAGCAGATGACAGGAAGTGATGGCTGCCTTGGACGTGGGGGCTCCCAGGGGTGTGGCTTCTCCCCGGGGAAGTGCCCGCTGCCGCCGCACGGACGGGCCATGCTTGCGGCACCCCCGCCCTTTTCTGCCCGCGGCAGCGTGTCCTGTGTTGGGGCTGCCCGCATCACCCCCCCGAGGCCGTGCTGGTGGGGGTGCCTCGGCCCCTCCGCCCCTGTGAAGCCTGCCTGGGATCGCTTTCAACATCGCTTTCCTTCTCTCGCTCTCCTCTGTCTCTGTGTGTGTCTCTCTGGCTCTGTCTCTTCTTGTCTCTCCGTGCTGTCTCTTTTCCCCGACCCCTTTCTCTCTGTCTCTGTGTCCTCTGTCCCCTTTCTCCGTCTGTCTGTCTCTATTTCTCTCTCTCTCTGTTTCCCCACTGCCCCCTTTCTCTCTCGCTCACTGTGTCTCTGTGAGCGTGCGTCTCTCTCTGGCTTGTGTGTGTGTGTGTACATGCACGTGTGCGTGAGCGTGTGTGTGCGTAGATGGCCCTGCACTGTCCTGGCAGCGGCCAGCACTCGCTCTGAGTGTCCGTCTCGTGAGCGTCCACGCGGACCCGGTCAGGGCTTCCCGCCTGCATCCCTGCATGGAGCCCTGAACCCAGAGCCGCGCTGGCCCGGCCCGGGGTGCTGGCCCACGCGGACGGCGGTTGCGGCGGGGCCCTCGGGCTTGCCTTGTGCTGGCGAGTCTGCTGTCTCCCCTGGGCGCGGGAGGACCGTCTGGTGGGGACGGAAGAGGAGTGCCAGGGCGCTAGCCGTGCGCCTGGAAATGCATCTGTTTTTGTTCACGCTGAGTCTTTCCAGGTGAACCGAGCTCAATCATAAGCGACAAAATGAAAGCAGATTTTTCTGAACATGCCCATGTGGACCCCACTGAGCCATGGCCCCTCCCCCGGAGCATAAGGGGGGCCTGCTCGTCTCTTACAGAGGGTGGGCCCGTGGGGTAGGGCTTCTCCCTCGGGGATCGGGATCATGGGGTCGCCTTGACCATCTCAAGGGCCAGAAAGGGGCCAGGGTGAGGCTTATCCTCTCTTGGGGCTTTGAACAGGACACTGGCATCCTGGGACGTCAGAGCAGAGCGTGTGCCCGGGTGCCGCATCCTGAGACGGCCAGGGCCGGCCTCTGGGGGCAGCTCTGGTCTTGGACCATGTTGTCTGCCGTGTCCCCGGGGTCCTGGAGCCGGGGGCTGTGGGCTTTGGGGAGGCTGCCTTTGGAACCTGCCCAAAGCCAGTGCGGACCAGCGGTGGGACCAGCGGGGGCGCAGGGGATGCGACGTCCAGCCCCGGCCGCTGTGCTCTTTGCTCCCGGGCGGGTCCGAGGCCACTTTCAGCAAGTTCATATTAGGAAATGCGGGTTCTCTGTGCTCCCACCACCAACCTCCGTCAACACTTGCTGATTTAAACAAGTGAGAATCAGACATTCGGCCGCCAACTCCGGCCCTTCGCGTTTAATAAAGGAAGGGCCTCTCCCCCCGTGGCCCGGCAGTGGCATCCCGATGACAGCGATTAGGCCAAGCTGCAGAACTCAACAAGCATCTGCTTTCAGTTCCCATTTTTGGCATATTTTCATGAATTAACTCTTGCGGCACAGGGAGGGCATGGGTAGGCGGCGTGGCAGCCTCGGGGGGCCCTGCAGACCCGCCCGCGGTGTGCGGCAGGGACAGTGAAATTACCTGTCGCCAGGCGCGGTGGGTAGGGAAGTTCATGCCACCTTAATGCAGTGGCTGTGGGGACGCTTGAGAGGGGCCAGGGTGCAGTCAGCCCCTTATTCCAGCACCCAGGAGACAACAGCTGGTGGATATATTCCAGGCTGACCAAGGTATCCTGCCACATCTGGCAAGGGAGGGTCCTTTCTGACACTGTAGGAACAGAGATCCACCACCCCACTCCCCCGCCCCATCACCTCTGTGAGGCTCACTGCCGGCGCCACCTCTAATTAAAATTGGCATCAGAGGCAGAGAGCTCTGAGGGACAAACGCCTGGACCGTGATGCTGAACACAACCCCATGGGTGGCGCTTGGTCCCAGCAGAGGCCTTGGCAGCTTGGCTGCCGCGCTGAGCAAGGAGACTAGAAGACTCAGAGGCTGAAGTTCACTGCAGGAGGTGGGAGAGCACCCTGGCTTTGGGGGCAGAAGGGCTGGGGAGGCCTGCCCACAGGAGAGACAGTCTGCTCAGAGAGGACCCAGACCCGTGTTCACAGACGCCACCATCACACCGTTTCTGACGTGCCTCAGGATACATATCCCAAGTCACGTCCTCTGGGATGCCTGAGACATTACGTGAGCCCAGGACGGTGGGCAGAAACTCTTCGGGGACCAGCTACCTGGGACGTTTTCAAGGGCAGCAAAAGGCTGGAGAGCTGCAGTGAGTTCCTCTCCCAGAGGGGCTCTCAGCCATTCGACTTCTCATCCAGAACAGTTCACCCTCCTTGCCACCTTCTGTTTTTATCTTTTAATCTCTGAAAGGAGGATGACAGTTGAGCAGAATTTTGGACCCAGTGAACCCCAGTTCCCACCTCACTGTCAGCCAGAGTCACAGCGCAAGTGGGTCCTTCTGTCAAAGGCCAGGTGGTAGAAGAAGAGTCGAGTCTCTTTCTTCGTGTATTATAATAAAGGTAGTTATGAGTATATTGAAATATAATTTACGTACCATAAAAACTCAGGTTAAAGGGACTCATTGGTTTTTCTGTTTTTAGAGGTTATGCAGCTGTCACCATTACCTAACCCCAGAGCTTTTCCATGGTTGCTCCGGCTATCCATGCCTATTAGCCATCATTCTCGATTTCCCGCTCTCCCCAGGCCCTGGTAACTACTAATCCACTTCTGTCTCCATGGATTTGCCCGTACTGGACATTTCACTTGAGTGGAATCAAGCCCTAGGTGGCTTTTCGTGTCTGGCTTCATGCACTGCATACAATGCTTTATCTCTAGCCAAGGCTCACTCCTATTTGATGGCTGAATCATATTCCCTAGCGAAATCGATATACCCGTTTGTCTAACTACTCATCGGTCTATAGACATTTGGGTTGTTTCCACTTTTTGGCTATTATGAATAATGCCAACTTGAATGCAAGCTCTTGTATGATGATCACTTATTTTCAGCCCCCTGGGGTGCACAGCTGAGGAGTGGCATCCCCAGGTTCTATGGAAACTCTGCTCAACTTTCTAGAGACCACCGCTGTTTCCACAGCACTGGCGCCATGTTCCCTTCTGCCCAGCAAGGCGTGTGGTCTCCATTTTCTCTTCATCCTCACTCACTGTTGTTATTGTCCATCTTGTAAACTCTAGCCACGCCCGTGGGTGTGAAGTGACATCTCACTGTGGTTTTGGTTTGCATTTCCCTAATGACTGATGATGCTGAGCATCTTTTCTTGAGCATACTGGCTATTTGTGTATCTTAGGTGAAATGGCTGTTCGTCTCCTCTGCTTGGTTTTTAATTGGGCTATTTGTCATTTTATTACTCAGTTGCAATCATGACCTTTTTTGGCTTGACCTACTTGCGTGCCCACACAGTCTCACAAAGTGCTATTTCCCCCCAAAGAGTGAAAATAACATAAGCCCTAAGCAAGAAAAGGGTCAAGGGCAGGCGACTCAGAGTCTCCCGACCAGAAAATGTAGTAGAATGAGGACAGTGAAGAAAGAAAAATGCAGAGACTGTGGGGTAGCCAGACACCGCGAGGCAGCTTGCTGCGGCTCGTGCCTGAGAGACTCTGGGGAAGGTCCCGGGGAGGCCCAGTGGGCATGGTTGTGGGCTGCTTGTCTCTCCGCCCAGAGTCCAGCAGGATAACATCATCTACGCACACGCAGAAAGTGCTTGGAACGTACCTGTCTCCATCTGGTGTCCTGGAGGACTCATCCCAGGAGCCCCCAAGACACCAAAATCCAAGGCAGCTCAAGTCCCTTGCATAAAATGGCATCGTGTTCGCACAGAACTTACGCACATCCTCCCGCATGCTTTACATGGTCTCGGGTGACTTGCAATACCCAATGCTGGGTAAATGCTGGTGTTTTATTCAAAGCTGGTTGAATCAGCGGATGCAGGACGCATGGATGTGGAGGGCCAGCCGTACTGAGAAAACTCTCTCCTTGAAGGTGCTGTGCGTGAGTGAGAAGATTGCTGAGTGACTTTCGAAGGGCAGGGCCTGTGTCTTATTTCACTTTAAGCCTCTCAGCATCTCATAACAATGTGCAGCTCCTGAGTGAATGAGAGATTTTGAGATCTAGTATAGATACGGCCTGTCTTGTTGAGGGCTATTACATGGGCCTGCAGAAGCAAACACAGCCAGGAGCGTTTCTCTTGCGGAGCATGCATTGCTGTGCCCCTTTGCACCTACGGTCTTTGGAGGCACTGGACTGCGTTCGCCTCCTGCCAAAGGGGCCGAGGTGGCTAAGGACCCTCTGCTTGCAGTGTCTGCAGAGCTGGTGCAGCGGGGGGTCATCTCTTGCTCCTCTCCAGATAGCACACCCTAGCTCAGCCCAGGGTCACTTAGAAGCTCTGAGGCCCCCGCCTGGGAATGGCTGGCTCTGGCTGGTGTCTCCTCCAGCAGTTGACCTGGCGGGGCTTTAGATCTGGCTGGGGATGGGGGGGTGTGGGCACAGGGTCCCAGAAGCCTGAGGCTTCTTTGCAAATTATTTCCCAACTGTGCCCTGCTGTGGAACAGAAGGCACCATTTGGGCTTCTCACTTTTCACCCTCCTACCTAGTTGCTGGGAGCCCCTGCCTGATTTGCATCCTTGGCCATATTTGCATACCAAAATACACCCAAACTTCTCTGGATCAGCTGCAGTAGGCGGGCAAGTTTTGTTTTTATTTTGTTTGGGTTTTTCATCTCCTGCCACTTCTCTGGCAGGTTTCTCGTTTCATGCAGATGACACTTAGATTAAGTTTCATTTAATGTCCTTGGCCTGTGATGCAGTGAGCCCCTCTGCCTGGGCCCAGAGATCCCCCCCAAGATCAAAGCTCATTCATGGGAGATGGCTTTGGGGGGCAGCACAGCGTGCTGGGTGCTTGGGGCCCCTTCCACAGCCAGGCCTTCAGTTAGGTGCTTGAGGGTTGTTGTTCCTGGTTCCTTCTCCCCCAAACCTGGAGTCAATCCTTCGGGAGTGAGGGGGGAGGGGTTGGGAGGAAGAGTCAGAGGGGCACAGAGACTAGCCAGGGCCCAGGCCGCCAGAGCTGCAGACGGAACCCTCGAGACTCATTCAGCACAAAGTGGCTGCAGAGGAAATCCTGCCTCGCCGATGATAAGGAGGGAAGTGGAGTCACTTCCTCACCAGCTGCTTTATTCAGGTAGAAAAAAGTCCTCACTTCCTCGCGTGTGCTCTGCTGGCCACCACTCTCAGCCGCCCTGCTGCTTCCCCTTTTGATCTCAGCCACGGTTGGTGTCTGGAGGCCGAGTTCTTGGCTTCCAGCTCTTTAGTGCCTGCGTCTCCCTCCCTCCCTCCTCTGCTTCCTTCTCTCTCTTTCTCCCAGCCTTCCCTCCTGTCGCTGGGCTCTGTGGCTTTGCAGCGCTCCTACGTAGTTTGGAGAATGAGCCTCACGCTCCTTAGTAGAGCCCAGGACTTGTTGCCACCATGGTCTTTGTGTTCGCCCAGATGTCCAAAATCAGCCCTGTCCCTCCGGGCATCTCCCCGCCCTGGCCTGCAGGCCAATGCCCCAGAGCACAGCTCTTACCTGCAGACACTGCGTGTCTTCTGAACATGGCAGGACTCTCCCTGACAGAGGAGCGTTTGGTCAAGTGAGTTGGTAAATGCCACACCGCTTATTCCTCTCGGAGATTCGCGGGGCATATGCGGGTGGAAGGCTTCAAAATATTCCAAGTTTGCCAACCAGCATGGCACAGATGCTGGCCATTATGAGCTGGCTGAACATCGGCCTCTCCCAAAAGGTTATTAGAAACTGCTGCAAGAAACAGCACTGAATTTTGTTTAAGCTCATTATGTATTTGTCCTTTGCACACCTCTCTTTTCAAAAACATCACGTATCATGTTGGGAAAAACCTGTTGCATAAGAGAAGCAATCAGTTTATTTCACTTCCGCAGGCATTTGCTGCGTGTCCAGTACATGACAGACTCCTGCTCCAGGGAGCCAAAGATAAATAAGACCTGGTCCCCGCACCTCCAGATGCTAAGTGCTGAAGGGTGA
Source organism: Talpa europaea (assembly GCF_964194135.1). NCBI lineage: Eukaryota > Metazoa > Chordata > Mammalia > Eulipotyphla > Talpidae > Talpa > Talpa europaea. Next base: position 91,209,175 of record NC_140080.1, on the reverse strand, counting down.
AGACAGACAGCCATGTGGCAGAGGGTCTTCCAGAGACGGTCAAGCTGGGGTGGCCAAGGATTATTTAGCTCGACCTGAAGGGTTGGAGAAGGTTGCCTGCGGAAAATGATGGCACTGAGTCCCTGAATGAAGTCAAGCTGTCTGACAAGCGATGGCGGCTGAGCGGTAGAGCTAGGCTGGGGCCAGCCAGACATTAGGAGCTCTGGATGTCTTGTTATAGACGTAAGTGTCGGAGCGACAGGTTTGATGGTGGATAGATGACGCTGGCTGCGTATGGGGGGACCTTTAAAAGCAGGGCACAAGACTGGACGCAGAGCTCAGGCTGGAGGCCCTAGGGGTGCTCCTGAGCAGAGAAAGATTTCAGGGGTCAAAGCGGTGGTGCCTGTGCTCTCCCCTTGCCCTCAGCGCTCACTTCAGGGCTTTTGAGTTCGACCTCCTGCCGTGGCTTCTGGTCTCTCCCTGGGGCTTCCTCTGGCTTCCAGAGCCCACTTCGCCTGTGCATTGGAGTGTGGGCGCAGAGGCGCTCCCCTCCGTTGGTGAATGGAAGGCGTTGGCATATAAATAGCCCAGCCCCCTAGTCCGAGGCCTGCGCTGGCCCTGGCCTCCCCCTAGGATTAGCCCCAGATGCTCAGTAAGGTAACTCCTGGCTGCGCTCACCTTCCTGTCTCACTTCCCACTCTCCCACTGGTGTTTCCTGGGGTCACCTCCCCAATAAACTGCTTACGCTCAAAGTTTCACCTTCGGCTCCACTGGGCATGGGGAGAGCCCAGCCTGCAGCGGCGGGATTTATCATTGAATGAAGGGGGTGAGGAAGAGGAGACCCCCTTGGGCACTCGGGGTGTGGGTTCACTGAGTAGCACAGAGAGGGTGAAGGCAGGAAGAGAGGCAGGCTGGCTGGGGGAGGCGGGGTGACTCCAGTCTGGGCCAGGCTGCCTTGGGACACCAGTGGGACATGGTAAAAGTGATGGGGTAGGAATCTGGCCGTCGGAGGAGCAGGAGGGGCTGGATACAAAGAGACAGCGTCATGGGGCTGGTGGTTAAGGCCATGAGAGTGAAGGAGAGTGGCCAAAGAGAGAAGTGATGGGCCAGGTGGAAGAGGGGTTGTCCCAGGAGGCAGAGAAGCTCCCCAGGAGGCTCGCGCGTTCTGCGGTCTCTGAGTGCAGAGTCCCAGCACAGCCAGCTGGACGGACCTGGGAAGCATCCTGAGGATGTAGCCTTGTGGAGGGCACTGGTGGTCTCGGGCTGGTTTCACAGACACCAAGGAGGAAGTGGCCAGGGTGGGTGGATTAAAATATGGGTGGGAAGGCAGAGGATGGGGTTGGCTTAGCGACTTGCTTGGGAGGGAAGGGGAGGAAGGGCAACGGTTAGGGTGGAGCCCTGCAGCACATGGACATTTGAGGAAATCTGGACACTTACATACCTGGGGAAAAGACAAAAGGATGAGGTTGAAATCATAGTTGAGAGCAGGGAAAATTGGAGGAACATTCTAGAAGCAAAGGGACACAGTGGAACAACGGTGCCGGCTGGAGAGAGGAGAAGCGGATAGGGATGTAAGTCAGCCGGGGCTCCTGGCTGGGACCCTGTGGTCAGTCTCACCAACAGCCCCAATATTCTGGGAAGAAAGGGGTGCTTAAAGGTGATGAGAACACGTCTGAAAAACGTGTTTAAAGATCTTGGAGGCGGAGCAGGGTCTGTCTGCATGGTTGCGGGACTTCAGAAGGCCAATGAGGCGGCTGGAGAGGGGGTCAGGACCGGCGGGAGCCTGTTGCAGGTGGGGGAGGGTCCTGGGAAGAGAAGCCCCACTGCTGGCCGGTGTCCTGACCTGGCCAGCCCAGGAGGCAGGAGACGCAGACCTGCTGCCCCCCGCTGCACCTCTGCTCATTAGTGCCATTCCACCCGGCCCTGGCCTTTCACTGTGAGCGCCTGGCTTCACCTGCTACATTTCAGGGCCTTGCCTGTTCGAAAGGGCTCCGTCTTCATGAGGCTGCGTGGACCAGGGCAGGAAATCTGAGCTTATCCGCAAGCCCCCTCCGGCTCGAAGTCTGGAGTTCTGTGGTTCCTCCTGTGCTTTTTCTTACCCTCCCTTAACTTTCAGGTTGCCGCGAGGGAGGCAGTTCCTGGGGAGATGGGATGGTAAAGCCTCGAGACCTGGAAATAGCCGAGGGGCTTGCTTAGCGGTGTTTGATTTCCTGTGGGCACCGCCTGATTTTCTTCTTCCCCTGGGGGCTGTCAGGATCCGTGCAGGAGATGAAATTGCGTATTGATTTACTTTAGTTCAGATGTGCTCCCAGGCCTCGCCTGTCTGGATGGTAAGCTCTTTGAGGGCAGGAGGGCCTTCCCGTTGGCTTTCCCTTGATTATATAATGCCTGCATCCACAGTCAGCTCGGAGGTTGTGCAGTGTAGCTGAATTTCTAATTTGTTTAGAGTCAGCCAAGCCTTACAAAATTTCCCCAGTGCATAAGAAGAACTGAGAACCACCTCTGAGCCGGAGGCCTGGATTTGCAGGCCTTGGTTTAGCTGTTACCTTTCCATTCAATTCTGTGTCAGCAACATCTTTCCTCGCCGGTAAATACTGGCTACAATTTTTCACAGTTGGGCAGTATTCCATGCTATGGGTATGTCGTAGGTTGTTTCACCAGCATTTCAGATCCTTAAGCTGTTTTCAGATTTTAGTTATTCTAAACAACCTTGATACTCTCCTGGTTTGGGTGTTTTGTTTTGTTTTGTTTTGTTTTGTTTTGTTTTCCGAGATAAATAACTGGAATGACTAACGAATGGAAGGCTTGATAAGTACCGCCAGAGACAAAGGGCATCTCGCGGACCTTTTACGTGGGAGTTCATCTTCATCAGTTGTGCAAAGGCACCTGGGGCTTCGGCCTGAACGTTCCCTCCATTCTTTGCAGCAGAACTCAGTATCCTTCCCATTTTTTGCCAAACCGACTCGTTTGATTTTTAACCTCATTTTACTTAGAATTAGATTTGGATGAAACTCCTTGAAGGGTTTGGAAGGGAAAAGGACAATTTTAGAGGGAAGGCTGCCTCAAAGGAGGGTGTGTGTGTGTGTGTGTGTGTGTGTGTGTATGTGAGAGAGAGAGAGAGAGAGAGAGAGAGAGAGAGAGATCACAACAGGTCCCAATACAGGAAGGAAAACACTTTTGGGCCCTCCTGCTTGGGGTCTCGAGTGTGATCTATCCCTTTGCACACCTCCCTGGCTTATTTCCAACCCTGCAGCAAGAGTCTGGGGTTGTTGGGGGTTGTGCGATCCTGCCCTGTCAGACCAGCTATGGGTAGAACTCAGACTCAGCCTGTGAATTTGAAGTTTGTGGATAAACTATCTGTGCAGGAGGGAGCACCCAGAGCTGGCGCCAACCACCTCCTCTCTGATGTAAAGAGTCAGCCAAAGGAGAAGAGCTGCCCCCCCCCCCATCCCGGCCCTACCGTGCCCACCCCTGAGCCGGGCAGAGCCTCGCCTTCCTGGCATGAGTGAGGGTGCAGGCTGCCGCCTCCTCGAGGCTGGGATTCTGTCCCGATCGCAGGAGACGACCAGGTTTTCTTTCCCTCTTTGTTGCTTTTAATACATAAAATGAGCATGTGTTTATTTAAAACAGCTTTCAAACTTAAACAAATAATGACAGACTGTTCAAACAGACTTCGGAAATCACCCTAATCAGGATGTTTGAAAAGCAAGACTCTATGGAAGTAGCTTTTAGGGCACTCAGTCCTGAAATCACAGGGTCTGCTCTGCACTTCGGATGCTAATCAGGCAAAGCTTGGGGGTCAGGCTCAACCTCCAGGTGGAACGACACCCCTCGGCCCCACAACCTGGCTTGGCAACTTAGGATCTGTCGATGAGTGTTTCACTGTCGCCTCCTGTCTTCAACCAGAACACGCCGTGTGTTCAGAAATTCCTAATTTCTTTAGAAATCCACCATCTTCAACACCAAAAGCTGACTCTTTAGAGGGGCTGGAAAATGGCTCCTGTAACATGGCAGGCTCCGGGTCCCCGGGCGGGAAGGGCAGGTGTGGGGGGAACTAGCCGGTTTGCAAGAGGACAGACGAGCCCACAGTGGATCGCCTGTCCACGGGGCCGCCCATGTGAATCTTCAGAGCCACCAACTCGATGGTGAAATTAATGACGCTCAGGGTTGGGTCTTAAGCAATAAAACGACAAAGCTAGGATCTCATCCAGGCCTTCTCCCCCGAGCCCCGGGGCTGTGTCCATGCCTCCGTGCTCACTCTTTGGGTTAAGAGATGCTCCTTTAAGTCATTCTGCTCTAGAAATGGTGTTTTTCATTAGGAATAGCCCATCAGATCCATTTTAAGCACAGCGGTGAAGGGGGCGCAAAGAGGCAGCTACTCCAGCCCCAGGGATGAAGGAGTAAACGGAGAGGTATTTTTTCTGGCCCCGGAAACTGTGCCAGGCAAACTGAGAGGAAATGCCTGCCCGCGTTTTCCTCCACTTTCCCAAAATGGCTCCGAGTCCGGAAAGGGCAGCCTGGCCGGGGGCTTAGCCGTCCCTGTCCCACGACAGAGAACCACACCAGCAACGCAAGGATCGCCGGGCCCCTCCTCGGACCCTCTCCAGGTCAAGCTGAATCACACACAGCTTGATGTGATTTGCATTGCCAGTGCAAGGAATTGGGGAGCCCGTGGGCAGGGCCCTTGGGGGTCCCAGCTTGCCTGTCCCTCAGGGGAACAGTGTGCAGGGACGGCTACGTCTGCAGCTGAGTGGGGGGCGCCTGGGATACACCCTGCAAGAGTCAGAGTTTCTCCTTCTCATAAATGTGTCCTCACCCCTTCCTGCCCCGTTTGCCCCAGATTATGTACAGGGAAGGCCTGTTCCTTGATGGGCACGATTTCGTGTGTGCCTATTGCCTTGCTTTTCTAAGGCTCGAGCTGAGAAATCGAACAATAGAAAGGAATGCCCTTGCGCCCTCTGCTGGCGGAAATTGATCCCATGCCTCGAAGGTGCAGCCACTTGAGGACTAGTTAGTTACTCGCCGGGGCTAGACAACTAGTGTGCTGACATGCCCCGCGGTGTTGACATGCCAGATGTCCCACCGTGTCTTCTGTGGCCCCTGATCACAGTTTCTTCTAAACCTCCTTGTTTAGGATTTCTCAGCACGATGGGCACCTGGGCTGGAGAGCTGTTTGTAGGGGCTGCAGTCCTGTGTGCTGTGGGATGTTAAACTAGATCCAGGGGACCCCACCCCAAATCATGATTACCCAAAATGTTTCCAGGCATTGCCTAATGTCCCCCGAGGGCAAGATTACCCTCCGTGAGAAGCAACGCCCTAAAGTCTTGTATGCCTTTTGTAAAAGGTGCTGCTGGTGACCCAGGAGAGAGTGAAGACAGCCCAGCACCTAAGGGCCCAGCACCGGCCCTGTGTGATCCTAGCAAGCAGTTTTGGTGACCCGTCAAATGGGTTCACTTTTAAGACTTTGTTTCAGGGCCTCCCCTGGTGGCGCAGGCGGTTGAGCACCGCGCTGTGAAGCTGTCCACAGTCTCTGCAGCGCCGGTTCCATCCCAGCTGGCCGGCGAGGGTCCCACATGGCGTTCCAGACCTCTCCTGTCATGCCCGCTGCTCCCCTCAGCAGTGTATTTCATCAGTCTGCCTGTTCTGCTCCCCGCTCTGTCTCTGGTGAATCCTCTCACCTTCCTGCACATCTGGCCTGTACCCAGGTTCTTGTATAAATGAATAAATAAATCTTTTAAAAAAAAGGGTTTCCAAAAACCTACTGAACAAATAGACAAGAATTTGTGTTTAAAGATGTATCATACTGTGTAGAGTAGCAAAAGTTAAAAACAACCTAAATAAAGAATTGGTTAAATAAAGTACAGCATACAGTCTGGCATCAATTAACAGTGAAGACGTGTGATGAGAAATACATTGTTAGGCGATCCCATCATTGTGTGAACATCATCAAGAAAATCAGACGGTATATTGATGGTGCAGCCTGTGTACCCCAAAGCTGCACGCAGGGACCATCATCACTGTGTGGTCCGGGATTGACGTGACACATAGACACTGAACACCATCACAACCGCCTTCCCCACTCTGTCTGACACATCAGCATCCAGGTACCTAGCACGGCCACATTGCTGCTGGAAGCCATGTGCAAGCATCAGCAGCATGAAGGGCACTGGTTTGAATCTGGGCACCAGTCCTGACACTGCCATGGATCCCATAAATCCAGTGGCCTCATTTTCTTTCCCTGTCCAGAATGGGAACAAATAAAATGACTTCTGATGACGGTGTGGAGAAGAAATAAAATAATGCATTGCAGCTTTCATCACCATGCTTGGCTTGTTTGGTGTGCAATGGTTGTCATTGTTTCTTTAGTTATTTTTATGCCTGGGCACACTGACTAAAATTGCCAAGTCGCCAATATTTTCTGATGGCTTTTGTTGCTTGATTTTCTGATACACCGTGAGACAAGTGAATTTTGTTTACTGTCTGTCGCACTCAACTAGATAAAAGCTGGTGAGAGAGAAATGCTTAGTCTACTCGTTTACTGCAGGGTCTCCCCAGGGCCTGGTACGTAAGTGGTACTAACAGAAGTATTAAAAACTGGGCCTCCCTGGTGGCACAGGGGGTTAAGACACAACCTATGAAGCTGTCTGCAGCCTCTGCAGCACGAGTTCAATCCCCGGGCAGGGAGCTACCCACATGGTACAGCAGACCTCTCCTGACTCGCCTGCTGCTCCCCTCAGCAGGGTATTTCAATATTTCAATCAGTCTGCCTGTTCTGCTCCCCTCTCTGTCTCTGGTGAATCCTCTCACCCTCCACACCTCTAGGCTATACCCCAGTTCTCATATGCATAAATAAATAAATCTTTAAAGAAAAAAGTGGGTCAGAAACCACTACCCTCAAAGAGTATTTTCCCTTCCCCTCACCCTTCTGCAGGTGCCCAGGTACGATGCATCCTCTGCTGTAGAGAGGCCTCGGCTGCTAGCCTGCATGTTTGCGTGCTATCTCTCTCTAATCATCTCCTTTCCTTTCCTCATCTCCCCCACTGCAGGATGCCTTCGTGGAGCTGTACGGACCCAGCATGCGACCTCTCTTTGATTTCTCCTGGCTGTCTCTGAAGGCGCTGCTCAGCCTGGCCCTGGTGGGGGCATGCATCAGCCTGGGCGCCTACCTGGGCCACAAGTGAAGTCAGCAGACCTGCCGCCAACAAATATGCAAAAGGTTCACTAAAGCAGTAGAAATAATATGCATTGTCGGTGATGTACCATGAGAAACGAAGCTGCCGTCTCTTACAAACAAAAAACAAAAACCGCTTTCAGGCAAAACGTCGAATCATCAGCTACTTACTGCCAAAGGGAAATACCGTTTATTTTTTACATTGTGGAGAAAAAAGATTTATTTATTTAAGACAGTCCCATCAAACCTCCTGTTTTTGGAAACCCTACCACCAAGAGCCAAGCCCCACCTGTGCGCCTCCACCTGCATCTCCTGTGCCTCTAAATGTGGACTTGTTCTCCATTTTGTTGGCCGGACTGAATCACCGTCTGAAGAGCAAATGGGCTGACAAAGCACTTGACTGTTCCAGAAGCCGGGGCTCTGGCTGCTGGAGGGTGGGAAGAGGTGTTCATTTTCCATGCATTTGTTTGCCCCGGGGGCTGTGCTGTGATATTCATCAAGGGAAGGCGCTGGGAGGGAAATCCTTTCCTCCCTGGCCTAAAGAACAGACACTTTGCATAAGGCTCCCATGGTACATACCCGTTTGGAAGTAAAAATAAAACAAAACGGGAACTTCAGATGGACTTGGTATCCGTCAAGATTTCCACATCGAAGGACAGCGATGGGGAAAATGCCCTTAAACCATAGGAAAGTATTTTTTTAAGCTACCAATTGTGCCGAGAACCATTTTAGCAATTTATACAATATCATCCAGTACCTTAAGCCCTGATGTGTATATTCATATATTTTGGATACACTCCCCCTCCAGATACTGGCTCTGTCTGTGTATAAAGCAGAATCCTCGGCAGCCAGGGACGTGGCCTACCCCGCAGCATCCGGCCGCCACAAGTGCCTGCTTTCCCAAAACAGGCCGCAGTCTGAGGTCCGGCCTGACCCGGCTCCGAGGCCTCCTCCTGGAACTGAGCCTGGGCACTGCTGGCCCGCCCGCCCCAGGGCCTTGACGCAGAGCCAGGTGGTCTCAAAGCCGACAGAGCTCAGCAGGCTACCACGAGGACTGGGCAGGAGTGAGACTGGCCTGTCACCCCGGGGCCTCTGGTCAGGCCCTGGCTGCAGGTGGACCCGCCAGCCCAGGCCCTTAAGACATTGATCACTGTAGAGGGAAGGAAGCAGAGGCACCACACCACTCCCGGCGCCGGAGACCACGCTGCTGGCAGAGCCCCCGCAGAGGAGACGCCCAGCCTGTGCGCAGTGAGGCCGCGGTGCAAGCGCACTGGCTGCTCGGCCGCAGATGAAAGCAAGGCTTTAAAATGACTTTGGGGAGGGTCATGCATCCTGCAGGAAACATTGAAATGAGGCATCATAGACGAATGGACCTGCGTCCATGGAATTACGATGTCAAACACGGTCTTGTCCTTGCAGTTGGGTTATATTTGAAAACCTGACAGAGGGAAGAGAAAGGTACTACTGGAATCCAGCAGTAGTGCGTCCTGGGACAGTCAAAAAGAAAAACAAAAAACAGTGGCGGAAAATCCTAGAACGTAGCAAAAGAAGTGAAATATCCAGCTAATAAACTAGAAAATTTTTTTTTTCAAGTTGAGAATCAGCCTTGAGACATAGGTGGAATAACTGTGGCATTATTGCATTATATACCATTTATCTGTATTAACTTTGGAATGTACTATGTTCAATGTTTAATGCTGTGGTTGATATTTCGAAAGCTGCTTTAAAAAAAAAAATACATGCATCTCAGCATTTTTAAAAAATTGTATTTAGTTATGGCCTGTACACAGTTTGTTAGCAAAGATGATTGTTTGTTTTCCATTTGAGATTTTTGTCTCTTAATTCTTTAAAAGCATTTCTGAGAAGGTGAGAGAAGCCTGCATGTCAGCCACCTGAGAACCCCTGGAGCACGGTGGCCACTGAGGAGTTTTGCCTCGACCAAGTCATGTGCTTTTCCATGTCAACGCGATGGATTATTGTGAGGCATACATCTGTTGTCCCTTTGACCTTGTTCCTTGAAGGTTTACTTGTCCCTGGGAAAATCAGTTTCACTCATCGTATTTAGGACTGTATCCATGTTTGGTTAAAACCATAAGATTCATTCAGCTGAAAATCCAGATGGGAGATAATGACCGGAGAGTTAAATTCTGGCTGTGATGGCTTGACCTTTAGAGGGGCTTTACATGGCCTGTTTCAGCATAGACCCATCTAGAACTCTCCTGCCCTCCTACCACAGGGTTCTTTTTCTGGAGCCGTTCTTCAGGTTCGTCCTGAAATGCAAAGGCACTTCTGACCCACACAGAAAAAGCAGGAAACCCATGGTATGAAGCCAGACCTCCCTGGCGGGCCTCAGGGAACAGGACGATCAGACCTTTGAATGATTCTAATTCTTAAGTGAAATATTATTTTATGAAAGGTAAGGTTTACATTGTCAAAAGTGATGAGTATGAAATATCAAACCCTGCGCTGCTATCCTACCAAGATGGTCGTAACGGAGTCAGTTTGCAGTACACTCCAAGTGGCAAGACCCTCCAAGCTGCTTTAGAAGTAACAATGAAGAACATGGACATTTTTAATATAAAGCTTGTTTGTCTTTTGTTGTTGTTGTTCAAACTGGGATTTGCAGAGTATTCTAAAAATGTATATAAAAAAAGGTCACGGGGGCTAGCCTCTGCCTGGTTTCCTCTAGCTGTGGGGTTTTGTTAGCTGGTTAGGTAGACACGCCGGCCGCTGGCCCCAGGCTGTACAGCATCATGGCTGCACTCGCTATAAGAGTAGTTGATGTTACATTTTTCCTGTTGTTAAAAAACTGTTAGAAGCAATGAATGTATATAAAAGCCTCAACTTCTCATTTTTTTCTTTTTTTTTTTTTTAACTGTCTCAATTATTTTGTGATCAGACAACATGGAACAATTCTACCTGTTTCGTGTTGAGAAGGGATT